>NC_088395.1:132512500-133762500 GCF_037993035.2 Macaca fascicularis | reverse complement strand
TGAACTTCCATTCACAATTGCTTCAAAGAGAATCAAATACCTAGGAATCCAACTTACAAGGGATGTAAAGGACCTCTTCAAGGAGAACTACAAACCACTGCTCAGTGAAATAAAAGAGGACACAAACAAATGGAAGAACATACCATGCTCATGGATAGGAAGAATCCATATCGTGAAAATGGCCATACTGCCCAAGATTATTTATAGATTCAATGCCATCCCCATCAAGCTACCAATGAGTTTCTTCACAGAATTGGAAAAAACTGCTTTAAAGTTCATATGGAGCCAAAAAAGAGCCCGCATCTCCAAGACAATCCTAAGTCAAAAGAACAAAGCTGGAGGCATCACGCTACCTGACTTCAAACTATACTACAAGGCTACAGTAACCAAAACAGCATGGTACTGGTACCAAAACAGAGATATAGACCAATGGAACAGAACAGAGTCCTCAGAAATAACACCACACATCTACAGCCATCTGATCTTTGACAAACCTGAGAGAAACAAGAAATGGGGAAAGGATTCCCTATTTAATAAATGGTGCTGGGAAAATTGGCTAGCCATAAGTAGAAAGCTGAAACTGGATCCTTTCCTTACTCCTTATACGAAAATTAATTCAAGATGGATTAGAGACTTAAATGTTAGACCTAATACCATCAAAACCCTAGAGGAAAACCTAGGTAGTACCATTCAGGACATAGGCATGGGTAAATTTTTTCTCTGTGTAATGGGCAACTTCCCTTGTAGCCTCCAATACTCCTCTGAGCATTTCCCCACCTTTTATTTTTTAACTGCAAACAGTTTCCTCTGAAGACATTATTGACTTCTATAATTCTCTCAAATTGATATTACTCTGCTTATTCTCCCCCATAGTACACATCTCCAAGTCTAGCAGTGGGTTTCATCTCCTAGTCCCTTCCTAGTACTGCTTTCCATACTACTAATTCCCCAACCTCTTAGAAAAGAAACTTGATGCTGCAAAGTTCATGGCTATTTCACTAGGCTTTCCCTTTCACAGTTACTGATATTATGATTATGATTATGATTATGATTATTTGAGACAGAGTTTCACTCTTCTTGCCCAGGCTGGAGTGCAATGGCACAATGTAGGCTCACTGCAACCTCTGCCTCCCAGGTTCAAGCAATTCTCCAGCCTCAGCCTCCTGAGTAGCTGGGACTACAGGCATGTGCCACCACGCCAGGCTAATTTTGTATTTTTAGTAGAGACAGGGTTTCTCCATGTTGGTCAGGCTGGTCTTGAACTCCTGACCTCAGGTAATTGGCCCACCTCGGCCTCCCAAAGTGTTGGGATTACAGGCGTGAGCCACCACGCCCTGCTGATACTTATTTACCCTTCTATGTTAAACATGTATTTTTATTTTCTGTATTTTCAATCTTTAACATCTAGAGATTTACTAACATTGGAGGGATTGCTGCCTCCTGGGGTTAGCTAGTTCCTAGATATACTTAAAAAAAAAAAAAAAGTCACCTGGGAACACACCTTTCAAATATAAACCAGGAGGTCTAGGTGCCAGATAACTAAAGGCAGCCCCTACAACCCAGAGCCTGCTGAAATTACTCAAACTAGCCAATTGAGCTGTTTACCTTCACTTGCATTTTCCTTCCCTTGGCAACCAAAATAAAGGCTCTTGCCCACAATTTCTACTGCTACTTCTTCCTTCTGGTTCAACCCAGTGCTTCTCTGTGTGGTCCTTCATGCATTTTTCTCTTTGGATCTGTTAGTATAACAAAGTCTTTTCAATGGCAGTCATCTCATGATTTCTTGTCCTCACCATATCTGAATAATAAGAAAACCTGTATTTTAAAACAGTGAAGAGCTTGGGAAAATGCTCACAGCCTTCTTTTCAACAATCTTGGTTGATTCCAAGTTTACATGAAGACTCATTTAAACATTGTGGCCTGAGATTGACTATATCAGCTTTAAGAACTTCCTCTATCCTCCTTCAGCCGCCCACTGTTATTGGACCTCACCAATATTATTAAGTGTTCCTCTTTTAATGTCACTAAAACATTCCACTTTGCCCCAAATCTTTTTTTTTCCAGTTTGCTTTTTCTACTAGTCCATACAGAAGACTAATCCTTAAATTTACTGAAGTGTCTAGTCCCTTGATTTCTATAATTTATTTTTCCCAATCACATGCCCTTACTTTTAGTTATGTACCTTCCCATCAACCTTAACTTTTATGACCTGCCATTTCAAAATATTTCAGGCCAATGACCTACTTGCACTTCTCTTTCTACCTTTCAGAAGCTCCTCTTTTGCAAAATATCCACTATTAATAGATATAAGTATCCCCTTTCTCTATGCCTGTACACTACTACTCTCCCTGTGTTGCTGAAAAAAATGTACGGAACACACAATATTTTCACAGTGAAGTTTATGAGTGTAAGTTTTAAATTGTATATCTCACTTCACACCATCTGTAGTCTTTTTATTTGCCTCTATGCAACATGCTTTCTCTTACAGACTGCAGTATTTATGTTAAACTTTCATTATTCTACTCAAACTTTTAGTCCTTAATTTCAATCTCTGTTTCTCTCAGCATTTGACTATGTCCCAGAATGAAAAGAGAATGTATAAAGCTTCAGACAGGAACTCCCTACCAAATAATTTACCTACATCTGTCTTTATTCCATTCTCCTTTTCTCATGTTAGAACAGAGGAGAAATTATCCCTCCTATATGTAAATTCTATTCCTTTTTCTGTGTTTTAAAACTCATCCTCTCCTGTCTTTGCAGGAACCTTACACTAACCAGTATCCATCCCTTTCCTTGAATAATCCAACTCTCCCTCCCAACTGGATTATTCAAATTTGCCTTAAAATATATTTTAACCACTTCCATTGAAACAAAAAACTAGGTCACTTATTCCAAGGAAAGGAAATCAGTATATCAAAGGGATAACTGTACCCCCATGTTTATTGCACCGCTATTCACAATAACTAAGATATGGAATCAACCCAAATGTCCCTCAACACATAAATGGATAAAGAAAATGTGGTACATACACACAATGGAATGCCTTTTGGCCACAAAATAAGAGTGAAATAATGTCATTTGCAGCAACATGAATGAAACTGGTTGACCGTATGTCACGTGAAATAAGTCAGGTACAGGAAGAAAAATATTGCATGTTCTGACTCATGTGTGGGAACTAAACCAATGTGAGCTCATAGAAGTAGAGAATAGAATCGTGAGTATTAGAGACTGGGAAAGGTAATGGAGGAGTATGGGAGGAGATTGATTAATAGATACAAAATTTTAGCTAGATAAGAGGAATAAATTCTGGTGTCCTGCAGCACTGTAAGTTGAATATAGTTAGCTCTAATGTATCTTATATATTCAAAAATCTAAAGGAGAGGATTTTGGATGTTCATAACGCAGAGAAATAATAGATGTTTGAGGTGATAGATATGCTAATTACCTTGATTTTACCATTATACATTGTATGCATGTGTCAGAATACCACTCATCACATAAATATGTACAATTATTACCTATCAACTAAAAGTAAAAGGAAATAAAAAAGGGGGGAAATAAAGCAGAAGAGAAAACAAAAATAATAAAATAAAATTCAAACCAATAAGACTTCACAGACCTTCACAGACCTCACATTTATTGTCTAGCTACAATCCTTTCTTCTTTCTTCTTCCAAATATCAGTTTATACTCATTGCTTTCATTTTCTCCATTTTTTTTCAATCAACAAATGATTACACTAGAATTTTCATCTCCATTCCTCCAGTCAAAAATTATTTCTAGTGTGATTAATTACTTAAATGTCATAGTTTCCAGTTCTCATCTTACTTGGTCTCTTACCTGCATTTGATGATGTTGATACCTCCATCTTTTTAAAAATACAATAATTTTTTTTTTTTTTTTTTTTTTTTTTTTGAGACGGAGTCTCGCTCTGTTGCCGAGGCTGGAGTGCAGTGGCGCGATCTCAGCTCACTGCAAGTTCTGCCTCCCGGGTTCACGCCATTCTCCTGCCACAGCCTCCGGAGTAGCTGGGAGTACAGGTGCCCACCACCACGCCAGGCTAATTTGTGTGTGTGTGTGTGTGTGTGTGTATTTTCAGTAGAGACGGGGTTTCACCGTGTTAGCCAGGATGGTCTCCATCTGACCTCGTGATCCACCCGCCTCGGCCTCCCAAAGTGCTGGGATTACAAGCGTGAGCCACCGCGCCTGGCCTACAAATATAATTTAACTGTGCTAACTACCTAAGTGAGGAGATCAGTTTTCCCCCAAACCTCAGATTCACGCAATATACCAATGAAACAAACATGCATATGTACCCTCGAATCTAAAAAAGTCGAAATTTTACAAAATAAAATGTAGAGGGAAATACATACATACACACACACACGCACACACATATGTGCGTGTGTGTATATATCTGTGTGTATGTGTGTGTGTATATATATGCATATATATATATAATCTAGCACTACAGTAATACAATGCCAGAAGCAAAAGAGGCTTAGCAATCTAAACAGACATTTATTTCTAAGTTAAGTTCGTGCTGATATAGTTGTTCCTACTTGTTGATTCCTTTATTTTTAAAGCTGTATTTATTGATCAGTTTACCATTGCCAGATCAATGATACCAGAATTTGTTGAATGTTTACATTGGACTAGCCATTGTGACAATATGTTTATATGTAAAACCCCATGAAATCCTCCGAGAAATGCTATGAGTTGGGTATGGTCATTATTCCTGTTTGATAGATTTATATTGGTTCATTATCATTATATGACTCTATCAACTAAAATCCAATTGCGCAAATTCTAAACCGTATTTATCAGACAACAGAGTCCGATGGATTTCAGTTAAAATAGACTGCTTCTCTTCACCACTCTACCCCATTTGTTCACTTCTGTTGCTTTCATTTAATCTCCTGAATAAACAGGAAAGTCTTGGGAGAACTATAAAGTAGATATTTCTTATTAATATCAAATAAGTAGGTGAAACATGAACTATTGATAATTGGTATGCCGCTTTATAGCAGACAGTGTACATTCATTCACATAAACGACTAAGATTCTCTTTTTTCTGAAATGGTTTAAGTTAGTTTTACTTACCTGCAGTGGTTCTAAGTAGGGTTTGGAATATAGAGATAGTGACAAGATCATTTCTGTTATATCAACACCAAACAAGTCTTTATTATCTCATAGTATTCTCAGTTGTATTTTAAGCATACTACATGCGGCTAATTAAATATCTTGTGGAAGTTAAGATATTTTATTGCTTGTTGAGGTTGACAGCATTTCATAAAATAGTCATTTATACATTTACAGAGTCACAGTCTCCTAAGTGACATCAGCTAAAGAAAAAAAGTTAACTGGAAAACACTTCATCCAAGCATTTTCAAAAAATAGCTTGGCATCTCTTTGATAATACTTGATGGTCTTCAAAAATACTCACTTAGAATAAAACACATTCTCTAGTGCCAACTTCTACAGTCAAGTGCATGTGTCCAAAAAAAAGGCTACTGTGATAATTTTGACCGAGGAGCCCAAATGAAAATAAATTCAAGGAAATAAAGCTAGTGAAATGAGTTACTCAGTTTTATGGATGTAATCACATTTTCTTGCCTGTTTACTCATCTAGCAGTTGTTGGGACAGTGTGAGGCAGATTCACTGTGCACTGGCTACCAAATTATGTGAGCCTAGTGACACAGAACATACTCATACGTGAAAAGATACATGAAGATAACTTATTACTTACAGGTAGGAACCATGGGCTAAAAGACCAGGATCCACTGTGAGCTGATTCCTCTAGGCTCGCAAAATCTGCCCTGGGTGGTTGGAGTCTTGACTGTGCTTTGTTCACTTGCATTATAGCTGAGGGATGCCAAAAGGCATTCTACTCCAGATTATATGTTTCAGGGACAAAAGGAATCCTGGGTAAAGCTTTGAAAGATATCCTTCTTCCAACAGAATGAGTAAAAAAGCCCAGCCTATCCCGGCAATTCCTCTCTAACTCAAGATATTACATTACCAATGGTTACTAGTGGTTGAGAAGGGTAGTGGATGGGTGACAGGGAGGTACGGATGGTTAATGGGTACAGAAAAGTAGTTAGAAGATATTATATTACATAGGAAGGACAAAAATTATTTCAGGGCTGTTTGGGGCATTTCCTTCCCATCTCAAGATATTGCATTCCCCGTGCATTCTATAGTTATTCTTGAAATCTATGAGGAAGAAAAAGAAAGTACTGGATTGTTTCCATGTCACTCAGAGAACTATTCTGCAGGGACAGAAGTAGAACACAGCTCAATCATGAAGTTCCACAATTGTTTGAGTTGGAGCACCTTATATCCTTCATTTCATGACAACTCTTCCAAAAAGTACAGTATATTGCTCAGCTTACTGTCAAAACTGTATTTGTTTCATGAGTCAGTTAAGGAGAGTATTCAAAAAACCTTCAGAGAGCTAAGGGAACTGTGTGCACTTACAAATACAGAGTGACACAATATTAGTGTCTTTAATAATTTATTGTTCTTGGTAAAGCTGATTTTGGTAAATTTTGAGACAAACTTTAAGACATCTGAAAGGACCTTGATTGTCACACACATGTGAAGAGAAAACATGACAATTCACTCTTCCAGAATGGGAAATATGTATTATCTTTCAATCTTATTTGCCATATGTAGAAATCACCTAAATTGAGAATTATATTTTCCACCTTTTGTGTTAGTAGGACTTAGTATAATGATTAGTACATAGTATAGGAGATAATTAAGGTAAATAATGATAATAATATATTAATTCACTCATTTACCTAGTACCTACTGTGCATTAGGTAAAACTAGACAAGATCTCCACCCTCATGAAGCTTATAGAGTAGCAGGAAAGAATGATAAGAAATATGATTATTTGAATTCAACTGTGATAAGTGCAGGATAATCATCATGTGGCTACATCATTTGAAGAAATAATAATTACTATAAAAATACTAATGATACAGAGGATGCATTGTCCCAGGACGTATATGCTTTCCAGCTTTGAAATTCTTAAAGGTCTAGAGGTGGATAACTTCATGTGTGTGAGGACTCGTTCCTAAGCAAACTTGCTTTTGATGTGGACTAGGATTACCAGAGAATTCGGCAATGACCATGGGAGGGAGTAGGAAGTAGGAAAGCTCATATTTTTCAAGCCTGTGTAATAATTTCTACCTATATCTAGGAAATATTTAGGATAAATAAGTAATAATGAGAAATACCTACAAAAACAAATGTAATATTAATATGTACATGCAGATAAAAACTCCAATGCATATATTTCAAATAGTAATAACAGAAGCCATGGCATTACTGGGAGGAAGTGAATAAAATGTTTACCTACATGCAATAAAGAGGAGTCTATTTTATGAATTGTACAAAGCTACATATATGTCTTCACTTATAAAGCCAAAGTTTCACTATGGCTTTATAAGTTTATGTCAGTAAGTTTCATCATGTTTCTAAGTGCAAAATATAGCATAACTGCCAGTATTGTCTCACTGGTACCACATATAAGGCATGTTTTCCTGATTGAATGGTTGCAAGGTTACCAGCCACTGTGCCACTCCTCTTCTCCTAATTTCTTTTCCTTCTCTCTCATTAGGTAAATTATGGCATCAGCAGTTAGTTAATCTCTGGATTTTGGCACCTGGTATAAACATGTACTTCAAGATAGCATTTATTGGTCTCCTTATCACTAAGATTCAGCAGTTTCTACCATTCGTGCCATAATAGCCAATTCACATGAAGTGAGGATACCCTAATGATGTGACTTCTTTTTTAGGTAATATATTTATACTACTTAATAGATTTCTTAATATAAAGAGAGAGAAAGTTCTGCAAAATGGAGCTGACATTCATTTTTTCACAATACAAAATGCTAGATTTTCCTTCTGAGTCCCTTGAAAATTAATTCTATCACAATTGAACCTCGAATTATACTAAATTTTTGTTCCAGTGCATAATAATATTTTGTAAAATACAGTTGACCCTGGAAAAAAACCACCGATTAGGATTGCCAATGTCCCATCAAGTAAAAAAAATTCTCTATAAGATTTAACTTGCCAAAAGCTTAATAACTAATAGCCTACTGATGACTAGAAGCCTTAGCAACAATATACACAGTCAATACTACATATTTTGCAAGTTATATGTGTCATATACTGTATTCTTAGAATAAATTAAACTAGAGCACAGTTTTTAAGAAAATAACAAGGAAGATAAAATAAATTTACAATTCATTAAGTGGAAGTGCAGCATCATAAAAGTCTTAGTCTTCATCCTTATCACCTTAACACGGCATGTTCTGCTGAAGAGTCAACTTGAACACACAAATTTGAGTGGTTGGGGTTCATTTACACCGATTTTCTTCTGTCTCTGCTGCAAAGAACAACCCGTCTTTTTTTTTTTTTTTTTTTTTTTTCTTTAGCTCCTCAGCCTACTGTACACAAAGATAAAAATACTAATGTCATTCTTCACAAAACTATAAATAATTCTAAAGTTTATATGGAATGATGAAAGACATGGAATAGCCAAAGCTATCCTGAGCAAAAAGAAAAAAAAAAACTGGATAAATCACATTATTTGACTTCAAATTTTACTACAGAGCTATAGTAAACAAAACAGCAAGGTGTTGGCAAAACAAACAAAACAAAACAGACCACTGACAAAGAATAGAGAACCCAGAAACAAATCCAGACACTTACAGTGAACTCATTTTTGACAAAAGTGCCAAGAACATATATTAGAAAAAAATGTCAGTCTCTTCAATAAATTGTGCCAGGAAAACTGAATATCCACATGCAGCAAAATGAAACTATAACCATATCTCTCTCCATATATGAAAATCAAATGAAAAATGAATTAAAGACTAATATGGCTTGAATTTATGTCCCCACTCAAATTTCATGTTGAATTGGAGGAGGAGCCTTGTGAAAGGTGGTTGAATCATGGGGATGGATTTCTCCCTTGCTGTTATCATGATAGTGAGTGAGTTCTCATGATATCTGGTTATTTAAAAGTGTGTGGCCCTTAAAATCAAGAATAAACTCCCATTTACAATTGCTACAAAATGAACAAAATACCTAGAAATACAGCTAAGAAGAGAAGTGAAAGATCTCTTCAAGGAGAACTACAAACCACTGCTTAAGGAAATTAGAGAGGACTTAAACAAATGGAGAAACATTCCATGCTCAGGGATACGAAGAATCAACATTGTGAAAATGGCCCTACAGCCCAAAGTAATTTAAAGATTCAGTGCTTTTCCCATTAAACTACCATTGACATTCTTCACAGAAATAGAAAAAAAATTACCATAAAATTCATATGGACCCCAAACAGAACCTGTATAGACAAGACAATCCTAAGTAAAAAGGACAAACCTGGAGGCATCATGCTATATGACTTCAAACTATACCACAAGGCTATAGTAAACAGAACAGGATGGCACTGGTACAAAAAGAGACACATACCAAAGGAACAGAATAAAGATCTCAGAAATAAGACTGCACATCTACAACCATCTGCTCTTCAACAAACCTGACAAAAACAAGCAATGGGGAAAGGATTCCCTATTTAATAAATGGTGCTGGAGAAACTGGCTAGGTATATGAAGAAAACTGAAACTGGACCCCTTCCTTATACCTTAGACAAAGATAAACACAAGATGGTTTAAAGACTTAAATGTAAAACACCCAACTATAAAAACCTTAGAAGAAAATTTAGGCAATATCATTCAGGACACAGTCACAGAAAAAGATTTCATGATGAAAATGTCAAAAATAACTGCAACAATAGCAAAAATTAACAAATGTCATCTCATTAAACTAAAGAACTACTGTACATTAAAAGAAACTATCATCAGAGTGAACACACAACCTACAGAATGGAGAGAAATTTTTGCAATTTTTGTATCTGGTAAAGGTCTAATATCCAGAGTCTACAAGGGCTTACACAAATTTACAAGAAAAAAAAAAAAAAAAAAAAACATTGAAAAGTGGGCAAAGGACATGAACGGACAAACTTTCAAAAGAAGGCATTTATGCTGCCAACAAACATGAAAAGAAAGCTCAACATCACTGATCATTAGAGAAATGCAAATCAGAACCACAAAGATACCATCTTACACCAGACAGAATGGCAATTATTAAAAAGTCAAGAAACAGCAGATGCTGGTGAGGCTGTGAAGAAATACAAACACTTTTACAATGTTGGTGGGAAAGCAAATTAGTTCAACCATTGTGGAAGGCAGTGTGGCAAGTACTCAAAGACCTAGAACTAGAAATACAATTACATCCAGCAATCCCATTACTGGGTATACACCCAAAGGAATATAAATTATTCTGTTATAAAGATACATGCACATGTATGTTCATTGCAGCACTATTCACAATAGCAAAGACATAGAATCAATACAAATGTCCATCAATAATAGACTGGATAAAGTAAATTTGGTACATATACACTATGGAATACTATGCAACCATAAAAAGGAATAAAATCATGTCCTTTGCAGGGACATGGAAGGAACAGGAAGCCATTATCCTCAGAAAGCTAACACAGGAACAGAAAACCAAACACCTCATATTCTTACTTATAAGTGGGAGCAGAAAAATGAGAACACATGAACACAAGGAGGGGAACAACCCACACTGGGGCCTGTTAGGGGCATTGGAGGAAAGAAAACATCAATATAAATAGTTAATGCCTGTGGAGTTTAATATCTAGGTGATGGGTTGATAGGTGCAGCACACTACCATGGCACACGTTTACCTATGTAACAAACCTGTACCTCCTACACATGTATCTTTGAACTTAAAATGTGCCTCTTGTTAAGCCTGGAAGCATGAAGTCTATTACATTCCTTTTCTTTATAAATTATCCAATCTCAGGTAGTTCTTTATAGCAGTATAAGAATGGACTAATACAGAACACTGGTAACATGGGTGTGGGGCACTGCTGTAAAGATACCTGAAAATGTGGAAGCAACTTTGAAACTGGGTAATGTGCACAAGTTGGAACAGTTTGGAAGACTTGGAAGAAGACAGGAAAATGTGAGAAAGTTTGGAACTTCCTAGTGACTTGTTGAATGGTTTTGACCAAAATGCTGATAGTGATATGGACAGTGAAATCCAGGCTGAGGTGGTCTCAGATGGAGATGAGGGACTTATTGGGAAATCATGTAAAGATAGTTCTTGCTATGCTTTAGCAAAAAGACTTGTGGCATTTTGACACTGCACTGGAGATCTGTGGAACTGTGAACTTGAGAGAGATGATTTAGGGTATTGGATGGAAGAAATTTCTAAGCAGTGAAGCATTCAAGACATTATCTGGCTGCTCCTAACCGTCTTCGGTCATATGCATTCACAGAAAATTGGTCTGACATAGGAACTTATGTTTAAATGGGAAGCAAAGCATAAAAATTTGAAAAATTTGAAGCCTGAGCATGTGGTAGAAAAGAAAAACCCATTTTCTCGGGAGAAATTCAAGATACCAGCTGCAGAAATTTGAATAACTAAAGAGAAGCTGAATGTTAATAGCCAAGACAATGGGGAAAATGTCACCAGGGCATAACAAGGACCCTCAGGGCAACCTCTCCTATTGCATACCCTGAGGCCTAGGAGAAATAAGTGGTTTTGTAGGCCAAGCCCAGGGACCCGCTGCTTTGTGCAGCATCAGGATATGGCACCCTGCATCCCAGATGCTCCAGCTCCAGCTGTGGCTAAAAGAAGCTTAGGTACAGCTCAGTCTGTGGCTACAGAGGGTGAAAGCCCCAAACCTTGGCAGCTTCCATGTGGTGTTGGGCCTGCAGGTGTGCAGAAGGCAAGAGTTGAGGTTTGAGTACCTCTGCCTAGATTTCAGAGGATGTATGGAAATGCCTGGATGTCTAGGCAGAGATCTGCTGCAGGGGTGGAGCCCTCATGGACAACTTCTACTAGGGCAGTGTGAAAGAGAAATTTAGAGGTTACAACCCCTCACACAGTGACCCCACTGGGATACTGCCTAGTGGAGCTGTCAGAAGATGGCCACTATCCTCCAGAACCCACAATAGTAGATCCATTGACAGCTTGCATCATGCACCTGGAAAAGCTGCAGGCATTTCACACCAGCCTGTGAAAGAAGCTGTGGGGGCTTTACCCTGCAGAGCCACGGAGGTGGAGCTGGCCAAGGCCTTGGGAGTCCATCACTTGCGTTAATATGGTATGGGTGTGAGACTTAGACTCAAAGGAAATTATTTTGGAACTTCAAGATATTTTTATTTTTATTTTTTTGTATTAAAGTTCTAGGGTACATGTGCACAACATGCAGGTTTGTTACATATGTATACATGTGCCATGTTTGTGTGATGCACCCATTAACTTGTCATTTACATTAGGTATATCTCCTAATGCTATCCTGCCCCCCTCCTCCCACCCCACAACAGGCCCCAGTGTGTGATGTTCCCCTTCCTGTGTCCAGATGTTCTCATTGTTCAATTCCCACCTATGAGTGAGAACATACGGTGTTTGGTTTTTCGTCCTTGCGATCGTTTGCTCAGAATGATGGTTTCCAGCTTCATCCATGTCCCTATAAAGGACATGAACTCATCCATTTTTATGGTTTCATAGTATTCCATGGTGCATATGTGCCACATTTTCTTAATCTAGTCTATCATTGATGGACATTTGGGTTGGTTCCCAGTCTTTGCTATTGTGAATAGTGCCGCAATAAACATACATGTGCATGTGTCTTTATAGCAGCATGATTTATAATCCTTTGGGTATATACCCAGTAATGGGACGGCTGGGTCAAATGGTATTTCTAGTTCTAGATCCTTGAGGAATTGCCACACTGTCTTCTACAATGGTTGAACTAGTTTACAGTCCCACCAACAGTGTAAAAGTATTTAACGACTGCCCTGCTAAGTTGCAGATTTGCATGGTGCCTGTAGCCCCTTTATTGTGGCCATTTTTTTTTTTTTTTTTTTTCTGATTTGGAATAGGAACATTTACCCAATGCTTATACCTGCATAGTATCTTGGAAATAACTAGCTTGTTTTTCATTTTACAGGCTCATAGGCAGAAAGGACTTGTCTTGTCTCCGATGAGACTTTGGACTTGGACTTTTGGGTTAATACTGTAATGAGTTAAGCCTTTGAGGGACTGTTGAGAAGGGATAATTGTATCTTGCAATGTGAGAAAGACATGAGATTTGGGAGGTACCAGGGACAAAATAATGTGGTTTGGATTTGTGTCCCAACCCAAATCTCATGTTGAATTTGAGGGGTTGGGAGCCTGGTAGGATGGGAGGTGATTGGATCATGGGAGTGGATTTCCCCCTTGCTGTTTTCAGAAGATCTGGTTGTTTAAAAGTGTGTGACTCTGTCTCTCCCTCTCTCTCTCTTTTTCCTGCTCTGCCATTATAATATGTGCTTGCTTCCCCTTCACCTTTCATCATGATTGTAAGTTTCATGAACCCTCCTAGTCATGCTTCCTGTTAAGCCTCCAGAACTCTGACTCAATTAAACCTCTTTTCTTCATAAATTACCCAGTCTCTGGTAGTTATTTATAGCAGGTGAGAATGGATTAATACAAATACTTAAATCTAAAATCTCAAACTGTGAAACTGCTGAAAGAAAACATTGGGGAAAATCTCTAGGACATTAGTTTGGGCAAAGATTTCTTGAGTCATACCCCACAAGCACAAGCAACCAAAGCAAAAATTGACAAATGGCATCACACCAAGTTAAGAAGCTTCTGCCCAGCAAAGGGTACCATCAAAAAAGTGAAGGAACAACTCACAGAATGGAAGAAAATGTTTGCAGACTACCCATATGACAAGGCAATAATAACCTGAATATAATAGGAGCTCAGATTATTTTGTAGGCAAAAATGTAATAATCTGATTTAACAACAAGCAAAATATCTTAATAGACATTCCTCAAATGAAGACATACAAATGGCACTTCAGTGCATCAAAAGGGCTCATCATCATTGATTATCAGAGAAATGCAAATCAAAACTACAATGGGTTATCTCACCCAGTTCAAATGACTTTTATCCAAAAGACAGGCAATGACAAGCACTTTTGAGGATGTGGAGAAAATGGAACACTTGTACCCTGTTGATGAGAATTTAAGTTAGTATGACAACTATGAAGAACAATTTGAAATTTCCTCAAAAAACTAAAAATGGAGCTTCCATATGTTTCAGCTATCTCACTGCTGTGTATATGCCCAAAAGAAAAGAAATCAGTATACCGAAAAGATATCTGCACTCCCATGCTTGTTACAGCACTGTTCACAATACTCAAGATTTGGAAGTAACCTAAATGTCCATCAATGGGTGGACAAAGAAAATGTGGTAATTATACACAACGGAGTACTATTCAGCCATAAAAGGAGTAAGATCCTGTCATTTGCAACTGCATGGATGGTACTGGAAGTCATTATGTTAAGTGAAATAAGGCAGGTATGGAAAGACAAACATCATATGTTCTCACTTATTTTGGGAATCTAAAAATCAAAATAATTGAACTTATGGAGATGGAGAGTTGAAAGATGGTTACCAAAATCTAGGAAGTGTAGTGGGGTGGTGGTGCAGAGGTGGGAAAGGTTAATGTGTACGAAAAGCAGTTAAAACTAATGAATAATATCTAGTGTTTTATACCACAACTTTATTCAATAATAATTTAATTGTACATTTTAAATTAACTAAAATAGTAGAATTGCATTGTTTGTGACACAAAGAATAAATGCTTGAATGCATAGATGCCCAATTTGTCCATGATGTGATTATTACAAATTGGATGCCTGTACAAAAACATTTCATGTATTACATAAATACATACACCTACTATGTACCCACATAAATTAAACACAAAACGTTTTTAAAAGAAAATAATAAAGATGAATTTTATTTTTGTACATGATGTTTCTCAGGATTCCTCACAGCATCAATAACAGAAAGATTGAAGCAAGGGAGGAGCTGTTTGTACCTCATAAATTGAGGATGTTTGACTCTCAAAATTTGTTTTTTCTTTAACTATGAATGCTATTATATTGTGAAACACTATATTAGAAGATATTCTAAAGTTCGTTTCAAAATAAATTAGGTATGGGTGGAAGTGTATAGATATATATATATGAAATAAGATTGATCACTAATAAATAATTATTTTTCCTGGATGATGAACATGGGAATTTTTTTAGGTTATTCTTCACTTTTATTTAAGTTTGAAATTTTCCTAATAAAAAGGAAAAATAGAGACAAATGCTCTAAGATAAATATATAAATTTAACTATCAGGCATTGAATCCAGGGAGTTAGCATCTACATTAGAGTTATCCAGAGGGACTAATAGGAGATAGAAGATAGATAGATAGATAGATAGATAGATAGATAGATAGATAGATAGATAGCTGGATAGATAGATAGATAGATAGATAGATAGATAGACAAGAGGTACTTATTAAGGGACTCATCTCATGTGATTATGAAGGCTGATAAGTCTTATGATAGGCAGCCTGCAAACTGGAGACCTGAGATTCCAGTAATGTAGCCCAGTCCACACCGAAAGGTTTTGGAACCAATAAGTCAATGGTATAACTCTCATTTTGGAGGCAAAGGCCTAAGAATGCTCAGGGTAGGAGGGTGGAACTGGGGCAAGTCCTGAAATTCAAAAACCTGGAGAGCCTGAATTTCTGATGTCTAAGGACAGGTGAAAAAAGTATATTCCAACTCTAGGAGACAAAAGAAATTATCTTTTTGTTCTATATGTTTCCCCAGCTGATTACATGATGACCGCCACATTGAGGGTGAGTCTTCCCCACTTAATCACTGACTCACAGGACAGTCTCCTTTGGAAAAACCCTCTCAGACTCACTCAGAACTAATTCTTTACCAGTTCTCTAGGTAATCCTTAATCCAGTCAAGTTGACAGTTAATATTAACCATCACAGCAGCTAAAATACATTCAACACAGCGAGACTGTGAGTAGACCACAACAGAGCCACATAAAGTCATAATTTGTTACATCTGAAAATCTGGAGGGGAGTACCTAGGAAACGTGGACCTAAACTTCAAGAGATATATAAATATATACATATATATTATATAGATAGATAGATAATTAATATATGTATACTATATATATATATATATATATATATATATATATATATATATATATATATATATCTCACAGTTGAAAAACATACCAAGGCCAAACACCCACCACCATGTAAGCAAAACTGAAGTTACCCTGATCTCCTGGAAATGCTTTCTCTAATCACAAACACAAAAGCCAAGCTTTGTTTATTTGTTAGTGAAATTAAACCAATCAGCTATGGACAAATCAGCTTAAATAGCTCTGTTTGATCTAAAACATATTTAATGTATCACAGTGAAAACTAGAAAGCACTGCTAAAAGAAATCATAGACGACGTGGACAAATGGAAACACATCCCATGCTCATGGATGGGTAGAATCAATATTCTGAAAATGACCATACCGCCAAAAGAAATTTAGAAATTCAATGCAATTCCCACTGAAATATTACCACTAGTCCTTACAGAATTAGAAAATACAATTTCAAAATTCATATGAAACCTAAAAAGAGCCCATATAGCCAAAGCAAGACTAAGCAAAATAACAAATCTGGAGGCATCACAGTACCTGATTTCAAACTATACTATAAGGCAATAGGCACCAAAACAGTGTGGTACTGATATAAAAGTAGACACATAGACCAATGGAATGGAATAGAGAACCCAGAAATAAACCCAAATACTTACAGCCAACTGATCTTTGACAAGGCAAACAAAAGCATAAAGTGGGGAAAAGACACCCATTTCAACAAATGGTGCTGGGATAATTGGCTAGCTTCACGTAGGAGAATGAAACTGGATCTTCATCTCTCACCTTATACAAAAATCTACTCAAGATGGATTACGGACTTAAATCTAAGACCTGAAACTATGAAAATTCTAGAAGGTAACATTGGAAAAGCCCTTCTAGACATTGCCTTCAACAAGGATTTCATGTACAAGAACCCAAAAGCAAATGCAATAAAAACAAAGATAAATAGCTGGGACATAATTAAACTAAAGAGCTTTTGCAGAGCAAAAGGAACAGTCAGCAAAGTAAACAGATAATCCACAGAGTGAGAGAAAATCTTCACAATCCATACATCTGACAAACGACTAATATCCAGAATCTACAATGAACTCAAACGAATCAGTAAGAAAACAACAAACAGTCCCATCAAAAAGTGGGCCAAAGAGATGAATAGACAATTCTCAAAAGAAGATATACAAGGAGCCAACAAACATATATAGAAATGTTCAACATCACTAATGATCAGGGAAATGCAAATCAAAACCACAATATGTTATCACCTTATGCCTACAAGAATGGTCATAATAAAAAGAAATTAAAAAAAAAAAAACTGTAGATATTGGCATGAATGTGGTGAACAGGAAACATTTCTACACTGCTGTTTGGAATGCAAACTAGTACAGCCACTATGGAACACAGCGTGGAGATTCCGTAAAGTCTTAAAAGTATAACTACCATTTGATCCAGCAATCTCACTACTGGGTATCTACCCAGATAAAAAGAAGTCATTATTCGAAAAAGATACTTGCCCATGCATGTTTATAGCAGCACAATTCACAATTGCAAAATCTTGGAACCAACCTAAATGCCCATCAATCAACGAGTGGATAAAGAAACTAATATTCCTATATATATATATATATATATATTAGGCAGCCATTAAAAAGGAATGAATTAACAGTATTTGCAGTGACCTGGATGAGATGGAGACTATTATTCTAAGTGAGGTAACTCAGGAATGGAAAACAAAACACTGTATGTTCTCACTGATATGTGGGATCTAAGCTATGAGGATGCAAAGGCATAAGAATGACACAATGAACTTTGGGGACTAGGGGGAAAGAGTGTAAGGGGAGTGAGGGAGAAAAGACAACAAATAGGGTGCAGTGTATACTGCTCAGGTGATGGGTGCGCCATAATCTCACAAATCACCGCTAAAGAACTTACTCATGCAACCAAATACCACCTGTACCCCAATAACTTATGAAAAAAATAAAAATAAAAAATAAAAAAGAAATCAGTGAATCACAATAAAGGTGAAAATAGTTCCTCCTTTACAGTATATAAATTGTGCTGTAACTGCTCTAAGACAAGCTTCTTACTACTTGGTTTAAAGTTTCCTGGATTGAGATCTATACGTTTTGTATGGCAATAAACTTTAATTTTTTTCTAGCCTGATGTAATTTGTGACCTACATCTAGCTACCTACCCATCTATTTAGCATCTATCTATCTATTATCTATCTATCTATCTATCTATCTATCTATCTATCTATCTATCTATCTATCTATCTATCTATCTATCTTATCTGTCTATCTGGTTGCCTGCTATGCTCTAGGCCAGAGAAGTGGCCAGAAACTCAAGAAAAAAAGAACAAATTCCTTGTTTTTAAGTTTTCAATTCTTCTGGAAGTCATAGACAAAAGAAAAAAAAAAGAGAGAAAATAACGAAATCATGCACTGTTAGCTTATCCATGAAGAAAAATAAAAGCCACTTTAAAAATAGAAAATAATAGGGAACTGGGAGTTTTGGTGGAGTTAGATTGGAAACTATTTAACACAAGATGATAATAGAAGTCCTCTCTGAAATTGGGAAGAAAGTTAATATGATACGGTATTTTGAAACTTGTTGGATAAAAGCTAGTCAATGTTGGCCGGGCGCCGTGGCTCACACCTGTAATCACAGCACTTTGGGAGGCCGAGTCAGGTGGATCACAAGGTCAGGACATCAAGACCATCCTGGCTAACACGGTGAAACCCCATCTCTACTAAAAATACAAAAAAATCAAAAACAAAAACAAAAACAAAAAAAAACTAGCTGGGCGTGGTGGCGGGCGCCTACAGTCCCAGCCACTTGGGAGGCTGAGGCAGGAGAATGGCGTGAACCCGGGAGGCGGAGCTTGCAGCAGTGAGCCGAGATTGCGCCACTGCAATCCAGCCTGGGCGACAGAGCGAGACTCCGTCTCAAAAAAAAAAAAAAAAAAAAAGCTAGTAAACGTCAGTTTAATTTTGAACTTTCCCCTTTATCCTTCACCCTGCAATTCAAGTAGAAATTAAAGAAGAGAGCAGCATGCAAAATAAGAAAGAAACATAAGAAAACAAAATAAAACATATAATATCACTTTTCCAAAATTGCAAAATAGAAAGATCTGAAAGCATGTGCTTAATTGAATTTGGACTACTTCACTGATGTGGGTATCCCATACAACATATGTTGCAAAAGCGTTTCCAAGGTTTTTATTCCACACTAACTTATTCCACTGAGCTTCGTTCTGCAGTGACAACCAATCTCGGCACAGCAGGATACACACATTGGCTACAATATTCTCTTGCCTTGTCATTGGTTTATACATGGAAACAAAATTAATTTTGTAAATCTAGATTTCAAATATTACTATATTGTCTACTGATAGTACTATGCAGTCATCTTTGTTTAGCCTTCTCGTGAAAAGCTGAAAAAATTGCATTTTCTAGAAAAGGGAAGCAGTGAAAACAAAAACAGTGTATCAAGAGTAAACACTTTCATGTATTAAGTATGTGTGTTTTATTTATGTTTAGGGAGATTATTATTTATCTTGTAGAATTAGTTAGAAAAGTAAATATTTACATGTACACAACAAATAGCATGAAAAGCACATGCAATATGTTGTGTTAATATCCTACACGGGAAAAAAACTAAGTAGAAACATGTGATAATATCTGAATTATAATTTTATCATATAAGTAATGCCTTGCCATCATATCGTTTTTACTGATTACCTAGCTCAGAGCAAAGAGTCATTACTTTCTTCCTGAAAGTATATAATATAAATAAATAGCACATACCTAGGAAGAAAACAGGACATGAATGGATATTGGCAGTGTATAGCTCTCTGAATCTGTCAAGAAAAATAGAAAAATTTTATCTTTAATCCATTGGTACAGTGACCACTTTTTCTTATTCTTATTCCATGAAAGAACTGTCATGATTTACCCAGATTCACCTTTAGCAATCAGGAACTTACTTTTTCTGGTATTGAGGCAGCTGAAGGAAACTGCCTCACCCATGTTCCCTTACTTGTGGCAGTCCACATGAAATTATTCATCAATGTGAAAGTATAAAAGTTCAGCCCCAACATCCGACTCTATTTGAGATAATGCGGAAGGGCTATCCCAGCTCTAGAGTTCTCAACAGCAGTCTGCTAAAACCTTACTTGGGCTTATATCACAGCTTAGTTTCTCCCTCTGTCCAATAGTCCTTTCTCCCTCTCCTTTCTACAGGTATCGATTATAAGAGCACTAACTAATAAACATGCCACATGCTAAATTCTGCCTCCCAGAGATCTCAGTTTATGATAAAGTATGAAAAGAATCTTATATGAGATTAATGTTACATACTTCAAAGGTTTTATTTATGAGTACTGAAGCTTGCTATGAATAACCACAACACTATAGTAACCAGAACATACTATTTCTCGGGGATTTTAATTAATTATACATATATTTTAATATAGACTTGTTATTAAAATAAGAACAAATAAATGTGGCCATCTTATTATTATCTCTGCAATATGATCTCTATGCTTGACAGGACCATGATATACGTCAGAGCTAGAGAATATTTGAAAATCTTTATCAGTTTTAACAAATCCTTGTTTGTTCTATATAGAAAATGAGTTTTACGGACGCATTTATTTATCTTTTTTTTTTTTTTTTTTTTGAGATGGAGTCTCGCTCTGTCACCCAGGCTGGAGTTCAGTGGTGTGATCTTGGCTCACTGCAACCTCCACCTCCCGGGTTCAAGTGATTCTCCTGCCTCAGCCTCCCAAGTAGTTGGGATTTTAATTTTTGTATTCTTAGTAGAGACGGGGCTTCACCATGCTGGCCAGACTGGTCTTGAACTCCCGACCTCAAGAGATCCACCCACCTTGGCCTCCCAAAGTTCTGGGATTACAGGGGTGAGCCACTGTGCCCAGCCAAGATGAATTTTAAAAGTGCCAGTAAGGCAGTTGTTGTTCAATATTCTTATTTGCATTGACTTGTGATGTACCTTTTCTAATACACGTAGTTTGAAATAAATTGTGGCTGATTTTTCTGCAAATAATATGCATTCAATGCCTTATTTTTAGCAGTAAGACTAGTGGTTGAATATTCATACCTGAAAAAAATCATCAAACAATTGTACCGAATTAAAGTTTTATTGCATAATTTCTGACTTATGAAGCTATATCGTTTTTTTCTTCCCGAAGACAATTCTTGGAAAAAATCACTTTGAAATGACCTGTTTCACAATGTAGCTTACTTTCAGCCTCTATGTTCTGTTAATCAGCCAATCACGTGAGTTTTGAAGGGTGCTTTAACATTTTTTTTCATATGGAATTATTACAAAAACTGGAAGAATACCTTATTTTGTATAGGAAATCACTTACCACTCTAAATAGCTTTTGCACTACCTTAACTGAAATTCAAAACCTTTTAGACTTTAAAATACTCAACTACAGAACTAACCATTCTCAATGTGTTATATTTTTCAGTAAAATTCGCTATCCTTAATCCTGGAAGAATTGAAATAAGATTATCTTACAAAACTGAAAAGACAATCTAAGTACCTATATGACAAATACCATAGGTGTTTTATGAAATGTAAGCCAGCATTCTTAATCCATGTAAGTAACTCAAGATACAGTATAGTATTAATAAAATGATTAAAACAATCTTGACTTTATTTTTTCCCTTCCCTGCCACAGCAGTTGGAAAAGTTAGATTTCCCTTTTCCATTATTTCCATCATTTTATTAGCCTGTTTTCACACTGCTATAAAGAAATACGTGAGACTGGGTGATTTATAAAGAAAAGATGTGTAATTGGTACACAGTTCTGCAGGCTGTGCAGGAAGCATAGTGGCTTCTCCTTCTGGGGAGGCCTCAGGAAGCTTCCAATCAGGATGGAAGACAAAGACAAAGCAAGAGTGAGACATCTCACGTGACAGGAGCAGGAGCAAGAGAGGGTGAGGGGGGAGGTGCTACACACTTTTAAACCACTAGATCTCATGTGATAATTCACTGATCATCATGAGAGTAGCACCAAGAAGATGGTGCTAAACAATTCATGAGAAATCTGCCCCCATGATTCAACCACTTCCCACCAGGTCTCACCTCCAACAATGGGGACTACAACTTGACGTGATATTTGGTGGGAATACAGATCCAAACCATATCAATCATGTACCACCAAAACCCATTACAGAGTCAGAGAGGTAGGTTTTGGATTGATGTTTTAATAGGGTGCTGTAGCCAACTCATACTCCCTTACAAGTGTGGATTGTGTGCTTCTTTCCCAGCTCCATGTTGAAATTGACCTGGTGGGAGTATGTGCTCCATGGGAGTTGGCAATCCCTGTAAATAAGAACTTTTATCTTTAAAAGAGCCAGTTGTCATTCACCAGTGCACCACTGCAATTCCCATATAACCAGTGATATGCTGGTAAGCATCTGATCCTCTGAAATGTATACAATCAATTTCTTTAACTAGTTCAATCCAGCTCCAGCATACTGCCGAATATAATTATATTGACTATTTATACTAAAAATTGTAAGATTATACTCATGGTTCTTTTATTATAGAACAATTTGGCACTATCAGCATAGTAAAGTTTTGAAAGCATCCAGGGAATAGCATGACCTTTTTGGTAATGATGCAGTGTACAAACCTTAGGGAATAAATTTTCTTCCAGATTTAAAATTCACAAAATTATCAGCAGGGTGGAATAATTGCAAGGTTATTTTACCTAGTTTCACAACCCTTGTCCCTCTACCATCTTTATTTTTTTCTTTTACTTCTGGATAATTATTTTATTAGTCTAATTCTAATCCATTAGTTACGAGAAAATCCAATAAGATAGTATATTCCTTGTTTTTCTCTTCAGAAGTTTAAGGTAAAACATAATTAATTATGAAGTACTTAAACATGGAAAATACAGACCATAACAAAAATAATGACCCACAGGCCAAATTTATAAAGATTCATGTTTTGCTGTATTTGCTAAGGCTCATACTTTCACTCTGCTTTTGGTTAAGTAAATAAAACATAAGCCTTACTACTATCCCCTAAATCACTTTTACATGTTACTCCAGAGTTAACCATTACCTGAAATTGGCATGTGATATTATCTCAAATGATCAATTTGTGTATTAATAAGTACTATTATTTTGTATATTAAAGAATTTGCATAAATTTTATTTTGTTTCCTTTTGCAGGTTTTTATTTTATAATTTATCAGTTTTACATAGAACAAATATCATATATCTATTATATTTATTAATTTTAATTCAAACATAGATCAAATTCTAAAAAATTCACAACCATATACCCTCTAATTAGATTCAAGAACAGTTCTCATATTGGCATATTTTGTATGCTCTTTGTGTGTGTGTGTGTGTGTATGTGTTTTCCTATTCTGTCATATGAAAAGGGAGTCTATTTGAAGCACACTATCTTGTATAACTTCAATGAAATATTGTTCTTTAATGGGAGGAGTGAAGGGAACAAGTTGTAGAGTCTTTTTCTTCTTCAATTTATTCAGGAACCTGCTGTTTGCCCTCTTCCTCTTTTCTTTCTTTTTACTATCATTTTTCTCAAGGGCACAAACCCATTCTCTATTTTCTCTCCTAGAACTAAGTTTATCTAATATTGCCATTTTCAGTCTCATTTATTATACTTTCAAGTCCCTTTCATATATTTGGTGTTGTGGAATTCCAAATGCCAAACTTCTGTTTAGTAATTTGACTCTTAGCATTTTTTTGTTCTCCTTCTTAGGATAATTTTGTCTGTGCTTCATTAATTCTCTGAATTCTCTCACCTCTTTTCATAGAGTATTTCGAGCATTCTTATTCCTGCTATGTACACCTACAGTCTTGTAGTCACAGCAGAAACTCTCTCAAAATTTGGTGTTTCTCTATAAATGTAATTTGAAATACTAGTATCCTGTGTTTTCCAGTGGTCCTAAGATTGTGGATTATGTGTGATTTTATATGATCTTTTTGTTAGTCTTATGATATATTGCTAGAATATATGACTTTAGGGTGATTCAATTCAGATGACGATACTTGTTCAAGAAAAACTGAAGCCTTTCATTCTCTTGTTTGAAATATTTCTCAAATTTTTGTTCCACACCTTAGAAAGTGTGAAGTGAAACTCATAGTAGTTTTCAATATTCAATGAGACAGTCATCAGGCCTTGACCTCTAGGTCCTCATGGAGCAGGAGGCAGCATAACTCACCTATTTTTGTTCTGTTTTACTTATTCCATATCCTATATCTTAAATATTCTCCACATTATATTTTATTTTATTTTATTTTTATATTCTTTTTGAAAAACATAATACTATGTGGAATTAGGTTTTTTTTTTAATTTTCTAACATGTATTAGTTAACTTTCTCCAAGTTTTAATATATAGTGTGTTTATTAACTCAGTCCTTAATTTACTTACCATTATGAAATATTTTATAGGTTGAATATTTTAAGTTTTGTTATTAAATTCTTACTAAGATTTGATTTGTAAATTTTTAGACTACATTATTTGATGTTTAAAATTAAAAGGAGGTTCAATGAATGAAGAGATAAAGAAAATGTGGTATATACACACAATGGAATAGTAATCAGCCATTAGAAAATGAAATTTTATGACTTGCAGCAACATGGGCAGAGGCCATTATGTCAAATGAAATAAACTGGGCACAGGGAGACAGATACTGTATGCTTTTTCCTCACATGTGGGAGCTGAAAATGTTGATTTCATGGAGATTGAGAATATAATGATAAATACCAGAGACTGGGCAGAGTGTGTGGTTGGGAGGAAGAAATGAAGAGAGGTTGGTAATGGGTACAAACATACAGTTAGAGAGAAAGAATAAGTTATAATTCTTGATAGAAGAGTAGGGAAACTATAATAAGCAACAATATATTGTATGCTTTAAAGTAACTAGAAGAGACAACTTTGAGATATTTCTAACACATGAAATTATAAATATTGAAGGTGATAGATATCCACCCTGACTTGATCATATTCATGTAACTAACGCATATACCCCATCAATATGTAAAATATGTATCAGTTATTAAAAGTAAATGATTATTATAATTTCATAGTGAACAACTACCTTTATCATCTGTGAGATTGTGTCTGTGTGTGTATTTGCCTGTGCACAGTCTGATGTCTGCTATTAGAGTACATCACCATTGTTATGATAGTATATATATGGCACAACTTCCATTCTTCACATTCGCCATTTATTTTTAAAACATTTAATTTTAAATTTTATTTTTTGTGGATACATAGTATGTGTATATATTTATGGGGTATATGTGATATTTTGATACAGTATAGTATGTGTATACATTCATGGAGTTCACGGGGTATATGGAATATTTTGATATTAAATGTGGTTCTTTAGGGCTGGTTACAGAATAAGCAGATATATGGGTAATAGATAAAGGGTATAGTGTGTCTTTTTAATATAATAAAATTGTTATAAAATTGTGTTTGAACATATATGAGAATATAATAAAAACCTTAGAAATATACAATTTATGTGAGTGAAATGTATGGTATGTATATTATATCTTGATAAAACCTAGGACATTGAATGAAGAGAATAATCTGCTCATGAAAGCCTCATGAATTGTCTCTAAAACTATTATTTGTTTTATTACTGTTATCTTTCAATAGAAGACCTAAGTCATCAACATTTGGGGTTAAGTTTTGCCTAAATTAAGAACAGTTTTTGCACTTCTGAGTTTAAAGCAAAGCAAAGTAAGTTCTTTTGAAAAAGGAGAGCAGATTATATTCTCTCAATTGATACATCAGCCCTTTGAATCAACATGTTATAGTAAACTGAAAGTAGTGGTGACTTTCTAAACATCAAAGATCAAATTATCTGTGAAATTATTCTACATAAATCAAAGGTAAATCATTTTACAAAAATCAGAAATCAGTGGTGTAAGAGACTCTTACTACCTCTATGGCCAAGTATAGAGACCACAGAGTCCAGAATCTAGTACCTAATGAGACATCTCACGAGAAGGATTTGTCTTTGTAGCACTGTATCTAATAAGATTGAACTAGTCATAAACTTTATGTCCACAATTGTACTATGCAAAATTTTAGAAAAATTACATCTGAGTTAAAAGTTTTCTAAATATATAGTTGTCAACAGGAGAGAAAGGTATGTGGTGCCGTAAGAACATCATGGGAGATTTTCTGCAGTCCTGGAAGTCTTTCTTGAGAAAGTGCCGAGGGGAAGTCTAAAGGAGTCCTAGAAATCAATTCAATAGAGGTGGGATGGGAATGGGGAGCTCAGATATAAGAGTTGAAAATTGTGTGAAATGAGGCCAGAGAGATATGGCATACGTCAAGAATTAGGGTCTTTCTGCCAAAATAAACAATCCAAGTTATCAAAGAAAAAGATTCAATGTGGACAAGCCCATTCAGAAGGCTTGAGAGAACTATAGGCAAGACAAAGTGGGAGCTTCAGCTCATACGGGTGAAGGAAGATGGAGACAAGTGCACTAATTTGAGATCTGTCATGATGTAAAACTAGCAGGACCCAGTGCTGGCTTAGATATGGAGGACAATGAAGCAGGTGTAACGGATGCCTCCAAGACTGCTATAAACATCTATTGAACACCTCCTATGTGTAAGCCACTGTGCCATGCCTTGATGTCACAGCAGAAGAGGAGTTAGAATCAGGTTTGACTAAGAGTAATAGAAAAGTGAAAAATATTTATTGCTTCAATAAGATAGAAGGCTTTCTTTTTTATCTTGTCTTATTAAAACTTCAGGGGTTTGAGGTCCAGGACCATCCTCCATAAAACTGGAAAATATTCAGCATTCTTACTTGTCCAGGCAAGGCCTCCATTCCCAAGGTTCCCCAAGCTGGCTACTCCACCTCTGGCCATTGTATGAATGTTCCAGCCATTAGGATGAAAATAATGAAAAGTAAGGGGCAAAGGATAAGGGAATTTTATGTAAGGAACAACACAACACCTCTGTTTATGTCCACTGACTAAAATTCATTCACTTGAACCAGAGAACCTCCAAAGGATGCCAGGAAATGTAGTCTTCATTCTGGTCAGCCATATGTCTAGGTAAAAATTATCTTATTATGGAGGAAGGGAAAAATGATATTGAAAGACAACCCACAGTTTGGACAAACACAAAAATAGACACAATTGTTGCAATTTTGAGGACGTAAAGCAGTTTAAGGTCGATGGTTTTATTCTTACTAATCTGAGTTTTCCTCACTGGCCAAACAATAGATTTTATACCAGGTGACTAATATAATTTCTTCAATTTCTAGAATACCATTATTCTAACTATAATTCCATTACAACCAGAAACTTTATACTTGTTCGTGCTTTAAAAGTATTGATAATACTTGATTTTTATTTACAGGCAATCACATTTTTCTCAGGACATTTATTAGTCCTTTTTTGCACTACTATAAAGAAATACCTAAAACTGGGTAATTTATAAAGAAAAAAGGTTTAATTGACTGATGATTCCACAGGCTGTGCAGGAAGGATGATGCTGTCATCTGTTCAGAAAGATCTCAGGAAACTTACGATCATGGCAGAAAGTGAACAGGAAGCAGGCATGACAGAAATGGCTGGAGCAGGAGAAGAGGATAAGGGAAAGGTGCTACACACTTTTAAACAATCACGTCTCATGAGAACTCTATCATGAAAACAGGACCAAAGGGGTGATGCTAAACAATTCATGAAGGATCCAACCCCATGATTCAATAACATCCCATCAGGCCTGACCTCCAACACTGGGGATTATAATTCAACATGATATTATAGCGGGGACACAGATCCAAACCATATGATTCTTCCCCTGGCTCTTCCCAAATCTCACATCCTTCTCATATTTCAAAATACAATCTTGCCTTCCCAACAGTTCCCCCAAAGTTTTAATTCTGTCCTGTATTAACTCAAAAGTTCAAAGTCCAAATTCACAACTAAATCAAGGCAAGTTTATTCTACCTATGAACGAGTAAAATAAAAAACATGTTAATTACTTCTAAAACACAGTGGGGGTACAAGCATTTGGTAAATATTCTCATTTCAATCTCCTTTGACACCATGGCTCACTACTGCAATGGTGGGTAGGCTACCAGGCCTTGGGTGGCTCCACCCCTGTGGCTCTGCAGGGTTCAGTCTCCATGGCTGCTATCAAGGGTTAGCATTGAGTTCCTGCAGTGTTTTCAGGTGCAGGGTGCAATCTCCTAGTGGATCTACCATTCTGGGGTCTGGAGAATGGTAGCCCTCTTCTCACAGCTCCACTAGGCAGTGTGCCATTGCGGACTCTGTGTGGGAGCTCCAACCCCACATTTCTTTTCAATACTGCCCTAGTAGAGGTTCTCTGTGCAAGCTCCACCCTACAGCAGGCTTCTACCTGGACATTCAGGCTTTTCCATACATCCTTTGAAATCTAGGCAGAGGCTCCTAAGCTTCAACTCTCACACTCTGTGCACCTGCAGGCTTTAACACCATGTGGAAGCTGCCAAAGCTTGTGGTTTGCACTCTCTGAAGTCACAACCTGGGTTGTACCTGGAGCCCTTTTAGCCATAGCTGGAGGTGGAGACACTGGGACACAAAAATCATTGCCCCAAGGTTGTGCAGGGCAATGAGGCCCTGGCCCTGGCCCAGGAAATTATTCTTCCCTCTTAAGCCTCTGGGCCTGTGATGGAAGGGACTGCCTCAAAAGTCTCTAAAATGCCTTCAAGGCCTTTTTCTCATTGTCTTGGCTATCATTACTTGATTCTTCTTATGCAAAGTCCTGCAGCCTGCTTAAATTCTTCCCCTGTAAATTGGTTTTTCTTTTCTACTGCCTGATCAGGCTGTAAATTTTCCAAACTTTTACAATTTGCTTCCCTTTTCAATAGAAGTTTCAGTTTTATATCTTTTTTTCCCACAAATATGACCATATGCTTCTAGAATAAACCAGGCCACATCTTGAATTCCTTGCTGCTTAGATCCTTTTTTTCTGCCCTATAACCTAAATCATCCCTCTAAATTTCAAAGTGCCACAGATCTCAAGGGCATGGGCACAATTCAACCAAGCTCTGTGCTTATGCATAACAAAAGTGACCTTTTCTCTAGTTCTCAATAAGTTTCTCATCTCCATCTGAGACCTCCTGAGCCTGGCCTTCATTTTCAATATCACTATGAGCATTTTGGTCACAACAATTCAATTAGTTTCTAGGAAGTCATAAACTTTTCCTCATCTTCCTGGCTTCTTCTGAGACCTCCACATTCCTCCAATGTCTATCCATTACCTAGTTCCAAAATGGTTTCACATTTTCAGGAAACTTTATAGGAACGCCTCACTCCTCATTACTAATTTTCAGTATTAGTTTGTTCTTGCATTGCTATAAGCAAATACCTGAGAGTAGGTAATTTACAAAGATAAGAGGTTTAATTGGCTCATGCTTTTGCAGGTTGTACAGGAAGCATGATGCTGGCATCTGCTTAGGGAAGCCTCCAGATAATTACAATTGTGGCAGAACGTAAAGGGGAAGAAGGCATACATTACATGGCCAGATAAGGAGGAAGAGGAGAGGAAGGAGGTGCCACACACTTTTAAGAAACAAGATATGAGAATAACTCCAAAGGGATGGTGTAAACCATTCATGGTCTACCCCTATGATCCAATCATCTTCCACCAGGCCCCACCTCCACCATTGGGGATTACAATTCAACATGCAATTTGCATGGGGACACAAATTAAAACCATATCAACATATAATAATCTTTCCTATGTGAAAGCAGTAAGAATCAAAATTGAGTCACTCGTGTTAAAAAACAATACGAAAACAACAAAAGACTGAAAAAAAGAGTCAGGAAAAGCCATGAAGGGAGATTTCTTGTGCAAATTCCTGGTAATGAGCACTATTGCTCTGTAAAAAGACTCTGCAAAGCGCTGAACCTTGCACAAAGGCCACTGTAACCTTAGAGATAATACATTTGTGAGGACATAGACCCAGCACCTGCCTGCCTATCCTTGAACTAGTGCCACCCTTGTAATTGAGCCTTGTAGCCAAGCATATTATCTCAAAACAAGTATGTGATCCTCCTATTTGACTTTTAAAAACCTTTGTCTTCCTTTACCTTCCTGAAAGTGCTCACAGTTTATTACAGCACATGTATTGTCAAAATAATACCCTATTCCCAAATAAATATAACTGTCTTTTAGAGGTCTTTTTTATTCTTTGTTATTTAGATTGACACCTATAATGCTTTTCTTTGTTAAGGGTGAACTAACTGGAATCAGTAAGACATGATGGTTTTCCTGGCTTATTATGCATTGTATGCCTTTGTTTTGTGGAAAACTAAATATTAGTACAGTATGAGAATGTAAAAGACATGCAGTTTAACTGTACACCTCCTTTTTTCCAGTGAAGTAATTGCTGAATGATAAAATGAGGGCAAACTTATAGATGCAAACTATGAGGCGATTTTTAGAAAATATCTCTGTCCTGGGATTTTTTGGTTTTTAATTCAGATTCCAGTGGTTGGAACTTGAGTTCCCACGTGTCTCGCCACTGTGGTCTAAAGGGCTCTGGGGTTCTAAACAAACTTGAAAGGCAGTGTAGGCTACAAGGACTGTGACACCTGTGGGAGTCCTAGTGCTTGACTGAGCCCAGAGACAGTGGACTAAGGCAGCACTCACAGACGTCAGTTGTGGAGGCTAAGGAAGTACTAGCATCACCCCTTCCCTAACTCCAGATGCATCAAAGTACACCACTTTCTTCCACAGGAGGAGAAGAGAGGGAAGAGCGGGGAGGACTTTGACTTGCATCTTGGATATCAACTCAGCTACAGCAGGATAGGGCATGGGTCAGAGTAATGAGCGCCCCTTTCCAGACCCTAGTTCCTGGACATTTCTAGGCACAACCTGGGCCAGAAAAGAAATCACTGCCTTGAAAGGAAATACCCAGTCTGGATAGCCTACAATGCTTGCTAACCGAAGAGCCCTTGGGCCCTGAATAACCGGAAGCAATACCCAGGTACTACATCAAGGGCTTTTGGTGAGAGTTTGGAACTTGGTGGCTTCTGGTACCAGCTCAGCCATAGGGGCATAGAGCGCCAAGTGGGCTCTTGAGGTTCTCAATACCAGGATGAAGGTTTTGCACAGCACTTCTGAACCTACCCTGGGCTAGAGGGGAGCTCACTGCCCTGAAGGTGAGCCCCAGGCCAGCTTTCACCACAAGCTGACTGAAGAGCCCTCTGAGATGAAGGGAGCACCAGTAGTAGGTTGGAAGTACTCCTGGTTGGCCTGTGGTGGCAGTGGCCATGGGATGACAGTCCTCTGCCATTGGAAAGAGGAGAGATAAGTGGGAAGGACTGACTCTAATAGATTGAGAGCCAGCTCAGCCACAGTACAATACAACACCAGGTAGACTTCTAAAGATTTTTCTCTAGTCCCTGGCTCCTAGACAGCACCTCTGTGGATCTGCCTTGGCCTGTGGTGGTAATGGTCATTGGGTAAGGCTCCTCTGCACCTGAAAAGGGATAGGAAGAAAGGGCAGGATTATATCTTGTGGATTGAGGGCCAGTACTGCTTCAGTACAATAGAACATCAGGTAGAAGGATTTTACTCTAATTCTTGGCTCCCAGACATCATCTCTGGAACCACCTGGGCCTAGGGGGAACTCACCACTATGAAGGGAAGGACAGAGGCCTGGCTGACTTTGCCGTCTACTGATTGTAGAGCTCAGGGCCTTGAGAAAGGATAGGCTGTAGCCAGGGAGTAGCTACAGCAGGCCTTTGGTGAGGCCCAGTGCTATGCTGAATCTATGTTAGAGTCTGATCCAGTGAAGTCATAATGGTGGTGACCACAGGGGTTTGTGTCACTACACCCTCAGCTTTAGGTGGCTCAGAAGAGAGAGACTTTGTTTGTTTGACAGAAAGTAAAAATAAGACAATAATAGTATTTGCCTGATAACTTAAACAACACTCCCAGATACAGTCCAAGACCATCAAGGCAGTAACTCTAAGAATCTGCAGGAAACACAGTGCTACCAGGCTTAGATTGCCCTCTAAGGCACATACAGATTCGATCACAACAACTAATTCCTTTCAAATATCTGAGAAGCCTTTCCAAAGGATGGTATAAACAAGCACATACTGCAAAGACTATAATAAATAGCTAACTCTTCAATGCCCAGACACTGAAGAACATCTATAAGTATCAAGACCATCCAGAAAAACAGAACCTCACCACATGAATTACATATGATATAAGAAACCAAACCTGGAGAAAGAGACAGAAGACAACCTCAAGGAATTTAGTAACAAAACTCCCAAACATTAAGGATAAAGAAAGGACTTAAAAGCAACAAGAGGAAAGAAACAATTAACATAAAGTGGAGCTCCAAAATGCCTGGCTGCAGACTTTTCAGTGGAAACTTTGCAGTCCAGGAGAGAGTGTGACCTGACTTATCTAAATTGCTGAAGAAAAGAAAAAAAAAACAAAAAACTCTTTTACCCTAGAATATTTTATATATACGTGTGTGTGTGTGTGTGTGTGTGTGTGTGTGTGTGTGTGTGTGTGTATAGACATAAAACCTACCCAGGCAAAGAAAAGGTGGGTAATTTCATGAATACCAGAACTGTCCAACAAGAAATGCTGAAGTGAGTACTTCAATCAGAAAGAAAAGAACACTAATGAGCAATAATAAATCACTTAAAGTTACAAAGCTCACTGCTAATAGTAATTAGACATAAAACCACAGAGAATCAAGAAGCTACATGTAGCACTGTAACTGTGGTATATAAACTACTCTTATCCTAAGAAGAAAGAATAAATGATGAGCCAATCAAAATAATAACTATGACAACTTTTCAAGAGATAGACCGTATATAAAATAAGATACAAAGGGAAACAACAAAAAATTAAAAAGCAGAGGAACAATGTTAAGACACAGTTTGTATTAGTTTTATTTTTGCTTGTTTGTTTATGCAAACAGTGTTAAGTTTTATCAGCTTAAAATAAGGGTTATAAGATGTATTTGCAAGCCTCATGGCAACCTCAAATCAAAACACATACAAAGGATACACATAAATAAAAAGCAATAAATTAAATCATATCACCAGAGAAAATCACATTTAAAACATTTAAATTATCTAAATGGAAGACAAGAAGGAAAGAAAGAAAGAGGAGAAAACCACAAAACAGCCAAAAAAAAAAAAAAAATAAGAAAATGTCATGAGTAAGTTCTTATCAATAGTAACATTGAATGTAAATGAATTAAACCCTCCAATCTAAAGGCATAGACAGGATTAATAGATTTTTTTTTAAAAAAGGAAAACCAATTGATTTGTTGCCTACAATAAACACACTTCACCTCTATAAACACACATAGCCTGAAAATAAAGGGATGAAAAAATATACTTCATGCCAATGGAGACCAAAAAACGCAGGAGTAGCTATACTAATATCAGACAAAATAGATTCTGAGACAAAAACTATATGAAGAGACAAAGACAGTCACTATATAATGACAGAGGGGTAAATTAAGTAAAAGGATATAGCAATTTTGATTATATATGTATCCAACACTGGAGCACCTGGATATATAAATCAAATATTACTAGAGCTAATGAGAGAGATATACCCTAATACAACAATAGCTGGAGACATCAACATCCCACTTAGAGTACTGGACAGATCTTCCAGATACAAAATCAACAAAGTTCAAACTTAATCTATACTATAGACCAAATGAGCCTAATAGATATTTCAGTTACATTTTATCCAATAGCTGAAGAATACACATTATTTTCCTCAGCACATGGATCATTTTCAAGGATAGATCATATGTTGAGTCACAATGCAAGTCTTAAAATATTCAAAAAATTGAAATAATATCAAGCATATTCTCTGACTACAATGGAATAAAAGTAGAAATGAATAAGTAGAGGAATTTTGGAAACTGTGGAAACATGTGGAAATTAAACAATATGTTCTGGAATGACCAGGGCATCAATGAAGATATTCAGAAGAAAGTGGAATAAATTTATGAAAAAAGTGATAATTAAACAAAGCATACCAAAACTTGTGGGATATGGCAAAAGCAGGACTAAGAGGGGGCATTTATAATTACAAACACCTACATCAAAAAAGAATAAAATCTTTAAATAAAGAACCTAGCAATGCTTCTTAAGGAACTAGAAAAGCAAGATTAAATCAAATCCTAAATTACTCAAAGAAAACACATAGTAAAGATTAGATCAGAAAAAAAATGATTCGGAGAAAACAATTTGAAAGATACATGAAACGAAAAGTTTTTTTTAAGGGTTAAACAAAATTGACAAACTTTTGTCTAGAATAAGAAAAAAGAAAATAAGGCAGGCTACTATGAGCACGTACATGTCAATAAATTGGAAATATAGAAGAAATAGGCAAGTTCCTAGACACATACCACCTATCAAGATTGAACCAGGAAAAAATGCAAAACCTGAAAGCTCAATAGCAAGTAATGTGATTGAAGCCATAATAAAAAAAGAATCTCAGTAAAGCTGGAGACACGATGGTTTCACTGCTGGTTTCTATCATTTAAGAAAGAGTGGATACCAATCTTAATCAAAATATTCTCAAAAACAGGGGAAAAAGCAATCCTTCCAAATTCATTATATGGGGCCATTATAACTCTTATACCAAAAGCAAACACATCAAAAAAAAAAAAAAAAGAAATCTACAGGCAAATATCTCTGAATAATATTGATGCAAAACTACTCAAAATAATACTTGTAAACCAAGTTCAACAACAAATTAAAAATACTCAAAAATAATACTTGCAAACTGACTTCAACAAGAAATTAAAATGATCATTAATTATGACAAAGTGTGATTCTTCCCTGAGATTCAGGAATGGTTCAACATATGCAAATCAACCAATGTGATTCATTATATCCACAAAATGCAAGACATGAAACATATGATCATTTCAATTGAGACTGAAAAAGCATTTGATAAAATTTAACATCTTGTCATGATAAAAACCCTAAAAAACCTGGGTATGGAAGTAACATACCTCAATATAATAAAAGCCATATATGAGAGACATAGTATCATACTGAATGGGGAAAAACTGAAAGCCTTTTCTCTAAGATGTGGAATGCGACAAGGATGCCCTCTTTCACCACTGTCACTCAACTTAGTACTGGAAGTCCTAGCAAGAGGAATCACACAACAGAAACTAATGAAGGACAACTAATTTGGAAAGAAATGAGTCAAATTATCATTGTTTGCAGATGATGGGATCTTATATTTGGACAAACCTAAAGACTCCACCAAAAAAATATTACAACTGATCAATTTAGTAAAGTCGTAGGACACAAAATCAACATTAAAATTCAGTGGCATTTCTATATGCCAACAGTGAGCAACCTGAAAAGGAAATTTAAGTAGTAATCCCATAAAAAATAGCCACAAATACAATTTAATACCTAGGATTTAAGCAAGAAGTGAAAATATTCCACAACTAAAACTGTAAAATACTCATGAAAGAAGTTTAAAAGTACACCAAAAAATGCAGAGATATTCCAGGTTCGTGGATTGGAAGAATTAATTTTGTTAAAATGTCCATACTACACAAAGCAATATATTCAATGGAATTTCTATCAAAATACCAATGACATTCTTCACAGAAACAGAAAAAAATCCTAAAATATATATTAAATCATAAAAGACCCAGAATCAACAAAGATATATTAAGCAAACAGAACAAAACTGAAGGAATCACATCACCTGACTTCAAATCATACTACAGAGCTCTGTTAACCAAAACAACATGGTACTGGTATAAAAACAGACACATAGACCAATGGAACAAAATAGAGAACCCCCAAAATCCACACAACTAAAGTGAACTCAGTTTTGACAAAGATGCCAAGAACATGCCTGGGGAAAGACAGTTTGTTCGATAAATGGTTCTGGGAAAACTGGATATATATATTCAGAAGAATGAGACTAGATCCATATATCTTGCCATATACCAAAAAAAAAGACAAAACAAAAAAACAAATCAAAGTGAATTGAAGACTTATGTAAGACCTGAAACTATGAAACTGCTATAAAAAAAATATTGAGGAAACTCTTGAGGTCATTATTTTGGGCAAAAATTTCTTGATTCATACCCCACAAGCACAGGCAAGCAAAAATACAGAACAAATGGGATCATATCAAGTCTGCACAGCAAAGGAAACAATTAACAAACTGAAGAGGCAACCCACAAAATAGGAGAAAATATTTGCAATGTACCCATCTGACAAGGCATTAATAATGAGAACATACATGGAGCTCAAATAATTGTATAGAAAAAAAATCTAATAATCTGATCAAAAACTGAGAAAAGAAATTTGAATAAATATTTCTCAAAAGAAGACATACAAATATCAAACAGCTATACTGATATGGTTTGGAACTGTGTGCCCACCAAATCTCATGTCGAATTGTAATTCCCAGTGTTGGAGCTGGGGCTTGGTGAGAAGTGATTTGATCATGGGGGTGGTTTCTTATGAGTGGTTTCGCACCATCCCCTTGGTACTGACCTTACGATAGTGAGTTCTCACAAGATCTGGTTGTTTAAAAGTGTGTAGCACCTCCCCCGACTTCTTTCTGTAGCTCCTGCTCCCACTGTGTAAGACAACTGCTCCACCTTTGCCTTCTGTTATGATTAGAAGATTCCTGAGGTCTTCCCAGAAGCAGATGTCACTACGCTTCATGTAAAGTCTTGGAACCATGAGCCGATTAAACCTCTTTCCTTTATAAATTACCTAGTCTTAGATATTTCTTTATAGCAGTGCAAGAACAGAATAATACGAATATGAAAAGGTGCTCAATATTATTGCTCATCAGAAAAATGCAAATCAGAGTTACAATAATATACCATCTCATCTCAGGTAAAATGGATTCTATCCGAAAGACAAGCAATAACAAATTCTGGTGGAGATGTGGATAAAGGGAACCCTCATACACTGTTGTTGGGTATGTAAGTTAGTACAACCACTAAGGAGAACAGTTTAGAGGTTCCTCAGTAAACTAAAAATAGAGCTGCCATATGATCCAGCAATCCCACTGCTGGGTACATACCCCAAATAAAGGAAATCAGTATCTCAAAGAGATATCTGCACTCACATGTTTGTTGCAGCATTGTTTGCAGTAGCTAAGATTTGGAAGCAACCTAAGTGTCCATCAACAGATTAAAGGTTAATGTAAATGTAGTACATATGCACAGTGGAGTATTATTCAAGCATAAAAATATGACATCCTGCCGTTCACAACAACATGGATGAACTGGAGATCATTATGTTAAGTAAAATAAGCCAGGCACAAAAAGACAAACATCACATATTCTCACTTACTTGTGGTGTCTAAAAATCTAATTTCATCATAATTTAACTCATGAAGATAGAGATAGAAGGATTGTTACCAGACTCTGCAAAAGGTAGTGAGGGCATTGGGGAAGATGAGGATGGTTACTGGGGCCAAAAAATAGTTACAAAGAATGATTAATACCTACTATTTGAAAGTGCAATGAGATGACTGTAGTCAATAATAATGTAATTGTACATTTAAAAATAACTAAGAATATAATTGGATTATTTGTTACTCAAAGGATAAATGCTTGAGGGGATGGATATCCCATTTCCATGATGTGATTATTATGCCTGCATGCCTATATCAAAACATCTCATATGTGCCATAAATATATGCACTTCATTTACCCACAATAATTAAATATAAAAATTAAATAAGCTTTATTTATTCAAAAATTAAATGGAAATTTATATTAAGCCAGCTACCAAAATTGATACCAATTATGCTATAGGTAGTTGTCATTTTAACTGTTTTCTTCTTGGTAAACTATGGCTGAAAGATAGTGATTTAATGGAAGAAAGAATATTATTTAATAGTTATGTATGAATTAATCATTATTAATATAGCTGTGATATATGTGAATACATTACACAATACTTCCTTATGCTGTGTTGACTTGAAGCAGTTTTTATATGTGTAGGTTTATTGTGGGATTAAAAGCCATAATACCATAGATTTTATAATTCCACAGCACTCTATGTGCCCAGTGAATGATTGCTGACTTTAATGTTTGTTCTGTCCATTTGGTATCTTTCGAGAATATATATATATTCTCGAAATATATATATATATATTTTAATATATAAATATATAATATATATATAAATAAATATATATATGTTTTACAGGTTATGCCTCATATAATAGGCAAATGCTTTACTGCTTTCTTTTTTTTATTTTTTATTTTATTTTATTATTATTATTATTATACTTTAAGTTCTAAGGTACATGTGCATAACGTGCAGGTTTGTTACATATGTATACTTGTGCCATGTTGCTGTGCTGCACCCATCAACTCGTCAGCACCCATCAACTCGTCATTTACATCAGGTATAACTCCCAATGCAATCCCTCCCCCCTCCTCGTGATAGGCCCCGGTGTGACTATACTTTCAGGGATCATTTCTATAGTTTGTTGCTTTACTGCTTTCTAAGCATTTCTAGAGTAGTTATGGGGTTCCAAAAAGCACATAGAAACAAGGCTGAAAAACAATTATCCTAGTCAGAGACTTTAATTATAAAAACCAAAATATTCAAGTTTGCTTATCAGAGTTGAAGTTATTGCAAAGAAACAGAAAGCGGTATTCAAAGATTATAACCAGACTTCCAATTAGACTATGAGTGTGACTCTTTCACCGTGTTCTATGTTCATGCTCTCTTTTTTCTGTATATACACAATCCATTCATCTCTCTGTAAACAAGCTTTCCTAATAGGGCTCTTAATTTTGATCTCACTGATCGTTTGGTGGTGTCACAGGTACCATCTACGGCCCACATTTATTTGATCTTACAACCCAAGTTTAGATGTTCTACACCCTGTAACTAGTTCAGTCTGTGCCTAAAATGCAAATTTCCTGAAGAAAAAAAAAGTCATCTTTTTCCAGTACGGGTTAGATGGATGGTCCTGGTACAATTCTTATTGTCTAAACACAGAATTACATGCTGGAATCGCCTAGCCCTTCTCGTCTGTTACTGTTTCAAATAATCTAAGAATGGGGTGTATGCAAAAAAAAGCTAATGGGCATCTTTAATGTAACCATTTACCTAGTATATGGAAATGATCAGCATCTATACAAGGTATATATTCTCTCCGTCTTCTCCAGTATAAATTGCAAACATTCAACGTTAACCTCTAGTTTTAACTCAAGGGTTAATTTTAACAGAAAACTACCAAAATTAAAGTCATTTGTACATGTTTATGTATGTAAATATATGTGTGTGTGTGTGTGTGTGTGTGTGTGTGTGATTTTCCTAAGTGCTCCATATTTATCTATTTATGGAGAAACTAAGTCTACAGACAACTTGATCCAGGAATTTTAGCTTCCAAAACTGTCAGAATATAAATTTCAGTTGTTTAAACCACCCAGTCTGGGATGTTTTCTTATGGCAGCCTCAACAGACTAATAAACCAGGCTAAAGACAAATAATTATACAGAAAAGCCAACTCTTTCTAACATTTTTATACAGACAATTTCTTATTTCTTGGGTTAAGATAGCTTAAGTTTTATTTAATATCACCATTCTTAAGGTTACAAGTTCAAGAAAGTACATTTGAAATAACCCACCCATCTCTGCAATATAGCTTATTGTTTTCTGTGTAGACAAAAATATATATAAAAATACCTGTTGATATTCAGTAGAAAAGCAATGAACATATAAGCAGAAGAGTTGAGGCTTCTGTGTATATTTATATTCAAGCCCAGGAACATAGTTCTTGTTTAAGGATTTTCACATTCAGTCCAAAATACCTGTTGAGTGACATTAGGACTGTAACACATAACAACAATATCAGTCATTTATGCACTACCAGAGGGAATACAGTCTACCTGTCACTCTGGTGAACAATAAGCTTTTGGACTGGACTGTCCACCTCAGCTCTTCCTTGTTGGGTTGTTGTGTGTTTTTGTCAAATATCTATATTATTTATATTTATCATATGTTCATAATAAGTGTATTTAGGAAATTGTTCTATATATTAAAAAAGAAAAAATTCTGTAAAAAATAAAGTAGATGACTCATAAAATGTCCGGACATTTGAGATATAAAAATTACTTATGTGTGTGTTATATAGAAACATATACACATACACATAGCACTTGTGTCACGTAACATAGATTCATGTGGCTCTTAATCTAGTTATCCACCTAGATAGTTATCCACCTAGATAAACTACTTTAATGGAATTGATCAAACACATAAGGAGTCCTGTCACATAACTATATAGATAGAGAGGGAAACAGGCAGGGATGGAGAGAGAAAGAAAGAGAGCACAATGAAAAAAACCTAATTTCACTCATTACTAAATGTAGTTGAAAGGCTTGAACTGATGATATGTGTAGACACAACTTCTATACAATAATTTGGAGCCTATTGTTATTGTGTAAAAGTATGATTTGGAGGCTATTGTTGTTGCCCCTGTAGTATGGATACAAAAATTATGCAGGTGTCATTCACCTTTCCATGAAGGTAGGCATAACCTTGACACTTTTCTGCTGACTTTCTAAGTTGTAGAAGTTGTTTGGTGACAGTCACACTTCTTCTGTGGGGTGCTGCATTTGAAGATTGCATTGTCCTTCAACGTGACTAAGAATATTGGACAGTGATTGAATGTCGTCTAGTGCTTATTAATATGCATGTTGTCATTTGTCATCTCAGTCATCAATGACACTTTGTCATTTATGTTACTGTAAGCATTATATCGACTCTGAGTTGCTGGATTTCAGACCTTTCTCTTGCTTGCAAACTCATCAGAAATACAGGCAACCATCTTCAAGAAGCCTTGCTAATAATAATAAAAAAAAAGAGATGAGTTTAACATTGTTTAAATAATGCTTTATTTGAATACCTATAAGAGAACTATCAGTCATTATAAAAAAAGAAAAAACATGACAAATTGTCATTTTGTCTTGTTAATGGATTGTGTCTAATTATACTGTTTATCATGTAAAAAAGTTGAATTTTCTTTCTCAAAGTTAACTAAAATAATTTTTTAAAATAAGATAATACTTCTATATAAAAGAGCTTTCATACCTATTACTCTATTTTGTTATCTAAACGTCTATTTGAATAATAATAGGCAAGTAATAACATCCCTATGTAAGTAGGAAAACTGAGGTTTACGTAGTTTCAATGATTGGCCTGAGGACCTTTTTTTTTTTTTTTTGTCTTTGTAAAACTTCAATGTTTATTTGGTGAGGTCACTGACGTAAGTCTAGGTAAAAACATGACACCAAAATTTCCTATGGAGTCTACATTTTTATAGTGCTCAATTTGCACACACACACACACACACACACACACACACACTACCCTGAGACTATAAACATTTCAACAACTGTTTCACGAAAGTTCACATTCGCATAGGGTTTTATATAGGAACAACAGCTCTAATTTTTTTAGCATCGTCTTTTTGGTTCTTGGGGATTTCCCGAAGTTTGAAATCGTATTAAAACCAGTCTCTGTGTTTATGTGTCATTCATTCTGTATTACCTGATTTTTTCAGGCACTTTATCATTACTTGATCATCTTGGTCACATTTGCCTTCTTTCCTAAACAATCATAGTATAGAACCACAGTTTTACATTCTTTTTGCACGTTTAATTAAAATGTAATTCTTTTTATTATTATTATTATTATTATTATACTTTAAGTTCTAGGGTACATGTGCATAACGTGCAGGTTTGTTACATATGTATACTTGTGCCATGTTGCTGTGCTGCACCCATCAACTCGTCAGCACCCATCAACTCGCCATTTACATCAGGTATAACTCCCAATGCAATCCCTCCCCCCTCCCCCCTCCCCCCTCCCCATGATAGGCCCCGGTGTGTGATGTTCCCCTTCCCGAGTCCAAGTGATCTCATTGTTCAGTTCCCACCTATGAGTGAGAACATGTGGTGTTTGGTTTTCTGTTCTTGCGATAGTTTGCTGAGAATGATGGTTTCCAGCTGCATCCATGTCCCTACAAAGGACACAAACTCATCCTTTTTTATGGCTGCATAGTATTCCATGGTGTATATGTGCCACATTTTCTTAATCCAGTCTGTCACTGATGGACATTTGGGTTGATTCCAAGTCTTTGCTATTGTGAATAGTGCTGCAATAAACATACGTGTGCATGTGTCTTTATAGCAGCATGATTTATAATCCTTTGGGTATATACTTAGCCTATACTGCATACCTTAACTTCTCCATAGGCCAAATATTAATTTACATTTCATTTCTCCACAGGTCCTAGCATTATGTCTTCTACCCAGTAGACATTCAATGAGTATATTTTTACTGTTGTTGTTAATAAATTAATCTGCAAGAATAAAAAAAAAAAAAAAGAAAAGGAAGATCAATAGCCTGACTACATTAAAAACTGGAAAAAGGGCAAGAAAACCACACCAAAAGCAATCAGAAGAAATAAAAATATTAAAGTGAAAATTAGTGAAATAAAGCATAAAAAATATAAGAGAAAACATTTTAAATTAAAAGATGGTTTTGAATCAATGTAATAGACAACTATTTAGGTAGACGGACCAATAAAAAAGAGATAAGACTCAGGTTACTATAATCAACTAAAAAAGTGAGACATTACAATTCAGTTTGCAGAAATAAAAATGATTTTGGGAAAATACTATGAATGATTTTATGCCAAAAATTGGACTACTTGATAAAATGAACAAGTTCTTATAAAATCATAAGTCATATATATGTAAATTCTTAAGGAATCCCTTAATAAATTATTAAAGATAATAAACATGTTTAGCAAGGTTTCAGAACACAAGATTAATATACTAAAATAAATTTCATTTCTATACACCTTAAATTAACGCCCTGAAAATAAAATTTTCAAAGATTTATTTTTAATAGCTTCAAGGGAATAAAGTAGGAGTAAATTTAACAAAAGAAATAAAAAAACCTATATTCTGAAAACCACACAATATTGTTGAAAAAAAATTAAAAGAGACCTAAATAGAGAACTATTCCACACTGATAAATAAGAATATTTAATATTAATAGCAAGGTGGTCCTACCTCAAACTGGTCCACAGTTTCAATGTGATTACATAAAAATTCCAGATGGATTTTTTTCTTGCAGAAACTGACAAGTTGATTTTAAAATTCATGTGGAAATTCAAGGGTCCAAGAATAGCTAAAAATAAGAACAGCATTGGAAGGCTCAGACTCCCAATTTTAAAACTAGCTACAAAGAACAGTAACTACAACTGATTTTCTAATTACTTAATAGCATCCTAAGTAATATATAGTTACATGGAATGGAATTGAAAGTCCAAAAAAACAAACCAATAAATGGCCAGTTGTTTTTAAACAAAGGTACCTGCCATACAATTTAATATGATAAATATTTTTTGTAAAATTTGAAACAAATAGTGATGAGATAAATGTCTTTTATCCTGGTAAGAAAATGAAATCAAAACTCTGCTTCACATCACGTACAATAAATAACTCAAAATTAATCAAATATCTACATGTAAGAGTTGGAAATATTAAATTCTTAGAAGGAAACAGAGATGAAAATCTACATGACCCTGAATTAAGCAACTCTTAATTTTAATATGACACCAAAAACACTAGCAAAAAAAAAGAAAAAATAATACTCATCAAATTACTGTTTTGCTGCAAAGGATACCATTGAGAATGTGAAAAAAACAACATTCCAAATAAAAAATTTGCAAATCATATATGTGATAGGGGACTTATATTTAGATTATATAAGTGCCACTTAGAAGAGTACAAGAAAAAAGCAAACAATTTGACTTAAAAGAGGCAAAGGACAGATATTGGCATTTCCCCAAGGGAGCTATAAAAATGTTCAGTAAGCATACAAAAAAAAATACTTAACATCATTAGTCATCAGGAAAATGAAAATCAAAACTACAATGTGATACCATTTCACACATATTAGGATGGCTATATTGAAAAGACAACTGTCAAGGAGAAATGCAACTATCCATACACTCTTGGTGGGAATAAAGAGGTTTAGGGAATTTGTCAAACAGACCAGTCTGGCTGCTCCTCCAAATGTTAAACATTTAAATTATAAGACCCAGCAGTTACACTATGTGCTATACATTTAAGATAAATGAAAGCGTGTGTTCATACAAATCATCTGATAAATGGATAAAAAATTGTGATATATCCATATAATCAACAATAAAAAGAAATGAAATATTGATACATACTACAACATAGGTTAAACTTGAAAAAGTAATGTTAAGTGAAAGAAGCTAGTCAAAAATACTGCACAGTTTATATTTTTATTTTTATCAAATGTCCAGAAAATGTAAATCCAGATAGATAAAAGGATATATTAGTTGTTTCCTGGGGCTGGCCTTGGGGGGATTAGGGAGACCTGATGTGGGTAATTGCTAATGAGTAATGAATTATGAAAATGTTCTACACTGATTGTAGTGATGGCTACTCGACTCTATGAATATATTAAAATCCATGAAATTATATGCTTTAAAAAGATAAACTATTTGGTATGTCAAATATGTAGTAGTAAAACTGTTATGCAAAATTTTAAAACGTTAAGGAAAATGTGTCAACCACTCCTCAATGCTCAATTTAAGTATTGGCTTTCACTGACATTTCCCACAGCATTTAACTTTTACTCCGAAAGATACCAGAGTTTAAAGGAACTTTAGCAATAATCTATTCTAATCACTTTTTAAATGGAAGGGGAGCTGAGGTGAAGAGCTGGAAAGTACCTTGCTTCAAACAGCAGAGGTGGCCAAGGAAGAACATCCAAGACAGTATATACCAAAAAAATAAAAAAGTAAAAAAATAACTGGTTAGGGGTGTGAGGAGTTTGATATCGTACAACATATAGGACAGTTCAGCAGATATTTATTCGATACTTAATAGCTGCTATATACTCTAATTGTTGGTCGGGTACAGAAATACATACAGTATGTCCTTTGTACTTACAAAGTGTTGTGTCAAATCAGAGATCTTAGGATGGTGCTTTGGCACATTTTAAGTTTAAGTGCTTGTGAGACAAAGAGAGATGCCAACTAGATCTGACTTTGTAGTGATTGTTATCACAGGAAAAAGAGATTTGTCAGTCATCAGCATAGAAAATAGTATTAAAACGATGGAAAATAAAGGATGCACTGAAGAAGAACATGTAGAATGAGAATACGGCAAAGCACACAATTGTGGCAAAAGTCAATGTTTATAGACCAAGCAGGAGATGAATGTACTACAACAATTATTTACACAGGAAGAAAATTGAAAAAATAAAATGCAAGTACAAAAACTTTAATTGGAAAAATAAATGAATAAATATGTGTAATGAAATACTTTTACAGAATGAATCATAAAGAAAAAGGCTAGAGTAAAATTATCTACAAAAGGACTAATTCATATAAGGTCTCTGGATCCCCTATTGTATCTTAATATCCAGTGAATAAGATCTAAACTTACATCCAAGGAGGCTGCAAAATGAAAACAAAACTTTAAGCCTTGTAAAATCTAATATTGGGAAGATTCAGAAAAACAAGCAAAGAATGTCTTTGAGGAATCTTATGAGTGTGCAACTTTGAGAAATGCAGTCATTTGAGAAACTAGTTTAAATTTCTGACAAGGAAGAAAACAATCTTAATAGATTACCCCATACCTAAACTTATAGTTATTCTCTTTGAATCAACTTCTCTTCCGAATCTTTCCAGTTATCAGTTATGTGGCTATAAATCAGATTCTATCTACTTATTATTGGTTTAAATTTTTGGTAGCTTGATAATGTTTTAGGATGTTATCCTTCTAATTCCCTATGAACATATATTGATTATTAGTAAAGTTTCAAGTGCAATTAAGTATTTTAGCATTCTTTGAGTTGGATGATCAGAAGAACAGAAGGATATTTGTTTCTGAATTTAGATTCATTTATTTAATAGGAATTAGCATTAAAAGTTTATTAGAATAAGCTTTTAATGCCCTTGAATATTTAGCAAGGAGTAAGTTATATTCATGGCTCCAAACATTTGATATATTCAAATTTTATTTTGAAATTTGAGTATTTTATTATTTTTATTTTTAAAACTATTTGCCTAGATCTACACTCTTTCTACAGAAAATATCCTGGGAAATAATTCTGAAAACTGCACTTGAGTGCTTGAGAACTAATTGTTCAGTTGTTTCAAATATCTGTTTTAAATTTGCTACATATTTGAAGTCAATTCTTCAGAAACATTCATCTAGATAGAGGCTTTTAGATGTCAGGACTCATGCTGGTTGCAAGGGATCCTCATTTATGGAGAAAGGAAAGGTTGTAGCTATTATTTATCACTTCATGTGTCTTCATTTTTAACGCATAATCAAAATCAACTATATACTTTACTTATTTGGATTTTTGGAGCTCTATTCCTAAATCTGTGGTGCCCCAGACCCATATTACTGAGTCCTAGGTTACAAGTCTTTAGATAATAACTTTCCATAAATTAATTAAAATCTAGGGAATTGCTTTATTGCTAAATCACCTTATTTTTAATATTCTAGTTCTCCAGTTTGTTACACTGTTTACCAAATAATGCAATAAAGCAATGGAACTTCATCACTGTGTTCTATAAATAATATGGTGAAATGTGAAATAGTGCAACAACAATGATCAATAGAAAAATAATTTAATTATGAATGACAGTATGCTTTCAATATTTAGGCAACTTGCCTTTGTAAAACAAGCAGTTTTTCTAAAAAATATGTGATTGTTAGAAATTAGGGAGAATGTTACGTACTGAAATTTAAAGCATATCCGTTTCTTTGGTTGAAAAATATATTAAATACGTATATATTTTTTTATTTTAGTATTAATAGAACTGTTCCATGAACACAAAATTACTGAACACATTCCATTCTTTATCTTAGAATGGATTTCAATCAAATTTTGGTCCATTTGATTAATGTGGGTATATGCTATGCATTTAAAATTTTATAATTATGAATGACTGGAGTAGCTTGATGATGTGCAGTGGATACTAAAGCTGCACCTCCAGAAATAATTTGGATCATACTAATTTAGAAGATAAAAGAACTTATAATTCTGCACAAAGCAGAGCTGGAATTAATATGCCCACTGATATATGGCATTTAAGTAGTCAATATATACATATATATGCATAAATATATTATATAATTGTATATGTATATATTCATACATACACACACAAACAAACATGCACGTGCACACACACATACACACACACATACACACATATATATGTATATAATCAGGAAAGATTTTTTTTTCTTTGAAACAGGGTCTCACTCTGTTATCCAGGCTGGAGTGCAGTAGCGTGGTCTCAGCTAACTGCAACCTCCTATTCCTGGGCTCAGGTGATCCTCCCACCTCAGCCTTTCATGTAGCTGGGACTACAGGCATGTGCCACCATGCCTGGCTAATTTCTGTATTTTTTGTTTGTTTGTTTGTAGAGCTAGAGCTCTGCCATTTTGCCCAGGTTAGTCTTGAACTCTTAGTCTCAAGTGAGCCTCCCAAAGTGCTGTGATTACAGGTGTGAGCCACCGCGCTCAGCCTTAAATTTATTTTTCAATCAACTTTCCACTGTTTTTTCAACAACAATCGTATAATTCTAGATTTTCAGTTTCTAATGTGAGTTAGAAACAGTGGCCTGAAATATCTAAGATTTTATTTTCAATTGTCTGCGTAGGATGGACAATTGCATAGACTGAAACACTACTATTTTTTTAGGCTCTTGAATAAGAAAAAGGAATTTATTTTCATTTTACTTATGAACTTTCTCCTCCAAATCCCTGTCATATTTTCTTATAATAGAAACTAATGTTTAAATATTGAATCTATAAGCTAAGAACCTTTTAACAGTTGATAAACGTTCTAGTTTTTCTCAAAAGGAAGTGCATTTTCAAGTAAAGAGTATACACATTTAGGAGTATTTATATTTTGAAATATTTTAAAAGCATTTTATGTTCTATGAAGATGTCTTCCATTTGCTGCTGAGAAATCCGTAAGACTTTTGTCCATGGAACATTTTTAGTATCTTTTTCTTTTTATGCAGATAATTTCAACATTCACATGACTATTAGCCAGGGTTCTCCAGAGACAGAGCCAATAGGATATATAAATATAGATAGATAGATGGGAGGGGATTTATTAGGGGAATTTCCTCATGTGATTATGGATAATGAGAAATCCCACAATAGGCCATCTACAAAAGGGAAACTTGGGTAAGCCAATCGCATGACTCAGTCTAAATCTGAAGGTTTCAGAACCAGGGAAGTCAATGTATAATTTTCAGTTTGAAGCCAAAAACCCAAAAACCTGGGAGATTATTGTTGCAAGACCCAGAGTCCAAAAACTGGAAAACCTTAAGTTCTAATGTCTATAGGCCAGGAGAGGAAGAGTGTCCCAGCTCCGGAAGAGACAAGATTCTTCTTTCCTTTGCCTTTTTGTTTTATTCACGCCTTCAGCCAATTGTATGGTACCTGCCCACATTGAGTGAGTGTGGCTCTTCTTTACTCAGGTTATTGATTCAAATGCCAATCCCATCTAAAAGCATCCTCACAGACATATCTAGAAATAATGCTTTATCAGCCATCTGATTATCCCTTAATCCAATCAAGTTGACGCTTAAAGTGAACCATCACAAGTCCACCCTTTGTCAGCTTGGCACCCATACACGTCTCCATTAACCACATTTAATTTCCAAATAGAGATGATAATAAGGTCATAGCTCCACATAAGACAATATAGCTGTCTTGTTTAGAACTGAAAACACATTCATTCTTTTCTCAGAAGAGATAAAGTCCTTCAGTGATGTTTTCTCTTCTTCTGAAATCCCATAAACTAAATACTATGATATAACATTACTAATAATTAAATACTAATATAAACTCAATACATCTTATGTTACATAATAAAAGAATACGAGAGAAAGGAAAACAAATATATTTGCCTAATATATGTATATATGCCCCCCAAAAATGTAATCTTAACAAAGTAGGGAGGAAATACTCATGAGAACTAAAGTCCTCCTTTCTGTAACTGGTCATGTGGTCATATTTGGTATTTATAACTACCTTCTTCTACTACCTAATCTGTATTCCCTTTGCTTACAACAAGCACCACACCTGGTTATAATTATGATTCTTTCCCTGGTACAGTAACCCAAGCGCTAATTCCTGAAGTGACTGGGTCATTCATAGTCTTGCCTGAATTAAAATGTTGTAATTTTCCATTAACCTTAATCATATGGTATGATGATACTAAAAAGACACTCTCAGGAATCTTGTATTTCAGACACATTCTTCATTATCTCCATTGTGTAGCAGTAGTCCAATTTCTCCCTGGTTCTTTGAATCAATCACTCCAGCCAACACCATAACTCCCTTTTTAGCCTGTTGCATTGGAGGAATGAGTAGCCCAAAGTGACCAGGTGGCAGTCTTAACTTCCAGTTCAGTGGAATCATTGCTATATATTTTGCTATAAAATATATAGCAAAGTTCTTCTTATAAAACTAAACTCTCTAGGCCAGCAGAGCATAAAGTTGTGGTAATAGGAAACCAAAACTTTGTGGGTCATTAAGCATAATGGTGAGTAGTGTCACTCCCACTTCCATCCCTTGATTCTTGGTTTTGTGAATCCTGGCTATGGGACAAACAGTACCTTATACTGAATGCTGATTAGGAACATATGCAGCCTTCTGGAGTACCTTATTCCAGCCTTGCAAGATGTTGCCACTTAGCTGGTACTGTAACTGTATCTTCAGAAAGACATTCCACAGTTCTATCAAGCCAACTGCTTCAGGATGGTGGGAACCATGGTGAGACCACTAAATTCCATGAGCATGGGCTCATTGCTGTGTGTTTTTGGCTACTAACTGAGTTCTTTTATCAGAAACAATATTGTTTAGAATACCATGATGGTGGATAAGGCATTCTGTACATCCACATATAGTAGTTTTGGCAGAAGCATTGCGTTCAGGTAAGACAAATCCATACCCAAAAATAAGTGTCTATTTCAGTGAGGACAAAACACTGCCCTTTCCATGAAGGAAGCAGTCCAGCATAGTTAGCCTGCCATTAGCTAGCTGATTACTCCAGAGAATGGTTCTATATTGGGGGCTCGATGTTGGTCTCTATTAGTGGCAGACTGTGCACACACAGCATATTTGGTTAAGCCCACGCATAACCAAAACCCTGCCGCACTGAGACCATTTTGTTAATGAGCTCATTTGACAATGGTTGGGGTGGCTAGGGAAGGCAGTTGACTTACATTATTCACAGGATGAGTTATTCTTTCTACTTGATTGTTAAGTTTCTCCTCTGCTAAGGTCACCCTTTGTTGAACATTCACATGAGGCATAAATATATTCAAGTCCTTTGCCCATTCAGAGAGGTCTATTAATACATGTCTTCCACAAATTTTTTTTTGTCACCAATTTTCCAATCATGTTACTTCAATGTCTTTGACACTCAGTCAAATCTATGGTTACAACCCATGAATTGGTGTATATAATCACATGTATGACCATTTTTTCCAAGCAAAGTTTACAAACAGGTGCATTGTTCTAAGTTCTTCCCAATGAAAATATGTTCCTTTACCATTGTACTTCAAAGAGATCTTAGAAAAGAACTGTGGTGTTACAGCTGTCTACTTTCAGGTGGTGCCTGCATATAGTGCAGAACCATCTGAAAACCAGGCACTAGTCTTCTCTTCCTGTGTCTAACGATCATAGGATTCTCTCCATGGGGCCATAGGTGCAGACTGAAAGATTGAAGGCAGAGTAGCAGGAGTAGGAACCATGGGTACTTCAGCCACTTCTTTATGTAACTTACAGGTTCTTTCAGGACCTGTTTGGGCTTAGTTATGTGTGTACCACTTTCATTTGATGATGGAATGCTGCTATGCGTATTAAGCTTTATGGCTTGGTGGGTCAACTATTGCCCAGTTTATGATGTACATCTCAGGTTGCCTGGCAACTTGGTGGCTCATGGTCAAGCATTAAATGTCTTCTAAGGCCCAGTAGCATACCATGAGCTGCCTCGCAAGAGTAGTTATCTGTAGATGGTGGCAGGGACTTGCTCCACAGTTCTAATAGCCTGTGCTGCAATTTACCTGTAAGGTCCTGTGTAAAGCTCCAAACAGTATCCCCATCCACCCCTGACACCTCACATAGCATTGGATCGGCTGGATTATGTGGCTCAATTTGCAGAGCAGCATACACAACATCCTGGTCCTGTTGCAGTGCCTTCTCCTGTTCTAGTCCTCACTCAAAACAAGCAGTATTTTGGGGTGACTCAGTAAATGGCTCAGAGAACCTGAAGGTCTGTTTTCCAAGGGCAGAAGAAGAAGGTTGTTCCAGCTCTGAAAAAGAGAAGCACTTTGCCTTTCCCTGCCTTTTTGTTCTATCTAGGACCTCAACTGATTGGATGGTTTCCACACACATTGTGTGAGAACAGATCTTCCTTACTCAATCCACTGAGTGAAATGCCAATCTTTTCCAGAAACACCCTCAAAGACTCCCCTACAAGTAACACTTTACCAGCTATCTGTCTGTCTCTTATTCCAGCCAAGGTAACACCCAAAATTAACTGTTACAGTGTGTAATGAGTCAGTCACATCACTTCTATCTGATTGTTTATACCTTAGCTCTACGTTTACAAACATACTATTTATTGAATTAAAATATAATATATGACAGCAAAGTCAAATGACTTCTCTAAGGGATAATATGCCATTAGGATTGGAGCTAAAATCACATTTTTGATGTCCAAGAACCCTAATGTTGAGCGCTCTTACTTCTATATTATACTGTTTATTTGTCTTATAATTAATGCACTGCCTTTAACAACTCTGCAAAACTCATTTTTAAAATAGCATTTGAAACGTGGAGCAACCTCTTTAATGTTAAATCAATTTTGTGTGCCATATGAGACATTCAACTCAACATATGTTTTATGTATTTTGTCTTCAATGTTTTCAACATCAGATGAATGATTGATAAGCACTTTCATGTGCAAAACTTTGCACTAATCTTCTGTAGATAGGATGTAAAAGATAAATGACAAGGTATGTGACCTTATGGAACTTGGAACCTAAGAAGAAACTTAGCATGCATGCAAATGTTCCTATACAATATAGCATTAAAAGTAAAACCATTAACATGTGCAATCTATTTTAAAATTAGCAAAATTTTATACAACTTTTTCATTTAACTAACACTTTTAGGTCTCTACCATGTTTTAGAAACTATGTTAGTGACTGGATATTAAATAGTAAACATGTTGAATATGGTACTTTTACCTAAGGAGCTTACAAACAAGGAAAGATCAAACAAAAAAATAATCTTTACAAAACAGTATGATGAGAAGGAATGCACAGTATTGTATGAGAGCACTACCATGAATAGTCAACCGCTTCAGGACAGTCAGGGAAAGCTTCTCATAGGGAAAATAGTCTCATACAATATCTGCCATGAATAGATATTTTTTTCCTTAAAAGGGTTAGAAAAAAAGAACAGTACATACAAACACATGAAGTCAAGAGAGAAGCAGATAGAATATGGCTGCAACATACAGTAGGTGGAAGGAATCTGGGGATACGTTAGAAAGAAAGGAAGTAACGTGAGGTACTTAAGTGCTTAAATATTGTTATCTCATGAACTTGGGATTGAATCTTGAGTTCCAATCAAACTAGCAATGTATCAGTAACTAAATTAATTAGCCTTTTTCTAAGCCACATATTTTTTTATCTGCAAAATCAAGACAATTATACTTACTACATAGGTTCATTGTGAGAATTAAATAATATATTTAAGATTCAAAGGAAAATGTACATAGTAAACAGTCAATATGAGATAGATATTATTATTTAAGGATTTCTTGTCTTTATTATTGGGAATGTGGCTTACCACATTCCAAAAGAAATTGGAATAGTTTTTCTTTTAGCTTCATTAGTCACTACTGACAATAGTAAACAGTATCACTGCTGATAAATAGTAAACACTGCTGGTAATAGCAAACAATATCATGGTTAGAGTATACATTAGATTTGTATTTGTCATACTAAAGGTTATTTCCACTGATTTACTGAAGAAAATATTAGGTCCTACAGATACTGATTACATTTGAATGCCTATTTCCAAACTGTACTTTTCACCCTTAAAGAGAGTTGATAGTGCATGCGCTGCATATTTCCATGACCTACCAGTTTTCTAAAATGTTTATATATACTTCTAAATGACTTTAGTAAGTCTTGGAAAGAAATAAATATTTTCTTGGTATGAGTTTTTTTATCGTACTTATGAGAAAAAAAAAGGAACTAATTTAAATTTTTGAAATATTTTGAAAAATTACTACTTCCCTTAAAACTCCACTATCAATAAACTCTTCATCCTGATTGTTTTCTGCATCAATATTAAGAATAAAAATTCTCCTATTGGAGCTTTGTCAAGTGTTGCTTGTAGTCATCCCTGAGCCTGAGACTTACCAGAAGGCCATGGTTATATAAAAAGAAAGAGAATCCAGTATAGGTTACTAGCAAAATATGGTCCATGTTCAGTGGGATCATGAACATGATGATAATAGTGAAGATGATGATGATATAGATTGTAGCTATGAGATATTGAATGCATACTATTTTTAGGCACTATAGGTATATTTTCTTATTTAGTTCTTCAAAACAAAATTTTAGAGATGAGATCTCACTCTTTTGCCCAGGCTGGAGTGTGCAGTGGCACAATCATAGCTCACTGCACTCAACGTCCTGGGCTTAAATGACTCTCCTGCCTCAGCCTCCTGAGTAGCTGGGATTACAGGTGTGAGCCATCATGCCCAGCTTCTTATTTAATTTTTACTATAACCCTGAAGTATAGTTATTATTATATTTATTTTACAGACAAGCATACTAAGGCTAAAAATAAATAAACTTAATTGCCTAAGGATTTGCTGAAGGAATCCCTGGTCTTCATTATACCACTGAAATTCCCAGGAAACTTTATATCATTATGTCAAAGTCATAGTAGACAGGCTTTGTGTGGAATAGACAAAACACTGTCAAACTAGTAAGGAACATTGCTTTGATGGTAAACAGCAGTACATGTTTGTTTTTCTTTTCCATGTTGGCAGTCTAGTGCTTTAAGACCTTCCTTTTACCGAGCTAGTCACAAAAAGTTCAAATTCAGTCACTGTGTACCAGAAGATTGGGGTGTTGTTTTGATTTTCCTAGAAATTTAGGATTTATAATTTGTGAATTTTATGAACAATATTCCCACAGATGTCTAAATAAGAATACAATCTTCATAACTGCAGGACTGTCATATCTACCTCCTTTAATCCTATATCCTCAGCACCTAGCAGAATGCCCAATACATACAGGCATTGTATAACAAAAGAGATGCACAATGAACTGTAAGAAAATGCCCCACCAGACATTGAGAAAAGGGTAAATAGTAGTAACTGACAGTTCTGGGTTTCGGAAAAATAAAGTCATAGACATGGGACAAAACTTTCTCATAGAATAAAAACAGGAAAGAATGATATAAATTTTGTGCTTATCGGAGGGAATGATATTAGGAAATTCTGACATGATGGGATACAGTTTGAGTGTAGGAGAGTGACATTCATTTAACTCAGATCTGTAGGGTAAAATATATCCTTTCTGATCATAGTTGAATCTCTGGAGCCTAGTATAGTGCCTATAATTGTTCAATAGTTATAGGTTGAGCTTATAAAAAGGTATTAAGCACATATTCAGAGAAGAGACAAAAGGAAAACAATCTGTTCTTCTTGGATCAGCCAAATCATCTATCTCTAAATAGTCTGTCTCTAAACAGAAGAATCAAGAAACTTGCAAGAATCCATGGGCTATGGACTGAATGCTTGTGTCCCCCCAAAGTCCATATGTTGAAGGCTTGCTTTTCACTATAATAGTATTTGAAGGTGGAGCCTTTAGTAGGTGAATAAGTTGAAATAATGCAATGAGCGTGAAGCCCTCATGATGTTATAAGTGCCTAGGTAAGAGAAAAAAGAGAGCAGTGTTCTCCCTCTCCACCATGTGAAGATTCAGCAAGACAGCAGCCATTAGTAAATCAGAAAGAGAGCCCTCACTTAGAACCTGACCATGCTGGCACCCTGATCTCAGTCTTCCAGACTCCAGAACTGTGAGAAATAAATATAATTTAAGGTACCCAGTCTGTGGTGTTCAATTACAGCAGCCAGAACTGACTAAGACATCCATGACAGTTATTATCCATGACTTTGGAAAGAAGGCAGAGGACATCAATCAGGTTAAGAAACAATAATTCAATGGCAAAGAGAAACATTGCACAGTCTTATAAGACTAAAATCCCATGACCTCAGGAGCCACAGTTTTAAGAGAGAATTGCTACTGGCCAGTCCTTATCTTTCCTTCAATTTAAAAAAGTAGCATTAACTTCTAAAAAGAAATGTCAGTGGCATTGGCAATCTCACAAGCCGACATTCTAACCACTATCCTAAGAAATAATATACTCCTCTTGGCACAAATATCAAAATCAAATAAGAATGGTTTTCTTTTTGGGTATACATGGACATACAGATGGGAACAATAAACACTGGGGACTACTAGAGTGGGGAGAGGGAAGGGAGAAAAAGCTGAAAAACTACCTATGGGGTACTGTGTTCAATACCAGGGTGACGGGTTTTGTCATACTTCAAACCTCAGCAAAACACAATATTCCTCAGTATCAATCCTGCACATGTACCCTCTGATTCTAAAATAAAAGTGGAAAAAGAAAAAAAAAAAAGAAAGGCTATGTTTAAATAATATATGTAAATATTTTTATGTTTAAATAAAGATAATAGACATCGTAGGTAAGAAAATCAATTTTGGAATCAATCTTAGGTCAAATCTCTAGTTCCTACTTACTAGCTTTTTTCAGCTGTAAAATATAAATAATAAAAGTACTTCCCTCTTCATATAGCTGTGTAAATTAAATGAAATAACAAACACAAGACACTTAACAGAGTGTATGGCACACAAACAATCATAAATATTCCTTATATTACTATAGAAAATGACTTTGCACTAACAGGTAGACAGACACGTGCTATTATTTAAGTTAGCTCTGAGCTGCTTATCAATGTGATCTCCAGGCAGAATCTGTTTATGTGCCACAAGTTAGTAGTTTACAGAGAGCTGTTGTACAGGGAAAACATAATCTCTACCAATGTAAAGTCTTAAATTTCAGTATCCTAAAGGGAACCATAGCCCCTACTAAACCTGGGGAGTCAGCTAGACAGCTTATGTTCCTACATTGTGCAGAGTGGGTAAGAATCCAAAGAAGAGGAATGCGGGTTTATAAGCTGGTACACAAAGATTAATATCCTGATGCTCCAGCATACTTACCAATAATTAGAAAATGAGCCAATAGTGAGCCATAGGCCTACTCTGTCTCACATTTTTATGAATCACCTGTAAGAAAATTTAGATGATGAATTGGTCAAATCAGCCAAACAGCTACACAAAAAAATAGCACAGTGATTAACAGCATGCATTTGGTGTTACTCAGGTGTGAGTTTAGCTATCTTTAATCTTGAAAAACATTTCCTAATGGAGGATGAAAATTATGGCGCTGTCCATTATTAGCTGTGTGACACAGGCGGGCAACTTAACCTCATTTATAAAATGGAGGTAATCAGAGCAGCCACTTAATAGGTTTATTGAGAAGATTACATAAGACTCCATGTGAAGGCAGTTGTTCTTATTCTTAGCATATATTTAATATTCAATAAAATTTATCACACACACACTTGCACACACACACACACAAATCTAGCTTCATGATTGGAATAAAAGGATCAAAATAAATTAATGTCCACAGCCCTAATCATTTTTTCCTTGGGGAGAGGGAGGCGTGAAATAGAACCAAGAAAGAAGAAGAAACAAAGAAAAAGGGGCACACACTTGAAAATACTATAAAAAAAAGAGTGGATGGCCCTCAGCTGCAGGGAGAGAATACAAAACTAATAAAAGAACCCAAATGTTATATCCTGTTCAATTCAAGAAGCCATCTCCTCCTTGCTTGATTCACCTGCTCTCTGCTCATCTCATCATACAGAACAGCTAGCAGATAGTCCAGGATGACCTCCAAAAGTTATGAATTCATAAAGCCATATGGGGAAATTGAAATGCAGCAAGACTCTAAATATGATTCTTTAAAAAACTGGCTGTTGAAATGGTTTAATATTCATGCCTTTGTATCCTGCTAAGACTTGTGTTGAACTCTGAATAATGAAAATTTAGAAAGTCCAGATGTGCTTACAGATAATAATGAAAAAAAGACTCAATTGGTTAACTTTATAAAGAAAAGAAAAATATCTAGAAATGACTATTATTTTCTATATCTATACAACATTTCAAATTCCCACTTCAACACTCTTTATATAACCACATGGCAATATAAGCAAAACCACCCAATCCGAAAGATGTCAGCACTTAACTCTACATTCAGTTTCTAGCAAAACTCAAAGTCAACATTTGTATAACTGACTAAATCAATTTTATTTAGACTACAAGGCATAGTTATCAAATGAGACCATCAGTAACACTGTTTTAATTTTCTTTTTTTATTCCTACAACAGCAGTCATAGAGTGTGGGAAAAGACATTCATATGAAAGTTGGGGAAGGGTACAAGTAAGGACAAAAAATAAATGGCTTCCAATAATTTCCTTGGAGAATTTTGCTTCATCTCTCAATTTCCCTCAATGTTAAAGTAAGGTTCATGAAATATGTAGTCAATTAAGTTTTGTATATGTATTTAGCACATGTCGCCATACGTTTAAATGTGTCCAGTTATGCTGAAGCTATCCATCTTTTGAGAGAAAAATATAGATAAGAAGTGTGAGAATGTTTAGCACAGCTTTATGTGTTATATGAAAAATTAAAGATGGGGAGATAATTATGATATAAAAGTTAAAAAAGTTTTAATGAAGAAGATGTTAAACTGGATTTGGGGGAAAAGGTATAGACTTTGAATTAAAACGTTGAAATAGGACTATTTCAGGTAATTAAGACAGCATGAGCAAAAATACAGATGAGAAACACATTACTGTTTAATTTAAAAGCTCTAACATAAATTTCATACTTAAAGTAATTGAAGATAAACTTAGGTAAGGTGACACTGCCTGTGCATTCACTCACAAATTTACACTTCTTCAAAATTCCTTTATTTAATAACTCAACAAATATTCATTGTTTAAAATATATAATACGGTGTTTAGAGCTCCACAAACAATATCAGGGTGCTGAAGATTACTACGGTAACCATGTTGAATTATAGAAAGCTGCCTCACAGGTTGCCACTGAAACAAATGTCTCAGAGATTATTAACCAGTTGTGAGGTTTGTTAGTTTTTTGTTTTTTTTTTTTTTTTCAGGTTTTATTTGAACTCTGCAACATTTGACAATATTGCCTTTGTTATTCTTTCTGTAACTCTCATCTTCCTTGCTTCTTGGTGCAATACATTTTTTTTCATCTATTATTGGTGGTAGTCTCCCAATGATTCAGGTATCAACTATCTTCTCTTACTTCACTACACACATTCCATAAGTCATCCCATCTCTTCCCCGCTATGCTGTAAGCTACTTAAAGGCAGAGACATCATTAGATTTGCTAATTCCATAGAATCCGTGACAGGCAGAGATCAAGGATTGGTTAAATATTTGTTGAATATTTTAATAAAAGAGCTTCAAGTAACATCTGTACTGCTCCCTTCAAAATATGTACAGTTGACCCTCAAACAATGCAGAGATTAAGGGCACAGACACATTGCACAATTGAAAATCCATGAAAAACTTATGACTTCCCAAAAATGTAACTGCTGATAGACTACTATTGACTGGAGAACTTACCAGTAACATAAACAATTAACGCATGTTTTGTATATGTATTATATATTGTATTATTATAATAAAGTAATCTAGAGAAAAGAAAATGTTATTAAGAAAATCATAGGGAAGATAAAATATATTTACTACTCATTTCATAGGGAAGATAAAATATATTTACTACCCATTAAGTGGTAATGTATCATTATATAGGTCTTCATCCATGTGGTCTTCATGTTGAGGAGACTGAAGAGGAAGAGAAATAAAAGGGGTTGGTCTTACTGTCTCAATTGTCACAGAGGCAGAAGAAAATATACATATGAGTAGACACACATAATTCAAACCTGTGGTATTCAAGGGTCAACTGCATATCCAATCTTCTTTATTGAACTCAAGGCCTATGAGCTAAATTGTCTAATGTAATTCATTAAACTAATATTGAGTGTTTATAGGGGAAAATCATGCTCTAGTCTATAGTGATACAATGGTGAATAAAGGAGATAAATGAGCTCCATTAAATTTACATATTACATATATGACTATTCTTCAAAGTAAAGGGACACAAATGCTAAGACTTAAATTTTCTTTCTGATTTGAAATTACTTGGAGAGATATGAACTACTGTGAAGACATATGTCTTAAACTACTTCAGATTTCTCCTCAGTAAAATGGTGAACATAATGGTACCTGATTTGTTTGGTGTTCTAAGGAATAAATGAAATAATATCAGCAATGTAATTAGACATAATGAGGACTCAATGATTATAAGGAATTACTGCATGTGATAGCTAATTTTATGTTTCAAATTTATTTGGGCACAAAGTGTCACTGTATTTGGTAAAACATTATTCTGAGAGTGCTTGTGAGGTGTTTCTAGATTAGATTAACATTTGAATTGGTAATCTGAGAAAAATTGTCCTAATTTGGGTGGGCCTCATCCAATCCACTGAACGTCTGTATATAACAAAGGTTTGGTGAGACAGGATTCTCTGTTTGTGAGTGATTTGACCTGGGACATCAGTCTTCTCCCACCTTCAGACTTAGACTCATTCTAGAACTTATGTTATTGGTTTTGCTGGTCCTTAGGACTTTGGACTTGGACTGGGACTATACACCATCAGCTCTCTTGGCTCTCCAGCTTGCTGACGCAGATCTGGGAGCTTCTCAGCCGCCCCAATTGGATGAGCCAATTCTTTATAACAATTTCTTTATAATAATTTTCTTTCTATCTATCTATCTATCTATCTATCTATCTATCTATCTATCTATCTATCTATGTATCTACCTACCTATTTATCATCTACATCTATCTATCTATCTATCTATCTATCTATCATCTCTCAGGAGAAACCAGACTCATATACTGGATTTTTTTTTTTTTTTTTTTTTTTACCTTTTCAATGGGTAAAAGGAAACAATTGATCACAATACTTTTTTTTTTTAATTTTTATTTATTCTATGTTGTATACCTTCCAGCTTCTATTTTCTCTCTGGCACAAATCTTTAATTAACTCAAAAAGCATTCACTTACATTCCAGACACTGTCCTGTGTGCTTGGATATTTGTAAACCATTAAGATATCATTCCTGCTCTGAAGAAAAGTAGATTCCAGTAGAGGTCAGAAACAGATAAACTATAAATATATAATTAATTTATATTTTCCTCAACACTATATTAGAAACATCTTTTAATCAATCATTTGATGTTGGCTGATCATCTCAATGTGCCAGGCATTGTTTTTGATAGAATGCAAATAGACAAAAGCAGATTAACATCTGCTCCTATACAGCTTATGTTATAGTTAAAAAGCTACTGAAATATATCAGATAGTGATGAAGAATAATAAATCCAGGAAAGAATAAGATCATATTTCTATTATTTAGCCTTGAAACCAAAGCACACTTTTGATCTGCTTATTCGACACAGCTTGTTCCATTCTCATTCCCAAATAATATTTCACATTTTCAAGACTGCTGCTCCAAGAGCATGACATTTAATCTCTCTCATAAGCCTGCAATGATTTCTTGGGATTAAACTTTATCACATGGATAAATGAACAGATTAGATAGATAGATGAATAAACAGATCATAGAGAGATAGATAGATAGATAGATAGAATGCAAGCATTAATTGCTATGATAAAGGAATGGCTGTCTAATTATCTCATTAGTACTTACCCTGGGTTTCAGAGTCTCAGATACAAGTAATATTTAATGGAAGATTTTTTAAAAAAAAAGACAAGTAAATGAGCTACTTGTCTTTTTTTCAAGCTATGTCATATTTCATAGATAGTGGGATTGGTCACTAATTATTTGTTTGAACCTTGTTCCATTAGCCTTAAAAGTACTGGAAATCCTTCATAAATTATGGCAACTGGTTGTCAGACATTTTTTATGGTTTTGTTATATATAAATGTATATGCATATATTCTCAGATATTTCAGTGGAAAATTGAAAATGACTTTCACATGTATAAGAATTTTCTTCTGTTTCTTCACACCACATCATCTTCTTTATGATTGTAATGTATCTTCTTATACAAGTAAAGAAATGCACATTTCAACCAGCTAAGTTGTAGTATAATGTCTTTTCATTTGACAATCTTTTGAGAATTTTACTTAAGAAGGGCAAAGTGAGTAAAGTTGTCATATATACACAGATTGTAAAAAGTCACTTTATTTTCATTTTATATGTTTTAGAAATTTTCCTTTTGTGGGAATAAGTGAAAGAACATAAATGTAGTTCCTTAATTGGATGCAGAAGGGCTTTTGAAGAAAGAAATTATCTTAAAATGAAGAGCGAAGGATAAAACAATGAAGCTTTTGTAAGGAATAATACTTGCCTACTAATAGCTACCACATGTAATGACTACTCCTGTGCATAATAAGAGCTAACTTCCTTGAACATTTTGGATTAATTGCAGCAGATAAGAACAAAGTGTAATAAGTATGTACTACTTAAGCTTTGCATGAAAATGTCTTTTCTTTATAATAAAAAAGAAACATATAATTCTTGGTTATAATTAACAACTTACAGTTGTTAGGTATGATTATTTCTATGCTTTTTCTTCTGTAGAGATGTTCAGTCTTTTTTCAAATATAACAAGTAGGATTTAAGCAGTTGCACCAGTGATATTGAGCATTTTTCCATATACCCTTTGGGCATGTTGGTTTCCTTTTGAGAAATGTCAATTCATGACGTTTTCCCCCTTTTAAATGGGATTCTTCATTTTCTAATTGTTGAGTTGTTTGAGTTCCTTATATACTCTGCATATTAGTCTCTTGGTGGATGAATAGTTTGCAAATATTTCCTCCTATTCAACAGGTTGTCTCTTCACTGTGTTGATTATTCCCTTTGTGGTGCAGAAGCTTTTCAGTTTAACATAGTTTTATTTGTTTGTTTTTATTTTTGTGTCTGTGCTTTTGAGGTCTTAGCCAAAAGGTAAAATCTTTACCTAAATCGATGACCTGAAGTGTTTTTCCTATGTTTTCATCTAGTAGTTTTATAGTGTGGGGTATAATGTTTAAGTCTTTAATCCATCTTGACTTGACTTTTGTATGACATGAGAGGTAGTGATCCAGTTTTATTCTTCTTCATACGGATATCTAATTTACCCAGCACCATTTATTGAAGAAGGCACCCTTTTGCATATTCTTGATGCTTTTGTGAAAAATCAATTTGCTATGAGTATATGCATTTATTTCAGGGTTTTCTATTATGTAACATTGTTATATGTGTCTGTTTTTATACCAATACCATGCCTTGATAGGTTGGTTGGTTGGTATAGCCTTGTAATATATTCTGAAGTCAAGTAGTGTGATAACTGCAGCTTTTTAATTTGGGGGGACTTATTTTTTTGGTCAGAACTGCTTTGGCTATTTGAATTCTTTTTTGTTGTTGTTGTTGTTCCATGCAAATTTTATAATTGTTGTTTCTGATTCTGTGAATAATGATGTTGGTGTTTTGATAAGGATTGCATTGAATCTGTAGATGACTTTGGGAAGTATGGTCATTTTAGCCATATTAATTCTTCCAATCCATGATCATGAGATGTCTTTCCATTATTTTGTATTCTCTTCAATTGTTTTTATCAGTGTTTTGCAGTTTTCCTTGTGGACATCTTTCACCACCTTGGTTCAATTTATTCCTCAGTATTTGTTGTTGTTGTTGTTGTTGTTGCTATTGTAAATGAAATTGCCTTCTTGACTTCTCTCTCAGTTTGTCATTGGTATATAGAAAAGCTACTCTTTTATATTGATTTTATGTCTTGCAAGTTTACTACATTTGTTTATTAATTCTGAGAGTTTTTTGGTGGAGATTTAGGTTGTTCTACATATAGGATCATATCACCAACAAATGACAATTTGACTTTCTCTTTTCTAAATTTATATGTCTTTTATTAATTTCTCTTGCCTGATGGCTCTGACTAGGACTTCCAGTACTATGTTGAGTGGGAGTTGTTAAAGTGGGCATCCTAGTTTTGTTCTGGTTTTTTGTAAAAAAGTCTTGTAGTTTGTCTCCATTCAGTATGATATTAGTTGTGAGTTTGTCATATATGGCCTTTATTATGTTGAGATATGTTCTTTACATGCCTAGTATGTTGAACGATGTTAGCATGAAGGGATGTTGAATTTTATCAAATGCTTTTTTGGCACCAGTTGAGATGACCATATGACTTTTGTTCTTTATTCTGTTGATGTAATCTATCACATTTATTAATTTGGGTATATTGAACCATACTTGCATTCCTCAGACAAATCTGACTTGATCATAGTTTATTATTTTTTTGATATGCTGCTGGAATTTTTTTGTTAGCATTCTGTTAAGAATTTTTGCATCTATGATCATTGGTCTGTAGTTTTCTTTTTGTTGTTGTACCCTTCTCTGGTTTTGGTATCAGGGTAATGCTGGCCTTGTAGAGAGAGTTAGGAAGAATTTCTCCTCTACGTTTTTTTTGTTGTTGTTGTTGTTGTTGTTTTTTTTTTTTTTTTTTTTTTTTTTTGGTTGTTGTTGTTGTTGTTTTTTCCCCTCTCTTTCTTTTTTTTTTTGGAATAGTTTGAGGAGAATTGGTATTATCAATCTGGGCCTGGAATTTTTCTTTTTTGGGAGACTTATAACTGATTCAATCTTATTACTTATTATTGGCCTGTTCAGCTGTTTTATTTTTCTTGATTCAATCTTGGCAAGCTGTATGTTTCTAAGAATTTGTCCCTTTCCTCTAGGTTTTCCAGTTTGGTGGTATATCTTTGCTCATAATACTTTCTGATGATGTTTTGTATTTCTGTGTTAGCACTTGTAATTCCATTTTCATTTCTGATTTTGTTTGTTTGGATCATTTTTTTCTTGGTTAATGTAGCAAGTGCTTTATCAAATTTATAAAACAACTGTTCTTTTTGCAATCCTTTTCTTTAGTTTTTATTTCTTTAGCTATATTCTGGTCTTTATTTTTCATTTCCGTCTACTAATTTGAGGTCTGACTTCTTGTTTCTATAGTTATTTGAGGTGTGTTATTATATTGTTTATTTGAAATCTTTCCCTTTTTTATGCAGGTGTTTATTGTTATAAACTTCTCTGTTAACACTGCTTTTGCTATATCTTGCATCCTATATTTTGAAAAATGCTGCTATGTAGCATTTTGATTTTCATTTGTTTGAAGAAACTTTTTGATCTCCTCCTTAATATCGTCCTTGACTCGATGGTCATTCAGGAGCATGTTTCCTAATATCTATCTCATTGTACAGTTTCCAAAGCTCCTCTTGGTATTGATTTCTAGTTTTATTTCATGGATCTGAGCATATACTTGATATGGTTTTGATTTTTTTTAAAATGTGTTTATACTTGTTTTGTTGCCTAATATGGTCTATTCTGGTGAATGTTCTATGTGCTCATAAGAAGACTGTGTATCCTGTAGCTATTGGATGAAATGCTTTGCAAATATCTGCTTGGTCAATTTGTTCTCATGTGAAATTTAAATTTAATGTTTGTTTGTTAATTTTCCATCTAGATGATCCAACACTAAGATTGGGGTGTTGAAGTTCCCAACAATTATTGAATAGGAGTCTATCTCTTCCTCTAAGTCTAATAATATTTGCTTTATATATCTGGATACATGGTTGGTGGTTGTATAAAGGTTTGGAATTGTTATATCTTCTTACTCAATTAAGCCCTTCATCTTCATATAGGAACTGTCTTTTATAACTGTTTTTGAGTCGTAATCTGTTTTATCTGATATAAATACAGTTGCAGTGGTGGCAGTTTGGGGCTAAGCATACCTGTCATTGGATCTCATGGAAGCATATGCTGGCACTGGTGTCAGCAGGTCCTGGCAAGTCAATTCTTGGGTCTTTAGATGGCTTGCTCAAATGCCAGTAGTGACAGTGGCAGGCTGAGCAGTTGGGCAGATTCTCAGGGCCAGTGTGGTGGGGATGATGGGAATAGCATAGCAGGATGACCTTCTGTGTCCTGAGTAGCATGTGCTTGCTTGCCATTTTCTGTCGTGGGATGGGTGGGCCTGTCTCTAGGACCACAGGTGGTGCATGCAGAGAGGTGCCAGCTGTGGTGGTAGCAGCTGGGTGGTAAATACAATTTTGGACACCTGGGAGGGATGTGCAGGCACCAACAGCAGTAGACTGAGCTGGGAATTTCCAAAGCCCGTAGACTGCACAGGTTTGGGGGAGACAAAGTCGGGTTGGGCAAATTTATACATAGGCCCCCGATAGTGTGCAGATACCTGCCATATAGGCAGAGGCAGAGCAATTCCCAGGGCCCCAGTAGAATGCTTGAGTGAGATCTCCAGCAGCCATGCTGTAGTCCTTCAACTGGTGAGGGTGGGGCCACCTTCAGTGGTAGCAGCCTATACCAGTGGATGGAGAACACTTGCCCTGTTTGCCTCTCAGCTCAGGAAGTGGCACCCCTCACCACGCTCATGCCTCAGTCTCCGTAGCAGTTCATGATTTGTTCACGTTTCAGCCCCAGCACTACCGCACCCTAGGACAATGTGCAGTTTGTCTAGAGCTGGGCTCTAAAACGGCAGGATACTTAACTGCTTAGCACTTGTTGGGCGTCTGGCACCCAGCACAAGCTACCTCCCTGTTTAAATGCCATCAGGCTGTGTGACCAGGCAACTCCCTATGTTTAATTTCAGGACCCAAAAGGGTCGAAGTGCTTTCCTGTGGCTGGAAATGTAGGAGTCCATGGTGGGAATGCTAACGACTGGGGATCTTTAACTTACTGTTTCCCCAAATTGGTGTTTCCTAGCTCCCAGCTGAACCTGAACAAGCAGGCTGCTTCGTTTTCCTTTTCTTTCTGTCTTTAGGTGTTTTCTGTGATGTTTCTTTTAAATTCCAGTGCTCTCTCTTGGGTGATCTATTCAAAGTGTGACTACTCACTATTTCGGTTCTTCTTAGTGGAGGAGGAGTAGGTAGCATGATGAGTTTTGACAATTGTATACAATCATACAATCACTACAATCGTGAAAATCTATCACTCCAAAAGTAACTATGAGCTCCTTTTACAGTAAGTTCTCTGAAAAAATAAAATAAAAATTTGAACATCCTTCAATCTTGGCAACCACTAAAATGCTTTCTCTACTTATAATTTTGCTTTTCTGGAATATTATATGAATGAAAAATCATGCAGTATGCAGCCTTTTAAGTTGGTTTCTTTTATTTATCCTAATTCATTTGAGATTCATCCATATTATTGTGAGTATTAGTATTTCATCTCTTTTGGTTGCTAAATAGGATTTTTTTTTGGAGATGGAGTCTTGCTCTGTCCCCCAAGCTGGAGTGCAATGGTGCAATCTCAGCTCACTGCAACCTCCTTCTCCTGGGTTCAAGTGATTCTCCTGCCTCAGCCTACTGAGTAGCTGGGATTACAGGCATGCACCACCATGTTTGGCTAATTTTAGTGTTTTTATTAGAGACAGGGTTTCACCATGTTGGCCAGGCTGGTCTCAAACTCCTGACCTCAGGTGATCCACCTCCCAACGTGCTGGAATTACAGGCAATGAGCCATGGTGCATGGCCTCTGAAAAGCATTCTATTTTATGATTGTACTGCAATATATTGCTCTATGTGCCAGTGAATGTGCTTTGGGGTTGTTCCAGTTTTTGACAATTATCAAAAAGACTCCTAGAAACATTTTTGTACAATTTTTGTATAAAGATATACATTTTAAATTAATGTATGACTAGGGGTAGGATTGCTGGTTCATATGATATATGTATGATTTATTTTAAAAGAGATCACCAAAATATGTAAATATTTATAAAATTGTCCTTCACTTTTGTATTTCCATCAGAAATATATGAGATTTCCAGTGTTCTGTATCTTCACCTATACTTTACACTTCCAGTAATTTTTAACTTTAGTTATTCTAGCCAGTCTTTAGTGATATTGCAGTTCTAATTTGCGTTTTTCCAAGTGGCTAGTGATGTTAAACATGTTTACTTGTGCTTACTTAGTATCTGAATATGTTCTTTGATGAACTGTCTATTCAAATCTCTTGCTCATTTTTTTGTTGTGTTGTTTTCTATTTACTTGTAAGAATTCTTTGTATATCCTAGATACAAATCTTTTCTCCGATATGCAAATTGCAAATATTTTCCCTAGTCTGTGACCTCTTTTTTCATTTTTTAAATTTGTTTTGAAGAGACAGGGTCTCACTCTGTCACTCTGGCTAGAATGCAGTGGCACAATCATAGGTTATTGCAGCCTCAAATTCCTGGGCTCAAGTGATCCTTCAGCCTCAGCCTCTTATGTCTTTTTTATTTTCTAAACAGCATATTTCAAAGAGCAGAATTTTTTAATATTGGTGATATCAAATTTATCATTTATACTTTTGTGATTTAAACAATCTTTATTATATCTATGAAATTTTTGTGTAAACCTTGTGCACAAAGATATTTTCCTATGTCTTCTGCAGTTCTTCTTCAGTAAAATAGTCAATAAAGCCCAGTGTTTTCTGCCTGTCTGCCTGCAACACTATTACTATCAATGAGCCTATCAAAGACTCAGAACTTTTTAATAACTAACGATGTATCTGAAATTCTAGAATTTATTGGCTCCTTTTTGGTTATTTTTTGTTTTCAGCCAATATAAAAATCAATATTAAATATTACATTTCCTATTCATTAAATCATATTTAATAAATTTGTACACTGCAATTTTAGTTATATAAAATTTAAGTAGAACTAATAGACATAAAAATCTTGGCCGGGCGCGGTGGCTCACACCTGTAATCCCAGCGCTTTGGGAGGCCGAGGCGGGCGGATAACAAGGTCAGGAGATCGAGACCACGGTGAAACCCCGTCTCTACTAAAAATACAAAAAATTAGCCGGGCGCGGTTGTGGGCGCCTGTAGTCCCAGCTACTCGGGAGGCTGAGGCAGGAGAATGGCGTGAACCCGGGAGGCGGAGCTTGCAGTGAGCCGAGATGGCGCCACTGCACTCCAGCCTGGGCGACAGAGCGAGACTCCGTCTCAAAAAAAAAAAAAAAATCTTATGAAAAGAGAGACAATCATGCTGATTATTCTACTCTACAAGGTTCTGGCCAAATTTGAGACAGGAGGGCACAGCAAGATGGCAGAATAGAAGCCTATGTCATGTGTGCCCTCTGCAGAAACAACACGTTTTAACAACTATCTGTATACAGAAAAGCACTGTGACAAGAATCAAACATCAGGTGAATAATCACAGTACTTGGTTTTAAATTCATCACTGAAAGAGGTATTGGAGTGAGCCATAGAAGCAGTCTTGGATCACTGACCCCACCTCTCTTCCATCCCCAGCCAAAGGCCATGTGATGTGGGAAGTTTTGTGGGAAGTCAAGGACCCCAAATAGAGGGACCAGCTGGATCCATGAAAGAGGGACATAAGTTGTGAAGATTTCATTTTAATATGGACATTTATCAGTTCCCAAATAATACTTTTATAATTTCTTATGCCTGTCTTTACTTTAATCTCTTAATCCTGTTATCTTTGTAAGCTGAGGATGTACGTCACCTCAGGACCACTGTGATCATTGTGTTAACTGTACAAATTGATTGTAAAACATGTGTGTTTGAACAATATGAAATCAGTGCACCTTGAAAAAGAACAGAATAACAGTGATTTGTAGGGAACAAGGGAAGACAACCACAAGGTCTGACTGCCTATGGGGTCAGGAAAAAAGAGCCATATTTTTCTTCTTGCAGAGAGCCTATAAACAGACGTGCCAGTAGGAGAGATATTGCTAAATTCTTTTCCTAGCAAGGAATATTAATATTAATATCCTGGGAAAGGAATATATTCCTGGGGAGAGGTCTATAAATGGCTGCTCTGGAAGTGTCTGTCTTATGCGGTTAAGATAAAGACTGAGATATGCCCTGGTCTCCTGCAGTATCCTCAGGCTTACTAGGTTGGGGAAAAACTCCACCCTGGTAAATTTGTGGTCAGATCGATTTTATGCTCTTGAACCCTGTTTTCTGTTGTTTGAGATGTTTATCAAGACAATACATGCACCACTGAACATAGACCCTGATCAGTAGTTCTGCTTTTGCCCTTTGCCTTGTGATCTTTGTTGGACCCTTATCAGTAGTTCTGCTTTTTGCCTTTTGAAGCATGTGATCTTTGTACCTACTCCCTGTTTTACAGTCCTCCCCTTTTGAAATCCTTAATAAAAAACTTGCTGATTTGAAGCTCAGGTGGGCATCATGGTCCTACCAATATGTGATGTCACCCCCAACGGCCCAGCTGTAAAATTCCTTTCTTTGTAATCTTTCTTTTATTTCTCAGCCAGCCAACACTTATGGAAAATAGAAAGAACCAACATTGAAATATTGGGGGCAGGTTCTCCCAATTGGGAAGTCTGTGTACTTCGGGGAGGGAGAGTGCAGCACTGGAAGACTTTACATTGAACACAGTGCTTCCCTGCTGCATCGGAGAGCAAAGCCATGCTGAGCTCAGCTAGCATCCATGCATGGAGGAAGCATATGAGCCAGACCTGGCCAGAGAGTAATCACCCATCCCAGTTGTCAGAACATGAGTTTTTGAGCAAACCTTGCCACCACAGGCCAAAGTACTCTAGGGTCCTATGTAATCTTGAAAGGCAGTCTAGGACCCAGGTCTGCAATTCTAGGCAACTCTTAGTGCTGGCTTAGGCTCAGAGCCAGAAGACTAGGTGGCACGTGACTCAGGAAGAAACTAGCCAGGGCAGCTTAGGGAGGGCTTGTGGTATCCATACCTCAACCTCAGACTGCACAGCTCACAGCAATGAAAGTGACTCTCCTTCTGTTTAAGGACAGGAGGGTGAGGAGGAAAGAGAACTTGGTATTGTACCTTGGATACCACGTCAGCCACAGTAGGATAAGTGATATGGTTTGGATCTGTGTCCCCAGTAAATCTCACATTGAACTGTAATTCTCAGTGGTGGAGGTGGGGCCTCACCTAAGTGTTGGAGGTGGGAGGTGATTGAATAATGAGGGCAGAACTCTCAAGAATGGGTTAACACCATCCCCTAGTGCTGGTCTCCAGAAAGCTGGTTGTTTAAAAGTGTGTAGCACCTTCTCCAACTTCCTCCTGCTCCTGCCATGTAAAGTGTTGGCTTCCTGTTTGCCTTCCATCATTATTTTAAGTTTCTTGAGGACTCACCAGAAGCCAAGCAGATGCTGCTCTGCTTTCTGTAGAGCCTGCAGAGCTGTAAGCCAATTATGCCAATTACATCTCTTTTCCTTTCTTTTTTTGGGAGACAGAGTCTCACTCTGTCACCCAGGTTGAAGTGCAATGGCATGATCTTGGCTCACTGCAACCTCTGCTTCCCAGGTTCAAGCAAGTCTCCTGCCTCAGCCTCCTGAGTAGGTGGGACTATAGGTGCTTACCACCACACCCGACTTTTTTTTTTAGTAGAGATGAGGTTTCACTATGTTGATCAGGCTGGTCTTGAGCTCCTGACCTCATGATCTGCCCGCTTCGACCTCCCAAAGTGCTGGGATTATTACAGGCATTACCCACCATGCCTAGCCACAATTCTTTTCTTTATAAATTACCTAGTCTCAGGTATCTCTTCATTGCAGTGTGAGAATGGACTAATACAATAGGGCACCAGGCAGAGTCATGAGGCACCCACTCCAGGGCTCAGCTCAAGGATGACATTTCTAGACACATCTTGAGCCAAAAGGAAATCCACCACCTCGAGTGGAAGGACCAGTCTTGGCAGGATTCATCACCTGGTGACCAAAGAGTCCATGGTGCCTGAATAACCAGCAGCGATACTCAGGTAGTCCACAATGGGCTTTGGGCTCTGAGACATGTTGACTTCAGGTGTGACCTAGCACATTTCCAGCTATGGTGGCTATTGTGAAAGACTCCTTATATTTGAGAAAAACAGAGGGAAAAGTAAAAGGGACTTTGTCTTGCACCTTAGGTATCAGCTGAGACACAGTAGGGTAAATCAACAACCAGCCTCCTGGGATTCCTGAGTCCAGGCCTAGGCTTTTGGGCAGCATTTCTGGACCTGTATTATGCCATAGAGGAGCCCATCACCCAGAAGGGTGAATCATAGCCTTGGAAGCATTCACCATAAGCAGACAGAAGAGGCCTTAGATTTTAAGTTTACATTGCCAGTGGCCTACCAGAACCCCCCATTGGCTGGTGGTGGTGGTGGCCACAAGGAGAGGCTCCTCTGCCTGTAGAAAGGGAAGGAAATAGTGGGAAGGACTTTATATTGTGGTTTGAGTGTCAGCTGCAGTAGAATGAAACATCAGGCAAATTTTTAAGGTTTCAACTCTAAATCTTGGCTCCCAGACAACATTTATGGACCTGACAAGGCCTGGAGTAACTTGCTTCACTGAAGGGAAGGAAACCAATCTTGCTGATTTCACCACCTGCTGACTGTAGAGCCCTAGGGTCTTCAGTGAAAATAGGTGATAGACAGGTAGTGGTTGAAGTGGGCCTAGGAGTATACCCAGTGTTCTGCTGCCTTCAGGTCTGACCAGTGCAGTCCCAGTGGTGGTGGCTACAGGGGTTCTTGTGTCACCACACCCAAAATTTGATGTGGCTCAGCACAGAGAGATACAGTCCATGTTTTTGGAGAAAGTAAGGATAAAGAACAAGAGTCTCTGACTGGTAATTCAGAGAATTCTTCTGGATCTTATCCAAGACCACAGGCAGTACCTCTACTAGTCTACAAAAACCACAGTGTTAATGGGCTTGGAGCCCAAGTTTCTTCAAATACCTGGAAAGCCTCCTTAAGAAGTATGGGCATAAATAATCCTAGACTGCACAGACTAAAATAAATACCTAGCTTTTCAAAGCCAAGACACTGACGAACATTAACATGCATCAAGATCACCTTGGAAAAGATGAGCTCATCAAATGAAATAAATGAAGCACCAGGAACCAATCCTGGAGAAACAGAGATATGCGATGTTTCAGACAGATAATTTAAAATAGCTGTTTTGAGGAAACTGAAAGAAATTCAAGATAACATGAAGAAATAATTCAGAATTCTATCACGTAAATTTAACAAAAAAGATTCAAATAATTAGACTAATCAAACAGAAATTCTAGAGTTAAAAATGCAACTGGCATACTGAAGAATGCATCAGGATCTCTTAATAGCAGAATCGATCAAGCAAAAGAAAGAATTTGACCATAAAAACAGGCTATTTGAAAATAAACAAAGAATAAAGCATGCTTACAAGATTTAGAAAAGAGCTTAAAAGGGCAAATTTAAGAGGTATTGTCCTTAAGAGGAGGTTGAGAAAGAGATAGGGGTAGAAAGTTTATTCAAAGGGATAACAGAACTTTTCAAACCTAGAGAAAGTTATTAATGTGCAAGTACAAGAATGTAATAGAACACCAAGCAGATTAAGCCCAAAGAAGACTACATTAAGTCATCAATAATCAAACTCCCGAAGGTCAAGAATAAAGAAAGGATCCTAAAAGTAGCAAGAGGAAAGACACAAATAACATACAATGGAACTCCAATATGCCTAGCATCAGACTCATCAGTGGAAACCTTACAGGCCAGGAGAGATTTGAATTGTATATTTAATGTGCTAAAGGGAAAAAAAAAAAAAGGTTTACTATAGAATAGTGTATCTGGAGACCATATCCTTCAAGCCTGAAGCAGGAATAAAGGCTTTTCTAGACAAACAAAAGCTGAGAGATTTCATAAACACCAGACATATCCTACCACAAATGCTAAAGGGAGTTCTTCAGACGGAAAGAGAATGATGCTAACAAGCAATAAGAAATCATCTAAAGGTACAAAATTTACTGGTAAGAGTAAGCACACAGAAAAACACAGAGTAGTCAACACTGTAATTGTGGTGTGTAAACTAATCTTAAGAAGGAAGAATAAATGATGAACTAATTGAAAACAATAAATACAACTTTCAAAACATAGACAGTACAATAAGACAAATATAATGATGAAAAGTAAAAAAATTGATTGGGAATTCAGTTAAAATGTAGAGTGTTTATTAGTTTGCTTTTTGTGAGTTTGTTTGTTTTTGTTTTGTTTTGTTTTGTTTCTATAAGCAATGTTAAGTTGTCATCATTTTTAAATAATGAGTTACAAGATAATATTTGCAAGCCTCATGGTAACCTCAAATAGAAAAACACACAATCAACACACACGCACACACAAAATAACCAAGAAAATAAATCATACCACCAGAGAAAATTACCTTCACAAAACAAAGACAGATAGGAAAGAAATAAGATAGACAAGACCCCAAAACAATAAGAAAACAACTAGCAAAATGGCAAGAGTAAGTCCCTACTTATCAGTCATAACATTAAATGTAAATAGATTAAACTCTTCAATAAAAATATGGACAGTGCTGAATGAAGAAACAAGAAACAATGATGTGTTCCCTACAAGAAATACACTTCACCTATAAAGACACACAGAAACTGCAAATAAAGTCACAGAAAAAGCTCTTCTATGTCAATGGAAACCAACAAAGAGCAGAAGTAACTATACTTGTATTTTACCAAGTAGATTTAAAGACAAAAACTGTTAGAAAATGCAAAGAATGCCATCATATGATGATAAAAGGGTAAATCCAGCAATTGCATATGACAGGAAATATATATGCACCCAACACTGGAGCACTCAAATATATAAAAGATATATTATTGTAGCTAAAGGGAGACGTAGACCTCTGTAATAGTTGGAGACTTCCACACCTGACTTTCAGCATTAGACAGACTTTCCAAACAGACAACTAACAAAGAAACCTTGGAGTTAATCTGCACTACAGAATATATGGGTCTAACATATATTAACAGAATATTTCATCCAAAGGCTACAGAATACTCATTCTTCTCCTTAGCACATGGAACATTTTCAATGATAGAACATATGTTATGTCACAAAACGAGTCTTAAAACATTTGAAAAATTGAGATAATATCAAGCTTCTTCTCAGACTACTATGGAATAAAATAAGAAACAAGAGAAATTTTGAAAAATATATAAACACATATAAATTAAATAATATGCTCCTGAATGACCAAGGGGTCAATGAAGGAATTAAGAAGGAAATTGGAGTTTTTTTTGAAACAAATAACAATGAAAACACAGCATACCAAAACCAGTGGTATACAGCAAAAGCAGTAGTGAGAGGGAAATTTATAGCTGTAAGTGTCTACATCAGAAAAAGGGGAAAACCTCAAATAAACAACCTAATTATGCATCTTGAAGAAGCAGAAAAGCAAGAACAAACAAAACTCAAAATTAGCAGAAGAAAAAAATAATAAACAGCACAGAAATAAATGCATTTGAAATGAAGTGATGAACATTATCTTCCAAGTCCTGAGGGGAAATGGCAGCTTTCTCCACTGTGAAGATGCTAATTTTCCCTTTCCATGACCCTTTTGTTAGAAGCCAACCTGCAATCAAGGGGAGGAGAGTCAAGCCCCACCCCGGAAGGAGAAGTATCAAAGAGTGTATGGATCTATATTAAAAGTACTATAGTGAGGAGAAAATATTTTGAAAGCTCTGCAAATATCCTGTTTCTCTTTAAAGTTTCATGCTCAGCTTTTTGCTCCTCCTCAAGTATATCCACCATGTCCCTGCTCCCAGGTGCAAGCATGTGCTTGCCCTACTTCTTCCCGCGTGCACTCAGAGGCCTCCTTTATGGCCCTGTCTAAACAGCACCTGCCACCCCCAATTTTTTGACCATCTTTCCTTTCTCTTGATAGCATTAACTGAGCTCACATCACACAATTACCTACTGCTGAAAGCTTACCATCCCACCCTGCCTCACTAGAAGCATAAGCTCCAGGAGACAGGGATTTGCCTCTGTTTTCTGCTCTTTAGAGGGCCTACAACAGAGCCTGATAAATGTTTGCTAAATGAAAAATTGAAAATTAGGACTATTTGGACTCAAATGATCTTAAGACTGTAATTTACACTCATGTTAACTAGTGTTTCTTGTCATTTTAAATCCTTAGCTTATTAGTCAGCCAACATTGGAGTTCCTACTGTATGCAGTCAGTGGGTGGAGGGAGATGGGCAGAGATCATGATAAATAGAACCTTGCCCGGAAAAAAAAGAAATGAAAAAAATAATAAAAAAAGATCAACAAAAGAAAAAGTTGGATTTTTTTTAAAAGATAAACTAAATTGACAAACCTTTAGAAAGACTAATGAAGAAAAAAGAGAGAAAACTCAAATGAATAAATCAGAGATGAAGAGAAAATATTACAACTGATATCATGAAAATTCAAAGTATTCTTAATGACTACTGTGAGCAACTAAATACCAACAAATTGAAATATATAGAAAAAATGGATAAACTCCTAGACATATAGAACCTACCAAGATTAAACCATGAGGAAATCCCCAACCTGAACAAAAAATAAGAAAGTATCAAGATCAAAGCTATAATAAATTGTCTCCCAGCCAAGAAAACCCCGGGACCCAGTGGTTTCACCACTGAATTATACAAAACATTTAGAAAGGAACTCATAGTAAACCTACTCAAACTATTACAAGCAATAGAAAAGGAGAGAGTACTTCCAAACTCATTCCAGGCCAGTATTACTCTGAAAGCAAAATCAAAGACACATCAAAACAAGAAAACTACAGGCCAATATTTCTGATAAATATTGACACAAAAATCCTCAATCAAATACTAGCAAGCAAAATTCAACAATGCATTAAAGAATTCATCCATTGTGACCAAATGGGATTCATCTCAGGGGTGTAAGGGTTGACTAACATTTGCAAATTGTTCAGTGTGATACATTGTATTCACAGAATGAAGGACAAAAATTACATTGTAATTTTAATTGATGCTAAAAAAGCATTTGATGAATTTTGACATCACTTCATGATAAAAATCCTCAAAAAACTAGGTATAGAAGGAACATATATTAAAATAATAAAAGTTGTAGATGACATACATACCACTAGTATCATACTGAATAGGGAAAACCATAAGTCTTTTCTTTAAGATCTAGAACATGACAAGGATGCCCAGTTTCACCACTATTGTTCAACATAGTACTGGAGGTCCCATTTAGAGCAATCAGACGGGAGGGGGAAAAAGGCATTTGGCCTGGAAAGGAGGAAGTCAAATTATCCTTGTAACATATGATGTGTATTTGTAAATACATAACATTTGATGTTATGTATTGTGTATACGTAACATATGATGTTATATTTGGAAAAAACAATCTAAGACTCCATCAATAGATCCTTATAACTGATAAATAAATTCAGTAGAGTTGCAGGATACAACACCAACATAGGAAAATCAGTACCATTTCTATATGCCAACAATGAGCACTCTGAAATGCAGATCAAAAACTAATCTCATTTACAATAGCCACAAACAAACTTAAATAACTAGGAATTAACTTAACCAAAGAATTAAAAAATCTCTACAATAGAAACTATAAAACACTGATGAAAGTAATTTAAGAGGACATCAAAAGATGGAAAGATATTCCATGTTCATTCATTGGAGGAATCCGTATTGTGAAAATGTCTACACTACCCAAACCAATCTACAGATTCAACATAACCCCTATCAAAATGCCAATGGCATTCTACACAGAAATAGAAAAAAAAATATCTTAAAATTTATATAAAACCTAAAAAGTTCCAGAATAGCCAAAGCTATTATGAGTAACAAGAAAACAAACAAACAAATAAAAAAAACAAGCTGGAATAATCACATTACCTGACTTCAAATTATATTGAAGGGCTATAGTAACCAAAACAGCCTGATACTGGCATAAAAAACAGACACGTAGACTAATGGAATAAAATAGAGGACCCAGAAACAAATCCACACATTTATAAGAAACTTATTTTTGACAAGGTACCAAGAATATACACTGGGGAAAAGACAGGCACAAATGATGCTGTGGAAACAGGATATCCATAAGCAGAAGAAAATTAGAGCCCTATCTCTCATCATATACAAAAATCAAATCAAAATGGATTATAGACTTAAATTTAATGTCATAAACTATGAAACTATGACAAGAAAACATTGGAGAAACACTCCAGGACATCAGTCAGGGCAAATATTTCTTGAGGAATACACAAAGCACAGGCAACCAAAGCAAAAAGTATGATCATATTAAGTTAAAAGCTTGTGCATAGCAAAGGATACAATCAGCAAAATGAAGAGACAACCCACAGAATGGGAGGAAATGTTTGCAAACTACTCATCTCACAAGACATTAATAAGCAGAATATATAAGGCATTCAAACAACTCTATTAGAATAAAAATCCTATATTCAAATTAAATAGGCAAAAAATCTGAATAGATATTTCTCAAAAGAAGGCATACAAATGGCAAACAGGCCATTTGAAAAGATGTTCAACATAAATGATCATCAGAGAAATACAACTAAAAAGTAAAATGGAATATAACCTCACTCCAATTAAAATGGCTTATATCCCAAAGACAGGCAAAAACAAATGCTGGTGAGGATGTGAAGCAAAGGGAACCCTTGTACATTGTTTATGTGAGTGTAAATTGGTATAACCACTATGAAGAACAGTTTGGAGGTTCCTCAGAAAACTAAAAATAGAGCTACCATATGATCCAGCAAGCCCCACTTCTGGGTATTCGCTCACAAGAAAGGAAATCGGTATGTTGAAGGGCTATCTACATTCCTATGTTGGTTGCAGCATTGTTCAAAATAGCCAAGATTTGAAGGCAATCTTAGTGTCTAACAGATTAAAGGATAAAGAAAATATGGTGCTTACACAATGGAGTAATAAAAAAAGCCATAAAAAAGGGTGAGATACTATCCTTTGTAACAACATGTATGGAACTGGAGATCATTATGTTAAATGAAATAAGCCAGGCACAGAAAGGAAAATATTGCATGTTCTCACTTATTTGTGAGGTCCAAAAATCAAAACAATTGAATTCATGGAGATAGAGAATAGAATACTGATTACCAGAGGCTGGAAAGGTTATTGAGGTGGGAGGGTTGAAAGGGATGTGGAGATGGTTAATTTGTAAAATAAAAATTGTTAGAATTAATGCATAAGACTTAGTATTTGATTGCACAACAAAGTGACTATAGTCATTATAATTTAATCATACATTTAAAAATAACTAAAAGAGTATAATTGTATTGTTTCCAACACAAATAATAAATGCTTAGGTGAATGAATACCCCATTTTCCATGATGTGATTATTTCTCATTGTATGCCTCTTTGAAAATGTCTCATGTACCCCATAAATATATGAACCTTCTATTTACCTACAAAAATTAAAAATTTTAAAAATTAAGCCAGTTTATCAGTCAGGATATGCTAGATTATTCTGCAGTCACAAGCAATTCCTCATGATCTTTTGAGCACTAAACTTTCTTAAAAGCTTCATAGCCTTTTTCCTTCTCTGTAAGTTTTTTTTTTTTTTTTTTTTTTTTTTTTTTTTTTTTTGAGACGGAGTCTCGCTCTGTCGCCCAGGCTGGAGTGCGGTGGCGCAATCTCGGCTCACTGCAAGCTCCGCCTCCCGGGTTCACGCCATTCTCCGGCCTCAGCCTCCCGAGTAGCTGGGACTACAGGCGCCCGCCACTGCCCCCGGCTAATTTTTTCTATTTTTAGTAGAGACGGGGTTTCACCATGGTCTCGATCTCCTGACCTTGTGATCCGCCCGCCTCGGCCTTCCAAAGTGCTGGGATTACAGGCGTGAGCCACGGCGCCCGGCCTACCTTCTATGTAAGTTTTTATACTTATTGAGCAATCTTTGCACACTCCCTCAACTCCACTACCTATCCAGCATGTGGTAAATAGTATTCTACACTCTAATTATATGAGATTAACATCTTCAGATATTAAATATGAGTGAAATTCTGCAGTATTTGTCTTTATGTGCCAGTCTTATTTCCCTTAACATAATGTCCTCCTGGGTCTTCTGTATTGCCACAAATGACAGAATGTTCTTGTACAGTAGAATGACTGTAGTTAACAATATATTGCATATTTCAAAATAGAAAAAAGAGGAAATTGTAAATGTTTTAACCACAAAGAAACAATAAATGTTTGAGGTGATGAATATGCTAATTACCCTAGTTTGATCATTACACAATGTATATATGCATTGAAATATCACATTATACTCCATAAGTATGTACAATTACTATGTGTCAATTAGAAATAAAATGAAATATTTGATTCCAGTCAGTTTCATGTGCTGATGGCTACAACTATAATTATTTTCCAAGTATTCTCATTGGATTAATTGTATTTCATTACTTTCTTGTCTCCGTGCTTTCATCTGTCGGTCTAGTTGCAAAGACTTTGTGCCAATCATACTGTGGTGGAAAAGACAAATATTTACATTCATGTATCATTTAAAAATGGGAATACATTCTGTGGAATTATTTTGTAGTTGTATGAAGATCATAAAGTGTACTTAAACCTAGATGGTGCCACCTACCACATACCTAGGCTATGCAATATAGCCTATTCCTCATAAGCTACAAGCCTATACAATGTATTACCATACTGAATACTGTAGGCAATTGTTACACAATGGTAAGCATTTGTGTATCTTTTCTTTCTGGAGACAAAGTTTTGTTCTGTGGCCCAAGCTAGAGTGCAGTGGCATGATAATGGCTCACTGCAACCTCTGCCTCTTGGGTTCAAGCTGTTCTCATGCCTCAGTCTCCTGAGTAGCTGGGATTACAGGCATGCACCACTATGCCCAGCTAATTTTTTGTATTTTAGTAAAAACGGAGTTTCACCATGTTGTCCAGGCTGGTCTTGAACTCCTGACCTCAGCCAATCTGCCCCCCTTGGCCTCACAAAGTGTTAGTATTACAGGCATGAGCCCCCATGACTGCACACTTGGGTATCTTAATATCTAAACTTAGAAAATTACAGTAAAAGTATGTTTTTATAATCTTATGGTAAAACCATCTTTTTTTATGGTTAGTTGTTGACTGAATTGTCATCATACTGCACATGGCTGTAATTCCTTTTTTCTCCAGACATTTTATTTTATTTTTCCAAAAGTTATTGGCGTTCAAGTGGTGTTTGTTTACATGAGTAAATTCTTTAGTGGTGATTTGTGAGATTTTGGTTCACCCATCACCTGAGCAGTATACACTACACCATTATTTGTAGTATTTATCCCTCACCCCCCTCACACTCTTCCTCCCAAGTTTCCAAGGTCAATTCTATCATTCTTATGCCTTTGCATCCTCCTAGCTTAGCTCCCACATATCAGTGACCGCATACGATGTTTGGTTTTCCATTCCTGAGTTACTTCACTTAGGATAGTAGTCTCCAATCTCATCCAGGTCGCTGTGAATGCCATTAATTCATTCCTTTTCATGGCTGAGTAGTATTTCATTGCATATGAAATACTATTTTCTTTATCCACTTATTTCTTTATCCACTTGTTGATTGATGGGAATTTGGGTTGGTTCCATGATTTTGCAATTGTGAATTGTCCTACATTAAACATGTATGTGCAAGTATCTTTTTTGTATAATGACATCTTTTCTTCTGAGTAGATACCCGGTAGTGGGATTGCTGGATCAAATCATAGATCTACTTTCAGTTCTTTAAGGAATCTCCACACTGTTTTCCATAGTGGCTGTACTGGTTTACATTCCCACCTGCAGTGTAGAAGTGTTCCCTGATCACCACATTCATGCCAATATTTACTGGTTTTTGTCTTTGGATTATGGTCATTCTTGAAGGAGTAAGGTGGTATAGCATTGTGGTTTTGATTTGCATTTTCCTGAACATTAGCGATGTTGAGCATTTTTTCATATGTTCGGTGGCCCTTTGTATATCTTCTTTTGAGAATTGTCTATACCTGTCCTTAGCCCAGGTTTTGATAGGATTGTTTTTTTTTTTTCTTACTGATTTGTTTGAGTTCGTTGTAGATTCTGGATATTAGTCCTTTGTCAGATGTATAGATTGTGAAATTTTCTCCCACTCTGTGGGTTGTCTGTTTACTCTGATGTCTGTTCCTTTTGCCATGAACTCTTTAGTTTAATTAAGTCTCAGCTATTTATCTTTGTTTTTATTGCATTTGTTTTTGGGTTCTTGTTCATGAAATCCTTGCCTAAACCAATGTCTAGAAGGGTTTCTCCAATGTTATCTTCTAGGATTTTTCTAGTTTCAGGTCTTAGGTTTAAGTCCTTAATCCATCTTGAGTTGACTTTTGTATAAGGTGAGAGATGAGGATCCAGTTTCATTCTCCTACACATGGCTAACCAATTATCTCAGCACCATTTGTTAAAAAGGGTGTCCTTTCCTCACTTTATGATTTTATTTACTTTGTCAAAGATTAGCTGGCTGTATTTGGGTTTATTTCTGGGTTCTCTATTCTGTTCCATTGGTCTATGTGCCTATTTTTATACCAGTACCATGCTGTTTTGGTGACTATGGCCTTATAGTATAGTTTATAATCAGGTAGTGTGATCCCTCCAGATTTGTACCTTTTGCTTATTCTTGCTTTGGCTACGTTAGCATTTTTATGGTTGCATATAAATTTTAGAATTATTTTTTCTAATTCTGTGAAGAATGATGGTGTATTTTGACAGGAATTGTGTTGAATTTGTAGATTGCTTTTGACAGTATGGTCATTTTCACAATATTGATTCTACCCATCCATGAGCATGGTATGTGTTTCCATTTGTTTGTGTTCTCTATGATTTCTTTCAGCAGTGTTTTGTAGTTTTCCTTGTAGAAGTCTTTCACCTCCTTATTGAGGTATATTCATAAGTATTTTTTTTTTCATCTATCATAAAAGTGGTTGAGTTCTTGATTTGATTCTCAGCTTGGTTGCTGTTGGTGTATAGAAGAGCTACTGATTTGTGTACATTCATCTTGTATCCAGAAACTTTGCTGAATTATTTTATCAGTTCAAGGAGCTTTCTGGAGATGTTGATAGGGTTTTCTAGGTAAACAATCATATTGTCAGCAAACAGTGACAGTTTGACTTCCTCTTTATCAATTTGGATGCCCTCTATTTCTTTATCTTGCCTGATTGCTCTGAATAGGACTTCCAGTACTACATTGAAGAGGAGTTGTGAGAGTGGGCATCCTTGCCTTGTTCCAGTTTTCAGAGGGAATGCTTTCAATTTTTCCCCATTCAGTATTATGTTGGCTGTGGGTTTGTCATAGATGGCTTTTATTACATTGAGGTATGTTCCTTGTATGCCAATTTTGCTGAGATTTTTTAATCATAAAAGCATCCTGGATTTTGTTGAATGCTTTTTCTGCATCTATTGAGATGATCATGTGATTTGTATTTTTAATTGTTTATGTGGTGTATCACATTTATTGACTTCGTATGTTAAAACATCCCTGCATCCCTGGCATGAAATCCACTTGATCATGGTGGATTATCTTTTTGATATGTTGTTAGACTCGATTAGCTAGTATTTTGTTAAAGACTTTAGCATCTGTGTTCACCAGGGATATTCGTCTGTAGTTTTCTTTTTGGTATGTCCTTTTCTGGTTTTGGTATTAGGGTTATGCTCTCTTTATAAAATGAATTAGGGAGGGGTTTCTCTTTCTCTATCTTGGAGAATAGTGTGAAAATGATTGGTACTGATTCTTCTTTGAATGTGTGGTAAAATTCTGCTGTGAATCTGTCTGGTCCTAGACTTCTTTTTTGTTGATATTTTTTTTTAATTACCATCTCAATCTTGCTGCTTGTTACTGGTCTGTTCAGGGAATATAATTCTTCCTGATTTAAGCTAGGAGGGTTGTCTTTTTCCAGGAATTTATCCATCTCTTCTAGGTTTTCCGGTTTGTGTGCATAAAGGTGTTCATAGTTGCCTCGAATGATCTTTTGTATTTCAGTGGTGTCAGTTATAATATCTCCCGTTTTGTTTCTTAATGAGGTTATTTGGATTTTCTCTCCTCTTTTCTTGGTTAATCTTGCTAATGGTCTATCAATTTTATTTATCTTTTCAAAGAATCAGCTCTTTTTTTTTTTCATTTCTCTTTTGTATTTTTTGTTGTTGTTTCAATTTCATTTAGTTAATCCCTGATCTTGGTTATTTCCTCTCTTCTTCTGGGTTTGGGTTTGGTTTGTTCTTGTTTCTCTATTTCCTCGAGATGTGACCTTAGAAGGTCAGTTTGTACTCTTTCAGATTTTTTGAGAGGCATTTAGAGCTATGAACTTTCCTGTTACCACCGCCTCTGTTGTATCCCAGAGGTTTTGATAGGTTGTGTCATTATTGTCGTTCAGTTTAAAGAATTTTTTAATTTCCATCTTGATTTCGTTTTTGACCTAATGCTCATTCAGGAGCAGGTTATTTAATTTCTATGCAATGGCATGGTTTTGAAGATTCCTTTTGGAGTTGATTCCCAGTCTTATTCTGCTGTTGCCTAAGAGGGTGCTAGATATAATTTCAGTTTTCTTAATGCTATGGAGGCTCATTTTGTGGCCTATTATATGGTCTATCTTGGAGAAAGTTCCATGCTCTGTGGAATAGAATGTATATTCTGTGGTTGTTGAATGAAATGTTCTGTATATATCTGTTAAGTCCATTTGTTTCCAGTTTTAGTTTAGATCCATTTTTTCTTTGTTGACTTTCTGTCTTGAGGACCTGTGTAGTGCTGTCAATGGAGTATTGCAGTCCCCCACTATGACAGTGTTGCCGTCTATCTCATTTGTTAGGTCTATTAGTAATTGCTTTAAATCTGGGAGCTCCAGTGTTAGGTGCATATATGTTTAGAATTGTGATATCTTCCTGCTGGACAAGGCCTTTTACCATTATATAAAGTCCCGATTTGTCTCTTTTAACTGCTGTTAAAGTTTGTTTTGTCTGATATAAGAATAGCTATCCCTGCTTGCTTTTGGTGTCCACTTGCATGAAATGCCGTTTTCAACCCTTTTACTTTAAGGTTATGTGAGTCCTTATGTGTTAGGTGAGTCTACTGAAGGTAGCAGATGGTTGATGAGTTTTTATCTATTCTGCAGTTCTATATCTTTTAAGTGGAGCATTTAGACCATTTATATTCCATGTTAGTATTGAGATGTGAAGTACCATTCCATTCATCATGCTATTTGTTGCCTTTGTAGTTTGGTATTTGTTTGTTTGTTTGTTTGTTGCTCTGTAACTTGTGTTTTTGTTCTATAGGTCCTATGTGTTGATACTTTAAAGAGGTTCGGTTTTGATGTATTTCCAAGATTTGTTTCAAGATTTAAAGCTCCTTTTAGCAGTTCTTGGAGTGGTGACTTGGTAGTGGTGAATTCTCTCAGCATTTGTTGGTCTGAAAAAGAGAAATAACCATCACTGCAGCTTGGCTCTCTTGTATCTTTCCTTCATATACGATGCTCTGTTTCTCTGGATACAAAATTCTTAGCTGATAATTGTTTTGTTTGAGGAGGCTAAAGATAGGTCCCCAATCCCTTCTAGCTTGTGGGGTTTTGATGAGAAATCTGCTGCTAATCTGATAGGTTTTCCTTTATAGGTTGCCTAGTGCTTTTGTCTCACAGTTCTTAAGATTCTTTCCTTTGTCTTAACTTTAGATAACTTGGTAACAATGTACCTAGGTGATGATATTTTTGTGATGAATTTCCCAGGTGTTCTTTGTGTTTCTTGTATTTGGATATCTAAGTTTCTAGCAAGGCCAGGGAAGTTTTCCTTGATTATTCCCACAAATATATTTCCAAATTTTTAGATTTCTCTTCTTCCTCAGGAACACTGATTATTCTTAGGTTTGTTCGTTTAACATAATTCCAGACTTCTTGGAGGCTTTGTTCATATTTTTAAATTATTTTTCCTTTGTCTTTGTTGGATTGGGTTAATTTGTAGACCTTGTCTTTGAACTCTGAATTTCTTTCTTCTACTTGTTCAATTCTATTGCTGAGACTTTCCAGAGCATTTTGCATTTCTATATGGGTGTCCAATGTTTCCTGAAGTTTTGATCACTTTTTTTTTATGATATCTATTTCACTTCTTGTATTTCGTTTTGGATTTCCTTGCATTGGGCTTTACCTTTCTTTGGTGCCTCCCTGATTAGCTCAATAACTAAACTCCCGAATTCTTTTTCAGGCAAATCTGGAATTTCTTCCCGGTTTGGATCCATTGCTGGTGAGCTAGTGTGTTTTTTGAGCGGTGTTAAAGAGCCTTGTTTTGTCATATTACCAGAGTTGTGTTTTTCTGGTTCCTTCTCATTTGGGTAGGCTCTTTTAGAGGAAAGGTCTAGGGCTGAAGGCTGTTGTTCAGATCCTTTTGTCCTACAGGGTGTTCTTTTGATGTAGTACTCTCCCCCTTTTCCTATGGATATGGCTTCCTGAGAGCCAAGCTGCAGTGATGGTTATTTCCCTTACAGGCCTATCCACCCAGCAAGTCTACCAGGCTCTCAGCTGGTACTGGGGGTTGTCTGCACAGAGTCCTGTGACGTGAACCATCTATGGGTCTCTTAGCCGTGGATACCATCACCTGTTCTGGTGGAGGAGGCAGGGGGTGAAATGGACTCCTCGAGGGTTCTTAGCTTTGGTGGTTCAATGTTCTATTTTTGTTCTGGTTGGCCTCCTTCCAGGAGGTGGTGCTTTTCAGAGAGCATCAACTGTGGAAGTATGGAGAGGAACTGGCAGTGGGTGGGGCCCTAGAACTCCCAAGAGTATATAACCTTGGTTTTCAGCTACCAGAGTGGGTAGAAAAAGACCATACAGTGGGGGCAGGGCTAGCTGTGTCCCTGAGTTCAGACTCTCTTTGGGCAGGTCTTGTGGCTGTAGTGGGGGATGGGGTTAAGGTTTTTCAGGTCAATGGAGTTGTGTACCTGGGAGGATTATGGCTGCCTCTGCTGAATCATGCAGGTTATCAGGGAAGTGGGGTAAAACCAACAGTCACAGGCCTCACCCAGCAACCATGCAATACAAAGGGCTGATCTCACTCCCACCATGCCCAGTCTCTTTTCAGAGAGTGGGCAAGCAGGGCTTGAGAACTTGCCCCAGGCTACCTGCTTCCCAGCTGCAGAAGAAAAGGGCTTTGATTCTTCCCCTGCCTGTGCAGTATGCATGCCGGATTCACACTCTCCCCTGAGTTCTGGCCAAGAGGCTTCTTGCACAGGTCAAACTGTCACAAAGCTCAGCTGGAGACTTCTTTCTCCCTGTGGTGTTTTCCCTATGCCTCTGGCTGCCCGCCAGCCAGAAGGATCCCTGTGGTGCCAGGCAGCAATGGCCTGCTTGGGGACCCAGTGAGCTCCCAGGGCCTTTCCTGCTGCTTCCTCCACCCCTGTATTTTGCTCACTTCTCTAAGTTGACTCAGCTCCAGGTAAGGTTGGAAACTTCTGCAGATTCCACCTCCAGTTTCCCCAGTGAGAGTGTGTTCAGGAGCAGAGGAGCTCCCTTTCCCCTTCAGCAGTTTGGGTGCTTATGGTATTTAGGGTGTCTCTCAGGTCCTGCAGGAGCAGCCTGCTTCCTTCAGAGGGTCTGTGGTCTGTGGGGCGTCTTGGGATTTCTGGTTTGTTCTTGTACTCATTCTGGAGCTAAAATTCATAACGTGAGCCTCCACACACTGCTCTGTCCATCTGAGTTGGAACTGCAATCTAGTCCTGCCTCCTGTCTGCCATGATAATCTCCAGACATTTTCTTAATTAAATAAATATAGCAGATGCCAATGTAATCGATTGAATGGTTTTAATAATGGAAGTGAAAGTAGAACTTTGTGTGTGTGTGTGTGTGTGTGTGTGTGTGTGTGTATGTGTGTGTCAGCAGGGCCACAATTTCTAATAACAACTTCTAGTACTTTCTTCATCAACCAAGATGGACCAGATTATGTTTTAATAACTAACAATATCCTACGCTCAATGAGTTAAGGAATACATTTATATTTATTGTTCATTTTATATATGCGTGATAGATTGTCTTGTCCTTTCAACCTTGCTGTCCTCAGTCTGGAACCCAGACTGATGGAGCAGCCACAGTCTAGAATAATGCTGGTCATTATGGAAGAAAACAAAGATCATGATGGATTGTATGCTATCTTTGTAGCTTTCATTTGGAGGTGTCACACCATTAACACTGATAATTTTTTCAAGATAACTTACATGGCCGGTCAAATTCCAAAGGAGTAGGAAAATAAAATACTACCATGTGCTCCAAGAATAATAATAAATATTTTCTAAAGAGCACTGATGACTACTCAAATATTGTCTCCAGAGACGGTTGTAAGATCTTAAGAGGAGCACTAAGAAACAGTAGTATGCCCAGAGGAATGTGACCTAGACAGGAAAAATATGTATATCAGTTGTATGATTAATTTAATTACGGTTTTGCCAGAAATGAAAATACATAGTTATGATTCCCAAATACATGACATTATGTGGAATATCCAAGTAAGCCAAAAGAGAGGTATGGGCTCTATGTCATCCAGAAAGTACATGTCTCATCTGATAATATTAAATTTATAATACTCTTTTAAACTCTGTGATACCAAGAAAAATAGTTTTGTAGACTGAATTCATATAACTGACTGCCAGTTTGGAAGACATGCAGATTATCTTAGAAATAATTTCCCCTTTTGTTTGTTTTGATCTCCCTTCTCCAGACCTTCTCCATCACCATTTGTTCAAATTTTTATTTTGCTTTGTTTTACTTTGCTATTCATTTTAATATGTTTGAGACTTATGGTTATGTTGAGTAATTTTAAATCACATCAGCCTTTCAAATCATACCTAAGTAACTCCTAAAATGATTACAAAAACTGAAAACCTAAGATAAGTGTAAAAGAGGAAAAAAATATCATTTGTACAGTAGTTCAAAATTGTTGAGAAATATTGTGCCAGGAACTGTGTGCTAAATATTTTATTTTCACTTTTCAGTGAAATCAGGGTTTGAATATATTGCACATGAAATAGTCAAAGATTAATGAAGAATAATAACAAATGCTGGACAATGTGTGTGCTATAAGAAAACCAACAAATGCTTACCTGTCACTTTATGAAGTAAACACTGAACTGAGGGGAAGAAGGGAACAAAGTGCAATTGCGAATACATTTCAGAGCAGACGGTTACTTTCTGGTCCTCTAAATTTGGTAAAAACAGGGACAAAGGCAAAAGTTGAGAGGGTAAAAGTAGTCGGATGCCAATTAACTAATGGCTGTCAAGCATCTAGAGGAAATTCAAGCTATCCAAAAATGAAGCAAGGAACTGTGTACAAGGCGTTGGGACTATGACTTGTATTTATGAAAAAAAATGAGGTAATGCTGATTTTCTAAAATGTATCACGTATTGGACTGCCACGAAGTTTAATATTCCTTACTTTTAGAAAAAGAAAATGACAAGATCAAAGTGGCAAGGAATTGTTCATGAATCACTTCAGTTTGGAAAATCATTCAATTCTACCAGTAAAAGACAATTATGTATTTTTTTATAATTTATGTATAATATTCTAAATGGCAGGACAGGAAATTAATGGGCATACCTTTTACAGACTGAAGAAAAATATAAGCATGTTGTAGGATAAAGTTGATAATGTTGATGGCTGTAACATAAAGAATGAAACAGTTCAGTTCAGATGAAGTTGATTTTTTTTCTCCTTCACATCTGTGGTCTTCTCAATCCTTCTCTAGTTTTCCATATTTTTAAAACTGGCAGCCCTCTTTGCTTATGTTTACCCATCAGATTACTGGTATTGAAAAGTGAAGAACATTTAGAGCCATTTTGAGAACATAAAGGAGAGGTGATAATAATGAATAGACTTCCACTCTCTGGTGTCTATAATAAATCCCAAAGGCAGGAATTTATAGAAAATAAGAAGTAATGTGTTATAATGAGACATCTACCCTCTTGATTAGGGAATGTCTCTTACTATTCTGTTATTGAAAGTAATGTATAATGTTTTAATAAGTTCATTCATCTTTCATTTTCTGAGGCTATTTTTCTTGCTCTGGGTAGCATGAGTTAATATTTAACAAAACACCTGCCTTGCTCTTCCAAATTTAGTGGACAGACACTAGGGAATTACAGAATTGGATGTGAGATATACTGAAGCAAGATGAAGTGTAACTAAAACACAGTCTATGAAGTCACTTTTTTACTATTATTCCTGTTTTCAAAGTGCTTTGATTTAATTTGCAATCACTACCACCTTTTTTTTTTTCAAATTTACTAAAAAGATGCATGAATTCATGATGTACGAAAGATTGTTTTGCCAATGAATGGAGAAAACATTGCCTTGGTTTCCTCTGATTCTCTGTCCAAATATCTACTGTCTGCCTATTGATAAAATATTGATATTGAGAAGCAGGTTCAATACCTGTGTTACAATATATCTGTCTCAAAACAACATTTACAGTTTTCATTTATGTTTTAGAGAAATAACAATCTTACCTATTACATATTCAAAGTATATAACATAAGGTAAGCCATATTAATGTAAAAAGAGCAAGTTAAGTTTTATTCTGAAATAACACATTACAAAATTGTAAGATGCCATCTATAAGGCAGGTTTTGGGGAATTTTACCAGAAATTGAAATAAATATAATGGCCACATCTACCTTTATTTTGAAGATCATGTGAGTAACATAATTTTAAAATAGAAAAAGATCTTTTAAATCACCCAATTCACTACCATCCCTATTATGTTTATTAAACAAACAAACAAACAAAAAACTATGGTTGATTTTAGGTAATTTACCTAGGAACCCAGGTCTTATTTTGCTATTGGCATTTTTATTACTGACTATTGATAAGCTATTCTGACTCATGTGGACATATACTACAAAAGAACAGTGAAGCAGGTTGAAAATACAGAAATACATTAATCAAGAAAATATAATTATACTGATGACTGATACTTAGGAGATATTTGTTCTTGAAGAATGGTCTGAAGACCTCTAGAGTTGTTTCAGCAAAAAGAAGGATGATGTATTGACAACCTAAAAACACTTTTCTTTTTAGGCCAATCACTTTGAATTGGGAACAACCATTACTTCTTTTGAAAGATAATCTTAAACTGTGGTCCACAACAACTGTCCAATGACATTATAGTATGCTACCAAATTTTTATTAATGTGTAAAATAAGTCTTTCCTCCTATGAAGTAAGCGTAATGTTATGGAAAATTTCATCAGATTTAAAGTCAAACCAAAGAATGAGTGTGCATTTCTTGAAACACAAAGATGCTTTGCCTTGCTTGAATACAGGAGAATGAGTTCGAGGCATTAGGCAGCTTTAAACAAATCATGACAACATGCCTAGGGTCCACCAAGTGAATAGTGCAATTGTTAGAGCTCCTATGCCAAGTATTGTGAGACATTATATTGTTGTAGTGGTGATATTATCATAATCTTACATTGTTTGTCCAATAGTGTTTGGGGTATTTTTAATACCTTCATGAGAGCTACTGATTTTTTTCAATATTGTACTATAGACAATCAGCTGTGAATTACTGTCTTATAATACCTCTAATTGGAAGTAAATCCTATGATCCATATGCATGCAAAGTCACAATTATTTTCCACTGGCATTTTACACATTTTTGACTGACAGACGAGCAAGGCAGTTGTGATTTCTGGTAAATAATGTGACTGGTGCACTGACGGGAACATAGTAGGCAGTGAGATTTCTGAGATTATCTTTTGTCTGCCTTTTGTTCATTGTATTTTATTGACTAATCTATGCAAGAAGATGGAAAACATCAGTATAATGTTCCATAATATTAAAGTCTATTCTCCAGCTTTGCATTATTATTGGCTTAAGATACAATGAGAAATTGTTTGGGATCTTGTGGGAATATTCCTTCAATTTAGAAGAAATTATTAAGAAATTATTTATCTTTCATTTATGTGGTGGGAGACACAAAGGTGTTAAGAAGACTGAAAGACCCTATCAAGAAAAGAGCAAAGCCACAAAGCACTGCTTTGTTGCATAAAAACAAGCTTTTATTAGTTCAGTTGGAAAAATATGAATTAGGATAAAATGTCTTGTGACTCAGAGGATGTTAATAAAAGTAAGTTAGATAAATAATAGTCAGTGATGAAACTTATGACTCATATAATCATCAAATATAATAACTATCACACTTTCTGTCATTTGCTTTTTGAAATGTCCTCATTTTTTTTTAGTTTATCCCTAATTTGTTTCATATTAGTTATTGTAAAGAAAATTATTAACTTAAATTTTGTCTATTAGGGCTGGGAAATAGGATGAATTGCTGAAAGATGAGTAACATTTATAATTTATTTAAAAAAGAGGAAAAATGATTGCAAGTGAGACCATTAGTAAAAATTAGGTATATTTAAACAAATTATAAATTTATCAAAGTATCCCAAACAGTGTCCTCAAAGTAAATTAAACTAGACTTATTTATTTAAAGGGTTTACAAAAATGTTTATGTCTGAGTAAATTGTTTAAAAAGCTATTTTTCTTGGGCTACCGTATTTTCATAATTGGGATAAAGAAATTAGAAAAATTTAAATAATAACTACATTTTAGATCACTTTAACAGATTTTGTGCTAAACTGTATGATAAATTAGGTTGAAAATTTTCAAAGGAAGTTTACACTGTGTTATGTACAGGCATCAAATCAACAGTTTTGACCAAACTGTATACAGCTCCTTAATAATGATTCTATACTTCACCACACTTGACACAATATTGGACTCAGATCACTTTTTTTTGACTGATATTAATTCAACCCTCGCTAAAATTCAATTACAAGGTTTGAGCAAAAATCTCATTACTCTGCTGTGCCTCAGATTGCGTCTACATACCACTGTCATGAACAGAAGAATAGTGACAAAGTTCACTGATTGACTTGGCTTCAACCAGTTAAGATTTGAGATCCAAGTGATCCTTTAGAAGGGCCATGTGGTTAGTGTGGGGGAGTGCTCCAGTTTCTTCTTTAGAATCTGCTGTATATCATTCTGTTAAGAAGTTTGACTTGTTGCAGTATATTAGTGTACATGGCTATATATGACCTTAAAGTACGCGGCAAAGAGCAGCTCATACCAGGCTAAATAAAATTTTAATGGCAGTTCCCTGGATTACTTGAATTACCACATATCTAAATTTACTTAATAATAATAAATCTAGGTTTAGAAGATTATACTCTATTTGATATCTAGTCCATCGCATTATCCAGTATAATGTGTCTAAATATGGTAGCCCAAAAAGAATTCATACCTTGGGAGTTAGAGAGAAAACACTTTTGTAAAAACCCAAGATCATTAGCTTTGTGTATTAATTATGTATCTAATATTGTATCCCCATAAAAGTCCTTAATTTGAACATTTAATTTTCTATTTATATGTTTTACAGTATCTGAAAGTTCAAACTCTTCTTCTAAAGAACAAAAACACCTTACATGACTACAAACAAAATCTAATATAAGAAACTTTTGCATTGCATCTGTTTCTATGTAAACTTTGAGGTGTTTTACTACAATCTTATACATATTAAAAGTATGAGATCAGAGAAAAGTGTCATTTGAAAATCATTTTTTCTAACCACATCTGATCAGATTTTCCTAGGCTGATGTGAAATATCATAAAGAATCATGTTCACTTGAATCAGTCATGTTGTATTATATTATTGTCTTCTAATACAAAATAAATGAATACAATGAAATTGAGCATGACACAAGGGAAGAGAGTAGCCAGAAAATTTAGAAACATTGCAGTAAGAAACAGTGAGACAATAGAATTATAGTCCACTGGGTAAAATGCCTATCTGGTTATGCCTAAGAAAACTTTACTTTCTTCAAATTGTGAGGAAGAATAAAAATGTAACACTAAAAGAAAGTGCCAAGAGTCAGAACTGTAATTCTGTCTAGATATGAATATCAAGTCAAAAACCATTCACTGATCATCTACTGACTACTGTGTGTCAGTCATCATGGACTTTATTCATTAAACCTTGAACTAGAATCCTTACTTATTTGTACTACAGTTATTTTTTTTTAAATAATGCAACAAATAAATAATCAGGAGAAACCTTCTCTGGGTATAAAGAAAGACAAATTAAAACCTAAAAACAAGAGGCCCCACAGGCACCAAAAACTCTAGGCAAGAATATAGAATTTATTGTTTTCAGAATATATTATTTTCCATGATTTTTCATAAGATTTTTATGAACAGTTTTGATGAGTAGTGAATATACATCTATATGCATTTAATGTCAACATTATATATTATGTGCATGAAATAAGTTTGTCATTGCTAGTTGAAGCAACAAAAAACAATGCCATGAAAAATCACTGTTTGCAGTTCTATCAAATAAGTGAATCACTTCTCTGATAGCCAACACTTCATTTTGTGAATTTTCATGACCATTAATACTTTTCAGTTAATTTGACTCTTCTAAATATTTTTGAAACGCATAGTGGAGGGGAGAACTTTCAAAGGGTTTAGATAGATCAACCTCTTCGCAGGGCCAGGTAATATGTGGAGTTTGATTTTTTTTATAACTTGTATTTTTAAATTTTGTGAGTACATAGTACTCACATAGTATATATTTATGGGGCACATGAAAAGTTTTAATACAGACATGCAATGCGTAATAATCACAACATGGAAAAGGCGGTATCCATCCCCTCAAGGATTTATATTTAGTGTTATCAACAATCCAATTATACTCTTTTAGTTATTTTCAACGTACAATTATTATTGAAAATAGAAACCTTCTTGTGTTATCAAATGTTAGGTGTTATTCATTCATTCTAACTATTTTTGGAACCAATTAATGATCCCCCACCTCCTCCAAACCCCTCTACTATACTTCTCAGCCTCTAGTAACCATTCTTCTACTCTCTATCTGCATGTATTCAGTTGTTTTGATTTTTACATCCCACAAATATGTGAGAATATGTGATGTTTATCTTTTTGTGCTTGGCTTATTTCACTTAACATAATGATCTCTAGTTCCATTCTTGTTATTGCAAATAACTGAATATTATTTATTTATGGTTAAATAGTACTCCATTGTGTATAAGTACCATATTTTCTTTATCCATTAATCTGTTGATGGTCACTTAGGTTGCTTCAAACCTTGACTATTGTGAACAGTGCTGCAACAAACATGGGAGTGTAGACATCTCTTCAACATACTGATTTCCTTTCTTTTAGGTATATAGCCAGCAGTGGATTTGCTGGATCATATAGTAGCACTATTTTTAGTTTTTTGAGGAACCTTCAAATTGTTCCCCATAGCAGTTACACTAATTTACATTTCCACCAACAGTGTACAAGTGTTCCCTTTTTTCCACATCTTCACCAGCATTTACTGTTATCTGTCTTTGGATAGAAGACATTTTGATTGGGGTGAGAAAACATCTTGTAGTATTAATTTGCATATCTCTGGTGATCAATGCTATTGAGCACCTTTTCATATGTCTGTTTGACATTCATATGTCTTCTCTTCTGAAATATCTGTTCATATATTTGCCCATTTTTATATTGGATTATCAGATTTTTTCCTAGCTTTTTACATATTCTGATTATTAATCTCTTGTCAGATGGATACTTTGCAAATATTTTCTCCTGTTCTGTAGGTTGCCTCTTGACTTTGTTAATTGTATTCTTTGTTATGCAGAGACTTTTAAACTTGATGTGATTCTTTTTGTCCATTTTGGCTTTGGTTGCCTGTGCTTCTGGGGTATTGCTCAAAAATTTTTACCCAGACCTACGTCCTGGAGATTTTCCCCAATATTTTCGGGTAGTAGTTTCATAGTTTCAGGTCCTATATTTGTCTTTAATCTATTTTGATTTGATTTTTGTATATGGGAAGAGATAAGGGTGCAGTTTCATTCTTCTGCATATGGATATACCACTGTAAGCACACAAATTCATTTCTGGGTTCTCTATTCTCCTCCATTAGTCTATGTGTCCGTTTTAATGCCAGTACCATCCTGTTTCGGTTAGGATAGCTCTGTAGTATAACTTGAAGTCAGGTAATGTGATTCCTCCAGTTTTATTATATTTGCTTAGGATGGATTTGACTATTCTGCATCTTTTGTGGCCCTATATAAATTTTAGGATAGTTTTATTTTCTATATCTGTGAAGAATGTCATTGGTATTTTGATAAGGATTGTTTTAAATCTGTGAATTACTTTGGGTAGTATGAACATTTTAACGATGTTTATTTTTTCCAATCCATGAACATGAAATATGTTTCTAATTTTTGGTGTCCTCTTCACTTTCTTTCATCAGTGTTTCATTGTTTTCATTATAGAAATTTTTCAATTCTTTAGTTAATTAAGTTCATTCCTAGTTACTTAATTTTATGTGTGGTTATTGTAAATGAGATTAGTTTTTGATTTCTATTTCAGATTGTTCACTGTTGGCATACCAATGGTACTGATTTTTGTAACAAAATTTATAATTAGATAATGAAATATAAATGTGGTGATAATTCATGATTTTTATAAATCATCAGCCCTAGATATTCGTTTATGTCACACCATATTTTTTAGTAAAATCAAAGATAAGTAACAAATATAGTACTTTAGCACTTGCAAAATGCACTTTAACATTTTTATCTCAAACTTCACATCACATATTTATAAACTGTTTTAAGTTTTCATTTATTTTTTCCTAGTGAAAAAAATAGGTTGAAAAGATTGGAACTGTTAGTAAGAGAGCTTCCTTGACCAATGTTTTGCAAACTGCAAGTGGAAGTACATTCGTGAGTTTTGCAATAAATTAAATGGGCTGCAACCAGCAACCTAAAAAACTAAAAAGAAATAGAATAAAACTGTCGTAAAGCATTTCACACAATCAAAGGTATTTTTTTCTTTTTAATTTATCTTTTATTTTAAATTTAGGGGTATATAGTGCAGGTCTGTTATATAGCTAAACTTGTTCATGGGGTTTGTTGTACAGATTATTTTGTTCCCCAGGTATTAAGCCTAATACCCATTAGTTATTTTTCCTGATCCTCTCTCTCCTCCCATCCTCCATACTCTGAAAGGCACCAGCATGTGCTGTTCCCCTCTATGTGTTCATATGATCTCATCATTTAACGCCAACTTATAAGTGAGAACATGCGGTATTTGTTTTTCTGTTTGTGTGTTAGTTTGCTCCATCTATCTTTCTGCAAAGGACGTGATCTCATTCTTTCTTATGGCTTCATAGCATTCCATGGTGTATATGTACCACATTTCCATATTCAGTCTACTGTTGATGGGCGTTTAGGTTGATTACGTGCCTTTGCTATTGTGAGTAGTGCTTCAATGAACATATGCATGCATGTGTCTTTATGGTTGAATAATTTATATTCTTTTGGGAATATACCCAGATATGGGATTCCTGGGTTGAATGCTTGGTCTGTTTTCAGTTCTGTGAGGAATCGCCATACTGCTTTCCACAATGGCTGAATTAATTTACACTCCCACCAACAGCATATAAGAATTCCTTTTTCTCTACAACCTCCACAACATCTGTTATTTTTGGAGTTTTTTATAATAGCAATTCTGACTGGTAGAGATGGTATCTCATTGTGGTTTTGATTTATATTTCTCTAATAATCAGTGACATTGAGCTTTTTTGTATATGATTGTTGGCTCACTGTATGTCTTCTTTTGAAAAGTATCTGTTCAGGTACTTTTCCCACGTTTTAATTAAGTTGATTATTTTTTGCTTATTGAATTGTTTCTTAAAGATTACGTATATTAGGCCTTTGCTCGATGCACAGATTGCAAATATTTTCTCCCATCCTGTAGAGTGTCTGCTTACTCTGTTGATAGTTTCATTTCCTGTGCAGAAGCTCTGTCATTTAATTATATCCAATTTGTCAATTTTGCTTTTGTTGCAATTGCTTTAGATGTCTTTGTCATGAAATCTTTGACCATTCTTATGCTTCAATTGGTATTGCTTAGGTTGTCTTCCAGGGTTTTTATAGTATGGGGCTTTACATTTAAGTCTTTAATCCATCTTGAGTTAATTTTTGTATACAGTGTAAGAAAGGGCTCCAGTTTCAATCTTCTGCATATGGCTAGCCAGTTTTCTCAGTACCACTTATTCAATAGGGAGTCTTTTCCTATTGCTTGTTTTCATAAGCTTTCTTGAAGACAAGATAGTTGTAGGTGTGCAGTCTTAGTCTTATATCTGGGTTGTCTAGTGTGTTCCACTGGTCTATGTGTCTGGTTTTGGACCTTTATCCCACTGTTTTAGTTACTGTAGACCTGTAGTATGGTTTGAAGTTGAATAGCGTGATCCTTTCAGCTTTGTTCTTTTTGCTTAGAATTGCTTTGGATATTCAGGTTCTTTTTGGTTCCATACAACAAACCATTCAAAAGATCAATGAAGTCAGGAACTGCATTTTTTTGAAAAAATTGATATAATAAATAAACCATTAGCTAGAATAATAAAAAGAAAAGAGAGACGATCCAAATAAACACAATTAGAAACAAGAAGGATACTACCACTGACCCCACAGAAACACATATAACCACCAGAGAATATGAATTCCTCTATGCACATGAACTAGAAAATGAAGCAAAAATTCACAAATTTCTAGGCACATACACCCTCCTAAGACTGAACTTGAAAGAAATCAAATCCCTGAGTAGACCAATAATGAGCTCAGAAATTGAGGCAGTGATAAATAGCTTACCAACCAAAAAACAATACCAGAACTAGAGGGATTCACAGTCGAATTCTACGAGATGTTCAAACAAGAGCTGGTACCATTCTCGCTGAAACTATTCAAAAAAACTGACGAGGAGGAACTCCTCCCTAACTCATTGAGGTCAGCATCATCCTCATACCAAAACCTGGCAGAGACAAAAAACAAAACAAAAACAAGCAAACAAAAAACCTTCAGGCCAATATCCTTGTTGAGTATCAATGCAAAAATCCTTAACAAAATACTGGCAAATCTAATCCAGCAGCAGATCAAAAAGCCACATCTTCATGTTAAAAACTGTTAGAAATCTAGGTATTTAAGGAACATACCTCAAAATAATATGAGCTGCCTAACATCATACTGAGTAGGCAAAAGCTGGAAGCAGTCCCCTTGAAAACCAGCAGAAGAGAAGAGTGAACATAATAATATTGGAAGTCCTATCGCTTCTTGGCCTTTTGGCTAAGATCAAGTGTAATATTGGAAGTCCTGGCCAGAACAATCAGGCAAGAGAAAAGAATAAAGAGCTGCCAAGTAAGAGGCTAAACTATCCCTGTTTGCACATGGCATGATCCTGTATTTAGAAAATCACATAGTGTCAGCCTAACCGTTCCTTAAACTGATAAACAACTTCAGGAAAATCTCAGGATAAAGAATTAATGTATAAAAAAATCACTAGCATTCCTATACACCAACAACAGTCAAGTCAAGAGCCAAATCAGGAACACAATCCCATTCACAATTGTCACAAAAAGATAAAATGCCTAGGAATAGAGCTAGGCAGGGAGGTGAAAGATCTCTCCAAGGAGGACTAAAAACACTGCTCAAATAAATCAGAGATGATACAAACTAATGGAAAAACAGTCTATGCTCATGGATAGGAAGAATCAATGTTGTTAAAATGTCCATACTACCCAAAGCAATTTATAGATTCAATGTTATTCTCATTAAACTATCATTGACATTCTTCACAGAACTAAAAAAAAAAATTTAAAATTCATATAGAAGGGTATTTTCAGTAAAATATGTTTTTCTTGTTATGTGTGTGTATATAGATTTTTTATGTAAAATATATTTATTATTGTTTTTTATCATGGGCCAAAGTTAAAAAAGAAAAATGTTAAAGCTACTGTCCCAGGCTATGTAAAGCATGTTCCATTATCCATAGACCCATGGTCATTGGAATGTGACCTCAGCCTGGGGCGAAGGTGTTTTATAATAAAGATCTTTCATGCTTGCTCTTGCCTCTTTTGAGAACAGTGACAGACAATGAGAGTGAATCCGAGGCGGATGTGCCCCAGGGGTGTTAAGTCATTTTTAAATAGTCAACAGATAAACGTCACATTTTACATGTTCTTTCAGAGCTGCCTTCACTCACTGCAACCACTCATTCCCATGGGAGCAGCTGGGTGGCAGTGGCGGCAACTCTGCCATTTACAATAGAAATACAACTGGGATTACTTGATGCTAAGAAGGTGCCCTGAGTCACCTTAACTTATATCTCTGCTAATTTTAAAAGCCTGTGTTGTCTAAAAAACTGGCAGATTTTGGGATCTCACTGCTTCTTGTGGAATGAACCAATTAGCAGGAGTGTTACTATGAGCATGTTACCTATTTAAACCGAAATAACCCCCCCAACACACACTGGTGCCTTAATTAGCTATTTCATTTTTATTGAGGAGCCAAAGCTATTTTATATTTCCTGTCAAACGAAAAGTTCCCATAGATTTTTAATGTAATATTATCAATGAGATCATTGTCTTCCTCTCCTAGTCTAGAAAAGGTGTCTTGAGATAGCATCATGCATTGCTTTGGAGAGATCAAGATAATTCAAATTTTCTAAATAAACCAGATGAGCCGATTTTCCTTTAAGTATAGCTATTTTCTAATTGTGACTTGCTGTCATGAACACTTAACACTTTCTTGTTGCTTTACCAAGGCATATGACCATTTTCGGTTTCCATGTGCAGCAAGTCAGTTGTGTTTGCTCTAAAACTTCTTATCTGTATTTAAAGTATCTGTGAATTAAACAACTACCTTTTCACAGCATGATTTTTTTTTAGTATAGGGTTCAACTAATACTATATTTTGATTTAGTCGCACATGATTAATTGTTCTCTAGTTGTTTCATGTATGTTTACCTTATAGCTCCATTATTCTTTCTTCACATGTAACCTGCTCAAAAGAACCTCACACAATTTTTGGTCTACAGTTGATATTTTTGTTGCTTGCCGCATATACTCAGATAGTTATAGAATACATGACAGATTATAACTTTTTCTGTATAGGGAAGTATAGCAGCAAAAACTATGTGAGTTAACTCATTAGTATGGTAACAGTTAAATACATTTTTCAAAGGGTCCTTGAGAAAACCTATAATGGAAATATTAGCATTTGTAAACTATGTTAGAATACGTTTAATTTTTTTTCTCAATGTCCTTGGATTCCATACTGCTTACTTTGAAAAATCATTCCTTAATTGCCAAAATGAAATAAGGACTTGATTCTTACAGCTTCATTTAATTCACTTAGTTCCTTCCATTTTATAAAAATTAAAAGTCAAAGAATTATTGTGCTGATGCATTTTAACAAAAATATATATTTCAAAGTAAAACTCAAATATTGCCTTCTTAATGAAGGTGACTTAAAAATAGAATGGGAAAAAGAGCTGTGAGATGCCTGGATTCTCTGCAAAAAAGGAATAAAATGATTTAGGAGAAACCAAGATGTGTGTAGGGGTATGAACTTTTCTTATTATTTCCTGGGTACCCAGAGTCAAGAAATTGCAAGTTTTACAAGTGGAACCTTATTTCATAATCAAAAGCAACACTATAAATTGTGAGGCAACGTCAGTTGAGGCATGAATAGTGTTGTCCAACAGATGTAATTTTGCCAAACAGGAAGAACATTGTCCAGAAAATCTCCCAAACTAACAAACTACAAAGGAGAATAATCAAACAAAATAAGAGTGGATCCATTACCTTTCCTTCCTGCACAAGGAAGATTAAAATGCCCAGACATATTTCATCTTTGAAATATTTCTAAATCAAGTCATCAGACCTAATATGAGATGCAACCATAATAGTTTCGATGAAATTCAGAGGAAATATAAAATATTCACTAGTTTGTGAAACATATCAACAAATACAGCTTAAAAATTACCCACTAATAACAAAAATGCATACGGCCTATGCCAAGTATTATCACTTTAAAAAATATGAAATATTCACTTTATTTGTAGAATAAACAAACACAAAGAAAATTCATTCTGAATGTCCCTGTGACTATTCAGTGACATCATTTTAATATTGGCCAAAAAGGTGGAGCGAAGAACCAAAGAACTCAAAACAAGAATGCTGTTTTTAATGATGTTTCTAAATACAGTCAACTGAAAAAAAAAAAAAAAAACGTAGATTTTGGTTTAGTTATGTAAGCATATTCTGATCTCAGGTACAGTCAGTCATGCATCTCAGCATATCTGGCTTAAATAAAAGAGTAAATACAAGTCATTTGTCCTCTTATCATAGAATACTAAACATGAAAGAAATAAGAGAGATCCATATATTACAAATCCCTCACCATATAGAGAAGAAAATTAAAAGTTCAGGGAGGAAAAGTGGCCTCTCCAAGACTGCCCAGCTAGTTCATTGACATAGCCAAGACTAGAATCCAGGTATCCTAATATTTAATCCATGTTTTTTTTTCTCTAATATCATAACATTATCTCTTTACCAGTGTTCACCAGTATCAGCTGGAAAAATGGCATTGCACTGAATGCTGTGGTAATAACTTCTCTGGCTTCTTTTCCTATTTCTCAAAGATGGGGTACTAGAACTCTGATTTGTAGCTTAGCTCTGAGTTAGATTCTAGAAGCAAGTATGGAGATCATTGATTGCATAGCTTGATGATCAAACAACCAGACCTGCCACTCCAAGCTTTTACCTTAGTTCTATTACTCACATTCTCCTCCTTTCCTTTCCCCTAACACTCTGCTTTCCAGGAACCGGGTCTTTGTCATATTTTCTATGCATGAGTCACAAACTTGTAGTCTAGACCAGGATGTGCCTTACTCTACTCTACTATCCTAAAGAATGGAATCCTACTTCCCAAGCTAAATCTCAACTAATCTAAGTCCCTTCTGAGTTCCATGACTGGGCTGCCTGGACACTTGCTTATTTATTAAATTATACTTAAATAAAGATGTTATTTCATCAGATATTATACACATACTTTCAGGTCTCCTATTGGTCCTCATTAATGGCAATTGTCCATTATTCTAAGATTCCTTGCATTCACTGCTGATAGATCTGTTTTGACCTGTGGTCTAAATTCCAGTTAATTTGCCAACATTTTGATATTTTGCCAAGTCCTGCCACTGGCCATCCATAAACTCTATAATATTTGAAGAAACATTTTCTTGGAGCTACTATTTTTCTTGAGCCATAAGGAACTGTAAACAAGAAGAGGAGTGTTGGTATTCAGACCAGAGGTATTTGAGAGCTATTTGAAGTTAAAATTGTGTATATTTCTTAATAATAGACTAATAACATGTCATATTCATTTGTATTTTTTAATTGCCGTTCACAGTAGATATAATCAGGAAAATGAATCATTGAATTCCTGTCAGTGTCAGTGTTTTAGTGGGCCCAATAAAAGCATCTCATTTTCCTTCTGCACTTGGAATCAATTGAGAGATTCAGTCAGAGGTGAGAAATTCCAAGATAAAAGTATTAGTATTTTTGCAATTAAATGTTAAGTTGGAGGATGCAACTTACACCTATCACTGCTTGCTGCATTCCCTAAAATTGTTTGGACTTGTCTAGTCACAGACAACACTATAAAATTGCTATTCATACCTTTCTCTTTTTTTTTTTTGAAAAGGTTTTTTTTTTTTTTTTTTTAATTTATTTATTATTATTATACTTTAAGTTGTAGGGTACATGTGCATAACGTGCAGGTTTGTTACATATGTATACTTGTGCCATGTTGGTGTGCTGCACCCATCAACTCATCATTTACATCAGGTATAACTCCCAATGCAATCCCTCCCCCCTCCCCCCTCCCCATGATAGGCCCCTGTGTGTGATGTTCCCCTTCCTGAGTCCAAGTGATCTTATTGTTCAGTTCCCACCTATGAGTGAGAACATGCGGTGTTTGGTTTTCTGTTCTTGTGATAGATTGCTAAGAATGATGGTTTCCAGCTGCAACCATGCCCTACAAAGGACGCAAACTCATCCTTTTTGATGGCTGCATAGTATTCCATGGTGTATATGTGCCACATTTTCTTAATCCAATCTGTCACTGATGGACATTTGGGTTGATTCCAAGTCTTTGCTATTGTGAATAGTGCCGCAATAAACATACGTGTGCATGTGTCTTTATAGCAGCATGATTTATAATCCTTTGGGTATATACCCAGTAATGGGATGGCTGGGTCATATGGTACATCTAGTTCTAGATCCTTGAGGAATCGCCATACTGTTTTCCATAATGGTTGAACTAGTTTACAATCCCACCAACAGTGTAAAGTGTTCCTGTTTCTCCACATCCTCTCCAGCACCTGTTGTTTCCTGACTTTTGAATGATCGCCATTCTAACTGGTGTGAGATGGTATCTCATTGTGGTTTGGATTTGCATTTCTCTGATGGCCAGTGATGATGAGCATTTTTTCATGTGTCTGTTGGCTGTATGAATGTCTTCTTTTGAGAAATGTCTGTTCATATCCTTTGCCCACTTTTTGATGGGGTTATTTGTTTTTTTCTTGTAAATTTGTTTGAGTTCTTTGTAGGTTCTGGATATTAGCCCTTTGTCAGATGAGTAGATTGCAAAAATTTTCTCCCATTCTGTAGGTTGCCTGCTCACTCTGATGGTAGTTTCTTTTGCTGTGCAGAAGCTCTTTAATTTAATGAGATCCCATTTGTCAATTTTGGCTTTTGCTGCCATTGCTTTTGGTGTTTTAGACATGAAGTCTTTGCCCATGCCTATGTCCTGAATGGTACTACCTAGGTTTTCCTCTAGGATTTTTATGGGAAAAGGTTTTTTTTAATTATTATACTTTAAGTTCTAGGGTACATGTGCACAACGTGCAGGTTTGTTACATATGTATACATGTGCCATGTTGGTGTGCTACACCCATTCACTAGTCATTTACATCAGGTACATCTCCTAATGCTATCTCTAGAGACAGTCATTTTTTTCCTAGGTTTATTATGCAACCTAGAGAGCACAACTATGTGCACCTTTCTGAGAGCAAGTCAAACCACAGAAAATATACAATTATATCTCAATAGAACTTAACAAAGAAAAGAAAAGTTTGAAGAAGGAGCTGGCTTAAAGACCCACTCTTCCTTCCAAAGGAGTAAGGAATTAGTGTCCCCTGATAAAAGCTAGATATTGCCTTAAGGGTAATATTTGTTAATGTAAGGCACTTTCATTAAAAGGGATTTTGGCATGATGGTCACATAGAAAGGAATGTATGATTGTGGAGACAGGTTAACCTAGGTTTTCACTGTGGTTCTGCCACTTCCCAGAGTACTTAATCTCTCCAAGATTTTATTTCTACATCTGAAATGTCTGCCTACTATATCTAGCAATTGTGTAAACGAAATTAATTAATTGGTTTGTTGACTCTTGTGGTGAGTACCCACATACGAAATGGGATTATTATTTCTACAAAAAAATATGAATGAAAAATTCCACAAAAGAATAAATCCCTAAGAAGAAAAGAGGGATATGATCACGTTTTCTAAATAACTGTCAAAACATTTGGATAACAAGATAATGTAGCCACATTTTGTTTGCATTAGGGCAGAAACACATTTTTAAGTGAAATCGCTGTGCCTTTTTCAGATGCCATTCTTAGACTTCTTTTTTATAAACTTTTTGTCTTATCCTTCCAAAAGTCATTAATCAAGCCATTGATTGATGCTTAAAGTAATGCCAGTGCTGCTGTTACATATTCAATATTAATAAAATTATGTATGGAACCTAGTAGATTCTACATACACAATACAAATTTCCAACATTCCCTTATGCTATCCAAAATCTGAAATTTTCACGGAAGTATTCATCAAACATTTTTTTAGCATGATGGATTCCCTAAGGCATCCATTCTCTACTGTTTCTTCTTAAAGAACACTGGTTCTACCGCCTTATTTTTAGGTTATCTATAACACTTTTTAAATAAAATTTTATTTAGTTTTCAAAAATGGGATAAGATTTTAATAAGTGGAATTAGACTTTTAAAAAGTATTTTCCTGGAGTTGTTTAGGGACAAAATCTTCAGGACTATCTATTGTGATGTCCTCAGTTTCCAGAGAAGAAAACTAGAAATCCAGAGAGAAGTAACTCGCTCAACATTGTAGTATAAAGAAGAATCTCTTCTGAGGATGCCTGTGTTTTACTCACTGCATCCCAATGTTTTAAGCGTTATTGACTAAGTATGGTATTTGTGATGTAGAATTATCAGGAATGCCAATATGCTGAACTTGCCAAAGCACAGTATTTCAAATTTTATCAGGTCAAATTCTCACTTATGAGCTCAGTTTTGTAAGGTGCATATTAATAAACTCATGCTAAAGTGCCATCTATGAAGTAAGTATTTAATAAAATTTTGGACAACATTTTTTATTCTCTTATGCTGTAGTTGAAATAGCTTTGTTTCCCTGGCACAGATGGGACTGTAAACTACCTAGGGATATTTTAAATTCATGTGCACGATCACTAAATTTTATCAGGCATAAACATAATATCACAGCGTCTCTTGGGAAACACGCTAATGTTAATATTTTTCCACAAGTAGATCGGTAGCACTGTCTTCAGTAATGGAAGATTGCATAATCTGAGCTAGTAGATCATATTTGAAAATGAGAGAAAATTGAAATGAATTGACTTTTGAGATAGTAAATTTCTAAAAATAGCCACTAATTTGCTTGCATAGAGCTTAAAATATGTCATCTGACTCTCTTTTGTATTTAACTGATATCTATTAAGACCATTTTGATTTAGAGGCTGTTTCTGAGTGTCATGTGGAGATAAAAATAAATAAACACACCCTATATGCTTACAAAGTGTGCACCTTTCTTGTAAACCTATACTGCATGTATGTGGGAGGAAAACTGCTCTGTAGAACTTGTGTGAGTTAAATCTGCTATTATATTCTATCATTTTCTTTGTATTCACTTCTATTCATCAATAGTATATTCTTAAAAAGTAGCACCAGGGACCTCCTAAGTACTCAGAACATTTGGTTTTGCTGTTATCGTTATTAAATACTTAACCATGTTAAAATTATGTAGTGTAATATAACAAATGTCCATGTATCCAGTACACAAAATTGTAAAATATCAACCTCGTAGTATTTCTATAATATTAAATAACTTAATACAGATAGAGTGTTTTGAAAAGTGCTAAACACTAAATGCTGAAGAAACATTAATGAATATGATGATATCATCTTCATTTGCTGTATTTTCTTGTGATATTTTAAGGAGAGATAAAACATTCTTACAAGTAAAGATCCCACTGTTAGCATCCCAAATCCATGTTCTTATAAATTACCATGTATGTATATGTTTTCTTTAAATAACAAAGTACTTTTGACATTTTAAACTTAAATAAGTAATATAACAATGTAATATACTTCTGTGCTTTTAAAACATGGCATCATGGTTTTGCTATCTATCCATATTTAAATGGATGGTAGATACATAATACACAGAGAGAGATATGAAGATAAAGCTGATTTACTCTGTGAACTCGATGGTATTCCATATCCTATGCATCAAATTGCTATTGGTTAATACTAGTAGTACTTTCGTGGTGTATCTTTTATTATATTTGTCTGTCTTCATTATCTGTATCTGGACTGTATTTCTGCCTCTCTTTTAACAGATGCCAATAATGTTATTAGTTGTGATTGCTACATAATTAGATTCATTTCTATTAATTTTCTGTTTGTTTGTTTTTTTTTTCTTTTTTTTTTTTTTTTTTTTTTTTGAGACAGAGTCTCGCTCTGTCGCCCAGGCTGGAGTGCAGTGGCGCAATCTCGGCTCACTGCAAGCTCCGCCTCCCGGGTTCACGCCATTCTCCTGCCTCAGCCTCCTGAGTAGCTGGGACTACAGGCGCCCGCCACCGCGCCCGGCTAATTTTTTGTATTTTTAGTAGAAACGGGGTTTCACCATGGTCTCGATCTCCTGACCTTGTGATCCGCCCGCCTCGGCCTCCCAAAGTGCTGGGATTACAGGCGTGAGCCACCGCGCCCGGCTCTTTTTTTATTATTATTATTATTATACTTTGAGTTCTAGGGTACATATGCATAATGTGCAGGTTTGTTACATATGTATACTTGTGCCATGTTGGTGTGCTGCAGCCATCAACTCGTCAGCACCCATCAACTCGTCATTTACATCAGGTATAACTCCCAATGCAATCCCTCCCCCCTCCCCCCTCCCCATGATAGGCCCCGGTGTGTGATGTTCCCCTTCCCAAGTCCAAGTGATCTCATTGTTCAGTTCCCACCTATGAGTGAGAACATGCGGTGTTTGGTTTTCTGTTCTTGTGATAGTTTGATGAGAATGATGGTTTCCAGCTGCATCCATGTCCCTACAAAGGACACAAACTCATCCTTTTTGATGGCTGCATAGTATTCCATGGTGTATATGTGCCATATTTTCTTAATCCAGTCTGTCACTGATGGATATTTGGGTTGATTCCAAGTCTTTGCTATTGTGAATAGTGCCGCAATAAACATACGTGTGCATGTGTCTTTATAGCAGCATGATTTATAATCCTTTGGGTATATACCCAGAAATGGAATGGCTGGGTCTTATGTTACATCTAGTTCTAGATCCTTGAGGAATCGCCATACTGTTTTCCATAATGGTTGAACTAGTTTACAATCCCACCAACAGTGTAAAAGTGTTCCTATTTCTCCACATCCTCTCCAGCACCTGTTGTTTCCTGACTTTTGAATGATCGCCATTCTAACTGGTGTGAGATGGTATCTCATTGTGGTTTTGATTTGCATTTCTCTGATGGCCAGTGATGATGAGCATTTTTTCATGTGTCTGTTGGCTGTATGAATGTCTTCTTTTAGTCAGTGTTTATATTTTCTTTTAGCCAAAGACAAAGATCTTAGAATACTTTGACTCAAATGTGTCTCTTCTAATCTTTCATACTATTGTCTAGCTTTCTAGGTGCACATTGTTATTAAGCTTCACAATAATTATTATTATAATTGATTGGTACTTTTATTTACATTTTGATTGGAACTTTTGTGTAGAGTTAACCATTACTTATTCAAATTTACCAACTAGTTTTAACAATTTCTTTCTTCATCATTGCTTTTGCCTCCAAGCCCTTCATTTCTTTTTTAAACTTAAGTACATTTTATAGTAGTAAACCCACACATTTTGTAAGTCCCAATGTTTCTTTCAGTTTCATTCTTAAATGGCACTTTAAATTAATTTATAGTTTTAGATTAAGTTATATCAGCACATTGGCCAGGTGCGGTGGCTCACGTTTGTAATCTCAGCAATTTGGGAGGCTGAGGAGGGCGGATCACTTGAGTTCAGGAGTTCGAGACCAGCCTGGCTTCGAACATGGTGAAACCCCATCTCTACTAAAAATACAAAAATTATTCTGGCATGGTGGCACGTGCCTGTAATTCAAGCCACTCGGGAGGCTGACGCACCAGAATCGCTTGAACTTGGGCGGCAGGGGTTGCAGTGATCCGAGATTGAGCCACTGCACTTCAGCCTGGGTGGAGACTCTGGAAAAAAAAAAAAAAAAAAAGTTCTACCAGTACATTGAAGAAATTATTCCATTTAATTCTGACCTTTATTTTTGCTGAAAAGAGGCCTTATGTAAGTCTACAGTTCCATTGTGGATAATTAGTCTTTTCTTTCTGGTAAACAGTATGTTTTCTTTTCTTCTTTGTTATTTCCATTTTAGTGACTTGATTAGCCTAGATATAAGTTTGATGATTTTTTTTTCATCTTGTTTAGTACCTAGTGTATTCCTTAATGATAAGCAGGTTTGTCTTTTCTCAATTCTGTAACGTTCTTAGTCACTTAATTTTAGAAAATTGTCTCTTTCTCATCTTCTTTAATCTGTCCTTCTGGAACTCCTACTAGATATTACTCTACTAGATTGTTTCCATATTTTTTGGATTTCTTTCTTAAATCTTTCTGATCTTTATTTAATGCTCTATGCTGTAATTGGATCATTTTCTCAGATTTATATTCCATTCCATTAAGTATTTCTTCAACTATATATAGTCTACTTTTTTCTTTTCCTCAAATTTCTTACAAAAAAAAGCTGTATTTTGATTTTAAGAATTTTTAGTTGATTTTTTTTATTTTTCTATGCTTTCTTGGTCTTACTTGTATTATGTATCTATGCTTCATTTGACTCTTGATTATTCTTTCAAACATACTGTAAATCTCTTTCACTTTGTTCTATTAAATATAGTTTACATTATACTAAATTGTATGTTTGTTTTATTTGCTTACTCTTTCTTAGTGGTTCCTTTCCATGCGTGATATATCATTTTAACTATAATCTCATCTTCGAAGTAATTATTTCTGTACAGGATTCTTCTATCTACTGGATTGTGCAGATTTGCTTCAGCTTCATATTTGTCTCTGTCAGCCTCTAAGGGTATCAATGATTTCCAAGGCTACTTTTCTATTAATTTCTTTGTTTGCAATTTTTATCATTTTTGTATAGCATAAATTAGACATTTTTCTGCCTGTGGTGCTTGTTTGGGGTTCTGATTCCTCGAAGGTGATTATTTTTTACAATACTGTCAAGATGGTCAACATTCTTACTAAGTCTCTAGGCCAGTGAATAGAGATATTTTAATGCCTGTTTTGTAGAAGTATGGATTCTACCATTTTGCAGAGAGCTCAGTTCCAGTTTTCAGCCATCCATGGATCCAAAGCCTTTCCACATTTTTTATGTATTAAAATGCCAGTATCTACAGAATATTCCTGGATCTGTTATCCCATTAGTAATTTGAGTTCCACTCTTATGATCTATATCCCTACTATTATCAAATAATTCCTAAACTTTTATTTCCAGCTGGGGTTCTAGTGTTAATATTTTAACTATTTACAAGATATTTCCACATTCATGTTCACCATCACCTCAAACTACTTTTCTAAAAATTTTTTTTCACATGCCAAAAAACTGATTTACTCTTCTGAATTTCTGACAAGAAGTACTCTATTACAACGCATACTTGAAAAAACATGTACCAAGCCAAATATGTCACACACTAACAACAAAAATTTTGTACTATATAAGAACTTATTTTCTTAAACAGAAAACATTAAACTCCTGATATACAACTCTTGTTTAGATACACACTTAATGGATATATTAGTGGCATGTTGTACTTTTTGAACAATGTTTTCCTTTCAGAATTTACTACACGTTTAAATCCAACAAGTCTAGAGAGAGATTTTTTTTTTTCTACTTGATTTCTTTATCTTCATCTTGCTTGAATTAATGTATTAGGTCTGTACTTCTTTAAGAAACATTACTTTTTAAGTTACTTCTGTTATAAAATACAATTAAAATGAATTTGAATATGTAAACACTTGTACCAACAGGTATTGTTCTGCTGACATTGATGAATATGCCACCAAAACTGAATGACTGGCTGGCAGAGAGTACCAGCACACAGTAACTCATAGTTATAATTTGTCAGCTGATATACAAAAGTCTAAATTAAGTAAAAAACATACATTTTAGGGTGTATATTAACCGTCTCAAACAACATTTTATATTATCAGTTAAGGGGAAAAAATAGAGTCTAACCAGCCTTGAAGCACAGTATCAGCGGTCATTAAGCCAGCTTGCTCTTTGACCCACTTTTTTGTAGCTGGTAACTATTTGCTATAATGTAACTCTTTTTACAAAAGTTTTTATTCTTTTCCTGTTGTATGGATACAATTCAAGGCATTGTGAAGAAATAGGCTTTTTGTTTAAGCTTCTTCTTTAGGTTATGAATGCCAACAAAAGTACCAACACCAGCTGGTCTGGAGGGCCTAGTAAGAACCGTCTCATGGAGAAATTCAGTTACCATGTTACGATGATTTCATCCCCCTTATCCCGACCAATGAACAGCCCAAATTTTCCAGCCCTTCACCCTTCAGAATCTCCTCGTCCAAAACTCCTCAACAAAATAGATTTGAGGCTTGAGAATTCCTCCCAATTCCTAGTTTGGTGCCTTGTGATTATTAAACTCTTGACTGCAAACCCCACTGTCAATGTATGTGTCTGTTGCTATGCAGCACTTTAATTCTATAGTGTATTTTATAAACTGAATTTTTAGGCTACTGAGGAGTAATGAATATTATTCAAACAAGTGTTTTAGGTTTTGCTGTCCCAAACATCTAACGATGGAGATGAATCCATATATTATGCCTTAAAAATTATTGAATTTTCCTATCCTTCTATAATCTCTAGGACTTTTAAATTCCTATGATTGTCTTGGTTTTCTAAACCAATACCATTTGCTTTATAATCATGCCATTCTTTTCAAACGTCTTCGTTTCCTGATCTCCCTTTCCCATACTATGTGTGGCTCTGCACACTTAGTGTTCTGCACACATACAATTTACAGGAATGGCATATAAAGTCTGATGAGTGAAGGAAGTGTTGTTCTTGGTCCCTTCTGGCTGTTTTTAACTTGAAATTTTACTCAAAATATATTTGATGTTTTTGTTCCTTGCATATGGGTGGTGAGGAGGATTTTCTAAATAACTACATTTGATTACATGCATATAATTGTGTATTTTTAAATTAATACCTCTATTCTCAAAGAATTAGCTCTATGAGGGTAAAGAACATTGACTAATTTTGTTAATCGTCGTATCACCAGTAACTAGCACTGTATTTTGCGTGTAAATTTTGCTAAATAAGTATTTGCTGAATAAATAAATAATTAGCAAAAAAAAAAAAAATCAGTAAAATCACCACAGTTAGGCAGCAATACTGAGAGCTAAAGGCTTAAGTGGAGGTTTATAAAGTTAGGTATGAAAGTTTAGAAACAGACGCAGGGGAAAAGTAATTATGAATTAAAGCATGGCTTACAAGCTTTGATCTCTGTGTTGAAGAGGTAGCAGTTTTCCACACTTTACCATTATTGCCTGGATCCAGATACAATGTTATGTTCTGTGTAAAATAAAAAGCAAAAACCAAACTGTGCCCTCTCTCTCTCTCTCTCTCTCTCTCTCTCTCTCTCTCTCTGTGTGTGTGTGTGTGTGTGTGTGTGTGTGTGTGTGTGTGTGTGTGTATCACCACTTGTACTCCTCTGGGAGATAATCCTTTGGATGAGACTTTCATTGTCTTCCAATGAGTGTAGTTCCTATTTTATTGTCTTCCAATGAAGGTAGTTCCTATTTTATTTTCTTCCAATGAGCATAGTTCCTAATTCTTTCATGATTTTAAGTTCAGTGAAACAGAGGATTCTTCAGAATAGAGAAAAAGATTTCTTGGTTGTTTTGGTTAAACACAATTTTTACCTTCTGGCTACTCGTTATTTTCCAGATTAAGATGGATTCATTAAAGTCTTATCACATTTGTTTGTATTAACTAAAACATTAGTTAACAAAATCAAATCTATTCAATCATATCAAATTGACTGTCTTGTTTTCTTGTTGTGTTACATAAAATTATGAAAGTAATGCATACAAATTTCTTGACATAGGACCTTACATACACATTAAGCACTTAAAAATTTACTTATTCCTTTTTTTGTCTTGTATTTTATTGTTTTATTTATTTTTATTATTCTATTATTTATTTATTATCTATTATTTATTTTTTATTCTGAGACAGGGTCTCACTCTGTCACCCAGGCTGGAGTGCAGTGGCATGATCATGGCTCACAGTAGCCTGGAAATCCTGGGCTCAAGTGACCCTCCCACCTCAGCCTTCTGAGTAGCTGGGACTACAGGTGCATGTTATTACACTCAGCAAATTTTTGTATCTTTTGTAGAGACGGGGTTTTGCCATGGTGCCCAGGCTAGTCTTAAACTCATGGGCTCAGGCGATCCTCCTGTCTTGGGCTCCCAAAGTGCTGGAATTATAAGCACGAGCCACCTGGCCTGGCCATGTTTATTTTTAGTTGCATTTATTTTACCTCTATCTTGGTGTATTGGATTTTTTTTTACGATTTTCTTGAACACATTTTATAAACTAAAGAGATTAATATAAATGTAAAGTTATTAACACTGAATCACTATCACTAAAATATATGTGCATATTTGCCTGATATTCTCATGCTATCAAATAGATTTTTATCATAATACGCTGCTCTCTAACAGCAGTGGATTCAGAACAAGAGGAGTTTGTGCTCTTTTTATTTGGCTATTTGCCAATTGGATCTTTCAAAGTGTTTCTTTCCTTTGGACAATGAAGTTATTTTAAATATTATTATATATACACAAAAAGATTTTTAGTTAATTCTTCTGCATACATTCAGGGTTTATGTAGTATTCTGTATCCATATTAGATTGAAATGCATAGAGAGTTTTTGGTGTTGGCTATTACATTTAGTTTATTAAAATCTTGCTGATTTCTTTCTGTATTGTTGAGACGGAAGTCTTTTTAGTGATTGCCTCACAATTTTCCTTGCTGATGGCCCCCGTCAGACAGACTCTGAGCTAATTAACAGAGCTTTGATCTTGACTGCTCCTTTCCTCAAATTCTCTGCAGGAAGGAAATGTAGGAATACTTTGTAAAATTTGACTACCTAAGGAATGATGATATGATAACAATAAAGATGCTATAGCAGCGGTGTCCAATCATTTGCCTTCCCTGGGCCACATTGGAAGAAGAATTTTCTTGGGCCACACATAAAATATGCTAATGATAGCTGATGAGCTAAAAAAATAATTCACAAAAAAATCTAATAATGTTTTAAGGAAGTTTATGAATTTGTGTTGGGCTGCATTCATAGCTGTCCTGGGCCACAGGCAGCCCACGGGCCACAGGTCAGACAAGTTTGTGCTGCAGAGATTTGAATAGATTTGAGATATAACACACCAATCTATAAATCCATAACTGGTAAAAAGACAACCATCATAAAGGCAGAGGGTATGATACCCATGATGCCAAACAACTGATTGGACTTACCAAAGCTTTTTTCATCCAACACACAAAATGATAGTGCTCCGTGAGCCATTGAGACAAAGCCTGTTTGAACTGGCCCTTGCTTATATTCTGCCTGTGTCTTTAAGAGCTGAATGTTTTAAGCCTCGAAATTTTCTCATCTGCAGATGAGAAATTAGGGTAATCATAATAATACATCATCGGGATTTTAAAAGTATGATATGATAATTATAGAACACAAAAAGGCGTTGTCGTGTGTTAGATAAAATTATAAAGTTAATGCATACAAATTTCTTGGCATTGTACTTTGCATACACAGTAAGTACTTAAGTAGTATTCGCTGTTATTGTCGTCATGCTGCTTCTGTTGCTGTGTGATTGTTGAAATTTTTATTTTAGTGAAATATTTCCATATGAGAAGTACCGGACATTTACAACGTAGTTACAGTGACTGTGTGTCCTCATCCAGTCTGACTGTTTTGATTATACTTATGGAGGAAACCAAATAAAACATTGAAAAGTTTATGACAAACATTAGATGTAGACCACAATGTTAAGCCATGTTGTAGCTACCTGCAGGCTCAGGATAAGATAGTCAGAGTTTGGTGAGCATAGAGATAGCTCATTGACTTGCAATTTACTTTCACCTGGAGAAAGCAACAACACTATGGTTATGATGTCACAATTGCAGATTCATGCTTTGATGTATTTCTCCTGATTTTCTATTTGACATTAAGAGACAAGACAGTGACTCTTTGGATCCCATCTCATATCTATACCGAATTAACCAACTCACAGCTCAGATAGTACTGAAGAGAGGATCTTGCAATACATTTTCTGCATAAGAATGGCACTGTATTATTCAATTAGCTGAGCAATATTTCCAGGATCAGAATTCCACCCAAACAACTTTTGCTTAGTACAGACCCCAGTTAGCACACTTATTGAGTCTTCTTTCTTACTACTAACGTGAAAACTCACGAATTTTTTTTGAAACATTTTAATTAAAATCTCCAGAAGGGAATTGTATTTGTGATCTGAAATGTTAGTAGGTTTTTAAAAATTGTTTATTTCAAACATTCTTTCAATGCACCTTAATTTATATAGTATTATGTAAAATCTTTCCTCTTTTAAGAATTTTCCTCTAAGACATACGGCTCATTATATTTTCAATATCACATGCTATGTGGAATAATATAAGTGATTATATGCAATAAGAGACAATGATGAAATTCTCCTGAATCTAGATCATTTTCAGGGTCTTTTATATGATACCTACACACAGTTTTAGATCTGTCATTTAGCTCTGAGTGCCTTTTTGGAGAAAGTGGTTATCAGAGAATCCCTAAATAACCTTCTATCATTTCGTCTGAAGAAGTATTTTCTTAAAATGAAGTATTTTATGAAGCTATGTAATAAGGTGAAAAGCCTCCATAAATTCAGTAACATTAATACAGTCAAAAATTACAATACTTCCGTTACTGTCAGGAGCCACTCGGAAAATATAAATTAATCTCTCTGACAATCCCGTTATAGGAAAAGGCAGTTTTCATTTGAGGTATTTGCTGACAAGACTGCAACTTTATTAATACAAAACATGTCTTTTAACCTTAGGCCCCAAATTTTGGCAGCTGCACAAAATGCAGAAGAGTTTATAGCTGCCTTTACCTATTGTATTGAGACAGTTCTCAAGCACATCTGAGTGCCCAGTGTGTACACCAAATACTGTACTAGACTCGGTGAGAAGCTACCAGAGAATTTATAGGCATGATCCTTGGCCTTGAGAAGTTTACAGTCTAGTTGGGAAAAGAGGATGCAGTCCTACAGAATAATTTGAAGAAAAATACCTAGCAATATTCCGAAAAGTGAAAAACAAATAGAAACCAAATACAAATTGTCTTTGTAGAGAAACATATGCGTTAATTTTGCAATGATAAGGTTAGCTCTTTTTGTGCGCTTTTAGGTATGAAATTCTGTGTCTATTTCACTCTAACCTTTCTGATTTATACAGGAGATCATACAGGAAGCTCCATAATGAACCAGAAAATGTGGGATATAATAAGTCATCTTGACATCAGTTCATACCACTTCTGCTCTGCAGCATCTTTCATCTTAGGAGTCCTTTTTCAAAGCCTAAGGCTAGGCTAGGCCTGCCTCTCAACTAGTGCACATATTTTACCTTGTTTCTCTCTAAAAACTGGACAATGATGAAATCTATAAATTTTGCTTCTGTTTTTCATATTCACTGTATTCCTTCTGAAGCCTTCTAGCCAAATTAGATTTAAAACTATGAGAAAATGCTTTCCGAGCCTGGCTTTCCATGGTAGAAGTCAAATATTTATTTAATACAAGTGCTATTGAGAAATAACAATTTCTTTCTTCTGTGTTTTATAAAATAAGTCTCTCTTGAGACCAAGGCATTTTGTTTTGTTATTATTTTGTTTTTGCAATATATTATATGTATTAAACTGGCAGAATAGCCTTTTGTTAGATAGGAAGTTGGAATATTCCTAATAAATAATCATTGGCACTCCAACCTTACACATTTTACTTTCAGTCCTATTTGGACTAAATGCTACATATTTCCACTCTTCTATTTTGTAAACATTTTTCAGGATTCTGTGGTTGTCTCCCATTTCCTTCATGCATATTCTCTCCCATCAGATGGAAAGACTCACTCATCACAAACCAGTTATAGCTTTGTGACTATAGCATGTCTATGTGAAGCTGAAAAGCAGCACCCTGTAGTTCAGATTTTGCTATGGAATCAATGAGTCTAAACACTGTTGCTCAAAGTGTTCTCTTTGAAGTCTTCGAACCAACTGCGTTAGAATCAACTGGGGAACTCATTTAGAGATACACATTTCTGGACTCTACCTCAGGCCTAATGAATCAGAATCACTGTAGACTCTGCTTTTGTTTATATTATTACGCTTTTTCTAGAATGCTCTTTCTCTCTGCATAAATTCTGTCCATCTATTAAGGCTGAGCTCAGATATAGCCTATTCTATGAAGCCATTCTTTATCCACTTCCTTTTGACACATGTGACCTTCTCTGAAATTGTGGCACAAGATGACAGGGGGCATTAGATCTGGGGTACACAGGATGTTTGGGGGAAATGGGATAGGTCATCCGAGAGAAATGTGATAGGAAGCATCTAAGATTTGCACTTATATTTGTACTTGTATTTAGAAACCTGAGCTGAAAATGCTACAAATAATGAAGTAATCATCAACATGACATCTGTGTTTAAAGGGGATCTGGTGACACAATTTTGCAATAAAAACCTATGTTAAAAGTGGGATAAAATGGCAAGTCTTCTAGGCAAAAACATGTTCAATAGAAGAGATGGAAGTCGTGAAAGGAGACAGATAACATCCTAATTAAGCATGCAAATTTATGAGAATATTTTACATTAGATTCATGTTAGAACAATGGAGTAAGGTATAAAAACAGAAAACTGACAGAGATATTGAAAGTAAAGTCATAGATAAAACTATTATTAAATAGCAGAGCTGGGGTATTGACCTAGGTGGGCCTGACTTCAAAGCCTATGCTCTGAACCTCTTAATTGCATCTTTGTCCAAACTGTGTTTTTACCCTAGGATGTTCTTCCCCTCTGTGTTTGCTGTAGAAACCCTGTCCCATATTCTGCATCGCAGTGCCCTTCCAGGCTGCTAGGGCCACCCCACTCTGACAGTAACACTGATTTCTAACTCTGTTCCACCACTTTCATTTGAAGAGCATGGAGGTGCACTTTGCTGGCCTCTTTTGCTGAAATAGTTGTCTTGAGGTTGAAAATACCAAGGACTAGTTCACTTTCCTTAGGAGACCAGGGCCACAGGAGGAGCTGTCCAGCAAAAAAGGAGGTATGAGGACCATCTATATCAGCATTATTTGTTTGAAAGGCATATTTCCTGGCCTTACCCCATATATCTTGAATCAGAATCTTTAGCTTGGAACACGGGAATTTTCATTTTTAACAGTTACCCCAGGTAATTCTGATATATAATGGAATTTGAGAATCAATAATTCTAGTTATTCCAGAAAGCTGACCAACATGCTAAGTCCTAGTTCATCTCAAATGTTTCCATTTCACTGAGACAGCCCAGAAGACTAATTTTCAGTTTATTTTCTATAGCATTAAAAAGCAAAGGTGTGAACAATACTTATTTCATCTGGGGCAAACATCTCTAAACAACACCTGACATCTTGCCTCTGCTTGGCTGTCCCACTTGTGGATCGTTAGTTACAACAGTTTTAGAAAGAATTATTAGGAAAGACAACTTAAAAAATGCAGAAAATCAGCTAAAACATTAGCTGCATGGAGAATTTAAGCTTATTTCCTAATCATACAGGGAAAGAGTCAGCTGATGAATTTTAAAATTGCAATAAGCTAGATTTTTGCTGTACTCTAAGAACATAAACTTAGTTGTTTGCAGTGTGTAAATATTCTTCCAATTCCTTTGACAACATCTAAAGAAACAAATAACTTTTGTTTTAGAAATAAGGGAGAAAATTACTAATTTTAAAATGATAATGGATTAAATAACTGTTGTCAACAAAAGTCCCTTGATTCCTGGAACCATGATTCAGAAGCCTCCTGCTGTTTCTTTTTGAGGAAATGTGATTCATTTTTCATTGAGCTGCCAACTCTCTCCATGAAATTTATGCATTGATACTAGGACATTAACAAACATAAGAATAAAACCAATGTATATGTCATTTACGAAGGAAATTATGTTATGGATTTTTTAAATTTAATTTTACCTCCTGAAAAGGTAGTGTCAGACTCCTCACAGAGACAAGGGTGTTGGGGAGAGGGATTAGTGATTGTGTACTGGAAACATATTTCTGCTTTTGAAACAGTGAAAATTCTTCTTAATGTTATTATGGCTCACATGTTCCTACAATTTATCCTTTTTCCAAAGACATTGTTTCTGTTCTCAATTTACATTGCATTTCCCGTATCAGTATTCCTTTCTCAGAAATGCAGAATGAATGTTTCTAGTTTCTACTCTGGCATTTGTTCTGAGCAAAGGGTTGTATTTCCTATATCTCACATACCTTTTTCAAAGCTCCCTTGTAAATAACTCTTCGATAATAGTAACTTTTATTCAATAATAACAATTATTGAATATCTACTAGACATGTGTGATAATACATTATTGTTAATGCTTACAAACATTCTGCTGATAGCACTATTACCTTTTGTAGTGTGTTGTTATATTGATGGCTCCCAAGAAACCATGCTTCCTAGAATACTTTGTCCAATGGGACATCAGCAAATGTGATGCAAGCATAGGTTTGACGAGCACAGGTAACTGACTCCAAAGCTGATACTGCTCATCGCATGACGGTTGATAAGTCGAGGGACAAGGTGTTGGAGCAAGGAATGTGCCTTTATTTCACATATCCAGCAAACAAAAAGATGGCAGACTAATGTGCTAAAGGCATGTTAAAAGACATGAGTCTCAAGTTTCCTTTTTATTGTGGAAGGAGAACAAGTAGGGTATTGAGATTAGCAGGTGATTGGTGACCACAGACATCTGGGCATCAGCAGGAGACCTAGGAGTTGTCAAAACTTCTTTGTCCTTGTTCAGGTTACAGTGCTCCTGCAAATCTTTAACACAACATTGATATTTGTGTTTAAACCCTCCTTATCCTCTCAGGGATTAGTTTGGGGAAGGGACTATTCTTATCCTTGCTTTAAAGTTAAAATATAAACTAAATTCCTCCCATAGTTAGCTTGGCCTGCGTGCATGAATAAGCAAAGGCAGCTTGTGAGGTTAGAAACAAGACGGAGTCAGCTATGCTAGATTTCTCTCACTGTTACACATATCTAGTCTTGTACTTTTGAAACTCTTCTTCTTGAGACTAAACTGTTATATTGTAAGGGAGAATAGGCCATTTTGCTTGAAAGAGGGAGACTACCTAGAGAGATTCTAGAAGATGAAACAGTATGTAGAAGGAAAGGTCAGGTAAATTGGAGCCCTAGTCAACTCCCAGATCAACTCAGCTTCTTGGGTAATTTCAGCCAATAACATGTGGAGCAGAAGTACAACCTTGTCAAACAAAGGAATTATGAGAAATAATAAATTGCTACTATTTATTTTAGGATAATTATGCTATTTTAGGACACTAATCTTGGGGTGACTTATTTCACAGTGATAGATCATTGAAGATTTTATAGATGAGGAATTTTGTGCACCAAAGATATTAAGCAAATCATTCAAGATCCTACAGTTACTACATGGCTTTGTGGTAGTCAAGACATAAGATTGTCCCTAATGATACTCACCTCATGTTATGCATATTCCTGTGAATTGTGCTATCACATGCAATGTAACTGACCAGTGTAATTAATCCAATATTTCCGAAATTGCAATTTGTGATTTCTGAATTTGATTTATAAAACACATCACAGCTTCTGCTTTCTCTCTTGGATAACTTGCTCCAGGGGAAACCAGCTGCCATATTGTGAGGACTCTCAGTAGCTCCGTGGGGAGGCCCATAAGAGAAGGAATTGAGGTCTCTTGCAAATAATCAGCATTTATAGTCCAGCAGTTTAAGTGAGCCCCAACCACTCCTTCAGACTGCAGACCAAGATTTCAAACTGACAACTAGTTTGAAATCTTAGGAAAGAATCTAAGCCAAAAACTACTCAACAAGGATACTCCTGAATTTACGAATAATGTGGAGACTTAAAATGAAAAGTACTTATGGTTTAAATCTGTGAAAGTGTTTATTACATAGCAATAGATAACTAGATTACCACCCCTACACATTTTCTTTTTTTTTACTGCACAATGCCACCTACAAGCAGCAGCCTTGTATACTGATCTGTTAACAGTCAATGTTTAACAGATTTTCAAGTTCAGTCTTGAATTCATGATCAAACCAATGTAGAATAAAGATTTCTTAATTGTCTAAGGTCAAGAAAATCCATTATCACTTCAATAAAGTTGATTTATTGCTTTCTTTAGTAAAATGAGGCATTCAATATTCTGCACAATTGAGTAGTACTCCAATATTATATTTTCTCAAATTTTACATGAATGAGGATTCAACAAAAATACACAAATGCACATGTATCTTGTTACAACAAGTTAGCCTTTTATTAGATTCATTATTAATATTTTGCGTAGATATATACGTGCTCTGAATTTCAAATTAATTTTGGTATTAGAATTTTTCATATAGCATTTACAAGTTAGTCTTTTTTGAAGATATAGACATATCCTGAATGTCTAATTCAATTATTGAATTTACAGAACTGAGATTTCTAATATTCAGATGAATATAATAATTCTTACACTTAAGGAAGATACCTTGATAAATCTCCATTGACTTCATTGAATAACTCTGAATTAGTGTCAAATATTCTGATATTACAAACGAAAATGAGATTATTCCCATCTAGGATCCTAAAATGAACTCCTTTAAAGGAGCATGTGTATAGTATTGAGTGGCTCATATACAAAATCCCAGAGCGTGTGTAATTTCAATACATTCACTTTGAAGGACTTCCTAGTAGTTATTTATACTAAAAACACACTTATTAAGCTTCAGTGCACTTTTCAGGAACTAACTAGTCAATTATTTTAGTGCCCGTTAGATAAAATAATAATATATAAAAATAAGATCCTGCCCTATCTCATGTAATAATACATTAGGATTTGGTAATTAAGTGCTGCAGCTCTGGAATTGAATAGAAATATGTTTTTAATCCCATTTACAGCACTTACTCTAGCCCTGTGACCTTTAATAAGCAAATCATTCTCTCCAAACATCAAAATTATATCATCTGTACAATAAATAGTAACAGCAACCTCATAAGGTAGTTTTGATAACTAAATGAATAAATGTAATGATTCATAGGATTAATTAATGGAAGGAAAATAGTATACTATATCTGACACAGAATAAGTACTCAGTAAATGTTATTATTATTATTATTAATTATTATTTTATGGCAATAATGCTTTGTTTTTGCCAAAAGTTTCTGAAATTGTCTCAGCTCATATTCATTTTGATGAGGCAAAATTGATGTGATTATATCTTGTATCTTGCCTGAACTATGCATTGAACAAATGTTGAATTAGAAGTTAGTAAAATAATCTTGGGCACTAAAGACAGAAGAGCCACAGAGCGATGAAAAACTTGCATTATTTTGCCTGTTTTATGCCATTGTTAAAATAATGTTAGTTTTTAATTGCATTGTGACTCTTCTCTCTTTAATGTCATTTTCTTCCTTTTTGAATCACCTCAAAAATTGACTTATAATTAAAACTAAAAATAAGGTGTAAAAAACTACAACTGAAAAAATGGTTAAGATGGTAAAAAAGAAAAAGGACCTATTGTCTCTCTTAGAAAGATTAGTAGATGCTTGCCTTTCTGAAAAAAAAAAAAAATTACATTATTTTTCAATATTATTTTATTGTTGTATTTGCAAATCTAGAATTGATATTTGAAGATAATAGTCCAACTACTTACCTTTTTCAGGTACTTGATTTCAAATTAGAATTTACCAATTTTGTTTTGTGATTAAATTAATTATATTACAACATGGGTTACTTTATCCATACTAATCGCTGCTGGAGTGTATTGTTTTGAAGTCAGATTGCTTTTATCACACGCTTTTATCATATAAATTGAAGAGATAATGTTGAAATCTGTGTATTAAAATACATTTCAATGAACCATCAACAAATCTTTACATAAGTAATTAGGCATTTTAAAACCATGACAGAAAAGTAATCTTGTTGCTCAGGAAAGTGATGTAATTAGAACATCCGTGCAAATTAGAACTCAAGAATCTTATGATAACCATGAAATTAACTTTTAAACAATGGAAATTTATAGTCTGTCCTTTTGGTGGAAAAATAGAAAAACTGAAATCTAACAAAGAATGCAATCAGTATAAGACTAAGGACTAAATTGTAGAAGTATAATAAGAACTAACGGTAAACTTTACTGCACAGCTTGTAATTAAATAATTTCATAAACAGCCCATATCATGAAATAATACAACAGATGGATGATATTGAAATTCATTTAAAAATGACATTATTGAATCTGATGAAATTTGGAGCATTGCTATTCTTAGTGGGAATTGATTATCCCAGGTTGTGGTGGAGGCCTTAATATTTAGGATAGGTACTAGTTGATTTCATAATAATTGAAATAATTTCCAAATAATTGAAATAAAGAGATTAAATTTGCACACAATTTATGCTGAACTTATAATCAATAAACAATGTATTACTGAAGAAAAACTAATTATAGATATATAATATTTAGCAAATATATGTGTATATATATATACAATTATAATGCTGAATGTCTTAAATTAACAACTGAGATCAAAGAAGTGCCCATCTATCTTCTCTTTTAAATTGTGAGTAATTATGATTTGGTCACACAAACTCATCCTTTTCAACTTTTCTTAATCATAATATATCATGATTTTTTAATCTGTAACTTTTCTAGAGAGAACTACAATGTTATAAAAATTATACAGCAGTTTTGTGAAGTAGACTAAGGTAAAGTAGGATCACAAATCTCATTTCTAATTATAACCTACTTTGCATAATTAAATGTCTGTTGATTAAGCAAATAGATACTAGGTTTAATAGTGTACAGTATATGGTAAATGCAATAAGTTATTATCACAATTGTGAAAGTCAGTTATCTCTCTAAAATTCAAAATTCTCTATTAATTTAAAACGAAATGCTAATCTGCGATACTAAGTTTGAAGTGACTAGTTTCACTTGAAAGAATAAGTAGATATTTGCTGTATGTCTCCTGTTTTCACATAAAGAATTTTTCTTTATAACTTCTTCAACTAACTTATTTTTATTATGTTTTATTTAATTCTTATTATGGATAAGAATCATATCTTACTAGAAATTGTGGAGACTTTCCACCAAATTACATTTCTATTTACCAAATATTTTTATTATTTCAAGAGGGGTTTATTTCAGGCCATCTGAAATCCTCAAATTAGATACCTTCCTCTTTCTGTTTAACAGTGCTTTGTAAAAAGAAATAACTCTTTTACACATGGAAAAGTCTCAGGTAACTCCCTTTTTTACTGAAGCAAATGAAAGTAAAACTTGTTGTCCATTGGAACATCACACACCGGGGCCTATCATGGGGAGGGGGGAGGAGGGAGGGATTGCATTGGGAGTTATACCTGACGTAAATGACGAGTTGAGGGGTGCTGATGAGTTGATGGGTGCAGCACACCAACATGGCACAAGTATACATATGTAACAAACCTGCACGTTATGCACATGTACCCTAGAACTTAAAGTATAATAATAATAATAAATAAATAAATTTTTAAAAAAAATTTAAAAAATCTGAAAGTGTTCAGTTATTGCAAAAGTAATAGCTTATTTATTAGACAGGGATAATGAATCAAGATTAAGTGAAATATGTTTATATCAATAAATATGTTAAAACACTCTGATTAACCACGATTCTGACAATAAAAACCAATTACTTGCAAGTTGGGTCCCATCTAATTCCAGAACCAGTAATAACCAAATATAGCAAGATATTAATAACTGTAGCCTATCAGTATTTGTTTTGATACCACAACTCTGTAACATATATCTAATGTCCTTGGATTGACCAGAGTCATGTATACAGATGAGAAGAATCAATCTTCAGTGCACTTACAAATTCTATTTACTTAGCTTTCTTAGAGTCTCATCTTTACTGTGATCTTTTCTGCATTGTTTATCTCTAAATGCAGAGCATGGGAAAGAACTAATCTCATAAGAGCAAATCTGATATAACAGGTCACGTTTCTTCACATAAACAGGTAATACTGTTAGGAGAATATGTTCATAGACTGTGAACTTGAAATTTACATAAAACTATTGAGAAGAGTGGAGAAAAATAATTAATACATTAATGAGTACTGACGTCCCTTCACAATTTGTTGCAGCAGTAATATGAAGCAGCATCTGAAAGATTTATGTGACATCTCTAAAATGTTCTAATCCTGTGGTTCTCAAAATTTTTCTTTCATAAGAATCACCTGAGGAACCTGTTTCACATCCAAGGGCAAAGATTTTGAAGTTGAGCCCTAAAAATTCCCTAATCTTATCTGAGGAATTTCAACTCAAACCATCAGATAAAATCTTCTCAGTTCTTATCTCATCCAGTGACAGAAACATAATTTGTGTCTGAATATTGTAGAGATAGCATCAAACCTACAATGCCAGACCTTGCTAGATTTTTATTCTGTGCTTATCAATTTCTCCTGGATTTTAAATTTTATCTAGAAGAATTTGCCTTGAATTTTAACATAATATAATGAGTTGTTCATTTTAAAAAATAGTTTGGAAGGAGGGGCCAAGATGGCCGACCAGAAACAGCTGTGGTCAGAGGCTCCTACCGAGAAGAATGAAATAGTGAGTGAATTATGTACCAGTTACTGAGGTACCCAAATTCTCTCATTGGGACTGACTAGATGGTTGGCATGATTCAAGGGGAGTGAGACAAAGCAGGGTGGAGTTACAACTCACCCAGGAGACACTTGGGGTAAGGAGAGCTCCCACCTCCAGCCAAGGGCAGTAGTGAGTGATTGTGCTACCCCACAATAAACGGGTGGAGGGAAATTTACCAAGCAAATAGAAAGCAGAAAAAAGCAAAGGTTGCAATCCTAGTTTCTGACAAAAAGGACTTTAAACCAACAAAGATCAAGACATACAAACAAGGGCATCACATAATGATAAAGGGCTCAATTCAACAAGAAGAGCTAACTATCCTAAATATAAATGCACACCATACAGGAACACCCAGATTCATAAAACAAATTCCTGGAGACCTACAAAGAGACTTACACTCCCACACAATAATAGTGGGAGACTTTAGCAGCCCACTGTCTATGTTAGACAGATCATAGAGACAGAAAATTAACAAAGATATTCAGGACTTGAACTTAGCACTGGATCAAGTGGACCTGATAGATATCTACAGAACTACCTACCCCAAAACAACAGAGTATACATTCTTCTTGGAGCCACATGACACTTACTTTAAAATTGAATCACGTGAATGGAAGTAAAACCTGCCTCAAAAAATGCAAAAGAATTGAAATCATAGCAGTCAATCAGACCACGGCACAATTGGATTGGATTGGAGCTCAAGATTCAGAAACTCACTCCACATATGTAATTCCACATAACTATATGGCAATTGAACAATGTACTGCTTAATGACTCCTGGGTAAATAATGAAATAAAGGTAGAAATCAAGAAGTTCTTTGAAACCAATGAGAAAAAAGAGAGTATGTACCAGAATCTCTGGGATGCAGTTAAAGCAGTGTTAAGGGGAAAATTATCATTAAATGTCTACATCAAAAAGCTGGAAAGATTTCAAATCGGCATCCTATCATCACAACTAAAAGAACTAGAGAACTAAGAGCAAACAAGCCTCAAAACTAGCAAAAGACAAGAAGTAAACAAGATCAGAGCGAAACTGAAGAAGAAAGAGACATGAAAAGTTTTGGGGAAAAAGTTAATAAAATAGACCACTAGCTACACTAATGAAGAGAAAAAAGGAGAAGAATCAAATAGATACAATAAAAAATTATAAAGGAGATATCAACACTAACCCCACAGAAACACAAACAACTATCAGAAAATACTACAAACACCTCTATGTAAATAAACAAGAAAATCTGGAAGAAATGGACAAATTCATGGACACATACACCCTCCAAAGACTGAACCAGGAAGGAGTTGAGTCCCTGAATAGACCAATAACATGTTCTGAGATTGAGGCAGTAATAAATAGCCTACCAACCAAGAAGCAGCCCTGGACCAGACAGAATTACAGCTGTATTCTACCAGAGGTACAAAGAGGAGCTGGTACCATTTCTTTGAAACTATTTCAAACAATTGAAAAGGAGGGATTCCTCCATAACTCATTTATGAGGCCAGCGTCATCCTGATACCAAAACCTGGCAGAGATACAACAAAAAAGAAAACTTTCTGGCCAATATTCCTGATGAGCATTAATGCAAAAATCCTCAATAAAATATTGGTAAACTGAATCCAGCAGCATATCAAGAAGCTTATCCACCATGATCAAATTGGCTTCATCCCCAGGATACAAGGCTGGATCAACATATGGTAATTAATAAACATAATTAATCACATAAACAGAGCTTAAGACAAAAACTTCATGATTATCTCAATAGATGCAGAAAAGGCCTTAAATAAAATTCCACATACCTTCATATTAAAAACTCTCAATAAACTAGGTATTAATGGATTATACCTCAAAATAATAAGAGACATTTATGACAAACCCACAGCCAATATCATACTGAAAGGCCAAAAACTGGAAGCATTTTCCTTGAAAACTGTTGCAAGATAAGGGTGTTCTATCTTACGACTCCTATCAAACATAGTATTGGAAGTTCTGGTTAGGGTAATCAGGCAAGAGAAGGAAATAAAGCGTATTCAAATAGGAAGCGAAAAAGTCAAACTGTCTCTTTTTGCAAGATGAGATGATCCTGTATCTAGAACATCTCAGCTGAAAAGCTTCTTAAGCTGCTAAGCAATTTCTGCAAATTCTCAGGATACAAAATTAATATGCAAAAATAGCTAGCATTCCTATACACCACCAACAAGCAAGCAGAGAGCCAAATCATGAATGAACTTCCATTCACAATTGCTATAAAGAGAATTAAATACCTAGGAATACGGCTAACAAGGAAAGTGAAGGAACTCTTCAAGGAGAACTATGACCACTGCTCAAGGAAGTCAGAGAAGACACAACCAAATGGAAAAACATTCCATGCTTATGGATAGGAAGAGTCAATATCATGAAAATGGCCATACTGCCCAAAGTAATTTATAGATTCAATGCTATTCTCATTAAACTACCATTGACATTCTTCACAGAATTAGAAAAAAAAAAAAACTAGTTTAAAATTCATATGGAACCAAAAAACAGAGCCTGTATAGATGAGACAATCCTAAGCAAAATGAACAAAGCTGGAGGCAACACGCTACCCGACTTCAAACTATACTACAAGGCTACTGTAATGAAAACAGCATGGTACTGGCACAAAAACAGACACATAAACCAATGGAACAGAATAGAGATCTCAAAAATTAGACTGCATATCTACAACCATCTGATCTTCAACAAACCTGACGAAAACAATCAATGGGGAAAAGATAGCCTGTTTAATAAATTGTGCTGGGAGAACTGGCTAGTCATATGCAGGAAATTGAAACTGGAGCTCTTCCTTGTACCTTATACAAAAATAACTCAAGATGGATTAAAAACTTAAAGCCCACAACTATAAAAACCCTAGAAGAAAATCTAGGCAATACCATTCAGGACATAAGCGTGGACAAAGATTTCATGACAAAAACGTCAAAAGCCATTGCAACAAAAGCAAACATTGACAAATGTAATCTCATTAAACTAAAGAGCTTCTGCACAGCAAAAGAAACAATCATCAGAGTGAACAACCTACGTAATGGGAGAAAATTTTTGCAATTTTTCCGTATGACAAAGGCCTAATATCCAGAGTCTACAAGGTACTTAAATAAATTTACAAAAAAAAAAAAAAAAAAAAAAAAAAACATTACAAAGTGGACAAAGGACATGAGCAGACACTTCTCAAAGTAAGACATATATGCAGCCAACAAACATATTTTTGAAACCTCAATTAGAGGAATGCAAATTAAAACCACAATGAGATATCATGTCATGTTTGTCAGAATGGCAATTATTAAAAAGTCCAGAAACAGATGCTGGTAAAGCTGTGGAGAAATAGGAACACTTTTACACTGTTGGTGGGAGTGTAAATTAGTTCAACAATTTGCAAGACAGTGTGGGAATTCCTAAAAGATCTAGCGCCAGAAATACAATTTGACCCAGCAATTCAATTACTGGATGTATACCAAAAGGAATATAAATCATTCTATTTTAAAGGTATATGAATGTGTACATTCATTGCAACACTATTCACAATAGCAAAAACATGATATCAATCCAAATGCTCATCAATGATAGACCTGATAAAGAAAATGTGGTACATATACACCATGGGATACTAGGCAGCCATAAAAAGGAACAAGATCATATCCTTTGCAGGGACATGGATGGAACTAGAAGCAATTATTCTCAGCAAACAAATGTAGCAACAAAAAACAAACACTGCATGTTCTCAGTTATAAGTGGGATCTGAACAATGAGAAAACAAGGGCACAGGGAGGGGAGCAACACATGCTGGGGCCTGTTGGGAGGTGGTGGGGGGAGGGAGAGCATCATGAAAAATAGCTAATGCATGCTGGGCTTAATACCTAGGTGATGAGTTGGTAGGTGCAACAAGCCAACATGGCACACATTTACCTATGTAACAAACCTGTACATCCTGCACATGTATTCCAGAACTTAAAATAAAGTAAAATTATATTTCAGAAAATAATTTGAGGAGAATTCTCTATTAATCACTATTTTATTTTATTTTATTTCTTCATCTTTCATTCTTTACTGGCCTTTAAAAGTAAGTAAGATGAATGTTTTAAAGTATCAAGAATTTGTTTTTTTAAGAATTTTGGAGTTATCTTTAGTCATCTTTATATTTGAACTAAATAAGTTTTTTAATTATTTTACACAAGTTAAACATCCAAGTTGGTAATGACTGTTACTAGATAAAAATTTTATTTTGCGTATTATTAACCCAAGATAATAGCAGTTGTAATTACAACACCCTGAAGTTTATAAAATGATCTGACTTACCCTACTTCAAATTAAATTTACATGCAGTATTTCTTTGCCTTGGATAAATGTTGTAAGTTTATTTTATGTTAGTTTTGGCCAGAGATCATTGATTACTTTATAGGAGATGCTTGTTAAGAAATTGCAGTGTAGTCTACATGTACATTTGCAGTTTTTTTTTTTTTTAACCTGGAACAGAGCTCTGGGGAAAAATGCCTCAACAAGCAAGCAAAATAAAATGTAGTCACAACATTTCCATTTTTTTTTAATTATTATTCCACATTAGTTTAACAGTGGTGCTCTCACACATTGCCCTTTGACAGTCTTCAGTTGTATGGTTATTTCTTACTTAAAACCCAATTTTCTTCCTAGAGTAGTGAAAGCTGAACTTTTAAAAATAGGCAATTTAATTGTATAAGCAAGTGGAAAAATTGGTTGGCAACACACTTTCTTTTTGAGAATATTTACTACAAAAGCAGTGGCAAAAGCACTACAATATGCGTTTACTTTTGAAATCTTCGTCAGTTAATACTCCTTGATTCCAGGAAAGGTAACAATTATCATTATCATTTGCTGAGCTGATATATAGTACAAGATACTTTACATGTATTATTTCTAAACCTCACAACAACTTTGCAAATCTGGTGTTAACATTCCAATTTTAAAGATAAGAAAACAAGAACACAAATTAATTTGCTTAAGGTCATAGTTCTAAAAAATACTAACGCCAGGATTCAAACTCAGTTCTGTTGAATCCAAGTCCTCATTGCATTCCACTATCTACACGTTTTCTCTGTAATTATCCTTCTGCTTATAACCATGCCATTCCTCTACTGTTGCTAAAAGGCAATTCCTTTTCTTCCACTTTTCTTAAATATAGTGGCCGGGGAAATGTGGAGGGCATTAAGTTACAATGTTTGCTTGCTCAAAGGGCAGGATACCATCAGAATGTTATCACTGCCATAGCCTATTCAATTTTTCACCATTGTTCAGTTCCTCTTATCAATTTTCCAGCTTTAAAATAAAAATAATCTGTCAGGCAGTTTTCTTCTTACAGTGTCAAATGTTATTTTCTCTCATCTCCTCAGGCTGCAACTAAGTGTATGGGGTAGAAATCCTCCAAACACAGAAACAATTGACTGAAAGAGTTTTCATTTTTAGCTACAGATTCTACTTGGTATTTTTCACTTTTATTTTGTGAGTTTACTTTTGCTTCATCACAAAGCTCACAGGAAAAATTTGGGTAGTAGAGAAGGTCTTCTGTTATCCCGCATCGCCATAGAGGAAAGTGTTTGGCTTAAACAGATACTCTGACAGCACTTTAAAGGGAACCACACAAGAAGTACTCTTTGTAATGAAATTAAAATTTTTAAATTATTCAATAAAAATTCTTCAAACACACTTTCTATGTAACCTGCTAGGTTTAAACAAATAGGTATTAAGCCCTGTGAGGCAGAGTTGCTTGTATTTACAGCTGTCAAGCTGAGTATTATATTGCTACATGATTGTCATTGCCCAAGGGACACTTAGAAGAATCCATTTATGTATACTTGAAGTCACTAATAAATCTATACTCTTCTCTCTGCCCTTCTTTATTTCTTACTATTCGACCCTCCGCTCTCATCTCCTTCTTTATGCCCTTTCTTTACGCTTTTCTCTCTTTGCAAAATGGAATGATCATAATAAGTCTGTTAACTTTTGGATTGACTGGCTTCTTATACTTTAACTCTCTTAATTTGGAAAATAAGATTTATCCATGGGTGAGGAATTTCAAGCATTAGCAAGAAGACAAACATATTATCGGTTGATTGATGACATTTGGCTTGAAAGGAGGGAATGGTTAGAGGTAAGGAACATGTGACTCAAATTGTACCCAGCAAGCAGACAAGTTCTAGAAATCAACCTGAGATAACGATTTCTTGGTTATTTTGGAGTTGGAGTGGGGAATAGTGTTAACTGTAGAGGGCCTCACATTTTTTCTGCACTCTCAGCCAACAGCCAGTGAGCTCTAATAGGCAGAGGCTATATTCTGATATTAATCTACAGGAAAATATTCAGAAATTTGACAACATTTTTTGACATGGAAATTTTGATATTAGTGGGAAAAATAAAAGTCTTGTACATTTTTCAGATATTCAAGGTAATATAACTAGTGGATTATGGAATACTATTTTTTTAAATCCTGGGAGAAAACTTCAGAGAGAGAGGCTTCAGTATGTTTGGTGTAAGCTTTCCCAAAGTATCGATACCTGCTCACTTTGTTTCAATATGTATTATTCCAAGATTTATGTGATGAATTTCCTGAATTCTCTGACTTTGATAAATGAACCATCTAATGATTGAGGGGAAACTTGAAAATAGGTACTTCGTATGATCTCTTGGGCTCTTTGTTCTTTAACATATGTCAAGCTCCCCAACTTCTTCATGGTGGACTATGGAAATGCTTTAAGGAAACTCCTGGAAGTATTACACTGGAACTCCTGGAAGTATGCAGATGCACCATACTAATTACATCATATCACTAGATGTTAACCAGGAATGCAGTGTCAGAATCATCTGTTAAGTTTAATTAAAAATACCCATACCTGGACTCTACTCCAGACCTACTAAATCATAATGCCCAGACGTTGTATCTGAATATATGTACATTTTTTTCTGAACAAAAGGCACTCAACGTGATAGTGACAGCCAATTTTTACTTAACAAAAGAAACAGATATATATTAGATAACTTATAGAAAAAGACAGCTCACTTATTTTTTGAACCCGTGTGACAGTTTTCTGCAACATAGAAGCACAGTAAGAGAAGACTATAGGTCTCGGGATACACACATACTTAAATGTATTTTAAGTATGTTTTACAGAATGAATATCAGTTTGCATTTTCAATAGAAATACAAGAGGTTTCCTATTACCACAAATTATTGTCAACGTTTAATATTATGCTAAATATATCTCAATAAAGCTGTTAAATATGTTTGAGAAACTTTTAAAGTTATTGTTCTATTGTTTTGGAGCTACTTGTACAAGATGAGAGTCAGTATTTTGTGATTATTGAATCTTTCATAGAATCCAAGTATAAAATGTTCTGGTTTGAGAATTATTGGCAATGATATGTTCAGTAGTAGTGGGAGATATTTTATTATTTAATTTATGTAATAAATTTTTGTATATTTCTACCTTGCCATTTCATTGTGTATTTATTTGGCACTTGACATTTTTCCAGAAATACATTACCTTCATTTATTTTTTAAAAAATATTTTCATAATGTTACACTATTATTTTACATTGTTATCTCTACTTTGACCCTAGTCACTATACGTATTTAAATCTGTATTTGTTCTCTCTGCTTTTGTTTTTCTTTATTAATCTTGTTACCTATCCTTTTTACCATTGTTTTAAAATAATCAGTTCTTGGTTTTGTCAATCACTCTGAATATATCATTGTCCTCTATTATTATTTCTTATTTCTTTGAGTTTACTCTGCTGCTCTTTTTCTAGCTTCTTGAATTGAATACATAGTTCATTTATTTTCAATCTTTTTCATTTTTCTTATATGTGTATTCAAAGCTCTAAATTCCCTCTGAAGTACTGTTTTAGCCGAATACCACAAATTTGAACATGCAACACTTGGTCAGTTAGTCATATTGAGTAATTTACATGAAAATTTTCTCATAAACTATGGAGTTATCTAATGGTATATGTAGTTTTAATATTGAGATTTATGTGGTCTGGGAGGCTATTTTTCTTTTGTTGGTTTTTCCTTTACTTCATTTTGCTCAGATCACATAGACTGTGCTATGTCTTCTTGGAAACATGTTACACGAAATACATAAGCTTCTGGGTGAAGACAGAGATGTAGTTAAAATGAACAAAAGAAAGGAGCACTATTTTTACTTGATGTCTAATAGGCATTTCAAAATTACCATAACTACAACTTCACCCTTGTTATTCTCCCAAACCTGCACTTTGCAGGTTTCCCCATTTCGGTTTATGACAGTCTCTGTTCCCTCAGTTATTAAGAAAAAAAATATACGTTTTGATTTACCTCTTTTTATTTTGCTTCATATAAAATCTGTCAGCGAATCATGTTGCCTGTACTTTTAAAATAATTTATAATGTAGTAAGTTATTACTGCCTATGCTGCTATTGTCCTGGGCCAGCAGTTCTGACTACTGAAGGTGATTTTTCCCCCCAGAGGACATTTGGAAATGTTGGGAGACATTTTCAGTTGCCACAACTAGGGGCAGGGTTGCTACTGGCCTCTGGTGGGTGGGGGCCAGAGGTTCTGCTAAATATCCTACAATGCACAGAGCACTTGATCACCTCAAGACATACACAACGCAGAGTTACCTGCCCCAAATGTCAATAATTCCAAGGTTTAGAAGCTCTGTCCTGGGCCACAGAACTAGTACTGGTCACCTAAATTATTCCAATTGCTTCCTTACATTTTCCCAGTTTTCTACTTTACTTTCTTCAGTCTGTATTTTACACACCAGCTAAAGTATCCTGCTTAAAATTGTCATGCAATTTTACTCTCTCATCACAGTCCTCCAATGGCGACCTGTATCACTCAGAGTAAAGGCCAAAGTCTTCATACTGGCCTACAAAGCTATACATAATCTGTCCCACTCATCATTTTCTTTCTGATATCTTGTACCATTATTCTTATGCTCACTCACTCTGTAATAGTCACATAGGCCACCTTGCTATATCTTGAACGCATGCTAGACTAACTGCCGCCTTAATATATTCGTTTAGACTAGAATGCTCTTCTCTCAAAAATATTTATGGTACTTCCCCTCACCACTTTGTCTGTATTCAAGTATCGTCTCCACCCTAAGTTCATCCCTGACCACTTTATTTAAATTTTCATGCATTCTCTGCAATTCCCTGTCTCCTTTCCCACTTTCTTTTTTCTATATTACTTATCATCAACTGACATGATTATATTTTACTTACTTAGAATATTGTTTGACCCCTTATACAAGAATATACACTCCACTGGGGCAAGGATTCTTGTTTTGTTCATTGCTATATCCTCAGCACTTAGAAGAGCACCTGACCCAAAGTCGTTGTAGAAATTATACTTTTAAGTAAATGTATGTATTGGGAAGTTCCTGTCAACCTGTCCTTACTGTGGCTACTGTCCCTTTCCTGTTCCAGTTTATAATTCCTTGTAAACAGGGATTCTTATCCTTCTTTCTGGGATTTTCCAAGGATTCTTCAATATTTGTGTATTTACTACTGACTGGATTTCTGAGAACCATCAGTGCCCATATCTTTCATGTGCTGGGGTTGGAAAAGGAAGACAGAAGTCCAATTAGTTTTCTATTGTATCTAAAATGGAATTGTGCCACCTATTTTATATTCCTGAAACAATTATTATATTATGCTATAGATATCATAGGAGCACAGTAAATTTTGAATAGGTGAATAAATGAATAAAAGGACTAATAAAAGTTGAATTCATAAAATGTCTGTTGCTTGATGGAGCAACTGTCATTACATTTTTTCAGGTAATTATGAAATTGATCCAGCAGCTTGGAAGAGAACATTATCCAATCTCTATGTATATATAAAGTAATTTTGAATACAGAGGGATGATGTTCCTAAAGAATCCAGGCTAATACCCATGTTGTCATGTCATGTCACTCTGCATTGTCTCACAGACATATTGCTTTTTAGACTACAAAAGATGGGAAGAATATTAAAAAACCATCTCACCAAATTGCATCACTTGAAGATGACAAATGTAGATATACTGGACAACTGATTATCTCTTCTTTTCTTTAAGACTCTCAGTGTCAGAGAGCTGATGAAAAGATTGGGTGACTCTTTTCCAGTATTATTTCCATGTTTATGTATGCTTTAAAAATAATACTAATGCTTGACAAGTTTTTTTTTTTATTTTCACATAGAAACTTTTTGTGCCTTCCCTTACTTCTGTTTGAATAATTCTACACAGTTCAGACTTATAATCCACAAGATTGTTGAAAATACGAAATGTATTTTTGAGCAGATTTCTCACCAGTTTAGAAAGTGGACTCTTACATCATCCAAATTCACTACTGTGTACTACAAAGGTGAAGGAGCAGAAATGGGAGTTGAGAAAGTCAAGTAGCACAGACTCAATTGCCACTGAGAAAAAGATAAAGAAATGGGATTTGAGAAAGATGATTTGAGGTTGCAACACTGTTAAAACATTGCACAATATTAATTCATATCTTCATGCAGGCTTACAAGATCATCTATATCTACATGCAGGGTAATCTGGTATCATAGATTATGAAATGGCACATGAAACATATAAAGCAAAGGAAATAAGAAATAAGTTAACTTTTCCTATACTTTATTTCTATGTTACGCATTTGTTAACAGAGAGCAAAAGGGAGAGAGAGAGAGAAAATTATTTTTTAACTCTGTTATTTCACATTATACTGTCACATTTTTGGAGTTATGAAGTGACTTTTCAATTTCGTTACTGACAGCCAAGATTTTAAATATAATACCAAGTCATTGAATGCCAAGTTTGGATAAGAGCATTTTTTTATATCTACCTTTTAAACCTTTGAAAAAAAGCTTTAAATTGTTAGCAGAATCCAAACTGTGTCACTTCAAATTAAAGCAGAACCAATTAAGCTAACTGCAAAGTTAATCCAAAAAAAATGCAATTAACTCTGTATCCAGAAAGAGGTTACACTGTAAGTGAGAGGTGTTAACAAATGACACACTAAAATTTTATAAGGAGACAAGAGGTAGATTTTCAAGGAGGTAAACATAATAACATTATAAATGTGTTATATAAATAGAGAGAGCTGTAGTTGAAGGTTTATAACAATGTTTTAATTTTAATATATTGTATTTGAATTATTATATTATAAGGCAGTTATACATTCATTTAACTCTGGATACTTGGAAATATACTTAAAATATTTATGCAACAGTTTACTGAAATCGAGGCCAGTCAGTTACAAAACAAGTTATTCTTGCCGGGAGGAGGAGGACAAAGAGGAGGAAAATAAGAAGGCACTTATATTGAGTCTTAAATTAATTAAAAGATTTTTAAAAGATATATTAAAGTAAGAATCTTATTATTTCAATACTATTTTAAAATCCAATTGACACGATGAGTTTTTGTGATTAAATAAAAATCACTGTCTAAGAAATTAATGTTCTAGTCCCAATTCTGTTGGAAAAATAGGTATGCAAACTTAAATAAGTCAACTTACTCTCTTGGCTGCTTTCCTTAACTGTAAAAAATAAAAGAATAAATTTAATTAACTTTCAGAGTATTTTAATATAAAATGTTCTAAATGTCTATTAAGTACTTTAATTTTTTATTTTATAGACCTTATTGCTTTTAGGTTCATAATTAGTTTTCCCAGCCAATTTGATTGTGGATTGATCAAGATACATGCAGGTTCTAACATATGTCCAGTCTGTATTTAATTCTCCTAACAAGGATGCTCACTTCTGTAATATAAGCTTTATTAACAGGGATTATATACTTTGATATTTCTTTAAGAAAGTCAGTTATCAACACCAATTCTTTCTTCAGTATATAAAGAGTAAGTATCATATTATAATAGAGTAGAGGTAACATTTACCTTTACTAGTCAGTTTCCTTTGGAATAATAGAATTATGAGAAATATCCACTGATATCATTCCCAATTTATTAGTGGTTCATTTGTTTGTGTTCATTCATTCATTCATTCGATTCAACAAATATTTGTTTAATATCAGGCAAAATTCCAGTTACAAAGGATTTAATAGTTAAAGAAAAAAGAGACACAGCTCTTCATCTCAGAATAGAATAATAAGATTAAGATGGCAGATAGGAGGCAGGACTAGCTTGCAGCTCCTGTTCAGATGGACAGAGAAGCTTGTGGAGACTCACTTCGTGAATCTTTGCTCAAGGAACTACCAGGGGAATAACAACCAGGAAATCTGAGTGAAACCTCAGACCCTTTGAAGGAACTGGATCAACCCTACAGGCTCCCTGAGTCGCAGAAAAAGAGCCGGCTTGCTTTCTCAATGGGAAAGCTCGTGGTCTGGGGTAAGTTCACAACCCTGGAAATACACTAAGTGCTATTTGGTGTGGGGAGGCAAGGTGGGAGTGAGACTGGCCTTTAGGACTTGTAGGCTGCATGGGATCAGGGTGAGGCCTGGGACTGCCAGATTTCCCCCACTTCCCTGGCAATCTGTATGACTTAGCAGAGACAGCCATAATCCCTTTGGGAATATAACTCCGTGGACTGACAACCACACTCCCATCCCCACAGCAGCCACAGTAAGCCCCGCCAGAGGAGAGGCTGAGCTCAGACATGCCTATCCTTCCCCAACCTGGTAGTTTTTCTCTACCCACTCTGGTGGCCAAAGACAAAGGTTATAATCTCTTGGGAGCTCTATGGCCCTGCCCATCACCTGGAAAACCTGAGTACATGACCCTGTGTCCCTAGGACAAATTTGCATCCTCCCTGTAAGACCTCAGCTGATGCACTCTTGAAAGTGCCAACTCCTGGTTGAAGGCCAACCAACACAAAACCGACAGAAAGACAACCAAAGACTCTCACAGAGTCCACCACACTCCTCCGCTACCTCCACGAGAGCAGTTGCTGGTATTCATGGCTTCAAGATCTGAAGATGCTTTACATCACAGGACTCTTTGCAGACACTCCCCAGTACCAGCCTAGAGCTCGGTAGCTCCATTGGGTGGCTAGATCCAGAAGAGCAAAAACAATCACTGCAGTTCGACTCTCAGGAAGCTCCATTCCTAGGGGAAAGGGAAGAACACCACATCAAGGGAGCTTTACTTCATAAATAATCTGAACAGCAGCCCTTGAATCCAAGATCTTCCCTCTGACATAGTCTACCCATATAAGAAGAAACCAAAGAAACAATTCTGGTAATTTGACAAAACGACGTTTTTAAAAACTCCCAAAAGATTATACAAGCTCACTTGCAATGGATCCAAACCAAGATGAAATGTCTGAATCGCCAGAAAAATAATTCAGATGGTCAATTATTAAGCTAATCAAGAAGGCACCAGAGAAAGGTGAAATCCAACTAAAATAAATCAAAAACATGATACAGGTTATAAAAGGAAAATTCTTCAGTGAAATACAGAGGATAGATAAAAAACAATCACAACTTCTGGAAATCAGGGACACACTTAGAGAAATGAAAAATGCAGTAGAAAGTCTCAGCAATAGAATTGTATCCTCTTCTACCCACTCGGTTTCCTGTTCCATGGAACATAAGCTATATGAGATCAGGGACCTTTTTAACTAATGGTGAAGTAGAAGTGGTTTGCACACAATAGGAGATTGATAGTTTTTTTAAAATTCTCACTGACTTTTCATTTTCAGTAATAAACTTACAAAATATTTTTTGTTTCAACATTTGTTCTACATTGAAAAGGAAACAAACAGACATTGCATGCAGATTCACCATATTATCTAAAATGTACATCCATATATTTTTCTTTATGGAGTAAAAAACAAAACAAAACTGTTTTATTGTCAAAAAAATCCAAAGCACAAATCTATAATAGAAAGGAAAGTGGTTACTATTCTTTTCCTAATGTGTCTCTTTTCTTTTGTCCCATTACTTTTGAAGAAAATGCCATATGCTGTAAAGTTTAATGAAATGGCAAAATGACTTGAATACAAATTGTTCTGCATTACTTAGAAAATACATCATTTGGTGATGCAGCTTTCCTGAAAGATGTTTTGGAAAGTGTTTTTGTATATTTACTAGAAATACTAATTTAAATTGGACTATATTTCTCCATGGGGTGCAAATATGATTTTCAGCTAGAACGGTTATCAGAGTATATTGTTTCAGGCTATTTTTCAAGAAGAGAGAATAGAGGACAATTCTCCAATGGGAGTGAAAAAGTTGCATAATTATGTCATAAAACATTAACTTAACAGTAGGAAGTAGCACTTATAAGTTCTGTTCTCTTGGGTTTAGTTTTTTACAACCATAATAAATCTAATAGATACACAATTTCTTTATTGAGACAAAAATTGTATTTGTTTTCAAACCCTAGCAATCTCCTACGAGCACGGGCAAGCATTCACACAGGCCACACATGCACAATGTGTGTGAAATATCTGGTATATTTTTAAAATTAAAATGCCCTACTAGCATTTTCTTCTTAGGAATTGATTTAGGAATTAAATCATTAAATTAAGGATTCCTTTGAGTTTTAGAATGTCAGGATGTATTATAAATTGTAAGAAAAACATTAAATGTGAAAACACTATCTTCACAGTCAATCCTAGCATCTTATTGCATAGGAATATAAAATGACAAATGGTGGTAAATTCTCTTGTCTCAATGAGATCATCATCTGCTTATGTGAGTACCTTCGAAGTGGAATAAATCACAATTGTGTTTTCTCTATATATTTTCCTTTTACATAGCACTCTGGATAATAGTTCGCACTCTCTTGTTCTCAGAAATCTCAGTACTAAGATTCCTTAAATCTTCAAGGTAAATTTCTCTACATGTCTGAATATCATGGATTTAAAATGTCAACGTATCACTGGAAGAGACACTTATATTCTTAAATGGCTTTATACTTTAGTTAAGTCCTTCTATCTGTGACAGTTATATTGTATTTTTCAATATTTAAGTTTTTACTTTATTTTTTCACAGTGCTTCATTCCTCCTTTAAAAAAATTGACTTCATATCACTAACACTTCCAGTGTCTCAAAGATTGATTAGTCTAGGAAATTCATAATTGTATAGTTTTAGCCCTTTTCTTTTTTCTAAGTTTTCAGACTTCCATGCACTTGAAATCCATTATCGTGTTTTTCTTTAGTCGTCTCTATTTCAGAAAAAAAAATAAGCTTAGTTTTCCTCTCTGTTCTCATGAGTCCTATTTTGCAAAATTTGAAATATTTTCAGAATCAGTTTCATAATATCTTCAAGTTATCTAAACCTATAACATCCTTTTAAAAATGTTGAAAGAATATAGACTGCTTTATTATGGAATATTTTTAATGGTATAACTGCTGATCTTACTAAATGGATACAAATCTATAGTTATTTAATGATGGAAATATATTCAGTCATTGCAAAAGTAGTTTTTCGTTGTCCTTTCCGTATTTTTCATTAAAATGTATTATGCCAATTATCTATTCGAGAAATTATTTAAGCAGCCCCAATGATATCAATAGACATCTACTGGACTTTATGCTTTATTGCCAAATCTTAAGAAATTTGAACTTGCCTCACATGCATTCTACATTTTATCTAGCTTGTCATCATTAAAGAGGTTACTGGAGGACATGCAGCACAATCACACTCTGGATCAATGTTTGACTAGTACAATATTTTGATTATAGACATAAATGCATGATCATGAGTTTTATAAATAAACACAGTTGTTTGCAGGTATTTGAGAGATGGGATTCACATATTACCAGAAGAGTTGCTTAAACACACATTGGTTAATTATATCCCAGAAAAAAAAATTTCAACAAGATGTATTAATCAACAGTCATTGTCTTAGTCCTGGAAATGCCGCCATTATGGGTCTCTAGGGTTAGCTGTCAAGTTTTATTAGGTCATAGAGTTGGCAGCATCACAGTTCTGGGTTCATCTCCTAGTCAGTTAATTGGTTATATAAGCAGTATTCTCTGGCTTGCATGTTAATGGTTGCCTTTATTAGAATAAATAAAAGACAAAATCACAGTAAGAGTAAGTTCTGTTCAAGGTGTCATCCCCAGAGATTAGCCAGCCATCTCAAAATGCCTCCCTGATGTCACAAAAATAGTCTATAAGACAGCACAGATAATTCCCTTCTCTAGTAGTTCAAAACCTAAAAAATGAACAGCACTAACACAGTTTCATTAATAGGGAAAGGTAGCTTCATTAATATGAAAAGATGGCATGGCAAAGCTGTGAAGCAACCTTAGAGTTCAAATCCCAGCTCTGTTTACTGCTGCATTGCGAAATTTTTTAAAATCTCTTTCTTCACTTTTTCTCTTCTGTAAAATTGACATGAAAACAGTGGCTGTTTCACAGCGTTACTACGAAGATTAAAGTTAATACTTATTGCAAATCTCTGAAAACAACATTTTCTCAATAGTGTAAACTATAATGATTGTTAAATGAAAATTTTTGCAAGGCTTGTAATTGTACTTTTGAGCAGGATTATCTTGATAACAGAAGCTCCAGAATTAAAAGTCACAATAGTCACATAGAAAACCAAAGATGAAAGGAATTTTAAAATTCCTTAGTAGAACAACTTGCTAACTGAATTTTATGGGCAATGATATTCAATTGCTCCTTTTTTTAGCAGTCAAATCCTGTTTTCAAATAAAAGATTTTGCAGAGCACCAATTTATAAAATAGCTAAGAGCAGAATTCACCATGCTGTGCAACAGATTGCCAGAATGAATTACTTCTAATCGAACCTTTTATTCTTTCACCAACAACTCCCGTTTACTAGGAGATTTTCTAGACCCCACATATGAATGAGATGATATGGTGTCCGACTTACTTCCCTTGACATAATATCTTCTAAATTCATCTATGTTGTCTCAAATGACAGAATTACCCGTTGCTTTATTTTCAAGACCAAAATAGTATTTCATTGTGAATATATATCACCTTTAAAAAAATCATTCATCTGTTGATGGACATTTCAGAGTTTCCAAATCTTAGCTATTGTGTATGATACTGCAGTTATGTTAACTAAAATGTATTGTGTAATTTAAAACAGCTAACAGAGAAAATGTTAAATATTCTCACCAAAAAGAAATGATATTTGAGGTGATGTATATCATAATCAGCCTGATTTAATCATTCTACAATGTATACATGTATTAAAAAACTACATTGCAACCATTATACACACACATACACACACACACAATTATTCTTTGTCAACAAAAAATAAAATAATTTCCTTTAATAAAGTAGAGTTGTTTTATTGAAGCAAGGATAGTTCTCCCTTTCCCTTCATCTCTTGGCATCATCAAAGGCCTGATTCCTCTTAAAAACAAAATAAACTTAATCTAACTGTGTCAAGAATTGGTTCCTTCTGTTGGGTTCTTGGTCTCACTGACTTCAAGAATGAAGCTGTGGACTCTCGCTGTGAGTATTACAGTTCTTAAAGATGGTGTGTCTGGAGTTTGTACCTTCAGATGCTCAGATGTGTCTGGAGTTTCTTCCTTCCCGTGGGTTCGTGGTCTTGCTGACTTCAGGAGTGAAGCCGCAGACCTTTGCAGTGAGTGTTGCAGCTCTTAAAGGTGGTGCAGACCCAAAGAGTGAGCAGCAGCAAGATTTATTGTGAAGAGCAGAAGAACAAAGCTTCCACAGCATGGAAGGCCCTGCCCACATCCTGCTGATTGGTCTATTTAACAGAGTGCTGATTGGTGTGTTTACAATCCTTTAGCTAGACACAGAGCACTGATTGGTGCATTTTTACAGAGTGCTGATTGGTGCATTTACAATCCTTTAGCTAGACAGAAAAGTTCTCCAAGTCCCCATCCAACCCAGAAGCCCAGCTGGCTTCACCTCTCATAACGACAGACTTCTCTACTTTGTAGAAGTCATCATTCAAATAAATATATCTAAGGAAATGTGAATAGTCAATGTAGATAATCCAGACTCTTTTGGTGGCCTTAGAGCATTGTATAATGAGTAAAAGTGTCTGTCCCACACAGATCTGGAAGCCATAAGTTTTTCAACTATCTGATCAAAGATTAAGCCCCAGAGAAAATACTTTTGATTTCCTGGCTCTTATTTTAAAATCACACCATAACGTTGGATGGGAATCCATTATACATCAATAATAATGACACTCAATGCTTAATATGTCTTAATATACTTTCTTCTATACAAAAATGCTACCTAAAATATTTTGCATGTTGGGAGTTGATAACTAATAACTCTTGAGAGTATGCTTCCATTCTAATGGCCCTTTGTTGCTGAAAATCTATTTTATTAGAGAAATAATGTTCACGTAACACAAAATTGACCATTTTAACCACCTTGAAGGGTACAATTCAGTGGCTTTTAGTATATTCACAATGTTTTATTACCATTACCACTGATTCTAGAACATTTTCATCATCCTAAAAAGAAACTCTGTACACATTAAGTTGTTACTCCCCATTTTCCCTCACTCAGCCCCTGGAAACCACTACTCTGCTTTCTTTCTATATAAAATTGCCTATTCTGGGCACTTCACAAAAATAGAATCATACAATATGTGGCCTTTTGTATCTGGCTTCTTTCACTTAGTGTAATGTTTTTGAGGTTAATCTCTTATGTAGTTTGTTCATTCATTTTCACAGATTTACAATATTCCATTGTATGGCTATGCCACATTTTATTTAGTAGGTGATGGCCATTTAGTTTGTTTCCATTTTTCAGCTACTGTAAAAAATGGTGCTATGAACATCTGGGCAAAAGTTATTTTAAAAACATATGCTTTAAGTTATCTCAAGTATACAATTAAGAAGTACTCACATTGACTTGTAAGGAAATTTTATGTTTACATTTTATCAAAGAGCCAGTGTGTTTTCTGTTGTAGCACCACCATTTTGCATTCTCATTAGCAAGGTACAGGTGTTCCAATACCTCCACATTCTTATCAACAATTCTTATTTCCTGTTTTTTTTTTTTATTATGACAAATATGGTGGGTGTGAAGTGGCATATGACTTTGATATGCACTTCCATAATGACTAAAGATGTTGAACCTCCATCTTTTTTTATTTCAATATTTTATTTTTGTTAATGATGGGAATATTTTCTCAGTAAATTTAAGCAATCAACTTTATAACAGGGAAGGATAACCTAGGGTTAGACGTAGAAAAGTTAATGTACATTATCTTGAAATTGTAAGGAGAAAAAGTGTTTGAGTGAAACTTTATCTATCTTTGTTAGCCAAACAATATTAAAATAAGAAAATTTTGAATAGAAAACTGTACCTGGTTCTCATATTTCAAGCATAAAAACATTTTAAATAAAACTTCTACTTTTTGGATCTATTTAAGTAATTTTAAAATAAAAAGTAGTATGTGAATTGTAGAGTGTAGCTAATGAAAACATTAAATAATATAATTTTAAGAAGCAATTAGCTATTCCACATGAAATAAAATCAATGATTACATAAATTCAACATGATTATGATGACAAAAGCAAAAATACAAAGTGTAATTGTTTTTAGCTCCTTGTTTAACACATATATTAATACATTTCCCAAAATCAAACAAAATAACACCAACATCTACTAATACCACGATCACAATGAGACTCCTAAAACTTACTTATTAACATCTTAAACATCTAACTCTCATATGAATTATATAATCAAGCATATTTTCTATGCTGTGCAAACTAGTGAAAGCACAGTCTTCTTCAGGATTCTCTAGAATTCATAATTCAACTCATGTTGAACCCCACAATTCCTGTTGACTTTGGTGAATCTTCTGAGCAGGCCTTCATTTACCAGAACATAAGCATATACTCATCGCAACTTTAAAAAGAATAGAAGGCCTTCATACTTGTTTGTTCTCAATTATATCTCATTAATTCTGTGCAGAGTTATGTTTTCTCGACTTAATATTTTTGCAACTTTTTAATTTTTTTCATTTTTTTCTATGTATTTCAACCCTTCTAACTGCAGCTGATTCAGCTTTTCGTTTTGACTTTCATCTAGAGTTATGTTTTCACACATTACAGGATTGAATATAAAATAGGTATCAGGAGGTAACAGACCATCAAGAATTATACAGACTGCTTCTATATCTGTAGCACTGTTGATAACATTAGAAAGTTTGGTTTTCAAGCTTGTGTGTATCACAGTGTTTTTCATATCACTCTCCGAATGTCCAGTGTCCAGACATACTGTGTACTCTAATGGAATATCCGGCCAAAGATATTTACGCTCATGCATTGCTAATGCCAAAGAGTTATTCAGAAGCAAACCTTCACCTTGATGAAGATCATTTCCCAATGCGTATTCTCCAAAGTAGCCTGGAGCAGCAGATGAGGCTCTAATGGCCTGCCACATTTTATACTGACAGCCTCTGAAATGACAGTTGATTCCAGCAAAATGGCCATAGTTTCTATGTTTAGAGACAACAAATTATAGTTTCTAAGCACTTTAGCTTCTAAAACACCAGAATATTTTTGTGTTATCCTCTGTTTACTATGGTACTTACGGCAGTTACCTTAAGGCATGTGTGGTTTCTTGCTGTTGCAATCAATAGTGCAAATCACATTCTATTTTTTCAGAATTTTTCCCCACATTTGACTGCTATAAAATGCATGGCTTCAACTCATTTTAACTTTTCCAACAATGAAATTTTGTGAAAATACATCTGATCCTAATGTTTTATAAAGTTTCTCGCATTCATCAAAAGGCATATGAAAAAATCCCGACATGAAAGCTAATATGGCACCTGTGCTTACATCACAAATGTAATGAAAGAGCTGATCAACTGGTTTCTGAGTTAGTTCAACTAATTTTCATATTGTCTGCAGAGCAACCACATAACTTGTTCCTCCATCACCAAATGTGAAATTGGGATTCCTCTCCCTTGCACTGGACACACGAAAATTTTAAAGCCAAAAATTATCTAAGTGCAGCCTAAAGTGTTTCACCTTTAATTTGTCTCAGCCAGAATAAATGTGGAATAATTATTTCTTTAACAGAAACTCATTTCCTTCAATATAATCTAGATGATGAAAATTCAGTTCTTCAACCCCAGTAATACAGGACTTCAGGTCAGTTGTTTTTCTCAATAGCTGAACTAACACCCAGGTTCTGTTATCAATATTCACCCTTGCAGTAATAATTTCTCCTTGAAGAGATAAATGGTTGTTCTTCTCTGCATTTTTGTCTTTGCTGATAGCCTGCTCCATTTTAGTAGGCTTTTCCTATTTTTCTAAGTGTCTCTTTAAATCATAATTTAAACTGGGGACAAGTCCACCAGTATTCCACCTACAAAAGATTATACAATTTCACTGGGATGAAAAAGAAAGTAATACTTTGTTTAGTTGAAACAAGAACTTCAGGTATTGCAATAGGATTTGAAGGATTTTCCACAGTATCTAAAGAAGAGTATGAGCCAGACTTATCAGTCAGTATGTCCAGATCTGAAGAACTTAATTTCCCTTCTTCAACCCGCTTACCTTCAAGTTCTGATTTGTCCTGGAATTGTTTTTTTTTTTTTTTTTTTTTCTCACCTGTTTTTTCGAGACACATTTTCCTCACATTTGAAATAAGAGTTAACATAATTTGATGATGTCAAATTGACATCAACTCTGGTGTGCATGCCTGAACTCTGGGGCTTTGGGGTATGGCTTGGCACTGGAGAACGTTAGTGACTCAGTACTGTAGATACCAGCCTGGAGTCTGGGTTTACGGTGACTTACTTGGTGCTAGGTTTTACTGTGGTTAACCTAATGTTACAGGCTAAGGCAATGTCTAGTGCTCACTTCTTTCTCCTTACCCCAAATGGAAGGTATCTCTCTCAGCACTGTGCTCCTTAAGGTTGAGGGAGGGGTGATGTGAGTAATGTCAAACTGCCCTTTTTATCCTCCCTTTCAGTGCATCTTTTTATATTTCTGTACTGCACCTGAATACTGTAAGGAGTCATCCAGTTCCGGCCAGGCGCGGTGGCTCACGCCTTAATCCCAGCACTTTGGGAGGCCGAGGCAGGCAGATCACAAGGTCAGGAGATGGAGACCATCCTGGCTAACAGGGTGAAACCACGTCTCTACTAAAAATACAAAAAATTAGCCTGGCGTGGGGGCGTGTGCCTGTAGTGCCAGCTGCTGGGGAGGCTGAGGCAGGAGAATGGCGTGAACCCGGGAGGCGGAGCTTGCAATGAGCCGAGATTGCGAGGTCGCGCCATTGCACTCCAGCCTGGGCTACAGAGCGAGGAGACTTAGTCTCAAACAAAACAAAACAAAACAAAAAACAGTCACCCAGTTCCCTTAGCTCTTGTGAAGAGTTTTCAGTAAAGGGTAGTTGTTCAAACTGATGTTTCTTCAGGTGAGGATTGCTGGAGAGTCCTCTATGGTCTTGCTCTGCTCCTCTCCTCTGAAGTTATTAATATAAATCTTCTCTCTTTTAATCATGGTCAGTCTACATACAGTTTAATAACTTAATTGCTAATCTTTTTAAAAAACAACTTTTGGTATTGTTGATTCCCTCTATTGCTTTCATATTCTCTATTTCATTCATCCTATTATAGTCTTTATTATTTTATTCCTTACGGTTGTTTTTCAATTTGTTTTCTTTTTCTAGTTACTTAAGGTGTATAGTAAGGGTATTGATTTGAGGTTCTTCTCTATTTTTAACATAGCATTTATGGTTGTATATTTTTCTTTAAGTGCTGTTTTTACTTCATCTCATAAGTTTTGTGCGTTTTTTTAAATTTATCTAAATTAGTTTGCTAATTTTCTTGTAATTTTTTAAAATAAGCGTCTAAGAGAGGTTTTTTCTTTAATTTCTGAACTTTCCAGATTTCCTTCAGTTACTGATTTTCAATTTCATTTGTGTGTGTGTGTGTGTGTGTGTGTGTGTGTGTGTGTGGTAAGGTAAAGTTCTTTTTAAGATTTCAGTTACACAAAATCTATTGAGACATGTTTTATCACATATAAAATATTGTCTATCCATGAAATTTTTTTGTGAATTTGGGAATAAAACCTACTTTGTAATATGGGCTAGGTTGCTCTCTCTATATATTTTAGGTATGATATGTTTATAGTTTTTTTCAAGTCTTCTATTTCCTTGTTTACATTTTCTATATTTTTTCCATTATTAAAAGTAGATTTTGAAATATGCTGCTATTATTTTAGAACAATGTACTTTTCCTCTCAATCTAATGATTATACTTCATATATTTTGACTCTTTTGTTGTGTGTATATTTATAATTAAAATATCTTTGTGATTAGTGGAATTCGTTATCATTGTATAATGTATTTATTGTCTTGTAAGAATTTTTGCTTTAAAGTTTTTTATATTTGCTATTAGTGTAGCCACTTCAACTCTCATTGGCTCTGTTTGTATGAAATATACTTTTCCATTCTTTTACATTTAATCAATTTATGGTTTGGGTTCTTAAGTGTGTCTCTTACTGACCTCGGATAGTTGATTAATTCTTTTTATCCTTTATGCAACTATGTGCCTTCTAATTGAAGAGTTCATTTCATTTACATTTTTAAAAATTATTAAAAAATTGATATCCAAGTTTGCTATCATTAATCTGTATATCTTATGTCATTTTTGTTTCTCATTTTCTTCATTACATTTTTTTTTTTTTTTTTTTTTTTTTTTTTTGAGACGGAGTCTCACGCTGTTGCCCAGGCTGGAGTGCAGTGGCGCGATCTCGGCTCACTGCAAGCTCCGCCTCCCGGGTTCCCGCCATTCTCCTGCCTCAGCCTCCTGAGTAGCTGGGACTACAGGCGCCCGCCACCGCGCCCGGCTAATTTTTTTTGTATTTTTAGTAGAGACGGGGTTTCACGGTGGTCTCGATCTCCTGACCTTGTGATCCGCCCGCCTCGGCCTCCCAAAGTGCTGGGATTACAGGCTTGAGCCACCGCGCCCGGCCCTCATTACATTTTTTAATGTTTTATTTGTTTGTGTATGCATGCACCTGTTAGATTTCTTTCTTAACTTTTGTTCTGCATATTTTTGGGGTAATTTTTCCAGGGGTTTTCTTTGGGTATTACTAGGTATATCTTAAAGTGCTAACAATGTAGTTTTAATTACTACAAACTTAGCTTTAATAGTTTACAAAATCCATGTTCCTATATAGCTCTGCTTCTCTACTGTTCTTGTCACAACTTACATATTTATATGTTGTGTGGCCATCAAGATAAAGCAATCCCATTATTAATTTTTGCACAGGAATTTGTTTCTGGTAAGGGCTCTATGCTTTGCTTGCAGAGGATCACTTTATTATCCCATGAACTTTATTTTGTGCACTTGTGGAGATGGGAAGAAAGAGAGGGGGGAGAGAGAGAGAGGGAGAGAGAGGGAGAAACTGCTCTCTGGTGTCTCTTCTCACAAACCCATTTATCCTATAAGATCAGGGTTCTGTTTTCATGACCTCATTTAATTTTAATCACCTTTTTAGTTACCCTACATTCAAATATAGGCACAATGAGAATTTATATATCATTTAATTTAGGGAGGGCACAAACATTCAGTCCATAGCATTCTTTCAGATTTAGTTTATGTAAAAGTGACTTAAATTCTCTTTAATTTTTGAAGGGTAATTTTAACAAATATAAAATTGTTGATTGACAGATTTTTTTCTTTGAACACTTAACATACATTGCCACTGTCTTCTGAGCTCCATGGTTTCTGATGAGAAGTCGGCTGTTATTGAGATTCTCTTGTAAGTGGCAAGCTGCTTGTGTCTTGCTGTTTTAAAAAATTATCTTTTTGTCTTTGTTTTTTGAGAGTTTGATATGTTTCTCAAAGTGTATGCCTTTGAGAATATTCTACTGAGGGTTTATTGAGTTTCTTGATATTTCGAATTATGTCTATAACCTAATTTGGGACTATTTTGAGAGCTGTTTTTTCAAATTATATTTATGTCTTTTCTATCTCTGTACTTACTTCTGGAACTACATCACGCATACATTGATTAATTTGTTATATCATGTGTATTTTAAATTTTTGTAAAAATCTTTGTTTCTCAGCCTAAATACTCTCAATTAACTGTTTTCAAGATCCTTCATCCTTTATTGGTGTGCTTAAAACTGCTGTTGAACTACTCCAGTAATTATTTGATTTCAATTATTGTACTTTTTAACTCAAAATTTTTTATTTGGTTCATTTTGGTTATATCTATCTCCTTACTAATGTTCTCAATTTGGTTAGACATTCTCATACATTCCTTTATTTCTTTGTATAGAGTTTCTGTTTATTCATTGATCATATTCTAAATGGTTGATTTAAAATTTTGTTTAGAAATCCAGTGTCAGGGTCTTTGCAGGCACCAATTTTAGTAGTTTTTTTCCGTTTTGTTTTGTTTTCTGCTGTGTAAAAGCAATATTTTTTAATTTTTTTTTTGCCTGCTTTATATTTTTTCCGGTAAACTGGATATTTGGTGCATTGTAATATGGCAACTCTGGAAATTAGATTGTTCTGGCTCCAAACTTTGTTGTTGTTGCTTATTGCAGTTGTTTTTTTCTTTATTGACTTGTCTGAACTAATTTTGCAAAGTACGTATTATCTGTTGTACGTCACCACTAAAACCTGTTTAACATTAGCTTAGCAACAAACTAGTGACTCAACAGATATTTCTTTACATGTCTGAAAAAATTATAACAAAAACCTCCCAGTTGTGCAGATTGACTCTGCATTTGTGTTGAGTTATGCTTTCAACACTTGACCTGGCAGTTTAAAACTCTACTTTTCCTTCATTTCTTGCTTGTGAGTCTCCCAAAGCTAACTTTGCCTTCGTTTTTTCGCCTGTGAGTCTCCCAAAGGTCAGCCAAAGGCAAAAGTTTAGGGACTTCTCATGTAATTTCTGAATACATGCCAGTCCTGGGCATGCACATGACATCTTAGATTCCCAGAAAATATGTGGCAGTTTTTAAATCCCTTACTCCCAATGTGTCTCAGTAACCAGACTTTTTTCTCAATCATTTTAGTTTGTCTATCATTTACCCCACTTCTATCCATTGTCCTATGTGGCAACAAATAATGCACCTACTTTTAAATGTTTCCCACAATATTCCCTGAGGGTAGCCACTTCAGCCCTGCTAGAGTACTGAGCTAGGTGAAATAAAGGGAAGCCCTGGCCGGGACTGGTGGATCATGCCTGAAATCCCAGCATTTTGGAAGGCCAAGGCGGTTGGATCACCTGAGATCAGGAGTTCAAGACCAGCCTGACTAACATGGTGAAACCCTGTCTGTACAAAAAATACAAAATATTAGCTGGGCGTGGTGGCGCACGCCTGTAATCCCAGCTACTCCAGAGGCTGAGACAGGAGAATCGCTTGAACCCGGGAGGCAGACATTGCAGGGAACCGAAATCGTGCTATTGCACTGTAGCCTGGGCAACAAGAGCAAAACTCTGTCTTTAAAAAAAAAAAAAGCCCTTTTAGCTGATACTTCAGCGTGTCACCAAATAGGTAAAAAATAAATAAATAAATAAATAAATAAATACAAATTTAAAAAACTATAATTCTTGGGGTATATGATTTATTGTCTCTCTCCATCACTAGGAATTTATAACCAGATGTAGACAATATTCTTTAAGGCTGCTGTCAACGTGAGAAGTATGGGGTGGGTAAAACACAAAATTTTCTTAATGAAATTCAGATTTTTAAAAATATTTACCTTGTTGCTGTGAATTTCTGATTAGTTCTCAGAGCTCTTCTAAATGTGATTGTGTCAGTTTATGCCATATAAATACATTCTTTTGTGGAACAATGGACTTTGGTAGTTTTATACTCTCCCATTTTTACTGACATCACTGGAAATTTACTTTTAAATAAGCTATGCATTATCTTAAGAGAACCTAGAGACCTGTGCATAATAATGACAACAGGTCAGAAAATTGAAGTCTGGAAATAATCAGTGTTGTTTGTAACTTTATCTGTGCTTCCTTGTGGCATTGAAAATTTGTTAATTTAATTAGCACCCAAAGTTTAACTGATTCTACATTCCTTTGTGAGGAAAATTGTTAAAATTGCCTTTATAATAATTAGCTGTAAAAAAACACCAAGTTTTATTCTCACATATAAAAAATTATCACACTGAAACCTTTATTTCAGGGTGGCCAATTTAGATTAATTAATAGGTGTTATTGCAAAATCTTGAATTTGCAATGAAAATGTAAGAATATTGCATTGTCTACACATTGAAGTTAACATAGATAATTATAACAAGTGCTGAATAATTTAAAAAGCAGCGTTTTTATATTGAACACCTCTATTCAAACAAAAGTTTACTTTATGGGAAAGGGAAAGCTTAAAACATGTGAGCCAATTTTTAAAATCTATGCAATAGTATTACAAATGGTATATTTTAAAGACAACATCTAAATTAATCCTAATTTTTCAATAGAACTTTATTTTCTCCAAATGTGTAGACATAGTGACTCCCTGTAAAATATAACATTAACAATTAGGTGAGTTTGACCCTTTACACGCTATTGAACTTAAGATAATACTAGCTATGTGAATTATATCATCTGCAGAACTCATTTACAATAAAATATTCAAATGCACTGAAAAATAGTGTATGCATCTCTTTTTTGAGTTCACATTCCAGTATTTCTTTGACTGAGAAAAAGTTCATGCTTACATTTGCACAAGTCATTTTGTACATCTCCACTAGTTTCTCTACAGTAGTGTATGCAAAAGAAAACTTGTGATTAGTTTTCAAATTCAGAGTAACATCATTTGTTCTTTAATCATTCTACTTAACTAATGATTAGATGTTGATTATTTAAAATATGTTTGAACACACTCTTGAATCACAGAACTATGAAAATAGAAACACCAAAAAATTACTCAAACCCATACAATGACATGGAAATTAAACAAACGGCTCCTGCATGACTTTTGGGTAAACAATGAAATCAAGGTAGAAATCAATAAATTACTTGAAACCAATGAGAACAAAGATAAAACATACCATAATCTCAAAGACACAGCTAAAGAAGTGTTAAGACTAAAGTTGATAGCACTAAACACCAACATCAAAAAGTTAGAAAGATCTCAAATTTACAACCTCACATTCCACCTAGAGAAACAAGAGCAAACCAATCCCAAAGCTAGCAGACGACAAGAAATTATCAAAATGAGAGCTGAACTGAAGAAAACAGAGCCACAAAAAAGTATACAGAACATCAAGGAATCCAGGAATTGTTTTATTGAATGCAAGAATAAGATTCATAGAGTACTATATGGACTAATAAAGAACAAAATAATAAAGAAGATCCAAAGAAACACAATCTTTTTCTTTTTCTTTTTTTTTCTGATTATTATACTTTAAGTTCTAGGGTACATGTGCACAACGTGCAGGTTTGTTACATATGTATACATGTACCATGTTGGTGTGCTGCACCCATTAACTCGTCATTTACATTAGGTATATCTCCTAATGCTATTCCGCCCCCTTACCTGCTCGCCATAATAGGCCCCAGTGTGTGATGTTCCCCTTCCTGTGTCCAAGTGATCTCATTGTTCAATTTTCACCTATGAGTGAGAATATGCGGTGTTTACTTTTCTGTTCTTGTGATAGTTGCTGAGAATGATGATTTCCAGCTGCATCCATGTCCCTGCAAAGGACACAAACTCATCCTTTCTTATGGCTGCATAGTATTCCATGGTGTATATGTGCCATATTTTCTTAATCCAGTCTGTCACTGGTGGACATTTGGTTGATTCCAAGTCTTTGCTATTGTGAATAGTGCTGCAATAAACATATATGTGCATGTGTCTTTATAGCAGCATGATTTATAATCCTTTGGGTATATACCCAGTAATGGGATGGCTGGGTCAAACGGTATTTCTAGTTCTAGATACTTGAGGAATCGCTACACTGTTTTCCATAATGGTTGAACTAGTTTACCGTCCCACCAACGGTGTAAAAGTGTTCCTATTTCTCCACATCCTCTCCAGCACCTGTTGTTTCCTGATGTTTTAATGATTGCCATTCTAACTGGTGTGAAATGGTATCTCATTGTGGTTTTGATTTGCATTTCTCTGATGGCGAGTGATGATGAGCATTTTTTCATGTGTCTGTTGGCTGTATGAAAGTCTTCTTTTGAGAACTGTCTGTTCATATCCTTTGCCCACTTTTTGATGAGGTTGTTTATTTTTTCTTGTAAATTTGTTTGAGTTCTTTGTAGGTTCTGGATATTAGTCCTTTGTCAGATGAGTAGATTGCAAAAATTTTCTCCCATTCTGTAGGTTGCCTGTTCACTCTGATGGTAGTTTCTTTGGCTGTGCAGAAGCTCTTTAGTTTAATGAGATCCCATTTGTCAATTTTGGCTTTTGTTGCTGTTGCTTTTGGTGTTTTAGACATGAAGTCCTTACCCATTCCTATGTCCTGAATGGTATTACCTAGGTTTTCTTATAGGGTTTTGATGGTATTAGGTCTAACATTTAAGTCTCTAATCCATCTTGAATTAATTTTCGTATAAGGAGTAAGGAAAGGATCCAGTTTCAGCTTTCTACTTATGGCTAGCCAATTTTCCCAGCACCATTTATTAAATAGGGAATCCTTTCCCCATTTCTTGTTTCTCTCAGGTTTCTCAAAGATCAGATGGCTGTAGATGTGTGGTATTATTTCTGAGGACTCTGTTCTGTTCCATTGGTCTATATCTCTGTATTGGTACCAGTACCATGCTGTTTTGGTTACTGTAGCCTTGTAGTATAGTTTGAAGTCAGGTAGCGTGATGCCTCCAGCTTTGTTCTTTTGACTTAGGATTGTCTTGGAGATGCGGGCTCTTTTTTGGTTCCATATGAACTTTAAAGCAGTATTTTCCAAATCTGTGAAGAAACTCATTGGTAGCTTGATGGGGATGGCATTGAATCTATAAATTACCTTGGGCAGTATGGCCATTTTCACGATATTGATTCTTCCTATCCATGTGCATGGTATGTTCTTCCATTTGTTTGTGTCCTCTTTGATTTCACTGAGCAGTGGTTTGTAGTTCTCCTTGAAGAGGTCCTTTACATCCCTTGTAAGTTGGATTCCTAGGTATTTTATTCTCTTTGAAGCAATTGTGAATGGAAGTTCATTCCTGATTTGGCTCTCTGTTTGTCTGTTACTGGTGTATAAGAATGCTTGTGATTTTTGCACATTAATTTTGTATCCTGAGACTTTGCTGAAGTTGCTTATCAGCTTAAGGAGATTTTGGGCTGAGACAATGGGGTTTTCTAAATATACAATCATGTCATCTGCAAACAGGGACAGTTTGACTTCTTCTTTTCCTAACTGAATACCCTTGATTTCTTTCTCTTGCCTAATTGCCCTAGCCAGAACTTCCAACACTATGTTGAATAGGAGTGGTGAGAGAGGGCATCCCTGTCTTGTGCCAGTTTTCAAAGGGAATTTTTCCAGTTTTTGCCCATTCAGTATGATATTGGCTGTGGGTTTGTCATAAATAGCTCTTATTATTTTGAGGTACGTTCCATCAATACCGAATTTATTGAGCGTTTTTAGCATGAAGGGCTGTTGAATTTTGTCAAAAGCCTTTTCTGCATCTATTGAGATAATCATGTGGTTCTTGTCTTTGGTTCTGTTTATATGCTGGATTATGTTTATTGATTTGCATATGTTGAACCAGCCTTGCATCCCAGGGATGAAGCCCACTTGATCATGGTGGATAAGCTTTTTGATGTGTTGCTGAATCCGGTTTGCCAGTATTTTATTGAGGATTTTTGCATCGATGTTCATCGGGGATATTGGTCTAAAATTCTCTTTTTTTGTTGTGTCTCTGCCAGGATTTGGTATCAGGATGATGTTGGTCTCATAAAATGAGTTAGGGAGGATTCCCTCTTTTTCTATTGATTGGAATAGTTTCAGAAGGAATGGTACCAACTCCTCCTTGTACCTCTGGTAGAAATCAGCTCTGAATCCATCTGGTCCTGGACTTTTTTTGGTTGGTAGGCTATTAATTATTGCCTCAATTTCAGAGCCTGCTATTGGTCTATTCAGGGATTCAACTTCTTCCTGGTTTAGTCTTGGAAGAGTGTAAGTGTCCAGGAAATTATCCATTTCTTCTAGATTTTCCAGTTTATTTGCGTAGAGGTGTTTATAGTATTCTCTGATGGTAGTTTGTATTTCTGTGGGGTCGGTGGTGATATCCCCTTTATCATTTTTAATTGCGTCGATTTGATTCTTCTCTCTTTTCTTCTTTATTAGTCTTGCTAGTGGTCTGTCAATTTTGTTGATCTTTTCAAAAAACCAACTCCTGGATTCATTGATTTTTTGGAGAGTTTTTTGTGTCTCTATCTCCTTCAGTTCTGCTCTGATCTTAGTTATTTCTTGCCTTCTGCTAGCTTTCGAATGTGTTTGCTCTTGCTTCTCTAGTTCTTTTAATTGCGATGTTAGAGTGTCAATTTTAGATCTTTCCTGCTTTCTCTTGTGGGCATTTAGTGCTATAAATTTCCCTCTACACACTGCTTTAAATGTGTCCCAGAGATTCTGGTATGTTGTATCTTTGTTCTCATTGGTTTCAAAGAACATCTTTATTTCTGCCTTCATTTCGTTATGTACCCAGTAGTCATTCAGGAGCAGGTTGTTCAGTTTCCATGTAGTTGAGCGGTTTTGATTGAGTTTCTTAGTCCTGAGTTCTAGTTTGATTGCACTGTGGTCTGAGAGACAGTTTGTTATAATTTCTGTTCTTGTACATTTGCTGAGGAGTGCTTTACTTCCAATTACGTGGTCGATTTTGGAGTAAGTACGATGTGGTGCTGAGAAGAATGTATATTCTGTTGATTTGGGGTGGAGAGTTCTATAGATGTCTATTAGGTCTGCTTGCTGCAGAGATGAGTTCAATTCCTGGATATCCTTGTTAACTTTCTGTCTCGTTGATCTGTCTAATGTTGACAGTGGAGTGTTGAAGTCTCCCATTATTATTGTATGGGAGTCTAAGTCTCTTTGTAAGTCTCTAAGGACTTGCTTTATGAATCTGGGTGCTCCTGTATTGGGTGCATATATATTTAGGATAGTTAACTCTTCCTGTTGAATTGATCCCTTTACCATTATGTAATGGCCTTCTTTGTCTCTTTTGATCTTTGATGGTTTAAAGTCTGTTTTATCAGAGACTAGTATTGCAACCCCCGCTTTTTTTTGGTCTCCATTTGCTTGGTAAATCTTCCTCCATCCCTTTATTTTGAGCCTATGTATGTCTCTGCGTGTGAGATGGGTCTCCTGAATACAGCAGACTGATGGGTCTTGACTCTTGATCCAGTTTGCCAGTCTGTGTCTTTTAATTGGAGCATTTAGTCCATTTACATTTAAGGTTAATATTGTTATGTGTGAACTTGATCCTGACATTATGATATTAACTGGTTATTTTGCTCGTTAGTTGATGCAGTTTCTTCCTAGCCTCGATGGTCTTTACATTTTGGCATGTTTTTGCAATGGTTGGTACCGGTTGTTCCTTTCCATGTTTAGTGCTTCCTTCAGGGTCTCTTGTAAGGCAGGCCTAGTGGTGACAAAATCTCTAAGCATTTGCTTATCTGTAAAGGATTTTATTTCTCCTTCACTTATGAAACTTAGTTTGGCTGGATATGAAATTCTGGGTTGAAAATTCTTTTCTTTAAGAATGTTGAATATTGGCCCCCACTCTCTTCTGGCTTGGAGAGTTTCTGCTGAGAGATCTGCTGTTAGTCTGATGGGCTTCCCTTTGTGGGTAACCCGACCTTTCTCTCTGGCTGCCCTTCAGATTTTTTCCGTCATTTCAACTTTGGTGAATCTGGCAATTATGTGTCTTGGAGTTGCTCTTCTCGAGGAGTATCTTTGTGGCGTTCTCTGTATTTCCTGGATTTGAATGTTGGCCTGCCCTACTAGGTTGGGGAAGTTCTCCTGGATGATATCCTGAAGAGTGTTTTCCAACTTGGTTCCATTTTCTCCCTCACTTTCAGGCACCCCAATCAGACGTAGATTTGGTCTTTTTACATAATCCCATACTTCTTGCAGGCTTTGTTCATTTCTTTTTCTTCTTTTTTCTTTTGGTTTCTCTTCTCGCTTCATTTCATTCATTTGATCCTCAATAGCAGATACTCTTTCTTCCAGTTGATCGAGTCGGTTACTGAAGCTTGTGCATTTGTCACGTATTTCTCGTGTCATGGTTTTCATCTCTTTCATTTCGTTTATGACCTTCTCTGCATTAATTACTCTAGCCATCAATTCTTCCACTTTTTTTTCAAGATTTTTAGTTTCTTTGCGCTGGTTACGTAATTCCTCCTTTAGCTCTGAGAAATTTGATGGACTGAAGCCTTCTTCTCTCATCTCGTCAAAGTCATTCTCCGTCCAGCTTTGATCCGTTGCTGGCGATGAGCTGCGCTCCTTTGCCGGGGGAGATGCGCTCTTATTTTTTGAATTTCCAGCTTTTCTGCCCTGCTTTTTCCCCATCTTTGTGGTTTTATCTGCCTCTGGTCTTTGATGATGGTGATGTACTGATGGGGTTTTGGTGTAGGTGTCCTTCCTGTTTGATAGTTTTCCTTCTAACAGTCAGGACCCTCAGCTGTAGGTCTGTTGGAGATTGCTTGAGGTCCACTCCAGACCCTGTTTGCCTGGGTATCAGCAGCAGAGGCCGCAGAAGATAGAATATTTCTGAACAGCGAGTGTACCTGTCTGATTCTTGCTTTGGAAGCGTCCTCTCAGGGGTGTACTCCACCCTGTGAGGTGTGGGGTGTCAGACTGCCCCTAGTGGGGGATGTCTCCCAGTCAGGCTACTCAGGGGTCAGGGACCCACTTGAGCAGGGAGTCTGTCCCTTCTCAGATCTCAACCTCCGTGTTGGGAGATCCACTGCTCTCTTCAAAGCTGTCAGACAGAGTTGTTTGCATCTGCAGAGGTTTCGGCTGTGTTTGTTATTGCCCTGTCCCCAGAGGTGGAGTCTACAGAGACAGGCAGGTTTCCTTGAGCTGCTGTGAGCTCCACCCAGTTCGAGCTTCCCAGCAGCTTTGTTTACCTACTTAAGCCTCAGCAATGGCGGGCGCCCCTCCCCCAGCCTTGCTGCTGCCTTGCCGGTAGATCACAGACTGCTGTGCTAGCAATGAGGGAGGCTCTGTGGGTGTGGGACCCTCCCGGCCAGGTGTGGGATATGATCTCCTGGTGTGCCTGTTTGCTTAAAGCGCAGTATTGGGGTAGGAGTTACCCGATTTTCCAGGTGTTGTGTGTCTCAGTTCCCCTGGCTAGGAAAAGGGATTCCCTTCCCCCTTGCGCTTCCCAGGTGAGGCAATGCCTCGCCCTGCTTCAGCTCTCGCTGGTCGGGCTGCAGCAGCTGACCAGCACCGATCGTCCGGCACTCCCCAGTGAGATGAACCCAGTACCTCAGTTGAAAATGCAGAAATCACCGGTCTTCTGTGTCGCTCGCGCTGGGAGTTGGAGACTGGAGCTGTTCCTATTTGGCCATCTTGCTCTGCCCCCTCCGACAAGATTCCTTTTTTAACATAAAACTGAAAACTGCAAATATAAACTAAATAAAATTTTATAATTTAAAAACAAAATACATTAAATAAATGATGCAAGAAGTAGATTTAGTAGCATATTAAACTCTCAGAAGGAGGGAATTAATAAAATAAAAAATAGATCCAAAAAATTAGCTAGATTTATATAGGGAAAACAAAAAGGCAGAAAATAGAGAATAGATCTACTTTTTGTATGTTGATTGAAGTCCTAGAAGGAAAGAAAGGGAAGCATGAGGCAGAAATATTCTGTCACAGACAAAAGAAACCTGTAATTGTTTGAGTCTGTGTCTCCACCCAAATCTCATGTCAATTTGTAATTCCCAATTTTGAAAGTGCGAACTGGTGAGAGGTGATTGACTCATGGGGGAAGATTTCCCCTTTATTGCTGTTCTCATGATAGTGAGTGAGTTATTCCAAGATCTGGTTGTTTAAAAGTGTATAGCACCTCCAACCTTGTTCTCGTCCTCCTGCTCCAGTCATGAAAGATGTGCCTGTTTCCCCTTTGCTTTCCACCATGATTGATGGCTCCATAGTCATGCTTCCTGTTCCTGTATAGCCTGCAAAATAATGAGCCAATTAAATCTCTTACTTATAAATTACCCAGTCTCAGGTATTTCTTTATAGCAATGTGAGAACAGACTAATACAGAAAACTGGTACTTAAGAGTGGGGTATTACTATAAAGATATCTGAAAATGTAGAAACAACTTTGGAACTCAGTAATGAGCAGATGTTGGAAGAGTTTTGAAGGCTCAGAAAAAAACAGGAAGATGAAAGAACATTTGGAACTTCCTAGAGACCTGTTAAATTGTTGTGTCCAAAATACTGGTAGAGATATGTGCAATGACGTCTAGGATGAGGAGATCTCAGTTGGAGATAAGGAAGTTACTGGGAACTGGAGTAAAGGTCATTTTTGTTATACATTAGCAAATAACTTGGTTATATTGGTTCCCTGTCCTAGGAATCTTTAGAACTTGAGAGTGATGATTTAGGGTATCTGGTAGAAGTCATTTATATGCAGCAATTAGTTCAAGATTTGGCCTGGCTGCCTTTAGCAGCCTAATCTCATATTCATGAGCAAAGAAATGATGTAAAACTGGAACTTACATTTAAAAAGGAAGCAGATCATAAGAGTTTGAAAAATTTGCAGCCTGGCCATGCAGTAGAAAAGAAAAACCCATTTTCAAGGGAAGAATTCCAGCCTGCTGCAGAAATTTGCATAAGTAAAGATGGGTCAACTGTTAATAGCTAAGACAATGGGAACAAGGCCTCAAAGGCATTTCAGAGACCTATGCAGCAGCCCGCCCCATCACAGGCCCAGGAGGTTAGGAGGGAAGAATTATTTCATGAGCCTATCCCAGGGTTCCCACTGCTCTGTCTAGCCTAGGGATATGATGTCCTGAATCCCAGCCATTTCAGGTCTAGCAGTGGCTAAAAGGGGTCAAGGTACAGCTTAGCCCATGGCTTCAGAGGGTACAAGCCCCAAGACATGGCAGTTCCATGGGGTGTTGAGCCTGCGAGTGCACAGACATCAAGAATTGAGGTTTGGAAACCTCTGTCTAGATTTCAGAGGATATATGGAAAACCCTAGATGTCCAGGCAGAAGCTTGCTGCAGTGGTGGAGCCCTCATGGAGAACCTCTACTAGGGCAGTACAGAGGAAAAATGTGGGGTTGGAGCCCCCACACACAGTTCCCACTGGGGCACTGCCCAGTGGAGCTGTGAGAAAAAAGACACTGTCATTCAGTCCCGAAAATGGTAGCTACACTGGCAGCTTGCACAGTGCACCTGAAAAAGCCACAGGCACTCAGTGCCAACCTTTGAGAGCAGCTGTGAGGGCAGAGCCCTGCAGAGCCACAGGGGCAGAGCTGCTCAAGGCCTTGGGAGCCTACCTCTTGCATAATGTACCTTGGATATGAGGCGTGAAGTCAAAAGTGATTATTCTGGAGCTTTAAGATTTAATAACTGCCTTGCCACAACAGGAAAGTCACTGGAAAAAGAATACTTACTCAATGCCTATACTCCCATTGTATCTTGGAAGCAGCTCACTTGTCTTTGATTTTGTAAGCTCACAGGTTGAAGGGACTATGCTTCTCTCAGATGAGACTTTGGACTTTGAACTTTTGAGTTAATGCTAAAATGAGTTAATACTTTGGGAGAGTGTTGGAAAGTCATGATTGAATTTTGTTATTTGAGAAGAACATGAGATTTTGGAGGGGCCAAAGGCAGAATTATATGGTTTATGTCTGCATCTCCACTCATACCTCATATCAAATTGTAATCCCAATGTTGGAAGTGGGGCCTGATGCATGGTGGAGTGGATTTCTTCTTAGGTCCTGTTCTCATGATATCGAGTGATTTATCACAAGATCTGGTTTTTTAAAAGTGTATAGCACCTCCACCTTCTCTCTTTTCCTCTTGCTTTAGCAATGTAAAATGTTCCTGCTTCCCCTTCACTTTCCATTATGATTATAAGTCTTCTGAGGCCTCCCCAGCCACACGTCCTGTACAGCCTGCAGAACCATGAGCCAATGAAATCTGTTTTATTTATAAATTACCCAGTCTCAGGTATTTTTTATAGCAATGTAAGAATGGAATAATACAAAGTCCAAGAGACATGTTGAATATATGTAATGTGCTACCATGGACAAAATTCTACAACAGAAAAATATGTGATAAAAATAAGGCAAATCTGAATAAACTGTGGACTTTAGTTAGATATATCAATACTGATTTACTAATTATAACAAATATGTCATACTAATTTAAGATATGTTTAATAGAGGAAAGTGGGTACAAAATATATGGGGACTCTTTGATATCTCCATAATTTGGGGGAAATTTAAAATGTATAGAATAAAAAGTTCACTTTTTAAAGATTAATGAAGATAATATTTAAACATCATGGATAACAATACTAACTATATATATATTTATTTATGTAAATAACATTAATATAGAACTCACATATCAATAAAGGTAGTACCCACTACATAAATTCCCACACATAAATAATAAAAAGACCAAGACAACTTAGAGTTACATAACCAAGATTATGAAGTAGGAGATACAAGTTTTTATACTCAGACAAAGTAACAGCTATAGACATCTATTCACAAACCAAAATAATCCCAGAAGTACTCAAACACTCATTTAAGAATCTGCAGTAGCACAGTGTAGTAAAACAATGAAGATTATCAGCACAGAAAATGTCACTGATGAGATTACTGTACCTGAGACCACTGGAGATGACTACAAACAGAGAAGAAAGTTGGATCTTGCAAATCACTTGGAAAGAACATTTGTGGTCCCCAGCAGCCTGCTCAGCAGAGGACATGAAAATCTTTTGTCACTGTAGTAACCAAGAGGCATTCCTTTTGGAGAACTTTTCAGAGAGAAAAGTGACTCATGTTCTTCTCAACAAGCACACTGCTGTGACACCCAGGGACTTTAGTAGCCACCTCTCCCAACTCTATGTGGGTGTCTCTGACCCATGAGTTGCAGCCACACAGTGAGTGTCCAAACCCCAAATTTTGGCCCTGTGATGAGTGGCACTCTCTCATGTCTCAAGACACTGGAGCCACTGCCATGGGTGCCACCGTTGGCCCAAGAGCCATAATCTCTTTGTGAAACCAAGCTGTAGGCACAAGATTACTCATAGAGACCTCACTCATGCCCCAGCCTTCTGTATCTAAGAGAACACTCAAGTTCTCGACCTTGTCTCTGTAGCTGTGCTGTATGCACCTATGCCTTAGGTGCCAGACTCATGCTCATAGTGAGTGAGTGCATACTGCTGGAACCTAAGCCAAGTTGCCTCTGCATACACCTGTGTTCCAGAAACCAATTCAGTCACCATGGAAAGCCAGACTATGCCATGGACACTGGAGCCATTATAGCTCTGTGTGTATCTGTCCTCTAGGCTCTATGGTTGCACTGAGAGTTCCCATGCCTCAGTCACTATACCCACTGGCAAAGCAAGCCAGACTCCAAGTTACATTGTTAATTACTTAAAAGATCTTGTTATAAGTATAAGATGTTTTATGTAAGCCACAAGGTAACCACAAACACTGCCCCCAAAAATGTAGTAGATACACAAAAAATTGAAAAGTGAAGAATCAAAGAATACTACCACAGAAAATAATCTAATCACAGGGACAGCAAGAGAGGAAGAAACAAACAAAGAATCTACAAATTTACCAGAAAGTGATTAATGAGATAGCAGGAGTAAGTTCTTATCTATCAATAATGATTAGAATTTAAGTGGATTAAATACTTTAATCAAAATAGAGTGGTTGAATGGGAAGAAAGAAAGAGAGAGAGAGAGATAAGAAGGAAAGAAAGAGAGAGAGAAAGAAAAAGGAAAGAGAAAGAAAGAAAGAAAGAAAGAAAGAAAGAAAGAAAGAAAGAAAGAAAGAAAGAAAGAAAGAAAGAAAGAAAGAAAGAAAGAAAGAAAGAAAGGAAGGAAGGAAGGAAGGAAGGAAGGAGGAAAAAAATAAAAGAAGGAAGAATACAGCTGTAAGTTGCCTACAAGAGACCCATTTCACAATTAAGGACACATGTATATTGAAAGTGAAGGAATGAAAACAGCTATTTCAGGCAAATAGAAACCAAAAGAGAGCAGGGTTACCTATAGTTATATCAGATAAAATAGACTTTAAGTAAAAAATTGGAAAAAGAGCCAAAGACTATCATTACATTATGATAAAGGTGTCAATTCATCAAAAGGATATAACAGTTGTAAATATATTTGCACCAACCTCCAGAGTCTCTGAATATATATAGCAAGTATAAATAGATCTGAAAACAGAGACAGACTGCAATAAAATAACAGTAGGGGAATTTAAAACCCCACTTTCAACAATGGAAAGATCATTCAGACAGAAAATCAATAAGGAAACATTGGACTTAAACAATACTTTAGACCAAATTAACCTAACAGACACGCATAACATTCCACCCAACAGAGGAAGAATACACATTATTTTCAGACATACACAGATTATTCTTCTGGATAGGTCATATGTTAGGTCAGAAAACAAGTCTCATAAATTTTTGTCAACTTAAAAAAATTGGCCGGGCACAGTGGCTCATGCCTGTAATCCCAGCACTTTGGGAGGCCGAAGCAGGTGGATCATGTGAGGCCAGGAGTTCGAGACAAGCCTGGCCAACATGGTGAAACCCCATCTCCACTAAAAATACAAAAATTTGCCGGGTGTGGTGGCAGGTGCTTGTAATCCCAGCTACTCGCGAAGCTGAAGTAGGAGAATCACTTGAACCTGGGAGGCAGAGGTTGTAGTAAGCCAAGACTGTGCCACTATACTCCAGCCTGGGAGACAAGAGTGAAACTCCATCTCAAAAAAAAAAAAAAAAAAAAAAAAAAAAAAAAAAAATTGAATTAAAGTCATAAAAACAGGAAAAGACAATCCAATAAAAATATTATCAAAGATACATGAAAAGACATTTTACAAAATATGATGCTCTAAAGGAAACAAATACTTGAACATAAATTTATTAGTAATAAAATAAATTATAGTTGAAACCACAATATACCACTACATACACACCAAAATGGTGCAAATAAAATTTAATTAGACCAATAATGCCAAGTTTCAGAGAGGACATAGAAAAAAAAAAGGTCTCATACGCTGATGACATCCATTAAACTTTTTACAGTTACTTTGTCAGTCTTTAGTATTAACTGCTAAAACAGTAGATATGCATATCCGAGATTAAATAATTCTACTTTTACATATGTACCTGACAAATTGAGCACACGTTTTCACCAAAAATGGGTCAAGAAAGTCAAAATAAGCATAAATTAAACCATTCAAAAAATGGAAAAAAGAAAAACAAATGTGTGTCAACAGTACAGTAGGTATTGATATATTTACTGAATAAAATGTTAGTTAATAAAATTGTATGAACTACTTCTATGTAGGGAGACCCCCTGAAACTATTGCTACAGAAGAAAAGATGAAATGCTCCTGATTATTGTAAATACAAAATTACATGCAGGATTGTGTAAAGACAATGCCAGGTTGGGCTGCCAAAATGAGCCAACAGTGTGTGATGTGCTTCCCCCTGCAGAAAGCCTGTGAATGGACGTGTAGTCAGGGAGGTTTCACATCACCAAGATTCCTGTCCCAGAAAAGCAGATGTTCATAGCTCTGGGAATGGAATGCGACCCTTGTGGAGAGCCTACAAATGGACGCATGAGGGGCGCCTGTTCATATGGATAAGATAGGACTATAAACGCCCTCATCTTGCCACAGGCTCCTCTAGGCCTCCTTGGGGTTAAGGCATACTCCCTTCTGAGGATTTCTGATCTAACCAGTTGTCTAGCTTCACATCCCGTTTCTATGGAATGTTTGTAACCAGCTTTTTCTGCAACTGTTACTGTTGATTAATATCTTGCTAATCATAGGTTGTGGAAAGACTGTGTTTCTGTTCTAAGGCTCTGTTACAAATTACTGATGGACACACTATATTGTAAATTGTTATTTCTGTATACCATACTTCTGCATATAGACGTTATGTTAAAGAATTGCTTCATCCCCATGTGACCACCTCAACTCATAATCAAATGACTCTAAATCCCTCACTAACCTACCCCCACCCTCACTAAACTTAATAATAAATGCTGGTATATCCAGTGCATTGGCAGCACCGCAGGACCAGAAGGTGGTGACCCCCCTGGACCCAGCTTTTACTATCTTGTGTGTGTCTATTATTTCTTGACCCTGCCGATCTGCCTGGGAGTGAAGAGAGAGCCCCATTGCACTGAGGGCTGCTGGCCAGATTCCACAATACTGCTACACATGATGACAACATAAATGAGTTTCAGTATTATATTGAGTGAAAGATTCCAGAAACAAAATTACATATTTGCATTAAATTCAAACTCAGAAAAATTCTCACTTTTTAGGGTTCAGGATAATGATTCCCATTGGAATTTAAGGTGAAAAGAACATTTAGAAAGGCACATGAATATATCTTCCAGGATACTAAAAATATTAATTTTTAAACTGGATAATAGTTATCTGGTTTCACATCAGGATTACATAGAACTGTGCACGTGAGATTTTTGTACTTTTTGAATATATGCTTTACTTAAATAAAACCTTTTGTTGAAGCCAAAGCACCGAATTTTTTTTTTTTTTTTTTTTTTTTTTTTTTTTTTTTTTTTTTTTTTTTTTACAAAATGTACATTACTTGCAACAAAGCATGTAGACAAATTGTCTCCAAACTAACATTCTTCTGACTCATAGATCACTTGAAAGATCATTCCTTATTCTAAGTCTTTCAGGTTTGAGTGAGTGGACATATGTATAGATGAACCAAGTTTGAATTTCTGTATTTACTGGTGAGAATTCACTTTCAAATCAACTATAAGACAGCATCACTATTTGAATAGCTGTGTTGATACTTTTGACAGCATTTGTATGTAAAGTAAATTACCCACAATAAGAAGTTTTACTGGATTTGATGTAGGATTTTTTTTTTTTGTTTTTTTTTTTTTTTTTTTTTTTTTTTTTTTTTGCTCCTTAGCTCAGTTAGATCTGGGTTCTTGTCTCAAGACCAGGAAGAAATAGGCAGATGGACATTGAAGAGTGAGAGGAGTAGAATATACTAAGCAAAAAGAAAAGTTCTCAGCAAAAAAGAGGTCCTGAAAGCAGGTTGCTGGTTGCCTTGTTCACATTTGAATACAAAAGCTTCTATATAACCAAGCTGATGGGGCTGGGTTCCCTATTTATATAAGATGCAAATTCCCGGTGTCTCCACCCCATCCTTCCAGTGTGCAAGGAGGCCCTGAGTCTGAGCTGCTCCATGTTGATTTTTTTTTTCTTACTGAGCATGTGTTAAGGAACAAAATTTTTCACTAGGGGAATGTTTAGTCAAGCCCCCTGTGGAAGTTCCCTTATCAGCAGAAAACATCTGGTGTAAACACTTGTGGGCCAGGTCAGAGGTTCTCTGGGAAAACTTTCCCTTACTGTCTGCCTGAAGCAAGCTGGCTAACTCTTTTTATTACCCCCTTCAGGACTGGAGACCCCAGCTGCTGTTGGGGAAAGTGAATGAGGACCATTCTTAACTGCTTCCTGCATATAGGGATCACTGTTTTGGGAAAGTGGCAGTTAGGGCTTCTCCTGAGGTCAGTTTAAGGTTCCCCAGAAAAATGGCATGTCCATGCATGGTTTCATTTGCATCACCATTTGAAGTTTAATGGCCTCTAAGTGAGAAGAAACAATTCAGGTTATTGGAAGACATATATCAAAATGAAACAAGGGAGTAAAGATAGCTAAAAAATCCCAAGGCTACTGGCATGCCCAGATAACTGGTGGCTATGGTTATGCCTGCTAAGATTTGGGTGCATGGGGTTTGGTTTTGTTTAGCTCCCTTAGTCTTATTTTCCCAAATAAAGAAACCTCTGGGTATTGGGAACCTTATTTACTCCTATCATCTGACAAAATTTGCAAGACAATTGCTCAGAATTAAAACATTGATCCAGATTTTTTATGTTACCCATCCCTTTTGTTTTCTCTGAGCTGCAGCCAGAGATCACTGGTTGGTTCACAGGAATAAGCAGAGTTAGTCTAAAATGTAGACAAAAACTTAAAAAACAACTAATAAGATAAGAATTTACTGACAAATGTATGATAAACTTTGAAACATAATTTTTGTCTCTCCGGTCCTCATTTTGTGAAAAACAAATCATAGCAGGACTGAATTATTTGCAAAATAAAATTTAGTCTTATACTTGGCCGGATTATTTGCATAAAGTGCAGCAAGAATAATTATTTTTACATAGACTTTTTAAAATGGCTTTGATGGAACTCTGTTCCACAAGGAACCTCAGATAAGACATTTTAAAGCCTAGCCAAACCAATGGGTTTGAACCCTCAGATACCTATGAGTAGGGTAAATTCCTCTCTTCTTGAGGTACCAAGGACATGGGGCTCCTTGGCCTGTTAGAAAGTGACATTCTTTACTCACCACAGGTTAGAAACCCTGTATAGGGACTGTGTAAACAAGGTATGAGACCAGTTTTCCCAAGGGGCTTTTATTGGCTCTACATATCAACATTGATTCCGTAAAGGAAAACATATCTGGCTGGGCATGGTGGCTCACGTTTGTAATCCTAGCACTTTGGGAAGCCAAGTCAGGTGAATCACCTGAGGTCAGAAGATCGAGACCAGCCTGGCCAACATGGCAAAACCCCATCTCTACTAAAAATCCAAAAAAAAAAAAAAAAAAAAATTAGCGGGGTGTGGTGGCAGGCACCTGTAATCCCAGCTACTCGGGAGGCTGAGTCAGGAGAATTGCTTGAACCTTGGAGATGGAGGCTGCAGTGAGCCAATATCATGCCACTGCACTCCAGCCTTGGTGACAGAGTAAGAGTCTGTCTCAGAGAAAAAAAAAAAAAAAGGAAAACATATCCTCCCAGTCAAAGTCTTGGTAAAACAACCAGTTTCTCCAACTGTGCCCCATTGCAAAAGTCAATGAATTTTTATTGCACCAATACAAATAACTGTATTTCCATAAGTTAAGAATACTCACAAATAATTTCCAAAGTTTGGAGACGCCAGGCAGTGAGAAACAAATGTATTACAAATATTGTTCATAGGAGTAAAACTTAATTATTAAAGACCTTAAATGACTCAAAAAATATTTTCCTTTACTCTGAAAACCAAAACAAGGATAAGCAACATTTTGCTCAAAAAGGTTTAAAAGATTACTTCAGTTTTCTGTTAGTTCAGTCCACTCTGTTAACTCTTGTCATGCTTGATAATCACGAACATTTCACCTCTTCATAAATCCCGTATGTTTTTCCTTTATTCCAAGGACATAATACCCAAAGTTATCAGGAACCTGAATTTTGAGAGCACTTGTCAGAGTCCTATAGCTGATTATAAACCATCTTTTGAAAAGGATGAAGGCAAGACAACAATTGTCTGTGAATGACAAAATATCCTGGGTGATTACAGTCAAGAACACAATTGACAAGAAAATTTATATTATTTCTGTGGTTTACAATAACTTAACATAATAACCTTAATTATGATTGATAGCATTTAGGCAGACATTAGAATTTTAGAAATCCCATACAATTTTGAAATATATATTAATATTATTCACTAAAATATAACCTAAAGAAGACTGAACATCATTTTGGCCATCCCATGTAACTAAACATGTCAAAAAATCTTGTTTACCTCTCTTTTGGATGCTCCAGGTGCCCTCTGTAGCATCCAAAAGCTAAGAGTCGGGAATGACAATTTTTGAAGCTGAAGTTTTATTTTTGGAACCCTGTTAAATATGTTAGAGGTTCAAAGCACTTGATACTATAAAATAGAATTCCGGATTACCATAAGTCATTTATTTTAGTCAAAATGATTATTCAAAAATTTTTAAACAAGGCAAAATCTTTTACTCATTAAGAGGTAAGACTTACTTTTCCAAAAAAATCTGTCTTTAATATTACGTAGTAATCCAGTATAAGAGAAAGAAAGCCAAATTTCACCCCTGCATTAGTCTACTATAAATGTCAACTCCATTTTTTAAAATAAAACCTTTTAGATAATTCTATCTAAACAAGCTTGACCATGAGGTGAGATTCTTGTAAACCTTTTATAACCCTTGACAAGTTTTTGTTAAAGAGCAGATCACTACCTTAAGAAAACCTTGCTGTGCATTTATTTCAATTCTCAATTTACCTAAAAAGTATATACCTTTTTGAAGTTAGTCAATATGTTAACACACAGAATTTCTTTTGGAAGATTAATTTTTATATACCTTCTGCCACATGTTTAAACCTTCAGCTTTATCTTATCCAATTCAAAACAATCATTTAACCCTAGGAAAAAATTTACATTTCCATGCCTTCTTATAATTATTTATTAAAAACACACTTTACTTTCCTTATACAACTTACATGTAAATCTATTTTCAATAGTTTCAATTACATGTTGTAATTGTAACTCTTAGCAATTTTTAACTTTAATGTAAAACCTGCTAAGTTATTTTAATTATGTACTAGGCATTGATAAAATCTGATGTTCTTCCAGCATAGTTAAGGGCAAAGTTAATTCCAGATGTAACCAGGCCTTACCAACTGTGAAGTAGGCAGGTCAAAGAGTTTTTAAAAGTCAAAGAAGTTTATAAACCTGAAACATTATCAAACCTAGTATCTGACCTACATGATTCAGCCCACATATTTACATTTTGAAGACATTTGTATTTGACCAATTATCTTTAAAACTGCCTTTATTTCTTAAAAATTAAATAACCTAAACTGAAATTCATTACTGCTTTTATTTTTTCTTTAAAAATATCTGATATCTGATCTAAGAACTTACTTTTCTTTAAGCCAATTAATTATAACTCTCTTTTTTATATAAACATCGCACCTATAAGACATATTTAATTACACAGACAGACATGAGAAGATCTGGTAATTATAAGATTTCTCATTTGCCAGTTTCCTAATTGGATTATTGTCCTCAGAGTGGAGCCTTTCAAGAAACAGGGCTAAGAAAGCATGTGGTTTAACAGAGCCTAATAAGCAGATATAACTGGAAGACAAAAACAGATTTTGAGAGGGATCTATCAGCTTTTAATTCCTGGGGCCCTATGATAAAGACAGAGGTTTTTTTCCCAAAAATGAGGTTTATGGTGCCTTCTCTGTATTTACCCAGGAGTCCCAGGCTATCAGAAGTTTTCTTAGAACCTGTCATGCATGCATAAATATTGGTGAGATACAACGGAAAAAAGTAATTCAGTTGATTGAGAGAAAAACCTTCTCCAGAAAAACAAGATCCAAGAAGAGAAAAACATAAAGAATTTTCAAATATACCTATAGCTTTGATATCCACTTTAAATTAAGCTCAGTGCTCTTTAAGAAAAGCTTTTTAAATACCTTGTTACCTGACTTTAGCCATGCCAAGTGATCATTATTTCTGGCTTTTGAGCTTTAGCAAAAGTAACCTCACGAGTGAAACTAACAAGCCTCAACTAATGTTATTACTGAACCATGAGTGCATGAGATATTTTTAAAGATATAGTATGCAGTTTCTACAAAATCTAGAATCTTCAAAGGTAGCTCAAAGAGAGAAATATTCAAGTAAGAAAGCTAGAAGTTGTTAATGGAGTGGAAGGGAATCAGCAAATGGTAAAAGTCATGCAGATATTAACCCAAAAGTACTCATTCTCTAAGCTGTGGTTGAACTTGGGCCACCATTGTAAAATGGCAAATGTCAAAATAAAGTACTACCACATGGTTACAAGGTCAAGCTCCAAAGGATGTAGAACAAGATGGAGGCCTGTAGCAAAGTTTGTTACTAACCTGTTTGCTGGGCTGGCTTGAACAGCAGGCTCATGGTGTCCCAAGCCTGTGTTCTATCCTAAGGTATTCCTCCTTATGACACAACCATACAGAAAGACACACAAAGCACTCCAGATTGGCTACAGCTTAAGACTAGCCTCATAAATCCTCTTTTCCATTCATCAAATCTTTGCAGAGCATATAAACTGTGATTTTTACCATTCATTCAATCAGTTTGCACAGGGAGAGCGAGGCCAGAAGTCCAACTGGTAAGAACTTCTACCAATTTGCTAGCATGTCAGGTTTCTGGGTTCCCTTTCCCCAGCTCAATTTTAATCCAAGAAGTTTAAGGTTTGGGGAAATTAATTTTTCCCAGTTTGGAGAATGCATCTGAGGGAAGAGTCCTGTGGTACAGAAATACAATTTTCTATCCACAAAAAAAGATAGAGAACAGAGGAGGAAAAGGGAGAAGTAAGGCATTTTTTTCCAAAGGAGACTCAGTGATTAACAAGGCAGTCAAGAGAAATGCAGGCTGCAGATGATTGGTTACTCACCTAAAAAGAGGGGGACAAGGCATCCCCCATTCCTTCTTCCTAGTGGATAGCCAGCCTACATGAGGGAGGGAATGATAAAGCATGCTCTTTCTTCTGTCCTTATATCCTTGAGTCCCAGTGACTTTCGTGGGGTGCCAATGCAGCTTTCACCCTTGTGAACAGAGAGCCTTGGGGGTGGGAATTATTTACCCTTACCCACACACAACTTGTCCTCCTGTTGTCAGGGGGTTCTCTATTTGTATAAGATGCAAATTCCTGGTGGTGCCATCCCACCCTTCCAGTGAACTTGCAGGCCCTTAATCTGAACCACTCCATTTTGATTTACTTTCCTTACTGAGCATGTGTTAAGGAACAAAATTTTTCACTGTGGGAATGTTTAGGCAAACCCCCTGTGCAAGTTCCATTATCTGCACAAAACATCTGGTATAATCACTTGTGAGGTGGCTTGGAGGTTCTCTGGGGGACCCTTTCATTACTGTCTGCCTAAAGCAAGCTGGCTAACTCCTTTCAGCTTTGTGTATCACTTGGGAAGAAAGAAAGTAAAACAAAACAAAATGTTGACTCAGTAAAATCAATTCATTAAAACACACACACATATTTCATTTGTTAGTTCCCCAAAGTAAATGGCTAGTAATAAATTTTTTTTTAAATTGAAAATTTAGTATAAATTGAATTTCTTTATTATTTTCATTGCCTTTAGTTTCAGTGTTTACAGCTAGCCAGAGATGTTTCTGGATCAAATCTGAAGATAGTATTTTATATTTTTAATTATTAATTTTCATAAGTAAAATGGAGATATAGACAATTTTAGCCACTACACTTTTTTTTTTTTTTTTTGCATGTGAAAATAAGAACTGGTTTCAATAAATTGGCAGCATTAATTTGCATCATCTTTAACAATTAGTCTTGGAAGTATGCTCAACAATTAATTTCTCATTAAGCCAAAGGGGCACAATAGGTTGTAGATACTAGTGCAATTATTTGCACCTACTTCACTGTGAAGCAAGAAGCCCAGGCCAAATGCAATGTAGTCACTGTGGAGATTTACATCATAATTTGTATCCTGTTATTTCTTTTATAGTTAATAAAGTTCAATAAACTAAATACAATACTGTATGTTTTAATAATAGTCCTTATCTTTATCGAAGTCAAAATGAATGAATACAATTCACTAGAAATCCCAAGTTTGTACCTATTTCTGACCTTTTTGGTCCTTACCGAATTGATATTTGTAAAAAATGTAAGGTATATTTTAGTAGTAAGTTAGGAAAAAATCCTCAGAAACCCCATTATTTTGAATTCAACTAATTCAAATGCATGATCATTATCTTGAGAATGTGCTTTATTTATGAAAAGTATTTAAACTATAAATGAATAATCTCAACACATCGATCTCTTCACAATTAGTCATCCATCTAACAACCATTCATTTTTTTCATTCATTACTTTAACAAATACTTCTCCAGAGCCTCTTACATGTTATAAACTCTACAACTACTTGAGTTATAGAGATTAATAAGATTTGGCCCACTAGTCTCAGCTATTCACAGTACAAATAAATACATGAATATAATCAATCAGAATACTGTGAATAGAGAATAAAGAAGCACAGAGCGCTTTATGAGAAGACATGGTATCTACTTTGTCTTAAGGTGGGAGTAAAGTTCATGAAAGCCTTCCAAGAAAATGTATGGCTGAGTCTTAAAAAAAAAAAAAAAAAAAAAAGTCGTTTTTTGTTTTTTTGTTTTTCCTATGGAAAAAGAGGCTAAAGACATTTTAATTTAAAGCGCTGACTTGCATGACAGCATATGTTATTGAAATGGTGAGGCTTGGAGAAGAGTGTATCTGAGCAGGCAGTAGATGATGAAATTGTGAAGCTAGATAGTGTTCAGATTATGAAGGGTTTATTTCTCACACTAACATTTTGAATTGTATAGGTGTTGAGGTAACATTGAAGAATTTTAAGCAGAAACGTGTTACTTTCCACAATGAAGAGTAGACTGGAGCTAAAGGAAATTAGAAATATCACATAGAGACCACTTAAAAGGCTGTTGCAATAGACCAGACGGAAAAAGGATCAAGGTCTAAACTCAGGACATAAGTGAACAATACTTGTGTGCAAAGTATCCCTGATATAGGGATATTGTTAGGCAACTTCTTCTCATATTTTGTGTAAACAAATTTTCCCCGAACTAAAGAATGTACAGAAGATGCACTTTATCAATACTGGCTCCATCATCTAGTAACTGTATAAGCTAGAACAGCTTAAATTCTGTGCCTTTTCCAAAGTTGCAATATGGGAGGTAAATAAATAAATAAACATTTAATTATATATTTGTATAGCTATACATATGTTTATATATTTGTGTGATATTACATATTTATAAATTATGAGATATTGTGAAAATTAAATGATATAATACATGCAACTCTGCATTAAGTGTGCATTAAAAATTAATTCTCATTCATTAATACTTAATATTACAAAAGTATGATCCCTGAGAGAGAAGTATGCCCTTGATATCTAAGCAAAAAATATAGTGTTAGCAAAATCAGTATTAAGCTCATTATTAAAACCCAAAGATAACACAGCAGTATTGCTTCAAATGTTACTATTTTTGATTAAACAAAATAGTTATGTTCTACCACTAATCACAAATATTTTTACTTACCTATGTTTTCCTTCAATCTGCCAACACAAAACATAGTTAAAGTTCAAAAGTGTTTACTGAGAAATTCTATGTATACATTTTTACTCCAGATGTTAGTTCTAATCGTATTAGAAAAAAAGTTTATATCATTTCTAGCTATTCTACTCCCTCATGGAAATATTTCATATTAAATATTTTCAAATTAAGAATTCAAGCTATGATTGCAATTTGTCCTTTGCATTTATATATCAGCCTAGTTTCTATTTTCTTCCATTGCATTATATTCAGTTATTACCCTTACCTCTGGCTCCATCATTCATTATTTGTGTGGCCTTTGATAAATTAATTAATCCATGTAAAATTTAGTTTTTTTATTTTCTAAAGGTAAGAGAGAGAGATTAATAGTACTCAACTCACAATTAAGTAATGAGGGAGCAAGATGGCAGAAAAGAAGGCTCCACTGATAGTGCCACCCATGAGGACACCAAGTTAACAACCATCTACACAAAAAAACCACCTTCATAAGACCCCAAAATTAGGTGAGCCTTCATAATACCCCAATCTTACTTAGTATCACTGAAAGAGGCACTTTAAAGGTAGAAAAAACAGTCTTGAATCACAGACACCACCCTTCCCTCACCCCCAGTAGTGGCAGCATGGTTCAGAGGGCCTCTCTAAGTGCTAGGGGAGGGAAAGCACAGAAATCGTGAAGCATTGAACACTCAGTGCTGTCCTGCTAGACAAAAAAACAAACAACAACAACAACAACAACAAAAAATGACCAGATTCCCGCCCATGGAGTGGAGCATTTAAACTTTAAACAATCCCCAGCCAGAGTGGTACTGCTGATTCCAGACGTCAGAACTCTAGTTCCCACTAACCGCCCCACGGTGGTCTAGAGTGTTCTAAGTCTCTAAGTAAACCTGACAGGCAGTTGAGGCCATAAGGACTTAAACTCTTAGGCAAGTCCCGGTGCTGAACTCGGCCCAGAGACAGTGGGCTAGGGCAGTACATAACCTAGTGAGACACCAACTGGGATGCCAAAAGGAGTGCTGGCATCAATCCTCCCCTAACCCCAAGCTGCACAGCTCATGACTCTAAAAGAGACCCCTTCCTTCCACTTGAGGAAAGGAGAGGAAACCGTAGGAAGGGCTTTCTCTAGCATCTTGCATACCAGCTCAGACACAGCAGGGTAGGACACTAGTCAGAGTTATGAGGCCCACATTCCAGGTCCTAGAGTCTGAGTGACATTGGTAGACATGCCTTGAGACAGAAGGGAACCCACTGCCTTGAAGAAAACAGGCCAGTTCTGGCAGCATTTGTAACTTGCTGACTGAAGAGTCTATGGGCACTGAGTAAGCAGTAGTGATACCCAGGTACTATGTTGAGGGTCTTAGGTGAATCTGTAAGACTTTGCTGGCTTCAGGTGAGATCCAACAATTTACCAGATAAAAAACTAACAAAGAAACATTAGACTTATTGAGCTATAGCATAGCTGCTTAGTTGCTTTTGAGATTTTTTAGTCAATGCATAAGGGAAGCTTCTTTCTTCTAAAAGTTGCCAGTACCACTTTGGAAGAGGTGAATCATTATATATTTAATGTAAAAGTTATTACACTCTAATCCCAGCACTTTGGGAGGCCGAGATGGGCGGATCACGAGGTCAGGAGATCGAGACCATCCTGGCTAACACGGTGAAACCCCGTCTCTACTAAAAAAAATACAAAAAACTAGCCGGGCGAGGTGGCGGGCGCCTGTAGTCCCAGCTACTCGGAGGCTGAGGCGGGAGAATGGCGTAAACCCGGGAGGCGGAGCTTGCAGTGAGCTGAGATCCGGCCACTGCACTCCAGCCTGGGCGACAGAGCGAGACTCCGTCTCAAAAAAAAAAAAAAAAGTTATTACACTCAACAAGATAAACTTTTGACTCCCCTTTTGTTCATTTGTGGATTAAGTGGTATAATACTTAATTTTGGCATTGGACGCTTAAGATTATGTAACCTAGCTACTTTGGGATGGTCTTAGAATATTTTTCTGGTAACTTGTTCCATTTCCTGACTCCTCTTTGCAAACAAAATGACACTTTCTCCTGATTTTTTTCTTCTTTTTGGTTTATGTCTATTCTAATTAAATATGAATACATAAAGTTAAAAAAGAAACATTGGACTTAATCTGCATCATATACTAAATGTACCTAATGGATATTTACAAAACATTTCATCCAAGAGCTGCAGAATACACATTCTTTTCATCAGCACATGAATTATTCTCAAGACCATAGTTTAGGTTACGAAACAAGTCTTAAGACATTCAAATAAATTAATTCATATCAGGTATCTGCACTGACCACATGGAATAAAACTAGAAATCAATAACATGAAGAATTTTGGAAACTATGCAAATACACCCAAATTAAACAATATGTTCCTGAATAAACAGTGGGCCAATGACAAAACTAAGAAAGAAACTGAAAAATTTCTTGAAACAAATAATAATATACAAAAAACATACAAAACCTATGGGAAATAAAATAGCAAAAGCAGCACTAAGAGAGAAGTTTATAGCTACATGCGCCTGCATCAAAAAAGAAAAAAAAAAAAAAAACCTCAACTGAACACTCTAATGATGCATCTTAAAGAATTAGAGAAGCAAGAAAAAGCCAAACTAAAAAGTTGTAGAAGGCAAGTAATTAGTATGATCAGACCATAAATACATAAATCTGAAATGAAGAAAACAATAAAAATTATCACTGAAATAAAAAGGTTTTTTTTAATTTAAATAAAATTGACAAAACCTTAGACTAAGAATAAAAGGGAGAAGATACAAGTAAATAAAATCAGAAATGACAAAAGATACATTACAGCTGATAATGTAGAAATTCACAGAATCATTAGTGGCTATTATCAGCAACTTGTATGCCAATAAATTGGAAAATCTAGAAGAAAGAGACAAATTTTTAGACACATTCCACCTGCCTAGGTTGAACCGGGAATAAATTTAAAATCTGGAGAGACCAGTAACAAGTAACAAGATTGAAACTACAGTAAAAGATCTCCCAGTGAAAACTAAAACAACAACAAACAAAAAACAACCCCAGGACTGGATGGCTTCATTGCTGAATTCTCCCAAACATTTAAAGAAGAACTAATACCAATGCTACTCAAACTATTCAGAGGTGAGGGGAAAACTTCCAAACTCATTCTCAAGGCCAGCATTATTCTGATTCCAAGATCAGACAAAGACACATAAAACAAGAAAACTAAAGGCCAATATATATCATGAATATTAGTGTTTTTCATTGTTTATTTTTATGGGTACATAGTAGGTGTATATATTTATGGGGTACATGAGATGTTTTAATACAAGTATGCAATGTGAGACAAGGACATCAAGGAAAATGATGTATACATTGCCTCAAGAATTTATCCTTTGTGTTGCAAACAACTAATTACTTTCTTTGAGTTATTTTAAAATGTACAATTAAGTTGTTATTGACTACAGTCACCCTGCTGTGCTATCCAATAGTAGAATTTATTCTTTCTCTTATTTTGTACACATTAATCATCCCCACCTACTCCGCCTACCCCCTGCCACCCTTCCCAGCCTCTGGTAACCATCCTTGTATTCTCTTTGTCCATGAGCTTCAATGTTTTGATTTTTAGATCTCACAGATAAGTGAGAACACACAATGTATGTTTTTCTGTGCCTGGCTTATTTCACTGAACATAATGATCTCCAGGGCCATCCATGTCTTTGCATTCTTTTTATGGCTGAATAGTACTCCATTGTGTATATGTACCAAATTTTCTTTATTTGTTCATCTGTTGATGGACACTTAGGTTTCTTCCAAATCTTAGCTACTGTAAACAGTGTTGCAACAAACATAAGTGTGCAGATATCCCTTCCATGTACTGATTTCCTTTCTTTAGAATACATACCCAGCAGTGGGATTGCTGAATCATATGGTAGTTCTATTTACAGTTTTTTAAGGAACCTCCAAACTGTTCTCCATGGTGGTTGTACTAATTTAATTCCCACCAATAGTGTACAAAGGGTCCCTTTTCTCCACATCCCTGCCAACATTTTTTATTTCCTGTCTTTTGAATAAGCCATTTTTACTTGGATGAGATGCTATGTCGCTGTAGTTTTGATTTGCATTTCTGTGATGTTAAGCAAATTTTATATGTCAGTTTGCCATTTGTGTGTCTTCTTTTGAGTAATGTCTATTCAAATCACTTTCCCATTTTTTTGGATCAGATTATTAGATTTTTTCCTATAGAGTTGTTTGAGCTCCTCAATCCCTTGCCAGATGTGTAGTTTGCAAACATTTTCTCTTATTTGATGGGTTGTCTCTTCAATTTTTTGATCGTATCCTTTGCTGTGTAGAAGATTTTTAACTGAATGTGAACCCGTTTGTCCATTTTTGCTTTGGTTGTCTGTGCTTGGGGGTATTACTCAAATTCTTATCCAGAACAATGCCCTGGAGATTTCCCCCAAAGTTTTCTTGTAGTAGTTTTATAGTTTGAGGTCTTAGATTTGAGTCATTAATACATTTTGTATATGGCAAAAGATAGGGATCTAGTTTCATTCTTCTGCATATAGATATCTAATATTTCCAGCACTATTTATTGAAAAGACTGCTTTGTTCCCAGTGAATGTTCTTGGCACCTTCTTAAAAGTGAGTTCACTCTAGGTGTATGGATTAGTTTCTGAATTCTCTATTCTGTTCCATTGTTCTATGTGTCTGATTTTATGCCATTACAATGCTCTTTTGTTCATTATAGTTCTATAGTGTAACTTGAAGTCAGGTGATGTAATTCCGCTAGTTTTCTTCATTTTGCTAAGCACAGGATTTTTTCTTCTATTTCTGTGAAGAATGCCATTGGTATTTTGAAAATGATTGCATTAAATCTGTAAATTGCTTTGGGTAGTTGTGGACACTGTAGCAATATCAGTCCTTCCAATACATAAACATGGAATTATTTTTTTCTATCTTTTGGCGGTTCTCTTTGATTTATAGTTTATATTATAGAGATCTTTCTTTAGTTAATTCCTAGGTATTTAATTTTGTGTGTCTATTATAAATGGAATTAACTTTTCACTTACTTTTCAATTTGTTCACTGTTGGCATGTGGAAATTATACTGGTTTTGGTATGTTAATTTTGTATCCTTCAATTTTACACAATTTATCAGTTCAAATCGTTTTTTCTATAGTCTTTAAGGTTTTCCAAATAGAAGATCACATCATCTAAAAACAAGGAAAATTTGACATTTCCTTCCCAATTTGGATTCCCTTTATATCCTTCTGTTTTCTGATTATTTCAGCTAGGTCGTCTATGACTATGTTGAATAGCAGTAGTAAAGGAGGACGTGGTTGTCATGTTCCAGACCTTAGACTAAAGGCTTTCTGTTTTGCTCCATTCAGTATGATACTAGCTGTGGGTGTGTTCTATATTGCTTTTATTATGTTGAGGTATGTTCCTTCTATCCTCAGTTTTTCAGGGTTTTTATCTTGAAGGTAAGTTGAATTTTATCAAATGTTTTTTCAGCATCAATTGAAATGATCATATGGTTTTTATTCTTCATTCTGTGGATATAATGTTTTATGTGATTGATTTGCATATATTGAACCATCCTTGCAACCCAACAGTAAATCCCACTTGGTTATCATGAATGGTCATTCTAACTGCATGGTTGAATTTGGTTTGCCAGTATTTTGTTGAAAATTTTTGCATAAATATTCATCAGAAATATTGGCCTGTAGGGGTGTGTGTGTGTGTGTGTGTGTGTGTCATTGTCTGGTTTTGGTATTAGGGTAATAATGGCCTCATAGAATGAGTTTGAAGGTATTTTCTCCTTCTCTATTTTTTGAAATAGTTTAGGTAGGATTAGTATTAGTTTCCATTTAAATATTTGGTAGAATTCAGCAGTAAAGCCATCAGGTCTCTGGCTTTTTTATTTTCTTTATTATGGATTTGATCAAATTACTTGTTATTGGATCGCTCAGATTTTGAATTTTACCTGTTTCAATCTTGGTAGCTTTTATGTAGGTAGGAATTTGTCAATTTATTCAAGATTTACCACGTTATTAGCATATAGTTACTCATAGTAGCTACTAATAATCTTTTAAATTTCTGCAGTACCCATTGTAATGTCTCCTTTTTCATTTCTGATTTTATTTATTTGGATCCTCTCTCTTATTTTCTTAGGCTAATTAATGTTTGTCAATTTTGTATAACTTTTCAAGAAAATCAACTTTTTTTCATTGATCTATTGTGTATGTTTTTCCATTTTAATTTTATTTATTTCTGCTTTATTTTTATTACTCTTCTTAAGAATTTTGGATTTGGTTTGCTCCTGCTTTTCTTGTTCTTTAAGATGCATTGTTAGATTGCTTATTTGAAATTTTTTCCTGTTTTGTGAGGTAGAAAATTATAACTATAAATCTCACTCTTATTACAGCTTTTGCTGTATTCATAGGTTTTGTTACATTGTATTTCCACTTCCAAAACTTCCAGATATTTTTAGATTTCCTTTTAAATTTTTTTATTGACCGACTGGTCATTTAGGAACATATTGTTTAATTTGTACATATTGATTTAGTTTCCACAATCTCTGATTTTATTCTATTGTGATCAGAGAAGATGCTTGATAATATTTCAAAATTTTAAATGTTTTAAGGGTTGTTATAATAAATAGACTGCTAGCTACAGTAACAAAAAATAAAGATGAAAGATTCAAATAAACATAATTAGAAATTATAATGAGGATATTACCACTGACCCCACAGAAATACAATCAACCATCAGAAAAAATTATGAACACCTCTATGCACATAAACTAGAAAATGTAGAAGAATGGATCGATTTATGGACACATGCACCTGCCCAAAACTGAACCAGGAAGAAATTGAATCTTTGAACAGGCTAATACAAATTTCTGAAATGTCAGCAGTAATAAATAGCCTGCCAACCAGACATATTTACAGTTGAATTGTAAATATGTACAAAAAATTTTACAAAGAAAAGTTGGAAATATTCCAACTAAAACTATTCCAAAAAAGTTGAGGAGGAGGGACTCCTCCCGAACTCATTCTATGAGGCCAGTATCATTCTCATATCAAAACCTGGCAGAGATTAAAACAACAACAACAACAACAACAACAGAAAAACTTCAGGCTAATATCCTAGATAAATGTCGATGCAAAAACCCTCAACATAATACTGGCAAACCAAATTCAGTACCACATCATAAAGCTTATCCAACACAATCAAGTAGGCTTTATCCCTGGGATGCACGGTTGGTTCAGCATACACAAATCAATAAATGTGATTCATCACATAAACAGAAATAAAGACAAGAAAACACATAAATATCTCAATAGATGCAGAAAAGTCATTTGATAATATTTAACACCCATTTATGTTAAAATTCTCAATAAAATAGGTATTGAAGAAACATACCTCAAATAACAAGAGCCATCTATGACAAACCCACAGCCAACATCATACTGAACGGGCAAAAGCTGGACGCATTCCCCTTGCAAACTGGCACAAGACAAGGATGCCTTCTCTTACCACTCCTATTAAACATAGTACTGGAAGCTCTGGTCAGGGAAATCAGGCAAGATAAAGAAATAATGGGCATCCAATTAGAAAGAGAGGAAGTCAAACTATCTGTTTTTGTAGATGACATGATTGTATACCTAAAAAAAAACTCCATGTCTCAGCCAAACTATTTTCAGCAGTCTAAGGATACAAAATCAATGTGCAAAAATCACTAGCGTTCTTTTTTTTTTTTTTTTTTTTTTTTTTTTGAGACAAAATCTCGCTCTGTCACCCAGGCTGGAGGCCAGTGGCGTGATCTCGGCTCACTGTAAGCTCCACCTTCCAGGTTCACACCATTCTCCTGCCTCAACCTCCCGAGTAGCTGGGACTACAGGTGTGTGCCACCACGCCCTACCTTTTTTTTTTTTTTTTTTTGGTATTTTTAGTAGAGACGGGGTTTCACCATGTTAGCCAGGACGGTCTCGATCTCCTGACCTCGATCCACCCGCCTCGGCCTCGGCCTCCCAAAGTGTTGGGATTACAGGCGTGAGTCACTGTGCCCGGCCAAAAATCACTAGCATTCTTATACCCCCAAAACAGTCAAACCAAGATCTCAATCAGCAACAAACTCCCATTCCCAATTGCTGCAAAAAGAACAAAATACTTGGAATACGGCTAACTAGGAGGTAAAACATTTCTACAAGAGGACGTACAAACTACTTCTCAAAGAAATCAGAGGTGACACAAAAAGAATAATATTCCACGATCATGGATAGAAAGACTCAATATTGTTAAAATGGCCATACTGCCCAAAGCAGTTGATATAGTAAATGTGATTTTTATTAAACTACCATCACCTTTTTGTCTAGAACTAGAGAAAACTATTTTAAAATTAATATGGAACCCCAAAAAAGCCCCAGAGGTGAAGGGAATTCTCAGCAAAAAGATTAAAGCTGGAGGCATCACGCTGCCTGATTTCACAGTATACTAAAAGGCTACAGTAACAACCAAGCTACAGCATGGTTGTTTTACAAAAATAAACATATACAAATGAAACAAAATAGAGAACCCAGAAATAAGACCACACACTTACAAATATCTGATCTTTGTCAAACTTGACAAAAACAAGCAATGGGGGAAATGATTCCCTTTCTAATAAATGGTGCTGGTAAAACTAGCTAGCCACATGCAGAAAACAGAAACTGGACCTGTTTCTTACACCATATAGAAAAATTAACTCAAGATGGATGAAGACTTAACTGTAAAACCCAAAACTATAAAACTCCTAGAAGACAACCTAAATACTACCATTTAGGATATAGAAATGGGCAAATATTGGCCGGGCGCGGTGGCTCAAGCCTGTAATCCCAGCACTTTGGGAGGCCAAGACGGGCGGATCACGAGGTCAGGAGATCAGACCATCCTGGCTAACACGGTGAAACCCCGTCTCTACTAAAAAAATACAAAAAAACTAGCCGGCCGAGGTGGCGGGTGCCTGTAGTCCCAGCTACTCAGAAGGCTGCGGGAGAATGGGGCGAAGCCGGGAGGCGGAGCTTGCAGTGAGCTGAGATCCGGTCACTGCGCTCCAGCCTGGGCGACAGAGCGAGACTCCGTCTAAAAAAAAAAATAGAAATGGGCAAATATTACATGACAAAGACACCAAAAGCAATTTCAACGGAAGCAAAAATTGACAAATGGGATCAAACTAAAGAGCATTTGTACAGCAAAAGAAAATATCAACAGAATAAATAGACAACTTACAGAATGGGAGAAAATTTTAGCAAACTATGCATCTAACAGAGGTCTAATATTCAGAATCTGTAATAAACTTAAACAAGTTTACAAAAAAAAAAAAACATAAAAAGTAGGCAAAACACATGAACAGACACTTTCCAAAAGAAGACAAACATGTGGCCAGCAATCATATAAAAAAACTCAACATCACTGATCAGTGGAGAAATGCAAATCAAAATCAATATGAGGCACCATCTCACACTAGTTAGAATGGCTATTTATTTGTTGAATAAATTTATTATTTATTGAAAAGTCAAAAAATAAAAGATGTTGATGAGGCTGTAGAGAAAAAGGAACGCTTATACGCTGTTTGTGGTAGTGTAAATTAGTTCGGCCATTGTGGAAGACAGTGTGGTGATTACTCAAAGACCTAAAGACAGAAATACTATTCAACTCACAAATCCCATTACAGGTTATACATCCAAATGAATGTAAATAATTTTATTATAAAGACACATGCATATGTATATTCATTGCAGCACTACTCACAATAGTAAATACATGGAATCAACCTAAATATCCATCAGTAGTAGACTGGATAAACAAAATAAGGTAAATACACATAATAGAGTACTATGCAGCCATAAAAAAAATGAGGTCATGTCATTTGCAGGTACATGGATGTAGATGTAGGCCATTATCCTTAGCAAACACAGAAACAGAAAACCAAATATTGCATATTCTCACTTATAAGTAGGGGCCAAATGGTATGAACACATGGACATATACAAGGGAATAAAACACATTGGGGTGTTTTGGAGAGTAGAGGTTGAGAGGAGAGAGAGGATTGGGAAAAATAACTAATGAGTACTAGGCTTAATATCTGTATGATTAAATAGTCTGTAAAAGAAGCCCCCATGACACAAGTTTACTTACGTAACAAGCCTGCACTTGTACCCCTGAACTTTAAATAATAGTTAAAAAATAAAAAATAAAAAATAAAGTATACATTAATATCACCAATGTACATAAATTATTGTCAGCAAAAAAGTTTTGCCATGACCTTAAGAATAATCCATGTGTTGAGGACAATCATGTTTATTCTGCAGCTCTTGGATAAAATGTTCTGTAAATATCTATTAGATTTATTTGTTCTATGGTGCATATTAAGTCTGACCTTTCTTTGTTAATTTCCTATCTGGAAGATCTGTCCAATGCTGAAAGTGGGGCATTAAAATTTCTAGCTATTATTTTATTGAGGCTTACCTCTCTCTTTAGCTTTTATGTATTTGGTTTTTATGTCTGAGTGTTCCAGTGCTGGGTGCACATATATTTGAAATTGTCATATCCTATAACTGAATTGACACCTTTGTCAGGCCTCTGAGCCCAAGCCAAGCCATCGAATCCCCTGTAACTTGCACGTATAAGCCCAGATGGCCTGAAGTAACTGAAGATTCACAAAAGAAGTGCAAATGCCCTGCCTCGCCTTAACCGAGGACATTCCACCACAAAAGAAGTGAAAATGGGCCGGGCGCGGTGGCTCAAGCCTGTAATCCCAGCACTTTGGGAGGCCGAGACGGGCGGATCACGAGGTCAGGAGATCGAGACCATCCTGGCTAACACGGTGAAACCCCGTCTCTACTAAAAAATACAAAAAAGTAGCCGGGTGAGGTGGCGGGCGCCTGTAGTCCCAGCTACTCGGGAGGCTGAGGCAGGAGAATGGCATAAACCTGGGAGGCGGAGCTTGCAGTGAGCTGAGATCCGGCCACTGCACCCCAGCCTGGGCGGCAGAGCAAGACTCCGTCTCAAAAAAGAAAAAAAAAAAAAAAAAAAAAAAAAAAAAAGAAGTGAAAATGGCCGGTCCTTGCCTTAAGCGATGATATTATCTTGTGAAATTCCTTTTCCTGGCTCAAAAAGCTCCCCCACTGAGCACCTTGTGACCCCCACTCCTGCCCGCCAGAGAACAACCCCCCTTTGACTGTAATTTTCCTTTACCTACTCAAATCCTATAAAACGGCCCCACCCTTATCTCCCTTCCCTTCGCTGACTCTTTCTTTTTGGACTCAGCCCGCCTGCACCCAGGTGAAATAAACAGCCATGTTTGGTGGTCTCTTCACACGGACGCGCACGACAACCTTTATCATTATATAGTGACACTCTTTGTCTCTTTATAGTTTCTGTCTTGAAATCAATGATTTTTGATATAAGAATAGCAACTCCTACTCTTATTTTTTGGTTTCTATTGACATGGAATATCTTTTTTCATTCTTTTATTTTCAGACTATGTGTGCTTTTGTAGGTGAAATGTGTGTGTGTGTGTGTGTGTCTGTGTTTTTTTTTTCGAAGCAACAGATCATTGGACTTGCTTTTCATCCATTCAGCCAGTCTATGCATTTTGTGCATTTCATTTGGAAAATTTAGTCCACTTATATCCATTGCTATTATTGATAAGTAAAGACTCATTCCTGCCATTTTGTTATTTATTTTTTTCTTGTTTGTTTGTTTTTTTTTTCTTCTCTTCGTTATTTCTTTCCTTCCTTTCTTCCTCTAGGGAAGATGATTTTCTGTGGTGATATGATTTAGTTTCTTGCTTTTTAATTTTGTGTTTTCATTGTATGTTTTTGATTTGAAGTTACCATGAGGCTTGCAAATACTACCTTATAACCCATTATTTTAAGCTTAGAACACTATTTACATAAACACTTAACACTATTTACATAAACAAAGAAACAAAAGGAAATTATGTCTTTACTTTTTACCCTCCACTTCTTAACTTTTTGTTGTTTCTCTTTGTATCTCATTGTACTATTTCTTGAAACATAGTTTTAGTCATTTTTTATTGGTTCATTGTTTATTTTTTCTACGTAGACTAAAGGAGTTGACACTCCATGGCTACGATGTTATAATATTCTGGGTTTTTTTCCTTGTACTTACTATTACCAGTCACTTTTACATCTGCAGGTGATTACTTATTGCTTATTAATGTCCTTTTCTTTCTAATTGAAGTACTCACTTCATTTTTGTAGGACTCATCTGGTATTGATGAAATCTGTCAGCTTTTGTTTGTCTGGGAAAGTCTGGCTGATTCTAGAAAACAATATAATTTATAGTTATCTAATGCCAATAAATTTTGCATTATACACCATCAAAATTCAGTGTAAAATTTATTATATTACCACATTAAATTTTGTCATAATACTTTGAAATTTTTCCACAGGGGAACAAAACAAACAAACAAATATATATATAAAAAAAAAAAAACCCGTAGAAAAAATTTTTAAACAATTTGGGAGACAAAGGTATAACCCTAACAGTTTATAGGCAAATTATTATCTCTGCTGCAAAGGCAATAGAACTTTTATTTACTCTCTTTCCATTCAAGTGTTTTTCAAGATATCACACTAACTCCTTTTGTTTATACTGTCCAACAAGAAATTCATCTCATTAAAACTGAGCCACTCTCCTGTTTTTGTGAGTTTATAATTCAAAAAGCCTCTATGTGAGAATAACATCAGCAAGATGACAGATTGGGAGTTTCCAGCACTCAGCATCTTCACAGAAACGTGCATTTGAACAAACATTCACTCAAAAAAGTAACTTCACAAGAGCAAAGTAATTCAGGTAAGCAATTGCCACAAATGGTTGAAACACTTAAATAAGAAAGGATTCATTAAAGAGGTATACAAAAAAAGTTTGACATTACTCATGTCACCCTTCCCTCTATGTGGAGGAAGGAGAATGAAGTGAGAAACAGTGCCACTGACCTTAACACCAAACCCGACCCAGACTTGCCTCTGTGGCCCCAGGCTCCAGGCTGGATCCTACAGACTCAAATTTCAAGATAACCCTAAAGCCAGGTCAGGCCCAGCATCCCTAGGATTCACAGGCTGGCACCCACAGACTAAGGTTCCAGGTTGCCCCAAAGACCTAGGTTTTAGGCTCACCATAGTGCCAGGGAAGCCCCTGGCTTAGGAGGGCTTAGACTCCAAGCAGGCCATTGTGGATCCAGGCTCCATGCTGGTCCTAGTTGCCTCAGGCTCCAGGTCTGCCCCAGTGCTAGACTAGCCCCAGTAGGTCCAGGCATGAGGCCTGCCACCACGGACCAAGGTGCCAGGCCCTCTCCAGCACTAGGTGGATCCTCATGAACTCAGGCCTAAAAGCCACCCCAGGCTCAAGGCCATCTTCTGCAATCCCAGGCTCCAGGATAGTACCTGTGGACCAGGCTTTAGGCAAGCCTCAGTACCATGTCAACCCCCATTTCCCAACTCCACGCCAGCCCTTACAGCGGCAGGCTTCGGGAAAGCCCTAGTGCTAGGTCAGCTCCCATGCCCTGAGACTCCAGGCCAGCTCCTAGGGACCCAGACTCAAGCATGTCACTGGATACCCAGGTCCTAGGACCAGCTCTATAGTCTGAGGAACCAGGATCACTCCAATAGATCCTGACATTAGAACAGTCTCTATGGACTCAGGGCAGGTCCATCCCAGTGGATCAAAGCACCAAGCACACCCCAGCCCCAGACAAACCCTCAGTGACTCAGGATTAGGGCCTATCCCAGGATCCAGTCTGGCATCTGCAGCCTTTACACCAGTCCAGCACCCATGGATCTATGCACCAAGACCACCTCAGTGCCAGTATGACCCCTGTAGACTCAGGTTCAAGGCTCCAAGACGGTAGCTGAAGCCCCAAATTTCAAGCATCTCCTGCCACCTCAGGCTCCACACCCACCCTGTGGCCCCAGGTACCAGGCTTGTACCTCAAAAACTAAGTTCTAGGACTGTCCCAGTGTCGGGTCTGACCTCATTGTCCTAGAGTCCAGGCTAGACACCACAATCCAGGCACATGGTTTTCTACCACAGACCGAGGCCCAAGGCCCACTTCCATGTGCCTACATTTCAGACTCCCCACAGTGGGCCTTGGTAACGTCGGTGCATGCAGACTAAGGACCACACCCATTCTGTATGACCCAGGTGCCAAACTCACACCAGCAGTAGGCTAGCTAAGATGGACTGTGGTTCAAGGCCTGCCACAGGGTTCGGAGTGGAAACTGTGGCCCCAGGCACCAGGACATGATCCACAGTCCCAAGTTCCTGGCCTATCTTTGTGGACTCAGGCTCTAGGCTTGCCGTAGAACTAGGCCTGTCCCTACAACATAAGACTCTAGGCTGAACTCTGTGGAGCGAGGCTGTAAGCCTGTCCCATGCCCAGAGCATCCCCAGTGGCCCCAGGATCCAGACTGGACCACCCAAAATCTTTAGACAGACTGATGGTTGAAGGGCTTTTCCTAACAAAGCCAGCCTGTAAATGTACCTGCTTCAAATGTGCAGACACAAATGCAAGACATAAGTCAGGAATAACCAGGATAATATGACACTACAAAAAGAACAAAATGAAGCACCAGTAAGCAACTATAAAAATGAAAATTGGCCGGGCGCGGTGGCTAACGCCTATAATCCCAGCACTTTGGGAGGCCGAGGTGGGCGGATCACAAGGTCAGGAGATCGAGACCACGGTGAAACCCCGTCTCTACTAAAAATACAAAAAATTAGCCGGGCGTGGTGGCGGGCGCCTGTAGTCCCAGCTACCCGGGAGGCTGAGGCAGGAGAATGGCGTGAACCCAGGAGGCGGAGCTTGCAGTGAGCCGAGGTCGTGCCACTGCACTCCAGCTTGGGGGACAGAGCGAGACTCCGTCTCAAAAAAAAAAAAAAAAAAAAATGAAAATTGACTGGGCGTCCTGCTAGTAGTGACTGTAATCCTAGCACTTTGGGAGGCTAAGGCAGATGGATCACTTGAGCATAGAGGCTTGAGACTAGCCTGGGCAGCACGACAAAACCCCATCAGTGAGCTACAAGGGAGCACAGATGAAGAAATGTAGTTATGAATAGTGTCACAATATTTTGGTCAATGATGAACCACATATACAATGATGTTCCCCTAAGATTATAATGGAGCTGAAAAATTCCTACTGCCTGTTTACCTCTATTGTAGTTATTGTTAAATCATGGAAAAATGCCTTATTTTCATATGTGTGATGATGCTGGTAAAACAAACCCACTCCTTAAGAAAAACTTCAGGCAAGTCCTTCAGAAGGTATTCCAGAAAAAGGCATTGTTATCATAGGGGCTGACAGTTCCATGTGCATTATTGCCCCTAAAGAATTTCCTGTGAGACAAAATATACAGGTGGAATATAGTGATATTGATAATCCTAATCCTGTGCAGGCCTAGGCTAGCATGTGTGTTTGTGTCTTCATTTTTAACAAAAAGAAGTACAAATTATAAAACGATAAAAATAGAAAAAAATGCTAGTAAAGATACAAAGAAAAAGTATTTTTGCATAGCTGTACAGTGTGGTTGTGTTTTAAGCTACGTGTTATTACAAAAGAGTCAAAAAGTTAAAAGATAAAAAGTTTACAAAGTAAAAATATTATCATAAGCTAAGTTTATTATTGATGAAAGAAAATATATTTTTATAAATGTAGTGTAACTTTAGTGTATTTTTTATAAAGTCTATAGAAGTGTATGGTAAGTTCCCAGGCCTTTACATTACCTCAAGACTCATCCACTGACTCACTTAGGAGTGCAAGCTTTATTCATGGTAAGTACCCTATATAGGTGTAGTATGTTTTATCTTTTATAATTTACTTTTGTTGTACCTTTTCAATGTTTAGATACATTTAGATGCACAAATATTTACAATTCCATTACAATTGTCTGTAGTATTCAGTACAGAAACATTTACAGGCGGGTGGCCTAGGAGCAATAGCCTATACTATTATAGCCTAAGTATCTTGTAGGCTATAATGTCTAGGTTTGTGTAGGTACACTCTTTGATGTTTACTCAATGACAAAATTGCTTAATGACACATTTATCAGAATTTATCATTATTGTGCAATTCATGACTATACTTGAAATGAGAATAAGGATATCTGAACAAACAAAGATTAACCATTAAAAAGAACCAAACAAACATTCTGGAACTGGGAGAACAAAATTACGAACATTAAAAATTGTATGAAGTTACAACAGTAGACATGATCAAACAGTAGAAAGAATCAGTGAGCATAAAAGCAGGTCATTTGAAATTTTCTGGTCAGAAAAACAAAAAGAAAAGGAGAATAAAGCCTACAAGACTTAAGAGACAACATAATATGAGCCAAATAGGCATTATGAAAGTTCCAAAAGGAACAAAGAAAGAGAAAAAGGCAAAAAGCATATTTTGAAGAAGAAAAAAAGATGACTCTCTAAATGTGGAGAGGAAAATGAACATCCTGATCCATGGAATGTAAAGAGCCTCAAATAGAACAAGAAAGGAACAAGACACAGATATTCACTGTCACCACTTTTATTCACTCTGACACTGGGAGTTCTAACTAGAGTAATTAGGCAAGAGAAAGAAATAAAAGTAATCCAAATTAGCTTTAAAAAGTTGAATTGTCTCTATTTGAAGTTAACATGATGATATGTATTTGAAAACCCATAAATTTCTACCTCCTGCCCTAAAAAAAAAAAAAAAAAAAAAAAAACCTGATGGAACTAAAACAAATACAGTAAATTTGCAGGAAGTAAAATCAAAATGAAAAAATCAATGTGTTATATCAAAATAAACATCTGTTATGCCTCTATACACTAACAAAGAATTATCAAAAAGAAATTAAGAATTCAATCCTATTTCTAATATGATCAAAATATTAAATATTTAAGAATAAATTTAACCAAAGAAGACACGACTAATCTGTACACTAAAAAATTTGAAACTTTGATGAAACAATGGAGTAAAACTTGTTATTTAGAGGTATATTATTTCAATGCCTAATTTGTTGAGGGTTTTTAACATGAAGGTATGTTGGATTTTATCAAAAGACTTTTCTGTGTCTATTGAAATAATCATGTGGTTTTATTGTTAATTATGATTCTGTGGTGAATCCCATTTATTGATTTGTGCATGTTAAACCAAACTAGCATCCCAGGAATAAAGCCTGCTTCATCACAGTGAATTAGCTTTTTGATATGCTGCTGGATTCAGTTTGCTAGAATTTTGTTGAGGACATTCATGTCTATGTTAATAAAGGATATTTGCCTGAAGTTGTTATTTTTTATTTTGTCTCTGCCAGGCTTTCATTACAGAATGATGCTGGCTACATGGAATGAGTTAGGGATAAGTCCCTCCTCCTCGATTTTTTGGAATAATTTCAGTAGGATTGATACTAGCTCTTCTGCTCTTCTTTGTACATCTGGTAGAATTTGGCTGTGAATCCATCTGGCCCAGGGTTTTTATTGGTTGGTAGACTTTTTATTACTAATTCACTTTCAGAACTCATTATTGGTCTTTTCAGGATTTTAATTTCTTCTTGGTTCAATCTTTTGAGACTGTGTGTTTCCAGAAATTTGTCCGTTTCCCTCTAGGTTTTCTACTTTATGTGCAGAGAGGTGTTCATAGCAGTCCCAGGATTTTTTATATTTCTTTGGGATCAATTGTAATGTAACCTTTGTCATTTCAGATTGTGTTAATTTGGATCTTTTCTCTTTTTTTCTTTATTAAACTTGCTAGTGGTTTATCTATCTTGTTTAATCTTTTGAAGAACCAACTTTTGGGTTCTTTCATCTTAAGTATGGATATTCACATCTCAGTTTTATTCAGTTCAGCTCTGATTTTAGTTATTTTTTGTCTTTTGCTAGCTTTGGGTTGGTTTGCTCTTGCTTTTTCTAGTGCCTCTAGATATGATGTTAGGTTTTATATTTGAGATCCTTCTAACTTTTTTTTTAACTTTTAAGTTCAAGGGCACATGTGCAGGTTTGTTACACAGGTAAACTTGTGTCATGGAGGTTTGTTGTACAGATTATTTCATCACCCAGGTATTAAGCCTAGTTATTTTTCCTGATCCTTTCCCTCGTCCCACCCTTCACCCTCCAATAAGCCCCACTGTGTGTTGTTTCCCTCTTAGTTTCCATGTGTTCTCCTCATTTAGCTCCCACTTATAAGTGATATCATGTGATATTTTGTATTCTATCTCTACATTAGTTTGCTAAGGATAATGGCCTTCAGCTCCAGCCATGTCCCTACAAAGAAAACGATTCTGTTATTTTTTTATGGCATCATGTGATTTTATGGTGTATATTTAGTGTTATAAACGTCTATATTAACTGCTTTAGTTGCTTTAGCTTTAGCTGCGTCTTAAAGAGTCTACTGTGTTGTATGTCTGTTTTTATTAATTTCAGGGTTTTTTTTATTTCTGCCTTAATTTTATTTTATTTTACCCAAAAGTCATTCAGAAGCAGGTTGTTAAACTTCTATGTAATTGTATAGTTTTCATAACATGGATTTCATAGCTCTTCATGGTATTGATTTCCATTTTTGTTTCTCTGTGGTCTGAGAGTGTGGTTTGTATAATTTTGATTTTTTTAATTTATTGAGGCTTACATTATGGCTGAGCATGTGGGCAATCTTAGAGTATGCACTGTATGAAGATGGGAAGAATGTATATTCTATTGTTAGATGGAGTGTTCTGTGGATATAGATTAGATCCAATTGGTCAAGTGTTGAGCTTGTCAAATCCAGAATATTCTTGCCAGTTTTCTGCCTCATTGATCCATTTAACATTGTCAGCAGAATATCAGAAGTTGTTTAAATCTCATCCCAGATCTCCAAGAAAGTGTTTTATAAATCTGGGTGTTCCAATGTTGTGTGTGTATATATATATGACAGTTAAGTCTTCTCCTTGCATTGAGATCTTTATCATTATGTAATGCCCTTCTTTGTCCTTTATGATCACCGTTGGTTTACAGTTTGCTTTATCTGGTATAAGAATAACAACACTTGCTCTTTTTTGTTTTCTGTTTTCCTGATAGATCTTTCTCCATTCCTTTATTTTGAGCTTATAGTGTCATTACTTGTGAGATAGGTCTCTTAAAGACAGTAGACAGTTGAGACTTGCTTCTTTATCCTACTTGATACTCTATGACTTTTAAGTGGGACATTTAGCCTAGAGAACCCCATAAACCCATCCAGAAGGCTTCTAGAACTGATAAATGTCTTCAGTAAAGTTATACAATATGAAATCAACATACAAAATAGGAGCATTTCTCAACACCAATAATGTCTAAGCTCAGAGGCAAATCAAAAATGTAATTCCATTTACAATATCCACAAAAAATACATAGAAATACAGCTTACCAAAGAGGTGAAAGATTTCTACAGCAAGAATTACAAAACACTGCTGAAAGAAATTATAAATGACATAAACAAATAGAAACACATTTAATGTTCTTGGATAGAAAGAATCAATATTTTTAAAATGGTCATATAGCCCAAAGCAATTTACAGATTCAGTACAATTCCCATCAAACAACAAACATCATTTTTAACAGAATTAGAATAAACTATTACAAACTATTAGTGAAACAGAAATGAGTCCAAATTGCCAAAACAATCCTAAGCAAAATAAGCAAAACTGGAGACATCACATTATTCAACTTCAAACTATACTACAAGGCTACTGTAACTAAAACAATATCGTACTAGTACAAAAGAGAGACATACACTAATGGAACAAGACAGATAACCAAGAAATAAAGGTACACACCTGCAACCACCTGATTTTCAACAAAGTCAACAATAACAAACAATAGGGAAAGGACTCCCTATTTAACAAGCGGTGCTGGGATAACAGGGTGACCACGTGCAGAAAATTGAAACTGGATATCTTCCTTTGACTATCTACAAAAACTAACTCAAGATGAATCAAATACTTAAATATAAGACCTAAAGCAATTAAAAATCCTACAAGAAAACCTAGAAAATACCATTCTGGTCATTGGACTTGGCAAAGAATTTATGACTAAATCACCAAAAGCAATAGCAACAAAAATAGACAAGTGGAACCTAATTAAATTAAAGAGATTATGCACAGCAAAAGGAACTATCAACAGAGTAAACAGACATCCTACAGAATGGGAGAAAATATTCAGAAACTATGCATCCAAGAAATGTGTGATATCCAGAATCTATAAACAACTTAAAACAAATCAGCAAGCAAAAAAACAAAAGCCCCATTAAAAAATGGGCAAAGAACATGAACGAAGATTTTTCCAAAGAGACATATATTTGGCCAACAAATATATGAAAACATATTTATCATCACTAATCATTAGAGATGTGAAAATCAAACTCACAATGAGATACCATCTCACACCAGTCAGAACGGCTATTATTAAAAAGTGAAGAAACAACAGATACCGATGAGGTTGTACAGAAAAAGGTACACTTATACACTCCTGGTAGAAATGTAAAGTAGTTCAGTCACTGTGAAGAGTAGTGTGAAGACTTCTCGAATAACCTAAAACGTAACAACCATTGGACCCATTAATCCTACCACTTGGTATATACCCAAAGGAAAATAAATCATTCTACCAAAAAGACACATGCATACATATGTTTTCACCACTAGTCACAAGAGCAAAGACATAGAATCAACCCAAATGTACATCAGTGGTTGATTGGATATAGAATGCGTGGTATATATACATTAATGAAACAGAACAGAGAACCCAGAAATAAACCTACACATGTAAGATCAAGTGATCTTTGATAAGGTTGCCAAGAAAACAAAATGTAGAAAAGATAGTCTCTTCAATAAATAGTGTTGGGACAACTGGATATGCAAATGTAAAATAATGAAATCTGACCCTCATCTCACACCACATACAAAAATCAACTAAAAATGAGCTAAAAAATTAAAATAAGATCTAAAAGTGTAAATCTAGTGGTAGAAAATGTGTGAAACATGAAAACAAAAACATATGGAGGAAGCTTTTTGGCATTGGTTTATGCAATTATCTTTTTTGATGTGACTCTAAAAACACAGGCAAGACATCAAAAATAGAAATTGAATTTTATTAAAATAAAAGCTTCCGCACAGCAAAGTAAATATTCAAAAGTGTCAAGATTAAGATTAAATCTACAGAATTGGAGAAAATATTTTCAAACCATGCAGCTGATAATGTAGAAAATATTTAACAAATTTTATCAACTCATAACAATAAAGCAATCCAATTAAAAATGGAAAAAGGATCATAATAGACATTTCTGAAAATAAAAAATATATATTTCCAACACATATATGACAAAATGCTCAACATCTGTAATTGTCAGGAAAATGCAAATCAATACCACAATGAGACATCATGTCACACTTGTTGGATGGTCTCTGTGGTTCCTTGGTCTATTTTGTGTTGCTAAAAGGAATACCTGAGACTGGGTAATTAATTTTAAAAAATAGGTTGATTTGATCATGATTCTCATGAATGGAAAGTTCAAGATGGGGCATCTGCATCTACTGAGGACCTCAGGCTGCTTCCACTCATGACAGAAGGTAAAAGGAGGCTGGTGTGTGCTGAGATCACATGGTGAAAAAAGGAAGCAAGAAAGAGAAGTGGTAGATGCTGGGCTATTATTAACAACAAATATTCATGGGAGCTACTAATGTGAGAACTCATTCACCCCCAATGGGGGGCATTAGTCTATTAATCAGGGATCTGCCTCTGTGACCTAAACATCTCCCATTAGGGCCTACTACCAACATTGGGGATCAAATTTCAACATGAAGTTTGGAAGGGACAAGCATCCAAACCATAGCATATGGCCATTATCAAAAAGACAAAAGATAAGAGTTATGAGGAGAAAAGGAATTCTTTTTATACTCTTTTTGGGAATGTAATTTTTTATGGCCATTATGGAAAACAGTGTAAAGATTCCCATAAAAATTAAAAAATAGAACCAACATATGATTCAGTAATCCACTACTGAATACATACTCAAAGGAAATGAATTCAGTATGTCAATGAGATAGCCACACTCTCATGTCCATTGCAACGCTATTCACAATAGTCAATATATATAAGCAGACTGAGTTCCTGTCAAAGTATGAGTGGATCAAGAAAAAGTGGAATATATACACCTTAAAGAAGAAGAAGATCCTATCATTTGCAACAACATGATGAACCTGGAGGACATTATGCTTACTGAGATAAACCAGGCACAGAAACACAAATATTACATGAACTCACTTGTTTGTGGAATCTAAAGAGCAGACCTCATAGAAACAAAGAGTAGAATGCTGATAGCCAGCGGCTGGGATTTGGGGAAAGTAAGAAAAATGGTAGTCAAAAAATACAAAATTTCAGTTGTGCAGAATGAACACATTTTACATCTATACACATGAATACATTAGGATCTAATTTACAGCATGGTGACTATAGTTAACAATACTGTATTATATACTTGAAATTTGTTTAAATGTTCTCAACAACAAAAAACAAATACTAACTATATGAGGTGAAGGATATGTTAATTAACTTGATTGCAGTTATCATTTCACAATGTATAGAAATATCGAAACATCACCTTGTATACCTTAAATATATACAAATTTCATTTGTCAATTTTATCTCAATAAATCTTTCAAAAAATCACCGAGTTGAAATTGTGTCTTAGTCGTTTTTCAGTTTCTGTAGCTGAATTTTTGATACTGAGTAACTTATTTTTTAAACAAGGAAATTTATTCCTCAGAGTTATGGAGGCAGGGAAGTCCAAGCTTTAAGTGCTGCCTCTGGTGAGGGCCTTCTTATTGCATCATAACATGGTGGAAAGCATCATACGATGAGAGAGCAAGAATGTGACAGATCAGGTTTCTCTTCCTGTTTTTATAAAGCCATAGTCCCACAATGGATGTCCCATCCTGATGACCTTATCTAATCTTAATGACCTCTCAAAGAGCCTTCGTCTTAATACTATTACAATGGGTATTAAATTTCAGCATGAGTTTTGGTGAGGACATTCATACCATAGCAAATTGCTACTAAAGAAAAAAAAAAAGTGGGGGGTAATTACTAACCTAGATTCTGTTGCCGATGAAAGGTTATGTGGCAGCTGTGCATTCTGGTTCAGAGATGTAAAAGCCCTGCCATTGTTTGACTGGTGGTGAGCATTTCGGAGGATGAAGGTAGAATACGACGAAACAGCCTTGTCATTCAGATAGAAATATGCCAGATAGTAATTGGCATGTTATTTTGTGTAACTTCCGGGATCCTCTGAGAGCACAAAGCCTGGCCAGTCTCGTGGTCATTGGCCCTGTGAACTGCTATAGCAAACAATCACAAATTTTGAAAGTAATATAAAATCAAGTCATTTGACTGATAATGGGAGTAAGAAGGGGATTAAAAAATTGAATGTTTTTGCTCCACAGACCTCTTGCTTGGCTTTTGAATTGAGCAGGGAGGAATACACACACATGGGTAATTATAACCATAGTAAACAAACATTCACCTTTTATGTCACTATTAAGCAATAAAGTAGAGGCCAGGCATGGTGGCTCATGCCTGTAATCCCAGCACTTTGGGAGGCCAAGGCGGGTGATTCATTTGAGGTCAGGAGTTTGAGACCAGACTGGCCAACATGGTGAAACTCTGTCTCTACTAAAAATACAAACAAACAAACAAACAGAAAATGAGCTGGGCATGGTGGCACATGCCTGTAATTCCAGCTACTCAGGAGGCTGAGACACGAGAATTGCTTGAACCCAGGAGGTGGAGGAGCAGTGAGCCGAAATTGTGCCACTGCACTCCAGCCTGGGTGACAGAGTGAGACCCTGTCTCAAAAAAAAAAAAAAAAAAAAAAAAGTAAAGTAGAATATTTACTATCACAGTATCACATGAGTTTCCACATAAAATGTGGAATTTTATGTGACTTTTCACTTTGACGTATATTCATAATCTTTTAGGGTTTTTTCCTGCCAATAGAAACAATGCTCATAAAAATACTCTTATATGTATGTCCTGGTACAGAAGATTAAGACTTTTTCTAGGATATAAACCGAGGAGTGGAATTGCTGAATCCTATGCTATACACATAGTCAATATTATTATATAATACTATGTTGCTTTCCAAAGAACTGTCCCAATTTACATTTCTACCAGCAGTGTATAATTTTGCCAGTTATTTCATATATTCACCAACCCTTGATAATATTAGGTTTGACATGTTTGCCAAATTAATATGGAATGAAGTGACATTTCTCTTTGGTTTTAATTTGCATTTTCTACTTACTATTGAGATAGAGCATCATTTTAATTATACATTCACCATTCATTTTTGCTCTCTTGTGAAATGCCTTTTCATGAAGTTTTTATTTTTACTATTGATACATTGATGTTCTTCATACATTCTGGATACATATCCAGTTTTGGTGATATGTGTCACAAACATTAACTCCCAGTTGATTTTTTTTTCTAATTCTCTGGTTGGTAACTTTTTTAGATTCATGGGTTTTTAATTTAATTCAAACATCTTTCTCTTTATCATTAGCCTTTCTTATGTTCTTTATGAAAGTGGATGTTCCTATCAAGATTGTGCAGATATAGCTCTGTACTATCTTCCAAAACCCATATTTTTCTTTTTTGCCTTTCACTTTTTATCTACACATTATCTGAAATAAATTATTGTGAATGGTATAGGTAAGGAAATAATTTCTTTTATTTTCCATACTAATGTATAACTAACTCACAATTATTTATTAAAAATGTCATCATTCCCGGCTAGAGTGATACATTTATCAATATATCTAACTCTGTCTATATATGTATGTATGTTATGTATGTATCTATTTATTATCTATCAATTTATGTAGTCTGTTTCTGACATCTTTATTCTATTCCACAGATCTCTTTTGTCTATAATTGAACCAATTCCCCACAGCTTAAATAACTGTAACAATGTGTATTCCTATGTAGTGAAGGAAGTTCTTTGATCATTTTTTTCTTCCAGAATGTTTTGGATATTCTATGCACTTCTCATTTGCACATAAATGTTGGTATCAGCTACTCAATGTCTAAAATACTTTTTCTTCTTTACTGTTAGACATTCTTATACAGTATGAACACAAGTTCTTTCTCAGTCACGCGTATTATAAATGTACTATCTAATATAAGGCTTGTCTTTAATCTCTCTTTAGGGTGTCTTTTGATGAACAGATATTGTTGATTTTAATATGGTAAAATCAATCAGTTTTTAAATCTTTTAATGTATATTTGTTAATATTTGTTGGTAGGTAGTAGGTGTATATATTTATGTGGAACATAAGATGATTTGATACAGGGATGCAATACATGATAATCATATCATAAAATGAAGTATCCATCCCCTCAAGCATTTATTCTTTGTGTTACAAACAATGCAATTATACTCTTTTAGCTATTTTAAAAAACACAATTAAATTATTATTGACTATAGTCACCATGCTATTCTATCAAATACTAGGTCTTTTTCATTCATTCTAACATTTTTTTAAATTTATTAATCATGTCCACTTCCACTCTACTCACTTACTACCCTTCCCATCCTCTTGTAACCATTTTCTACTCTCTTTTAATGTTGGTTTAATTGTTGTAATTTTTAGTTCCCACAAATAAGTGAGAACACATGATATTTGTCTTTCTATGCCTGGCTTATTTCACTTAACACACAATGACTTCCAGTTCTATCAGTGTTGTTGCAAATGACTGAACGTGATTGCTTTTTATGGCTGTATAGTATTCTATTGTGTATAATACCACATTTTCTTTAGTAATCCATCTATTGATCAACATCTAGGTTGCGTCCGTACCTTGACTATGGTGAAAGGAACTGCAACAAACGTGAGAGTGCATATGCCAATTTGATATCAATTTGATACCAATTTGACTTTTTTTTTCCTTTTGGGTATATATTCAGCAGTGGGATTGCTGGATCATATAGTAGCTCTATTTTTAGTTTTATGAGGAACCTCTAAATTGTTTTCCATAGTGATTGTACTAACTTTTATTCCCAACAATAGTGTATGAGGGTTCACTGTTCTCCACATGATCGCCTGGATTTGTTATTGCCTGACTTTTGGATATAAGCCATTTTAACTGGGGTGAGATGACATCTCATTGTAGTTTTTATATATCTTCTCATATGTCTGTGTTCCATTTGTATGTCTACTTTTGAGAAATTTCTATTCAAATCTTTTGCCCATTTTTGATCATATTATCAGATTTTTTAACCATAGGATTGTTGAAGCTTCTAATATATTCTGGTTATTAATCCCTTGTCAGATGGGGAGTTTGCAAATATTTTCTCCCATTCTGTGGATTGTCTCTTCATTTTTTGATTGTTTCCTTTGCTTGCAGAAATGTTTTAACTTGATTTGATCTCATTTGTCAATTTTTGCTTTTGTAGCCTGTGCTTCTGGGGTATTACTCAAGAAATTTTTGCTCAGACCAATGTCCTGGATAGTTTCACAAAGTTTTATTGTAGTAATTGCATAGTTCAAGATCCTAGATTTAATTCATCAAAGAATTTTCATTTGATTTTTGTATATGCAAGCAACAAGTTTTTGGGATTTTTTTCTGGTTTTTTTTTTTTTTATTGTAGATAGAAGGCAGTGTTAGCATGCTTCTCCCACTTGGAAGGAGAAAATAGTGGGTAGAGATTCACACTCTTAATTTTTTTTCCAAGAACCGTCAGAGACACTTACCAGGAAAACCAAAAGGATCCACAGATCCTTTAAAAGAAGTGGAAGGCTCACTGTGTGAGACAGGCAAAAACCTGTAAGTTTACAGATTGTGAGACAGGGAAAGCCGACCTCTAAGCACACATCCCCACCAGGAAATCTGAAAATACAAACCATAGGAGAAGGCCTTAACCCTGCCTCGAGCTGAAATGGATTTATGGATGGCATGAAATATAAAAGCAGAAGAAGCAGTGGGATGTGCCTTGTAGTCATTTCCATTCTCCAGCATGAGCCCAGGGAAGCCATTCCTGACTATACCTCACAGGGTCCCTTGGGGGAAGTCAGCCAATAAACTCAAGGGAGGGATCGCAGGGTGGAAGAAGCTCTCAAATACATTTTGTGATATTATTTTGAGTAGGGACGATCTCCTTTAAACAGAACCTGGGAGCAAGTGGGAAGTGTGCTGCGGACATGAGCATAGGAGATGGGTGCCCAGCCTCATAGGCAGACAAGGAGGGTGGTGACCTGAAAGCTGTGATTGTTATCTCTGCAAAGAAGCATACCACCTGAGGAAGGTGTAAGTTCTGTGCACAGGCTGCCTGGATCTAAATCTGGTGCTATTAATAGGGCACTGCGGGAGTGAGACCAACCTTGCCTAACAGGTGGAAACTGGGTGAGGCTTATTGCTGCCTATTACACCCCACTTCTTTTGCAAAGTCTTGTGCACAGCAGAGCCAGTTAGAGTCCCCTCTGGAACATCACGCCAGTGGCCTGAGAACCACCCTTTGTTTCCCACAGCTGCCACAAAAGACCCCATCCAAAGAAAGTCTTAGCTCAGACCCACCTAACTGGGCCCCTACCTCTTGGTATTTCCCCAGTGGCACTGGTAGCTTTACACACAGGACATAAACTAGTGGGAGCTTTATAGCTCTGTCCATTGCCTGGGAAACCAGAATCCTTCCCCTGGACAACTTAGGGCAAACTCAAATCTCACTGCTATTACCACAGCTGGTGCTCTGTGAGTCATTTAGGCACCAGAGTTACAGTGTTAAAGTATCCTGTGTTTTTCTGTGTGATTACTCTTACCAGTGAATTTTGTACCTTTGATTGATTTCTTATTTCTCACTAACATCCTTTAATTTCCGATTAAAATAATCTCTTTCACATTTCTTTTAGTACAGGTCTGATGTTGATTAAATCCTTCAGCTTTTGTTTGTCTGGAAAGGTCTTTTTTTCTCCTTCATGGTTGAAGAATAATTTTGCTAGATATAATATTCTAGGGTAAGAGTTTTGATCCTTCAGCACTTCAAGTATGTCATGCCACTCTCTCCTGCCATGTAAAATTTCCACTGAAAAGTACGCTGCCAGTAGTATTTGAACTCCATTGTATTTTATTTGTTTATCTTCTCTTGTGGCTTATAGGATCCTTTTTTTAAAAAAAATCCTTAAACTTTGCAATTCCTAAATCCTTAGGAATTTGATTACTAAATTCCTTGAGGTAGTGTCCTCATCTTTCAGAGGAATGGGCCCCCATATGATTCAGGGTTGGTCCATAAAGGCTGTCTAAGAGCCAAGTCCTGGAATCGGGGATCTCAGTTTCCCACTTGCTGCTCTACCACCCTGTGGCTAAGGTGCCAGACAAAGTACACTTTACTTTTTCCTGCGCTTTTCTCAAGCAGAAGGAGTCTCACCCCGTAGTCACTCCAGCTGGGAATATGCTCAGTCTCACTAGAAACCAGCAAATCTCAGAGGGCCTTGACGTACTACCTGGGTATTGCTCCTGGTTATTCAGAGCCCAAGGTTTCTGTTGGTAGCAGGTGTTGAATCCTGACAGATCTGAGTCTTTCCCTTTAAGGGAGCAAGTCCCATTCTGACCAGAAGTGTGTCTAGAAATGTTGTGTGAGAGCTAGGTCCTGGGAAAGGGGCCTCAGGACTCTGATCAATGTCCTATCTTGCTGTGGCTGAGGTGTTATCCAAGATGCTAGACAAAGTACTCTCAAATCTTCCTTCTCTTCTCCTCAATTGGAAGGAAGAGATCTTTTTATTTGAGCCGAGAGCTCTGAAGCCTCTCCCTGCGGTGTCCCAGTTGGTATCACAGGAGGTCAGGTGGACCCCCCCAGTCCACTGGCTCTGGGCCCAGCTCAGCACGAGGACTCAATTAGGAGTTGCATTCCCTGTGGCCTAGACTGCCTTTCAAATTTCTTAGGGGTCCAGAGTACTTTAGCCCGTGGTGGTGATGTTTGCAGAAACTCAAATTTTAACTGCTGGGATTGATGCTTCCCCTCTGGCTAGAGCTGGTTTAAGTGCTCCCTCCGTGGATGGGCATTAGCTGAGTTTTATCTTGTTTTGTTTCTTGCTATAACAAGGGCAGGACTGAGTTCAATGTCTCACAATTGCTGGCTCCTCCTCTCTCCAGGACACAAAAATGCTCTCCACATTCCATTGGTGCTGCCTGGAGATGGGAGAAGGGTAGTGCCAGCAATACAATACTGTTTTTCCTGCTTCTTCTGTGTCTCTTTTACTGATATGAAGTTGAAATCTGGTAATGTGAGTGAGTGCTCACCTTATTTTTGGTTCTTACGAAGGTGGTTGTGTGTGTGTGTGTGTGTGTGTGTGTATGTGTGTGTGTGTGTAGATGTAAATTGGTGTCCTTGAAGTGGGGGATGGTTGGTGGATGTTCCCATTCCACCATCTTGCCCCTGAAGGCTTGATCAGTTTTTATTACAATTTATGAATGTTTTATCTTCTATGTTTTCTCTTCCCTGAGTTCATGAAATTATTTGTCTATGTGGTTTTCTAAAAGTTTTTAGTTTTACTTTTTATCTTAAATCTTTAACTTACTTAAAAATCAATTTTTAAAATTGGGTCAGAGGTGGATAAAGATGGCTGAATAGAAGCCCTCAGAGATCATTTCTTCTGCAGAAATATCAAATTAAACAATCAGCCACCCAAAATACACCTTCATAAAAAAAAATAGGCTTCGGTACCAGCTCAGCCACCAATGAGATAGAGCAGCAAGTGGGGTCCTGGCATACCAGATTCCAGGCTTTGCTCTTGAATGGCATTTCTTGACCCACTGCTGTGAAGGGTAAGAATCAGACCTGGCAGCATTCACAACACGCTGACTGAAGAGCCTTTGGGCTTTGAGTGAACATTGGCAGTATCCATGCAATACTTTCCATGAGTTTTGTGTGGTGGTGGCCATAAGGAGAATGTTTGCTGCTTGAGGAAAGAGGAGAGAAGAGTGGGAAGGGATTTGTCTTGTGCCTTGGGTGTCAGATCAGTCATAGTAGAATGGAATATCAGATTGATTTCTAAGTTCAGGTCCAGGTTTCCAGTTGACATCTCTGGACTGGCTTGGAGTTTGGAGGAACTTGCTGCCATGAATAAAAAGATGCAGGGCTGGCTGGATTCACCACCTGCTGATTGTAATGTCCTTGTGCATTAAGAAAGTGTAGGCAGTAGTAGGCAGACAACAGTCATCACGGGCCTTGGGAAAGATACCGTGCTATGCTGGCTTCAGGCCTGATTAATCACATTTCCAGTCCTGATGGCTACTGTAGTGTTTCTGCAACCCCTGTCTCCGCTCCCGTCAGACTAGCATGGACAGAAGTCTTTACTTCATTTGTTTGGGGGAAGGTAGGGAAGGGAACAACACACTCTGGCTGGTCCAAATCTTACCCAAGACCACCAATGCCATGCCTCCATGAGTCTGCAAAAGGTAGAGTGTTACTGGGCTTGGGGTGTCCCCTAATGTAGATATGGCTGCAATGACCAAATATTTACATCACAACACCCAGGTCCCTTGGGATACTTGGAAAGCCTTTCTAAGAAGGATGGCAACAAATAAACCTGGACTGGGAAGACTGCAGTAAATTCCTATCTCTTAAATGCTCAGACACCATTGAATATCCACAAGCATCAAGCTTATTCAAGAAAACATGATCTTACCAAATGAACTAAATAAGACATCAGTGACCAATCCCAGAGAGACAGAGTAGTGTGTCTCCTCAGACAGAGGTTTCAAAATAATTGTTTTGAGGAAGCTCAATAAAATTCAAGTTAACAAAGAGAAGGAATTCAGAATTTCATCAGATAAACTTAGCAAATAGACTAATAAAAAAGCATCAAGCAGAAATTCTGGAAGTGAAAAATGCAACTAACATACTGAAGAATGCATTAGAGTCCTTTAATAGCAGAATTGAATAAGCAGAAGAAAGAATTAGTGAAGCTATTTGAAAATACATAGTTAGAGGAGATGAAAGACAAATTAAAAAGAATGAAGCATGCCTACAACATTTACAAAATATCCTCTAAAGGGCAAATCTAAGTGTTATTGGACTTGAAAATGAGGTAGAGAGAGAGAGACCAGTGTAGTAACTTATTCAAGTGTATAATAAAAGAAAAAATCCCAAACCTAAAGAAATACACCAATATTCTAATACAAAAAGGTAATAGACTATCAAGTAGATTTAACCCAAAGAAGACTATGTAAAGGCATTCAATAACAAAGCTCCAAAAGGTCAAGGATAAAGAAAGGATCCTAGAAGTAACAAGAGAAAAGACACAAAAAACATACAATGCAGCTCAAATATATCAGCAGCAGACTTCTCAGAGGAAACATTACTGGCAAGAAAACAATGGGATCACATAACTAAAGTTCTGGAGGAGGAAAACTTTCATTCTGGAGTAGCATATCCAGGGGAAATATCCTTCAAACATGGAGAAGAAATAAAGACATTCCCAGAAAACAAAAGCTGAAGGATATCATCAACACCAGACCTGCCTGACAAGAAATGATAAAAGGAATTCTTCAATCTGAAGGAAAAGGACATTAACAATAGAGCAATAAGAAATCATCTGAAGGTCCAAAACTCACTGGTAACAGTTGGTACACAGCAAAACACAGAATATTATAACACTGTAATTCAGTTCTGTAACTTACTCGTATTGTGAGTAGAAAGGCTAAAAGATGAACCAATGAAAAGTGATAGCTATGACAACTTTTCAAGACATAGGCAATACAATAAAATACAAATAGAAACAACAACATGTTAAAAAGCAGGGAGATGAAGTTAAGGGTAGAGCCTTGATTAGTTTATCTTTGCTTGTTTGTTAGACTGGTTGTTCCTATGCAATCAGTGTTAGGTGGCCATCAGTTTAAAATAATGGTTTATGAGATGTTCTTTGCAAGCCTCATTCTAACATCATTTAAAAAAAAATGTTCAACATACACACACAAAATAAAAAGCAAGAAATTTAAACATAAGACCTGAGAAAACCACCTTCACTAAAACGCAGACACGAGGGAAGGAAAGAAGGAAGAGAAGACAACAAAACAACCAGAAAACAAAAAATAAGAGTAAGTTTTTACTTATCAATAATAACATTGAACATAAATGGACTAAACTCTCCAATCAAAAGACATAGAGTGATGAATGGATTTCAAAAATCCCAGCAATCTATTGCCCACATGAAAAACATTTCACCTATGAATACACACAGAGACTGAAAATAAGGGATAGAAAAATATATTCCATTTCAATGAAAACCAAAAAAAAAAGAAAAAAAAAAAAGCAGGAGTAGCTATACTTAGGTCAGATAAAGTGGATCTCAAGACAAAAAGTATAAAAAATAACAAGGAAGGTCATTATATAGCAATACATGGAACAATTCAGCAAAAAAATATATAACAATTGTCAATATATAGGTACCCACACTGGAGCACCCAGATATATGAAGCAAATGTTATTAGAACTAAAGGAAGATATATACCCCAATACAATAATACCTGGAGACTTCAACATCCTATATTCAGCATTGGACAGATCATCCAGACAGAAAATTTAAAAAGAAACATCAAATTTAATCTGCACAATAGAACAAATTGACCTAATATTTATTTATAGAATATTTCATCCAACGGCTGTGAAATCCACATTCTTCTCTTCAACACATGGATTATCCTCAAGTATATCTGATGTATTAGGACACACAACAAGTCTTAAAAAATTCAAAAAAATAAAGCAATATTATCTTATCTGACCACAGGGAAATAAAACTAGATATCATTAACAAGATTAATTTAGAAAACTATACAAATACATGAAAAGTAAACAATATGCTAATGAATTACCAGTGGTCAAATGAATAAATTTAGAAGATTATTTTTTAAAAAAATATGGAAACAAGTTAAAATGGAAACACAGTCTACCAAAACCCATGGGATACAGTGAAATTGTTACTAAGAGAAAAGACTATAGCAAAAAGGGCCTATATCAGATGAGTAGAAAAACTTTAAATAACCAACCTAATGAGGCATCTTAAAGAATTAGAAAAGTAAGAGCAAGTGAAATCCAAAATTAGTAGAAGAAATAAAGTAATAAAGATCAGAACAGAAATAGATGAAATTAAAAATATACAAAAGATCAATGAAATAAAAACTTGATATATTTCAAAAGATAAACAAAAGAGACAAACCTTTAACCAGACTAATAACAAAAGAGAGACGACTCAAATAAATAGAATCAGAGATGAAAAAGGAAACATCGCAATCAACACCACAGAAATTAAAGGATCATTAAAGGATCAAAGGATCATATAAACAACTGTGATGTGCCAATAAATTGGAAAACCTAACAGCAACGGACAAATTCCTAGACACACAGAACCTAAGAAAGCTGAACCATAAAAAAACCCAAAACCTGAACACGCCAATATAAAGTGATGAGATTGAAGCCATAATAAATATCTCCCAGCAAAGAAAAGCCCAAGATTCGATGGTTTCACTGCTGAATTTTACCAAACATTTAAAGAACTCATACTAACGTTGCTGAAAGTATTTCAAAAAATAGAGAAGTAGGGAGTTCTTTCAGACTTATTCTGTGAATTTTGTATTACCATAATATCAAAACTGGACAAAGACACATCAAAAAAGAAAACTACAGACCACTATTCCTGATGAACACCGAAGCAAAAGTTCTCAAGAAAATACTAACAAATCAAATTCTACAACAGTTGAAAATGATCATTCATCATGACCAAGTGGGATTTATTCCAGAGATGAAAGAATGCTTTCATAGATGCAAATCAATCAATATGATACATTATGTCAGCAGAATGAAGGACAAAAACCATATGATCGTTGCAATAGAGGCTGAAAAACCATTAGATAAAACTAAAATCTCTTCATGATAGAAGCCCTCAAAAAACTTGGTATAAAAGGAACACACCTCAACACAGGTAGACCCAAAGCCAGTCTCATGCTGAATGGTGAAAACATGAAAGCCTTTACACTGAGAATTGGAAGAAGGAAAGGATGTCCACGTTCACTACTGTCATTCAACATAGTAACGGAAGTCCTATCTACAGAAATCAAAACAAAGAAGAAAGAAAAAGAAAGAAAGAGAGAGACAAAGAAAGAAAGAAAGAACAAAAGAAAGAAAGAAAGAAGGAAAGAAAGAAAGAAAGAAAGAAAGAAAGAAAGAAAGAAAGAAAGAAAGAAAGAAAGAAAGAAAGAAAGAAAGAGAAAGAGAGAGAAAGAAAGAAAGAAAGAAAGAAAGAAAGAAAGAAAGAAAGAAAGAAAGAAAGAAAGAAAGAAAGAAAGAAAGAAAGAAAGGAAGGAAGGAAGGAAGGAAGGAAGGAAGGAAGGAAGGAAGGAAGGAAGGAAGGAAGGAAGGGCATCCAAAGAAGGACAAAGAAGAAGTCAAATGATCTTGTTTGTATGTGATGTGATCATATATTTGGAAAACCTAAAGATTCCACCAAAAAAAAAATTAGAAGTCATGGAATTACTGTAAACAAATTTAGTAATATTGCAGTTTACAAAATCAATGTACAAAAATCAGTAGCATATCTGTATGCAAATAGCAAACAATCTGAAAAAGAAATTGAAAAAGTAAGTTCATTAAAATAGCTACAAATATATAAAATACCTGAGAATAAACTTAAACAAAGAAGTGAAGGAACTCTACAATGAAAACTATAATACACTGATATAATAAATTGAAAATGACACAAAAAATTGGAAAGGTGCTATGCTCATGGATTAGAAAAATCAAAATTGTTAAAATATCCTTACTACCCAAATCAATCTACAGGTTCAATGCAATCCCTATCAAAATACCAATAACATTCTTCACAGAAATAGAAAAAGTAATCCTAAAATTATATAGAAACACACACACACAAAAAAAAACAAAAAACAAAAAACAGAATAACCAAAGCTATCCTGTACAAAAAAAGTTAAACTGGAGAAATCACCTTACCTTACTTCAAATTGTATTACAAAGATATAGGAACCAAAACAATATGGTATTGGCATAGAGACAGACACATAGAGCAATGGAACAGAAGAGAGAACGCATAAACAAATCCACACGTCTACAGTGAACTCGTTTTTGACTAAGGTGCCAAGAATATACATCAGGGAAAGCATAGTTGTTTCACCAAATAGTGCTGGAAAAACTTGTTATCAATATACAGTCAAAAGTAACTGAAGTCCTATTTTCCAATTATACAAAAATAAAATGAAAATGGATTAAAGACTTAAATATCAGACCTCCCTATATGAAACTGCTAAAAGAAAACATTGGAAAACTATTCAGGACATTGAACTGGGCAAAGATTTCTTGAGTAATACCCCATAAGCATAGGCAACCAAAACAAAAATGGACAAGTTGGATCCAACCAAGTTAAAAGGCTTCTGCACAGTGATGGAAACAACAAAGTGGAGAGACAACTCAAAGAATGGGAGAAAATATTTGCAAACTACTCATTTGACAAGAGATTAATAATCAGAATATATAAGTAGCTCAAAGAACTCAATAGGAAAAAAAACCTAAACATCTGATCAAAAATGACAATAAATCTGAATGGATATTTCTCAAAGGAAGACATACAAATGGCGAACAAGTATATGACCGTGTGTTCAACATCACATCTCTCATCAGAGAAATGCACATCAAAACTACAATGGGATATCATCTCGCCCCAGTTAAAATAACTTTTATCCAAAAGAGAGGCAATAACAAATGCTGGCAAGTTTGTGGAGAAAAGGAAACTTTCATACAATGTTGGTGGGAATGTAAATTACTACAACCACTATGGGAGAACAATTTGGAGGTTCCTTAAATTTTAAAAGCAAAGCTACCACTGTTCGGTATAGGCCCAATAGAAAGGAAATCAGTATGTCAAAGATGTACCTGCACTCCTATGTTTATTGTAACACTATTCACAATAGTTAAGATTTGGAAACAATCTAACTGTCCATCAACAGATGAATTAATAAAGAAAATTTGATACATATACACAATGGAATATTATTCAGCCATAAAAATGAATGAGATCCTATCATTTGCAACACCATGGATGGAGTTGAAGGTCATAATGTTAAGTAAAATAAGTCAAGCACAGAAAGACAAACTTCATACTTTCTAACTCATTTGTGGGAACTAAACATTAAAGCAATAGAGTTCAAGGATATTGAAAGTAAAATGATAGTTATCAGAGGCTGGAAAGTGTAGTAGGGCTTTGGGAAGGAAGTCGGGGTGGTTAATGTGTACAAAAAAAATGGAAAGAATGAATAAGATCCAGTGTTTGATAGCACAGTAGGGTGACTATAGTCAATAACAATTTAATCATACATTTTTTAAATAACTAAAAGTATAATTGGATTTTTTCTCACACAAAGGATAAATGCTTCAGGTGATGAATACCCCATTTCTTCTGATCCTGATGTGATTATTATACATTGTATGCCTGATTTTAAAAATTAAAACAAAATTATTATATAGAAAGAAAAATAAAAGATACATTCTTGAGGTGGTGGATATTCTATTTATCCCAATGTGATTATGACACACTGTGTGCCTGTATCAAAATATCTCATGTACCCAATACATATACACAGCTTCTGTGTACCCATAAAAAAACTAAAAATTAAAAAAAATTCAAACTAAAATTAGGAAAAAAATACATGTGGTGAATTATAGGTCCAATTTCACTTTTTTAGTCATATGGTCAACCAACTGTCCTAACAACACATTGAAAAGTCTTTCTAATCTTGCCAATTCATTAGGCCTCAAATTTCCATTTATATTTCATTTCTAGTTTGGGATTCCTTGTTCTGTTCAATTTATACGTTTGTCTATTCATCTATCCTGACTTAATATAGTTTTATAATAATGTTTACATCTTGCTGGTCAAATCATCCTGCCGTGTTTTTCTTCTTCACATGTCTTTGCTATTTTTGGACATTTTCACTTGAATATATATGTTAAAATTAGGTAAAATTGCACCAAAAATCCCTGGAAATTTTTTTACTGGCAATGTATTCAACTTAAAATTTTTCAAATTCTAGATTTTATATTCTTAAGCAATTGACTCTAAACTTCAGAAACCAATATATAAGCTTCTCAGGACAATAATTATTATTTGTTTTGCTCAAACTTGTATCCCATAGGCCTAATATAATGCTTACCGTATAATAGGGACTCAATAAATATTTGTTGAATATTGAAGAAAAGAATAATTATATAGATTATTTTAAGGAGATAAGATTTTTTTAATGATTTGCAGTCTTCTGATCCATAAACCTAATATATTTCACTTGTATTTGTTGCTAGGGCTGCCATAGCAAAACACGAGAGAGTGAGTGGCTTAAATAGCAGAAATTTATTTTGTCAGTTTTCATGGCCACAATTCCAAGATCAAGGTGTCATTAGGGTTGCTTTCTGGTGAAGTCTCCTTCCTGGTTTACCTTATCACTGTGTCCTCAGATGGCCTTTCCTCTGTGTACATGCAGAGAGATCTCCGGTGTCTCTTCTTCTGATAAGAACATTAGTTCTATGGGATTAGGGCACCAACCTTATGACCTCATTAATTTGAATGATTTCCCTAAAGGCTCTATCTCCAAATACAATCACATTGAAGATTCGATTATTAATATGAATTTTTGGGTGACATAATTCAGTCCATAGGATTACCATTTATTTCATAATTATTTAATATCTTTCATAAAGTTTTTAAATATCTCCCTATCTAATAAGTTTAATTATATATTGGTGTTATTGTAAGTATATTTTTTAAATTAAATTTTCTTCCTGTTAGTTTCTGGTATCTACAAATGCAATTTGATTTTCTATAGTGATTTTTGTAAACAACTACCTTGCTGAAATTGTACCTTAATTCTATGATTTATTTATAAATTATTTTGAGTTGTCGGTCTACAGAATCATAAAATCCTTTTCAATCCCTATAAGTTTGTTCTTTTCCCTTACATTACTGAATAGGATCTTCAGTGCAGTTTTGAAAATAAATGGTAATAACGAGCACCCTTGTCTAGGTACTGAAGTCAGTAAACTATGGAATATCTTCAGTGTTCAACAACTATTAACGCAGATCTAGACAAGTAAATTACTTTTACCATTTTAACATTATTATGTTTGCCCTTAATTTTATAGGTATTTTCCTAATTAAAAATATACCTTGTTTCCTAAGTTTTTTTTTCTTCCTATGAATGAGGGGGACAAACATTTTGTTGAATTTTAACAAATGATTTTTGTTTATTTCGTGAGGTCATTGATTTTTCTCACAAATGTGCTGATGTGGTGAATTATATTAATTGATTTTTTAAAGTTATTACGACCTCTCTATATTACCACTGTTCTAATTTACCACTAGGGTGTCTTTGCCTTTACTATCAACAGCACTATAGACTTATTTACCCTTGACAGCTCATAATTTAAATATCCCATTTATTCTTTTAGAACTAAGACATGCCATGGCCCAGGCTATATCATAATCAGTCTGAGTTTTAGTTTCCATTCATTTTGTGTTCAGCTTGTTTCTGACAAACATCTCTCTACCTTTTACCTCATGAGCAAATAAGGTTTTGTAATTCACTCTCTATATGCACATTTTTTCAATATAGAAAAATTTTACTTTTCCCTCAGGAGAGAAAAATCTAGATATGGCCAAGAAAATTTTTCCATCACATCAAAGTTTACAGAAAACAGTTCTGTTCTCAAAATGACTCTCTAGGTCAAAAGTCCCAAGGGAAGGGTACAAGTAAAGGTGAGAAAAAATTGATTGCAATCAGGGAATATATTGAAGTATCATTGTGGAGAGTTCTCTTTCTTTTCAGTTGTTAGCTAAGTGCATTAGAACAAAAAAAAAAAAAAATGATGACCTTCATAGATAAGGTTGAAATCAAGAAAAAAGCTTTCACTTCCTTTTTCACCCTGAAGGTTGATTTTTATCAGCACGCTTAAATGCATTTGGAAAGAATGTTTATGGGTAGGGGTGAACTTTTAATTTACTTTCTACATTTTCCATTCTTATTGATCAATTACATTTCTTAGGATTGTCACCCAGCCATTTGTTTATTAGTTTTATTATTAAATTAAGTAATTTTATGTAACTAGAAGACTAATTTTTTTAAATATGACATATATATTTTGGTGTTTATGCAGTGTATATGACTGTAAAATGTGTACATGCTATTGGAGTATGTTAATGCTTGCTATTTATGTATTGTACGTCTTGTTCAATTAATTTTAAGTATTCAAAGATTTTTTAGTTTGAAATATACTTTTGTCACAGATACTACTGATGCATAGTCCAATATCACAGTTATTTTTCTAACAACATAATTTAGCTGCATAGAACTTTTGAAATATAGGACCAGTTTTTTGTGTGCTTGCTACGACCAGACACCGTATGAGGCACCTTCCTTGCACTATGTCATTTAATCTGAACAAAAGTCCTATAAAGAAGATAATATTTTTTCTCATATTATATATGAGAAAAACTGAAACTCAGAAAAGTTGGGTTGCTTACCCATGGTCACATAGTCAGCTAGTAAGTGCTAGAGTGAGATTAAAACCGAGTCAATGCAATCAGTTGTCAAAATCTGGTTGGAAATAAAGTCGGAGGAAGAGAAGACATAACTGCTTAATATGCATTTATTGATCCATCAAATATTTATTGAGCACTTAACTCTAGGGTAGTCCTGTGTGTGCAATAGTTATGTAAGTAAAACCATGATTACACAGTGATTCGTAGCTCAGGCTTCATAAGCTCTAGGTAGATAACAAAACTCTATTTTTTTAATGCTTCTTCTGAGATAAGCTCTGTACTGGATGTTTAACATGCCCACTGTAACTGGAACCTCACAAAACCCTTTTAGGTAGCTTTTTTTTATTCCCCTTTTATAATCAATGAAACTTTAAATCAAAGTAATTAAGAAACTTATTTAAGGCTATGTAGTGGACACAGGTTGAGCATCCCAAACCAAAAAAAAAAAAAAATGAGATCCAAAGTGCTCCAAATTCTGAAACTTTTTAACCTCCAACATGATACTACATGAGAAAATTTCCACATCTGACCTCATGTGATTGGTCATAGTCCAAACTTTGTTTCACGCACAAAATTATATTATAAATACTGTATGAAATTGCCTTTAAGCAATGTGTAAAAGGTTAATATGAAACATAAATACATTTCATGTTTAAACATTGTTCAGTGCCCAGGATATTTTATTATGTATATGCAAATATTCTAAATCCAAAAAATGTCCAAATCTAAAACACTGCTGGCCCCAACCTGTATATGGAACTTGGCTTATTCCTAACCAATTATTATAAACCATGCAGAATTTTTAAGTGTATTTGATGCTATTGACACTTTATGATATAATTACCACAGAATCATGTATCATGAAAGCATCTTAATAATAATGAAATACAACTTTTTCATATCGAAGCCAGGACTCAAGTCTTGTCATGCTCATGTCAGTGATAGGTACTTGAGACACTACTTTTTCTCTAGACTAGGTCCTTATGGACCTTATCTATTGCTATAAAAAATTGCCGAATGAAGTTCTTCCTAGCAACTTAGTTTGTTTATAATCCACTTTTAATCTTCTTGTCTCCATCAAAGAAATACATAGACATGCCATGTTATGTGTCAGGGATATGTTTTATTGAAAGATTTTATGGAAATCTAGTTCAGCCAGGAGTGGTATTTAATTACACCGATGTGATCAGAGTAGTATGTACACATTTTGTTATAATCACTGTCACTTGATTTTTGTGTTCTAGATCACAAGATCCTTGAAAGCAGGTATAGTGTAGTATTTGGGTTTGGACTGACTCAAGTATCTCAACTGAAAGATCTTAAACAACTCATTTAATATTTGTGCAAGAGTTTATTGTTTATAAAATGAAAATAACTATTGTTTGTAGAAATCATTTAGCAGAGTGCTATTCATGTAATACAAACAGTACATATTAATTTTATTTCTCTATTTGTCTTACATATAAAAGGTGATGGGTGAATATTTAGTGAATGAGTAGATGAATGTTTGAATGATAGAAAGCAGTGTAACCTGGATTTATAGTTTGCTCTAGAAGAACCTAGCAAAATTGAATACAAAAAAACCCACAGAGTTATCCAATAGCTCTTATCTTACATATTTGTTAATTAAACCATCTCTTCACAGATAGTGGTAATATGATCAGCATTTAAAAACATAGGAGGACATTGATCATTTAATGCACCATCTTAGTTACCACTTGCATTATATTAGATGATTGTTCTAAATTATTGATTCCCTCCCCATCCCATCTCCATAAACAGAGTATAGCTTTCCACCTCTTGAGTTTAGGTTTAGCCAATTACTTTCTTTGACACGTGATGCATTTGTTACATTTATAACTATCAACGTTCCCCAAAGGTAAAATAATGGTCAGGTGATATCTCCCCTCTATAAAGAGACTAGACTAAAAGTGAGTAATAAAAATATCAATGTGTCAAAACCATTAATCAAAAATATACTTCAATAGGCTAATGGAAAGAAGCAATATACTAGATTCTGTGCCTAAGGTCTCTACATCTGTGTGCTATTTTAAATACTTCAAAAAGTTTAAAGGAAATATAGCACATATCAAATGTAATGATGCACAGCCTAAGCAAGATGATAAATTTGTTTGGTTTTGGCTGAGAGTTTATCAACTCGGTTGTAAAAATCTTGTAGAGAAATCACATATGTTGCATATAAATGATAAACTTCCCATGTGGCTTTTAGGGGAAGGCTCCAAAACTTCATGTAATTTCAAATTGAAGGAACTGCCTCAAAGATCTCTTTGACAGCTGAAACAATGTTACTGCAAAATGATCATAATGATGGATTTCCTTAATTTAGTAGCACAGAAAAGCCTGGTCGGTAAGAATTTTACTAATCTTTAGGTTCCTGTAGATTTCTTAAGGTTAGTATGCCCTTTAAAGAATAATAGTATGCTTTAGAGATGTCCGGAGTCAGTTAACCAAACTGCAGTTTTCATTAGGCTTGGTTCTACAGAGCTTATGTGTAGAGGCATATGTACAACGGTTGATGATCCTATTTTTACATAGTGGTACATCACTACCCAACAGACTAAGGAAGAAAGACAGCTGAAAAATGCTTCTTTATAAAATGGATATAAATTTGGACATTAGAACAAGCTGTACAGAGTGATAGAATCTATATACAGACTCTGATTGGGACAAAATGTAGATTTCTACACATTTTTGATGGCTGGAGCAACTCTATTTCGTAACTCTGTCTGGCTCTCCTATATTATAAAGGAATATGGGAGAAACTCAATTTTCTGAGGTTAGTCATTACACTTTAACTTACTGCCTCTTCTTTTCCACTTCAGAAACCTACACTGGATTTTACAGATCAGCTAACCAAGTGCTGTGATATGTCATGCCCAGTTACTTTAGTCACATTGCGTTCATTATAGACACAACTTAATGCTATGTGACTGATGTAATCAGACAATGTAGTGCACAATGAGGTGTCACCCTGAGATATTTAAAGAGACAGTTTTTTTAAAAAAATGATATTTTAAAGTTGTGATACTAGAAACCAAACAAGTAACTCAATTTGGGAGTGATATGCTACAAAAATTATGATATGGAAAACAGAAAAAAAAAGTAAAACCATTTTTCTTTTCACAGATCAGAAAGATTTGTAAAATGTGCATATGTGTGTGTTTGTGTGTATATATTAATATGTTAAAAGTAGTGAGCTGGAGTGAGTCATGGTAATTTGGCTTTAACTTTTCAAACTATCTTAAGAGAGAAAAAAATCTGCCATTATAAAAATCTCTTTGCCCAGTTTTAATACAGGACACATACATTTGATGCTTAAAACTGTTTTATGTGGCTAAGAAATTAAAAAATACTATGTAGAGTATTTACTGATGATATTTCCAGTATTACCATTATATCATAGAATTATGACAAGCCATGTATAACTGGTTAAAAAAGGACTTGGGATTAAAGTCTGAAAGACAGGGAGCAGCTACTAGCTCACTGATACGGTTTGGCCATGTCCTCACTCAAATGTCATCTTGGATTGTAGCTTCCGTCATTCCCATGTGTCATGGTAGGGACCCAGTGGGAGGTAATTAAATCATGAAGACAGAATTTTCCCATGCTGTTCTCATGATAGTGAATAAGTCTCATGAGATCTGATGGTTCATAAAGGACACTTCCCCTGCACACACTCCCCCTTGCCTTCCACCATGAAAGACATGACTTTGCTCCTCCTTCACCTGCCACCATGATTGTGGGGCCTCCCCGGCCATATGGAACTTGTGAGTCCATTAAACCTCTTTTTCTTTATAAATTACCCAGTCTCTGGTATGTCTTTATTAGCAGCGTGAGAACCGATTAATACACACACCTATTATTTAATGTTCCGTTTTAAGTTCTATTATGAACAAATAATCATTAGTTAGCTTAACTAACTCTCTGAACCTGGTTGAAACCTGTCATTCTGGGAATATAATGCATGAAATGGGCCTGTGTGCATAAAATCCCATTACAACACTGTTGTCTGCACAATTACTATTTTATGTCTACATGTTGTTTTCAAGAAAAAGACTTTAATTTCACAGAATGTAAATGCAAAAATATCATGCAGAAGCTCATTTTGATTATGTGGGGGCAACAGATAATGAAGGCCTAAAATAAGACCAGGGAAATGAGGTAGTGGAACTCAGGGAGGTTTTCAATTGATTAAAGAAATACAAATATTCTTACTAATGAATTGGATAACATACACTCTATTTTTATTGACCAAGCTCACTGTGGGAAACTAGAAAGACATTTATTTTGTCAATGAAATGACTACTGCTTTAAAAAATGAAACAAAAACAAAAGCAAAAGCCACACAAAGTGGCAGCAAAATAAGTGACTTACAATCACCCAGAAAATCAACGCCCAAAGTAGCTTTTAGAACAATTGTGCAATTTGTAGATTTGCTGTGAACTTAATTTTATTTTAATCAAAATCAAATATGCACAGAGTTTAAAAAGTGAAATCATTCCACATGTTAATAAAGGAAAAGAAATTGTTCGGTACTCTGCCTTGTTTCTCTTAATGACTTCTTCTTCTTCTCTAAAACAGGCTTTCAACTCTTAGAGGTTATTTCCACAGTCCTAAATAGTGTGATTATACTAGTAGTATTCATTTTTTTTTCTACTTTCATATTACCTGTTAACTTCCTACTATAGAATATGAGGCCTTAGCTTTATGTTCTCAACCTCCAATGAAGAGAAAAGTTATCTTTCTTCTCTGCTTCCATTATACTTGTATAACAGTATTTTTAAATAAGGAAGCATTAAATATTCATATATTTATGATGTTTTCCTTTCCTTGGAATTAAAAATAGCCTTTTTGATTTTTTTGTTACCTTGATTTTCACTGAACTTATAAGTAGTCCATAACTACACTCTCTTTAAACCATGTAAATCTCATTTCAATACATTCCACCATAGCAAGTAGGCTGGGTTTTTTTTTTTTTTCCTTTTCTTTTCTTTTTTATTTGCGAATAACTCCTCCTGAAACTCTCTGTTCTTATTACAATGTGGACCACAACATAGCTTTTATGGAGTTTCTTTTGCTGTCCTCCTGAAAATTCATTTCATTACTGTTTTGAATCCACGTCCTTGAATTTCTATATTTTCGTTTACATCCTCATTTTCTTGAGCATATTCTCAAGTTGTTTCCTGGAAAAGATGAGTGAGAAGTTGCTTTTTAAATTGTTTTCATGTCACAAAATTTCTTTTTTAAATCACTTCCGAATTATAATCTGGTTTACATTATAAATGTAAGTTTACATTATAAATCATCTTCCCTCATAATCTCGAAATCTATGCTCTTTTTGTCTTCTAGTTTTCAATATACTCTTTTGTCTTCTAGTTTTCAGTACTTCCATTGAGAAGTCTGATACCCTACTGATTTGTGATCTTTTGAATGTTATTAAATTGTGTTTCTCTTCCAAGAAGCTTTAACGATAATCTCTTTAAGTTTAGGATTAAAATTTAATAACATAATATTTGTGCAGCTGTGTTTTCCTTCATTGTGATGAGTATTCTTTGAGCCACTTTATCCCAGAATCTCATATTCTTAAGATCTGCTAAATGTCCTTAAATCAGTTCTTTGATTATTTTCTCTTCTATGTTCTTTGTCATTGTTCTAATCTTTCCTTCTTTTTACCTTTCTTCTTTTTTTCCTTCCTCCCTCCCTCCTTTCCTTCCTCTATCCTTCCTTCCCTGTCCTTTCTACATTGTGAAGGAGTACTTCAACTATATCATTTTTTTCCTTTTTTCCTCTCTCTCTCTTTATATATATATATATATATATATATGCACACACACATATAAATATATACACATATGTTATATACACAAACATACACACCCATATAAACAGGTTTATATATAAAACAGGTTTATAAACGAGGTTATATATATACCTATATATTATTAGGTTTATAAACCTATAGGTTTATATATATAGGTATATATAAAATATATATATAATTATGTTTATAAACCTGTTTTATATATATTATATATATAACCTGTTTATATAAGACCTGTTTATATGTATGTGTAACTTGTTTGTGTGTGTGTGTGTGTCTGTGTGTGTCTGTGTGTCTGTGTGTGGAGAGAAAGATACAGGGAGGTCCTTTTTGTATCTCATATTAAATAACTTATCTTTTTTTCGTGTCATTGACAGTGTTCATGGTTGCTTGTTTCTTTTGTTTTTTGCTCACGTTAGACCTTTTCCACAACAATTTGTTAGTCCTTGACTGTATTCCATAGCTAAGAAAATGTCCTAAGAAGTTGTTTGGAAGTGTTATGTACATTCTTGGAGCTTGTTGATTTTTTTTCTTCACTGTACAGTGATTCTGCTGGAAAGGTTTCACTGAGGAACCTCTAACAGTCAGATTCTTCACACTCATTTCCCTGACAAATTAGTCTATATTATTGTGATAATAGCTCAAACGTTTCCCTGACAAGAATGATATATGTTTTTTAGTAGGACTTTTATTTTCTTAATTCTAAAGATAATTGTAATAGTAATTCGTGTTACATATAATGAAAAACTTTTGATTATCTTTTCTTCCCTTTCCAATCTACATTTATATTTAGTTAAATTTTTTGAAAGTATTCACAGTATTATTATTGTTATATAATTATTATGACTCAATTATTAAATTCACTTGGCTAAAACTGGTCTCACTACCTTCTCTGGATTATTCTCCTAAACTTTTTATTTTGAGATACTTGTACATTCACAGGAATTTACAATAATAGTACAGAGAGGTTTCATGTACTCTTGACCTGGTTTTCAATGGCTACATATTTCTTTGTAGGAGTGGGTATTTTATACACAGACCCATAACTAATAATTGATCTCTTAACAATATAATGCTGCTGGTATGCTACAGTGCTTGCAAGTCATCACTTTCATAGTGAGGAAATGTAAATCTGTATATATCAGCATAAATCAGAGAAATTATAGGAACCACTGTGGAGCAGAATTCACTCTTATAGACTGTGGTGACAGAAAGCATGTCTGGGTTTCAGTGCTTTTCTGGAAGAGTTGATATATTGGTTTCAACAAAATCCTGTGCTGTCTTTCAAATGTTCTATTAAAATGAGTATTAGTAAAATCATGGAACACTGTAATATAGGGAATTATATTTCGGTCTTCAAGTTTTGATAGAGATTGAGAACAATACGGAATTTAAAGAAAGGAATAGATTTCATCCCTGAATAACCGATTAGGCAGTATTTAAATAGCTACTTATATATGTGTTTCTGTGTTCCTATTGATACGAAGTCATCCGTATTATTGAGATAAGCCCATTTACAACTAGAAGGAACTTCAGAAAGAATGTAATCCTTTCATTGTACATAGAATTAAACCAAGGCCAAGAGTGATGCAATGACTTTCTCAAGTCACATCCGGATTATATGGGTTCTAATTCAGTGCTTAATCAGGCATAATTAATTAATTTACTCGCCATATATTATCACAAGATTGAGTACACAAAATGAATAGAAAAATATAAAATGTGAGTAAGGCTACTTTACGTAAGTCACAATCTCAAACTAAAAATTTACCTTCCATTTTAGTTCACTCATTCAGCAGCATTTGATCAGAAACAGACAAGCATACTCATCTGAAAATACAGAAATAGAAACGAGAATCTGCTTGATCTCTGAGAAGTTTTTTTCTAGACCACATAATGTTAGCTTAGGACAGAGATGAATGGGGCTGGGATGAGTTCTAAAACAAGTCTACACCTCACACTTTAGTAAGATAAATTAGCTTAAGTAGGATCTAAAGGGTTTGTATTTTTATTTTATTTCTATTTGTTTTCTTATTAGAGCCTCAATTCCCCCTGTTAATGGTCTGTCCCTAAAAAATAGATACCAATTTTTAAAAGTTGGGGAAAGTGTGTGTCAGCTTACATCCATATAGACCTCACATCTAGATGAGTCAGATGTTAAAATATAATTATTTAAGAGGTTTTCTCATCAATGTCTACTGACATTTACCTTTTATTCACATGTAGGCCACAAGATTAACTTGTTTTTACTATATAGGTTTTTCTGCTCTTTTATTTTTTTTCTAAATACACAGCTTGACGTGACACAGTGATCCCAATTTAGTAGCTCTTGGATGGGGCCATGGCCACTATGACACAGCAGGTCATGTTTTAGTTACAGATTGCATATGCAAAATACCCAGCATGCTATCCAGAATATATAGGATTTTAATAAATACTGGTTTTCTATCCTTTATCCACATATTTATCTGTTTCTTCTATTATTAGACTGTGGGCTGCTCAACACTGGGATACATGCCAATTGTTTTCACTTCAGTACACATTTCCTTTGGTACAGAGTCTGGCACTTTGCAGGCACAGTCTTCAGTGAAAACTTGTCATATTACTGGACTATTCTACAACAAGATATTACTGTGTGAGATTATATTTATGGGGATAGAGTTGGATCTGTGGTCTATGTAAAATCATAGAATAATGAACGTGCCTATCTGAAATTTTTCTCAAAATTTGGGAGATTTACATGAGAAAAGCCACATATAAAAGTCTACATATAATTGCGTTACTGAAGTAAATGTTAAAAGATAGCTTATGATTGATTGGCTTTGAGTTTCTTTATGAAGGGGACCATGCCTTCCACCTTTTGGATAACAACTTAGTACCCCAAATAGTATCATGTTTCTAGAGTAAGCTTAATAAATATTGAATTGATGTATTGTAATTAGCTTCGCCCTTTCAAAAACTATTAAAATTTTTACTTCTCAAGTTATTTTTATTTCCTCTAGCTCATGCTAATATGCACTCAGTAGAAACCCAACATTTTATACAATATGTTATTTGGATTTGAAAAAGAAATGTCATGAACACAGTGAGCAAAAGTTGGGATGTGAAATTTCGTGAATCTAGTTAATAAAGTCCCTTCAATAGAGTAAAGTCAAGTAGATATTTTAGAACATATTCAATGTTAGCTTTTCCTATTCTTCTCTTGGCACTCTGCGTTGTCCATATACTTCTCAAGTTTATTTATTTAAAAACAACTTCTGAATTCCTATTACTTTCAGTGTTGCTTGATTGACTTATTTCACTGACTTTTCAGTGGCAAACAATGTAGGCTTACAAGAGGTGAATGTCAAGAAAAAAAAAAAAAGCTTCAATTCTCTTGATGTGTGCCAGAATCAGCACACACAACAGTAATCTGCCACTTAGGCCCTTGATAACTAGAAAGTACAGAAACAGACCTTTTGTTCTTGGTGCATACACACAAAGACAAACAAGTAGATCAGCGTTTAGTTATGAGGATAACTGGGCAAAAAACTGGGCATGACTGTTTTATATCATACATGTTTTAATAGAAGCTTAGTCTTGGCATCCCATATAGAAATAAAGTCATAAGGGTCAGTGAGCAAATTCAATTTTATAAGTATGTATTGTAGAATATCTGATATGAACAAGAATATGAAATGGGTATTGCACTCAAGTGGTTCATATTCTAGAAGAGGAGACAAAAATATAAGCAACATTTGACCCATAATTACTTGAAAACACTATGTAAACAGTAACATCATAGACATCCAGACAAAGTATAGTGTGAGACAAGAAAATAATGTGATTGAAAGTAGGATTTAATTTTGGCATTGGCATTTTAAAAATAAGTATGACCTTAACAGTCAGAGATAGAGCTGATGTCATTCCAAGGAGAGAAAACATCATGAACAAAAGTAAAGAACCACACAAGTGCAGCCCGAAGTACTTGCAGCAGAGGAAAGAGTGATAAGAATCCAGGCTAAAGAGGTAGGTTAAGAGAGATGATGGTACTTTTGAATACCATGAGGAATTTAGATATTATTCAAAAGACAAAGGACAGTTTTAGAGAAAGTAAGTGGCATAATCAATTTTGAAATTTAGTAAGATCAATGTGGTAGGAGTGTAGTGGTTTAAAATCAGTGCAAATCAGAGGGAAAAGAGCATATTGCAATAGACCCCAAGCATGAAAAAAGGGACTAAATTGGGGAAGAGGTGATGAATGGATAAGGGATATGTGAAAAATATCTTGCAGTGTAAATCAATACACAATGTAATCAGAGAGCAACACCAACACTTCTACCCTAGAGTATGGTAATACACAGAATACATGACAAGGAATATGACCAGATGTGAAACTATCGTGGATGAATTGAATGTCATGGAATTAAATCAATTATGAGAAGGCTCAGTTGGGAGCAATGGATCTTTAAATATCAATCCATGTGATTCTAAGAGAAACTCCAACTCAAGGATTGGTAAATCAGTGGTATTCCCTCACAGATAAGATGGTTAATAACATTAGTCCAACATTACTTGGACTCACATCTTTACACCTTTGGAACACTTTTATTTGAAAACAACCTTTAAAAAGATCAGCACTATTCACAATAGCAAAGTCATGGAATCAATCTTACAGTACATCAATGGTGGATTGAATTAAGCAAATGTGGTACATATACACCATGGAATAATATGCAGCCATAAAAATAAGGGAATCATGTACTTTGCAGCAACATGGATGAAACTATAGGTCATTATCCTGAGTACATTAACACCGAAACAGAAAAACAAATACCACATGTTATCACTTAGGAGAGCTAAATAATGGGAACATGTGGACATAAAGATGAAAAAAAAAAAAAAAAAAAAGTAGACACTGGGGATTTAAAAGAGGTGTAGGGGCAGGGCGTGGTGTCTCCAACCTGTAAATCCAGCACTTTGGGAGGCCAAAACGGGCAGATCATTTGAGACCAGAAGTTTGAGACCAGCCTGGTCAACATGGAGAAACCATGTCTCTAACAAACATATAAGTTAGCCAGCATGGTGGCACACACATGTAGTCCCAGTTACACAGGAGGCTGAGGCATGAGAATGGCTGGAAACCAGGAGGCAGAGGTTGCAGTGTGCTGATATTGTGCTACTGCACTCCAGCCTGGGAGACAGATGGAGACTCTGTCTCACAAAAAGGAGAGGCATAGGTAGGGAGGGGAGAAAGGGTTAAAAACTTACCTGTTGGGTACTATATTCACTGTTTGGATGATGAGTTCACTGGAAGCCCAAACCCCAGCATTAAGCAATATACACATGTAACAAATATGTACCACCTGAATCTAAAATGGAAAAAGATATCAGTGAATTATAAAGTGTATGGAAAATGCTTTCATATAAAGTTAAGCACTTAGAGTTTACTTAAGTAATTGAAGTGCAAATCACCCTTGGCTCTGTAGGTGCAAAATCTTGGTGGGCATGGCTAGGAAACTTTACTAGAAAATCAGAAATGGTTTTGTTGTTTTATTTCATTTTTCTTTTCAGGTGTGAGTCATCTCGTGTAAACTCAAAACGCAAGGGTTTTTTAGAAGCCAAAAACATCATTATTTCTACACACCAAGTAATGGAAAAGTTTTAGGGTAAATGTGCATATTTCCAGGGATGGCTACTTTCAAATGAAATACTGCAAATCATGTGGGAGACTTCCCAACAGACTTAAGGATTAGGGCCCTTTAGACACTGGTTATAGCATGTGCAAATGCAGTGGGTTTTTATAATTACATTGCATACATATTGTTAGCTGCTGGGGCACTTCTATGGCTAATTCCATGGTTATTAAAATCCTGCAATTAGAATTAACTTTTGCAGACTTTAGTGTCAAGACAAGAGTAACTGTGGCAGCAGCACCTACACCTGCACAGATTTATATTTCTAACTGCAATGAAAACATGTTTTTTTGATAAAACACTTTCAGTGTGATTTGAAGGCAACAAGTAAAGGACAATGTGCATAGTTTAATATTCACACTACTAGAGTCACTATCTGATCACAATTGGTATTGGAAAGGATGACATTTCTCTTATAGACAAGAGTATTTTCCAGTAGCCAGTGACTACTAAATGTATGTCTCTAATGCATGTGTCCTCAATCATAGAGACTGGCACAAAAATGCCTGCATTATATAGGTAATTAATGCTTGCTGTAGAAATAATACAAGCCAAAATGTCAGTTGCTCATAAAAAAAGCAGATGTTCCTGCATGGACATTTATTTGGCACAGGTTTACCCCCAAGCAGTGATTCAGAGTTCCAGGCTCCTTTTATTTAGAAGCTCTGCCAATGCCAAGGGCTTCCTTAGAATACTGCACTATATAATGCACCTTTAGCCATCTGTTGAAAATAGTGAAATATACACAACACATGCACATACACACACACACACAGAGAGAGAGAGAGAGAGAGAGAGAGAGAGAGATGACCATGCAGATTTTTAGCAGCCCAGTATGGATTTGATATCCATCACTGTCTACATTCTACATTCTACGATTAGTCACTTGCCAATACCCAGATGCAAAAGGACTGATACATATAGTCTTTTTGTATGTATAGGTGGATAGGAAAATGGTGTGGAAACTGAATTTTTAGCACATTACATTAAGACACGAATTACATGAAATTTAATTATGTCCATGAGGGAAGGCACAAAACATTCCTGATTAAAGAGAAAGATTCCGATAAAACAACTGAGGATCTAGGATTGCACTATTTTTGCATAAAAAGAGTCATGAATTGATTCCTGTCAGATATTTCAGCCTGTGTGATTGTGGCATGGTCCAATGAAAACACAGCTAGGAGTTTAAATACTTACGGTCTTGACTTCATTACTGGTTACGTGACCTTTGACACTGTCCATAACTATTTCAGTCTTATCATTCGTGTTCAGAAACTGATAACCCAGATTATGGGACTTTGCTGAACTGAAGGAGAAGCCACAAGGTCTCTCTGACCTTCCGTCCACGACTCCCCCACCACTGCCTCCCATCTCTCAATCCAATGTGTCTCCTAAAACAGGGAATAAAGTTGTTCTCTGAAGTTCCTTATCTGCCTAAAGTCCAGACTTGTCAACATTAAAACAACAAAAACTGAGTGTTCATTAACTAAACTCATACTGTAGGAAGAAAGACTGAAATCTTTCAATCTGTCAATAAACCTGGACAGTCTTTTGTCATGAACCTTGTCAGCTCTGGGGGTCCAATAGACTTTGTCCCAGGCCCATTGTATTCTTCAAGTCCACTGAATTCCTCTAAAAATAATGTACTTCCCTTTGCATGCTAATAAATTTATACGCCATTTGTCAGTTGATTTTTCAGCAAAACTTCAGAGGGCAAAGGGGAAGTTTTCCCTAGATCCCTATGTCATCTGTCTGTAAAGAGAAACTACTAATTCTAGCCTTTATATTTCACAATTTATACAAGATAGCTATGATAGACCTAAAGTGAAAGTAGCACAATGCATATCATATAGCAACCTGACCTGCCAACTGGGAATAACTCCTATGCTTTTCTTTTATTCCTGCCAACTCTAATTTCTCCTGGTTTCCTTCTCATCACACAAGAGTTGTTGTTAAATAGAATATGATGGGTTAACAGATAAGACTTTAATTATAATCTTCATCTCTGTGCTTTTCTTTGGTTATTGCAGCATGGAAAAGTGAGTACTCTACAGAAGGATATGTATTTCACGGGACAGGTCTACTGAGAAGTGCTGAGCATGATACATAAAATAACTAAAATAACAGGCAGAAATGACAAATTTTATTTTAACAATTTCTAACTGAATTTTTAGTTCTTTTTAAATAAAAATAGCCAGGTGAAGTGGCTCATGACTGTAATCCCAGCACTTTGGGAGGACAAAGTGGGCGGGTCACTTGAGCTCAGGAGTTTAAGACCAGCCTGGGCAACGTAGTGAAACCCCATCTCTTCAAAAAATACAAAAATTAGTGGGGCATGATGTTGCGAGCCTGTGATCCCAAAATACTCCTGATACAGAGTTGGGAGGATCGCTTGAGCTGGGGCGGCAGAGGCTGCAGTGAGCCAAAAGCACACCACTGTCCTCCAGCCTGAGTGGCAGAGCAAGATCCTGTCTCAAATAAACTAAAACTTTCAATAAAAATAAACCTTTTAATACTGTAAACAAAGACAATTGGATCTCAATGTAGAACAAAGATGGGCCTTTTCCTCTCACTTTCCTCCTTCTTCCAGTTTATTTTTAGTACCACTTTTATGCAAATCTTTGTATGAAGCAGGGTAGCACAGTTTCGTATTAGTTTATTCCAAATGCAAAATAGCGGAAGAGTTACTAAATAAGGAAAATTGAGGTCACATATTTATAGATATTGATAAGAGAAATCAAATTAATCATTGGCCTTTTAAGGTGAGGTGCTTTCCCCCCTCCCCACCCCTGATACTGGAAATGTATTTTATATCATGAGTATTTCATTTGATTCTAAGACTTTGAAACAGAAAAAGTTTGTATAAGGTAAACATAATTTTTGAAACCATAGAGAGACCAGTCTATTGAATATGTTAAAATAATTAAAAGGAAGAGGCCGTTAAACAGGTGGTTCTAATACCCTACATTCCTATATAAGCAAACAAAACCTAACTCTGATTCATTTCCTTTAAGCACCTAATGTAATGGAAAACGAAACTTGAGCTCAGCCAATCACAGGTGGCCAACTGAATATTAATTATATTTTCAGGACCTTCCCACAAGGATAGTACAAATAAAGCAATTGGTCAAACTTTAACCAAAAATTTCTTTGCTCTCCTTCACATTCACCCTATAAAAGTTTTCCTCTCAACCACCTCCAGAGGAGCTCCCCAAATACTTTTGGTTTGAGGATACCTCATTCATGAATTGCTGTCTGCTCAAATAAACTCTTTAAAATGTTGAAGTGCCAAGATTTACCTTTCAACAAATACTAATGATCTCATGGATAGCAATACAAAATAAACGTGTTACAATTAATAAAATCTTCAGTATTACAACCGATTCAATTCAATTTGAATATACAGTTATTAAGTACTAATTAGCAATTTACATTAACATTATTACCAATCAATATGAAATCCAGCAATTGTTCCTGGGTCAGTAGTTTGGAACGGGGCTATCTATATCTTGCTGAGGATGAACATAGAGCCTCTCAATATAACCTGGTTATTCAGTCCAACAATATTTATTTATTGAATACCTGCTGACTGCATACCATTATACATAAATGCTACAGGAAAACACAAAAAATATACAAGAAATGTCAAAGTTAACATGATTAAAGAGACAATGTGCCTTTAGAGAAGAATATTTAAATAAAATTATAAAATAATAAGTAAATTTACTTTTCCTGCTGCAATAGTACTTTCAATGGAAAGTAATCATTGCACCCTAAAGAGATAGTGTGGTTTCAAGGACATTGTTAGGTAGTTTGGATTTTGCTTGAGGACAACATCCCAGGCAGAGAGAGAATGGCATGAGAAAAGGTATAGGGGATGTAATGAGTGGGAAAGTGGAGGATGCTGACTAGAAAGGTGAATTTTTACATATTAAACAAAACAATAGGTAGACAAGGCAAGAAAGCTAAAATATGATCAACTTTGAAAGCTAGGCTGAGGTTGGTTTGTGGACTTATTTCTATAGGACATTATAACATTTTTTGCACAGAAGAATGCCACCATGAAAGCAATATTTGAGACAGCCATGTGGGATCAAACATTGCTTTATAAACCTTTAGCTAATGAAACAAACCGAACAATCTGGTTTTCCAGAAACCACACTCTCTTCACTATTTTATTCTTTTTTACACATTATAATTCTTGCATCATTTTATTGAGGCAGTCTAGGTGCCTAAGCAAAAGTGATAAAGTGTTGTGGTTAAGAAACCCTACCTCCTTACACTAAAATAATTGTCTTTTCATCGTGGCCCTACTACATTTTTAGTTAAGTGACTTTGGCGAAATTACTTAATTTCACTGTACTTCAGTTTTCTTGTTTGCATTGTGAATAAAATAATAGGGTTATTATAGGATTTTACAGATTGGGAATCCAAACTATTCAGGAAGTTCTTAGGGATTTACAATGCTTGGTACATAGTAAGCACTCATTAAAAGTTAGTTATTATTTTTATTACTCCAGTCTCATATGCCAAGATGCATATGGTTGTTGGTGTTTGCAAAATGGCTGGAGCCATATAAACATTCACATTTTCAGATAAAACTCAATAAATTGTGAGAAGAGACCTTAAGTCTCACACCAAAGATGATAATATATATATTGTAAATAAGTCAACGTGAAAATAAACAACAGATGTTTCACTAAACTGAGATAAACTCAGAGAATACAATCAATTCCCATTTTAACTCTGTTTTATATACATTCATGTATATTCATTTCAATTCAACAAGTTTTAAAAAGAATTTCTGTCGTGAATCCAGCAGTATTTGTGAATCACTGAGCTATTCATAAGAAATACAAAGTGGAAGCCCAGTACTCAAGGAGCCGCTTCCATTTTAAGCGTGTATAAACAATACCCAGGTCAAAATTAATTTTCTCCCATGAGGATCCCCATAAATCAAAGCTTAAAAGAACACATCGATCTTCTAACACAAATGTTATTATTTTTCCTAAATCAGTAATATAAAACAATCAACTGTGTTCTTTTTTCTTGTATATAAAGATATGTTAATTCAGCAAAGTAATACTGCTAGTTCTTTTGTTCAGAATCATAGTCTGGGGATCATTAGGGCCCCAAAACCTCCTATCGTAAGCTTATCACATTTGTTTTCAGCAAAGCCTTGAGAGAAATTTCATCGGTACATGAGAAAAATGACATTAGCACAAAAAATTTATATTTATTTCTTATGTAAGATAATGTTACCCCTGTAACAGTGGTGAGAATACCTGCAAATAACAATAATTACATTAAGTGGCATTTTCTCTAGTAATCCTATATTAGAAATTATAATAACTGTAAGACAGACTTTTCTGTAATCCCCAAGTTAGGTAGTAGCAAACAAGTCATACATCAAGTAAAAGTTCACTTTCATTAGCTACAGATGATGCTGTAAGTCCTGCTATCTGCATCTGAAAAATATATAAATTCAATTACTTTCCCCTCACGAGGATGAGATTCAATAATCACACTTTATTTTGTTATGTTTCTGGATCATGGTAACGTCATAGTCCATTTAGGCTGCTATAACAAAAATTCCATAGACTGGGTGGCTTAAATACAAATACTTGTTTTTCACAGTTCTGCAGAATGAAAATCCAATATCCAGGCACCAGCACATATGGTATCTGTGAGGGCCTTCTTCTGGGTTGCAGACTAATGATTTCTTGTTGTATTTTCACATAGAGGGAAGAGCTCACTGCGATCTATTTTTTAAGTGCACCAATCCCATTCATAAGGGTTCCATACTCAACCTAATCACCTGCCAAAAGAAACACATCTTAATACGTTGGAATTAGGGTTTCAACAAATGAATTTTAGGAAATCACAAGCAGTCAGTCCATTGTTGTGTCACACTTTTGGTGCTAGTGAAATTAAAATGTATACAAACAACACCTACACTGACACATAATCACACACGTCAATTTTTATGAGGTTATTTGGGTTTTCTGAAGTTTGAATCCAATGACTTTTACTTCATTTACTAATAGATTCACATTATTTATTCTCCAACTAGAAATAAAAGTATTATCCTTATTTGTGGTTTTTCAGCTTTGATGTTAATAAAAAAAAGTCGATTTTTTTTTTATTATACTTTAAGTTCTAGGGTACATGTGCACAACATGCAGGTTTGTTACATATGTATACATGTGCCATGTTGGTGTGCTGCACCCATTAACTCATCATTTACATTAGGTATATCTCCTAATACTATCCCTCCACCCTCCCCTCACCCCATGACAGGCCTTGGTGTGTGATGTTCCCCACCCTGTGTCCAAGTGTTCTCATTGTTCAATTCCCACCTGTGAGTGAGAACATGTGGTGTTTGGTTTTTGTCCTTGCGATAGTTTGCTGAGAATGATGGTTTCCAGTTTCATCCATGTCCCTACAAAGGACATGAAATCCTACTTTTTTATGGCTGCATAGTATTCCATGGTGTGTATATGCCACATTTAAAAAAAATTTTTAAATTATACTTTAAGTTCTAGGGTACATGTGCACAACATGCAGGTTTGTTACATATGTATACATGTGCCATGTTGGTGTGCTGCACCCATTAACTCGTCATTTATATTAGGTATATCTCCTAATGCTATCCCTCCACCCTCCCCTCACCCCACGATAGGCCCCAGTGTGTGATGTTCCCCACCCTGTGTCCAAGTGTTCTCATTGTTCAGTTACCACCTATGAGTAAGAACATGTGGTGTTTGGTTTTCTGTTCTTGTGATAGTTTGCTCAGAGTGATGGTTTCCAGCTGCATCCATGTCCCTACAAAGGACATGAACTCATCCTTTTTATGGCTACATAGTATTCCATGGTGTATATGTGCCACATTTTCTTAATCCAGTCTGTCATTGATGGACATTTGGGTTGGTTCCAAATCTTTGCTATTGTGAATAGTGCTGCAATAAACCTACTTGTGCATGTGTCTTTATAGCAGCAAGATTTATAATCCTTTGGGTATATACCCAGTAATGGGATGGCTGGGTCAAATGGTATTTCTAGTTCTAGATCCTTGAGGAATCACCACACTGTCTTCCACAATGGTTGTGGAAAGTCCCACCAACAGTGTAAAAGTGTTCCTATTTCTCCACATCCTTTCCAGCACCTGTTGTTTCCTGACTTTTTAATGATCACCATTCTACCTGGTGTGAGATGGTATCTCATTGTGGTTTCGATTTGCATTTCTCTGGTGGCCAGTGATGATGAGCATTTTTTCAAGTGTCTATTGGCTACATAAAGATCTTCTTTTGAAAAATGTCTGTTCATATCCTTTGCCCACTTTTTGATGGGGTTGTTTGTTTTTTTCTTGTAAATTTGTTTGAGTTCTTTGTGGATTCTGGATATTAGCCCTTTGTCAGATGAGTAGACTGCAAAAATGTTCTCCCATTCTATAGGTTGCCTGTTCACTCTGATGGTAGTTTCTTTTGCTGTGCAGAAGCTCTTTAGTTTAATTAGATCTCATTTGTCAATTTTGGCTTTTGTTGCCATTGCTTTTGGTGTTTTAGACATGAAGTCCTTGCCCATTCCTATGTCCTGAATGGTATTGCCTAGGTTTTCTTCTATAATTTTTACGATTTTAGGTCAAACATTTAAGTCTTTAATCCATCTTGAATTAATTTTTGTATAAGGTGTAAGGAAAGGATCCAGTTTCAGCCTTCTACGTATGGCTAGCCAGTTTTCCCAGCACCATTGATTAAATAGGGTATCCTTTCCCCATTTCTTGTTTTTGTCAGATTTGTCAAAGATCAGATGGTTGTAGATGTGTGCTATTATTTCTGAGGGCTCTGTTCTGTTCCATTGGTCTATATCTCTGTTTTGGTACCAGTACCATGCTGTTTTGGTTACTGTGACCAAGTCAGTGTTTAAAAGAAGGCTTTGAAAATTTGGAGCTGTCATCAAAGCATCCTGACTTATATTTATAGAAGTGTATTAATATTATTCCCTAACTTCCACCTTAGATTTTGTCTTCTAAACAGCACCTCTAACTCTTTATAGCTACAAAACTCTTTTTCTAATCTTGTCACATTAAAAGATAAAGTTTTGTTCACTGGTTACTAAATAAATTAAAAATAGCAAATTTAAGGCTTTCAATAATTTAAACTATTGTATTTCAAAAAAAAGTTTCATTTATATTCACTGTAAAATCACTTTTCCATTTTCTCTCAAATACGCTGATGTGGCATTCCATCCAACTTATTTCTCAACTGAAACCTTGTGGTATAGTTTGGCTCTGTACCCCCGCTCAAATCTCTTCTCCAGTTGTAATCCTCATAATGCCCATGTGTGGAGGGTGGGAAATGGTGAGAGATGATTGGATCACAGGGACGTTTTCCCCCACACTGTTCTCATGATAGTGAGTTAGTTCTCATGAGATCTGATGGTTTTATAAGGGTTTGACAGTTCCTCCTATACATGCTTTCTTCTCCTACAGCCATGTGAAGAAAGTCCTTTGCTTCCCCTTTCCCTTCCAGCATGATTGTTAAGTTTCTTGAGATCTCCCCAGCCATGTGGAACTGTGAGTCAATTAATCCTCTTTCCTTTATAAATTACCCAGTCTTGGGTATTCTTTATAGCAGTGTGAAAATGGACTAATAAACCTCAGCACTATAGTGCAGTCATATTAAATCCATGTAAAAAATTAGCCAAATTTTTATGTATGTATATATTTTGTATGCATAAAACAGGAAACATCTTGATAAATTGCCAAATTTAGTTTTGTATAATAGAAGTAGTCTAATTTATGTCAGATATATGAATTCTAGGGTTCTGTTCCTGACAGAAAGTTCCTATGTGACTTTGAGTATGCCATTAAACCTATCTGTATCTCAATTTCTTCTTCTAAAGACTAGAAAAGATAACATGTCTTCCCAAGTTTTCTCTCAAAGCTGTTGTGAATATCAAATGATGCAATTTCTCTCAAAGTTGTTGTGAATGGAAATACTTGGGAATGTATGAAGCAATATATATCTTCAAAATGTAGTTATCCAGTTGGCCATTGTGATTGATTCAACATACCTCTTTGTCACTTCTGTTTTAATTAAGGGCAGAGACTATGTATCTAACAGTCTGAAAAATTCTGTATATCTATTGCAATCACCACAACTTGTGCCAAAGAGGTGGTTCATCAAGGTTAAGAATCTGAATTTGGCCAGGCATTGCTTTGTTGTGGGGAAAAAATAAAAAATAAAAAAAGTTGGTATCCCTAGGAAAAGTTGGAGTGATAAAATTAAAATAATTCAATTGGAGAGAAAGTACTTGGAACAGAGAATAGAAGAGATGGATAAGAAGTCACTACTAAGTTGAAAAATATGGTCTCTGGAATCCTTGCACTTTATAAACCACTTTTTTTTTTCCCCCACATATATACTTCTCCAGGGATACACACTCCCTGATGCAAAACCACCATTTTTAGGAAATAATTGTACCAAGCATCATCGGATGATAGCTACGACTACATACCTATATTTAGTGATGAGATAAACAACAAAAACCGTCCTAGTAAGTTAAGACAATGAAGATATGCAACCATTTAACCCTGGAGCTGTCAGTTCATTTCATCTCAGCTCTATTCAACTTTCATAAATTACTTACTTTATGGTACATAACATGAAACCATTGAGAATCAAACATAGTGAAAATGTGGCTTCTATCCTTTAGAAACTTAACAGAGATTATCAGGTTAAATATTGAATATATAGATATTTCAGAAAAACTATGATGCCAATAAGAATCATGTACGAAAGGAACCACATTAAAGACCAAAGGCAGGGAGGGTATTAAAAAGGATAAATTTTATAAATGCTTGCCTCATTTACTATTGAATAATTATCTTGTGGGAATTCAATAGTAATAGAGAGAAAAGACATATATACATCTGAGACATGAGGACTTACAAATGATTAAACAAGATAGGAAAGAAGAAATACACTGATGAAAAATTGAGTAAACCTAGGAAGAAATTCTACAGAGATCTCGTCACCAAGTCTTTGAGAAATAAAGTTATTAGGACAGGCAAAACAACAAAATCAGTTAATCTATTACACTTATTAAACTGTAGTCATACTGACACTGCAGAAAGTAAGAATTAATCTTAATATTGCCACTTTTTATTTTAATAATATTTATTTATTTTTTTTATTACATTTTAAGTTCTGGGATACATGTGCAGAACATGCAGGTTTGTTACATAGGTATACATGTGCCATGGTGATTTGCTGCACCCAGCAACCCGTCATCTAGTTTAGGTATTTCTCCTAATGCTATCCCTCCCCTTGCCCCCCAACCCCCAGCAGGCTCCGGTGTGTGATGTTCCCCTCCCTGTGTCCATGTGCTCTCATTATTCAACTCCCACTTATGAGTGAGAACATGCGGTTTTTGCTTTTATGTTCCTGTGTTGGTTTCTGAGAATGATGACTTCCAGCTTCATCCATGTCCCTATAAAGGGCATGAACTCATTCTGTTTTATGGTTGCATAGTATTTCATGTGTATATGTGCCACGTTTTCATTATCCAGTCTGTCATTGATGAACTTTTGGGTTGGTTCCAAGTCTTTGCTGTTGTAAATAGTGCTGCAATAAACATATGTGTGCATGTGTATTTATATTAGAATAATTTATAATCCTTTGGGTATATACCCAGTAAAGGGACTGCCAGATCAAATGGTATTTCTAGTTCTAGATCCTTGAGGAATCACCAGATTGTCTTCCACAATGGTTGAACCAATTTACACTCACATCAACAGTGTAAAAGTGTTCCTATTTCTCCACAGCCTCGCCAGCATCTGTTTTTTTTCCTGTCTTTTTGATCATTGCCATTCTAACCAGCATCAGATGGTATCTTATTGTGGTTTTGATTTGCATTTCTCTAATGAGCAGTGTTGATGAGCTATTTTTCATATGTTTGTTGGACACATGAATTTCTTCTTTTGAGAAGTGTATGTTTATATCTTTTGCGCATTTTTTGATGGAGTTTTTTTTTGTTTTTTTTTTTTTTTTTGTAAATTTGTTTAAGTTCCTTGTGGATTCTGTATATTAGACCTTTGTCAGATGGGTAGTTTGCAAAAACTTTCTCCCATTCTGTAGGCTGTCTGTTCACTCTGATGATAGTTTCTTTTGCTGTGCAGAAGCTCTTTAGTTTGATTAGATCCCATTTGTCAATTTTGACTTTCGTTGCAATTGCTTTTGGTGTTTTAATACTGAAGTCTTTGCTCATGCTTATTTTCTGAATGATATTGCTTAGGTTTTCTTGTAGAGATTTTATGATTTGGGGTTTTACATTTAAGTCTTTAATCCATCTAGAGTCAATTTTTGTATAAGATGTAAGGAAGGGGTCCAGTTTCTGTTTTCTGCATAAGGCTAGTTAGTTTTCCCAACACCATTTATTAAATAGGGAATCCGTTCCCCATTGCTTGATGTTGTCAGGTTTGTCAAAGACCAGATGGTTGTACATGTGTGCTGTTATTTCTAAGGTCTCTGTTCTTCTCCTTTGGTCTATATATCTATTTAGGTCCCAGTGCCATGCTGTTTTGGTTACTGTAGTCTTGTAGTATAGTTTTAAGTCAGGTAGCATGATGCCTCCAGCTTTGTTCTTTTTGCTTAGGATTGTCTTGGCTATACGCACTCTTTTTTGGTTCCATATGAAATTTAAAGTAGGTTTTTTGTTTTTTTTTCTAATTCTGCAAAGAAAGTCACTGGTAGCTTGATGGGAATAACATTGAATCTGTGAATTACTTTGGGAAGTATGGCCATTTTCACAATACTGATTCTTCTTATCCATGAGCATGGAATGTTCTCCCATTTGTTTGTGTCCTCCCTTATTTCCTTGAGCAGTGGTTTGTAGTTCTCCCTGAAGAGGTCCTCCATGTCTCTTGTAAGTTGTATTCGTCGGTATTTTACTCTCTTTTTAGCAATTGTGAATGGGAGTTCACTCATCATTTGGCTCTCTGCTTGTCTATTGTTGGTGTATAGGAATGCTTGTGATTTTTGCACATTGATTTTGTGTTCTGAGACTTTGCTGAATTTGCTTAACAGCTTAAGGAGTTTTTTGGGCTGAGATGATGGGCTTTTCTAAATATACAATCATGCCATCTTCAAACCGGGACTCCCCCTTTTATTTGAATATGCTTTATTTCTTTCTCTTGCTTGATTTCTCTGGCCAGAACTTCCAATACTATGTTGAATAGGAGTGGTCAGAGAGGGCATCCTTGTCTTGTGCCTGTTTTCAAAGGGAATGCTTCCGGCTTTGTCCCATTCAGTATGATATTGGCTATGGGTTTGCCATAAAAAGCTCTTATTATTTTGAAATAAGTTCCTTCAATACCTAGTTTATTGAGAGTTTTTAGCATGAAGGATGCTGTATTTTATCCAAAGCCTTTTCTGCATCTATTGAGATAATCTTGTGGTTTTTGTCATTGGTTGTGTTTATGTGATTGATTACGTTTATTGATTTGCGTATGTTGAAACAGCCTTGCATCCCAGGGATGAAGCTAACTTCATTGTGGTGAATAAGCTTTTTGTTGTGCTGCTGGATTCGGTTTGCCAGTATTTTATTGAGGATTTTTGCATCAATGTTCATGACAGATATTGGCCTGAAATCTTCTTTTTTTGTTGTTGTGTCTCTGCCAGGCTTTGGTATCAGGATGATGCTGGCCTCATAAAATGAGTTAAGAATGAGTCCCTCTTTTTCAATTGTTTGGAATAATTTCAGAAGGAATGATACCAGCTCCCCTTTGTACCTCTGGTACAATTTGGCTGTGAATCTGTTTGGTCCTGGGCTTTTTTTGTTTGGTAGTCTATTAATTACTACCTCAATTTCAGAACTTGTTATTGGTCTATTCAGGAATTTGACTTCTTCCTGGTTTAGGCTTGGGAGGGTGTATGTGTTCAGGAATTTATCCATTTCTTCCAGATTTTCTCGGTTTTGTTGTTGTTGTTGTTTGTTTGTTTGTTTGTTTGTTTTATAGAGTTGTTTGTAGTATTCTCTGATAGTAGTTTCTATTTCTGTGGGATCAGTGGTGATATCCCATTATCATATTTTATTGTGTCTATTTGATTCTTCTTTCTTTTCTTTATTAGTCTAGCTAGTGGTCCATCTATTTTGTTCATTTCAAAAAAACAGCTCCATGATCTATTGAATTTTTGAAAGGTTTTTGTGACTCTATCTCCTTCAGTTCTGCTCTGATCTTAGTTATTTCTTGTCTTCTGCTAGCATTTGAATTTGTTTGCTCTTGCTTCTTTAGTTCTTAGAATTGTGATCTTAGGGTGTTGATTTTAAATCTTTCCAGCTTTCTGTTGTGGGCATTTAGTGCTATAAATTTCCCTCTTAACACTGCTTTAGCTGTGTCCCAGTGATTCTGGTACTTTGTCTCTTTTTCTCATTGATTTCAATAAACTTCTTTATTTCTGCCTTAATTTTATCACTACCTGGTAGTTACTCAAGTTGTTCAATTTCCATATAATTTTGTGGTTTTGAGTGAGTTTCTTAACCCTGAGTTCTAATTTGATTGCACTGTGGTCTGAGAGACTGTCTGTTATGATTTATGTTCTTTTGCATTTGCCGAGGAGTGTTTTACTTCCAATTACGTGGTCAATTTTAGAATACGTGCTATGTGGTGCTGAGAAGCATGTATGCTATTTTTATATGAGTTGGAGAGTTATTTAGATGTCTATTATGTCTGCTTGGTCCAGAGCTGAGTTCAAGCCCTGAATATCCTTGTTAATTTTCTGTCTCATTGATCTAATATTGGCAGTAGGGTGTTAAAGTCTCCAATTATCATTGTATGGGAGTCTAAGTCTCTTTGTAGGTCTCTAAGAACTTGCTTTATGAGCTTTTGTGCTCCTGTTTTGGGTGCATATATATTTAGGATAATTAGCACTTCCTGTTGCATTGATTCCTTTACCATTATGTAATGCTCTTCTTTGTCTTTTTTTATCTTTGTTGGTTTAAAGTCTATTTTATCAGAGACTAGGATTGCAAACCCTGCTTTTTTTTCCTTTTGATTTGCTTGGTAAATATTCCTGCATCCCTTTATTTTGAGCCTGTGTGTGTCTTGCACATGAGATGGGTCTCCTGAATACAGCACACAGACGGGTCTTGACTCTATCCAGTTTGCCAGTTGGTGTCTTTTAATAGGAGCATTTAGCCCATTTATATTTAAGGTTAATATTGTTATGTGTGAATTTGATCCTGTCATTATGATGCTAGCTGGTTATTTTAAACATTATTTGATGCAGTTTCTTCATAGTGTCTTTGGGCTTTATATTTTGGTGTGTTTAGGCAGTGGCTGGTAACACTTTTTCCTTTTTATATTTAGTGGTTCCTGCAGGAGCTCTTTTAAGGCAGGCCTGGTGGTGACAAAATCCTTCATCATTTGCTTATCTGCAAATGATTTTATTTTGTCTTCGCTTATAAAGCTTAGTTTGGCTGGGTATGAAATTCTACTTTGAAAATTCTTTTCTTTAAGAATGTTAATATCCCCCCCCCCACCCACTCTCTTCTGGATTGTAGGTTTTCTGCAAGAAATCTGCTGTTAATCTGATGGACTTCCATTTGTAGGTAACGTGACCTTACTCTCTGGCTACCCTTAACACTTTTTTCTTCAAGTCAACCTTGGACAATCTGATGATTATGTGTCTTGGTGTTGCTCTACTCGAGGGGTATCTTAGTGACATTCTATGTATTTCCTCAATTTGAATGTTGTCTTGTCTTGCTAGGTTTGGGAAGTTCTCCTAGATCATATCCTGAAGTGTGTTTTCCAACTTGATTCCATTCTCCCTGTTACTTTCAGGTATGCCAATCAATCATTGGTTTGGTTTTTTCACATAGTCCCATATTTTTTGGAGACTTTGTTCTTTCCTTTTCATTACTGTTTCTCTAATCTTTTCTTCCTGCCTTATTTCAGTAAGTTGATCTTCAATCTCTGATATCCTTTCTTCTGCTTGATCAATTTGGCTATTGATACTTGTGTATTCTTCACGAAGTTCTTGTGCTGTGTTTTTCAGCTCCATCTGGTCATTTATGTTCCTCTCTAAACTGGTTATTCTAGTTAGCAGTTCCTGTAACCTTTTATCAAGGTTCTTAGCTTCCTTTCATTGGGTTAGAACATGCTCCTTTAGCTCAGAGGAGTTCGTTATTACTAACCTTCTGAAGCCTACTTCTGTCAAGTCATCAATCTCATTCTCTGTTCAGTTTTGTGCCCTTGATGGAGAAGAGTTGCAATCATTTGGAGAAGAGGCATTCTGGATTTTGGAATTTTCAGTGTTTTTGCACTGGTTTTTCCTCATATTCATGAATTTATCTACCTTTGATCTTTGAGGCTGAAGACCTTTGGATAGGGTTTTTATGGAGGAGTCCTTTACATTGATGTTGATGTTGTTGCTTTCTGTTTGTTAGTTTTTCTTCTAATAGTCAGGCCTCTCTTCTGCAGGTCTGCTGCAGTGTGCTAAGGTCCACTCCAGACTCTGTTTGCCTGGGTATCACCAGTGGAGGTTGTAGAAGGGCGAAGATTGCTGCCTGCTCCTTTCTCTGGAAGCTTCATCCCAGAGGGGCACCAGCCTGATGCCACCTGGGACTCTCCTGTATGAGATGTCTGTCGACCCCTGTTGGGAGGTTTCTCCCAATCAAGAGGCTAGGGGCTCAGGGACGCACTTGAATAAGCAGTCTGTCCCTTAGCAGAGCTGGTGCACTATGCTGGGAGAATCCTTCTTGTCAGGATCAGCTGTTATCTTCAGAGCTGCCAGGCAAAAACAATTAAATTTGCTGAAGCTGCACACACAGCTGCCCCTTCCCCAAGGAGCTCTGTCCCAGGGAAATGGGGGTTTTGTCTTTAAGCCCCTGATTGGGCCTGTTACCTTTCCTTCAGAGATACCCTGCCCAGTGAGGAAGAATCTAGAGAAGTAGTCTGGCCACAGCTGCTTTGCTGCACCCAACCCAGATCTCCCAGTCTCCTTAGCACTATTGGGGGAAAACTGCCTACTAAAGCTTCAGTAATGGCAGATACCTCTGCTTGATCATCCCAGGTCAACTTCAGACTGCTGTGCTGGCAACAAGAATTTCCAGACAATGGTTCTTAGCTTGCTGTGCTCTGTGGAAGTGGGAACCACCGAGCAAGACCACTTGGCTCCCTGGATTCAGGCCCCTTTCCAGGGAATGAATGGTTCTATCTCGCTGGGGTTCCAGACTCCACTGTGCTAGGAACAAAAACTCCTGTGGCTAGCTCAGGACTGTGCCCAAACAGCTACCCAGTTTTGTGCTTGAAACCTAGGACCATGGTGGTATAGGCACATGAAGAAATCTCCTAATCTGCAGATTGCAAAAACTACGGGGAAAGCATAGTAACCCAGCTGGGTACCACAGTTCCTCATGGTTTCCCTTGACTGGATGGAGGGAGGTCCATGGCACCTTGCACTTCCCGGGTGAAGCGATGCCCCACCCTGCTTCTGCTCACCCTCTGTGGGCTGTACCCACTGCCTAACCTGTCCCAGTGAGAGGAACTGGGTACCTCAGTTGGAAATGCAGAAATCACCCACCTTCTGCATTGGTCTCGCTGGGAGTTGCAGACCGGAGCTGTTCCTATTTGGCCTTCTTCCACTATATATTTTAATTGTCAGAAATCACTTTCATTTCCTTTCTATTTTTGGCATATGCTAATAAGTTGTCTGAGAAGTAAGGCTTTATTATACTCGGTTTCAAGTGATGACAGATAAAAATATTTGTGTCCTCTGAAGAAACACTGGATATAGCATGCAAGGCTTTAATAGCCATCTTCTATATTTTATGTGGTTTATGTGTCAACAACGTTCAGTGAGCTGAGAATTAAAAATTTGACTGAGATTAAATTTTACTGATTGAAGAGCTATAATCTACAAATTTTATCATTTTAGAAATTTTGCTTAATAATTTGGTGACTCAGTTTACTCATCTTTAAAAAGAGAATAAATGATATTTCTGTATCTGAAAGATTTTCTCTGGAAAAATGACTAATAAAATTAATCATTGCATGCAGTATGTAATATTATAAATGCTTTGTGGACTAAAACAAAACGGATTTGTGATTTTAATCATTCTACAAATGAACATAAATAAAAAGAAATACATTCTTGTATTCTTTTTAATAAATGGACTGATTTTGAGCAGCTCAGCCTTTTCTTTTCTCTTTGAAGATTTCTCTTCACATTTCTGTTCCTACAAAGCTAGATTTTCTACTTTGTGAATGAAGAATTTCTCTATGTATCATAGCTTAGGAGTAGTTTTTCCCTGTCTGATCTTCTAATGGCTCAGCTTTGATGAAAGCGCCTTGAGGCACTATGTGTTCACTTTTCTACCATCAAAGATTCTTTCTCTCTAACGTCCTTCTTTTGAGAGGTACGGCAAGAAGAACTTTCTTTTATTCAGTTTGGCAATGAATAAAATGCTAAAACAACAACTATTTTATTGTTAATGAAAATAGCTTAAAACCATTTTATTGTTATTAATAATGGAATTATCCTTGTTATTCTCATTCTTCTTATCATTCCTATTATTTGTATTCTCATTATTACTGTAGCAAATTTATTGCTCTACAAATTTTCTGGACAGTTATAGTGTTTTCAGCACCATATACACATTAATTAAATTAGAGCTTAATAATAATCTGTAAAATGGACATCTAGAAAGGTGTATCTCCATTTTACAAACAAGGAAACCAAGGCTTAGTGAGATTGTATAATTTGCTGATGATCACTGAGACAAGAAGTAAAACTGTTGAAATTCAAATACAGATCTGTCTGATGATGAAGTCTACTGTCCTACTAAACAATCTTCTCAAGATATTTCAAGATCTAAGCTATAAATCTAAATGTTAACTTATAAATTATAAAAATAAAGTATATCTCGTTAATTATCGTATAAGACACAATAAGTGCATTCAGAAAATCCAAAAGTTACCTGTTTATATTCACTTGCAGCTTCTGTGCTAAAAGTTTTCAAAGTGTGATACCATAAAACACTGGTGTCCTGAAAATAGAACCAATGTGTTTCGTTCCCAATCTACTAACAATCAGATGATCCTAATCCACAGAAAAATCAAGCTGATTAGTAAAATTTTATTCATCTAAAAATATTTTCATGTAGTTTTCTTGAGCTGTTAGCATTTAAATTTCAGTGGATAATCATTTAATTTTGGTCTTTTCATATGTGCTCTTGCCTTTCTTCATTTTCTACTCTGCAGTAATTTTTTAAAAATAATAGGTTCAATTATATTACTCCCATTCAAAGTCTTACAGTAACTTTCTGTTGTTCTTATGATAAGATTCCAAATTTTGCTCCATTCCTGTTTCTCCAAACTGAGTTTTGTTTTACTCTACTTGCTCTATTCTCTAATCTCACTGCCTCATTCTTTCTTCAATTACTTAATACATATCTATTCTTCAGGTTTCAATTTTGATACTCCTTCCATCACTGCATAAATGCTCCTATAGGCTTTCTAAATTCATATTACTCACCACGATTATAGTTTATCAATTTATATTTAATTATCTGTTTTCTGTCTCCCATGTTATAGCATAAGCTCCATGAGGTCAAGGACTGTTCCTGTATGTTTATCCTTTTATTTCCACTGCCTATCAGAGTGCCTGCTACATAGTAAGTACATAGTAAATGCTTATTAAGTGAATGAATAAGATATAGAAAATAGCAATGAAAAAAATGTTCTATTTAATGTATACTCTTTCAAGGGCCTTTATTATATGTGTATACTTCAGGTTAAAAAGCACCCTGTATCTGAAAGCTTCAAAGAGAAATAGCAAGTTAATGCAGTGATTAACAAGGTGTTTTATGTTCTACTCAATTAACATAAACTGTCCACATGGGTAGTAAAAATGTGTTTGAAAAACCTAAAGTATAAACATTCATTTTCATATATGGTGTTTTTCAATGTAGACACAGATACAACAGAAAAGATTGAAGATGCCTAATATTAATGAACAGAGCAGAATTAAAATCATTTGAAGCTTTCCAAACTTCAAGATTGCATCACAAAGTGGATTTTATGACTAAATATTTTTTATGTGCTTATTTGGCACTTTTCTGGGTACCAGAATATAATGTCCACAACGCTGTCGTGTATTACACACTTGTTACAGATGAGGAATCTAAGACTCTGATAGACTGATTGACTAGAGTAAGTTCAAGAGTCAAAATCAAACTAAATTCAAAGCCTATGTATGTTCTTTTCATAGTTATGTCCTACTGTTTCTATTGACTCATGAATTTGTTGATTGTCATTTTATACAATGGCAGTTAACTTATATTTACCTGAGTCACACTTTTTGAGTACAAAATATAACGATTTGAAAAAGAATGTTCTCTTTCAAGACTTAGCTGAAATACTGAAAATAAATATTATACTACTATGTAGGAATATTTTATATCACAACAACGTAAATTATCCTAAAGTTAATATATGCATTTAATGAAATTCCAAATATAATCTTATAGAGTTATATTAGTAAGTTTGTGTATTTTAGAAATACAAATTACTTAAAGTTTATTTGAAAGAATGACCAGAATATCTAAGAAAATTATAAAAGGTAATTATTAAGTATTACTTGCCCTACTAGATATCAAAATATTCTATAAAGCTATTATAATCAAATCAATATTGTATTGACATAGGAATAAATAAATATTTTACTGAAATAAAGGAAAGAATTCAGAAACAGATCCTAGGACCAATGAGAATTTAATATAGTAAAAAAATGGTTTTTCAATTCAGTGATAAAAGAATAGTTTATTTCATATATGGGATAATCACGACTGACTAGACATCTCTAAGAAAATAAATAAGAATACTACTCATCAATATATCAAAATAAGGACATGAATTAAAAGCAATGTATGAAGAACTAAAAATCTTAAAATATGTACAAGACTAAATATGCAATGTAAGATTGGAAAATAAGTTCATCACCAAGACAGGAAACCTAATATCTGTAAAAGAAAATGAAATAAGCACTTTCATTTACAAAAGTTTATGTTTCTATGGCAAAAGGTGCTTTAAACAAAGTCAATACCTAAAAAAACAAATTTGGAAATAACAAAGTAGATAATCAAAAAAGGTGTAGTATCTACGCCAATGCTGCTATAGTTTTAATGGGTCCCCCCTCAATTTATGTGTTAGACACTTGATCTTCAATGACATAGTGTTGGGAGATGGAGACTTAGTGAAGTTTTTAGGTCATAAGGGCTCCATCCTCATGAGTGAATTAATGCCTGTATAGAAAGGGCTTGCAAGGGTGAGTTTTCTTTGTTTTGCTCTTGTGCCATGACATGACATTGTGTTTCTCCTCTCCAAAAGATGCAGTATTCAAAGTATATCTTGGAAGCAGAGAGACCATGCCTTAACCTGCTGTGCCTTGCTCTTGAATTTCTCAGTTCCCAAGGCTGTGAAAAAAAAATTTCTGTTCTTTATAAATTACCAAGTCTCAGATACGAACTAGGCAGCTGTTGTCAGTTACCTCAGGGAGAAAGTTAGTCGGAAAAAGGGATAGGGGGATTATTGGAAATTAAACTTTTAAAATACATTCACATATTGCTTTAATTGATGCAATAAATATATATACTTGTAATTTTAAAAGTTATGCTGATGTGTTTTATTTTGTTTTATAACAATTACACTCTTTCATTATTAAGACTGTTTCTGTCTAGTTTTAAAAATTATATCTGATTTCTTCTCTATTGATTAGTTTTATACTTTTGAGTCTGATGGTGTGCACATATTCAGGTTATTTAATTATTACTTTGTAGAGCATCTCTTCTAATCTATGTACTATGTAGCTCAGTTCTATTGGAGGGATTTTAAATTTCTTTTTTCCGATTAAATTATTCCTATTGTTTTGATGCCATTCATTAGCAGCTATTTTCTCCTCAAAAGAACGTGTAATAGATGTTTCCTTTTGAAGGTATTTATAAGCCATATTTTTATGAAGTATGTTATTTTTATGAGAAAATAGGCTATTTAAATACATTATACACTAATGATGTAGACAGATAATTATTCCCTAATTTATCTTCCTTTATGAGTTTCAATATTTCTGCATAGCTCTGTATCAAATGATACATGTCTGGAGAATGGTGATGTCCCAATAAAATCTCCTAATTCTAATTTTTAAAAATCATGTTAATTCTTTTGTAAATGGCATGGTATTTGCTGATTGTACCTTCCTAAATATAATTTTATAGAACATTTCTACCAAAGACATATCACAAAGTAGAAAAGGTAATAAAATAGAAGTCAAGGGACCTGGATTCTAGTCCTGTCTCTGCTGCTCTGTAACCTTTCAAATCTCATTTAAAAGAAAAATAAAGGTAGGCTAGAAATCACTGAGATCAGCAAAAACATAACAATAAGCAAACATGTATAATTTATCATGCTATTATGCTTTGCTGACCCCAGATACGATCAAATAAACTTTCACAGCCCTAGAAACCGAAACCAATTGACCAGTGTGCAAAGAAAATAAAACATTTTTTAACTTTTATTTTACATTCAGGAGTACAAGAGCACATTTTTTATACAAGTAAACTTGTGTCATGGGGATTTGCTGTACAGATTGTTTCATCAACCAGGCATTAAGCCTATTACCCATTAATTATTTTTCCTGATACTCTCCCTCTTCCCACTCTCCACCCTCCAAAAGGTCTCAGTGTCTGTTGTTCCCTTCATGTCCATGTGTTCTGGTCACTTAGCTCCCACTTACAAATGATACTATGTGATATTTTATATTCTGTCCCTATATTAGTTTGCTAAGGGTAATGACCTCCAGTTCCATCCATGTTCCTGCAAAGGACATGATCCCTTGCTTTTTATGGCCACATAGAATTCTATGGTGTATACGTACCATATTTTTTCTTATCAAATCTATCGTTCATGGGCATTTAGGTTGATTCTATGTCTTTGCTATTGTGAAAAGTGCTGCAATGAACAAACTTTTGCATGCATCTTTATAACAAAACCATTTATATTCCTCTGGTCGTGTATGCAGTAACGGGATTGGTGGGTGAAATGGTATTTCTGTTTTTAGGTCTTTGAGGAATAGTCACAATGTGTTCCACAATGGCTGAACTAATTCACACTCCCACTAACAGTGTATAAGCATTCCTTTTTCTCCATAGCCTTGTCAGCATCTGTTTTTTTGTTTTTTTTTTTTTTTTTTTTTTTTTTTTGACTCTTTTATAATAGCCATTCTAATTGGTGTGAGACAGTATCTCATTGTGGTTTTCATTTGCATTTCTCCAATGATAAGTGATGTTGAGCTCTTTTTCATATGCTTGTTGGCCGCATGTATGTCTTTTTTTGAAAAGTGTTTGTTTAGGTGCATTGCCCACTTTTTAATTGGGTTGTTTGATTTTCTCTTGTAAATTTGCTTAAGTTGCTTATAGATTCTGGATATTAGACCTTTGACAGATGCATAGTTTGGGAAAATTTTCTCCTATTCTGCAGGTTGTCTATCACTCCGTTGATAGTTTCCTTTGCTGTGCAGAAGCTCTTTAGTTTAATTAGATCTCATTTGTCAATTTTTGCTTTTGTTGCAATTGCTTTTGACAACTTCATCATGAAATGTTTGCCCCTTTCTATGTTCTCAATTTCATTTGCCTAGGGTGCCTTCCAGAGTTTTTATGATATTGGGTTTTATATTTAGGTCTTGAATTCATCTTAAATTATTTTTTGTACGTGGTGGAAGGAAGGGGTCCAGTTTCAATCATCTGCATGTGGCTAGCCATTTCTCCGAGCACCATTTATTGAATAGGGAATCCTTTCCTTATTATCTGTGTTTGTCAGGTTTGTCAAAGATCATATAGTTGTGGGCATGCACCTTATTTCTGGATTTTCTATTCTGCTCTATTGATCTGTATGTCTCTCTCCCTTTTTTTTTTTCCACCAGTGGCATGCTGTTTTGGTTACTTTAGCCCTCTAGTATAGTTTGAAGTTGGGTAGCATGAGGCCTCCAGCTTTCTTTTTTTTCTTTTGCTTAGGATTGCATTGGATATTCAGGCTCCTTTTTTAGTTTTTTTTTATGAATTTTAAAATAGTTTTTTTTTCTAGTTCTGTAAAGAATCTCAATGGTAATTTAGTAGGAATCATATTGAATCTATAAATTGCTTTGGACAATATGGCCATTTTTACAATGTTGATTCTTCCTATCCATGAGCATGAAATGCTTTTCCATTTATTTGTGTCATCTGTTATTTGTTTGAGCAGTGTTTTGTAGTTCTCCTTGTAGAGATCTTTCACCTCCCTAGTTAGTTGTATTCCTAGTTATTTTATTCTGAAAATAAAACTTATTTGTCATTCCAGATGACTACTAATTCATTTCTATCTCTGACTCTCAAGAACTATTTTTTATTGTCATTCTACCTGATGCTTCGTTCCTCCACAATTTTTCTCTCTTTTCTAACATCATTGACTAATATTCTAAATATTACTGCAATGTTTCAAAAAAATTCAAACTGGCTTCACAAAAAAAAAAAAAAAGCAATCCACATCTTTCAATTTTCCACTCACCCTTCACCCTGAGCCCCATCCACTCATTTGGGAAAGTTAAAGCAATGAGAAATTGACCATAGAAGTGTTTTTCTGGAGGTTATTAAGAATTTGATGTGCATAATTACTTGACTCACCTTTTTTTTGTTTTATCTCAAAATTACTAAATTTTATGCGTACAGAAGATCAGGCAATAGGCTATACAACTCTCTCTCCAAAACTGTGTTTTGATATAACCTGGTCCAATAAAAAGGACAATAGCAGGTTGTTGGGTGCATATACATTTCAATGTCTTGTCTTAAATGTTGCATTTTAGTGTGTCCATCTGTGAATTTCTATGTGCGTGGCTACTGCTAATACTTTCTACATAGTAAATACATGAGATGCCCTACAATTGGAGAGCTGATCCATACATGAATAGGAAAGGAAAAGGAATATTTAGAACAATGTATTAACTGTAGCTCCTTTTAGTTTCAAGTATAAGAGACTACAAGTGAAATTAAAATGCTTTTCCTTCTTTAGAAAATCAGTAGAGGCCACAAAAATCAGTATAAATTGTATCTCTTACAGTGTTTCCTAGACAGCGCTTTATCAGTGTCACTTTTTGAAGTGAATAATGCAATTGCCCAGGCCCATTTTAATGCTGAGACATGGATTCACTTGTCAACATCTTAAATCAATCAGAAATTTGTTCTTATATACAGGAGAAAAAAATGCTAACTAAAAACACAAACAAGAACATTTTTTGAAAGCAAACAAACCTCTGGGGACTAGAAGATCCTGTTCCTAATTCTGAAGATTCAGCCTTCTTATCAAATATTATTTTTGGTGGTTTTGTGTGATCCATTAAAAGTGTATTTCCAACCAAGATTAAAAACACAAAGGAATAAATTATTAAATAACTGATCGAATAAATAACAAACATTAGTTCCGTTATAATAGCACAAACAATAAGTTGTCCTTAATTGTCTTATTATCTGGTAGATCAAATTTGCAACAATATTTATCCATTATGAAATTGCTGACAAACTTTTCTTGAATGATTTTTGAATTACTACTAGCAAATTACCATTGCCTCTACATTTTCATGTATAAGAAATTGCTGTTTTGTAAAAATACTTTACTGTACTGATCTCATGTTAGGAGATGTGAACTGATGATACGGTGTTTCAATGTCAAGTTTTAACAATCATATCATTTTGTACTATATCATGTATCACAGATCACAGATGTACTCAAAACAAATCAAATTTTCCTTTGTTACTATAATGTACACACGCAAACACAACTTAGAAATCACTTAGGAAACCTGACTAAATTTGTTGAAAGTAAAGCCTAACTAGACCTTAGTAGCCATATTCTATGACATCTAGAAGTTATATAGCTTTTATCTGTCACTTCTACAATATTTAGGTACCCTATATCTATATCTCTATATCATCTATTAATATATTATCGGTATCATCTATATGTATATCTATAGCTTTCCATCATCTGTGAGGACTAGTTTGACATTAAAGTCACTAGGAAGAATTACTTCTCTTTTGAGAGTTCAGTATTTACAATGTTATTGGTTTTCTGTTTGGTAATATTTTAGTTAATCACCCATTTTTGACAAGACTCAATCTAACTTTTCTTGAATAGTCCATGTAATAATTATTTGCCTTTATATAACATTTTACCTTTTCAAAACATTTTCAAATACATTATTCCAGTTGATTATCTCAACAACCTTTTAATGTATGGTGGCTAGTAGCATAATTATTTATATAAGAAAAAAAACTGAGATCCCTGTTGGTCAGACAGCTGGAACCAGATCCAAGGCTCGTGATACTTGGTTTAGTGTTTTATTTATCATAAAACACTGCCTCCTTTGATTGCTTTTTAAAATACCTTTTGGCCTTACACGTTTAGGACTTTTTTTTTGTAAATTTATACAACTGGATTTATTTTTATACACAAGATTTGTATAACTCGATTGTATTATACAGGCATGCCTTGTTTTGTTGCATGTCACTTTATTCTGCTTCACAAATAGTGCATTATTTATAAATTTTAGTTTTGTGGCATCCTTGCATTGTGCAATTCTATTGGCACAATTTTTTCACCAGCAAGTCCTCAATTTGTGTCTCTATGTCACGTTGGGGAAATTCTTGTAATATGTTAAACTTTTCATTATTGTTATTTCTGTTATGGTGATCTGTCATCAGTGACCTTTGATGTTACTATCGTTATTGCTTTGGCATGCCATGAACCACACCCATACCTTAACTGATAAATGTTGTTTGTTCTGACTGCTCCACCGACCAGTCATTCACCCATCTGTCACTCTCTTCTCTGGCCTTCCTATTCCCTGAGACAGAACAATATTTAAATTAGGCCTATTAATAATCCTACAATGGTCTCTAAGAGTTCAATGAATGGAAGAGTTGCACATCTCTCACTTTAAATCTAAAGCTAGAAATAATTAAGATTAGTGAGGAAGGCACATCAAGAGCAGAGATCAGCTGAAAAATAGGCATTTTGTGTCAAATGATCAGGCAGGTTGTGAATGCAAAGGAAATATCTTGAAGGAAATTAAAAATGCTACTCCAATTTTTCCTGAAACATTGGCTAACTATATGCAGAAGAAAGAAACTGGACCCTTATCTCTCACCATATACAAAAATTAACTCAAGATGGACAAAAGACCTAATTGTAAGACCTGAAACCATAAAAAAATGCTAGAAGAAAATCCTTAAAAAATGCTCTTCTTGACAACACTCATGGATGACTTTGAGGAATTCAAGACTTCATGGGAGGATGTAACTGCAGATGTGATGGAAATAGCAAGTCAATTAGAATTAGAAGTGGAGCTTGAAGATGTGAATGAATTGCTGCAATCTCATGATAAACTTGAACAGATAAGGTGTTGTTTCTTATGGATGAGCAAAGACAGTAGTTTCTTGAGATGAAGTTTACTGGTAAAAATGTTTTGAACATAGTTGAAATGGCAACAAAGGACTTAGAATATTACACAAACTTAGTTGAAAAAGCAGTGGTAGAGTTTGAGAAGATTGGCTTCAATTTTGAAATAAATTTTACTGTAGGTAAAAATCTGTAAATCAACATTGCATGCTCCAGAGAAATCTTTTGTGAAAGGCAGAGTCAAGTGATGTGGCAAACTTCGATGTTGTCTTTTACAAAATATTGCTCCAGGAATCCCAGCCTTCAGCAACCATCATCTTGATCAGTCAGCATCCATCCACATTAAGGCAAGAGCCTTCACCAGTAAAAAGATTATGACTCACTAAACGCTCAGATGATCAGTAGCAGTTTTTAGTAATAAAATATTTTTAAATAAATGTATCTACATTTTTAGACATAATGTTACTGTACACTTAGTAGACTTCAGTATGGTGTAAACATAACATTTATATGCACTAGGGAACCAAAATACTCTTGACTCATTTTATTGCAACATGTACTTTTTGCAGTGGTCTGGAACAAAACCCATATTATTGCCAAGCTATTCTTGTATCCCCCAACCATATGCACAGTGCTTGATGCCTTCCTGTCTGCTGAACACCTTTGCAAAAAATTCTCATCACCTTGGAAATCTATATTTTTATACTAATAATGATTAACTTGGAATAAAGGCACTAAAATTCTTAATGTCGGCCTTAACCTTAGTGTCAAATTTCACAATTTCAATTTGTCCTAATTCGGGTGTTTTAAACCAGTGTTCACAATGTACCCTGACTTACCTGTAGAAATTAGTGAACTGTCATATCTCTAAGAAATAAGTTATTTTCCATACTTACAGTTCTTAATAATAAGGGCCTATTTGCTACCTACAACTCCCTTAGTATCTTATTATTCAGACATGTAGCAGACAACTAATAAGATCACTAGAGAAATAGCTGGCATATTATCACTGCAGATAGGAAATCCAGATGCCATTTGCAACACATGGGCAGGTAGGATATTGATCTATATTTACTATTCAAATGACTAGACATCATGGTAATATAAAATGATTTGTCACTTCATTATGTTCTCTTTCTTAACATTGCTAAGTCCCTTAATGTAAAGGTACTGTTTAAAAGTAACAGGTAATGGTGCAATTCAGAATATTATTAGCTACTTAATTTTACTTCTCAATTTACAGCATTAAGACGTTTTTCAAGTTTGTGTGAATATGACTGAGTGGACCTATCTGGCAGTGATATTTTCTTGGGTCATGAGGAAATAATTATCTAGTATGTATGGGGAAACCTTTACATTTGTTAATTATTTCAAAGAAAATGTATTTGTGGGTGTATAAATAGCAAGTGTTGCACTATTAGAGATTATTGTTCACTAACAAGGATGACAGAACATAGCATTCACCTCAAAGGTTTGAGGGTCCCTAAAACATCTCAGTATTTTTAAACTAACCACTGTAGATTGCCGATGGACCTATTGAGACACTTCTGGAAATGTTTTTTTTTTTTTTTTTTTCTTTCCCTAGGTTTCCTCCCCAACTTCTCTACAGAGGAGTGGTTAGTGAGCTTGGACAGCTGAGCAATAAATCCGCATGAGAGGTAAAGAGAGGGTTATTTTCAAAAGTTCTCCTAGGAAGCCAGTATAAAAGCTGAGATCTCAACTCATGATGTATTTGCAATTATGTCAATAGAAACTCAAATGCCAGATGTGCCCAAATAATCCATAACATGGAGTTGATAATATATCAGAGGTTGCTGGTAAGCTCAAAGCTGTTGTATTACCTATTTGCAATGACAACAGTCCCCAAGCAATTTTAAGTACAATGTGGTTTGGAACATCTAAAATTCAACAAAAGTTGAAGCCTCTGAACTTGTGGAGTTGCCTTTTCCTAGAGGACTGAATTGATAGCATGGATAAGAAAACTATGGCTGACAGAATAAGCGATTCAGGTAACCGTGAAAATAACTTGCTAGACTCATGGGGGAAATACAGATACACCTGCACTTCTGCAAAGTATTTGCTTTTTAAGAGCCAAGAATTACGTGTTGTGACAGGAAGCCTCACGTCGCTTGCTTGACTTCATTGTTGAGCCTTCTGCTTTGGCATAGGAGGAGTGGAATGCTGAGCCTAATGAGTTTGAGAATTCAGCACATGCCAAAAGAACCAAACTGGTTCGATTGGTTCAGGTGACTTTTACTACTCAGGATCTTGAAAATACTGATTCTGTAATAAGACCTAGAAAACAATGCCATCCCTGGAATATTCCTTTTTCCCTCTCCTACTTTTACAAGGGACCATTTTGATGAGAGGATACCATAAAATATATAGGTATAATTGTTATACATATCATGTGTGAGATTTTATATATCATGGATGAAATAATCTTAACCTTGAAAATAATTCATGCATGTGTAAGTAATAACCACATTAACTATAAAAATAATCTCAATAAAATAGACATTAAAATGTATTAAGGGGATGCAATCCCATGCCAGCAGGCATGTTTGAATTAGATGTCTTGCAACCACACTTCTTATAAATAATTCAATTATTATATGCTCAACACTGTTTTTGGCATCATAGGGGACTCAAAATGAAGAGCAATGACTTTGTCTTCTAGCAAGAGGAAACTCACTTGAGAACAACATATGTCCATGTTCTAGAAATTCTTAATGTCTATTTTATTGTAATTACTTATTGGTTCATGAGGGTATTGGCTATACATGCTTTAAAATTTTTCTAGGTGAAGATAACCCATGTTATGTACAATGTATTGTGAATACTTCAGTTCTATTGTGTTAGATAGGTTTTGAAATTATTGTCTTATGAGATTGAAGGTCTTATTCCTACAGCATCTTACCACAGATATTGAATGGTCTTCTTGTACAAGTATATCTCAAGGATTAAAAAACAATATCGAGTTTTTGCATGCTCCCAAAGGAATGAGACAGGGAATGTTACAAGATGATCTTAGATGTCTTCTTATACTAGAAAGTAAAAAAGTGTCCAAAACATCATGGGGACATGTCAAAAGGACACAGAGTTATCCTGAAAAACACTATACTGGGCCAATTGTGACAGCATTTAAACATCAAAATAAATACTAATAGTAATGGATTATAACTTATTGAATATAGTAAGAATCCATACTTCCATAGTGATAAAAATAAGTAAATAAGTAAATGGGGAAGAAGAAAAAGGTCTTTCTTATAGTAGAATGCCAATTAGTAAATGTAGAAAGAATGATGGAGTTAGAAAATAATCACTGAAATGTAAAGCTTGTGAGTGATACTCTAATAAAGAACAGGATATCTATATCATCTCAGAGTATCTTCTCAAAAATTACCTATTAATTAAAAAGAGGGGAAAAGTGTCTTGAAAGTGGAGAAACCTAGAGGTCATCACCTTATGTAAGCAATCAAAGTTAAAATCACCAATAATAAAATAAACTCATATCACTTGTTTTCTGTTATGATTCCTTGGAAAGGTTATACCACTTTCCTAGTATCCCTGCTAGAATGTGTAAATTAAACATAATCATGACAAAATATCTAATATTTAGGGATATATTTCAAAATAACAGGCCTGTACACTTCAAAAAATTAAAAGAGACTAAGGATATATGAAAACTAAATATAATGCATGCTCCTGTATTAGATGATGAATAGGAAAATTGTATAGCTTTAGCATACGTTGTTTCAACGATTGTAAAAATGTATTTATGGACTGTGGATTACGTAATAGTATTGTAGCATATATCAAATGTATGGAATGTACTAATTATATTCTGGCTATGTAGGAGAATAGTTTTACTTTTATTTTTAGAAAACCTGTACTGAAGTATTCAGGCATGTGAAGAACTGTTCAAGACAGCTAGGGCTGCAATAACAAAGCATCACAAACTGGGTGGTTTAAATAAACAAACAAAAAAAATCCTTTCTCACAGTTCTAGAAGTTAGAAATACAAAATCAAGATGTCAATGAGGTTTTTTTCTTCTGAAGCTGTGAAAGAAAGATCTATTTCATGTATTCCTCTTGAATTATAGATGATTATCTTCTCCCTATGTCTCATCACATGGTGTTATACCTGTATCCCTGTACCTAAATGTTCCCCTTTCATAAGGACACCAATCATTTTGTATTGCGGTCCACTGTAATCATCCCTCATTGACTTGATTATTTCTGTAAGACCTTATCTCCAAATAAGGTCACATTTTGAGGCACTAGGGGTTAGGACTTCAACATGTATATTTTGGGTGACCACATGTCAACCCATAGCATTCAATATCTCCAATCCCCAGTTATTCTCAAATGACTCAGAACAATATATTCATTTGTAAAGATAAGATCTAAAGTTGTATTAGATAGAATGCATTTTAGATCAATATCTAATCTTCAAAAAATTAAATAGATTTTTTTAACAAAAATAGCAATATTTCAGGTATATGCTACGTCTGATTATTAGTTTTTTGTGTCAAATTAGCTAGAAGATAGTCCCCAATTATTTATAATAATCAAACAATAATCTATGTATTACTTTGAACATATCCTTTGTATGTAGTTAACATCTACAATAAGTTGACTTTAAATTTAAAACATTACACTGGATAATGTGAGTAGGACCTCACCCAGTCAGTTAGTTCAAAGGTTTTGAGAATGAAAATGGATGCTAACTGAAAAAAAGAGCAATTCTGCCTCAATACTGCAGCATTAACTCCTACTTGACTTTCCAGACTGCCGGCCTGCCCTACCAATTTTAAACTTGCCAGCCCCCACAACCGCGTGAGACAATTTCTCACAATAAATATATTTCTACAGAGAGGTAGATAAATAAATAGACGGATAGACACTTCTAGAGATAAATAGACTGAGATAATCTATAGACTTCTTTATCTACCAATCTATTTAAGATACATATGTTTCTCTTTATCCGTATTATCTATCAGTTCTCTCTCTCTCTCTGTCTCTCTCTCTCTTTCTCTCTCTCTCTCTCTCTCTTTCTCTCTCTTTCTCTCTCCTCTCTCTCCTGGTTCTGTTTCTCTGGAAACCTCAAATGATATAAATTTTGGTACCAAGAGATTTTCACAGCAACATAATCTTAAAAATGAGTTTCTTAATTATTTCTGGGATTTTTTGGCCTTTCTTCTCTAATCTTATTAGATTTCAAGGCACTAATTATTCTATTTTTATTGGTAAAGAGGACACTGATAGTCAATGGCATAATGTGGCAATAGAGATATGTGAAATATCACCTTTAGATACCCCTAATCTAATAGTTATTTTAAAAATATAAAACAAAAACCCCTTACAAAAAGGCAAAGTCCTGAGTAACCAGGCATTTGATACCTTAGAACATCTTGTCAAACTAATGAGAATAATGTAACTGGCTTGTTGCTTCTAACTATGCTGTTAGAAGTGGATGGGCAGGAGGTGAAGCATGAGCTCAAGGCTTATAATTCCCAGCTAAATTATCTGAAAATTTAGAACTGCCTCTACCTAGAAAAATTGTAAACAAAAGCAGTACCACATGTCTGGAGGGACTCCAGAGGTTAGTATCACAATCATGGACTTGAAAGGTTCTCACCCCACATCTCATTAAACTCACCTATTTGTTCTGTGCAGAAAACATATAGATCTTAGAGAATGACAGTGGATTATTGTAAGCTTAACCAGGTGATGACTCCAATTACAGCCACTGTATCTGATGTGACTTAATTTCTTTAGCAAATTAACACATCCCCTGGTACCTAGTATGGGGGTATTCATGTAGCAAATGCTTTTTTATTGTTGTCTTTTAATAAAGACCACCAGAAGCAGTTGGCTTTCCACTGACAAGACCGGCAATACACCTTTACTGTTATACTCCATGGCTATATCAATACTCCAGCCCTATGCCATCATAGAGGTGAGGAAAATTTGATTTGTTTTTCTCTTCCATAAGACATTACACTGGTCCATTACACTGATAATATTTTGTTGATTGTTTACAGTATGTAGGAAGTAGCAATTACTCTAGGATTATTGGTAAAATATTTCCTTGTGTTAGAAGGTAATAAAATAAATTTCACAGAAATTCAAGGGCCTTCGATGTCAGTGAAATTTCTAGAGGACCAGTGGTATGGAGCATGTCACGATATACTTCCTGAGATGAAGAATACGTGGGTGCATCTGGATCCTTGTACAACCGAAAAAGAAAAAGACACATCTAATGGGCCTCTTTAGCCATTGGAGGCAATCATATCTCATTGAGGTATACTACTCCAGTATATTTTTCAACTGAAATAAAAAGCTGCTAGTTTTTTTTTTTTTTTTAATTTATTTATTATTATTATACTTTAAGTTGTAGGGTACATGTGCATAACGTGCAGGTTTGTTACATATGTATACTTGTGCCATGTTGGTGTGCTGCACCCATCAACTCGTCATTTACATCAGGTATAACTCCCAATGCAATCCCTCCCCCCTCCCCCCTCCCCATGATAGGCCCCGGTGTGTGATGTTCCCCTTCCTGAGTCCAAGTGATCTCATTGTTCAGTTCCCACCTATGAGTGAGAACATGCGGTGTTTGGTTTTCTGTTCTTGTGATAGTTTGCTAAGAATGATGGTTTCCAGCTGCATCCATGTCCCTACAAAGGACACAAACTCATCCTTTTTTATGGCTGCATAGTATTCCATGGTGTATATGTGCCACATTTTCTTAATCCAATCTGTCACTGATGGACATTTGGGTTGATTCCAAGTCTTTGCTATTGTGATTAGTGCTGCAATAAACATACGTGTGCATGTGTCTTTATAGCAGCATAATTTATAATCCTTTGGGTATATACCCAGTAATGGGATGGCTGGGTCATATGGTACATCTAGTTCTAGATCCTTGAGGAATCGCCATACTGTTTTCCATAATGGTTGAACTAGTTTACAATCCCACCAACAGTGTAAAAGTGTTCCTATTTCTCCACATCCTCTCCAGCACCTGTTGTTTCCTGACTTTTTAATGATCGCCATTCTAACTGGTGTGAGATGGTATCTCATTGTGGTTTTGATTTGCATTTCTCTGATGGCCAGTGATGATGAGCATTTTTTCATGTGTCTGTTGGCTGTATGAATGTCTTCTTTTGAGAAATGTCTGTTCATATCCTTTGCCCACTTTTTGATGGGGTTGTTTGTTTTTTTCTTGTAAATTTGTTTGAGTTCTTTATAGGTTCTGGATATTAGCCCTTTGTCAGATGAGTAGATTGCAAAAATTTTCTCCCATTCTGTAGGTTGCCTGTTCACTCTGATGGTAGTTTCTTTTGCTGTGCAGAAGTTCTTTAGTTTAATGAGATCCCATTTGTCAATTTTGGCTTTTGCTGCTGTTGCTTTTGGTGTTTTAGACATGAAGTCTTTGCCCATGCCTATGTCCTGAATGGTACTACCTAGGTTTTCCTCTAGGATTTTTATGGTATTAGGTCTAACATTTAAGTCTCTAATCCATCTTGAATTAATTTTCGTATAAGGAGTAAGGAAAGGATCCAGTTTCAGCTTTCTACTTATGGCTAGCCAATTTTCCCAGCACCATTTATTAAATAGGGAATCCTTTCCCCATTTCTTGTTTCTCTCAAGTTTGTCAAAGATCAGATGGCTGTAGATGTGTGGTATTATTTCTGAGGACTCTGTTCTGTTCCATTGGTCTATATCTCTGTTTTGGTACCAGTACCATGCTGTTTTGGTTACTGTAGCCTTGTGGTATAGTTTGAAGTCAGGTAGCGTGAGGCCTCCAGCTTTGTTCTTTTGACTTAGGACTGTCTTGGAGATGCGGGCTCTTTTTTGGTTCCATATGAACTTTAAAGCAGTTTTTTCCAATTCTGTGAAGAAACTCATTGGTAGCTTGATGGGGATGGCATTGAATCTATAAATTACCTTGGGCAGTATGGCCATTTTCACGATATTGATTCTTCCTATCCATGAGCATGGTATGTTCTTCCATTTGTTTGTGTCCTCTTTTATTTCACTGAGCAGTGGTTTGTAGTTCTCCTTGAAGAGGTCCTTTACATCCCTTGTAAGTTGGATTCCTAGGTATTTGATTCTCTTTGAAGCAATTGTGAATGGAAGTTCATTCATGATTTGGCTCTCTGTCTGTTACTGGTGTATAAGAATGCTTGTGATTTTTGCACATTAATTTTGTATCCTGAGACTTTGCTGAAGTTGCTTATCAGCTTAAGGAGATTTTGGGCTGAGACAATGGGGTTTTCTTAATATACAATCATGTCATCTGCAAACAGGGACAATTTGACTTCTTCTTTTCCTAACTGAATACCCTTGATTTCTTTCTCTTGCCTAATTGCCCTAGCCAGAACTTCCAACACTATGTTGAATAGGAGTGGTGAGAGAGGGCATCCCTGTCTTGTGCCAGTTTTCAAAGGGAATTTTTCCAGTTTTTGCCCATTCAGTATGATATTGGCTGTGGGTTTGTCATAAATAGCTCTTATTATTTTGAGGTACGTTCCATCAATACCAAATTTATTGAGCGTTTTTAGGATGAAGGGCTGTTGAATTTTGTCAAAAGCCTTTTCTGCATCTATTGAGATAATCATGTGGTTTTTGTCTTTGGTTCTGTTTATATGCTGGATTATGTTTATTGATTTGCGAATGTTGCACCAGCCTTGCATCCCAGGGATGAAGCCCACTTGATCATGGTGGATAAGCTTTTTGATGTGTTGCTGAATCCGGTTTGCCAGTATTTTATTGAGGATTTTTGCATCGATGTTCATCAGGGATATTGGTCTAAAATTCTCTTTTTTTGCTGTGTCTCTGCCAGGCTTTGGTATCAGGATGATATCGGCCTCATAAAATGAGTTAGGGAGGATTCCCTCTTTTTCTATTGATTGGAATAGTTTCAGAAGGAATGGTACCAACTCCTCCTTGTACCTCTGGTAGAATTCAGCTGTGAATCCATCTGGTCCTGGACTTTTTTTGGTTGGTAGGCTATTAATTTTTGCCTCAATTTCAGAGCCTGCTATTGGTCTATTCAGGGATTCAACTTCTTCCTGGTTTAGTCTTGGAAGAGTGTAAGTGTCCAGGAAATTATCCATTTCTTCTAGATTTTCCAGTTGATTTGCGTAGAGGTGTTTATAGTATTCTCTGATGGTAGTTTGTATTTCTGTGGGGTCGGTGGTGATATCCCCTTTATCATTTTTAATTGCGTCGATTTGATTCTTCTCTCGTTTCTTCTTTATTAGTCTTGCTAGTGGTCTGTCAATTTTGTTGATCTTTTCAAAAAACCAACTCCTGGATTCATTGATTTTTTGGAGGGTTTTTTGTGTCTCTATCTCCTTCAGTTCTGCTCTGATCTTAGTTATTTCTTGCCTTCTGCTAGCTTTCGAATGTGTTTGCTCTTGCTTCTCTACTTCTTTTAATTGCGATGTTAGAGTGTCAATTTTAGATCTTTCCTGCTTTCTCTTGTGGGCATTTAGTGCTATAAATTTCCCTCTACACACTGCTTTAAATGTGTCCCAGAGATTCTGGTATGTTGTATCTTTGTTCTCATTGGTTTCAAAGAACATCTTTATTTCTGCCTTCATTTCGTTATGTACCCAGTAGTCATTCAGGAGCAGGTTGTTCAGTTTCCATGTAGTTGAGTGGTTTTGATTGAGTTTCTTAGTCCTGAGTTCTAGTTTGATTGCACTGTGGTCTGAGAGACAGTTTGTTATAATTTCTGTTCTTGTACATTTGCTGAGGAGTGCTTTACTTCCAATTACGTGGTCAATTTTGGAGTAAGTACGATGTGGTGCTGAGAAGAATGTATATTCTGTTGATTTGGGGTGGAGAGTTCTATAGATGTCTATTAGGTCTGCTTGCTGCAGAGATGAGTTCAATTCCTGGATATCCTTGTTAACTTTCTGTCTCGTTGATCTGTCTAATGTTGACAGTGGAGTGTTGAAGTCTCCCATTATTATTGTATGGGAGTCTAAGTCTCTTTGTAAGTCTCTAAGGACTTGCTTTATGAATCTGGGTGCTCCTGTATTGGGTGCATATATATTTAGGATAGTTAGCTCTTCCTGTTGAATTGATCCCTTTACCATTATGTAATGGCCTTCTTTGTCTCTTTTGATCTTTGATGGTTTAAAGTCTGTTTTATCAGAGACTAGTATTGCAACCCCCGCTTTTTTTTGTTCTCCATTTGCTTGGTAAATCTTCCTCCATCCCTTTATTTTGAGCCTATGTATGTCTCTGCGTGTGAGATGGGTCTCCTGAATACAGCAGACTGATGGGTCTTGACTCTTTATCCAGTTTGCCAGTCTGTGTCTTTTAATTGGAGCATTTAGTCCATTTACATTTAAGGTTAATATTGTTATGTGTGAACTTGATCCTGCCATTATGATATTAACAGGTTATTTTGCTCGTTAGTTGATGCAGTTTCTTCCTAGCCTTGATGGTCTTTACATTTTGGCATGTTTCTGCAATAGCTGGTACCAGTTGTTCCTTTCCATGTTTAGTGCTTCCTTCAGGGTCTCTTTTAAGGCAGGCCTAGTGGTGACAAAACCTCTAAGCATTTGCTTATCTGTAAAGGATTTTATTTCTCCTTCACTTATGAAACTTAGTTTGTCTGGATATGAAATTCTGGGTTGAAAATTCTTTTCTTTAAGAATGTTGAATATTGGCCCCCACTCTCTTCTGGCTTGGAGAGTTTCTGCCGAGAGATCTGCTGTTAGTCTGATGGGCTTCCCTTTGTGGGTAACCCGACCTTTCTCTCTGGCTGCCCTTAAGATTTTTTCCTTCATTTCAACTTTGGTGAATCTGGCAATTATGTGTCTTGGAGTTGCTCTTCTCGAGGAGTATCTTTGTGGCGTTCTCTGTATTTCCTGGATTTGAATGTTGGCCTGCCCTACTAGGTTGGGGAAGTTCTCCTGGATGATATCCTGAAGAGTGTTTTCCAACTTGGTTCCATTTTCCCCCTCACTTTCAGGCACCCCAATCAGACGTAGATTTGGTCTTTTTACATAATCCCATACTTCTTGCAGGCTTTGTTCATTTCTTTTTCTTCTTTTTTCTTTTGGTTTCTCTTCTCGCTTCATTTCATTCATTTGATCCTCAATCGCTGATACTCTTTCTTCCAGTTGATCGAGTCGGTTACTGAAGCTTGTGCATTTGTCACGTATTTCTCGTGTCATGGTTTTCATCTCTTTCATTTCGTTTAGGACCTTCTCTGCATTAATTACTCTAGCCATCAATTCTTCCACTTTTTTTTCAAGATTTTTAGTTTCTTTACGCTGGGTACGTAATTCCTCCTTTAGCTCTGAGAAATTTGATGGCCTGAAGCCTTCTTCTCTCATCTCGTCAAAGTCATTCTCCGTCCAGCTTTGATCCGTTGCTGGCGATGAGCTGCGCTCCTTTGCCGGGGGAGATGCGCTCTTATTTTTGGAATTTCCAGCTTTTCTGCCCTGCTTTTTCCCCATCTTTGTGGTTTTATCTGCCTCTGGTCTTTGATGATGGTGATGTACTGATGGGGTTTTGGTATAGGTGTCCTTCCTGTTTGATAGTTTTCCTTCTAACAGTCAGGACCCTCAGCTGTAGGTCTGCTGGAGATTGCTTGAGGTCCACTCCAGACCCTGTTTGCCTGGGTATCAGCAGCAGAGGCTGCAGAAGATAGAATATTTCTGAACAGCGAGTGTACCTGTCTGATTCTTGCTTTGGAAGCTTCCTCTCAGGGGTGTACTCCACCCTGTGAGGTGTGGGGTGTCAGACTGCCCCTAGTGGGGGATGTCTCCCAGTTAGGCTACTCAGGGGTCAGGGACCCACTTGAGCAGGGAGTCTATCCCTTCTCAGATCTCAACCTCCATGTTGGGAGATCCACTGCTCTCTTCAAAGCTGTCAGACAGAGTCGTTTGCGTCTGCAGAGGCTTCTGCTGTGTTTGTTATTGTTTACTGTGCCCTGTCCCCAGAGGTGGAGTCTACACAGACAGGCAGGTTTCCTTGAGCTGCTGTGAGCTCCACCCAGTTTGAGCTTCCCAGCAGCTTTGTTTACCTACTTAAGCCTCAGCAATGGTGGGCGCCCCTTCCCCAGCCTCGCTGCTGCCTTGCCGGTAGATCACAGACTGCTGTGCTAGCAATGAGGGAGGCTCCGTGGGCGTGGGACCCTCCCAGCCAGGTGTGGTATATGATCTCCTGGTGTGTCTGTTTGCTTAAAGCACAGTATTGGGGTGGGAGTTACCCGCTTTTCCAGGTGTTGTGTGTCTCAGTTCCCCTGGCTAGGAAAAGGGATTCCCTTCCCCCTTGTGCTTCCCAGGTGAGGCAATGCCTCGCCCTGCTTCAGCTCTCGCTGGTCGGGCTGCAGCAGCTGACCAGCACCGATCGTCCGGCACTCCCCAGTGAGATGAACCCAGTACCTCAGTTGAAAATGCAGAAATCACCGGTCTTCTGTGTGGCTCGCGCTGGGAGTTGGAGACTGGAGCTGTTCCTATTGGGCCATCTTGCTCCGCCCCCCGCTGCTAGTTTTAAGTGGTGTCTAGCACAAGAGAAGACTTTCCAGAGGCCCAGGTGGCTGTGCAAGCTGTTCTATCACTTGGGCCATATGATCCAACAGATCCAATGGTGTTTCAAGTGTCTATGGCAGATAGAGATGCTTTTTGAAGGTTTTGTCATTTTGATAAGTGGCTTTTTGCTTGGTACTGGGCCTTAGTACATTATGAATGCTTGATTATGAACCACCGAGTTAACATATGACCTGAGTTTCTCATTATAAACTGGATATTGTCTAACCCATGAATCTATAAAGTCGAGCATGCACAACAGCATTGCATTATTAAATGGAAGTGACAAACATTATCATGATTGAGTAGACCCAAAGGCAAAAGGAAGTTATGTAACAAAGTAGCCCCAATGCCTATAGTTTCGACGTTTGTTACTATAAAGGTCATAACCTTTACTCACTCATCCCACCCTTATAGACTCATGTGGAGTTCTTTATGATTGTTTCACTGAATAAGAGAAAACTCAGGTCTGGTTTGCAGATTGTTCTATACAATATGCAGTACCACCTGAAGGTGGACAGCTGCAGCACAGTAGCCCGTTTCTGAGACATCTCTGAATGACAGTGGTGAAGGAAAATTCTCTCAGTAGGCAGAAACTCAAGAAACTCAAGAAACTCAGAAACTCAAGCTGTACACTGGTTTTAAATTTTAGGGGGAGAAGAAAATTCTCAGAGGGATGGAGAAAAATATTAAATGGATAGAATGACTGATTCTGATGATAGCAATCAGCCTTTTTTTCCAAGACACTCCTCTATTAACCAGTGGGCTCATAACAATGGCCATGATGGCAGAGAGAGAGATTATGCATTGGCTCAGCAACATAAACTTCCACCCATCAAGGTTGATTTTGTTACCACCACTGCTGAGTGTCTAATTTGCTAGCAGCAGAAACCAACACTGAGTCTCTGATATGGACTATTCACCAGATGAACAGACAGCTATTTGGTAACAGGTTAATTACATGTAGCCATTTCCATTATGAAAGAACAGCCAGCACTCTGTTATGTGACCTGAATGGACATTTACTTTACAAAAATATTTGCCTTCCCTGAACACAATGATTCTGAAAAAACTATCATCTGTGGACTTACAGAATACCTTGCACGCTACCATGGTATATGGTATTTATGATTAAATAATTTACTTCACGGCAATTATAGGCAATATGCTTATGTTCATGGAATTCAATAATTTTACTGTGTTTCTCACCATGCTGCAGCAGTTGGCCTTATAAATCAGTGTACTAATCTTTTGATGAGTCAGTGATGGTGGCAGCTAAGTAGCAATACCTTGCAGGGCTGGGGCAAGGTTCTCCAGGAAGATGTATATGTTCTGAATCAGTGTCCAACATATAATGCTGATTCTACTATATATGCAATATGTGTGTCAAAAAATCAAGGTTAGAAATGGGAGTGACACCACTCACTACTGCCTCTATTAACCCATGAACAAAATTTTTTCTTCTTGTTCTGGTGAATTTATGCTGTGTTGGCCAAGAGATTATAGTTCCAGAGGAAAGACTGCTTCTACCAGAAGACCCAACAATTATTTCATTGAAATAGAAGTTAAGACTGCTACCCATCTACTTTGGGTTCCTCATGCCTCTAAATAAATTTTGCTTATTTTTAGTTACTGTGCTAATAGGAACAATTGATCCTGACTACCAAGAAGAAATCGGACTGTTGCTACACAATAGCGGTAAGGGAAGACTATGTCTAGAAGGCAGGAGATCTTTTTGGATATCTGTTAGTGCTACCATGCCCTGTGGTTAAAGTCAATGGAAAACTATGATAACCAAATCCAGGCAGGACTACCAGTAGCCAAGACCCTACAAGAATGAAGGTTTGTGTTACCCAGCAGACAAAGAACCATGGCCAACTGACATTCTTGCTGAGAACGAAGAATGTAATCAATGGAAAGTGGAAAAAGGTAAGGTAAGTATAAATAGAAGCTATAACCCTGCAGTCAGTTTTCAGTTATGAGTACTGTAATAATTATCAATATGTATACTGAATTTTGTTTTGAGTTTGTGTGTATATAAAATTTTTGTTTTCTTCTTTATTATTCCCTTATCCTTTAACATAAGATGTTTTAATAATGGTTCACTTTACATCAGAGTAATTAAGTTACTGGATGTATTAGTTTGCTAGGACCACAACAACAAACCACCACAAACTGAGCAGATAAAACAAGATAAATTTATGTTCTCACAGTTCTGGAGGCTATAATTTTGAAATTGAGATGTCAGGAGGGTTGGTTCTTCCTGAGGGCTGTAAGGAAAAAAACCTGTTCCAGGCCTTACTCCTCCACTTTCCCGGATAAACAAAAGCCAAAGAAGTCTATTACCACTAGACCTACTCTGTAAGAAATGCTAGTGAGAGTCTTTCAATTTGAAACAAAAAGTCAGTAGGCAGTAACACAAAGCCATCCAAAAATACAAAGATCTCTATTAATGGTAAATACATGGGCTAATATATCCATTGTGATTTTGGTCCATATAATTTTAATGATAAAGACACAAAAAAATCAATGTTAATGTATATACAACATATAAAGATATATTTTGTAATATCGATAACATAAAGTATGGAAGATGGAGCATTAAAGTAGTTGAATTTCATATGTGATTGAACTTAAATTGTTATCAGTTTAAAACAGAATTCTATAACCACGATGTTTTATGTAATCGCAGTAATAACTACAAAATATACATGAAAGGAGATAATAAGGCATTAAAATCACATCAATACAAAAAGTCAACAGAAAACAAAGGAAGTCAGTAAGAGGGGAAATGCACAAAAAAGCTACAAGACATATGGAAAGCAATGAACAAAATGGCAACAGTAAGTACTTCCCTATCAGTAATTACTTTAAATGTAAATGGATGAATCTCCTCAATCGAAAGATATAGACAGGCTGAATGAATTTAAAAAACAGGATCCAATTATATGCTCTCTCCAGGACATTCACTTTATTTTTATTTACTTATTTTTAATTTTTTTTTTTATTTCCGTAGGTTTTTGGGAAACAGGTGGTATTTGGTTATTTGAGTAAGTTCTTTAGTAGTGATGTGTGAAATATTGGTGCACCCATCACCTGAGCAGTACACACTGAACCCAATTTGTAGTCTTTTATTCCTCAACCCCCTCCCACCATTTCCCCCTGGGTCCCCAAAGTCCATTGTGTCATTCGTATGCCTTTGCATCCTCAAAATTTAGCTCCCGCTTATGAGTGAGAATATACGATGTTTGCTTTTTTATTTCTGAGTTACTTCACTTAGAATAATAGTCTCCAATCCCATCCAGGTTACTGTGAATGCCATTAATTCATTTCCTTTTATGGCTGAGTAGTATTCCATCATATATATACCACAGTTTCTTTATCCACTCTTTGATTGATGGGCATTTGAGTTGGTTCCACATTTTTGCAATTGCGAATTGTGCTGCTATAATCATGCGTATGCAAGTACTTTTTTTTGTATAATTACTTCTTTTCCTCTGGGTAGACACTCAATAGTGGGATTGCTGAATCAAACGGTAGTTCTATTTTTAGTTCTTTAAAAAATCTCCACACTGTTTTCCCTAGTTGTTGCACTCTTTTACTTTCCCACCAGCAGCGTAGAAGTGCTCCTTTTTCACTGTATCAATGCCAACATCTATTATTTTTTTATTTTTAAATTATGGCCATCATTGCCAGAGTAAGGTGGTATCCCATTGTATTTTGAATTTGCATTTCCCTGATCTTTACTGATGTTGAGCATTTTTTCATGTTTACTGGCCATGTGTATATCTTCTTTTGAGAGTTGTTTATTCATGTCCTTAGCCCACTTTTTGATGGAATTCTTTTTCTTACTAATTTGTTTGAGTTCATTGTAGATTCTGGATATTAGTTCTTTGTTGGATGTATAGATTGTGATGATTTTCTCCCACTCTGTGGGTTGCCTGTTAAATCTGCTGATTGTTCCTTTTGCCATATGAAAGCTCTTTAATTCAATTAATTCTCACGTATTTATCTTTGTTTTTATTGCATTTCCTTTGGGGTTCTTGTTCATGAAGTCCTTGCATAAGCCAATGTCTAAAAAGGTTTTTCCAATGCTATATTCTAGAATTTGTATAGTTTCAGGTCTTTGATATAAGTCCTTGATCCTTCTTGAGTTGATTTTTGTATAAGGTGAGAGATGAGGACCCAGTTTTTTTCTCCTATATGTGGCTTGCCAATTATCCCAGCACCATTTGTGGAATAGGTTGTCCTTTCCCCACTTTATATTTTTGTTTGCTTTGTCAAAGATCAGTTGGCTGTAAGTATTTGGGTTTATTTCTGTGTTCTCTTTTCTGCTCCATTTGTCTATGTGCCTATTTTTATACCAGTACCATGCTGTGTTGGTGACTATGACCTTATAGTATAGCTAGAAATCAGGTAATGTGATGCCTCTGGATATGTTCTTTTTGCTTAATCTTGGTTTGGCTATGAGGGATCTCTTTTTGTTCCATATAAATTTTAGAATTTTTTTCTAGTTTGGTAAAAAATGATGATGATATTTTGATGGGAATTACATTGAATCTGTAGATTTTTTGGCAGTGTCGTCATTTTCACAATATTGATTCTACCCATCCAAGAGCATGGAATGTGTTTGCATTTGTTTGTGTCATCTATAATTTCTCTCAACAGTGTTTTGTAGTTTTCCTTGTAAAGGTCCTTCACCTCCTTGGTTAAGTATATTCCTAAGTAGGGTTGAGTTCTTGATTGATTCTCAGCTTGATTGCTGTTGGTGTATAGCAGAGCTACTAATTTGTGTACATTAATTTTGTATCCTAAAACTTTGCGGAATTCTTTTTTTGTTTGTTTGTTTTTTGTTCACTTGTTTGTTTGTTTGTTTGTTGAGACAAAGTCTCGCTCTGTCACCCAGGCTGGAGTGCAATGGTGCCAATCTTGGCTCACTGCAACTTCCGCCTCCTGGGTTCAAGCAATTCTCCTGTCTCAGCCTCCCAAGTGGCTGGGATTACAGGCACCCACCATCATACCTGGCCAATTTTTAGTATTTTTAGTGGAGATGGGGTTTTGCCATGTTGACCAGGCTAGTCTTGAACTACTGACCTCAGGTGATCCACCTGCCTCAGCCTCCCAAAGTGCTGGAATTACAGATGTGAGCCACTGCACCCGGCCTTTGCTGAATTATTTTACCAGTTGTAGGTGCTTTATGGCGCAGTCTTTAGGGTTTTTAGGTATGCAGTTATACCATCAGAAACAGTGACAGTTTGACTCTCTGTTTACCGATTTGGATGCCCTTTATTTCTTTCTCCTGTCTGGTTACTCTGACTAGGATTTCCAGTACTGTTGAATAGAAGTTGTGAATGTGGGCATCCTTGTCTTTTTCCAGTTCTCAGAAGGAATGCTCTCAACTTTTTCCCATTCAGTATTATGGTGGCCGTGAGTTTGTCACAGGTGGATTTTATTTTATTGAGGTATGTCCCTTGTATGCCGATTTTGCTGAGGGTTTTAATCATAAATGGATGCTGGATTTTGTCAAATGCTTTTTCTGCATCTATTGAGATGATCATGTCATTTTTGTTTTTAATTCTGTTTATGTGGTGTATCTCATTTATTGACTTGTGTATGTTAAACCACCCCTGCATCCTTGGTATGAAACCCACTTGATCATGGTGGATTATCTTTTGGATAGGTTGTTGGATTCAGTTAGTTAGTATTTTGTTAAGGATTTCTACATCTATGTTCATCAGAGATATTGGTTTGTAGTTTTCCTTTTTTGTTATATCCTTTCCTGGTTTTGGTATTAGGGTGATACTGGCTTTATAGAATGATTTAGGGAGGATTTCCTTTTTATCTATCTTGTAGAATAGTGTCAATAGAATTTGTATCAATTATTATTTGAATGTCTGGTAGAATTCAGCTGTGAATCCGCCTGGCTGTGGACTTTTTTTTGATGGTAATTTATTATTATTATTACTATTATTATTATTATATTTTAAGTTGTGGGATACTTGTGTAGATGGGCAGGTTTGTTACACAGGTATACACGTGCCATGGTGGTCTGCTGCACCCATCAACTCATCATCTACATTAGGTACTTCTCCTAATGCTATCATTCCCCTAGTCCCGCACTCCTTGACAGGCCCTGGTATGTGAAGTTCCCCTCCCTTTTTCCATGTGTTCTCATTGTTCAACTCCCACTTACGAGTGAGAACATGTGGTGATGGTTGTCTGTTCCTGTGTTAGTTTGCAGAGAATGATGGTTTCAGATTCATCCATGCTCCCTAGGAGGGATTTATATTTTCAGGAATTTATTCATCTCCTCTAGATTTTCTAGTTTATGATGGAAAGGTGTTCATAGTATCCTTGAATGATCTTCTGTCTTTCTGTGATGTCATCTGTAATAGCTCCAGTTTTATTTCTCATTGAGTTTATTTGGATTTTCTCACTTCTTTTCTTGGTTAATCTTGCTAATGGTCTAGCAATTTCATTTATCTTTTCAAAGAAACAGCCTTTATTTCATTTATCTTTTGTATTGTTTTTCTTCTTTTAATTTCATTTGATTTCTGCTCTGATCTTGGTTATTTCCTTTCTTCTGCTGGGTTTGGATTTGATTTGTTCTCATTTCTCTATTTTCTTGAGGTGTGACCTCAGATTTTTCATTTGTACTCTTTCAGGCTTTTTGATTTGGCATTTATGGCTATGAACTTTCCTCTTAGCACTGCCTTTGCTGTATCCCAAAGGTTTTGATACATTGTGTCACTATTATTGTTCAGTTCAAAGAATTTATTAATTTCCATCTTGACTTTATTGTTGACCCAATAATCACTCAGGAGCAGGTTACTTAATTTCCACATATTTGTATGGTTTTGAACATTCCTTTTGGAGTTAATTACTAGTTTTATTCCACCATGGTCTGAAAGAGTACTAGATATAATCTCAATTTTCTGAAATTTATTGAGACTTGTTTTGTGGCCTATTATATGATCTATCTTGGAGAAACTTCCATGTGCTGATGAATAGAATGTATATTCTATGGTTGTTGGGTAGAATGTTCTGCAAATATCTGTTAAGTCCATTTGTTCCAGGGTATAACTTAAATCCATTGTTTCTCTGTTTATTTTCTGTCTTGATGACCTGCCTAGTGCGGTCAGTGGAGTATTGAAGTCTCCCAATATTTTTGTGTTGCTGTCTATCTCATTTCTTAGGTCAAGTACTAATTGTTTTATAAATGTGGGAGCTCCAGTGTTAGGTGGATATATATTTAGGATTTTGATATTTTCTTGTTGGACAAGGCCTTTTATCATTATATAACGTCTCTCTTTGTCTTTTTTACTGCTATTACTTTAAGGTTTGTTATGTCTGATATAAAAATAGCTCCTCCCACTCGCTTTTGGCATCCGTTTGCATGGAATGTCTTTTTCCACCCCTTTACCTTAAGTTTCTGTGAGTCCTTATGTGTTAAGTGAGTCTCTTGAAGGCAGCAGATAGTTGGTTAGTGAATTATTACTTTTTTTTCCATTCTGCAATTCTGTATCTTTTAAGTGAAGCATTTAGGCCATTTACATTCAGTGTTAATATTGAGATGTGAGGTACTATTCTATTCATCATGCTATTTGTTGCCTGTATACCTTAGGGTTTTTTTGTCTGTTTGTTTTTTACTATATCTTTGTTTTATAGGTCCTGTGACATTTATGCTTTATAGAGGTTCTGTTTTGATGTGTTTTCAGGATTTGTTTTAAGACTTAGAGCTCCTTTTTAGCATTTCTTGTAGTGCTGGCTTGGTAGTGGTGGATTCTCTCAGCACTTGTTTGTTGGAAAAAGACTGCCTTTCCTTCACTTATGAAGCTTACTTTTGCTGAATATAAAATTCTTGGCTGATAATTGTTTTGTTTGAGGAGGCTGAAGATAGGGCCCCAATCCCTTCTAACTTGTAGGATTTCATCTGAGAAATCTGCTATTAATCTGACAGGTTTTTCTGTATAGGTTACCTGGTGCTTTTGTCTCACAATTCTTAAGATTCTTCCCTTCATCTTGACTTTAGATAACCTGATGACAAAATGCCTAGGTGATGGTCTTTTTGTGATGAGTTTCCCAGGTGTTCTTCGAGATTTTTATCTTTCTTTGAGATTCCCAGGTGTTCTTTGAGATGTCTAGGTCTCTAGAAAGGCTAGGGAAGTTTTCCTCAATTATTCCCCCAAATATGCTTTCCAAACTTTTAGTTTTCTCCTCTGCCTCAGGAATGCCTATTATTCTTAGGTTTTGTTGCCTATCATAATATTAAACTTCTTGGATGCTTTCATTATTTTTTCATTCTCTTTGTTTGGTAGTTTTTGTTGGATTGGGTTAATTTGAAAACTTTCTCTTGGAGCACGGAAGTTCTATTTTTCTTTTTTCTTTTCTTTTCTTTTTTTTTTTTTTTTTTTTTTTTTTTTTTTTTTTTGAGACAGAGTCTCACTCTGTCACCCAGGCTGGAGTGCAGTGGTGCGATCTCAGCTCACTGCAAATGTCTGCCTCCCAGGTTCAAGCAATTCTCCTGCCTCAGCCTTCCGAGTAGCTGGGATTACAGGCACATGCCACTATACCTGGCTAATTTTTGTATCTTTAGTAGAGACAGGTTTCACCATGTTGGCCAGGCTGCTCTTGAACTCCTGACCTCAGGAGATCCACCCATCTCAGCCTCCCAAAGTGCTGGGATTACAGGCATGAGCTACCAGGCCCGGCCTGAAGTTCGTTCTTTCTTTCTTTCTTTCTTTCTTTCTTTCTTTCTTTCTTTTTTTTTTTTTTTTTGTTTTTTTTAGGTTTTTGTCTTTTTCTTTTTTTTTTTTTTAGATGAAGTCTCACTCTGTTGCCCAAGGTGGAGTGCAGTGGTGCCATTTTGGCTCACTGCAACCTCCACCTCCTGGGTTCAAATGATTCTCCTGCCTCAGCCTCCCAAGTGGCTGGGTTTAAAGGCACACATCATCATGTCTGGCTAATTTTTGTATTCTTAGTAGAGACGGGGTTTCACCATATTGGGTAGGCTGATCTTGAACTCCTGACCTCCAGTGATCCTCCTGCCTTGGCCTCCCAATGAACTCTAAAATTCTTTCTTCTTCTTCTTCTTCTTCTTCTTCGATTCTATTGTTGAGACTTTCCAGAACATTTTGCATTTCTCTAAGTGTGTCCTTTGTTTCCTGATGCTGTGATTATTTTTTATTTATGTTATCTATTTCACTGGAGATTTCCCTCTCATTTCTTGTATATATTTTTAAAATTATTTCTTTAAATTGGACTTCACCTTTCTCTGGTGCCTCCTTGAATGTCTTAATAACTGACCTTTTGAGTTCTTTGTCAGGTAAATCAGGAATTTCTCCTTGGTTTGGAACCATTCCCACAGGGTTTTCCCTTGATGTAGTACTCTCCCCTTTTTCCTAGGGATGTGACTTCCTGAAAGTCAAGCTATAGTAGTCGTTAGCTGTCTTCTGGATCTAGCCACTCAGCAGATCTACCAGGCTCCGGGCTTTACCTGGAGGTTGTGTGCACAGAGTCCTTTGATGTGAGCCATCCGCAGTTCTCTCAGCTGTGGATACCAGCACCTGCTCTGGGGTGAAATGAACTATGTGGTTCCTTGGATAGAGTTCCATTGGTTGTTTAATGCATTATTTTTGTGCTGGTTGATCTCCTGCCAGGAGGTGGCACTTTCAAAAGAGCATCAGCTATGGTAGTATTGGGAGAATTAGGAGGTGGACAGTGCCCTAGAACTCCCAAGAGTATATGTTCTTTGTCTTCAGCTAACAGGGTGGGTAGGGAAGGACCATCAGGTAGGGGCAGGGCCAGGCATATCTGAGCTCATACTCTCTTGGGAAGGTCTTGCTGCAGCTGCTGTGGGCGATGGATGTATGTGGTTCCCAGGTAAATGGAGTTATGTTCCCAGGATGATTATGGCTGCCTCTGTTGTGTCTTGCAAGTTGTCAGAGAAGTGGGAGAAATCTGGCAGTCACAGGCCTCAACCAGCTCCCACACAGCCCAAAAGGCCGGTCTCACTCCACACCATGCCCCTCACAACAATACCACATGTATTTCCAGGCAGTGGGTGATCAGGACTGAGAACTTGCCCTAGGCTGCCAGCCTCCCAGCTGCAAAAGCAGGCAGGGAGGCTGGGGAGTCTGCACACCAGATTCATGCCCTCCCCTGATTTCTGACCAGGAGACTTTACATTCAGTTGGAATTATTACAAAGTTCAGCTGGAGACTTCCTTCTCCCGGGGGTATTTTCCTAGTACCTCTGGCAGCTCTCCCTAAGGACCCCTGTGAGACAAGTCCAAAACAGCTTCCCAGGGAATCCAGAGAACCCACAGGGCTTTTCTCACTGCTTCCTCTACTCCTGTATTTTGCTGTATTTTCTCTAAATTGACTCAGCTCCAGGTAAGGTCAGATCCTTCTCCTAGGATCTAGACCTTCAGGTTCCCCAGTGAGGGTGTGGGTTCAGGGGTGGACACTCCCTCTTTCCCACTTTCACAGCTTGGGCACTCACAGTAGTATTTGGACTGTCTCCTGGGTGCTGCAGGAGCAATCCACTTTCTTCAGATCATCTGTGGGTTCTCTTGACTTTCCTGGTTTATTCCTCCAGTAGTTCTGGAGCAAAAGTTCACAATGCGAGTCTCCACACACTGCTCTGTCTGTCCTAGTGGGACTTGCAATCTAGTCCCAACTGGTAATGCATATGTTAATTAGCTTCACTGAGTCATTCCTCAATGTATGCATATTTCAAAACATCATGTTGTATATAATAAATATATAAAAGTTTCATTTGCCAATTAAATTTTTTGTAAAAATACATGGTATGCAGTGAAAGCAGTGCTAAGAGGGAAGTTTGTAGATGCAAATGTAAACATAAAATAATCCTCAAATCAACAGCCTAATTTTATACCACAGAAATTAGAAAAAGAAAAATAAACTAAACCCAAAGCTGGCAGAAGGAAAGAGATAATAAAGATGAGAGCAGACATAAAAGAAACAGAATAGAAAAAAAAAATGGAAAAGTTAATAAGACTAAGAGTTTGTTTCATCAAAGAGCAATAAAACAAACAGAGTTTTGGCTAGATAAACTAAGAGAAAATTCCAGTGAAATCAGAAATAAAAGAGAGAACTTTACAACTAACATCACAGAAATAAAAAGTATTATAAGAATACTATGAACAATTGAATGCTAACAAATTGAATAACCTAGAAGAAATGAACAAATTCTTACAAACATACAATCTGCCAAGACTGTATCAATAAGTAACAAAAAAACAAGAACAGTAAACAACAGTTAAGGAGATTGAATTTAGTAATCAAATCCTCCAACAAAAAGAAAGCACCAAACCAGATGGCTTCAATGGAGAATCCCACTAAACATTTAAAGAAGAATTAACATAAATCCTCCTGAATCTTTCACAATCTGAAGTGGAGGAAGCATTTGCAAAGTGATTTTACAAGGCCAGAATACTCTGATACCAAAGCCAGACAGACACTACAAAAACAAAAACAAAAACTACAGCCAATATCCCAGATGAATATTGATGCAGAAATCCTCAATAAAATACTAGCAAATGGAATTCAGCAGCACATTACAAGGATTATGCACTATGACAAACTAGGACTTATTGGAATGTAAGTGTGGTTCAACATATGAAAATTAATAAATGCAAGACACCACATTAACAGAATGAAGGACAAAAACCACATGATTATCTCAATTGATGCATAGAAAGCATTTGAAAATATTCAACATCTTTTCATGATAAAAACATTTTTAAAATTAAGAATCAAATGTAACTATCTCAACATAATAAAAGCCATTTATTAAAAACTCCGAGCTAAAAACATCATACAGAATGGTGAAAGACTGAGAGATTTTCCCTTAGGTTCCAGATAAAGGCAAGCATGCCCACTTTTAACAATTCTATTCAACTTCGCATTAGAAGCACAAGCCAGAGCAATTGGGCAAGAAAAATAATACTCTGCAACCCTAAAAATAATGAAATAATTTCCTTTGCAGCAACATGGATAAACTGGAGGCCATAAACCTAAGCAAATTAATACAAGAACAGAAAACCAAGTACTACATGTTCTCACTTATAAGTGGGAGCTAAGCATTGAGCACATGTGGACATAAATATGGGAACAATAGACACTGTGAATTACTAAAAGGTAGAGGGGTGGTGGGTTAAAAAACAAAACAAAACAAAACAAAACAAAACAAAAAAAAACTATCTACCAATGAGGTACTATGCTCACTACCAGGGAGAGAGGATTTGTACTCCAAACTCAGCATCACACAATAGTCCCATGTAACCAACCTGCACATGTATCCCATATATAAAATAAAAGTTGAAATTATAAAAAAAGAAGGCATCCAAATTGGAAAGGAAGAATTAAAATGATCTCTGTTTGCAGATTATATGATCTTATATGTAGAAAATCCTTAAAATTTTACAAAAATTTGCTATAACTGAAGACAATTTCAGTAAAGATACAGGAAACAAAATCAACACACAAAAATTAGCTGTGATTTCATATGCTATGAATGAACAATCTGAAATAGAAATTAAGAAATCAATTTTGTTCACAATGGCATCACAAGTGATAAAATAATTAGAAATAAATCTAACAAAGGTGGGTAAGGACTGAAAACTACAAAGCATTGCGGAAAGAGAATAAAGAAGGCAAACAAGTGGTAAGATATCCGTTGTTCAAGATCAGAAGATTTAACATTGTTAAGATAACTGTATTATCTGAAGCAATCTACAGATTCATTTAACACGATGTCTTATCAAAATATCAAAAAATATCAAAATTTTACAGAAATTTTTAGAATTCACCTGTATCTGTATGTCTATACATGTGTGCGTGCATGTGTGTGTATGTTTGTGTGTGTGTGTGTATTTATTCTATTGGTTCTGTTTCCCTGAAAAACCCTGATTGATACTGTAGGGAATATATAGGACTTCACACTCACTGCTACAATTATCTATCAAAAGTTTTGCTGAGTAAACTATTTATTGAGGAGTATTTGAAGAATATGGATGCAGTATATTCATTTATAGGTCTAGATTATCTAAAATCTAGCCTTGAATTAAATGAGAGCTATTTCCCTAGACCCTATTTTATTCTTTCCCCTTCTCTCCTTCTCTATCCATACCAGTGACTGCATTGCTTTTTGTACACTGTTCATTGTAACTCCGTCTGTCTATTTTAAGGAAAGCTATAGGAAAAGTCCTTATGAAACTCATCACTCAGTGTATTACAAGGATGTTGCAGATAACATTTAGTACATTACAAGAACCTTCTGGAGAAATTTAATCTTGATTTTAGCATTAGAAAGTTTTGCCTTTCCTGAGTCTTGTTTTCAATTCTCTGCACTGTGTATTTGATCAAGTTTCTCTGTTCACTTTTTAAAAATTTCAACTTTTACTTTAGATACAGGGAGCAAATGTGCAGGTGTGTTACATGGGAATATTGCATGAGGCTGAGGTTTGGAGTATGGGTCTCATCACCCAGGAAGTGAGCACAGTTCACTCTTGTTGCTAGAAAGTATAAGAGCAAAATTGATGGTCTGCTGGTAATAAGTATACAGAATAATTTGTAGCCCATATTTTTTATTAGCCTCGTTTCTGGTTTATCTTCACATTGCTTTTTTAAACCTATACCTTTATCTTCTATGATTAACTTATTTGATATTGTGTGTATGTGAATATGTGTCTATATATCCCACTATATACTTGTTATAGGGCAGCATGTGCATTTCTGGGTGATGATAGGAATATAAATAAATAATTATGAAAATGTAAAGCAACAATGGCCTTAGATATTATCTAGTCCAATATGTTATACATGAGGAAACTGAGTCTAAATGTGGGGTTTTGACTTGACTGGATGACGCAATCAATCTATGAAAAAGTCATACAATAAACTATGTCTCATGGTTTTCAATCACATCAACAAGTTAAAAATGCCCATACAAGGTGGTACATGACTGAAGGATAAAAACAATTGAGGCCAAGAGTAGATATTACATTTTCTGCAAGTAAGAGTGAGTTCACTGTAGACTCTCTAGAGAATATGGTCCTTAAGCTGTGCCTTAAAAATAGAGATTGGATAACTATGGAAGGAATTATAAAGAAAATCTTGCAATGAAAATGGCAGAGCTGTGTGAACGAGTATATGTTCCAGAGAGCATGAAGAAACAAGCCTCTCTGGAATTGAAGTTTTACATTAAGCAGAAATCAAAAGAAAGAAAGAGAGGAACAGCTATATAGATATCATAAGTTTAGATGACACAGAGCCTTGAATGCCAAAACATGGCATTCAGAGGTAGCTTTGTAGACATCATGAATACCTCTCAAAAGCAGATTGCCCTACTCCCAGAAAAGGTTGACATAACTATAAGAGCATCCCTTCTGTAGTCATGCTGGAAATAGAAAACTGAGCTCAGGAGATTAAAAAAAAAATGGGAGAAATAAGCCATTAGGTGATTACAAATCCTAGGGGCAGAATCAAGTCTCCCCTTTCTTCACATCAAAGAGAGAAGAGGCCTGAAGATCTAGATAGCCATTCCCTGAGAAGTCTGACAAAACTCCAACATTGGTCAATCTTCACTGGAGTTCTGATCCTTCGAAATAGAACTGAAGGGAGGAAGTGAATAATCATTATGTAACCATTTCATAAAGGTGGAGCTATCTATTTAATTAATTAATTAATTAATTATCCATCAGAGATATCTTTATCTGTTCCTCTCCCTCACTATGGGATCACAAAGGATGAATAACTAATGTCTGCCTACTCTATTAAATATTTATCAAACATGTACATTTCTCTCCATCCCCACTGCCACTATCAAAGACCACCATCTCTCTCTAGAATTATTGCAATCGTCTCTAAATGGAACTCTTTGCTTCTAAATGTTGTCTTAACCTCACATTCAATCCCTGCTTGTCAGAGATTGTATCTTTTAAAATGCAAAGCTTGTCTTTCTACTCTTTTGTTTAATACTTTTAGTGCTTATTTATTATTTACTGTAGTGATTTCCAAACAGGCATTTTGACCCATTAAGAGGTAGTGAATTTAATTTAGTGGGTCACTACCATCAATTTAAACAACAGAAGAGAGTATTTCAGGGTGCTCATATATATCAGAGGCAGATACTTTCTTGGAAAATGATTTTATAGTAAATATATATATATATACACACCCATATGTGAATATAGAAATATTTATATGTGTACTAAGTCACAATGTAATACATATTTCCTATTTTAGGTCAATGTCAAAAACAGTTTAAAAGCTACTGTCCTACTGAGAAAAGAGCAAACTCCTTAGTATGGTACAAAATTCATTAGTAAGTTCACTGTTTCTCAAATACAAGCTGGAGTCAGAATCACCTGGTGCACTTCTTAAAGCACAGATTGCTAGGTCCTACCACCAGAGGATATCACTTAAGTGGGCCTTAGTTATTCATCCAATGTGATTCTTTAGTAAGAGATGGAACCTGTGTTGTGGCCCAGGTTCTAATAAAGTTTCCAGGCGAGGCTGCTGCTGGTCTGAAGACCAGACTTTATGAACAACTTCCTTAAGCCTATCAGCACCCCTCCTCTGCTAGCAGAACCATGCAGATTACTCTAGCTTTTTTTTTTTTTTTTTTAAATTATACTTTTAAGTTCTAGAGTACATGTGCACAACGTGCAGGTTTGTTACATAGGTATACACGTGCCATGTTGGTTTGCTGCACCCATCAACTCGTCATTTACATTAGCTATTTCTCCTAATGCTATCCTTCCCCCAGCTCCCCACCCACCGACGGTCCCCTGTGTGTGATGTTCCCCACCCTGTGTCCATGTGTTCTCATTGTTCAACTCCCACCTATAAGTGAGAACATGAGGTACTCTAGTTTTAAAAGTCCAGTCACCTAGTTGTTTGACCTCCCACTGAATTCCTCTTTTCAGTCATTTACAGTTCCTCTAATTCAGTCTTTCCTCAATTTTTCCTGAGATAAAAGCACAGATTTGTGCTACTTAAAGTAAAAATTGCCAGGTTACTCCATCTGATACAGCAAGTCTAGGGATGAGCCCAAGATTCTGTATTTTTAAAGAGATGCTTTAAGTGTTTTTTTCCCCTCAGACAAGTTTTTGAAGCGCAAAGCAAATTTTACTTTATTTGCAGAGTAAAATAATTGCCTACTCTAAACAGTGAGTACTTAAGCTGCATGAAAACAATTACTGATTTCTTCCTTTCCCTCTATAGCAGAGGTTATTATACTTGTCATGGTACTCATCTCCCTGACATTTCGGTGAAATCTACAGACACCTTCACAATGATATTTTTAAATGCACAAAATAAAATACAAAGGATTACAAACCAATTATACTGAAATGAAGATATAAAAATATTGTATAACATAAATTGTATTATGATAATATATGCAGTGAATTATAAACACATTAAGTAAAAATATCTAGGAGTGGGCCTTATAACTTTTAGTGATATTGGCAAAAATTTCAAAGTAATTTCAAAGTAATACTTTTAGTGATATTGGCAAAAGTTGTAATGTTATGTAAAATAATATCTATGATTTCTGTTGGTGACCAAGTTAAGGTTCTGATGATAACACTGTGGACTGTTAGCAACATTCACTAATTGTAAGAAGTGCTTAATTTCTATGAAACATTAATGAAAATAGAAATGTGTTTTTTTAATTCAATTTCAAGAACTTTCTGAATACCCTAACTTTAAGGAATTTTCCTTTAGAGGCTCTTCCTGAAATCTTTCAAGCAGATCACCTTAGATAGAGTTAGAGGGCGTTGATGAGATGTAGAGAAGAGATTGGGGAGGTTAATGCATTTCTATTTACGGAGGGGTAAACAGACCTGTACCCAACATTGAAATTGACAAATGACTGATTCGTTGCCAGCTGATGGTGTTCTAACTGGGTCTTCTTGGTGTGTATATGGAGCCGAATTAGCTGGAAAAAGAATCAGGAGCCACTAGCCTCATTGTTTTCTTTGATCAGTTGGTCTTGCCTGATTTTCTCTTTAGAGCTTTTGCAATCTTAGCCCCACATTTCACCTTCCTTATCCGAGACCATCTACCTTTTTCATAGCCTAGACTAGAAAGTCATTTATGTAATAATGTAGCTTAGATTGGGAGCTGTTCCTTCAGCTTATGTTTTTCTTTGCCTTTGAGAGCAAATAAGTTTTATACAGCTAGTAAGTTTTTGATATACAAACACATTTATCACTAAACATAACTCAGATGATCTTCTGACATACTGTAGTCTGCCAAAAGAAAATTTCCAGAGCAGTTGCAGTCAACTTAGATTTTTTTTTGTCTCTCTCTTCATCCATGGGACAATGTGTTTAATTTTGGTTAGAAATAATAGAGGGTACAACAAATGAAGTAAGTTTCCAAACATCTCCTATGTTGTAATCATCTTAAAAATAGTTCTGAGAGAAAGGCATCGTCATTATGGTAACTGCCCTTTTGGCCCTTCCTACCCATGACATTACTCCTACACAATGTGCTTATTTGGATAAAATAATTCAACAGTAACTTTTTGAGGCTCTTCACCATAAATAAAGCTTTGCACATAATATTGCATCAGAGAAATCAGCCCAAATAAGACAAGCACAATTATTTTTTAAATACCGCCCTGCAAAAAGATAAGTGGACTTCTATGGCAATGACATTTTGGATAGGGAATATGTTTGAATTAAACTAAGGAGAACATTTTTGGTAATATGCACTGTCTTTTTTTTTTTTTTTTTCTAAGAGCCTGGTCGGGCAGTAATCAGACTAGAAACTATCAACAAATATTGCTCTGTTACATTCTACATAACTCAGTTACCATGGCAACTGTATCCCTATTGACAAGAAAGAAAGAGAAACATAAGGTTGGGTAACAGTCTTACTTCAAGAAGCATAAAATCTATTTACAGGATAATCATTCTTTCTGAGATAAGTAAGGTACTCAAAACCAAAAGCAGCTTTAATCAAATATTCTTATGGACTGTTAAAAATGTTTTTATTTCTTTTGCTAATAAGAAAAAAAAATGTTGCTTTGCAATATTTTCAGAATGTTTTATTTTCAAAAATCAATATAAGTCAATGAAAGTCCATTCATAATCAAACATGCATTGCACCTTGCATAGCTTATTCTTACTAGTAAAAAATATTCAGGTGGCATTTACAAAGTACCTACCGTGCACATAACAGAATACTAAACTCTGTGGTCTAAGATAATATTTTGTCCATCAGTTTCATATGAGTTATTAAAGAAGATAAATGCATACATAAATCACTGAAGAGTGAAGAATGTAAAAATATAAGTGACATAACAAAGCAATAAATGTCATTTATAGAAACATGGAGAGATATTAATTAGGTGATCTTTTCTCTAGGGTTCCACTGAAAGTTGTTCATTCCTCCAACATTGCAATTACCACATTGTGTACCTTACACATAGTATTTAATTAATAAATGTATGTTTCTTACTGACCATTTATTGATCTCTTTGCATATTTATTTATCCACAAGATTATAATCAAATTTTACTCTAGGTATGTGTAGCTAGAATCTAGCATTGTGCCTAATGAATGATAAACCTAAAAAATGTATTAAATGTGTTAATGATTTGGAAGGTTGAATTTTTACCTGAGTCTTGAAAAATCAATATTTTTTTCTATATTTAGAAATAGTGTATAGATTTCTACTTTTTCTAACTTAATAATTCTAAACTTTCCAAAATTTAGAATTTACCCAAAAAATGAGTAAATTTGCAAATTTCTATTAAATTTCATTAGGTCTCCTCAAAATTTTCTGCTTATTTGGATATCCAGAGAGTAATATTAGTTTGGTGCAAAAATCACTGCAGATTTTGCTATGGAAAGTAATGCCAAACTCCAATTAGTTTTGCACCAACCTAATAAGAATAACATATTTGATAAAAAGTCTATAGACTTCATCATCAGCAGGCTAGAGGTAATATCTTTATATGTATCTAATAATAAAATGTGTCTGGTTTTATATGGGGAAAACATAAGAAAAAGGATATTAGTAATTTATATCAAATCTGGGAGAAACCCCAAGTATTGCCATTTCTTGTCTTACTAGTAAAATTACAGTGAACTTTGTCGCTTAAAGTCCACATTTTGTTGGCAAGACCTTCATTTTGAGCCTTAGTCTCTTCTCTTGGAGAATACGGGTTTTAAACTAGTGATCATTAATATTCTGTGAAACTCTGATGGACCGTGACTCAGCGTCAGTATAAGTTTAAAAACTACAAAGGAATGAAAAATGTGAAATGAATCATCAGTTTATGTGGTGCTATTAAAGCCGACTACTTAATACACCATTTTCCCTAAAGCATGATAACTAGAATACATCTGGGTTAGGTTTTAACTTTGTAATACCGGTTTACAAAAAATATGTGATGTTTATAAATGAAAGTTTTGCTAAACTAAAAAAAACAAGGTTTGGGGGGTACTAAGACTATTTAGACTAAAGCTATTCAATAGAACACCCTTCTCCAAACACACACACACACACACACACACACACACAACACAGCCTTATGCTGACCCATGTGCATGTGTTTCTTTGACAGGTAAACTCTTATTCATTTTTCAAGCCCCAAATCAAATGACACCTTCCCTCTATCTAGTAGTCCTGTCCAATAGAACGTTGTGTTAGTGGGAAAGGTCTATATGTCAGTAGTGTGAAATGTAGTAGGCACAAACCACACGTGGGTATTGACTGCTAGAAATGTGGCTAGCACACTGAGGAACTGAATTTTAATTTTCATTAATTTTAATATTAATATAAATAACCACATGTGGCAAGTAGAAACTGTGTTGGACAGCTCAAATTGAGATTTAAAAGAAAAAAATATTTCAATGACCTGAAACATTTCCCTTTACAAATGAGATGCAAATTTTAACTTATTCTTAAGTATTTATTAAATCAGTCAGTAAGGCATGAACCTAGTGGGAATTACTTCCCACCTTTGAAGATAATTAAATTGTATTGCCTTAAAATTATTTAGAATTTACAACTCTCACTATTTTGTACTAATATTTCTCTAATTTCCTTACTCAATTATTTTACTTGACAATTTTAAATTCAGTTTTATATCCTGAATTTTCTATAATATTCAGAGCAATCTAGAAATATTGGCAGGTTATTTTTTTTTTTAATTCTACAGATAAAATCTTGAGCAAGAAGAACTGTGAAAGACAATAGGACTTGTAATTTGCAGAGCCAAAATCCTAATTTAGGCCTCCTACTTTTTAAAAATTAGCTTCCATTCTATTATAACCTGAGTGTAATGTATTAAGTGTGTTGGTAAAATTTCACTTGAAATTCATGAAGACTTCTTTTTCTCATTCAATTCCCATCAAATGTATTTATTAGGCTGTTTGGTGCACTAATCAGTGATTAGAACATTGAACCTATCAAAAAGAGGAAGGAGCAAGAATGAGAGCAACAGTGAGAGAGCAAGAGAAAAAGGAAGAGAGAGAGAGGGGGGAGAGAAAGCAAGAGAGAGAGAGAAACTTTAAACCATTCTAGCAGAAGTTTTCCTAAGCTATGAATGAAGTTGTTTAGACAGAGAAAAACAGTACATAATATCTCTGTGTTATTAAGTAGAACTTTTTTCTCAAATACATTTTCATATTGACAGTAAGAATACTACAGGAAGTAACTTATATTTTGCACTTGAGATTTTACAAGCTTGCAGACAAGATTTAACACTGAATAGTGTTTGCAATGTCTTTCTTTTTTTGGTGGGGGCATAGCATGGAGGGGGAAAAGGTAATACAGTACTGAAGGGGCCAATAGTATGTGTTTAATCATTTGAATTCCATGTGGATGACATACTACAGAAATAGAATTTTCTTTTATTCAAACAAATGCTACTTTCACAGACAATAATACAAAGATTTGCATTATTATTCACATATGGAATATTTCCCAAGGAAGCTGTTTTCCCAAGATGTGATGCCATGAATTCCTTTGATAGACCAAAGTATTAGATACATCTTCATACCTATCTTCTGCTCCTGCAAGAATTTTTGAAGGTGGTGTCAGTCCCTCATTTTTAATGCAGGAATAGTATATGAATGCAATGGACATCTCAGAAAAATAGAGTTCTCTAAAATTACAGACAGGGAATTCTAGAAAGACAAGTGGACACAATTCTAGAAAACTGTGGAAGTACAATTTTTAAAGTAGTTTACTTGACAAAGATCCCCAAATGCATTTTTAGAAGCACACTGATTTAAAAAATGTTGCTGTAGTGATGATTGAATAAGACATGATTACGAACAAGGTGTGAAAAATAATCCTAGCCCAAGTCACTGACATTTGTAAGCTCCTCTTTCTGCCTTTGTCTGAAATCTTTGGAAACTGTCAGAAACATACAGTCTGCCAGTTAAATGTCTCCTTGGGCTAACAAGAATTTTATGACAATTATAGTCCTGCAAAGTAATTATTCCAATGCATTCATGCATGCTTGTTATAAGGACTAAAGACTAAACATACTGTGGGTTCTTATTAGTGGTCATTATTAAGTGTAGCTGTATAGGAGTAGGTCTTATTAAAGGAAATTAAATTGTAAAAATATGCTGCCATATAGCATGAAAGCAGTAAAGTTCAGATATCTTTTGCCATATATGTCATTGAAATCATTCCCCAGGATTTCATTTACTACCATTAGTGGGCCAACAGATTTACTCTTCATTTTTGTAAATGCTGGTGGAATCACTGGTTGGGTTAGCCTTCTACACTTCTTTCAATCTTCAGCCAAAATCTTTGTACTCATTTCTAAAATCCAGAAACAGTGAAAAATGTTGAGTAATAAGTCCCAAGAAATCATATGGAAAATTTCATTTTTCTATTGTCTCATTTAGATTTTGGTACAAGCCAGAATAATTTTCAGTCTGGATCTCATTTTTTTCAATTATTTTTTAATTATGAGGAAGTACAGTATAATATCTAAGAAAAGCCCAAGATTTGAAATCAGCCAGGCCCACATTCTAGCCTCTGCTTCATACATCTTACTAGCTATATAATCATGGCAAGCTGCAAAATTTTGCTTGACCCTCAATTCCCTCACCTATAAAATGAGGATAGTAATAACCCCTATCTCATAATGTTGTTGTGAAGATAAAGTAAAATATGGATGTGGTGAATTTCTCAGCACAGTACTCAACACTAAGTAAATGACACCAAGTATTGCTTAATGGAAAATAAACCATAAGGTTTATATGTGTGGTTCATTTTTGTACATGTCAAGAAGTGACTCCTTTCACTTGATCAACTTTCAGTTGATATTCTGTGGATACTTGCCATATATGAAACACTTTTAAGTGTCATAGCAGTATTGAAAGATGAGTTAGACATGGTTTCTTTGCTCAAAGTGCGTAATAGTGTCTAATTTGGCAAATAGCTAAAGAAAAATTACAGAGGTCTTGCATTATTCTTTGTATAAAATATACATCTGAATATTCTAGAAGAGGGAAATATGCTATGAGTTTAAAAAGCGAAGGAGGAAGAACTTTATAGTCTTGTTTACTTTGTAATTGCTTATTTCTAATTTTTCACATAAAGAGAAAGTCTGAAGACAGAAGTTAAAGTGCCAGATATGTCTTTCAATTGATGTACTGACCTTAAGCAAATTATTTCTCCTCTCTAGACCTCATTTTATTATCTGTAAAACAGGGAGTTTTGATTAAATAGTCTTTAATATCTAAACACTCTTTGAGATAAATTTCAAGTAAATTCAACCTCAAAAGACATAATGGACTTGGACTAGAAGAGGGGAGATTCCTTAATAACTAGTAAAATTTCCATTAAAAAATGTTGCTTTATGGCCAGCCAAAAGAAAGAACACATTATGGATATGCCTGTGGACTGCATTTCTGCAAATGGGAGCACTCACTGAATTAGTCAGAGCCTTTTCAGCAAAGCCTCTATGGAGAAGTGTCCAGAAATATTACATTGACATCTACTTTTCTGTTCTCTTTAAATCCTCTGAAATCATGAAATGTCTCTGGCCACAGTTTCCTTCATATTGTTTTGATCAGTCTTTCCAAGTTGAAGTAGTTTGTGATACATTTCATAATATCAAAGGTCTTTCCCAGTCTTTGTTTACTTGCAAATTTTACCCTGTTTTTTCCACCATTTGCGTAAAGGTAACTCTAGTCACCATAAAACTTACATTTTAATATTCACTTTGGCAATAATTTTCTCAGGACAGATCTGATACTATTGCTTTAAACTTATAATCAAATCTGTTAGCCAGAATGTAAAATAAAGGGGAGAAGGACCACAGTGGTGTAAATAATGCACATAGCAAAACACCCAACTCAGGATAGTTAGAGCAATATTGGCAGTATGCTATTTTTGACACTTAATGACTGGGAGAATGCTCTCATTCCTGAGTGTATATAAGAGCACACAGATTATTAAGTGGTGAAAGAACAAGGAGGGCAGAGAAAGAAAGAGAGCACATGTGCTGGAATTGATCTCTCAGCCTTTAAAATTTTGGCGTTCTCTGAGAATCATTCATTCCTGGAGCCTCTTATTTACACTTAATCCCTAAGTGATTACATCAGCTTTTCATGGTTGTAATAGACCACCTTATCTCATACTGTTGTTGACAACCTTCTGCTTCTTGTGCCTATAATTGTTTTCCCTCCAGATAGCTGTGTCTCTAGCTCTCTCAAATTTCAAATCATTTTTCAACTTCAAAATTATTGAGGCTTGTTTTGACTATTGCATTTAAAGCATCAGCACTCTCTACTCCTTTCCTGCTTTACTCTTCTTTATAGAACTTATCACCATTTAACCTGCCATGTGTTTCACCTGTACATTTGTGTATCGTATGCTTTTTTCACAATGACAGCAAGGCTTTTTGTCTTGTTTGTTCACAACTGTATTCCTCAGACCCATATGAATCACTTCCCATCAGTGAACTCATATGTAACACACACACAAATGAAAAAATAAATTCAAACCAAAAATGGCATTGTAATAAATCAACACTACGTAATATTGTACTTAAGAGGAGCTTGTATGTTGAACTGAGGATTTGTGGCTGAATCAGTAAGAAAATCAAGAAAATATTTGAGCTTCTACTACACATAAGGCACAGTTTTAATTGCTATTCTTCATGAAATATTCTCAAATTGGGTGTTAGGGAACAAATATAAACAAATTTCCTGAATAGTCTAGTCAGGGAAAATAGTGTATCCAGATTACTTTATAGCAAAGCTCTTCGGTATTACTTTATTATTCCATTACAGCGCTAATAACACGACATTGCCCTGTGACTATTTCTGATTCTCTGATGTCTCTGTCTTTCCCACTGAGCTCTCTTCTCCCTTCCCTATCTACATAAAATTTTGGCTTAGTGTGGTCCACTGAGTTGCATCATCCTCAACATCCTGGTTTGAGAAAGTAGGCCTGGGTTAATGAATCATTGGTACAACAGGATAAAAATAGTAATAACACCAAAATGCTGGCAATATCATGTGTTAGAGCTCCATCCTTGCATTAAAGCCTTACATATAAAATACTAATCTTCTTGCTCTAGTATTTTCATAAAGAAACACGGGTTTTACCTGAGAATAGTATTGAATTTTCTTGCCATGACAGTGACTAATAAAAATTATACAAGTCAAATTTGTATTCATTATCATTACTACATAGTATAAAAATTTTCCAATTTCTAAAAGAGAAAAATAGTACATTTCTTAGTGTTGACTATTTTGTATGTTTTAAATTATATATATTTAATCTTTCAGCTACTCTATTTTGCTGTTGCTGTTATTATTGTTTTAAACACCATAGATCAGAAACACATTTGTAGTCCTGATACACTGTTTATCATTCAACTGTTCCTTACAGGCTGGTAAGACTCCTGCCAAGAAAACTGTCTCCCACCCTTCAGTAATGTTCGACCTCCAATTAAAAAATGTTTTCTTTCTGTCTCTTCTTGCCAGCAATCAATTATGTGTGTGCTTAAAAGCTAGGTGGCATCATTTATGTTTGTACTATCTTGAAAGTATCCAACATGGTCTTTGACAGAAAGTAAGAATAAATGAAGAATCACTAAATCTCCAAAATAGCATGGATTATTTTCAGTGAGGATCTTCTATTGATACGTTAACAGCTGATATTAGTAATTTTAGTAATTATTAATGCATATTTAAATATGAACTTGAAATTTAAAAACATTTAAGATAATATAATGATGATTCAATGGTTATCATTATTAAGCCTTAGATGGTATTTGGTTTTGTAGCACATATAAAGAAGGGACAGTGAACTTTGAATTCTTCACATGGACCGTGGGAAATTATTGTCGTGATAAACAGTATTCTTATTTTGAGACCATTTCATTATTTTTCTGTCAAGAAATGAATGACATACTCACATGTGTAGATCTTTTTTCTTTAGCATGACATCCTGTTTCGTCTGAATGGTTTGTCTGCTGTTATTGACAATTGCATCAAAATCACATTAAAATCTGGCCTGCAAGGGCAATTGCATTTTCCAGGCACAAATGTGTCCTCACCTGATTGATATTCTGATCATATAATTTTACTGTGCATCTAAACTTCTCCAAGAATATTCAAGTGAGGCTGCAGAGTTGGAACAGGTTCTGATTTCTCTTTTAAAAAACTCTTTTTCTGGTTCTTCCTATTCAGAATTCTTCTGTAATATATGACTTAGGCTGACACATTATGTTATTTTTTGTGAACAGTGCTGAAAATGGGTTTTAGAGTGGAAGTGCTGCAGGTGGAATATTTACATTTGTTTTTTAGACTCATGGTTATGCGGATATTTAAATGGAGAAATAAATTTTTTCTCAATATGTGTAATCCAAGTTAGATTTCAAATGATCATTCTTGGGAGTACTGTTGCTGGTGTCTTGAAAATATTCTGCTTTTCAATAATTTTCAAATAGTTCTCCAAAAAAAGCAGGATAAACAAATCTTTCTCTACACTTTCCTTGATGTGTATGATAGAACAAGTTGTTTCGTTAATAAATGTAGCACAATCCATTTGTGTCTAAATCTTTACTAATCTTACTAGTTCGCCTTGTGCACTTTGCCTTTTAGACACAATAGAGAGAAGTGCTTCAATTAATTTCCTTTCAAATATCATTAATCTATACAAGAAAGGGGACAGTGTGGACAGCTATCAAGGTTATATCAGTATCATTATGCTTATTTGCTCACAAAGCTCTATAGGGACAATCATCTACTTTGATTTTAAATACAAAACAATAAGTAGCTCCAAACATACACATCTCTGGAAGTGACATATACATTGGAAGCTTTTAGGCAACACGATCAGAAGATATAATTACCTCTCTTTAGCAACAACAACAACAAACACTAAATTCAGCATCCTTCATGTATGATCATATTTTCAAGAGCAGAAAACTGTAAATATAAGCTTACATGTACACAGATAATCAAGTCTTGTGTTTTATATCATTGGCCTAGCCTGAAAAACACTCTGCAAATTAGTCCCAATGGCTGCTGTGTTTCCCTGTACCACATAAATCTTTGTTATCAGTTGTCTTTGTACATTTTCCTTTTGTTCAGTCTTTTTCACTGTGCTTCAAAAGTGTTCGCTGTGTACCTCTTCTATACTCTCTAGTGTTAGTGAACTCAGTAGGAGACCTCTAACATAATAGTTCAATGTCCTATCACTTTCAGGAGGCATAGTAACTAATTAAATGTATTTAAATTTCCTCAATAATGTGTGTTAGCGCTTTATGCACAATTTACAGCAAAGTTTTTGAGCTGAAGGGAATACTATAATTTGAAGACTTAAGATTATGAATCTCCTTAATGTCAGACAACTTGCATAAAGTCCAGGAAAATGGGTGAAGTCTTTGTTTTTACAGTAATTTTTAACTAAAGTTATGCTTTGAACTTTAAATGTGAAGTTGAAGGCAAATTTGCTTAGACTCATAAGATGATATTTTGCTAGTGAACTTTAACACAAGTTAATTGTGCCTAAATTGAGGGCTTAGTAATACATAAACACATAGCTTGGAATTTCTGGTTTCTATTTATTATATTTGTATTTGAATAGGTTAGTTAATTAATTAATTAATTTTCTTTATTTTTTTGAGACGGAGTCTCGCTCTGTCGCCAGGCAGGAGTGCAATGGCATGATCTCAGCTCACTGCAACCTCTGCCTCCCGGTTTCAAGCGATTCCCCCTCCTCAGCCTCACTAGTAGCTGGGACTACAGGCACGGGCCACCACACCCAGTTAATTTTTGTATTGTTTTTCTAGTAGAGAAGGGGTTTCATCATGATGGCCAGAATGGTATCCATCTCTTGACCCTGTGATGCGCCCGCTTGGCCTCCCAAAGTGCTGGGATTACAGGCGTGAGCCACCACGCCCGATCTGAGTATGTTAATTTAAAGCAACACCTTTAGACAAACAGAATATATCATGAAGAGGAGCCAAGTATTGTCATTGACAAGTGAGTTTTTAGCATAACCTTTAAAAAAGTCATAGGTGCTTTGATGCTTTACGAGTAGAAAACTACGTACTGATCTTGGTATCAGGGTAATACTGGCCTCTTAGAATGTGTTTGGAAGTAATCCCTCTTCCTCTATTTTTCAGAATAGTTTGAGTAGGATTGGTATTAGATCTTTAAATGTTTGGTAGAATTTAGCAGTAAAGGCACCAGGTCCTGTGACTTTTTCCTTTTCTTTTTTTTTTTTTTTCCTGGGAGACTTTTTATTATGGCTTTGATCTTATTACTTGTTATGGGTCAGTTCACCTTTTGGATTTATTCCTGGTTCTATCTTGGGAAGTTGTATGTGTTTAGAAATTTGTCATTTTCTTCTAGATTTTCCGGTTTATTTGCATACAGTGGCTCATAGTAGCCACTAATGATTCTTTGAATTTCTGCACTATCAGTTGTAATGTCTCATTTGTCATTTCTGATTTTATCGATTGTATATTCTCTATTTTTTCTTAGTCTGGCTAAAATTTTGTCAATTTTGCTTAACTTTTAAAAATGCAATTTTTGGTTTCATTAATCTATTGTATTTTTTTCATTATTTCAATTTCAGTTGTTTTTTATCTAATCTCTATTTTTTATTCTTCTACTAATGTTGGATTTGGTTTGTTCCTGTTTTTCTAGTTTTTTAAGATGTACCATTCGATTGCTAATTTAAAGATTTTTTTCTATTTTTTGATGAAGCCATTTATAGCTATAAATTTCCCTATTAATACTACTTTCGTTGTATCCCATAGGTTTTGGTATACTGTGCTTCCACTGTCTCATTATCATTTGTTTCAAGAAATTTTCCAATTTCTTTTTAATTTCTTCATTGATCACTGGTCATTCAGAAGCCCATTGTTTTTCATAATTTTATTCCATCGTGGTCAGAGACGTTTCTTTTATTTTTTTTTTTCTTTCTTTTTTTTTTTTTTTTTTGAGACAGAGTCTCGCCCTTTCACCCAGGCTGGAGTGCAGTGGCGCGATCTTGGATCGCTGCAAGCTCTGCTTCCTGGGTTCATGCCATTCTCCTGCCTCAGCCTCCTGAGTATCTGGGACTACAGGTGCCCACCACCACGCCCAGCTATTTTCTTTTTTTTTTTAGTAGAGATGGGTTTCACCATGTTAGACAGGATGGTCTCAATCTCCTGACCTCGTGATCCACCTGCCTCGGCCTCCCAAAATGCTGGGATTACAGGCATGAGCCACCGCACCTAGCCAGAGAAGGTTCTTGATAGGATTTCAATTTTTTGTATGTTATGAGTTGCTTTATGACCTAACATATGGTCTATCCTTGAGAATAATCCATGTGCTGAGGAAAAGAATGTGTATTCTACAGCCACTGGATACAACATCCTGTAAATATCTATTAGATCTATTTGGTCTGTAGTGCAGATTAAGTCCAATGTTTCTTTGTTGATTTTCTGTCTGGAAGATCTGTCAGATGCTGAAAATGAGGTGTTGAAGTCCTCACTTGTTATTGTATTTTGTCTCTCTCTCTGTTTAGCTCTAATAATATTTGATTTATATATTGGACACTCCAATGTTGAGTGCTTATATGTTTAAAATTGTTATATCTTCTTGCTAAATTGATGCCTTAATCATTATATGGTGACCTATTTTGTCTCTTCTGACAGGTTTCATCTTGAAATATATTTTGTCTAAGTGTAGTGAATTCTGCTCTTTTTGGTTGCCATTGGCATAGAATAGTTTTTTCCATTCCATTATTTTCAGTCTATGTGTGTTTTTATAAGTGAAGCATGTTTCTCATAGGCAACAGATCAATGAGTCTTGTTTTTCATCCATTCTATGTCTTTTGACTGGAGAGTTTAGTCTATTTACAGTCGATGTTATTATTAACAATGAAGGACTTATTCCTGCCATCTTGTTAGTTGTTTCCTGGTTGTTTTGTGCACTGTTTGCATAAACAAACACACGAGCAAAAGAAAACCAATAGAAATTTCATGCCTTAAATTTGTCCCCCCATTTTTAAACATTTTGTTGTTTCTATTTATATCATATTTACTGCCTGTGTCTTGAAACCTTGTTGTAGTTATTATTTGTGAATTGGTTTATTGCTTAGTCTTTCTAATTAGGATAAGCATAGTTTACACATTGCAGTTTCAGTGTTACATCTATTTTTTGTGTACTTACATTGCCAGTGAGTTTTGCACCTTCATGTGATTCATTATTGCTCATTAATGTCTTTTTCTTTTTGATTGAAATACTCCCTTTAGCATTTCTTGTAGGATAGGTCTGGTGTTGATGAAATCCCTCAACTTTTGTTTTTCTGGGAAAGTCTGTATTTCTTCTTTATGTTTGAAAGATATTTTTACCAGATCACCATTCTAAGGTATTTTTTCTTTCAGCAGTTTAAATATATCATACCACTCTGTCCTAGTCTGTAAGGTTTCCACTAAAAAGTCTGCTGCCAGATGTTTTGAAGCTCCATTGATTGTTATTTGTTTCTTTTCTCTTGTTGCTTGTAGGATCCTTTCTTTATCCTTGATCTTTGGGAGTTTCATTACTAAATACCCTGAGATAGTCTTCTTTGTGTTAAATCTCCTTGGTTTTCTATAAACTTCTTGTACTTGGATATTGATATTTTTTCTGGGTTTAAGACCTTATCTGTTATTATTTTTTTGAATAAACTTTCTACCCCTTTCTCTTTCTCTACCTCATGTTTAAGACCAAAGACTCTAACTTTTCCCCTTTCAAAGTTATTTTCTATATCCTGTAGGCATGCTTCATTGTTTTTATTCTTTTTTTCTCTTGTGTCTCCTCTCACTGCCGTACTTTCAAATCATCTGTCTTCAAGCTCACAAATTCTTTCTTCTGCTTGATTTATTCTGTTATTAAGGGACTCTGATGCATTCTTCAGTATGCCAATTGTATTTTTCAGCTCCAGAAGTTTTGTTTCTTCTTAATTATTTCAATATTTTTTGTTAACTGTATCTGATATAATTCTGAATTATTTCTCTGTTATAGAATTCTCTGTCTGAAAAGTCATATATCTCTGTTTCTCCAGGATTGATCCCTAGTTTCTTATTTAGTTCATTTGGTGAAGTCATGTTTTCCTGGATGGTGTTGATGCAGACAGACGTTATTTGATTTCTAGGCATTGAAAGGTGAGATTTTTATTTTAGTCTTTACTGTCTGGGCTTATTTGTAGCCATATTTCTTGGGAAAGCTTACAGGCTATTTGAAAGAACTTTGGTGTTATTATCTCAGCTGTATCTGCTTTAGGGGCCACCTCAAACCCAGTAACACTGTGGTTCTTGCAGAATCACAGAAGTGCCACCTTGATGGTCTTGGACAAGATCTGGGAGAGTTCTCTGGATTATCAGGCAGAGACTTTTGTTACCTTACCTTACTTTCTCCCAAAGAAAAAAAGTCTGTCTCTCCCTCTGCTCTGAGCCAGGTAAGGCTGGGAATGGAGTGACACAAGTACCCCTGTGGCCACCACCACTATGACTGTGCTGTGGTGAGATCCAATGCCAGCACAACACTGGGTTTTACCCAAGCCTGGCTTTAACCATTCCCATACTACTGACTATGTTCACTCAAGACCTGGGTGCTCTACAATAAGCTGGTGGCCAAGCCAGCCAGACCTGTGTCCTCCACTTCAGGGCAGGAAGGTTCCTTAGGCCCTGGGTAGATCCAGAAGTGCCGTCCTTGTTTCAGGGACTAGAGTCAAAAACCTTACTAGTCTACCTGGTGTTCTATTGTACCGTAGCTGAGCAGGCACTGAAACCACAAAATGCAGACCTTCCTACTCTTGCCTCCCCTGCCCAAAAGCAGTAGAGCCTTACCCAGTAGCTATCATCACCCAAGGCCATTAAGTGTGCTGTCATAATACGACGAATGTCTCTTTAAAACCCAAGGGCTTTTAAGTCAGCTTGTGGTGAATGCTGCCTGGCCTAGGACTCACCCTTTCAGGGCAGTGGGCCCCCTCTCACCAGGACCGGTCCAGAAATGTTGTTCAAGAATCAAGTCCTCGAATTGGGAATCCCATGAGCCTGCTTAGTGGTCTACCTTCCCTGTGGCTGTGCTAGTATGTAAAGCCAGAAAGTCTCAGAGGTTCACCCAAGGCCCTGGACATAGTATCTGGGTATTTCTGCTGACTATTGAGGCCCCAAGGGCTCTTGAATTAGCAGCTAATAAATCCTGCCAGGACTGGGTCCTTTCCTTCAAGGCAATGGGTTTCCTTCTAGCCCAAAGTGTGTCTAGAAATGTTGTCTGGGAGCTAAGGCCTAGAACAGAGGCTTCATGACTGGCCAGTGCCCCATTCTGCTGTGACTCAGCTGGTATCCAAGATACAAGACAAAATCCTCCCCACTTTTACATCTCCTTTCTTCAAGATACAAGAAGGGGTTTCTTTTAGAGCTGTGAGCTTTGCAGATTGGGGGTAGGGGAGGGGTAATGCCAGCACTCCCTTAGCTTTCTCAGCTGGTATTTTAGTGTGCTGTGTGCCCCACCCCCGTCCACTGTCTCTGGGCCTACTTCAGCACTAGGGCTTACCTATGAGTTGCAGTCCTTATGATATATACTGTCTTTCAAGTTTACTTAGAGACCCATACCACTCCAGCCCTTGGTGGCAAGGTTTGAGGGAACTTAAGTCCTGATGGCTGGTATCAGCAATTACCCTCTGGCTAGGGCTGGATTAAATGCTTCCTCCGTGAGCTGGCATCAGCTGAGTTTGGTCTGGTTTTCCTTTCTGCTCTAACAGGATAGCACTGAGTTCAGTGCCTGCCTCACATTTGCTGTGCTCTCCTTCCCCCAGTACCCAGAGACACTCTCAGTACCAGGCCACCCTGACTGAGGTGTGGGAAAGGGGTAGCATTCAATATTGAAGATTTTTTTTTTTCTATCTCTTCAGTATTTCTTTAAGTGACAGAAAGTTAAAACCAGGTACTATAGGTGACCATCTGATTTTTTGTTCCCATGAAGGTATTTTTTTTTTTTTTTTCTGTATAGACACATGTTAAATTGATGTCATTGCAGAGATGTGATTGGTGGAGCCTTCTGTTCCGTCACCTTGTTCCACCTCTGGAAACTTGTTTTAAATACAGAATATCAGGTCGCACCTCAGAGGTACCTAATGAATGCAAACCTGCATTTTAACAACATCTCTAAGTGATTCCTATACACATAAAATTTGAAAAGCATTGATCTAGCTGACTGGTCTCATGAAATACTCATAGTTTTATATAGTAATAACTATATTTCTATTACATGGGCAAAATTTGTTTAAATATAGCAGTCACTGATATTGCTTGAAGAGTAATGTCCTTTCTGTTATTATTAAATAATCATTAAATAATTGCCTGGGAAGAGTATGGCATTGTGAGTTGTGAGTGGTTCTGAGTAGTCCTGTTTCTATTGGAAAAAAAAAATGATTGAAAAAAATTGCTCTATGGCAATGGGTGCATTTAAGTCTTGGGCTGTTTGAAGGTCGTATCGGTGCATGGATTATAAATGATAAATGTAACCTTAGTCTATTAGATACAAATAATATCTGAGTTGCATAGTTCATAACACTCTTCATAAAGACTGTGTCTATAATTATTTCTAAATGGAAAATCTCACTAAAATTTTGGAAAAATAGTCTTTATATTCTAGAGTAAGTAAGGAGTTAGTTTACCAAAAATATCATGTAAATTATTTTTACTCAGATTCCAGTGAAAATAGAGTAAATAATTATAATTTTGGGAGTGGAAGGAAAAATAGAAACAGTATAACTCAGCACCCTCATTTCATAAATGAGCAAGTTAAAGTGAAATTATAATTTTGTACAAGTTCAAGTTGTAAGTAGGAGTTACTACTTGAGCTTGGATCTTGGTACTCTCTTATTTTAATCCTTTCTCTTATACTGACATATTTCCTGATATGACTTTGAGCCTAAATTTTATTTATATATGGTAAAAACAAACAGTGATAGAATCCATTTTAAAGGGATATTGTGAAGATTAAATGTGATTTTACGAAAGCAATGCACTTAGCACAGTCCCTGTAATATAAAAAGGGAAAAACATAGCATTAATGGACTTCAGCAAGGTCACAAAGTAAATTATCTGAAAAATCACATTGCTGAAAATTGTTCTAATTAAGCCTTAGAATTTTAGAATTTGGTTTCCAGTCAAGTGAAATGCCATCCTACAGGTCTGTAAGATATCCCAAGGCACAACTGAAAATTTATCCAGGGCATGAGAATTTTCTTTTTGTTTGTCCTTTCCTTTCCTTTCCTTTCCAATCCCACTCTGAAAGATCAACATCAAGGAGAAAATGACAGAGGCTGCAGTGAAGAAAGGTGAATCTACCTTTAGGTCTTAGAAGCAGCAGCAAGAGACTGGAAGACAGTGAGAGAGAAAGAGAGAGAGAGAGAGAAAGAGAAAGCAAAAGAGAAAGAGAAAGAAAGAGAAAGAGACAGAAAGAGAAAGAGAGAACATTCTCCCCAGAAGATCTTAGCTTAACCTCCTAATTAAGATTGTGTATTTGACACATCAATTTGATATTCTGGAAGGCTCATTTCCAGATTCTATTTTTTTCAGATATATTAGTAGTAATCTGTAAGCATTTCGCCTCAAGAACCTTGTTTTGCTGTTTTATAATTATCAATACCTAGTACAGAGTTTACACAGAGTAGGGCCTTAATGAATGGTGAGTTAATGAATAATAACAAGAAGATTAGCAATGTTAACTCATGTCATATTCATAACGCAACTACTACCACTATAGAGGTTGGAATAGTAGGACACTTTTTATGTGAATAGGCCATGTCCAACAAATTAGTCCATCATCATTTTTCAATGAGCTATTAATGCATGTCAAATACTATGCTAGGTTCTTTACACACATTCTTTCTAATCATCGTAAGGCAATATGCTGTCTGGTACATGAGAAAACAATATACTGACTGGGTAAGTAATCTTCTCAAGATCTCAGAGCTAATAAGTGACTGCCACATTTTAATACAATTCTACCTCATATCTAAGCCCACGTTACTTAACATTTTATCTGCCTTTTCTCACTTTCTCCTTTACTCCCGTTTTTCCTTTCTCCCAACACATATCAAACACTTAATAAATGTCAGATGTTGTGTTAGGCATAGTGTCTATATTCAGCGTTATTAATTTTATTTATCATTATATAGTAATTTACAGTTCTACATTTTGCATTCAGAATCACATTTGATTCAACATCCTGCTCCATTTTTTAAAAGGAACAGCTGAATCTGAAAGAAGTTCAATAATAAGCCCAAGTTTATGCATGTCTTAAGTGGGATATGGGGACCCAAACCAAGATATTGGTCTTCTCTTCCATTGCTTCATTTTTAGTATATCACATGATTGACATGATGGTAAAGTAGGGCAAAAAGCCCACCCGTAAGGTTCAGATATGGGCTCTAATCTTGACTTTTTACATAGTAGCTGTTTGTTGCTTAACAAATTTTAACCCCTCTGAGACTCAGTTCCCCCATAACAGTAATTATAGTGGGAATTGCAATAATAAACACTTCAGAATATTGATAAGAGTATAAGATTCATGTAAAACACTTATAGTTATTCAATGAATCCTTCCACAGTATTATCATCATCATTGTGAAAATTGAAAATATCAAATACAGAATGCCTAAAGCAGTGTTTGGAAACTAAGTGGATGGAAAAGAAGTGTTTATCAGTTATTAATATAACTGAAACAAGTTTATTGATGCTTAAAAATCTGCATTTGAAGCACCTGAAATGGAGTACTTATTTCTTAACATATACTAGAAAATGTGTAGTGCTCGTTACCCTTAATGGTAGGTATAGTTAGAAAGATCAATTCATTTTATTTAGATTTAGATGAATTCTGGGATGGTATTTATTCAGGAAAGCTAAACATTATTATGGCAAAATTTGTAGCCCTTCACATCATGAAGGATAGTTGTCACTTTCTTTAACATATATATTTGTGTACTGAAAAGAAGAATACTGGACTAGGCAGCTTAAAATTCTTAATAAGAAAGAAGAGAGGGACAGTTTGAAGATTATTCAACTGGATCCTAAATGAGCTTCCTGTATTACCATTTAGGACTGCCAATACCACATTTCAAATAAATCTGTGATCCACTGGGACGTACAGAGGTAGTGTTTTGATTTCAAAGCTAATTGGTAATTTTCCTTCCATGTAACAAAGAGATTAGAAGTCATGAGTTTGCAAGATGGCTCACAAAATCCCAGGGACACAGATGTGTGCTGCTTGCTTTTCTATTTATTTTGTTTTGGATGTTTTTTATTTTTTTTATTTGTCAAGGGGAATTAAGGAAAAAAAAAAAAAAAAAGCAATGGCTTGGTCCAAACACAGATTTCTTAAATGTAAGGAAAACTCTGAAAATACTTTGTTAAATAAATTACATCATTCAATATGAAACAAAAAATTCAGATTAGATTAAAAACTCAATATGGCATCAATAGATAGCTACATAATCAACAATGTTGTGTATTTTGTAAATTTGCCACTCATCGTATGTGGTTAGCAAACATTTCCATTTCTATAAATATTGAGGCTAACTTTCAGGGTATGCTTAATTTTTCCCAGCCTTTAATATCAGTTTGGATGCATCTGAGGATAGATAGTTAACACAGTATGCTGTTATGTTCCTATGAAGGATCAATGAATAAAACAGATATTTTAGATATTTATAATGAGCATATCATTTGTGGATCAGCTATATCATCTCTTTTTATCACCACCTTCATTGAGATTTAATCATGGCAAAGCATTTGCTTTCAGTCTTTGCATTTTCTGAAAACATTTTAGATGCAACAAAATAAGAGGGAAGAAAGAAAAGTGGAACCTATACATGAGTTGTTGACCACAAAGACTTTAATTTTTTAGACACCAGGATAAATTCATAAACCATGCAGTCTACTACATGAAAATGAAAAAGTTTTTACTGCTTAGAAGTGAAATCAGAAGTGCAAACATAATGAAATACATCTTACATAATGTTAAAATTATTCAATTTAAGGCGTTTTGGTGTTTTCTGAAGTTATGTCTTTTCTATCCTTTGAACGTTAAAATATCCTTTATTTTGTAAAGTAATAGTGATAGCTAATAGGTTCCTTTAAAATTCTTTCTCTGTGAAATCTAAAGCCTAGACATTGGCATAGAGAATCAAAGCTGATAAGGAATTTTCCTCTCACATTTCAATATTATATGATTTATTTATTTGAAACTTCAATAATATAGAATAGTGTATATATCAATACTTGCACCTTAATTAAGTGAGGAAAATATGCACACAAATAAAGTGAGTTAAAAGAACAGTTAGGTTTGTGCAAACTCTGAATTAAATACAATTCTTAATTAAATAGAGTTTTACTACTTTCCAGTACATTAAAATTCCTGAAACTTATGACTAGCAAACTGTTACCAAGTAGAGGAACTGTGGATCTAACTTCTATGAATAAATGGCCCATTCATAATTAGCATATCAATTATTCATATGGAAATGAATGCCCCTGCAACCCCCTACAGACTTCTTTTCAATTATTAAATTTACATTCAAAATAATAATGCTTAGGGTACAGAATATTCTGGTTAATTGAAATTTCTAATGAATTGGGAAAAATTCTAATTTTTTAAATTTATCCTGATGTTGAAAATGTTTCAGTTGAGTTCATTTATCTTACTATATGTGTAAAATTTTGTTTTGCTACTTGAATCTATAATCTCTGGGTTATTACTACAGAATTCACTAAGATCAAAAAATGAAGGAGATATGATGTAGGAAAATGTGCTGAAGGACAACTGAGTTTAAAACACATTCTTTTGGAAGGCATTTCATTCCATTTTAAGTAATTTCTTGATATCAGCTGGATTTGGTCTGATATGCTTCTTTCTCCTAAAAGCATAGCATAGCCACATATGCTGGTAAAGGTGCTGGTTAATTTACCTGGAGGATTGTACTACATGGTCTTATTATACATTCTGAAGTTCAGAAAAAAATATCTGACTTACTATATTTGGCTGTGTCTCCAATCAAATTTTATCTTGAATTCCTATGTGTTGTGGGAGGGACCCAGTGGGAGGTAATTGAATCGTGGAGGCAGGTCTTTCCCATGCTGTCTTCATGATAGTTAAAAAGTCTCATGAGATCTGATGGTTTTAAAAAAATGAAGTTTCCCTGCACAAGCTCTCTCTTTGCCTGCTGCCACCCATGTAAGACGTGACTTGCTCCTCTTTGCCTTCCACCATGATTGTGAGGTCTCCTCAGCCACATGGAAATGTAGGTCCATTAAACTCCTTTTCCTGTATAAATTACCTAGTATCAGGTATGTCTTTATCAGCAGCATGAAAACAGTAAATTGGTACCAGTAAGTGAAGTGCTTCTGAAAATATACCCAAAAATGTGGAAAAGACTTTGGAACTGGGTAACAGGGAAAGGTTGAAACAGCTTGGAGGCCTCAGGAGATGACAGAAAAATGTGGGAAAGTTGGAAACTCCCTATAGACTTGTTGAATGGCTTTGCTCAAAATAGTGATAGCAACATGGGCAATAAAGTCTGGGCTGAGGTGGTCTCAGATGGAAATGAGGAACTTGGGAACTGAAGCAGAGGTTATTCTTGTTATGTTTTAGCAAAGAGATGGGCAGGATTTTGCTCCTGTCCTAGACAACTGTGGAACTTTGAACTCGAGGGAAATGATTTGGGTATCTGGCGGAAGAAATTTCTAAGCAGCAAAGCATTCAAGAGGTGATTTGGGTGCTGTTAAAAGCATTAAGTTTTAAAAGGGAAACAGAACGTAAAAGTTCAACAATTTTGCAGCCTGACAATGTGATAGAATAAAAAATCTCATTTTCTGAGGAAAAATTCAAGCCTGCTGCAGAAATTTGCATAAGTAATGAGGAGCCAAACGTTAATCACCAAGACAATGGGGAAAATGTCTCCAGGGCATGTCAGAGGTCTTCACAGCAGTCCCTCCCATCACAGGCCCAGAGGCCTAGGAGGAAAAAAAAATGGTTTCCTGGGCTGGGTCCAGGGTACCCCTGCTGTGTGCAGCTTAGGGACTTGGTGCCCTGCATCCCAGCCCACCCAGCCATGACTAAAAAGGGTCAAGGTGCAGCTCAGGTTGTGCCTTCAGAGGGTGGAAGCCCCAAGCCTTGGCAGCTTCCACCTGGTGTTGAGTCTGTGGGTGCACAGAAGTGAAGAACTGAGGTTTGAAAACCTCCACCTACATGTCAGAGGAGTATGGAAACATATGGATACCCAGGCAAATGTTTGCTGTGAGGGAGGGGCTCTCATGGAGAACCTCTGCATGGGCAGTGCAGAAGAAAAATGCAAGGTGGGAGCCCCTACACTGAGTCCCTACTGCAGCACCTCCTTGTGGAGCTGTGAGAAGAGAGCCACCATCTTCCAGACCACAGAATGATAGATGTGGCGACAGCTTGCACCCTGTGCCTGGAAAAGCCACAGACACTCAATGCCAGCCTGTGAAAGCAGCCTGGAGAGAGACTGTACCCTGAAAAACCACAGTGGCAGAACTGCCCAACACCATGGGAGCTTACTTCTTTCATCAGCATGACCAGAATGTGAGACATGGAGTCAAAGGAGATCATTTTGTATCTTTAAGATTTGACTGCCCCAGTGGACTTTGGACTTTCGTGGGGCCTGTAGCCCTTCTGTTTTAGCAAAGTAAATATTTCTCCCATGTGGGATGGATATATTTACTCAATGCCTGTACTCCCATTGTATTTAGGAAGTAAATATCTTGCTTTTGATTTCACAGGCTCATAGGCGAAAGGGACTAGACTTATCTCAGATGAGATGTTGTACTATGGACTTTTGAGTTAATTCTGAAATGAGTTAAGACTTTGGGGGATGGTTGGGAAAGCGTGATTGATTTTGAAATGTGATGACAATAGATTTGGGAGGGGCCAGAGGTGCAATGATATGGTTTGGCTATGTTCTTACCCAAATCTCATCTTGAATTCCCATGCGTTGTGGGAGGGAGCTGGTGGGAGGTAATTGAATCATGGGGTTGGGTCTTTCTTGTGCTGTTCTCCTGATAGTGAATAAGCCTCATGAGATCTGATGATTTAAAAAATGGGAGTTTTCCTGCACAAGCTCTCTCTTTGCCTACTGCTGTCCATATAAGACATGACTTTCTCCTCCTTGCCTTCTGCCATGATTGTGAGGCCTCCTCGGCCACATGAAACTGTTAAGTCCATTAAACCCTTTTTCCTGTATAAATTACCCAGTCTCGAGTATGTCTTTATCAGCAGCATGAAAATGGACTAATACAACTAATTAATTTTAGTTTTTAAAAGATTTAAAAATTAGAAGAGTACAATCCCATTTACATGTCACAGTTGATGAATACTACTTCAAACATTTTTTGTTATAAAAACAGTAGAATATTACAGATCAAGTTGAGGGTTCCTAAGAGTTCTCTTTGTACTGCCTCTCCTTGACAACCAATGTAATAACTAGGTGTATATTATTTTAAAATATATACATAAAATAAATATATTTGGATATATATGGACACTCCTAGTATATACTTTTCTTCCTTGGGACACTTATAGGAAATTAACATAAATTATATCACCAAATCATATTTTTAACTAAATATTGTTTTCAATATTTGTCAATATATATACAGAAAAATCTAGCTTTACTCAATATTATAATTAACTTTTAAATTGAAATATACATAGAAAATATGCACAAAATATATTTGCATGTTCACTTTTGCACAATATACAATTGTTTGAATATAAAACAATTTAATTATTTGCTCCTTCAAGTATAAATATTTATATTGTTTCTCGGTTTTTGCTTCTACACTGTTATAACAAACTTGCTCATCTATGTCTTCTGGAGTACATGTACATATTTTCCAAGAGTTTACACCTAGTAGAATTGCTGAGTTATGAAGCACACTCATCTTTAGGATGCATTCTGTGAACATTTTGTGTGCTCTGCCTTGTGGACATGTTCCCACAAAGGAGTTTCATATTTTGCCTGTTAAGTTTACCTTCAAATTTTTCTTATTAATAATCAGATTTTAAAAAAATAAATTTTATTGTTGAAATACAAAACGGAATCAGAAAAAAATGCAAAATATGAAGTGTACAGTTCAGTGAGTTATAATAGAATCACATATAGGCATCCACTAATCAAGTCAAAATAAAAAACATTACTGATATGTAACAACTTACCTTCTCTCTCCTCTCTAAACAAAACAAAGCAAAACAAGACAAAACAAAAAATATCCTGAGTTATAATATTATAATTTTGTATAATTTTATATAAAGGAAATACTTATGTATGCATTTTATGTTTAGCTTGTTTGTTCAGCATTATGGCTATAGCATTTACCCATGTGGTTGCATATAGCAGTTCATGTATTTTCACTGTCGTATTTTACTGTGTGAATATGGCATAATTTATTTTTAAGTTAAACAACAGTTGGATTGTTACACACATGAACACACACACACACACACACATACACAATTTTGTATATTTAGTTTGGAATGGAATTTTGGGTCCCTGGTTCTGTATATGTTAAATTTTAGTTAATATTACCAAACAATTTTATATAGTGGTTTTAAGAATTCACTTTTCCTCCTCTCACAAGCAGTATATGACAGAGGAAGCAACCCCAACTTTAGAGTATTATTGCCTATTTTAAATTTTAGCCATTTTGATGTACATGTAGTCTGGTGTATATGTAGTTGTGATTTTAATTTGCATATTCCTGATAAGTAGTAATGTCCATCACATTTTCATATGCTGATTGATTGGTCATTTGAATATTTTCCTTTCTGAAATGACTGTTCAAGTATCTTGTCCATTTTATTTTATTATCTCTCTTTTCTTATTGACCTATAGCAGTTTTTTCCCAATATATATGCTAGATTGACTCCTGCTTTTGAACACACATAAAAATTAATTCCAAGTGGATTGTCATTCTAAATGTAATAGATGAAACATTACATAAGGTAACATATACAAATATTTTCATGAACTGGGAATAAGCAACATTCTCTTTCATGAACTGGGAGCTGGCATGATTCTCTTTCTTTATAATTACCATAATGGAAAAAAAAAAAAGACAATTAGATTATATTAAATCAGAACTTTCCATGTAAAAACACCACCAAAGAAAATTCAAGCCACAGAGTGGAAGAAAATATTTGCAACACATGAAATCAAGAATCAAATTTGTAAATGCATTTTTTGGTTTGAATCTCATGCCTTATGGGTCCTGTGACATCAGATCCTACAACCAAGCACATGTGGGGTTTTGATTTCTGGAAGGAAGATAACTATTTTGCCACCTGAAGCCTAGCTCCAGTTCTTTGTAGAAATGGGGCTGGTAGCCTAAGTATCCTCTGCCAAGAGAGTGATAGATCCTCAGGACCCCAAGCATTATGGTGTACACCTGATTCACATCTGAAATTTAGCTTTGGATTTTGTTACTTTTCTCATTTATTTCCTTTATCATCTCTGGCATCACAATATTTCATTTTCTTTATGTCAAATTCAGTTATATATCCCAAAATTATTTTGTTTTCTTTTATCAAACATTTCCAAGTGTTTTGAGTGGGAGGTGAGCAGGATCAGAGTGTGTCCTGCTGTGTCAGCTCAGTCTACCCTATTGACTAGGAGCAAATCAATGAGTTTTCGCAAATTAAATTCTCCTTTCTAATGCAGTGGCACAGGTAGCACTTGGCTTTATTGACACACTGCTAAAGAGGATACAACTTCCTGAAGAAAAAGAGAGGCCAATGAGGCGATTTTGTGAGTTGAATAAATCATGATGGCTTTTCTGTACCAATTGACGGAGTGAGTGAGCAGGAGGCAAGTTGTCAAATACCTGTGTGTATAGTATATAACAGCTTTAGGACATTGTTTTTCATAAGTGAATTTTCCCCAAAACTTGAATGAACTTATTTAAATACTTTTAAATATTTCTTTTTGTAAATGTAGTTGTATGACCTTTTTAACCATTTAAAACACAATTTCCTAGGCATGATGTAATCTTCATTGCAAACAGCCAAGATTTTGCTTGTAACATAAATCATGACCTCAGAAGCTGTGACAGTGGGCAGAATCATTTTCCCCTAAACTAAATAGCTCATGATAGCTGAGTGTCTTGAATTCGTACATTATGGACAACTCAAATAGTGTTGATACCACTTATTTTGCTGTCAGACAACTCTTTCTATTTTTTCCAATGTGTCTGCCTCTAGCTTCAGCTTATTCATTCTAAATGTGGTGGGCTAAGAAGGAAGATACATAGATATTTGAGATTTGGGTGTAGACCAAGATGGTAAATTTGTTGCAAGACACTTTACTATGAATTCATTGCCTGGTGTTTATTATATAAACTTTGGAATCTTTGTTTTTTTTCTATTTAAAAGTTAAATTTGCCTTTCAAACTCAAATCTCATCTTTTTTCCAGTTAGACAAATTTGTCACATAACCTCTAAATACTTTGCATACATATTTATATGCATACACATATGAACGAGCTACTGAACCCTAAGTTACAAATGATGTTATAACTCCACTAAAACTATACTATGTGTTTTACAATTATACAGTATGAAGGATTTTTTTTTTTACTTAAGTGTATATAAGAGTTTTTCAAGTTCATACTCCTTTCCTTCTTTTTTTTTTTTTTTCATGAGATCATAAAAGCCATCCAAAATGTTTATTTACATAAAATGTTTTTGGTTCCATCTTCTACCCTGCTATGTAAGGCCATGGCCTCATTATCCTACTATTTCTTTTACTTTTAATTTTAAACTTTGCAAAAATTGATGACCTAAGGGGACATTGAGTTATAGCAAATACACTTACCTATGTCTATTGAAATCTCACTAAGACTTCTGTTGGGACTTCTACATGCTTCAAAGCTATTTTCAAACTTTGAAACTCCACTTTAAAACCAATTTTTTTCCCAAGCCCAGAGACTTTCTTCTAAGAGGGTTTCAATACCAAAGTAAGAATAAATAAATCTAGTGTATATAAAATTTAATTAATATCTAAGTTTTTTTTCTTTAGACTTTGTAGATAAATACTGCTTCTCAATCTGAATAAAATTGCATGAAGACTTGGAAAATACATACTTAAAGGAAGGCAAGTTTGAAAATCTGGTTTGGGGATTTATGGTGGATATTTTTGCTTAACATTATGTCATACAACAGTAATAAAAAATAAAAAGGTGCTGTTTCAATAAAATTAAACTACATTTCTCTGATTATTGTTGAATAAAGGTTGCAAAAAATAGAAATTTGTAGGGGAAGCATTTGTTGATCTTTTTTGTTTTTGTTTTTATTTCTTTGAAATAGGGTCTCTGTCACCCAGGCTAGAATGCAGTGGCACAATCATAGCCTCAAACTCCTGAGCTTCAGACATCATCCCTGCTTAGCCTCGTAAATAGCTGGAACTACGGGTGAGCATCACCATGCCCAACTAAATTTTAACTTTACTTTTTTAGAGACAGGGTCTCCCTATATTGCTTATACCAGCCTTGAACTCTTGGCCTCAAGCAATCTTCATGCTTTGGCTCTCAAAGTGCTGGGATTACAAATATGAGGAATTGCAACTGGCCTAGTTTACCTTTCACTATAGTAAAGAGTCTGTTACCCAGATGTAGTAATGAAAGGCTGTCAAAATTTACTTGTTACAAAGTTTGACTTATAATCACTTAGCTCAAAGTTATTTATCTAATAGTATAATAGCTAATTAATTCACAGTGTTTATTTCTGCATCTTGTTCCTTTTTAAAATGTTAGGTCTGATAGAAATATCACCTATGCTTTGGTTTCTTTTGATTTTGACATTGAATTGTGGAGGTGGGGGTTAGGGAGAGAACCATTTGATTGAATAGTTTATTTCTCTTTTGTTCTTTTCTATTCTAATTTCAGTAACAGAACATGTAGAGGAATAACTTCTGATGCAAAGTGATAACAATATAGATTTGACACTTTAATGTAGAAATTGGTGATCCTTGAGCTTTGCAGAAAAATATCTTCTTTTTAATGGATTATTTTGGACTTATATTTGTGATCAGATTTAGATAAGAGGCAATTGGTCATGTTAGAATTGAGAGCAGACCATTAAATTCTTTTGAAAAGTTTAATCTACAAATATAGACAGATCTCCTTAGATGAAGACAAAGAAATGAGAAATAAGATAAAGATTAATAATTATAGTGACTATTATTTATCGAGTACTTGAATTGTGCCCAATGTGTCATATTCATTTTATATCCCATTTTTACACATGAGACAGCTGTGACACAGAACACTAAGGTAGCTTGTCAAAGATCACACAGATAAAAGTAGAAAAACTAAATTCAAACAATTAAGTGCGTTAGTCCATTCTCACATTGCTATAAAGAACTACCTGAGACTGGGTGATTTACAAAGAAAAGAGGATTAACTGACTCACAGTTCCACAGGCTGTACAGTAAGCATGGTTTGGGAGGCCTCGGGAAACTTACAATCATGGCAGAAGGTGAAGAGGAAGGAGGCACATCCTGCATGGCAAAAACAAGAGGAAGAGAGAGCAGTAGGAGGTGCTCCACACCTTTAAACAACCAGATCTCATGAGAATTCACTCACTATCATGGGAATAGCAAAGGAGAAATCCACCCCCATGATCCAGTCACCTCCCAGCAGGACCGTCCTCCAACACTGGGGCTCACAATTCCACATGAGATTTGGGCAAGGACACAAATCCAAAGGATATCATTAAGCATGACTCCAAAGGCTTTTCTCTTAAATACTGCTCTATAGTGCATTGCACTGAATGACTAATGATTGAAATGTTTATTGATAAATCATATTTTAAGGAATATTTTGAAATACACGTCAGGATATTGTTCTTACAAAGAATAAAAAATATTGATCCTTTATATAATACAAGTTGTACTTCAGGTAACAGTATATGTGGTGGCAATTTTTGAATTCCTGTAACTGAAAGACTGAAAATTTGGAATTCCTGGCACTAAAAGACTTGAAAATGGTGTATCCATCTAGCTAGAAATCATGAAATTATCTATATTGCCTCTGCCATAGCTAGTCATAGCATAGCCATCTGTATTAGTCAGAGTTCTCCAGAGAAATGGAAACAATACACAGAGATTCAGTTTGAGGATTTCACTTATGGAGGCTGAGAAATACCACAATCTGCTGTCTGCAATCTGGAAGCAATAAGATACATAGAATCAATGGTATACATAAACCTACACACACACACACACACACACACACACACACACGAGGGGAAGTGACTCAGAGAATTATGAAGGTTGAGAATTCCCATGCTCTGATGCTGTCTATAAGCTTGAAAAACAGGAAAGCCAGTGGTATATTTACAGTTCAAGTCAGAAAGTCTGAGAATCAGGATAGCGGATGGTGTAGTTCCAGCCTGAAGGCTGGTAGACTTGAGACCCAGGAAGAGCCAGTGTTTCAGTTCAAGTCCCAAATTAGGAAATAGATTGATGTCTCATCTCAAAGGCATTACGGCAAGAGAAATCCCCTCTTGCTCAAGAGAAGGCCAGTTTTCTTGTTCTATTTAGGCTTTCAATTGATTGGATGTGGCCACTCACATTAGCAAAGGCAATATACTTTACTAATAATGGCAGCAGTGGGCCATCTAGAGTGTCCACTGCCATCACGTTGGCTGCAACATGGAGGCACAACCGCGGCTGCACAATCCATGGAGCTGGTGGGAGCCAGGGACAATTGGGAGCACCACCCCTTCCAAGTTAGGTTGGGAGCTCCCTGGGTGCCACAGTAGCCACCCAAACCATGGCTGAGGACCTGGGTATCTCTGTGCTCTGCCCTCACAGGTTTGGAAATGCCTGCTCCTACTGCCTGGCTTCTCCTTCCTGTCAGTGACTGCTCCAACAGTGAGGAGTAGCAATGTCAGGATGACGAGCTGCAGAAAAGAGCTACCCACTGCAGGTTTTTTCCTGAACTTTTCTATCATTCAGTAGAGCTCCTCTTCATCTTGCTCACCCTCCACTTGTCTGCGTATCTCACCTTCCCGGCTGCAGGACAAGAACTCAAGACCTATAGAATGGCAGGGCTAAAAGAGCTGTAACACAAGCAGGGCTTGAACATGCAACATACTTGCCATGTTGTGGGTAAAGAGAAGAGCTGCAGCCTTCTAGGACCCCAGACGTGGGAACTCTCAGAGCCAGGGCTATGACTCCCTCTTTGGAGCCCTGTTGTTCCTGGCATCTCCAAGCTTTGGGTGCCACTGCATTCCCCAGTGCCAGCCATGGAAGCTGCTTGCAGTGTGCCTGATCCAGCCACAGCCTCACAGAGAACTGATGCCCATGCCAGTACCTGGAGCTGCCCACCTTGTGGCAGCAGCCAGCATGTCTGACTGCACAGTGACTGGAACATACACTTGCTCTCACACCCCTCCCTGCTCCATGCCTTAGTTGCCCTTGGTAGGCATGAGATCCAAGTTGGTAGTGTGAGCCAAGTGCAGCCTGCCAGGCCAAGTGGGTGAAATGACAACAGTGGACCTAAGTAAAACTCAGGCAAAGGCACCACTGGTCATAGAGATCTTTGGCCAGAAAAGCAACATCCCGAACATCCCATAACACTAAGTCTACCCATTCAAATATTAATCTCATTCAGAAACATCCTCAAAGACCCAGAATAATGTTTGACCAAATATCTGACTACCTCAGGGCCCATTCAGGTTGACACATAAACTTAACCATCCCAAGTTTACCCCTTGTCAACTAGGGACCCCTAAGCATGTCATTAAGCTATACTTAATTTCCAAATAAAAACAATGACAAAGTGATAGTTTCTCCATACATAATTCAACAGAAAATGCACTAACCTCCTCCCCAGAAGAGGAGGTAAAGTTCTCGAGTGATGTTTACTCTTCTACTTGATATCCCACAAGTTAAATACTATGATGTAAAATGTACAATATTTTAATACTATGATATAAAGTCAGTATATCTTGGGTTACATGATAAGGGAATAGGAGAGGGAAGAAACCAAACAATATTTGGCACCCAACACATATGAACATATTCATAACAAGGAGAAAATAGGATAATTACAGTCTTAGTTTCTATAACTGGCCATATAGAAATTGTTGGTGTTTATAGTTACATTTTTCTACTATCCATTCTGTGTTTTCTTTGTCTTTGTTAAGCAACTCAGCTGGTCATGGTTCTTAACCTGATGGTGTGATTCAAACCTTCATTTCCAAAGTGTCTGGGCCATTAGTAGTACTAACTGGATTGGGTTGTTACAGTTTTTATTTACCTTAATCACAGGTCATGTAAAACTGAGAGACAACCTAAGGATCTCCTGCATTACAGACATACTGTTTCTTACCTACATTGTGGAATAGTGGTCCGATTCCCCCTTTGGTTGTCAGATCCAATAACCCTAGCCAGTATAGTAACTCCTTTCCCTTTTGAATCAGAGGCATGAGGAGCCCACACTGTCCAGGTGACACTTTATACTTCCAGTTCAATGCAATTATTGTTGTATCTCCTGGTAAAATCATTCCTCCTTTTGGAGCTAAGACCTCTGGGTCAACAGAGTGTAAAGTCATAGGAATAGGAAACAAAAATTTTCCTAGTGGGTCACTGAGTGTAATAATCTGTGGTGCTTATTGATTTTTACTCCTTGGTTTTCCTTTTTGATTCATGGACCCATGAATTCTGGTTATGAGACAAAGGGCACCATACATTAGATACTGATTCAGAACATACACAGCCTCCTGGACAACCTGCTCCAGTCCTGCAAGATGTTGCAGCCTAGCTGGTACTGTAACTGCATATTCAAAAGGTTATTTTACCGTTCTATCAAGCCAACCCCTTCATGATGGTGAGGAACAATGTAATTAAGACCAGTGAATTCCACAAGCATAGGCCCACTGCCACACTTCTTTTGCTCAGAAGCAATGTTGTGTGGAATACCATGATAAAAGATAAGACTTCTTATATAAGTCCATGGATGGTAATTTTGGTAGAAGCATTCCTTTCCGGGAAGGCAAATCCATTCCCAGAGTAAGTGTCTCTTCTACCAAGAGCAAAACACTGCCACTTCCCTGATGGAAGTAGTCTAATGTCATCAACATGCCACCAGGTAGCTGGCTGATATCCCTAGAGTATGGTGTCATAATGAGAACAAATGTTGGTTTCTTCTAATGGCAAATTAGGCACTGAGTGGTAGCAGTATCCAGGTCAGCCTTGAAGAATGGAGTCCATATTGCTGAACTCATATATAGCCTCCGTCTCTGCCACCATGGCCACTTTGCTCATGAGCCCATTAGGTGATGACAAGTAAAATTAAATAGTATTACATGGAAAAATTACATTCCTAGTTAACTAACCTAGAAAAATGAAAACATATCTATACAAAGAAATGTACATGAATGTCAATAGCAACACTATTCACAAGAGTCCCAAAGTTGAGACAATCCAGATGTCCATAAACTGGTGAATGGATAAACAAAATGTGGTGTATTTACACAATGAACTATTATTTAGCCAAAAAAAGAAATGAAGTATTCATGCATGCCATTACATGAATAAGCCTCAAAAATGTGATAAGAAGCCAGATGCAAAAGTTCATATATGGTATAATTTAATTTGTTTAAAATGTCCAGAAAATGCAAATCTATAGACTTTTTTTTTACTTACATGCATATTAGAGTTTTTCCAGTCCATACTCCTTTCCTTCTTTTTTTTTTTTTTTCATTAGATCATAAAGCCTGTCCAAAATGTTTATTTACATAAAATGTTTTTCGTTTCATCTTCTACCCTGCTATGTAAGGCCATGGCCTCATTATCCTACTACTTTTAATAGTAGGATAGTTGCAATTAAACCAAGTTTAATTGCAAGATTAGATCTAATTGACAGAGCCATAGGTAAATGATATCAACTTGTTTCGAAGAACATCTGAACCAGTAGCTGACAAGTTTGGCCGTAAACTCACCTTTAAGCTCTATTTGTTAGTGTCTCATTACAGCAAAAGGGATTAATAGTGGTTTGATTGTTGCTATAATTCAAAGAAATCAACCCAAGGGTCTGGAATAAACAATATTCCAAGATTTTTAGTGTGAGAAAAGAGAAAGAGAAATAATCCTGTTATCAATAGATTTGGCATTGTTTAATTTATATTTCTAATCTGCCAAGGCTCTTCATACTCCTTTTTAGATGGTTGATGAAGTAGGTAGTATTCATATCAATAGGAGTTGAGTTGATGAAATAAGGCAAAATGATCCATCTGATATTGTCTAACACTTAAAATGCAATTTGTGCATCAATGAGCTTTGGACTTAATACAGTTTTGTTTGCTTCAACTAGTCCTCTTTCTATTTCGATGATTCATAGCAGCATGAGTCTTTCTCTCTATCTTAGCACACATATATGAAGTTTAAATAGATTTAAGAGAGTTTGACCAGCTAAATGTTGCCTGAACTGTTACTAGCATTTTAATTTGTTGCATTATGGGAGTGGGTTGTTCTATTGCATTTCCCCTCACTTTCATCCTTGTATAGCTTCCTAATGGCTTAATGGTCCATCTGGATCATTTCCTCCATAAGAGTTTAATTCTAATTTCTAGTTTTGTCATCTGTAGATTTCCAGTTTAAATATTTAGAAACATGACTTGATGCCATATTGCTTAAGAGGTGCAATGTAATTGTTTTGAATGCATGAAAAAAAAAATACCTCATGCCTTATTTTTATAAATTTTAAGTGAAAGTTAATTTATACAGAATAATAATCAAACCCCTGCAGATATGTGTATCATTCAGATATCCTGCTCTGCATGGGACATCAAACATGAACAACTGAAAAATACCCTTTCCTTTCACCCTGCTGGTGTTAGGATTTGGAATTGTGCATAAGATGGTTCGTCTTATACAGTTATTTCTTAGTTATCTACTGTAGGATGATAGCAAAGAAATGAATGAATACCAAATGTCACACATTTCCAGGATTTTTCTGAAAGGAGGGTGAACCACTGTATTTAAAAGTAGTAATGAATATGCTCATGCAAATTTATTGCTGCACTGTGTAGGTAAATAAGTATTCCTCACAGAAACACTCTTTTGACTCCTGAGCCTAAAAAAATCCAACAAAAAAAATGCAACTGATTAGTTTTAACAGATCGTAATAGGGTGTATGTGATTAAATATAGTAAGTGTATTAGTCAGGGTTCTCCAGAAGACAGAACCAGAGACAGACAGATGGCTAGCCAGCTAGCTAGATGGATGGATAGATAGATAGACAGACAGACAGACAGACAGACAGACAGACAGACAGACAGACAGACAGATAGATAGATAGATAGATAGATAGATAGATAGATAGAATTTATTAGGAAAATTGGCTCATGCCATTATAGAGGCTAAGAAGTCCCATGATAGGCTTTTAGCAAGATGGCAAATGAGGGAAGCCAGTAGCTTGTCTCAGTTCAAATCCAAAGGCCTGAGAACCCGGGAAGCCAATGGTATAACTATCAGTCTGAAGTTGAAGGCTTGAGAAATTGGGAGACTGCTGGTGTGAGTCCCAAAGTCTACAAACCTGGGAATTTAGAGTCCTGAAGTACAAACTCAGGCAAAAAGGGGTGTCTCCACTCCAGAAGAAGAAGAGTGAACTGCCCATTTGTTCTATCCAGGCCCTCAGCAGATTGATGGTGCCCACCCACATTGGGTGAGGGCAGATCTTCCTTACTCAGTTCACTGATTCAAACGCCAGTCTCTTCTGGAAATACTATAACAGTCATACCCCAAAATAATGTTACACCAGCTATCTGGATATCTCTTAATCCAGTCAAGTTAACACTTAAAATTAACCATGACAGTAGGGTACTAATGAAGGAGATATATGATTGTTGCCTTCAAGTATTTAAAGATTGTTATGTAGGACAGAATTAAACTGTTTTTTTTTTTTTTTTTCTCTTTACATGGCAGATTTAGAAATAGTAGGTCACAGACAAGGCAGAAAAAACATTGATTCAGTAAAAGAAATATTTTCAGTGACATGAATTGCCAAACAAAAGATTGACTTTCCACAGAAGATATTTACTGTACATTGCTGAATCTGTTTCATTAGAGGCCTAATTTCCTCATGGTAGGCAAACATACAAGGAACTAATATACTGACAGAAGATTGGTCCAGATGATTTCCAATGCTCCTTCCACCTGGAGAATCTATACTTCTGCACTCTTAAAAACAACCAGAAAAAATAAACAAACAAAAACAGGAACATTTAGAGGGTTGGTCCTATGCAATAAATAATGGGGCTAACAGCTGTGTACTGTTCATAGTAACACTGGAAGATCAAAAATTTTCCCTCCAATACCTACTAATCCTGCTTGCTTCAGTGCATGGGGTTCTCATCATATAGTTTACATCTTTGGAATCTTCTGGACACATGTATGTTTGGCCTTCATGTAAGGAATGAGGGTTTCTATATGAATTATGAGAGCATTCCATAGGAGTCGGTTTATTTTATGAAAACTCTACTTAATCTCCTTACCACACATTGAGCAGGTCACCTTACATAGTGCCATACAATGATCTCTCATTGTCTACAGATAAGTACAAACTTCTTTGATGAAATTCCACAGATATTTACGAGCTGATTTGAATCTACCTCTCAAACCTCAACTTCTTTTTTTCAATCCACGTGCTCTCGATTGAGCTACTGTTATTCCTCCCAAATTGCTGGGTTTTCCATAAATCTGTGGCTATAGGAACACTATGCCCTTCCCAGGGATGCCAGTTTATCTCTTTTATTACTTATTGAATGCCTGAATGCCTGCTTATTCCTCGAGACTTCCCTCAAGTACGAAATTTCCTCAGAGAGCTTTCCCAATCTTCTGAGTAAGTCACTCTCTCTTCCATTATCCCATGGCATTTTGTAAAAGATCAATGATAGCACATGTTATTGCATTATAACTTCCTGTTTTTCAGTCATCTCAAGCTCCCATTATACTGAGTTTCTTGAGGCCAATGAACAGTGTTATATTCTATATCCCCGGTGTTTCATTCACAACCTCACAGAGTCTTAATATTCCATGACTTTTTTGTTGGATAATGTGGATGTGATATAAATATTCTAATTGATATGTATATTGATTTAATTTGTGAGTGGAAAATGTAGAGACATGTGCAATGCATATGTCTCACTGAAACTTTGCATGTATCCAAAAATAGAGTGAGTATACTAGGAGAATAACTTGAGAATAGAAGACAGCAGAGAGTGGACAGCAATAGAAAGCCTTAGGAAAGGACGTAAAAACACTATCATTAAGGATTTATGTCAGGAATGCCACAGAAAAAAAAAATCCTTTACTTCTGCTCGGGTTCAAAGGATTAGTTTTGAGATGCTTTGAACTAGAAGGCTTTTGGATTTCTCCAGTTATAGAGAAATGTTAATACTGTCTTATGCCTTGTTGGGAAATTGACACCCTTTATTTTCATGTGCCTAGATTCAAAAGATTTGTAAGAACTATGATCCCATTTGTCAATTTTGGCTTTTGTTGCCATTGCTTTTGGTGTTTTAGACATGAATTCCTTGCCCATGCCTATGTCCTGAATGGTATTACCTAGGTTATCTTCTAGGATTTTTATGGTATTAGGTCTAACATTTAAGTCTCTAATCCATCTTGAATTAATTTTCATATAAGGAGTAAGGAAAGGATCCAGTTTCAGCTTTCTACTTATGGCTAGCCAATTTTCCCAGCACCATTTATTAAATAGGGAATCCTTTCCCCATTTCTTGTTTTTCTCAGGTTTATCAAAGATCAGATGGCTATAGATGTGTGGTATTATTTCTGAGGACTCTGTTCTGTTCCATTGGTCTATATCTCTGTTTTGGTACCAGTACCATGCTGTTTTGGTTACTGTAGCCTTGTAGTATAGTTTGAAGTCAGGTAGCGTGATGCCTCCAGCTTCGTTCTTTTGACTTAGGATTGTCTTGGCAATGCGGGCTCTTTTTTGGTTCCATATGAACTTTAAAGCAGTATTTTCCAAATCTGTGAAGAAACTCATTGGCAGCTTGATGGGGATGGCATTGAATCTATAAATAACCTTGGGCAGTGTGGCCATTTTCACGATATTGATTCTTCCTATCCATGAGCATGGTATGTTCTTCCATTTGTTTGTGTCCTCTTTTATTTCACTGAGCAGTGGTTTGTAGTTCTCCTTGAAGAGGTCCTTTACATCCCTTGTAAGTTGGATTCCTAGGTATTTTATTCTCTTTGAAGCAATTGTGAACGGAAGTTCATTCCTGATTTGGCTCTCTGTTTGTCTGTTACTGGTGTATAAGAATGCTTGTGATTTTTGCACATTAATTTTGTATCCTGAGACTTTGCTGAAGTTTCTTATCAACTTAAGGAGATTTTGGGCTGAGACAATGGGGTTTTCTAAATATGCAATCATGTCATCTGCAAACAGGGACAATTTGACTTCTTCTTTTCCTAACTGAATACCCTTGATTTCTTTCTCTTGCCTGATTGCCCTAGCCAGAACTTCCAACACTATGTTGAATAGGAGTGGTGAGAGAGGGCATCCCTGTCTTGTGCCAGTTTTCAAAGGGAATTTTTCCAGTTTTTGCCCATTCAGTATGATATTGGCTGTGGGTTTGTCATAAATAGCTCTTATTATTTTGAGATACATTCCATCAATACCGAATTTATTGAGCGTTTTTAGCATGAAGGGCTGTTGAAATTTGTCAAAGGCCTTTTCTGCATCTATTGAGATAATCAAGTGGTTTTTTTCTTTGGTTCTGTTTATATGTTGGATTACATTTATTGATTTGCATATGTTGAATCAGCATTGCATCCCAGGGATGAAGCCCACTTGATCATGGTGGATAAGCTTTTTGATGTGCTGCTGGATCCGGTTTGCCAGTATTTTATTGAGGATTTTTGCATTGATGTTCATAAGGGATAAACTAAAGATCTTCTGTACAACAAAAGAAACTACCATCAGAGTGAACAGACAACCTACAGAATGGGAGAAAATTTTTTCAATCTACTCATCAGACAAAGGGCTAATATCCAGAACCTACAAAGAACTCAAACAAATTTACAAGAAAAAAACTAACAACCCCATCAAAAAGTGGGCAAAGGATATGAACAGACATTTCTCGAAAGAAGACATTCATACAGCCAACAGACACATGAAAAAAATGCTCATCATCACTGGCCATCAGAGAAATGCAAATCAAAACCACAATGAGGTACCATCTCACACCAGTTAGAATGGCGATCATTAAAAAATCAGGAAACAACAGGTGCTGGAGAGGATGTGGAGAAATAGGAACACTTTTACACTGTTGGTGGGATTGTAAACTAGTTCAACCATTATGGAAAACAGTATGGTGATTCCTCAAGGATCTAGAACTAGATGTACCATATGACCCAGCCATCCCATTACTGGGTATATACCCAAAGGATTATAAATCATGCTGCTATAAAGACACATGCACACGTTATGTTTATTGCGGCACCATTCACAATAGCAAAGACTTGGAATCAACCCAAATGTCCATCAGTGACAGACTGGATTAAGAAAATGTGGCACATATACACCATGGAATATTATGCAGCCATAAAAAAGGATGAGTTTGTGTCCTTTGTAGGGACATGGATGCAGCTGGAAACCATCATTCTCAGCAAACTATCACAAGAACAGAAAACCAAACACCGCATGTTCTCACTCATAGGTGGGAACTGAACAATGAGATCACTTAGACTTGGGAAGAGGAACAATACCCACCGGGGCCTATCACGGGGAGGGGGGAGGGGGGAGGGATTGCATTGGGAGTTATACCTGATGTAAATGACGAGTTTATGGGTGCTGATGAGTTGATGGGTGCAGCACACCAACATGGCACAAGTATACATATGTAACAAACCTGCACGTTATGCACATGTACCCTAGAACTTAAAGTATAATAATAATTAAAAAAAACTATGATCAATTGCTGAAGCTAAGTTGCAATCATAATTTTGTTTTTTTTGTCTCATAGGCATACTTTTGCACTTCTAGACTCATAGCGACTTTGCAAAATTATTTTACAAACAATCATGTGCCAGAGGTTAACACTGTTACAGCACAATACTTTCAGAGTTGCTTTTCTACTTAATTCTAAGCTAACACATTTTAGTTCCTGTTCCTCTAGACATAGGATGTCACTCACATTGACGGACACAGCAAAGATAAAAAAATCACTTCTTTGGTTAAAAAATACAAATAAACAGTAAATGATTTGTAAACCATCAAGGGGAATATAGGGCCATTTCACTGTATGTTTAATTAATCAACAGATATTATTTAAACATGCTGCCTCTGCACTCTAGAGACTGGAGCATTGTTAGAAGCACAGAGAAACAACTCTTGTCATGGTAGCAGCAGGGTTTCTTTTTTCAACATTTCCAGTTACTGGAGATAAAAGATACACCTGGCATGTTACTTCATGTATGAATTTTTTCATTTTTAAATATATTTGGTCTATTTCTTGAAAAACTGCATAATTTTCATTCATGCTATAAACTGTCATTATTTATTTACCATTACGTTTCAAATGAGAAGGAAGAGTTGTGAAGGTCATGATAATTTTGCTTTCCTGGAGACTGTAACTCCCAGGAGAAGGGGTTGAAGGTGAGACATGCACTCATTTGAGAAAGAAAAGACCACAGAATGTAATTGAAGCATCATCAATTGATTTCTTGTAAAAGTGATCATATTATTTCTCATGTTTAAGTACAATGAAACTTTTGTACACTTACTATGTGAAAGTAACCATGCTCAGCTTAGTATTTTAGGAGACAGAGGAATTTGAAAAATCACAATTCCTGTCCTCAAAAGGGATACTATCTGATGGGTAAAAATGCTGTGTTTACAAACAAGTATTTTTTCTTAATTGACTGCTTTAAGCAAAACGGTCATAGTATTTTAAATTTTATACACGTGATCTAGCAAATATTACGCTACTTTTACAAAGAATTCTTTCTTTCTTTCTCCTATCATTACCAGGTAAACAAGCTTTTCAACAAAATATTAGGGAATTCCTATATCAATATATTTTCCTAGCTTAAAACAGTGTAGCAAAGAACTAATAAGTTAGAAATATAATAGATAATAATTTTGGATAAGGCCTCCTTATTAATTTTGATACATGGTCTAATTTTCTAACTTACCTTGCCTATGACTAGAACACAAGACTACAACTTTTCTTGCAAGAGCAGAGTAGGATGTTTTTATTCACTAAACATCTAATAAAGAAGCTATGGGTCAAGTCATTTTCTTAAGTGAGACTCTACTTTTTATTTTATTTTTACTGCCATTACTCCATATTTCAGGCTCAGTATCTCAAAACCAAATAAAATAGAATCAAGTTGGCTGTGTTTCAGAGAGAGTCTAAGGCATCTACTCAGAACAAGATTCCATTTGCATCAGGAATGCCAGATGGTAGCAGATAAGTTTCCTATGTGATAGATAAAGTATGTGTCATTAATAGCAACGACACATCCAACTGAAATCCAACTTTTGTCACCTATAACTTAAGTGTATTTGGGAAAGTCATTTATCTTCTTTAAGTCTCAGTTTCCATGCCTATAAAACTGAAATAATAGTTTCTACATGATAGTGTTATTTCAGTTTTGTTTGTTTGTTTTTTGAGACAGGGTGTCACTCTGTTACCCAGGCTGGAGTGCAGTGACACGATCACAGCTCACTTCAGCCTCAACTTCCTGGGCTCAGGTGGTTCTTCCACCTCAGCCTCCTGAGTATCTGGGACCATAGGCAGGTGCCACCATCCCCAGCTTATTTTTGTATTTTTTTTGTAGAGACATGGTTTCATCATGTTACCAAGGTTGGTCTCAAACTCCTAGGCTCAAGTGATCCTCCTGTTTTGGCCTCCCAAAGCACCAGAGTAACAGGAGTGAGCCACCACATCTGGCCTTATTTTAGTTTTTAAACACAAAGCATCCATTACACTGTCTGGCATGTATTTGATATTCAAAAAAATAGTTTACTTTTACTTTTATTATTTTATTTTACATTCAGGGAGTACATGGTGTAGGTTTGTTACATAAGTATATTGTGTAATGGTAGGGGTTAGGCTTCTAACATACGCACCACCCAAATAGTGAACAGTGAACCTGACAGGTAATTTTTCAATCCTCACCCCCCTCTCATCTTCCCCATTTTTGCAGTCCCTGGTGTCTACTATTTTCATCTTTATGTCCATGTGTAGGCAGTGTTTAGCTCCCACTTACAAGTGAGAACATACGGTATTTGATTTTCTGTTTCTGAGTTAATTTGCTTAGAATAAGGGCCTCCAGATCCATCCATGTTGCTGCAAAGGACATGACTTCATCCTTTTTATGGATGCATAGTATTCCATAGTGTACATATACCACATTTTCTTTATCTGATCAAACATTGATGGACACTTAGGTTGATTCCATGACTTTGCTGCTGTGAATGGTACCACAATGAACATATGAGTGCAGATGGTTTTTTTTTTAATATGCTGAGCTCTTTTACTTTAGGTAGATACTCAGTAGTGGGACTGCTGGGTCAAATGGTAGTTCTATTTTTAGTTCTTTGAGAAATCATCATACTGTTTTCCATAGAGGTTAAACTAATTTCCATTCCCATCAACAGTGTGAGTGTTCCCTTTTCTCTACATCCATGCCAACATCTATTGTTTTTTGACTTTTTAATAATAGACATTCTGACTGGTATAAGATGGTATATTATTGTGACTTTAATTTGCATTTCTCTGACAATTAGTGTTGTTGAGCATTTTTTTCATATGCTTGTTGGCTGTTTTTATGTCTTTTTTTGAGAAAAATCTGTTCATGTCCTTTGCCCCCTTCCTAATGGAGTTGTTTTTTATTGTAGTTGTTGAGTTTCTTGTATGTTGGTGAAAAAGTTTGGTTCCTGCCATTGAAAGTAATGAAAAAAACTGCAATTTCTTTTCCACCAAACTAATAGATACTGGATATCAATCATTTGTCAGAGGCATAATTTGCAAATATTTTCTCTCAGTTGATAGGTTGTTTATTCTGTTGATTTTCTTTTTCTGTGTTGATTTTTTATTCTAAGTCTCTTACGTCTATTTTTGGTTTGGGTACATTTACTTTGGGGGCTTTAGTTATTAATTAATTGCCTATGCCAATGTCCAAAACAGTTTTTCTTAGGTTTTCTTCCAGGATTTTTATATTTTCTGGTCTTATGTGTAAGTCTTTACTCCATTTTGAGTTTATGTTTTTATACCATGAGAGATGGGGTCCTGTTTCATTTTTCTGCATGACACTATCCAATTTTCCCAGTACCATTTCTTTTATAGGGTATTCTTTTCCATTGTTTATTTTTGTTGACTTTGTTGAAGATTCATTTGTTGTCAGCGTGTGGCTTTATTTCTGAGTTAACTATTCTCTTCAATGATTTATGTGTCTATCTTTGTACCAGTACCATGCTTGTTTGGTTACTTCAGCTTTGTAGTATAATTTGAATTCATGCAATATGATGCCTCTAGATTTGCTCTTTTGCCTGCTTAAGATTGCTTTAGTTATTTGGGCTTTTTTGGTTCTATATTAAATTTAGGATGTTTTTTACTAATTCTGTGAAAAATGATGTTCGTAATTTCATAGGAATTATGTTGAATCTGTAGATTTCTTTGGGTAGTTCAAAACGTAGTTTACTTTTATGCCTCTGATATGTGCAAATAATGCTGTATTGCTAAGACAGATTTTTCTTTTAGTTTATAGTATCATTTTATTCCCTTAACTTTAGGGGACCATGTTGAAAATATATACCCTTTTGCTCAAGGAACACTAGGCAAAAAATATAAATGCTTCAGTGCAAATTCATTGCCACAACTGGAGACAAAAATATTGCTTTTTTTTTCTATTGGTAGTAAAATATTAAGATAGTCTTCAAATAATAAAACTAAGCTGATATTGTGAAATGGTATGGAGTTCAATGATTAAATATCTGACTCATTTTGTTACTAGAGTACCTGTAGAGGTTCACCAAATAAAACTTAGAGAAAGTCACTTAAATATTAGACACCAGTTTTTCCATTTTAGAGATAGTGGTAATCTCTGCCCTCTAGAAACATAACATCAGCATTTTATAGTATAATATTAATTAAAAATTATAAAGTATCAGTATGGCTGTCATTTTTTAAATGATTCAGTAGTAAGGCCTTTCCAAAATAATGAAATTATATTACACGTTTTTCAAGATAACATATAATGAATTTCTTGTAACCAAAGAGTTAATATTTCCAGAAGAATTTGTCAGTGAAGGTAGTAAAAGCATTACTGTGGTCAAGAAAAACATATTTGTTATGGCCTACAACAATCATTTTTTAATAAGAAAATTATATTGAACTTTGCAAAAATAGTTTTTAAATGAACAATCACAAAAAATACTTTTTATGCAGTAAGTATTCAATTAGCAAGTTTTCTATTATGAAACTTGTTAATGGTTTCTTTAGTTGTTAATATTTACTATGTTGTCTATATAATCTTCAAGAAATGGGGAGAAGATATTCAGAGAATATATCACACAACTTCTCTACTCTTAAGAAGTTTGAAATCTAATTGGGGAGACAATGGTTGAAACAATAGCTTACAGAGTGAGATAGAATATAACTCAGGACTAAGCTGCATAGTATTAATTCTAAGTGTTGCAAATATTCTGAGAAGAAAGAGATATTTTGTCTCCAGAGTAACTGAAGATGCTTTCAAGCAAGGAATGGAATGTAATCTGGACTTCAATGGAAATGTGGAATTTGCATAGGCAGAATAGGGCTGCACTTATGTACCGTGTCACAAACAATACAGAAGCAAAGTCCTTGAGTGGTTAATTAGCATAGCACATCAATGTAAAAAGAACTAGAGAGCACATTGTAGTGAAAATGAAGGCTGTAGAATTATAACAGAGCACATTTTAAACCATGAAACACAGACAGAGAAATGTGAACTTGACGTACTAGGAAACAATATAGAACGGAATAACTTGCTAGAGATTTCCTAGCTGTGGTATATGGAGATTCAATGCAAGGACATCAAGTATCTTGTAAGCATTGTGAAAGAGGACCCCAAAATCATGAAGTCAAAGGGAAAAGTCAAACTAGGAACTGCACAGGGTAAACCTGCCTCCATTGTATTCCTAAATAAGATAACTACAAAGATTGTAAAAAAAAGCTACACACCTCTCTCACAATTTGCCCACAAGAAAATTCCTTGTGGACAAAGTACATACAGAGCTCAAAGTCATTCCTTGGCTCACTTGAGACAAATACATATCTGATGGCTTACTTTGCCCTATTGTTTTACTAAGTCAGCCTAAGGCATAAGTGACTATTCCTATAAATTGTGTATTCAGTGAAAGGCTAATCAGAAACTCAAAGGAATGCAACCTTTTTCTCTTTTCTACCTGTGATATGGAAGCCCCCTAACTGCTTGAGTTGTCCCACATTTCTGGACAGAATCAATGTACATCTTACATATTATGTATTAATGGATGTCTCATGTATCCTTAAAATGTGTAAAACCAAGCTGTGTCTCAACCACCTTGGGCACCAGTCGTCAAGACTTCCTGAGGCTGTGACATGGTCATGCCATTAAACTTGTCAAAACAAACTTTTTAAATTGATTGAGACTTGTCTCAGATAGGTTTTGGTTTACAAATTGGTGACCAATGAAAGGGACTCTGAGCAGAGGTGGCCCTGACTTTTGACATATCTCCTATCATACTCACAATTTGAAGGAAGAATTGAGACGACTTAATAACTAAGTAGAAATCTAAGATGTTTACTGTTGATAGTTTATATATTTCAGTATTTAGAATAAGCTTTCAAGATGTCTATGTACTCTTAAAAATAAATGAACCTTCAATCACAGTGTTACCCCAGCAGTTTGCAGAGGTGCCTCAGTCACTGTAAGGTAAGCTGAAGAGGAGGCTAAAGATACTGCTGCCTGGCATAAGATTGAAATAAGTTAGTTTTCCCGTATTTGTGAAAAAATATTGAATGTGCTATTAAAACATTAGAAATTGAACAATAATTAGTAGATGCATTTATATAAAGCATTTATGCATGTGTCTACTATTTTATAAATTTCTTGCTGATGTTTCTATTATTAAATGTATCTTGATCTAGATCTTAGTCTTTCATTTTTCTAGATTTTATTTAGAACTCTTCATTCAAACTCACTGTAAATAATTAGCTTGGAGTATGTCTCAGCTATATCAGCTGTACAACATCAAACCATGTTGACACCAGGATGTCATTCACATTGACTGACAAAACAAAGATAAAAAAGCATCACTTCTTTGGTTACAAAATACAAATAAACAGTACATTTCTAAGAACTTTCTAAGTTCTTGTGGTTGTTAGTGGCTTAATTCTGTTTTAGCCAAGGGCTGTTTACCCACTTTGAGTAATCAAAAGGATGGTTATAGTTCTCTCTGGCTTCCAGTAATGTTGGAGGGTCTTTCATTTTGGATTTTTTAGTTGAAATACATCAGATGATATTTTCATTTTGGCTAGAAGAGAAGGTGTTAAAGATAGCAGGTATGTTTCTATTTCAGTTTGAAACCCAAATGTCTTGATTTTTAGATCAGAAAATTGACTACATTCTTGAGAATGAACAAAGTATTTCTTACTAAAATACATTCTTGCTACTACATAAAGTAGGTGTAATTTCAAGTAAAATATTTTCTTAGGAATACCGTAGCAACCTGTTTTAGAACAGCTTGATTTAATACCTTAAACTATTTGCTATATCATAAAACTTCCAAGTTGTTACAAAATTCCATTGGCACTCTGATGTGAGGAGATAGCTAATTCCATAACCAATGTAATATAATTTTATATAACAGATTTTTTTATTTCAGTAAATATTTATTGAGTGTACACCATATTTTTTGTACACCAGTTACTCTGCTAGACTCTGTGGAGACAATGGCAGGAAATCCAAGCTAGGCAGTGGCCTTTACAGAAATGGAATACAGCTAACCAAAGAGTTGAAGGATCTGTACAATAAGAATTACATGACACTGTGGAAAGAAAGTAGGGATGACACAAACATTCCATTCTCATCAATAGGTTGAACTGATATTGTTAAAATGGCCATACTGTCCAAAGCAATTTATAGATTCAATGTTATTTCTATTAAACTATCAATAACATTCTTTACAGAAGTAGAAAAAAACTATTCTAAAATTCGTATGTAGCCAAAAAAGAGCCCAAACAGCCAAGGCTATCCTAAGGAAAAAGAATAAAGTTGGGGACAGCACATTACCTGACTTCAAATTATACAACAAAGCTACAGTAACCCAAACAGTATAGGACTAGTACAAAAAAATAGACACATAAACCAATGGAAGAAGAAAGAGAGCCCTGGAATAAAGCCAGACACCCACAACTATCTGGTCTTCAACAAAATTAACAAAAGCAAACAATGGGAAAAGGATTCATTATTCAATTAATGGTGCTGGGATAACTGGCTAGCCATATGCAGAAGATTTAAACTGGACCCCCTTCCTTATACCGTATAAAAAAATCAACTCAAGATGGATTAAAGACTTAAATGTGAAACCTAAAAATATAAAAACTCTTGAAGAAAGCCTAGTATATTAGTGTATTCTCATGTTGCTAATAAAGATATACCCAATACTGGGTGATTTATAAAGGAAAGAGGTTTAACTGACTCACAGTTCCATGTGGTTGGGGAGACCTCACAATCATGGTGGAAGGTGAATGAGTAGCAAATTTATGTCTTGCAGAGCAGCAGGCAAGAGCTTGTGCACAGGTTTTCCCATTTATAAAATTACCAGATCTCATGAGACTTATTCACGACCATGAGAACAATATGGGGGAACAATATCGGGGAAACTGCCCCCATAATTCAATTGTCTCCACCCGGCCACACCCTTGAAACATGGATATTATTACAATTCAAGGTAAAATTTGGCTGGGGACAGAGCCAAACCATGTCATTCTGCCTTTGGCCCCTCCCAAATCTCATGCAGTCGTATTTCAAAATCAATTATTCTTTCTCAACAGTCTTGCAAGGTTTTAACTCATTTTAGCATTAACTCAAAAGTCCACAGTCCAAAGTCTTCTGAGACAAGGCAAGTGCCTTCCACCTATGAGCCTCTAAAATCAAAAGCAAGCTAGTTATTTCCTAGATGCAATAGTGGGGGTAGAACCATTGGGTAAATGCACCCGTCACAAATGGGAGAAATTGGCCAAAACAGAGCAGCAAAAGGCTCCATTTGAGTCCAAAATTCAGCAGGGCAGTTATTAAATCTTTAAGCTCCAAAATGGTCTTCTTTGACTCCATGTCTCACATTCAGGTCACATTGATGCCAGAGGTGGGCTCCCACTGTCTTGGGCAGCTCTGCCCCTGTCACTTTGCAAGATACAGCCCCCCTCCCAGCTGCTTTCATGGGCTGTCGTTGAGTATCTGTGGCTTTTTCAGGTGCATGGTACAAGCTGTTGATGGATCTACCATTGTGGGATCTGGAGGATGGTAACCCGCTTCTAACTGCTCCACTAGGCAGTGCCCCAGTGTGGCCTCTGTGTGGGGTCTCCAACCCCACATTTTCCTTCTGCATTGCCATAGAAGAGGTTCTCCATGATGGCCCCACCCCTGAAGCACACTTCTGCCTAGACATCGAGGCATTTCCATACATTCTCTGAAATCTAGGGGGAGGTTCCCAAACCTCAATTCTTGACTTTTGTGCACCTGCAGGTTCAACACCATGTGGAAGCTGCCAAGGTTTGGGGCTGAGCTGTACCTTGGCTACCTTTAGCCATGGCTGGAGCAGCTGCAATGCAGGGCAGTAAGCTCCTAGGCTGCGCACAGCAGGGGTGCCCTGGAACCAGCCTAGGAAACCATTTTTTTCCTCTTAGGCCTCTGGGCCTGTGATGGGAGGAGCTGCCATGAAGTTCTCTGCCTTGCCCTGGAGACACATTTCCCATTGTCTTGGTAATTAACATTGAGCTCCTCATTACTTATGCAAATTTATGCAGCAGGCTTGAATCTCTCTCCAGAAAATGGGTTTTTCTTTTCTACTACATTGTCAGGCTGCATATTTTCCAAACTTTTATGCTCTGTAATCTCATGAAGTCTTTGTGCTTTGAAATTTTTTCCACCACATACCCCATATCATCTCTCTCAAGTTCAAAGTTCCACAGACCTCTAGGGCAGGAGAAAAATGCCACCAGTCCCTTTGCATAGCAAGAGTGACCTTTACTCCAGTTCCCAATAAGTTCCTCATCTCCATCTGAGATCACCTCAGCCTGGGTTTTAGTGTCCATGTTACTATCAGCATTTTGGTCAAAGCCATTCAATAAGTTTCTAGGAAGTTCCACACTTTCCCACATTTTTCTGTCTCTGAGCCCTCCAAACTGTTCCACCCTCTGCCTGTTACCCAGTTTCAAATTTGCTTCCACATTTTTGGGTATTTTTACAGCAGCACCCCACTTCCAGTACCAATTTAATGTATTAGTCTGTTCTTACACTGCTATTAAAGACTTACCTGAGACTGGCTAATTTATTTTAAAAAAAAAGAGTGTTACTTTACTCATAGTTCCATATGACTGGGGAGGCCTCACAATCACGGTGGAAGGTGAATGAGGAGCAAATTCACGTCTTACATGGAAGCAGGCAATAACTTGTGCACAGGAACTCCCATTTATAAAATTATCAGATCTTGTGAGATTTATTCACTACCAAGAGAACAGTATGGGGGAAACTGCCCCCCATGATTCAATTATCTCAACCTGGCACCACCCTTGTCAAGTGGAGATTATTACAATTTAAGGTGAGATTTGAGTGGGAACACAGCCAAACCAAATCACCTAGAAAATACATTCTAGACATAGGCCCTAGCAAAGATTTTTGACAAGGATGCCAAAAGCAATTGCAAAAAAAAACCAAAAATTGACAAATGGGAGCTAATTAAACTAAAGAGCTTCCACACAGCATAAGAAACTATCAATAGAGTAAATGTAAACAGACAACCCAAAGTATAGGAGAAAATATTTGCAAACTATACATATGACAAAGGCCTAATATCCAGAATCTATAAAGAACTTAAATTAATAAGCAGAAAACAAACAACCTAACTGAAAAGTGGACAAAGATATTAACAGACACTTTTCAGAAGAGGACATACATATGGCCAAGAAGCATATGAAAAAATGCTTAACATAACTAATTATTAAAGAAAGGCAAATCAAAAGCACAATGTGATACCTCCTCACCCCAGTCAGGATGGTCATTATTAAAAAGTCAAAAAATAACAGAAACTGGTGATGCTGTGGAGAAAATGGAATGCTTGTACACCGCTGGTGGGAATTTAAATTAGTTCAGCCACTGTGGAAAGCAGTTTGACAACTTCTCAAAGAACTTAAAACAGAACTGCTATTCGACCCAGCAATTCTATTACTGGGTATATACACAAAGGAATATAAATAGTTTTACCATAAAGACACATGCACATGTATGTTCATAAAAGCACTATTCAAAATAGCAAAGACATGGAATCAAACTAAAGGCCCATTAAAGGTAGATTTGATATCAAAAATGTGGTAAATATAAACCATGGAATACTACACAGACATAAAAAAGAAGAAATCATGTCCTTTGCAGGAATGTAGATAGATGTGGAGGCAAGTATCCTAAGTGAACTAATGCAAGAAGACAAAATCAAACACTGTGTGTTCTCACTTATATGTGGGAGCTTATCATTGAGGACACATAGACACAAAGAAAGGAACAATAGGTACCAGGGCCTACTTCAGGGTGGAAAGTTGGAGGAAGGTAAAGATAAAAAAACTGCCTATAATGTATGTGCTTATCACTTGAGTGATGAAATAATATGTACACTGAATCCCTGTGACATGCAATTTATCTACAGAACCAACCTGCATATGTACCCCTGTACCTAAAAAGTTTTAAAAAAGGAAATATTTAGTCCAGTGGATGGCAAATACTTCTTGATATGGGTACAAGGAAGGATAAAATCTTGAGTACAACTCTTATCAGAGAGAATAAAAGATGTACAAACATTCAGAGTACGGGGGATTAAACTTTATTGTTACTAAAGTCTAATTTAATCACTAAACTCTTTTCTGAAAGGCCTGATAAACCTATAAAATGTTTATGTTTCCAACACATTTTAAACAGGAAACAATTTTTGCACAAAATATAAAGTGAGGCAATCTACTCACAAAGATAAAGTAGCCTCAAGAAAGCCAAAGAACAGAGTATGAATTACCTCAAACTATCACCTGCTGATCAGATATCGAGAGCAGAAAAAGATCTGTTGAACCTGATGATGTTAGAGACAGTGGTTTGCAGTAGACTTGTGGGATGCTAAGCCAGATTCAAAGAATACAGCAGAGTGTGGGTGGTGAGAAAATGGAGGACAGATGATAAAGATTAAACATGAGAGAAGGTTGATAGAGAAAAGAGAGACATTTCTCGAATGGATGATTAGGTTAAGTAAAGTTAATTTTTTGTCATTTTTCTCCTAGGATGGATGGACCCAGACATGTTTAAAAGTAATAATCAGTTTTTAAACAGAAAGCATAATAAAAGTTTTGGTTGAAAAAAAAATCAATGTTTGGCACATTCTACATTTTCATGAAGGAATATGTAATAGAAACAACAGTCCCAAACTCCTAATATTAAATTTCACATTCCTCAGAAAAAGTTATTCTCAGTGGTCATTAATTCTTTGATCTAAATGGTACATCATGGCAAAAGCTATTTAGTCATCAGATAGTAAAATGAAAACTCCTTAGTTCTAGAAATGAGATTTTGGGAAGGATTTATGTCTTGACTAGAACTGTCAGGAGAACCAAAAGCAAGTATAATTTTAATATCATCAGAACATTTGACCTATTAGTTGGGATTCATTTGTTTAAAAGTCATCGTTTCTTGTGAACAAGGTTATTTTAGGAAAAGAGGGATGGTAATAAAAATTACTATTATTTAAGCTTCATTTAATGCTGATATATATTTTTTTATTTTCTGGCAAAACTTACAATCTGCATAATTTACCTGTATTCTCTAGTTTTGCTTCCATAATTCACCATAGGAACTTGGTTCACTGGAATGTTTGCCATTCATTATGTGTAATACATTTAAAACATTTTAGAATGCTGATCTTCATTCAGTTTCTGAATTAGAAGGACAGTTATGTGAAATTTTAGGTTGTTTTCCTATTTTTTTGAAGTTCAAATTTATTTCCAATTTTGAGTAAGATATCTGTACATTTGAAACTGGAGTCTTAATATACTAGATATGCACAACATTGAATTTAAAATATGCTAATATTCCAAAATGCAACAAAATTGAAAAAAGTATAAAGAATACCCTTGAAATTAAAGGACTTCATTTTACTGATTTTTCCTATTTCCAAAGAGCACACATTTTTGCTATGAAAGAGCATACCTATAACCTATTAAATAACTTTACAATAACCCACAATTCTCTTGAAAGCAAAGTATAGAAAGACAAATTCATTTGTAAAATGTATTCTAGATACTATTCAATCAGAGCCTTTGCAGTCGTAGAATTTTAAAAGCTCATAATTCCATAAAAAGAATATCTACCGAACTACATCACTGGGAAAATAAGAAGGATCTTCTGTCATTTCAGTTATGTCCTTTATTGTAAACAGGGATCATAATATAGTATATACAATTTTTCCACCTATAGAAATTGTTTAGTTTTATTAAGCATTACTACAAGAATGAGTAGAATGTTAAATCAGTTATATAAATCCAAACCATGTTAAAATAGTATTTTTTTGTGAATGTTTTTGAGAAGACACTCTGGTGATATTATGATGAATATTCAGGTTTAGATGTAAGATACTGTTTCTTTAACACTTTATCATTTTATGACATTTTAATTTCTCAGTGAGTATGATTAATACTACTTGGAAATAATTTATCACTAACACTAATTCAAATGGTGGGTCATCTCTACACATCAGTTGACAATAAAACTGATATCCTGCTGATATCCTACTAGTTTAATGTATTAACATACACTCTCATTAATACTATGTTTATCCTTGTTGCCAGGTATCACATTTGCTTGTTTTAAAAAGTGTGTCCCCTTCAGTTCAAAGACATCTTGGTCTTTAGAAAACTAAATTATGCTAAAGCCAGAGACTGATGCATACAAGCTTATTCTTGGCTGTGTATTTAAAGGAATCAAGTAGTTGAAGTTGCATCTCTCCATTGTTTATTCTGCTATAAAAGGACTAGTGTAATGAATCATGCGGTACTGCAAAGGAGCAAGTTTTCTTTTTGTCTTAATTTCCTATTAAATTTGGCTAGCAATTGCAGTGACAGTAAAAGTAGGTTATGCATATGAGCTAAAAACAGGACTCACTTGCCAAGAAATCTATACTGTGTACATTATTTAAATATATGAAGTTGCTTATCTTTAGAAAATAAATTTGTCTACTGGCTTCTACTTATAAAACTGGTCTTTTAAAAAATATAAATATAGAGTGTAAAGTGACTTCTTTCATGAGAAAAAAATTCTCTGAAAAATGCCATGATGTTTTCAAAATTCATTTGCTACTGAAGCATCCTGTACAGTATGAACAGAAATAGTTAGGCAATAATGCTATGCTACCACCACATAAAAGGCAAGACAAACCAAATTGTGAGATTGACGCAATTTCTCTCATAGTGGCATTTATTTGCAATACTTTTTTTTTCTGCCCAAATGCAGGCTTAGCTAGTCATAGAGTTGTGCCAGCTATAATGAATTCACCAAAGATGTTGTAGAAAAGTTGCAACCCTGTTCCCACATCCAGTATTTCTAGATGTCGGTATTAATTGGTGTGGTCAATCTGAATAGTAAAACTATGGGGGATCATCCTTCCTCTCTCATAATAATGACAACAATGTTCTTGTAATTGTCATCTTTTCAACTTTCAACAAATCTGTATTAAGTAATTTCCATGTTGCTGGCTCTGTGTTAATTGCCAACAACACAAAGAAAATTAAAATGTGGTCTCCGACCTCAAGGGACTGTTCCTAAAGGGACCTGATGATTGAGTGGAAGTAAAAATGATCAAGCAATGCCAGCAAATGTCTTACTATAGGGTTTAAAACCGTTTAATGGTTGTCAATGAGAAGAGCAAAACTTTGCAAAATATTTTAAGAGATTTATTCTGAGTTAAATATGAGTGACCATGTCCCAAGACACAGCCCTTATAAGGTCCCGAGAACATGTACCCAATGTGGTCAGGGTGCAGCTTGGTTTTATACATTTTAGGGAGGCATGAGACATCAATCATATACATTTAAGAAATACATTGGTCCAGAAAGGTGGGACAACTCAAAGCGTGGGCCAGGGTTGGGGGGGGTGGGTGGTCTTCCAGGCTATAGGTAAATGTAAACATTTTCTGGTTGACAATTGGTTGAGATTGTCTAAAGATCTGGGACTAATGGTTCAGGTTAAGATGAAAGATTGTGGAGACCAAGGTTCCTTCAAAGTCTTATAGTGGCTGCCCTTAGAGACAATAAACGACAAATGTTTTAGACCCTTAGGTAATGTCTTTAGAATTTGGAGGGCCTGGAAGAAAAAGATCTAGCTATGTTAATAGAGATTCTTTACAGATCCAAATTTTCCCCCACAAAGGACAGCTTTGCAGGGCCATTTCAAGATATGGCAAATAAACATGTTTTGGGGTGAAATATTTTTATTTTCTTCCTTGTCTCGTAATGTTATGCCAGAATCAGGTTGGAAAATAAGTCACAATATATAGAGTTAAACAAACCCATCTGATGAGAATTTATTGTTTGTAGGCCATCACTCCCCAGACTTCTTAGATAGGAATTTGGGCAAGATAAAAAAAAAAAAAAAAAAAAAAAAAGGTCAGAGCTTAGTCGTCATGGTCTTTTTCTGGTCAAGCTCCAAAGTCCCAATGGATACAGATATTTACCAAATGTAATTTATTTTGCTATAGTACATCACAATATGAAGATGCCTAGGAAGGGAAATTCTGTTATTGTCAAGTCTCATGCTATTTTCTTCTAAACCTCACGCAGCCTAAGATTATTTCATACTACCTGAGAAGGACAGAAATCCTAGAGTTATCTTGAATATAATACTTGAGCTGATTAATATGAAAAAATGATATGACTCAAAGTTAAGTACCACTGATTCACAGAAAAATCTAGGTATCAACAAAAATGAATATAGCCTGCAGGAGTCAGAAGAGAACATTTCATGGTTGAGGCCCAATAAGAATTAGTCACTGGGGGGGTTCCACTTTATAAAATACTACGTTGTCCATGGAATACTATGCAGCCATAAAAAAGGATGAGTTCACGTCTTTTGTAGGGACGTGGATGCTGCTGGAAACCATCATTCTCAGCAAACTATCTCAAGAACAGAGAACCAAACACCGCATGTTCTCACTCATAGGTGGGAATTGAACAATGAGAACACTTGGACACAGGAAGGGGAACATCACACACCGGGGCCTGTTGTGGGGTGGGGGGAATGGGGAGGGATAGCAGTAGGAGATATACCTATTGTAAGTGATGAGTTAATGAGTGCAGCACACCAACATGGCACATGTATACATATGTAACAAACCTGCACATTGTGCACATGTACCCTAGAACTTAAAGTATAATAAAAAAGAAAAAATAATAAAATAAAATACTATGTTGTAACAGTTTTTGAAAACTTACTGGAAACACTAATCTTTGCTGGCAATTACAGTTACTTGTTCGTCATTTATAATCCGTAAGATAAAAGGTGTGTCATATAGCAGAGAATGTTTATTTTTTATTTATTTAGGACCTATTCTCTGTTAAACACTTAACATATATTAAATCTAATCTTCATATACACCCCCATTTTACAAATGAGAAAACTGAGGCCAGAGCGGCCAGGCCCATGTTCTAGTATTAATTAGTAATTGGTGGGCCTGGGATTCCAGCCAAGGTAGGTCTGACTACAGATTGTCATACCGTTTTTAGTTTGCCATGATGCATTGAAATAAACGGTGTAATGGTAGGTAGGTCCAGACATACAATTACTGCAGAAATGTGAAAGACTGATATTTGCTGAATATTTTCTTAAAAAGTGGAAGATGAAGGGAGTCCTTAAAAGTGGAAGATGAAGGGAGAAGAGCGTGTTAGAGAGATCTATGGCTTGAGAGATAGTAAACATGCCATTGCTGTCTTTGAAGATGAAGGAAGGAGATCATGAGCCAAGGAATAGAAACCATCCTCAAGTTAAAGCTAGCAAGGAAAAGGGATTTCACTCGTAACATCCAATCACGAGGAGCTTGAATAGTCATGGAAATACATTCTCCCTTAGAACCTCTAGAAATAAATGTAGCTCTGGGAGCATCTAGTTTTTTTTGTTTGTTTGTTTTGGGTTTTTTTGTTTTGTTTTGTTTTGTTTTTGAGACGGAGTCTTGCTCTGTTGCCAGACTGGAGTGCAGTGGCCCGATCTTGGCTTACGGCAACCTCCGACTCCTGAGTTCAAGTGATTCTCCTGCCTCAGCCTCCTGTGTAGCTGGGAATACAGGCACATGGCACCACGCCCAGCTAATTTTTATATTCTTAGTAGAGACGGGGTTTCACCATGTTGGCCAGGCTGGTCTTGATCTGCTGACCTCGTGATCTGCCCGCCTTGGCCTTCCAAAATGCTGGGATTACAGGCGTGAGCCACCATGCCCAGCCCAGCATCTAGTTTTTAACCCAATGAGATCCATGCCATACTTTTGACATACAAAACTGTGAGATAATAATGTACTGTAAGTTTCTAAATTTGTGATAATTTTTTAGGTCAGCAATAGAAAACTTTCACACACACACACGCCACACACACATACACACCCACACTTCCCTTCCCATTCTCCTAATATAGTTGTATTGCCATTTTGGTTGGTTCAATAGTTAAAGTTTACATTATCATGACTTTATAAATGTTATTAGTGGCTGAGCCATGTACTCTAATGTATTTTTTTTCTTTCCCATGTGTGATCGTTAATATTGAGTGTCAACTTGATTGGATTGAAGGATGCAAAATATTGTTCCTGGGTGTGTCTGTGAGAGTGTTGCCAAAAGAAATTAACATTTGAGTCAGTGGACTGGGAGAGGCAGACCCACCTTCAATCTGGGTAGGCACCATCTAATCAGCTGCCAGCACGGTTAGGATAAAAGCAGGCTGAGTCTTCCAGCTTTCATATTTCTCCCATGCTGGATGCTTCTTGCCCTGGTACATCAGACTTCAAGTTCTTCAGCTTTTGGACTCTTGGGTCTACACCAGTGGTTAGCCAGGGCCTCTCAGGCCTTAGGCCACAGACCGAAGTCTGCACTGTTGGCTTTCTTACTTTTGAGATTTTGGGACTTGGACTGGCTTCCTTGCTCCTTAGCTTGCAGACGGCCTATTGAGGAACTTCACCTTGTGATCCTGTGAATCAATACTTCTTAATAAACTTGCCTTCATATATATATCTTTCCTATTAGTTCTTTCCCTCTAGAGAACTCTGACTAATACAGATTTTGGTCCAGGAGTGGTTCTAGAGGAACAAAATTTTAAGGATGGATTTCTTCAGTTGGTTTTGGGGTTTCTAGGTTGGGTGCTTGATATGATTAGACTCCAAAATGCTAAGGACTCTATTTCTAATAGTATGGAGAACACTGATAGTCATTGGCATAAACTGTTGAGAGAAATATGCAGAATAAATGCATTTAATACTCCTGATTCACCACTTTTGAGAAGCAAGAAGTTTAGTGACTCTATACACAATACCTTCAATCATATGTGGAGAATCAAGGAGTATAATGAAGTTGGTTGGTTGCTTTTAAGTTCACTGGACAAAGTGATAAATGAGAACAATGAGCTCAGTGATTCTAACTCCTGGCTCCAGAAGCACATACTGAGCATCAGATCTTCTAAAATTGTTCTGAGTAAGAGTCTTATCTCCTGTAGACACACGGCTAAAATTGTAGAAAATCAGACACAAGCTTTTATCATGTGAGTGGCTGACCTGCAATGAAAGGCATATGCACAGCCTCACCAGTTGTCTACTTTTATAGTAAGGGCATTGATTGGAAAAGAAGGGACCCTGCAACTTAAATGGGGACATACGGGAGAAACCTGATGAGCCTGGGGGCATTGAACTACTAAATTCTGAGGAGTCTTTTCTGCCAGAGAAAACAGCCTCCCCACCCCTAGTAGTGGCAACATCCCCTCCCCTACCCAGGCTGCCATCAGCCTTTCCACCTTTGTCTGAGAAGATTAACCCTGCACTGCTTGAGGCAACAGTGATGGCCTCCCCTGAGGAAGTTGACAGGCAATACAATGCTGATTCTCCTCAGGACCCACTCCCAAACCCCTGTTGGCTTCTAGACCTATAACTAGACTCAAGTCCTGGCAGGCCCCTAAAAGTGAGCTTCAGAGTGTGACCAATGAGGAGATGTGCTACACCCCAAAATAAATGCTTGAGTTTTCTAATTTATATAAGTAGAAATCTGGAGAACAGGCCTGGGAATGGATCTTATGGATGTGGGATAATAGTGGAAGAAACAAAGTTGGATCAGGGTGAATTTATTGATATGGGCCCACTAAGCAGGGATTCTGCATTTAATGTTGCAGCTCGGGGAGTTAAAAAAAGTTATAATTGTTTACTATAAATTCTTTTCACAATCCTATCTCCACCAGAGGCAATCTCTGATCTAATATTTGTGACCATAACTTAGATTATTTCTATATAAATGTAAATATACTGTGTGTAGTGTTTTGGATTGGCCCCTTTCCCTCAAAATAATATCTGTGAGATTAATTTATGTTATTGTGCATTGCAGCAGCTCATTTTTAGTGTTGAGTCTTTTTTCTTGGCATAAATATAACATAATTTATTAATCTACTTACCAATGGATAGATTGTGGGGGTGTTTTAATTTTGAGGCTATTATAAATGAAGCTGGTATAGGCATATGTGTATAAGCCTTGTTGTGGGTATATATTTTTATTTCTTTTTGAATAAATAATCAAGACTGGAATTACTGTGTCACAGAACAGGTGCATGTTTAATTTTATAAGAAACTGCCAAACTTTTTGTCAAGTTTGAAGTATAATTTTATACTCCCACCAGGAAACATGAGACTTTCAATAGCTCTACATTCACACCAACATTAGTCCTTGTCCAATCTTGTCTTTTAAGCCATTCTAGTGGATGAAAAGTAATATTGTTGTTTTCATTTGAATTTTCTTGAAGACTAAAATTGCTGATTATTGTTTCATGTATTGTCATTTCTACATCTTCTTTTGTGAATGTTTAATCATTCTGCATAATTTTAATTTGTTTCTTTTTTTATTTGTTATTATTATTGTGTTAAAAGTTGTTTATATATTTTCCAGGCAAGATTTTTGTCAGATACATGCAGTACACATATATGTTTTTAGTTAATGGCTTGACTTTTCATTCTGTTAAACTGGTAACTTCTAAAAAGCACAGGTTTCTACCGCCAATGTAGTCAAATTTATCCGTGTTTTCATTCATGAAAAGATGGCCAATGCAATGTTTCTTATAGAAATTGTCTAAATTTAATTTCATTTTTAGGTCTTTAACCCATTTTGAATTTGTATGTGTATGTATTGTGATCAGTAATAGTTTATCTTTGTTTTCTCCATAGAGATATATAGTTGTCCTAGCATCATTGTTCAAGTTTTCCTTTTTACCTTGGTAGTTTTGTCAAAATAATTTGCACATAGATAGGTAGGTTTACTGCTAGACTCTTAATTTTGTTCCACTGAACTATGTGCCTGTTCTTATGCCAACACCACACTGTCTTGATTACTATAGTTTTATAGTAAGCCTTGAATAAGGTACCATGTGTCCTCTAACTTATTGCTTCTATTTCACAAGTAATTTGGCTCTTCTAGATAATTTAAATTCCAATTTCAATATATGTTTTAGAATAATATTGTCAATTGATATGTTTCATGGACTGGAATTTTGATTGAAATGGCATGGAATCTATAGAAATTTCTTTTGTTGTTGTTGTTTGAGATGGAGTCTCGCTCTGTCCCCTAGGCTGGAGTGCAGTGGCAGCAATGTCGGCTCACTGTAAGCTCTGCCTCCCAGGTTCACGTCATTCTCCTGCCTCAGCCTCCTGAGTAGCTGGGACTACAGGCACCCGCCAACATGCCCGGCAAATTTTGTGTGTGTGTGTGTGTGTGCGTATTTTTAGTAGAGGTGGGGTTTCACCGTGTTAGCCAGGATGGTCTCCACCTCCTGACCTTGTGATCCGCCCACCTCGGCCTCCCAAAGTGCTGGGATTACAAGCGTGAGCCACCGTGCCTGGCCTATAGAAATATTTTGGGAAGAATTCAAATTGTAGCAATATTGTGTATTCCAACACATGAATAAAGTACACTTCTCCATTTATGTTGGTCTTATTTCACTTCTCTAAGCAATATGCTATGGATTTAAGTGACTAGCTGATATATGCCTTTTGTAAAATATATTTTAAAATATTTAATGCATTTTTATACCTTTAGATAATTTTAAATTTCCTTGATAATTATTTGCTACAGGTAAAGAGAAATACGACTATTTTTGTGTTTTATTGACATAATGTATAACTTTGCTGAATTCATTTTTCCTATTAGTGTTTTTTCTTAAGATTCTTTAGTTTTCTTAAATGTACATAAATAAGTCATCTCTGAATGACTTTAATGTGACAAATTTACTTTCACCTTTACAATCTGTATGTGTCCTAAATATTTTTATGCCTTCTTGCACGTTTTCAGAGCTTGAGTACAATATTAAACAGAAGTGGTGAGAACAAACATTCTTGCCTTCTTTCCAGTCTTAGGGATAAAGTGTGTAGTATATCACCATTTATTATAACATCAGATACAAGTGGGTTTTTTGTTGTTGTTGTTGTGGCTTTTTGTCTGATTTCCAGGAAATCCCCTGCTATTCATAGTTTATTGTTGAGAGTTGTTATCTTGAATGGATATTGATTTTATCAATTGTTCTTTGTGTATCTACTGCTACAAAAATATGACTTTCTTCTTTATTTTAATATTTTTAATTGCATTGGTTGCTTTTTTAGTATTGAACAAATTTGCATTCTTGGAATATTATCTACTTGATCATGTTATGTTATCCTTTAAATATATCTGATATACTTAATTTGCTAATATTTTGGCACTCATTTTTTTTTGCCATCCAGGCTCATAAAACATACAGAACTATAATACACTTTTCTTGTGATGTCCTTGTCCGATTTTCGCATCCTGGTTACATTGGCCTCATAAAATGTGTAGCAAAGTGTATCTCCTGCATTTTCTGAAAGACTTTGTGTAAAGTTATTATTTCTTCCATAAGTGATTGATAAAATGTATCAGCATAACCATTTAGGTCTGTAGTTTTCCTTATATGTCTGTATGTTTTACTATAAATTTTATTTCTTTAAAAAAATACATTAATATTTTCTATTTTTGTCATATCAGCTTTTTTTGTTTGTTCATTTAAAGATGATGTCTTGCTGTGTTGCCCAGGCAGAAATCAAATTCCTTGGCTCAAGTGATCCTCTTTCTTGGCTTCCTAAGTAGCTGGTACTACAGACACATGCAAATGTGCTGGGCTCATTATGTCAGTTTTTAAAGTTATGTTTTTCAAATAATGTGTCACTTCATTTAATTTTTCAAATATCTTGATGTAAAGTTGTTCTTAATCACCTTTATTATTCTTTTGATTTATGCCTTTTTCTTTTATATTTTTTCTTCTATTATTTTAAGTGGATTTTGTTCTGCTTTTTCTAACTTGCTGAGGTAGAAATTGATTTTAAACCTTTCCTCTGCACTATTAAAAATACTTAAAACTGCACATTCCCTGAAAGCAATGCTGAAAGTACTTAAAACTACAAATTACCTAAAAGCAATTCTCTAAAAGTACATACAAATGTTGAAACATTGTGTTTTAATTACAATTTATTTAAAAATTTTTCTAATTTCCCTTTTGCATATACATGTGTGTTTTGGCCAATAAGTTAGTAAGAATGCTGTTGCTTGTCTTCCAAATATTCAAAGATTTTCTAGCTATTTTATTGTTACTTATTGCTAATCAGTTCTTTACTAAGAGAACATTTTTCAGTTCTATTTTCACTACAAATATTGAATAATGCTATTATATTTTAACCTTTATTTTAGTTTCAGGGATACATGTGCAGGTACACCAACAATGTCCAAGCTGAGAGTCAAATCAAGCATTCAATCTCATTCACGATAGCCACAACAATAAAATATCTAGGAATACAACTAACCAGGGAGGTGAAAGATCTCTACCACAAGAATTACAAAAGACTGCTGAAAGAAATCAGAGATGACACAAACAAAGGGAAAAACATTCCATATTCATGAATGAAAGAATCAATATTGTAAAAATGGCCATACTGCCCAAAGCAAATTACAGATTCAATGCTATTCCTATCAAATTATCAATAACATTCTTCATAGCATTAGAAAAAACTATTTTAAAATTCATATGGAACCAAAAAGGAGCCCGAATAGCCAAGGAAATCCTATGCAAAAAGAACAAAGGTGGAGGCATCATGTTACCTGACTTCAAACTATATTGCAAGCCTACAATAACTAAAACAGCACAGTACTGGTACAAAAACAGACACATAAACCAATGCAAAAGAATAGAGAGTCCAGAAATAAAGTTGCACACCTATAACCATCTGATCTTTCACAAAGTTGACACAAACAAGCAATGGGGAAAGGACTCACTATTCAATAAATGGTGCTGAGACAACTAGCTAGCCATATGCAGAAGATTGAAACTTCCTTACAACATATACAAACATCAAAGTTTGAGTCTTTCAAAATTTGTCAAGACTAATTTTATGGCCTAGCATATGATCTTTCTTGGTGAATGCTCTGTGTTTTTTCTTCTTTTCTTTATTGATGCATATCACATGTACATGGTAATATGGTACCTGTGATCATTTAATATTCACATTTGTAAAGATCAAAACAGTGTACTTGGGATATCTGTAATCTTAAATATTTGTCTTTTCTATACGCTAGAACCCTTTGAGTTCTTCTCTTTTAGTTTTTGAAATATACATTAGACTTTTGTAAACTATATTTACCCTACTGTTCTTTTAACACTAAATCTTTCTTCAAACTGCATATTTGTACCCATTAATCAACTTCTCTTCATCCCTCACCCACTACCCTCCATGGCTTCTGGTAACTGCCAATCAACTCTCTATTTTCATGACCACTTTTATATCCACATATGTGTAAAAATGTGTGATATTTGTCTTTCTGTGCTTGACTTATTTCATTTAACATAATGACCTTCAGTTCCATCCTCTTTGCTGCAAATACTAGGATTTCATTCCTTTAATGGCTGAATACAGTTTGATTGTGTATATATACCATGCTCTTTCTTTATCCTTTCTCCCATTGATGGGTATTTAAGTCATTTCTATATTTTGGCTATTGCAAATAGTGCTTTAATAAACATGAGAGTGAAGATGTCTTTTCAATATATCGATTTTCTTTTCATGAATATATGCCCAGTAGTGAAATTGCTGTATTGTATTTTATTTCTATTTTTAGATTTTTGAGAAATCTCCATACTGTTCTGCATACTGACAATACTATTTTCATTCCTACAAATAGTGTATTAGTTTTCCCTTATCTCCACATCCTCACCAGCATTTGTTTTTAACCTGTCTTTTGGATAAAAGCCTATTTAATCGAGGTGCGATGATATCTCCTTGTGGTTTTGATTTGCATTTCTCTGATAATTAGCAATGTTGAGCATTTTTTTATAGACCTGTTGGACATTTGTACGTCTTTTTTTTAGAAATGTATGGTAACTGGGATTGCGTTCTTCATTTTTTTCAGATTGTTTGCTGTTGACATAAATATATCCTACTGATTTTTGTATGTTGATTTTATATCCTGAAACTTTAAAGAATTTGTTTATCATTTCAAACAGTTTTTCCGGTGGAGTCTTTAGGTTTTTCTAAGTGTAAGACTATGCAATCTGTAAACACTGCTCATTTGACTGCTTCCTTTCCAATTTGAATGGACATCCTTTATTTATTTCTCTTGCATAATTGCTCTAGCCAGGACTTGTAGTACCATAATGAATAAAAGTTGTGAAAGTGGGTATCCTTGTCTTGTTTCAGATCTTCAATGATAGGACTTTAATTTTTCTCTGTCCCATATGATATTAGCTGTGGGTTTGTCATATATAACTCTTATTATTTTCATGGATGCTTTTTCCTTACCCAGTCTGATTAGCGTTTTTATCAAAAAAGGATGTTGAATTTTGTTTGATACTTTTTCAGCATGTATTGAAGTAATCATATAACTTATGTTCTTGATTCTGTTAATCTGATGTTTCATACTTGTTGATTTGTGTATGTTGAACCATCCTTGTGTCCCCGAGATGAATCCCACTGATTATGGTGAATGATCTTTTTAGTGTGTTGTTGAGTTAGGCTGGCTAGTAATTTTTTTGAGAATTTTTGCATCTCTTTGTATTGATGATATTAACCTGTAGTTTTCTTTCTTGTTAGGTCCTTGTCTGGTTTTGGTATCAGGGCAATGCTTGCCTCGTATAGTGAATTTGCAAGTAGTCTCTCCTCTTGAAATTTTTTAAAAGTTTGAGTAGAATTGGTATTAGTTCTTCTTTAAATGATTGCTAGAATTCAGCAGGAAATGAGTTGCTTTTCTGTGTTATCTTGAAGATCACTAAACTTCTGTAAAATTACTATTTTCAATTATTGGTGAGGGAGCTCACATATCACCATCTTGTTAGGATTAGTTACTGGTTCCTTGCTTTGTCCATTTGGGAAAATATTTCTCTGTTTTTTGTTGTTTCTTGTGGGTATAATTCTATATCTTAGCATTGAAAGATAAGTTATTTATTCCAATTTTCCTGTCTGGATTATTTTCGATTTTATTGTATATATTTTCTTAGAGGTTCTTTATTACTAAATCACTGCCTACTTTGCAGCTGTAGGTGGTGCCTTAAGCCCAGGTTCACCTAACCTGTGGTAAATAAATGTAGCACTGCCCTTCCCAAATGAGAGAGAATCCAAAGGGAGTATTCCAGCAGTGTGAGAAGGCTGGGTAGGAGTTCATGCCCAGGGGCTCTGAGGGATAAACTTTCTACAGGTTGAACAGCCACTCTGATTGGGCACCTCTACATTTAGTTCTTCAAGAAATCTCCATACTGTTTTCCATAGTGGTTCACTAGTTTACATGCCCACCAGCAGTATAATAGTCCTTTTAATCACATCTGCAACAATATTTAATATTTTTTTATTTTTGAATTATGGACATTTTTGCAGAAGTAAGGTGGTATCTCACTGGGATTTTAATTTGCATTTCCCTAATAATTAGTGATATTGAGCATTTTTTTCATATGTTTGTTGGCCATTTGTATATCTTCTTTTGAGAATTGTCCATTCATGCCTGTATTAGTTCTTTTCCACATTGTGATAAATAAATACTCAAGACTGGATAATTTATAGAGGAAGGAGGTTTTATTGACTCACATTTCTACATGGCTGGGGAGGCTTCAGGAAACTTAAAATCATAGCAGAAGGTGAAGGAGAAGCAAGGACCTTCTTCATATGGTGGCAGAAGAGAGAAGAGTGAGAGCAAAAGGAGAAAAATACCATATAAAACCATCAGATCTCATGAGAACTCACTTGCTATCACAAGAACAGTATGGGGGAAACTGCCCCAATGATTCAATGTCTTCCCACCATGTCTCCCCCTAGACATGTGAGGATTATTGTGGGGATTACATTTCAAGATGAGATTTTGATGGGGACACAATGAAACCATATCAATGTCCTTTGCCCACTTTTTGAAAGGATTATTTGTTTTTTTCTTGCTGATTTGTTTGAGTTCGTGTAGGTGCTGGATATTCATCTTTTGTTGGCTGCATAGTTTGTGAATATTTTCTCCCACTCTGTGGGTCATCTGTTTACTCTACTGATTATTTATTTTGCTGTGCAAAAGCTTTTTAGTTTAATTTGGTCCCATTTATTTATTTATTGTTTTGTTGCATTTGTCTTTGGGTTCTTGGTCACGAATTCTTTGCCTAAGCCAATGTTTAGAAGAGGCTTTCCAATGTTAACTTCTAGAATTTTTAAGGTTTCAGGTGTTAGATTTAAGTCGTTGATCCATCTTGAGTTGATTTTTGTATAAGGTGACAGATGGGGATCCATTTTCATTCTTCTACATGTGGTTTGCCAGTTTTCTTAGCACCGTTTATTGAATAGGGTATCCTTTCCCCAATTGATGTTTTTGTAAGTTTTGTCAAAGATCAGTTGGCTGTAAGTATTTAGCTTTATTTCTGTGTTGTCTGTTCTGTTCCATTTGTTTATGTGCCTATTTTTGTACCAGTACCATGCGGTTTTGGTAACTATAGCCTTGTAGTATAAAGTCAGGTAATGTGATGTCTCCAGATTTGTCCTTTTTGCTTAGTATTGCTTTGGCAATGTGGGTTCTTTTTCAGTTCCATATGAATTTTGAATTGTTTTTTAAGAATGATGATGGTATGTTGATGGGAAATACATTGAATCTATAGATTGCTTTGGGTAGTATTGTCATTTTCACAACATTCATTCTACCCATCCATGAGCAGGGGATGTGTTTTCATTTGATTGCATCATCAGTGATTTATTTCAGCAGTGTTTTGTAGTATCACTTGTAGAGATCTTTCACCTGCCTGGTTAAGTATGTTTCTAAACATTTTATTTTTATTTTTTGCAAACTTTGTAAAATGTATTGAGTTCTTAATTTGATTCTCAGCTTGGTCGTTGTTGGTGTATAGCACTGCTACTTATTTGTGTACATTGTTTTGGTATCCTGAAATGTTACTGAATTTGTTTATCAAATATGGGAGTTTTTTTTGATGAGGTTTTAGGGTTTTCTTTTTGTTGTTGTTGTTCTTTTAATAGAGTCTTTAGGGTTGTCTAGGTATACAATTATGTGAATTGTGAACAGAGATAGTTTGACTCCTTATTTTCCAATTTGGATGCCCTTTATTCTTCTCTCTTGTCTACTTGCTCTGTTTGGGACTTGCAGTACTATGTTGAATCAAAGTGGTAAAAGTGGGCATCCTTGTCTTGTTCCAGTTCTCAGAAAGAAAGATTTTAACTTTCCCCCACTCATTATGATGTTGGTAGTGTGCTTGCCATAGGTGACATTTATTACTTTGAGGTATATCCTTTCTATGCCAATTTTGTTGAAGGTTTTTATCACAAAGGAATGATGAATTTTATCAAATATTGTTTATTTGTCTCTTGAGATGATCCTATTTTTTTGTTTTTAATTCTGTTTATGTGATGTATCACATTTATTGCTGGTGTATGTTAAACCATCCCTGCATCTCTGGCATGAAACTCACCTAATCATAACATATTATCTTTCTGGTATACTGTTGGATTCAGTTAGCTAGTATCTTTTGAGAATTTTTACATCTCTACAATGGGTAATGGGAAATTGCCAGTGCCTTCCCCAGCAAGCCGCTCCTCCATATCGTAAGTCTGGCAGATGCACTAGTCACTTTTTATTGGCTGACAGAGGCTTGTTTTTTTCTTTAATTTTGACTGTTGTGGAATTTAGAGACTCTGAATAAAAGGACAGAAAGCAGATCTGCTTTTACTCACCCATCTGCAAATCCCAGACGAGCCCCTGAAAATGTGACAAGATCTTTGGGATGTTAATTTTCTGGCCAGAAACCTCTGTGGCCAGAGGTACCTTTGTCTGAGTTCTTGTCCTGCGTCCAGGAAGAATGAGGTATGCAGACAAGTGGAGGGTAAGCAAGGAAAAGAGGAGCTTTGTTGAGTGTTAGAACAGCTCAGAGGAGACTTGCACTGGGTAGTTCCTCTCTGTAGGTCAGGTCATCCCATCAACTGTTCAGCTCTCAGCAGAGAGGAGGGCCTGGAGAGGGTAGCTTCTCTCTGTAGCCGGTCATCCTGACATCTGCCCAGGTCCTAGAAGAGAAGAGACCATAGAGTGGGTTGCTCCTCTCTACAGCTGGTAGTCCCATCATCTCTGCAGGTCTCTGAATCAGCAGAGAGCCTACTTCCTCTCTGCAGCTGATCATCCCATTGTCTGCTCAGCCCTGGCTGAACCCAGGACTTTTATGGGCCTCAGGGAGGAGGAAGTGCACACAAATTGGTCCGTGAACAGCCATGGGCAGGCCCAGGAAAGGCATCATGAGTTCCCAGTTGGGTTCATGGGACTTGCTGCCTGGCCCCCAGCCTTCAGGCCCTCCCTAGCCTGAAGGTGGGGCCTCACTGGGGTCCTGCCCACTTCCACCCAGGAATTTGTCTGCCTTCTGCTGCCGTTCATGGTTCCCGGGCTTGGTCCTGACTTGGATCTGAGATCAGAGTGGGCTCCGACAGCAGGGAGAACCCAGGCAGTGGGATCAGGCACTTCTGAGCCTCCAAGGGTAGGGGGGACCTTCCTGGACCCACAGGAGTGAAGGAATGCCTGTGTGTGCAGCTCCACCCAGGGAAGTGGGGCTCCTTCCTTCTCTGTGGAGCTGGAGGCCTGGGTTTGCAGCCACAGCTTGGACAACTGAAGCTGAGCCTGTTGGGGCAGGGCTCCTGACCGCTCCCTGCCCGCAAAGAGCACAGGAAAGCTCCGATCTGCAGCCACAACCCGGGAGGCTGTAGCCCCACCCAGGAGGGCAGGGCTCCTGCCTGCTCCATGAAGCACGTAGCCTCGGTCACACCCCCCTGCTGCAGCCAGTGTAATGTTACCAGTAGGTCATCTAGAGTAGCAGCTGCCATCACTAATAGTGCCTAGTATATATCCAGGCAGCCTGTGCACTGAACTTGGATCTGCCCCAGGCAATTGGCTTTCCCCCTGAGAAAGCAAGCAAGGTTTTCCGACCACTCCCATCCCTGTCTGATGGCAAACTGCGTGCATCACATCTGCACTCCTATCTGCCGCACTTCCTATTCACCATCTCCCAGATTCTGTTCAAGGAGGCCTGTGCATATTTAAAATTTTAAACAAAATTAAGCTGGGAGCTTCTTTCATCCTGCGACCGCCCCCCGACCAAAGTTCACAGACTGTTTCCCCAAGGGTCCCTGTGCGATACAGTCAGGGGTGGCTTCCCTGGGCGTGACATGGAGACTGGGCATGCCTTCAAGGCTCTTCCCACTGCTGCCTCTACTTTTATATTTCATGCCACTCCCTAAATTTGTTACAGCTCTACATAAGGTTAAAGCCTTCTCCTGTAATCTGGATGTTCAGATTCTCCAGTAGGGATGTGTGTTTGGAGGCAGGTTCTCCCTGACTCACACTCTGGGAACTCACAGTTTTTCGCCTGTCTCACAGAGTTTGCAGTGGCATGCTGCTTCTTTCAAAGGATCTGTTAATTCTTTTGGTTTTCCTGGTATGTTCTTGTGGTGGTTCTTGGAACAAAAGTTTACGGTGTGAATCTCCACACTCTGTTCTCTCTGTCCAAGTGGGAGAAACATGCTAACACTACCTCCTATCTGCCATCTTAGAAAGAAAAAATTATTTTACCATTTTGGAACCTGAAGTCTCCTCTGTGTGTTCTTGAAAGAAACATTTATTGTGTTGTTTTTGAATATTATCTTCTACAAATGGCAATTAAGCCAAAATGCTTGTCAGTCTTATTTGGAACTTTTCATACACTTGCTATGTTTATATCTGTCTGTTCTGTCAATTACTGAGAGAAAGGTGATACAATCTGCAACCATGATTATAAACTTTTCTATTTTTTCTTTAGTTTGATTAGTATATGTTCAATGTATTTTGAAGCTGTTTGACAGCTGAAAACACATTTAAGTTGTTCTTGTCCTTCTATTGAACTAACCCTTTTATCACTAAGAATTCATCTGTTTATTTCTAGTACTCCTTGTTTTGAAGTATGCTTTATCTGTTGTTAATATAGCTATGGAAGTTTTCTGGTATTTACCATTTGCTTGATACACATTTTCACATTATTTCACTTTCAATCTCCCTGCACTTTTATATTTAAAGGGATTGTCTTTTAAACAGCATACGTTGAGTCTTGCTTTAGATTGTTTTTATCCAACCTAAGGCTATCTACCTTAATTAATGTGTTTGATACTTTTATATTTGACATACTACAATAGCCCTCCCGTATCTGTGGGGGAGAATTCAAAGATCGCCAGTAGATGCCTAAAACCATGGATAGCACTGAACCCTACATATATGGTTGTTTTTCTATACATGCATATATATGATAAGGTATAATGAATAAATTAGGCACAATAAGAGATTGACAGCATAACTAATAATAAAATAGAGCAATTACAGCAATATATTGCTAACAATTTCATAAATAGAAAATTCGTTCTTACAGATCTTAGCAACCTCAGCACAAAAGTTTTTTTTTCTTTCCTTAAGTTGAGAACTTTCCCCTTTTTACTTAGAGGAAATACTTTACAGCTTCTCCTAGGTATATTCACATTTCCAGTATCACTGGTCTAGCACTTTGGGGCCATTATTGAGTCAAATCAAGGCTATCTAAACACAAGCACGACAATACCTCAACAGTAAATCTGATAACCAAGATAGCTATTAAGTGATTAATAGACAGGTAGTGTAGACAGCATGTTTACATCGCAGATGTAATAGAGTAGGAAGGCATGATATTTCATCATGCTAGGTGCATAAATTCAAACTTACAAATTCTTTATTTCTGGAATTTTATCATTAACATTTTAAAATATTTACCTTTAATATTTTTGGCATAACTAAAAATTCAATTACCTTAGGTAACTGAAACCATAGAGAGTAAAATAACTTTTAAGAGGGGACTACTGTAATTGACTTGGTTGGATTTATATCTACTATTTTGCTGTTTTTATTATTTGTCTCATTTGTTATTTTTCCTTGTTACTCCATAATTGTTTTATTTTGGATCAGTCTACTATGTTTTTCTCTTATTTCATTTATTTCCTACATTACCTTGTAGTATACATTTTCTTATTTTTAGTTGATGCTTTTGGCATTACAATATGCATTGTTAGTTATCACAGTCTGTTTAAAAGAAAATTGTACCAATCAATATGTCATACAAGGGAACAAGAATACAAATGATGCTGAGTTTCTCATTAGAAACAATGGAGGCTAGAATGCAATGTAACAGCATTTTTAAATCACAGAAATAGAAAAACAGAAACAAAAATCTGTCAACTCAAAATTAAATATTTATGAAAAAATCCTTAAAAACATGAAGGTAAAATAAAAATATTTTCTCAATTAAAAAAACCTAAAATAAGTTGTTGCCTGCAGACATGAGCTACAACAAATTATTAAAACATTTCTTCAATCTAACAAGAAGCATTAGTTTTACAATTCAGATATATAAAAAGGAAAAAAAGAGCCCTCATTACAACAAATTGTAAATGGTTAATATATACAAGTTAGCTTTTTCTTCCCTTTTTTTAAGAGGCAAGTGACTATAAAATAAAGCCATTTTAGATTAAAATATTTATTACTTTTAGTGACAACCTTCAAAATCTCTTATTGTACAATTTGATTTATGTATACATGCATTGAAACATCACATTGCACCCCATAATTGTGTAAAATTATTATATCAATTATAAATTAAAAAGAATAGCAATATATCTATGCAGACAAAATAATTTTAACTCACATTGCACACAAAAGTAAATTTAAATTGGTTAATAGAACTAAAAATGAGAAAAAAATAAAATTTCTAGAAGATAGCATAGATGTATATTTTTATGATTTTCTATATTATGTCTTAAGTCACATAAAGCAACAAGCATAAGATAATAAATTGATAACTTTAGCAATATTATAGCAATAATTTTTATTTCATGAAAAAGCATCATTGGGAAAATCATAGAATGGAGGAAAACCTACGTAACAAAGGTGAATATGTGGAACATGTAAAGATCTCCTACAAGTCAATAAGAAAAACTCAGCCTACTTAAGGGTGAATAAGGGCGAGAGATGTAAATAGACACTTTAAAAAATGATAACATTCATGTGGCCTACATATATATGAAAAAGTACTCAAAATATTAGAAATTAAAACAATTCAAATTAAAACCTTAATGAATCTCATTACAAAACCATTAAAATGGCAAAATAAATTAAAACGTACTAAAAATACCACAGTAAACCAAGATATGCAGCAATTGGAACTCTCATACACTGCTGTTGGGAATGTGAATTTGCAAAACCACTTTTGTTATTTTTTTTTTAATTTTTAACTTATTTTTTTCTTTATTTTTTTAAAAAAACACTTTTGAAAACACTTTGACATTTATTTTCTCTGCTTTTCTTTTTTTATTTTACTTTAAGTTCTGGGATACATGTGCAGAACGTGCAGGTTTGTTACACAGGTATACATGTGCCATGGTGGTTTGCTGCACCCATCAACCCATCATCTAGGTTTTAAGCCCCCCATACATTAGGCATTTGTCCTAACACTCTCCCTCCTCTTGCCCCCCACCCCTGATAGGCCCCGGTGTGAGATGTTCCCCACCCTGTGACCATGTGTTCTCACTGTTCAGCTCCCACTTATGAGTGAGAACATGTGAATACTTTGACATTTTCTGTAAACTATGAAAGTACGGCCCAGATATTACACGCTTAAGAATTGCATGCACATTTCTACCAGAATGCATGCACGATAATGTGTATAGTATCATTACTTGTAAAAGACAAAAGCTGGAAACAACACAAATATTCACCAACAATAGACTGGATGAATCAATTATGCTGTACACATAAAATGAAAAGTGATACAAGAATAAATAATTATTACATGTTTCCTTGAACATTTTATGCAATGGTTTCCTTGAACTCCTTGACTTATTAACAATGAGTATTTACTGTAGGCATACTTTGTGCCAGGGAAATTTTTAAACACTGTACGTGCATGTTCCATTTGATATAACTAAAAAGAATTGAGGGAAGCACTCTAATTATTGTCCATTATACAAATGAGGAAAGTTAGGCTACATATTTGAGTAATGTAGGCAGTAAGTAGCAAAGCTGTGATTTGAATATGCCCTATCTGTTTCCAAATATGGTGGATTTTCTATTCCATCTCAGTCCATTTCATTGTAAATAATTAATACATATTTTATCTTACTAATACAGTAGGGAATTAACCTCTAAATACAGATTATATATAGCCTCACCACCTAATGTTATACCATATGCATTTCCCATGCTAATAAATATTTTCAGAAAAGTTGGTTTAATTTAATTATTTAACAAATTTACTTACAGAAAAGTTAGCTTATTGTGCTTTTCAAGCTTTAAAGTTTTAGGCCTGGCATGATGGCTAATGCCTGTAATCCCAGCACTTTGGGAGGCTGAGGTGGGCAGATCACTTGAGGTCAGGAGTTTGAAAGCAGCCTGGCCAACATGGTGAAACCCCATCTCTAATAAAAAATACAAAAATTAGCCGGATGCAGTGGCAGGAGCCTATAGGCCCAGCTACTTGGGAGGCTGAGGCAGGAGAATAGCTTGAACCCGGGAGGTGGAGGTTGCAGTGAACTGGGACATGCCATTGCACTCCAGCCTGGGAGACAGAGCAAGACTCTGTCTCAAATTCAAAAAAAAAAAAAAAAAAACCAAACTTTATTGTTTTAATGCATATATATATCCTTGTAATCACAACCACAAACAGGATACCAGAAATTCTAATACTCAAAAATATTTCCTTATACTTCCTCTTTGTAGTAAAGCCTCCCCCCAACTCTACACCCTGGAAACCACTGATACATTATCCATCTTTATAGTTTGGGTTTTCATATAAATGAAATGACATATGAGTGGAATGTCATACAAATAAAACCACAGAGTATATAATATTTGTGACTGCCTTCTTTAACTCAGCAGAATTATTTTGAGATTCACCTACACTGTTTTGTGAATCAATAGTTTGTTCTTTTTAACTGCTGTGTAGCATTCCATTATCTGAGTATACAACTGTGTTTTGTTTTCATCCATTCACACTCCAAGGAAAAGATAATATTAATGACTGAGTTACAATGTTTTATTTAATTTTTCACTTTGTAAAACATTTGATGCATCTTGTCAGTTTGTTTGCACAAAGACTAAATCAATTAAATTCCCCAAACTTATAGATGAGAATGTATTTCTCAATCCCTTGCCAACATTGTGTAATTTTTCTATATAATTTTAATTGCATTTATTTGATTAATAACAGTCAATAGAGTTTTTAATTGTCTACATGTGCACCACACACTTAAATAAATGCTTTGCATAGATTCACTCATTCATTCCTGACATCAACATCGTGAAAATATTATTGTTAACACTTATAGGTGAAGAAATTGAAGCACAGAGAGGTTAGGTAAGCTATGATAGATTGCATACATTCTGATTCTAGATTCAAAGGTCTAAATCAATGTTATATATTCTACTTTCATTACTTTTGAAAGTAAAACTTTATTTCATGTTTATTATTTTATTTTCTTTTTTAATTGTCAATTCATATTCCTTGCATATGTTTCTCTTGAGAGTGAAGAGTTTGTTTTGATGCAATATAAACCTTTATATATAAAATATATTGCCCTCATTTCTCACATTTGTTTCAGGTAGTTTTTTTAGCTTGCTATTTTCTTTTATACTTAGTTCAAAAAAATTTTATTACTAAAATATTTAATTTAATAAGGTCAAAACTAATTTAATACTTACAAATATCTTGTGTATTTCAAGGTCAATTAGTCACTAATCTCATATTTTCTCGATTTTAATATTTAGCATTAGAATGTATTTACTTCAATTTTTATAATATTAAAAACGTTAATTCATCTTTGGTTTATGGGTTATATATATAAAGGGGGGACTTAAATTTCCTTTATTGCCCCAATACATGGTATATTAGATTCCTATTCTTGCTGTAAAAAATTGCTACAAACTTATTGGCTTAAAACAATGTAAATGTATGCTACTACAGCTCTGGGAGTCAGAGGATCAAAATGAGTTTTACTGGGATAAAATTAAGGTTTCCTCCGGCTGTCTATTTTGAAGGTTCTAGAGGAGAATCTGTTTCCTTGCCTTGTTCAGTTTCTAGAAGCTGCCCAAATTTCTCAGCTACTCGTCTCCTTCCATCTTCAGAGATATTAATGAATAGATGGAGTCTTTCTCCCATTGCATCACTGTTGAAACAGGTCAGTGGTCACTGGTCTCGTTGTCTAAGGTGTTATCCAAGCTCGTTGTCTCATGACCAAGAGAATTAAGGAGCATGGACACAAAGGGTCATATTGGAGCAAAAGTTTAATAAGCTAAAGAAGAAAGCTCTCCACAGTGGAGAGGGGAGCCCAAGTGGGTTGCCATTTGTACAGTTGAATCCAAAAGCTTTATGAGAAACTCCTGTCATTTCTGTAGCAGTTTGAGTAACTTATCAGTGAAGCTGTCTGCACAACTCCTCTTATGCAGCTGTGGGTATATCTCTAGGAAAGCATAAAGCGCCACTTCTCTTGTTTGTATAACTGTGGATTTGTTTTAGGTGAGACCCCCTCCTGCTTATTCAAGTTTCCACAGAATCCACTGTGAACATGTCTGAAAAGGAGAGAAAACTTTGTCCTGGGAATCCGTTAATCACACAAAACCCAAAAGGCTTCTGTGGTGGAACCTCCCTGCTTATCTGTGCAGGTGCAGTCTGAGTTTTCCCCAGGCTGCTGAATTTTTGCCTGTTGTTGAGATTTTTCAGGCAGGCTGCTTTTCTGAGGACTAGCCTTAGCTATCTACCTAACTGATTTTTCCTTTGTTTCTGCCTCAGTATGACATTGACTTCTCTTCTGCCTCACACTTCCACATTTCAAGACCATTTTGTTTACATTGAGCCTAACAAGATAATACAGGATAATCTCCTATTTTCAGGTCAATTGATTCACAACCTTAATTTCCCTTTGCCATACAATCTAACATATATTCATGTTTCAGGAATTGAAATGCACACTTTTTAGAAACTCCTGTGGATCACCCTGATAATTTTTTTTATTCTTCTGTATTCATTTTCATAGATCCATCTGTAATGAGGAATGCTCTTGTTAGTTTTGTTTTTTGGTTTGATAACTCCTTTGTTTTTCTATCAACTTATCAATCTTCTGATATAAAAAGTTCTACAAGGGTATTTTTATTCACCTTTCTATAGAAGGTGCAAAAATTTCCCTTGGGTCAATTCACTTTTTACTGAGAGTCCTATTGAGTCCTGTTATCAGATCTTTGGCTCAAGATCCAATTGATATGCTCACTTCTTAGGTCAATTTTTGTTATTTAGTCAGAAGTTATCCAGTGAAACTCTACGGTACCTTAGTGAAATATTATTTTACCTTTAATGTCTTCTTTAGTGATTGTCTCAACTTATGAATGTACAAAAAATATGACTAGAATAAAGAGATACCAACATTTTTCTTTTTATTCCATCTGAATTGTTTCATTTACTATTACTACATCTTCTAAAATACAATGCGCCATGATTATTACCATCCCTATGTTTCCCTTCACCTTCATTCCCATACTTCTACCTGTTCCCTTTTTTTGTCATGTTTTCCTTGTTCAATTTCTTAAATGAATACAGAGAGATATGGGTAAAGAGCAAAATAATTGATTTCTTCAAAATAGTATATTAACAATTTAACAATCACAATTCAAGTTTCTGGTTGATACAGACATAGGATAGTTAGTGCAACATTCTCTTTTTATGGATCATATCATATCCCTTCCAACAAATTGCTAGCACTTCTCTATTTCATGTAGTAATAAATAAAGAGTTTATTGATATTGTTGTTTTCACTCCTGCTTTTTCAGCCAGTTAGTGGAAACTCTTTGTAGGGTATAAAAATTGAGGTTATATGTTTTGTTTCTATTATTTTAGTTTGTTTACCTATTTTTTTTCTGGGAATATTTTTGGGTGGCAAAGGTAATTTAATTTTAGGTTTAGGTGGTATTATGGGTTCTCTTTTTATTTTTTGTTTTATTTTTGATTAGTGTAAGCATAAAAGAAAAAGACTTTTTTATAATAATGAACCATAAGGGACCTAAATTTATGCTACAGTCAAGCATACCATAGACAATTTGTTTATGTATATTGTAACATGTTTATTTGTTCTGTTTTTACAAATGTTTAAAGATCTGCTTTTGGTTATTGGCTTGTAACTTTACAGGGATGTCAGTTACATAGATCTTCAAATAACAATAAAGAAAGAAACTAGTCAAATGGAAAATTACAGTCACAAATTTGAATAGAAAGCCTTACAAAATTAAATAGGTGTTAAGTTCAGGTAGCCGGTTATCATTAATTCTTGAGCCTTGTAAAAATTACAACAATTAAAAAAGTTGTTACTGTCCAAAAAGAATACTGAGCTCCATGGATCACTGGAGTAACCTAGGTAGGCTATTATAAAACTCTTATGGAGAATGTATAGCCTACATAGAATAGGTTAAATTATTAAATATCAAAGCTCCAGAAACTCAGGTAACAGACTTTTAACCCTAGCCGTTTTGCTTGAAAAATGTCTGAAAGTTGTACATAAGAAGCGGTAATAGAATGTTGACCTTTTGAGTGAGTTGAAGACTCATAACAACATTTAAACATGTTTCCTACCTGAAGTAAGTATATCTTTAACACTCCTTCATACTACAGCTTGAAATAATTTTTTAGCAATATTGTATAAAAATCACTTTGGCAGAAGACACCAATAAAGGGTACGTGCTTTGGTCCAAAGCTGAGTTGACAGTAGTTCATAGATAAGTAAATTTTTAAAAAAGTAATAGAAGTGATTGAAACAATACTTAAGTATAAAAATATATCTATGCATATGTAAATATGAGTATTTATGAATAAATATGGGAGGTATATATACATACACACATAAATATGCAAGCACATATATAGATCGATTGTTCATTTCAAGGTATCAATTTTTTTGTTTGTTTTAAAAGCATTTGAATTCACATAATACTAACTTAACTGGCCTTTTAGGCATTTTAATGGAAGATTGTCAACATCTGCAATGAGCCCCTCCCTTGGCACTCTATTTGGGGAAATCTTCCTCTTGAACAGTAAGATTTCTGGTTAGATATCCTACCAATTACATTGCCATTTACCCATGTTCAAGCTTACATAAATATAGATCAAAGTAAAATAACAGTGTTTAATATTTTGAGCTGTACAGATTTTTGCCTTTCCATCCTCAGAGCTATAGATTCTAAGATGTCGGACTGATCATTTACCAAGACCACTGTATTAAGCATTCTCCTGAGAAAGGAGATAAAAATGTTAATTTCTATAGGGATGTAGAAGCTGTGGAAACAGTTTCTTGTCTGTATTGGGCAATCCTTGTAACATTTGCCCTTTTAGAATCCGATATCTACTGCCTCTAACCCCCTAAGTAAGCTTTGGAATTGTAAGTCCCGGGGTTACTTGAAGTCACATAATATGGTTAGAAGGGTGGAATTTCATTTATTTATGTTTTTCCTTGTAGTTACCATGAAACATTCTTCCCATAACAAAGCTTGGCATAAAATAGTGTCTTATGGCTTGTATATAGAGTCCCACCCTGCTGTGTAAAATATACAAAAATAAATGAGATCGAATATACAGAGATTATAACCAATAATAAGCCATACATTTTCAGAGCCTAAAGATGTAAATCTAAGTGTTAGATTACATGACATAGAGTTTATTATTTTCAAATAATTTTAAAAAATATACATATTTAATTATACTTTAAGTTATGGGATACATGTACAGAACATGGAGGTTTGTTACATAGGTATATACACGGGCCATGGTGGTTTGCTGCATCCATCAACCCGTCACCTACATTAGGTGTTTCTCCTAATGTTATCCCTCCACTAGCCCCCCACCTCTCGACAGGCCCTGGGGTGTGATTGTTCCCTTCCTGTGTCCATGTGTTCTCATTGTTTAACTCCCACTTATGAGTGAGAACATGTGGTATTTGGTTTTCTGTTAGTTTGCGGAGAATAATGGTTTCCTGCTTCATCCGTGTCTCTGCAAAGGACACGAACTCATCCTTTTTTATGGCTGCATAGTATTCCATGGTGTATATGTGTCACATTTTCTTTATCCAGTCAATCATTGATAGGCATTTGGGTTGGTTCCAAGTCTTCTCTATTGTGAACAGTGCTGCAATAAACATATGTGTGCATGTGTCTTTATAGTAGAATGATTTATAATTCTTTGGGTATATACCCAGTAATGGGATTGCTGTGTCAAAAGGTATTTCTGGTTCTAGATCATTGAGGAATCACCACAATATTTTAGCTATTCTTTTAAGTGGTGAAATTAGTTTGTATTCCTTTATGTTTCTGTCTTATAAACAAAAAACTATCATTTTTCAAGTGCAGCCACAATGTTTTATTTAAGATGTATAAACTTCCATTTTACTTAAAAGTATCTTGGTGTTTATTTTCATCATATGATGGAGAAAGATGAGAAGTTGGTGATATTATTTTTATAATCTCTGAGAGAGAGTTTATCATTTGCTCAGTTGAGCTTGTATTGTCAGTTCGATTTTATCAGAACTAGAAAGCATTGTTTTGGCTTCAAAATTGTCTTTAAAAGATTTAGTACGTAGCACAAAGCAAGCACTACTATAAGACTATTTGATCACATTTTTGCTATATTTTGTTTCACAATAGAGAAAATATCCTCATTCTAAAAAACTAAGCAGAAAAGATTGACTTAAAAGAAGTTACACCATTTAGTTACTGGCATGTTTTATTCACATATTTACATCTCTTCAATTCTATCATATGTTGGGAAAAGTGTTTAAAAATTGAAAGTCATCAAATAGCAATGATTTACAAATCTGCTCATTTATGGGCTGCATAAAGAAATTGAAATAAAATCTGAAAGTCTTGCATAGAAGAAGTATAGACTATGAATAAGATAATTCAAGTTTAGTGAATGCTCATTATGAAGTCAAAACTCATATAGTATTCATGGCTAAAGTGTTTATACTGTTGATATCACATTTCAGTTCACCCTCTAAGTATTTTGCTGTTGATGGAAGTAGACTGTTACTACTTAAGATATAATAATATTTTCATTTTACAGGGGATACAAAGGCTTACAATTGATTCACAAGATTATACAAATGCATTTAAGATATACAGCTCATCCAAGGTGAAGTCCTATTTCTAGTGTGTAAACTAGAAATAGAATGCTAATAAATTGGAATTTTGTCCTGTGGCCATGTGTTCTAAGGTAGAATAACTATCAGTTTTAAAATAACAACTATGACTTTCATAATTCATTTCCATTGATAAAATATTTTAGTGTACATTTCATCTTATTTTGTTCTCACAATAACTCTGATGTATGGTATTAATATTCTGACCTTATAGGCAATGACATTGTTGCCTATAGTGAGGCTGAAAATGTAATATTAACACCTTAATAGCTTTTTTTAAGTTGCATAGCTACTATGTAGTAGAACCAAGACTTGAACTCAGGTTATCTGACTCTAAATTCATATACCAATCACAAATACAAGTGAGGGGCCAGATGGATAATATAAATAAGAAGAGTGATAAATATTAACTTGATTGAAAAACTGCAAATGCATTTTGCATATACATAGCACACAAGAACATACTGCATTTTCCCCTCTATTTTGATAGAATAGTGAAATAATTATTGCACTTTTCCCTTCACTATAATACAACCTACAAGACAACATGAGACTGTGTGTAGAAAAAGGGAGTAACAAACAAGTTTAACAAACTCAGTGGATGTAAGACCAGTATACAAAATTCAACTACGTTTTGATATCCTAACAATGAACAATCTAAAATAAAATTAATAAAACAATTATAATCAAAATAACATTGGAAAATAAAATAGTCAAAGCAGTGCAGGAGTTGCATAATGATAATTATAAAATACTGCTGATAGAAATTAAAGATGTGTAAGTGGAGAGATATTCCATGTTCATTATTATCAAGATGACATTGTTGCCCATAGTGAGTTGTAGATTCAATATAATTTCTAATGAAATATCAAGATAATTTTTAACGTAAATTGACAAGCTAATTTTTCAACTTACATTGAAATGCAAAAACCCAAGAACAGCCAAAACGATCTTGAGAGAGAAGAACAAAGTTGGAGGATTCACCTTTCCCTATTTATTGTATTATAAAGCTACAGAAATCAAAAGAGTATGGCACTGGTGTAAAGATAGAGTTATTGATCAATAGAACAGAATTGAGAGCATATTTAAAAAAATCCTTTGCATTTATAACTAACTAATTTTGACCAAGATGAGAAAATGAGGAAATAATAGTGTTTTCAACAAATAATGTTTGAACAATTGGACAGCCACATCTGACAGAATGAAGTTAAACCTTTATTTCCCCGCATATTAAAAAAACCTCAAAAAGGATCAAAGATTTACATGTAATAGAAAAAATTATAATACTCTTAAAAGAAAACGTGCGAGGAAATTTGTATGACTTTGGGTTAAGCAATGGTTTCTTAAACATAAAACTGGTAAATGAAAAACTTTTGACAAATTAAATTGAACAGAGTTTATTTGAGGAAAGAATGATTCGTGACTAGGGCTGCACTCAGAAACCAGAGAGCTTCAGAGAGTTCTGCTCTGTAATGCGGACAGTGAATATTTATAGACAAAACACAAAAATCAAGTACAGACATAGCTTGATTGGTTACGGATAGGCTGTTTGCTTATTTGGTTATGGTCAGATCAGTTGGCTGCCTGTGATTGGCTGAGTTTGACTGCTGGTGATTTGCTCAGGAACTGTTATCTGTTACAAAAATTGGACTCATAAATTAAGTTTCTGTTTGGTTACATGGTAAGTTAGGTTGCACTTTGTTGCTTAAAAATTCAAAATGTGAAGACAGACTCAGTCTAATGACATACTGCTTAGATAATACAACGAAAGCACAAAGAGCAACATCAAAATAATTTGGGCATTTTCAACATTTTAAAAAGAAATTGTTCCAAATGGGCACTATCATGGAAGTGAAAAGGCAATCACAGAATGAAAAAAGTATATTTTCAAATTATATAATTAAAAGGTATATTATCCAGGATATATAAAGAACCTTTACAGTTCAATAGTAAAGAATGTTTAACTTTATTAAAAATGGGCAAAGGATTTAAATAGACATTTCTATAAAGAGGATATACAAGGAATTAATAAGCACATAAAATGCTCAATATCATCAGACATTACAGAAATGTAAATCAAAACTACAATGAGATATCACTTCACACCTATTAGAATAGCTATGGAAAAACTAAAACAAAAGGAAAAAGTTTCAAATAGAATGTGGAAATATTGGGACTCTCGTGGATTGACATTGAAAAAGTAAAGTAATGTAACTACCGTGGAGTACCGTTTCTCAGTTCCTCAAAATTCAATCTTGGAGTTACCATATGATCCAGCAGTTCTACTCCTAGATATATAGACAAGAAAAATTATAATATAATGACCACATAAAAAGGTGCACATGAATGTTTATAGTGACATTATTCACAATAACCAAAAAGCAGAAACAGCCCAAATATCATTCAAGAGATGGACAAGACAAATGAAGTATATACATACAATGCACTATTATTTACCAACATAGATAAGTGACATCCTGATACATCCTACAACATGGATGAACTTTGAAAATAACTAAATGATATAAGCCAAACATAAAAGTGTACATATGGTATGAATCCATTAATATGAATTGTCTAGAATAGAAAAATGTATAAAGACAGGAAATATATTAGTGGTTGCCAGGGGCTGCCAAGAGGAAGAAATAGGGAATGACTGTTAAAGCATGTGAGGTTTATGTTGGAGTGACAGAAATATTTTGAAGTTAGATTGTGATTATTAATGCACAACTTCATGAATATACTAAAGCTACTGAATTGTATAATTTAAAAGGGTGAATTCTATGGTAGGTGCAGTTTACTTCAATAATGTTGTTAAAAAGAAACTATAAGTATATATAATAATAATGGCAATTAGCACTTGGCCTTTATAACAAGGACAGAAATACTTGCTCCCTTTTTTATTATTAACTCAGTGGTCCTTGAAGCACGTTGATGTTTTGATTACGGTTCGCAAAAGAGCATGAATCCACTACAGTTTTCGCTTGTTTGTGCATCCTGAGATGTTATTTTACTAAAATAGCAGAAGACAGTTGGCAGTGAAATTCTTTCACTTCAATTAATATTCCAGTGCTTTATAATTACAAGCATGTTTAGATTCTGAGAATGAAACAGTTGATACTATTAATATGTAACCTATGCAGAGGTCTAGAAGATAACTTTGTTTTTTCCTTTATGGTATACTCCTACAAAGTCATGATGGGGAGCTCCAGGACTCAGAGTCATCTACAAAAATGTGACTTGGTTTAAATCGCTGTTTCCCAATCCAGCCTCTCTGTAACACTGAAGGAAAAAAGGAGAGTCAGCTTGTTGATAATAGAAGCAGGTAGGCTATCAGTCAATAGTGTGTCCATGAGAATAAAGTATGGGATCTGAAGAGCTCTTACTCTGGGAATGGAGCAGAACCTATATCACCTCCAACAACTCAGTTATTGAGACTCACAAGACTTCAAGGAGTTCACTTCATTTGGGGAATAGAGAAAGGGAAAGAAGAGTCACTAAAGCTATTACAGTAAGAAGGAAATGGGCACAGAAATAAAGGCAATTATAGACCCTAATCACATATTTAAGAATGGTAAAAATGTCAGATTGTATCAAGTGAGAAAGACAAACCTACATTCTCCCACTATGATTTATATTGACATTAATGTTTTTCAACAGATTTTGAGGATTGTACTAATTACCACAGCTCTCTCTATTGTCAGTGTATCACTATTTCTGCTGATCCAGGCCTTCTAAAAAACTAACATGGTTTGGTTTTGTCCATCAAGAAAATTTTTTTTCTCTCTCTTGTTGCCCAGGCTGGAGTGCAATGGCGCAATTTCGGCTCACTGCAACCTCCACCTCCCAGGTTCAAGTGATTCTCCTTTCTCAGCCTCCCAAGTAGCTGGGGTTACAGGCACATGCCACCACACTCGGCTAATTTTTGTAATTTTAGTAGAGATAGGGTTTCATCATATTGGTCAGGCTGGTCTCCGACTCCTGACCTCAGGTGACCCGCCCACCTCGGCCTCCCAAAGTGCTGGGATTACAGGTGTGAGCCACCACGCCTGGCCAAGACAAATTTTTCAGTAGAGTTTCTCAATAATTTACTTACATTTTTGAACTTATGGTTTTGTGCATAGGACACCCACATGTAGTGTGATTATTATAATTAGCAACAATTTGGGTAGCACTTTGTATTTTTCTAAGTGGTTTGCAGTAATTTTTCACAATAATTACAAGTACCAATTCACTATTTTCATTTCCATTTCAGAGATAGGAAAATGGCAGAACAGACAGGCTATTTGTCCTGGCTGGGGTCATCGGTTGGGGTATGGACTGAGATATTTTTTTCTTTAAATCTTAGCAAGTAATTTGAGCATTTCAGGAATATCAATTAATATAAGGGCTGGGTCAGTCCTTGTTGCAAGGAGATCTTCAAAAACAAAAGAGAAGTTTTGGTGTTGTAGAGTGTAAACATTTTGGGTTAAAGTCTTTCTGGTATTTTAAATTTTACACATTTTTTTTTTCTATTTTTAAATGGGTTCCTTCAGTTTTACTTTTCTTAATGTGGGGAAGTAACTAAATCAGAAATACATTGTTCAAAAGCACTGTTCTAATATCAAACTTGATTTGAAGGTAGTGAAAATTAAGAATATATTAACAAAATCTGTAATTTATGAATAAGATAAAGTGTTTAATACATGTATTAAATAGAAGAAAAACAGCAGGGCTTAAATGACCATATATTTATGCATCCTCCTTCTAAGAGGAATAGAAAATTGCTTTTAGTCTGTGTCCAGTTAGTTCAGTTTTTCCACTTCATACTATTGAGACCACTGGTAACCCATCAGTCCCCAGGTGGATCAATTGGAATTGCACTTTTCATGACAGAATCTGCACACAGAACCCTTAACAACTGTCTAGTCAAATAGCTGTTATTGATCACATGGAGCTATGAGCAGGAAAGATAAATGCGTCCTACTTAGAGCTACCTAGTTCCCTTGAATAAAGACAGTTCGTTCTCACTGATTGTTATTTCAGAAATACCAAGTGGTTATAGCAAAGAATACTTACGCATAAGCCCATATTAACAATTTTATTTTAAAGTGTGATAAATAAATGCTGGTATTAAAGTCAAAAAAGTGATGTGTAAGCCTTGTTTGCTACACAATTTGATCTCTATTTATCTAAGGAATCAAAATGAATTTTGAAAAGCAATTAAAGCATAAAGCAATTTGATCTTTAATAGACATGCTCAGGCCACTCACTTACTTATTAATAATTGATTTCAATTAACCAGCCCATCAATAATATTTTATTATTATTGGCATATAAAATTTTATGATAGTATTTTCAAATGCATTAACACTAGGAAAGAATTTAGTAAGAATAGCACAATAAAACAAAAGAAATTGTGGAGTAAAAAAATAGTAATTGCTAGTGAAGAAGCAGAAACTCTAGAGACAAAACCATATTAGTGAAATGCCACTGAACATCAAGAGTTCATTGTGTTTGCCACAGTGCTAGTAGAAAATTAACTTTTAGTATTTCCCATGAGCCAAAGAAATGCTTTATTCAAAATATGTTTTTATTTTATCTGATTTGAAATTGCTAATAGGAAATTGTAGCATGAATCTGGGGGGAAAATCACAGCTCTACTAAAAGCAGCAAAAGAGGATTAAAACTTTTCATAAAATTTGATGGAGAAGCTATTTTTAGTATAATACAAGGTAAGTTATAATTTGAGATGGCTTAGCATGACAGTAATTCTGTGTTAAAAGACCCAAGCCAAACTACTATTTGGTTGGGGAAGCATAGTCTCTGAAAATGGGCAATCTTGAGACATTCACTTTCTAACTGTCATACATCAGACAAGTTACTTAATTATATAGACTTTCATTTTTTCTTATTTATGAAGTAAATATAATAATATATTATTTACAACATTATTGTCAGGATTTAATAAAAGTTCATGTAAAACTCAACATCATGCATGATGGTCACTTGCTTCATATTGATATTAATTAGAACTGATAGTGGATTTAATATAAACATTTGTATTGATGTTAACGTTGATCTTTCATTGCTATGAATATTAGTTTTAGTGTCACTATTAGTATTAGTCTTACGGTTATCATTTCTTTTCTTGCTTATAATTATAATCACAGTGTTTCCAACTTAATGACACTTTAGGGTCATTTAGTCCAATTACCTCACAGTGTAGGAATCTTGTCTATAACATTCACAGCTGATATTTTCAAACAAAATATTGCATTTTGTAACTATTGCTGTGACTTTTTTTGTTGATTTTTTTTTTAAGTTTGGGGTTCTCTTTCCCACAAGTCCAGAAATGAGTAAATGTCGAGTTTAACTTAAATAAAAGGAAATGAAAACATAATTGACATGTAGAAATTAAAATCAGTTTTGAAGTAAATCTATTACACAGTCACAAATGTTTCATTTTAAAATTTAGTTTATTCAGTTTTTTTGCCTTCAAACTAATGATTAAATTTAAGCTTCTCATTTCACATTATCGTAAAAATCATGATTTATCTCTCTTTTCTAATTTTTTCCCTCTTGAACATTTTTGTGTCTGCCCCATGTCACTTTCATATGTCCAGCATGCCATTTTCACAGCATGCCCATTTTTGTCTCATCTCATCTGCACTTTAACAAATATTTATATGTAATGAATGTTGGATTCTCATAAACTGTTGCTGAAACTGTCTTACTGAGATGACCTATTACTTAATTATTTACTTGGTGACAAGTCCTGTGTTACTAAGGTGTTGGCTGACTTACAAAGTTTCTGTTTTAGTATTTCAAAAAATGAGCTCCAACGAAGTATAGGCTAACCACAGGAAATTTGGAAAATAAAAATGCTCACAAACTTTTAAAAAACTCATTCCTAATGTCTCTTAAAATATTGCTTTATAAATTTCAATTTTTCCCTAAATATAGTTATGTATATAATTCTGTATGTCTATTCACCTAATTACTATACACATTTAGAATCATGCTGTACATGGAGTGTTATTTTGAATTGTCCTTTTATATGCCTTAAAATATAAGAGCAAAGACTCCAGAACTAGACTACCAGGCTCTTCCGCTCAATAGTTTTATAAACTTGGTTATGTGATATAAGAACCTCTGGGTGCCTCAGTTTCCTCATCTGTAAAATAGGAAGAATAATGGTCGTACCTATCGCATAAAGCTTTCACAAAGATTAAATTCATTATCATATAGGAAGTACTTCCAGCAGTGCCTGATATGTGAACAAGCTCTGGAAAAGTATGAGTTGTCAGTACTAATATGGCAGCATTACTATGTCAAAATTGTGTTCTATGGCATAATATTTTAAAATATATATAATGCCTATATCAGTGTAACCCAAGGTATCTAATCAACCTCTTATCATTGAGCATTTCTGATAGTTCTAATTTTTCACTACATTGTTACTATAATGATCATCCTTGTAGCTAAATGGCTCCTCACGTATCAAATATTAGGCACAAATACCTATGGATCTCACAAAAATGGCTGAGTTCTTATGTGATTATTCTACAGGACGTTGTATTGATTCCAAATATCACCTATGAAGAAGATATTACTATCATCTTTTAAGCTTTATTTGTAAATATGGACTGCCAAATTGGTTAAATTTTATTATTAATTTAGGGATAGACGGTTTGAAACTATTGACTCTTCCCAGTCAAGTATAAGTTTAATTTCCCTATATAAACAGATCTTTATGCATACACGGAAGTTACATCTTATATAGGCCATCTAATTTTTTATTAAGTACATCCCTATTATTTTCAGAAGATTTATGTTTGTTGTGCCGAATTCTTCCTTTTTTGCCTTCTGTGGGAAGTACACTCAAGCTTAGCACTGGTTTTTTTTGTTTCTCATCTCGTCTTTCTCTGAACTTAATGAGTTCAAGTAGAATTATAATGTTGCAGATAATTTGAATATCTCTATAGGATGATAACTATGAAAAATTGTGAAATGCTTTAAATATAGTGATGCATTCACAAGTATGCAGAAGTATATATATTGCTCTATGCATGTACTATCACATAGTCAAATCAATAATGAAAAAATTGAAGCTATTGTAAATTGTTAGATTTAATACATCATAATTTATCATGTCAAATTGCATGTGCTTCTGTTTTCTATAATTTTGGCCTTAATTTTGTAGTATCAAATAAAAATGCAAGTGTCTTAGTTAGCCTTTCTACTTAGGATCTCTTTTTAACAAGGAATTTTGATGGAAATTTGGAGATAAACATATATATATACTTTCAGAAAAGCATGAGTATATTTGTCAGAGTTCTGTAACCATAATTTAATGTAAGACAACATCTGAAACAAACTGATGCATTCATACAGACTTTATATTCACATTACATGATCTTATCTTCACATCAACCAATTTAACAGGTAAGAAGTTTTAATATTGGTTAAAAAACTTGCCCAAGGTTACAAATACATTTGCTGTCAGGGCTCACGTGCTTCTTGATTCCATGATCAGTGCTTTTTTCACTATATATCCTGAGAAATGTACAATTTATGTGTTTTCATGTTTTATTACATTAATCTGAAAGCTACCCAGTTATTTTCACAAAATGTCATATTATTCAAATCTTTATCAAACCCCCAAGCAAGACATTGGAAAACATTATGGATGAATAACTTGAGAAGGAACTTTTTAAAGAAATGGGGAATTATTTGACATTAAGAAGAAAAAACTGTTGAGTGTTACAGAGACCTGTACACAATTTTTGGAAAAAGAATCTGAATTTCCTTTATGTTCTATGACGCTCATAGGGGAAAAGAAAGTCTATAAAGAAAATATAATGTATGAATTACCTTGAGCTCTATGTAGAAAGTGTTCATTAATGAAAAATTACAAAACATTTCTGAGAAATTATAGGTTACAATGACATAAAAATAGTTTCTAAATAGTTCAACATAATCAGTGATTGTGCCGTGAACATACAACAGTAAAATTTAAAAGTGATTGGACATTTTAAGGAGATTCTAAATTGCAACTCTAAATGTGTTTTCTCAAAAGTAATCACAAATACTTTTTGATTTTTAGTGTTTGTGGTACACAGTACATGTATATATTTATGAGGTTCATGAGATATTTTGATACAGGCATGTAATGTGAAATAAACATGTCATGGAGAATGAGCTATCCATCCCCTCAATTATTTATTCTTTAAGTTACCAATGGGACAATTACACTTTCAAGTTATTTTAAAAGATATGATTAAATTATTTTTTACCATAGTCACCCTATCATATATTCTTAAAATTCAAATAAGTAGAATATTTTTCAGTTGTTAGTCTAAAGAAAGCAAAATATACTTCTACAACAATTTGATATTGGCTGAATTTTCAAAAGAAACAAAATGGGCAGCCCAGGAAAAATCTACATCAGAATTTGGTATTTATGTCAACTGATACTTCAGAAAAATATCAGTTGAAATTTATTGATTTGTATCCAATAACTACTATGTGCAAGTGCATTAAATTAACACTCATCTTCTGTTAAATATGTTCCACACAATGCTAGAAGCTACGTTATTAGTATTAGTACTTACTAATGTTAAGAATTATCGAATTAAAACAGATATTCCTAAAACAGAGGTGGATGAGCTCTGTCCCCCAGAGTTTTTGAGCAAGTAAGTCTGGGGTGAGGCCCAAGAGTTTGTATTACTAAATAGTTCTTAAGTGATGCTGCTGTTTTCATTCCAGGGACTGCGCTTTAAGAACTGCTCTGGGAATAGTGGCTAAGGGTAACAAAGGAGTCAAGTAGACTTTAAATTGAACAAATGGATTGAAAAGAGAAAAGGAATATTGTCAGAAACATAATGGTCAATTAAAAGTTTCATGGGAAAGACAAAAGAGAGTCATACATAGGATTCTTAGATTTTATCATAGGCATGACTGCGGTTGAGAGAATGGAGTAAGGCTCCCTATTTTAACTTTTCCTTCACTTTATCAGAAACACTATAATGTATTCAGAGTGGAGCTATTTTATATGGCTTTTTAATTATTCTTTTAATTTTGTAATCTGCATATCTTATCTTTAGCAATAGAGAGTAATGCCACTGAATTCCTTAAGGAATTGGTTTTTTTCATTTTTTTGTTCTTTTCATTTCTTTTTGGTTGTCATTTTAAGCCCATTTCATTTTAACTGACAGACAAGCATCATTTTCTCCCTTGATGGTAGAAGGATCGAGTAAATTGGATTTGAGATGTTTAATTTAGTCAATTACAGACAAATGGACTTGACGACTCACAGGTTAGTGTGGTGCAGTTCAAGAGCAACAATAGCAACTGAAATAAACTTGTGGACATAAGATTAAGATTTTTTTCAAGGTCATGCCACAGAATTCGTTTGGAAAAGAAGTAGCAGTATGCAGACAAAAAGTAAGTATTAAAACTCTGTACTGGACAGACTAACAATACAAGAATGCCTATGAACTCTAGCCGATACCTATTGTCAATTGATGCTGGTGAAAATTGTGACTTGAAAATATTTTATATCTAAGTATACATCTGTATTTCATTATTTTCTGTAAATGCATTAAACTATGGATGGAAAAAATTGTAGTCAATATAGGGAGTGATGTACATTTTTGCTCAGTGTTCAGAATATTGGTAAGTGGTTTTTATATTAAATCAAGGGAATATATAACCTATCAATTGGAGGCCAGAAAACCACACATATATATATATATAGTTATATATATATACCCTATAGATATATATGGTTATATATTTATATACGGTATATATATACACACACACACATACACACACACATATATATATAAAATGGTAGAGAAGAGATGAGCATTCTTAACCATTTCTGAGCCATAACAATCTGTTAAAGCACGGATGTCCAATGTTTTGACTTCCCTGGGCCATATGTCAAGAAGAATTGTGTTGGACAACATATAAAATACACTAACACTAACAATAGCTGGTGAGCTAAAAAATAAAGATTCGTGTATAATTTTTGTGATATCCACCACCACAGATAAGCAAAAAAGTCCTTGCATTCAAAGGTTTAGATGTAGCTGTAAAGTAAAGCGTATGAATTTCTCAGATTAATGTTTGTAATAGATTAAAAAATAGATAAGATTTGAAAGAAAAAGTATATTGAATTACTAAATATTAAAAACTATATTTATTATATGGTAATATACACATTTATTAATGCATCAATAACAAAAGAATATGTATTAAATATAAGTTAAGATTATTTTTTAACGTTTTACTGTAATAGTAGATGCTGCTTAGCTTGAATAAGACCATTAACATGTGAAGTCACATACTTTATGATGGACATCTAATTGATTTTTATTTTTATTTTTATTTTGATGGTTACAAGAGCAGAAAATATCTATTTGCAAAGATATATTATTGAACATGAAATTAAAGCTTTTGTATATATATATATATATCCCTTTAGAATGCAAGGACTCGTTTGTCACAATGAACATTAGGATTGTCCAGGGCTGCTTGAGTAAAATTCCAATTGTAAAAAGTTCTTTCTAACATCAATGAGTTCATCTTTGGCTAGTTCAACATCTTTGAAACAGTTTACATCAGAAGAAAGGATTGCGAATCTATGATTCATCTATAGTGCTATCAATGCAGAAATACCTTTTGAAAATGTTCTGATGTGTTTCTGGGTCTTTGTAAACTTCTCTTTTCAAATAAATTGACAGAACATTATATAAAACCATTCAATTATGTTAAAATATTTCCCTCAGAATTTAAAGTCAGACATACGTATGTCTGACTCTACTTTTCCTTTTTGGCAACTTAGTCAAGAAAGCTTGAAATTTTTCAGAAGTGTCCATATGGTGACTTCAGAATTTTTAATGATTTATCTTATTCATTTGGTTAAAAATACCTGTCAGGTAAATCAACCAATAGATAAAATGCATTCTTCCAAAATGATCCAAGAGTAATTTTTTTTTTTCAAAAAAGTAAAATTTCTGCTGTAATTTGATCCAGAACAGCAAGGCTTGTCTTGAAATTCATTGAATTTCCATATGGTAGAGATGAATATAACATTATATTTCTATTTTTAAAAAATGTAAATAAGGTGACTCAGAGATCTGCATCTGATTTTATTGATAACATTTATGGCTCTTGACAAAACTCCTTTCAGGTTTGTTGCAAAAGCTTTTGTTGCCAGTGCATGTCTCTGTAAAAAGCAGCGTGTGACAATGACATAAGATGATTTTTTTTCACTGAAGTAGCAAAAGCAGATGTATTGCCAGTCATTGTAGAAGCTCCATCTGTGCAAAGAGTGTAAAGACTTTTTTTTCTTAGTCAAATATTTATTTGGCAAAATAACATTTTACCATTTCTAAACATCATCAGCCCTTGCAATATTCAAAAGGGACCACTCAAAAAATGCGATTTCTCTTTTTAAAAGTGTCAGTGTGCCCATCGTGAACAACAACAAGCTGTTGGCTACACTGAGAGGTGTCTATTGTTTCATCTAGTTACATCGTGAAAGTGAATGTTGAGGATGCCCATTCCTTGATGACCTCCCTCAAAAACATATCACAGCATTTGAATAAAAAACTACTTCTAAGTGTTTTTCACTGTTCTGTTCCCAAACCATCTTGATCTCTTCCAGTGCAGATAGCTGTGCTATAACCTTTGTAATACTGTGCAAGGAGAAATAGTGAGCAATCTCATGGCCGGTCTAAAAACTACCACAATTTAAATAATAATGAGCGTAAATGATATTTTGAAACTGAAATGTTGGTAAAGACGGGAGGCAGCCAAATGCCTAGGCAGCTAGAGATGAGTCCCCAGTGACATTCCCACCTTCAAGACAATAAACAGCCTGAAAAGCCAAAAGACCAGACTGCTGGTTTCAGATGAAACCCAAGACCCAGAGTGAGACCTTCTGTTCCTTTTTAGCCCGCCCTTTCCTGATTGATTATTTCTGAATAATGTCTTTTAATTAATCGAATGTTGCCTTTTCCAGCACTATCTATGGCCTGCCCCTCCCCTGTTCTGAGCCTATAAAAGTCCTAGGCTCACCCAAATTGGGGGGACATTCTTGCTTTCGGGTAGGGTGACAGCCCCCGCATCTCCTCTCAGCAGAAAACTGTATCATCACTCAATAAAACTCCGCACCTTGTTCCCTCTTTGATTGTCAGCATATGCTCATTCTTCTTGGATACTGCACAAGAGCTTGGGACCCGCTGAGTGCAGGTTCCCAGAAAGGCAGTCACACTGGCCTTTGGCCCCCACCAGCGGAGGGCAGGTGCCTCATGCAACAGAGTCAGGGGGCGACTGAACTGTTAACATACCACCATCTATCAGGATGTGGATGGTGGAATTAAAAGAGCTAATTAGCACACTAACATCCTCTCTGGGGCTTCAGGGTCGCGAGCATCCTTGCCTGGGCACCACCGCATTCCCTTCTAGGTGACACGCCTGGTCTGGCGGCGGGCCCCACCAGATCCAGCACTGGCTCACTCACGTGCTCCGGCCTTGCAAGGGGCTGGTCGCAGCAGGCTAAGTTGACAGGGTGACCCTGCTATGAGTCCGGAAAAGGGGCTGAGAGAAAAATTCTGCATCATTTTGGGGACTTATCTGGGATACCTGAATGGTGAGTAAATGTGGACCTAAACTCTTCACTTTTTTCCAAGGCTGCTTCTCCTCAGACTTTCTTCTGAATGCAGAGGAAGCGCAGAACCTCTGACTAGCCTGTTGAAAGCAAATGGCGCAGCTACGGAAGACAGGATGCAACCCTGCCACCTCTCTCTCTCTCTTTGCGGGGAAAGAAATGTTGGCTTTGTTTCCTATCACGAAGGTCTAGCCGTGGTGTAGGACTAGAATAATGTCTTGGGGCAACTGAAGGCATCCGGCTGAGGACACGCCTTGGTGTTGCTGAAAAGTAAGCCGCTGGACTGGCTCCGTCCCCAACCACCAGTTAGGACATCAGCCAAGACCCCCAAAATTTTCTGGTATTTTTCCTTTCTTCTTTGATGGTTTGAAATGGCTCCTATCCTTTTATAATAGTAAGGGTGTTGCTGCAAACTGCAGAGATATTACTAGGTAGACTGAGCATTCAGCCCAGCTATCAGATATGCAATTCAAAATAATAGGCCGGGAGGCCAAGAAGGGCGGATCACCTGAGGTCGAGAGTTCAAGACCAGCCTGACTAACATGGAGAAACCCTGTCTCTACTAAAAATACAAAATTATCGGGGCGTCGTGGCGCATGCCTATAATCCTAGCTACTTGGGAGGCTGAGACAGGAGAATCGCTTGAACCTGGGAGGTGTAGGTTGCGGTGAGCCAAGATGGCGCCATTGCACTTCAGCCTGGGCAACAAGAGTGGAACTCTCTGTCTCAAAATAAATAAATAAATAAGTAAATAAATATAAAAATCGGGTTTCCATCTGGCAAGGAAGCTACAGTGATTAAGAGTTTTTCTCCTGTTGAAGGAACCCATTTACATAAAGCAAGAGGCTTTTCCCCCCAGGCAAATTTAATTGCAGGTCAACCACTTGCATGATAAAAGCTTGTGTCTGATTTTCCACAATTTCAGCTCTTTCTCGACAGGAGATAAGACTCTCACTCAGGGCAATCTTAGAAGATTTGAGGCTCAGTATGTGCTTCTGGATCTGGGAGTCAGAATCCCAGAGTTCATCGTTTTCATTCATCACTTTGTCCAGCAAACATAGGAGCAACCAACCAACCAATTTCATTATATTCCTTGCTTCCCTACGTTTGGTCAAAAGTATTATGTATAGAGTCCTTAAACTCCTTACTTCTCACAAGCAGTGAATCGGGAGTATCAAATGCATTTATTTTACATAAATCTCTAAATAGTTCATGCCAAGGACTACCACTGTTCTCTCTACTATTAGAAGTAGAGTCCTTAGCATTTCTTGATCTATTCATATAAAGCAGCCAACTCCAGAAATCCCAAAACCAACTAAAGAAATTCATCTTTAAAATCTCGTTCCTGTAGAACCACTTCTGGTACCAAAATCTGTATTAGACAGGGTTCCCTAAAGGGAAAGAACTAATAGGATAGATAAATATATGAAGGGGAGTTTATTAGGAGAATTGACTCACATGTTCACAAGGTGAAGTCTCACAATAGGCCATCTGCAATGCTGAGGAACCAGGAAGCCGTCTGAGTCTCAAAACCTCAAAGTAGGGAAGCTGGCAGTACAGCCTTTCGTCTGTGGCTGAAGGCCTGAGAGTCCCCCGCAAATCACTAGTGGAAGTCTCAGAGTCCAGAAGCTGAAGAAATTAGAGTCCGATGTTTGAGGGCAGGAAGCATCCAGCATGGGAGAAATATGGAGGCCAGAAGACTCAACCAGTCTGCTCTTTCCATGCCTGCTTTTATGCTAGCAGCTGATTAGATGGTGCCCATCCAGTTTGAGAAGGATCTGCCTCTCCTAGTCCAGTGAGTCAAATGTTAATCTCTTTTGGCAACATCCTCACAGACACACACACCCAGGAATAATACTTTGCATCCTTCAATTCAAGAAAGTCGACACTCAATATTAACCATCACACCCCCACCCCCACATTTATCATCTATGCTTTTTTTTTTTTCTTTTCTCCATCATGTCAGGAGTTAACACATATGTGTGAGTACAGGGAGATTTTCTATAAGAGACTTTTTGTTTTTGTTTTTGTTTTTCCCTTTTGGAAAGCGTCTTACTAGGTCAGTTCTCCAATTCTTCCTTTTCTCTCTCTTGTTTGAGGAAGACCCAGATCCACAGCTTCACTTTAGCATTTGGCTTATGATAAGGAGGCAGCAAAGGAGCAGCCCTGCTAGCTGGTGGCTGCAAATGTAGCCAGGGCCACCTGGGACTTAATTGAAATGAATCCATGCACTCCCTGAGGCAGCTTTTTTGTTCTAAACTCATTTCTAAGCTTCAGGTTGAAGCCCTAGAAAGAAAATCTGTGTTGGCTCTGGAAGTGGCTGGCCAGATCCCACACTCATTCACTCATATTCCCTCCTGCAAGTGGCTGAGTGCAGCAGGTCGATAGATGGGGTGCCCCTGCTGCAAGTCCGACAAAGCTTCCAAGAGAAAATTTCTGTATCACTGGTATAAAAAAATAGACTATTTCTACTGGTGACAAACATCACAGGATCTACCAACAATACTGTGGCTTGTTGCCTACATTTACAAGAAAGAAAATAATATGGAATACCTAAAATCTACCCCAAGCCTGTGGTGATAGTCTGTGGATTCCAGCTCAAGGAGCCTCCATTAAGAGGGTTATCCATAGATGGAACTATGGCTCATAATTACACCTGTTTACACACAGCCTCTTCAATTTTCTACAGGTGAATTATTAAGGTTGCTGTTATGCATGTGATTTTTTCCTACTTTTCTTAGGGAGTTGAAGCATGAAGCAAATTGACTTTCTGTTCTCTTATTTTATTTTATCTTGTTTCACTATTTCTCTCCCAGCATATTGTAAGATAGAAGGAGAAATGGAAAATTTAAGATCTCCTTCCATATTCAGACTTACCATCTAGTCAAAATACATTAAAAACCTCTTAAGACCACTATGAAATGAACGAATTAAACAAATCATGAGCATGAGGTAGTGAGGAAAAGTCAGGTGATTAAAAAAAACTGATGTATCAAGTGTAAATAATGATGCAAAGTAGAAATGGTGGAAAAAAAACTCCTTTGCAGTTTTCTCGCAATATAATTATATATATATATATATTTTTTTTTTTTTTTTTTTGAGATGGAGTCTCGCTGTCTCCTAGGCTGGAGTGCAGTGGCGCCATCTCGGCTCACTGCAACCTCTGCCTCCCAGGTTCATTCCATTCTCCTGCCTTAGCCTCCTAAGTAGCTGGGACTACATGCACCCATCACCGTGCCTGGTTAATATTTTTGTATTTTTAGTAGAGACGGGGTTTCACGGTGTTAGCCAGGATGGTCTCGATCTCCTGACCTTGTGATCTGCCTGCCTTGGCCTCCCAAAGTGCTGGAATTATAGGTGTGAGCCACGGCACCCGGCCCCTATATTCTGTTGTTTTAACTGGGCTGAATTTTGAGAACATGAAAGTTATCCTAATTCAAATACAAATATAATATTTTTTAAATTAAAAAAATTCTCGTGCAAGCTCTTTACTTTGATAAATCATTTTTCTCACCTATTGAGACCATCCTGGCTAACACGGTGAAACCCCGTCTCTACTAAAAATACAAAAAAGAAAAAAAATTAGCCGGGTGTTGTGGCGGGCACCTGTAGTCCCAGCTACTCGGGAGGCTGAGGCAGGAGAATGGTGTGAACCCGGGAGGCGGAGTTTGCAGTGAGCCAAGATCACGCCACTGCACTCCAGCCTGGGCAATAAAGAGAGATTCCATCATTAAAAAAAAAAAAAAAATAGAAATAATAATATCTACATGAGGGGATTTTTAAAAGTTCATGAAAAAGTTACTATAAGATATAAATTAAAAATGACTTCTATTTCTCAACACAAGATCTATCAATTTCAAGACACTTTTGTAAGTAATGATACCAGTCACAGTACATTTCTAAAGCATTGGTGATTCTGGAAATTTGACCATGTCACTACAGTATTTGTTATATTACTAACGGAGGATGCCCTTTAAGGATTTTAATAAGATTAGAAAACAAAAAAGAAGCCAGAAGAATCCAAATCAGAGCTGCGTGATGGATGCCTAATTATTTCCCACTGGAATTCTCACAAAATTGCTGTTATTTTGTGAGAGGAATGATCAAGAGCACTGTTGTGGTGGAGAAAAGCTCTGGTGAATTTTTTGGGGGTATTTTTTGCTAAATCATTGGTTACCTTTCTCAAAACACTCTCATAATAAGCACACATTATTATTCTTTGGCCCTCCAGAAAGCCAAAGCAAAATGCCGTGAGCATTTCAAGAAAATTGTTGCCATTGCTTTTGTTTCTGATTCATCTGCTTTTTCTTTGACTGGACCACTTCCATCTCTTGGTAGCCATTGTTTTGATGTACTTTGTCTTCAGGATCCTACTGGTAAATCTATATTTTATCTCCTGTAACAATTTTTCAAAGAACTGCTTCAGGCTTTTATTCTCATTTGTTTAAAATTTCTACTGAAAGCTCTGCTCTTGTCTGTAGATGACCAAGGTCCAATGGCTTAGATACCCATGAGGTGGAAAGCCTGCTCAATTTTAATTTAGTAGAATTCTGTATGCTGAACCAGCTGAGAGGTCTATGGTGTTGTCTATTGTTTCTGCTGTTAGTTATCAGTCCTCTTAAATTAGGGCATAAAGATTTTTTTTTTTTCCTCAAAAATTGGTATGGATGGTCAGCTGCTGTGGGCTTCATCTTAAACATTGTCTCTTTCCATCTTAAAATGAGTTATTCATTCGTAAACTGCTGATTTCTTTAGGGAGTAGTTCCCATAAACTTTGCATAAAGCATCATTGATTTCACCATTATTCCTTCCAAGCTTTGCCATAAATTTCATGTTTTTTCTTGCTTCTATGTTAGCAGAATCCATGCTGCTCTGATAGGAACCCTTTAAATTGATATATTTTCCTTCTTAGTGCCTCAAACTAGATCCTGTTTAGACATGTTATAACAAGTTAGTAAAAATTTATTTTGCTGCAAAAATTTGAAATATATTCATAGTTTTTCATATTTCACATTTCCAATGAACTTTTCTGAAAGCTTAATGGCAGTGGACTTACGGGAGAGTGAGAGAAGAATAATTTGGGGCACTATGGATAGCCTACTATGGATAGGGCACTATGGATAGCCAATAGTTTCAAGAAATGTTGCTGTAGGTGGGAAACAAAAAACAAGGCAATAACTAAAAAATGAGCCAAGAATAATAGCTTTTTGTTTGTTGTTAAGATTGTGGGATGAAGGGTATGCTTGTATGTCAATGTGAATGCAGTAGGAAGCAAACAATGTATAATGAAGGAAAAAGGGAAGAATTGTTGTAGCATTATTCTTCAGTAGGTGTAAAAGAAAATCTAGTGCATATAGAGAGGTTCTGGATATAAACAGGCACATGGATAGCTCATCTATATCATCAGGGAATATAAGGGTATAGAGGCTAATTTGGAGGATAGATCTGGTAATGGGAGCCTGTGGAAGTTTGTTTTTTAAAACATTTTGTTATGGAAACTTTCAAATATATATATAAAAAGAGAAAAAGATTGCATCATCTTGCCTATCTTGTTACATTAAAAAACACACTTTTTTGCTAGACTACTATAATTTAAAAACCAGACATCGTATCATTTTTCTCATAAATTCTTCAGTAGTTATTCTAATATATAATTACTAATGGAACCTTTTCTTTGAACATAACTATCATCTCATTTTCATAAGAAATTTTAAAATAATAATATCATCCAAATTTCATTTCATGTTCAAATTTCACCAATTATCTGAAAACTGTCTATTTACATTTAACTGTATAAATAATGATCAAAACAAGGTCTACAAATTGCATTTAGTTAATATGTTTCTTTAATCTATTTCAATGTATACCATGTTTTTTAAATACCTCTTCTTTGTTGAAGAATCCAGGCCATTCATGCTCTAAAATTTTCTATATTCTGTATTTGTTCATTTCCATTCTTATGTTCCTCTTGCTTATATGTTTTCTTTACACTAATAGTTGAATCTGAATGATAGATTGATTCACATTCTATTCTGTTTCTTTGGCAAGAATTCTTAATAGGCTTTGTTATGCACTTTTCATCGAATTAAACCATCATGACTTATTGTTCCATTTCTATCTATTCTAAAATTATTAATGAGATTAAGTGGTGTCAATCTTCTCCTCTCATTATAAATACTAACCTTTCACCCAATAGATTGACACTCAATAATATTCATTGCTTACATCCATTATTTCATTTAAGATAGCAAAATTGATATTTTCCAATTCTAACATTCTCTCTGTATTTTTTTATTAGCTGGAATTGTTCCATATGAAATAACTTTCTATCATTAATTATTCAATTACCTTGTACATAGTAAAGCAGGATAAATGCTTAACTATTTTTCTTTATCAAAATTTTAAAGTAATGATTTGGTGCTTAGCAGCTTCTATGATTATCAGATTTCTCTTTGAAGAATCATTATAAACTCTCAGAATTTTAAAGTAAAGTTCATGTGCTTTAACACATTTTAGACATTATTTTTTCATGTTCCAATTGTCTAATATTTAGGCGAAGACAGAGTCCTTTTAAATTGGCTTTTGTGTTCTTTTGGATTAATCCCATTGCTATTTTTAAGTTTTGTTCTCTTTTAAATAACAAATAATTATTGTATACATTTATAGAATAAAATGTGATATTTTGATATATGTATAGCTTGTGAAATAATCTGTTTGATAGTTTCCTTACCTCCTGGCACAATGCTATCACCCAGTCTCATGATGTGATTTTTCTGCTTCAGACATGAAAAAGACCATGGAAAGGACTTCTAGGTCCCTTTAGAGAGAAATGGTATGTAGAAATCACATTCTGGTCAAAAAGAATGCTAATTATTATTGGGTTTTCATTGCTTGTAGGATATCTCAGTCAACATTGGTAGAATGTTTCATAATTTTACAAAAATAAAATATAAATTGTGAATTCTTCTATCTCTTCTTAATAATTAATAGTACGGGACTTTGTTTCTCTTCTTTGATTTTATATTTTTATCTTTTTACACTAAAAATATTTACCCTATGACATTCACATAACTATGTGACTTGTTACACAATATATTAATGATAGATCCAAAGTAACAACACTGATATTTATATTAACAACAGGGTTACAAAATATACCTCAAGATTTCCTTGCCATTCTTAGGCTATATGCCACCATAATATACAGAAAAAAATAATCTGTTTTAAATTACTTTAAAAAACTCTTCTATTTATGGTTATAAGTATCTTAATATACAGTTGTAATAATTTATTTCACTTTGTTTTCAATTGTTAACGTTTGGATTTTCCTCTCTCTAATTTTTTATTACAATTATGTAAAACATTGAGAGGGTCCCAAAGACAAAATTATAAAGAAGCTATATTCACTTTATGTTTTCTCTCCACTATAAAAATCGTGTGTTAGTTATAGTCTAATCATGCCATTATTTTCATTTTAAAAAACAATGTTGTACCGCTTGCATTTTTCACATATAACTTAAGTATCATTCTATAACATACTGTGGAGGACAGATTTAGGATATTTCATTGTGTGAATTTATTATAATTTATTTGACTTTACCTTATTTGGGAACATATGGATTATTTCCATGCCTTTGCCATTAAAAATAGTGTTGTAATCAACGTGCTTGTTCATATGTCATTTAGTGTTTTTTACTTGAGTAACTTTGGGAAGGATTTCTAGAAGTGGATTTGCTGGCTCAAATGATGAATGCAGATATGTTTTGCTAGTTACTGCCAAATTTTCCACATAAGAGTTTCTACCATTTTGCACTCTTAATAGCAATATACAAGAGTGTATGTCTCTAATAAAATATGTTGTCAAACATTAGTATTTTTGGTAATCTGATAGATGCTAATACATTGTAATCAATGTAATTTTTATTTGCCTTTCTCATAGTTGAAATGCTGCTTAAGATTTTTTCACAAGTTTGAGGGCCATTTTATTTTTTCTATCATCTCTTCACATCTTTTGCCAATTTTTCTGTCAGGATGTTGATAATATCAATTTGGAGGAGATCTTTATATATACAAATTTTAGCTTTTTGTCTCTAGGCCAAAATTATCAGTAAGCCTTTTCTTTGTATTTTATAATTGTATATGGTATTTTTACCATGCAAATTTAAAAAACTATATATAGAACAATGTTTCATTGTTTTCATTTATTATTTCTGGATTTGGGGATCATCATTTGAAAGATTACTACAGCTTCCCATGATAAAGAAATTGACCCACGTTTTCTTCTAATAATTACATATTTTTATGTTTTACTTATAGATCTCTGATACATTTGGAATTTACATTAGTGCATCATATGAAGACTATATCCAGTTTTATATTATTCCATATAGCTATCTGGCTTTTAAAAATATCACTTATTAAAATGTCCCTCTTTTCTCTACAGATTGAAGATTTTGTCCTCATCATTTATTGAATTCCCACGTGAGCTTGAGCCAACTGGGGAAGTTAAAAAATTCTATCTCATTAATTTGTCTATTGAAGCACCAAAGTCACTTGATTTTAAAAGAAGTTTTCAGTCTGTTTAAATGTTTATTAGGGTTAGCCCACTCTCATTATTCTTTATTACAGATTTTTATGTCATTCTTTCTCGTTCACTCTTTCAAATAAACTTCATAATCACTTGGCAAGCTAACACTATTTTTAATTGTTTTACATTAAAATATATTCTCTTCTGATCATTTCAACTTTCTTAGTAAAACAGAATCAACCAAAAGTAAAGATGGAAGAGATATTAGTATTTGAGGAGGAAAAAGGTATAAAGTAGCTATCTAGAAGAAAGGAGAGCTGTCATTATATGACATCATTAAGGGCTCATTTTAGGTTTGTGTTCTTGAATTTAAAGGGAGATCAGTCTATAGATTGTGTGTTTTCCTCTAGTCACATTCAGCTGCAGTGTACTGATGGGCAATAAACAGGTAACTGCATTTAGTTTGGCCAATTTTGTTTAGGAAAGGCAAAGAGTAGAAGCTGAAGTGTAAATAAAAAGAATGATTAAAATAATTAACCATGGAGTTTAATTTTATAAGAAAAGAGACAAGAATATTAAAGGAATAAAGGGTATATCAATAAATTTTATTGCTAGTTTTAGTGTATTAGAGTAAATGAGCTCATGCTATTAGTGTGAATTATAATAATTAAACATTTGTACCATTTATTTAGCACTTAATGTGTTCCAGACACTCTGAGAGTAGTTACATATGTATTACATATTTCTTAGTTATCTGAGGTAAGTACTGTTGTAATACTCATTTTTTAAATGAGTAGATCAGTCTATTATGAAATAAGAAGCTGAGAGATACCTATAAAAAATCCATGCATAACATCATATTTATTGATGAAAGATTGAATGCATTTCTTCTAAATTTGAGAACGAGAAAAGGATATGTGCTTTTGCCACTTCAATGTTTTATTGGAGGTTCTATCAAAGACAAGTAGGCAAATCAAAGAAATAAAAGTCATGTAGATTAGAAAGTAAGAAAAAAATATATTTGCAGTTGAAATGATCTTATATATTAAAAATCCCAAGGAATACCTGAAAAAGCTATTAATACGAATAAATGAGCTCAGTGAGATTGCTGGATATGAGGTCAATATACCAAATTAGTTGTATTTCTAAATAGTAGAAATGAAAAATCTAAAAATGCAATTGATAGGCTCATCCTTTCTAGTAACTGACCCCTTGCCTAAAATCTTAGCTTTTACTCTGTATCTGTTTCCAAAGAAATGGGTACTTGATTTTCTTTGTGTACTTGATAAGTAAGTAACCCACTTACTTATTTGGATTGTCTGCTCACACACATGAACTCACACAACACACAAAAAGTAGTACAGATAGTAGTTGTTGGTTCTTCTTGTCTTGATGGTGAAAATATTTTCTGTTCAATACTAGAGCATTAAACTGAGAGTTCTTATGGAATCCAAATTGTATTATTTTGTTTATTTGACTTCTTTACTTAATTTTCTTAATAATTGCCACTTTTTAATTGCCAATTAATAATAAATTGGCGTGGCTGGAAGATCCTCTGAACAGCTGCACAGCTGGATGGGCATATGTTTGAGATTTTAAAATAGTCTCCTATTTATTCCTTTTAATCAAAAACACTTGTGCTCAAAGAAGCACTTATTAGCAAGGGATACTGAGTATATAAGAAAATGCCTTTTGTTAAAATAATCTTTTTAGCTTTATCCTTTAACTTTCATGCTGAACTTCTATCAAGAATTTTAACCTGAAATTTGTTTCTGAAAATTCCCACTTTTTAATGATTTATTTTGTTTATAATTGACATAATTGGACATGTTCATGTAGTACAGTATGATATTTTTATACCTGTATACATTGTGTAATGATTAAATAAGGGTAATTAGCATATACATCACCTCAAATATTTATCATGTTGTGGTGAGAAGATTCAAAATTCTCCTGTAGCTATTTTGAAATATGTATTGTTGTAAACTATAGTCACCTTACGGCACAAGATAAAACTACAACCTATTTCTCCTATCTAACTGTAACTTTGTCCCTGTTGACTAACCTCTCCCCATTTCCCCCTCCCCTACCATCTCTAGGCTCTGGAAACCACAATTTTATTCTCGCCTTATTTAAAATCAACATTTTTAGATTCCACATATAAGTGGACTCATGTGGTATGTGTCCTTCTATACTTGGTTTATTTCAGTTAACATAATGTCCTATAGATTAATCCATGTTGTCACAAATGAAAGAATTCCATTCTTTTTATGACTGAAGAGTATTCCATTGTTTATATATTCCACATTTAAAATCTATTCATCTGGCTTAGTGCAGTGGCTCACGCCTGTAATCCCACCATTTTGCGAGGCCGGGGTGGGCAGATGACAAGGTCAGGAGATCGAGACCATCCTGGCTAACACGGTGAAACCCTGTCTCTACTAAAAATACAAAAAACAACAACAACAACAACAACAACAACAAATTGACCAGGCTGGTGGCACACACCTGTAGTCCCAGCTACTCAGGAGGCTGAGGCAAGAGAATTGCTTGAACCCAGGAGGCAGAGGTTGCAGTGAGCCAAGATCACGCCACTGAACTCCAGCTGGGGCAACAGAGTGAGACTTTGTGTCAAAAATAAACAAATAAACAAATAAAAATCAATTCATCTGTTGCTAAACACTTAGGTTGACTCCATACCTTTACTATTGTGAATATTGCTGCAATAAAAATGTGAATGCAGATATCTCTTTGACATACTGATTTTATTTACTTTGGATAAAACATTGATGAAAAAAATTGAAGCAGACACACATAAATGGAGATATATCTTGTGTTTTTGAATTTCAAAAATTAATTTAATATAAATGTCTATATTACCCCAAATGGTCTATAGATTCAATGTAATCAGTGTCAGAATAATAATGACATTTTTCACAGAAACAGAAACATCAATTCTATAATTTTATGGAACCAAAAAAACCCAAATAGCCAAAGCAATCCTGAGCAGAAGCTTAAGGCATCATATTACCTGACTTCAAAATATACTACAAAGCTATAGTAACCAAAACAGCATGGTACTCAATTAAAAATATACATATCAATCAATTGAACAAAATAGAGAATGCAGAAATCCACACATATATGGCTAATTGAATTTTTGACAAAGGCATCAATAACATATGTTGGAGAAAGAACAATCTCTTCAATAGATACTGCTGGAAAAACTGGATATCCATATGCAGGGCAAAACTAGACTCTTATCTCTCACCACACACAAAAATCAACTCAAAATAGATTAAGGACTTAAATTTAAGGCCTTAAACTATGAACGTAGTAGAAGAAAACATGGTGGAAACATTTCAGGACAATGGTGTAGGCAAGAATTTTTGGATAAGGCTTTAAAATATAGGCAACAAAGCAAAAATAGACAAATGGGATTACATCAAATGAAGAAGCTTCTGTATGGCAAAGGAAACAACAAACTGAAAAGAAAACTTACAGAAAAAGAGAAAATATTCACAAACTGTGTCTCTGAGAAGATGTTAATATTCAGAATACATAAGCAACTCAAACAACTCAACAGCAAATAAACACATATAATCTGACTAAAAATAAGGAACAACTCTGGATCTAAATAAACGTGTCCTGAAGGAAAACATACAAATAGCCAACAGGTATATGAGAAAATACCCATCATCACTAATCATCAGAGAAATACAAATAAAAAAATCACAATGAATTAGCACCTCACCACAGTTAGAATGGCTATTATCAAAAATACAAAATAATAATAATAATAATAATAACAGTTACTGGTGAGAATGTGAATAAAAAGCAACTCTTACACACTTTTGGTAAAAACGTTAGTACAGCTATTAAGGACAAAAAGTATAACTACCATATGATACAAAATATCCTTATTTCTGATCTTTGTTTCATATTTCCACCATATAGTGGATACCTTGCTCTCCCCTATAACTTTCCCTATCCTCTACGATTATATCAAATAGGTTTTTCATGGGAGATAACGTCCTGCGTCCATCTGGCTTTGCACATTTCTGTGTGAAATTAGTATTGTAATAATAAATGGCATGTTTTCAAGGCTACTTTCCAATCTTACAGTTAACTTTAGAATCACAGAAAGCAGACAATTTTTGTAGAGGATTATTCAGGTTGATTTGTATCCTAAAACATTTTTCCCCACCCACCCCATTTTCTCCCCAAATTCCCCGGTTATTTCAGATTTAAATAAGTCAAATTTTCTCTACTTCAAAAAAAATCTGATCCAGAATATAAGACTAATGCTCTCTTGCCCTTTAATACCACCAAGTAAATATATCTGGGTTCTAAATGGATTGTACCACTTCTTAGAAAATAATAAGATCCACGAGGACTTGGTACTGTGAATAGTCTATGACTTTGAGCTAACCATTTTCTTCCTCTAATTTTCCTTTTATTAATCTACAAAATAATAGAACATTCTAGAATCTATACAATTTACAAGATGCTTCTAGGATCTAAGAATTTGTGCTCTATTTTCTTTCTTTCTTTTTTTTTTTTTAAGATCCTGAACAACACCCTGAATGTGCTTTATTTTTCCATGAGTTTTAACTTTTTTTTTTGCAGTGTCAATAACAGAGATCTACCTCTATTATTGATCATGTGAAAATTGTTATCATACCTAACCCAGTAATCGTCACTGGTTTTTAACCAAGTCAACCAAGACTTTGTTTCCTACAGAAGCCATTACCATGAGTTCAATAGATATGGGAGTTCACTGTGTTCTATATTATCAGTACCCAATGTTTTCCTCTAATTTCCAGCATTCTTTTCAAAATTATTTACTCAGTACTTAATAAACAACTATCACACTAGACAATTTTCTAGGTGATAGGAACACAAAGATCAATAATAATAATTTTATGCCAAGTTTTCAACCGGAGATAATTCTGCAGTCTCCCCAGGGAGATTTGACAATGTCTGCAGATATTTGTGGTTGTCACAACTCAGCAGGTGGATGCTACAGGCATACAGTGTGTGAAGGCAAAGAGATACCGCAAATATCCAGCAATGCATAGAAAAGTGCTCCACTAAAGAAAGTTATTCAGCCTAAAATCCCAGTAGAGCTGAGTTTGAGAAGCATTGATCTATCCCATTAAGAACACATCTATGCAAGGCCGGGCGCAGTGGCTCATGCCTGTCACCCTAGCATTTTGTGAGGCCGAGGTGGGCAGATCACGAGGTCAGGAGATTGACACCAGCCTGACCAACATGGTGAAACCCCGTCTCTACTAAAAATACAAAAATCAGCCAGATGTGGTGGTGCATGCCTGTAGTCCCAGCTACTCAGAAGGCTGAGTCGGGAGAATTGCTTGAATCCGGGAGGCGGAGGTTGCAGTGAGCCGAGATCACACCACTGCACTCCAGCCTGACGACAGAGCAAGACTCTGCCAAGAAAAAACAAAAACAAAAACAAAAACAAAAACAAAAAAAACCATGAAAACATCTATACAATTCACCCATTACGTTGTAAATGTTTGAGGAAAATACACTGGAATGCATATTAAAAGAGAGTATGCACCTCCTTCTAAAGGTTGTACTATAGGAAAGAAAGTAGATGGCTAAGAGTAAACTTTAAATATAGGTAAAAATACAAGTTCAGGGTAGGTGTAATAAGTAATATGCAAGCCCAGCACAAAATCAAAGAGCAACTATGTGAAAATTAAAATAAAAGTACAATGATGCAATAAGTGATTCCCGTAACTATGTGCAGTGGCACTGAGAGTATGTATGTACATGTTCCCAGTTCAAAGTTTAGACCTTCTAAAATGGAAAGCCTGTAGTTTCATCTTTATATATAAACCATAGAAATTTGGAACATCTACATTCTTTGACTGTCTGAGCAATAGCCACTATATTTCAACAACTGTATTGAGGTTTAATAAATATTGCATATATAAAGAGTACAATCTAAGTTTTGACATAAGGTACACTGTCATGAAATAACAAATACAATAAAGATAATAAACATATGTACCCCCCAAAGTTTTATACACTTTTGTAACTTTTTTTGTCCCATCTTTTCTCCCTCTCCCCAGGTCAGCAATGCTTTGAATTTGACCATGCAGATTATGTTACATTTTTAAAGAGTTTTATATAAGTGGAATCAATTCTATCCAGTATAATTATTTTGAGATTTATTTATGTGCCTGCATTTAACACTGGTTTTATTATTTTTACTGCTTTGAAGTATTCTATTATAGGGATACACCTCAGTTTATACATTTACATATTGATGTGTATTTAGGTTACTTTCACTTTTTGCTAATACAAATAAAGCTGTTCTGAAGATTCAGGTAGAAATGCTTGTAAGGATATATGCTTCCTTTTGTCATGGATAAATACCTAGAAGTGAAATGGCTGGGTCAAATGATATATTAATATGTAAATATTTAAGACACTGTCAAACTGTATTCAAATGTGATTGTACCCTTTTGCAATGTATGAGAGCTCCCATTTTTCCACATCTTCACCAAAACTTAATATGATTAGTCTTTAAATTTTATTTATTCTAATTAATTTGTAGTGGTATCACATTGTGGATTCAATTTGCGCTTCCCTGACAGTTAAGCATATTTATCAGTATTATATGTGCTTAAGCTATATCTCCTTTGATTCATGTCTATATTGGAGATACTTGTTTTTCTTATTACAGTTTGGGTATCCTAATACAAAAATTAAAAAAAAAAACCCGAAATGCTACAAAATCTAAAATCTTTTGAGCAATGACATGACAATCAAAGGAAGTGTTCATTGGAGCATTTTGGATTTCAGATTTTTGAATTATGGATGCTGAATTCAAATATTCAAATAATTCAAATATTTCAAGTCTGCAAAAATCCCAAATTTGAAACACTTCTGGTCTAAAGCATTTCTGATAAGGGATACTCAACCTGTATTGAGATTTGAGATTTTTTTAAAAATATGTTCTTTATACAAGACCATTGTAAGAAATATTAATTGCAAATATTTTCTCTGCGTTGGTGGGTTTTCTTAACATTATGTAAACAGTGTCTCTTAGAAAACAAATGGTTTCAATTATCAGGGGAAACCCCATCCCTGATATTCAATGTGGCTTCTTTTCTATTTCCCTATGTGTTGGCTGGTCTGAGAAACAAAGGGAAAGAGTACAAAAGAGAGAAATTTTAAAGCTGGGTGTCCAGCAGAGACATCACATGTCGGCAGGTTTCACGATGCTCCCTGAGCTGTAAAACCAGCAAGGTTTCATTAGTAATTTTCAAAGGGGAGGGAGTGCGTGAATAGGGTGTGGGTCAGAGAGATCACACACTTTAAGGGTAACAAAAGATCACAAAGCAGGAGGTCAGGGTGAGATCACAAGGTCAGGGTGAAACTAGAATCACTAATGAACTTCCATGTCCAGCTGTGCATGCATTGTCATTGATAAACAAGGTTCAAGAACAGAGAACCGGTCTGACTATAGTTTGCCAGGCTGGAATTTCCTAATCCTAGCAAGCCTGGGGGCGCTGCAGGAGACTAGGGTGTGTTTCATCCCTATCTACATCTGCATAAAGGCAATCACTCCCAGAGCGGCCATTCAGAGGCCTCCTCTAGGAATGCATTCTTTCCCACAGCTGTTAATTATTAATATTCCTTACTGGGGAAAGAATTCAGCGACATTTATCTTACCCATTTACAGTAGTAAGAGAAATATGACTCTGCTCCGCCTGGCCCGCAGACAGTCAGACTTTAAAGTTATCTCCCTTGTTCCCTGAAAATCGCTGTTATCCTGTTTTTAATGTGCCCAGATTTCATATTGTTCAAATACACATGCTCTATAAACAATTTGTGCAGTTAACACAATCATCACAGGGTCCTGAGGTGACATTCATCCTCAGCTTACGAAGATCACAGGATTAAGAGATTAAAGTAAAGACAGGCATAGGAAATCACAAGAGTATTGATTGGGGAAGGGATAAATGTCCATGAAATCTTCACAATTTAAGTTCTTGTGCCGCTGCTTCAGTCAGTCCCTCCATTCAGGGACCCTGAATTCTCGCAACATTCAATTTTGATAATGCTTTCTTTTTACACGTTGGGTTTTGGGTATCATATCCAAGAAATAGTTACCTAACCCAAGGTCACAAATATTTGCTTTAAAGTTTGTGTTTAGTAGGTTTACATGTCAAGGTTTTACATTTGAATCTAGAATCAATTTTGAGTTAATTAACAAACATGTTGGAGGCATGGGTACAAATTTATTCTTTTGCATTTGGATACCCAATTTTCCTAGCATGGTTTCTTGAAAAGACTATTTATCCTTTGTCTAAATTGCCTTCATATACTTGTCAAAAATCGGTTGTTAATAGAGGAAAACATTCTGGAATAATTGCAGAGTTTGAAGCACGAGAAATCCATTTCTTCACCTAGACGACAATTGCACTGGCAGAATATGTCTGATGTAATGATTTTGGAGCTCTGGAGTCAATTCAAAGGCATGCAACTTACAGATGAAGTTTTAGACTGTAAATTAGGGTTAATTTCAGTCGATTTCAGCTATTACATTGGTAGTACATAGACATCCACCACCACCAGCCCTGCAGCAGACAGTTATGTGTGTGTTCCTGGAGCAGCTTGCATTCAGCTTCCAGAGGCAGAATGGGAAATATGGATGCTCCACTCCCGATGAATGAGATCTATGTTCTGATTGCTGATTGCTGCTTCTGATTGCAGACGTGCAGACACAGAGGTGAGCAGCCATTATTGCAACCCTCACCAACTTTGTTGCAACTTCTTCCTCTCTGGCTGAAGTAATTCTCCTCCCTCCCTGAATTCATTCTCTCTTTTTCCCCTGTAAGTAACCAGACATTTAAGAACTGGGACATTCAAAAGCACCCACGTGTGAAAAATTTAGAAATTCACCACACATGCCCAACCAAAGGCACAAGATCAGAAAATACCTGAAAAGGCCTGAAGTTTACACCTCAGAATTATACAGCCTACAAGATTTGTAAAAATAAATAAATCAGTAAAACCTGGGGAAGAGGGAAAACCTGAATTCCAAAGTTCCCACACTATAAGATACAAATAGGCATCTTTGACAAAAAATCACAAAGCCTACAGAGAAATAGAAAAATGTGGCCCATTCAAAGAAGAAAAATTAAAAGTCCAGAAACTATTGTGGACAAAAACCTGATACAGACTTACTGTATCTTACTGTATCTTATGATAAAGACTTATATAAGCACTTTAAATACCTGTATTGAAAATAATCGATGAACTAAAGAAGAAGTAGAGAAAGTGAGGAAAATAATGTATTAACAAAATAGAAATATCAATAAAGAGAGAAAACAGTAAAAGAAACAAAAATTATGGAATTAAAAAGTACAAAAACTGAAATAAAAAATTCACTAGAGGGACTAATAAACAGATTTGAGCAGGCAAAAGAAAGAACCAGTGAAATTAAAGATATAACAATTGAAATTATCAAGTCTGAAAAAAAGAGAGAAATAAAAATTAAATAAATGGGAACAGAGCCTAAGGGACCTGTGTGACACCATCAAGCAGACAAAAATATACACTGTTACAGTTTCAAAGGAAACAAGAAAAAAGAGGAGGAGAGATATTATTTGAAGAAATAATGGCCAAAATTGGATAAAATTTGGTGAAACATTTGACTATAAACATCAAATAAGCTCACAAAATCCCAAGTAAAATAAATTCAAAGATATTCTCATTGGAACACAATTATAATCAAATTATCAAAAGACAATGGAAAACAGAGAGTCTTGACAGCAAGCAGCAAGACAGAAATGACTCATCACAATGAAGGGATTCTCAATTAATTTAGCAGCAGAGTTCTCATCAGAAATTTTGAAGACCAGAAGGAAATGGGCAGATATATTCAATGCACTAAAAAATCATCAACTGAGAATCCTGTATCTGGCAAAACTCTCCTTTAAAAAGAGACACAAACTAAAACTTTCCAGATTAAAAAAAAAAAAAACAAAAAAAAACGCTGAGGGACATTGTTACCACCAGACCTATCCTGTAAGAAATATTAGAGTGTTCCCTTTAATGAAAGAATAGTACTCAAAAACTCAAAGATTTCTAATGAAATGGAGATCATGGTAAAGAAAATACATGGGCAGGTGACATTATCAAGATGGCTGACTAGAAGCTGCTAGTCCTAATCCCCCTTCACAAAGGCAGCCAGGACAATGAATAAACAATTACATTTAAATGAAAATAGCTGAGAGAGAGTGCTGGACTGTACGAGAGAAGTAATAGAAATCCTGGTGAACACAGAAACTCAGGATGGCCACATAGAGAATAGACAGAAAGGTTTCTACCACTCCAAACCCCAACTGGAATCAGGTTGGAACCAAGTAAAAGTAGTCCCCTGCATCACAGGAAATGGTGTCTAATTATAAAATCTAAAAATATAATAACTATGGCTTATAATTACACTTTTTGTTTTTACATGATTTAAGAAACTAATGAATTAAAATTATTAGTCTATGTTTTTAGACACATGACGTATAGGGGTATAGTTTCATGACATAAACTAAAGGTGGTAGGACATACCTTCATAGAAGCATACTCTTTATATGTTATTGAAATTTAGCTTATGCCTTGGACTGATGCAGTCTACAAATTTAAAAATAAATAAATAAATAAATAAATAAATAAATAAATCCCTGGAAAAGAGGGAAATCCTGATTTGCAAAGTTACTACATTATAAAAATTCACATTAGAGTGTTTTAATTTTAATATGTAAAATGTAATTCTCATGGTAACCATAGAGGAAATACCTATATAATATGCATAAAAGGAAATGAGAAAAAATATGAAATGTTTTACTACAAAAAATAAACTAAACCCAAAAGAAAATAATATTTTTTCAAGATTATGGCTAGGAGACAATGTTAGTGTGCCCCTCCCGTGTGGAAAGACAGAATAGCAGGTAGAGATTCACATTGTGATTTTTTTTTTTTTCCAAGAACCACCATAGGAACTTAAAAAACTGAAAGAATCCACATGCTCTTTGAATGAAGCACCAGGCTTCAGCCTACTCCATAAGACAGGTGAAAAATTTTAAGTTTCCAGAGTGTGAAAGGCTTGCTGTTCAAATCATTTTCATAACAAAATATTTTGTTATCAAAAAATTGTTTGAGGAGCACACATCCCTGCCAGGGAATCTGAAAATCTAGGCCACAGGAGATGGCCTTGACCCTATCCAGAGCTGGAACAAATTTAGGGAGTTGCATGAAATATAAAAGTAGAAGCAGCAACGGGCAGTGACTTGTAGGCATTTCCAGTCTCCAGCATATACTGAGGGAAGGCATTCCTGACTATATCTCACAGGGGCCCTCAGAGAAGTCAGCCAACAAGCTCAGGGGGTGTTTGCAGGGTCAAAGAAGCTCCCAACTGAATTTTGTGATATAATCTCAAGTGGGGACAAACTCCCTTGAACATAGCCTGGGTTGGGGTGGTGAGCAGAATATGCACTGCAGAAATGAGTACAGGAGATGGGTGCCCAGCCTTATTAGCAGATGGGGAGGGATGTGGCCTAAAAGCCATGGTTGCTATCTCTGCGGGGAAGCTTATGGCCTGGGGCAAGTGTAAGTTGTGTGCTCAGGCTGCCGAATCTAAACTGGGCAATGTTAATGGGGCATTGCAGGAATGAAACTGGCCTTGTAAACTGTGTGGAAGCTGAGTGAAGCTTACTGCTGCCCGCTACTCCCCTTTCAATTTGTGAACTCTTCTGCACAACAGAGGCAGTTATACTCCCTTCTGAAACATTATCCCAGGGGCCTGAGAACCACCTCCCATCTCCATAGGGGCTGCAACCTGACCCACCCAAGGAGAATATGAGCTCAGACCCACATAAACCTTTCTCCATCTGGTGGCATTTATCCACCTCTGGCAGCTAAACACAAAAGACATAAACTTTTGGGAGCCTTATGACCCTGCCCATTGCCTGAGAAACCAGAATACTTCCCCTGGGCAACTTAGGAAAAGCTCAAATCTCACTGCTACTAACACAGCTGGTGCTCTCTTGCAAGCACCACCTCCAGGCTGAAGGTCAACCAACACACATCATTTAAACACCTCTCAGTTGAATAACACTGTGTCCAGGAAGGAGAAAATGGCTGTGTGGTCTCAGCTAACGCCACTGTTTGCAACACTCTGGCTAAACAGAAATCCTGAGTTTGTCCACGTGACAAGTTCACTACCAGTATAACCAGCATTCAAGAAAGCCATCACACCAAGCCTATCTACAACCAAAGCATGTTACAGAAGCTATGTCATTGCCCTTCTACATCCATCAGAGCAGGTGTTAGTACACACTGCTGGGATATTTGAAGAAATGTCACATCACTGAATCCTTTGCAGACATTCTCCAGAACCATCCAAGAATCTGGAAACCCTACAGGCTGGATAGACCCAGAAGAGCAACAGCAATCACTGAAGTCTGAATCTCAGGAGTCCTATTTTCAGGAGAAGGAGGAGAACACCATATCAAGGGAACACCCCATGGGACAAAATAATTCGAATGGCAGGTCTTGAGTCCCAGATCTTTCTGCTGGTGGAAAGTTACTCACAGTAGAAACACAATTGCACTGCTGGGTGCAGGAGGGAAAGTCTGCAACTTTACCCCAACTGGCAGACAGCCTCTATGATGATGAAGGGTCTTGGAGAAGGCATCCTTATTCCCCACTGGTGTGTCCTCTGGTACACCACTGCAGACACACCTGGAGCTTCTCCCACAGGAACACAGCATGGCTGCATGTATAGATAGCCTTCCTGGAACAATTCAGGGTGATTGCAGCGTCACAGGAGGAGCACTCTCCAGACTCAGGCCTGCATGAGAGGCAAAGTCACAATTTCTCCCTACTTGGAACATCAATATTGCTCTAGATGAAAAGAGGTGCCTGTCTGATGTGAATAGCCAGAACACTGGAACAGTGGTCAGACTGTGAGGTGAACATATTTCCTGCCGACATGGCAGGTGAGCTGAGATAGCTCCCACCCTTCACCCTGATAAAATCTCAGCACATCTAATTGAGAGCTAATCCAGCCTCCTTCACCACCTTCATACTTGCTTTAGCTATAGCTGGTGCCTACCCAGGGATACCTTCCCTATTGCCCTGAAGTCTGAATCATCAACTAAGCAAATAAAATACTGAGGAGGGTATTAAATAATTAAGTAAAGTACACACTGTGAGAGAATTAGATAAGTTTCAAGAGATCCCTGCCATACCACATACCAAAGCAATAGGAGACACTGAACTTGCCCACACACAAACTATGTCACCACTACAACCAGAATCTGGGAAATCCAGTGCACAAAGACTCAATATAACTAAGAAACTCATATAGAATTTTCACTCCTAAAAGTACCTAGAATTAAATTAGACTATAATAAACTATAAGCCATAAAGTCAGATCCTTAAAATGAAAAAGTATTAAAAAGCACAGTCCTATCAAAAATAAATTTAAGAGCAATTTTCAGAAATACTATACTCAATTGAGAAGGAACAGAAAAAGTAATACTGGTAATAGGACAAAACAGGGTTTGATAACACCCTCAAAAGGTCACACTAGCTCCCAAGCAATGGATCCAAGTGAAGATGAAATCTGTGAAATGCCAGATAAAGAATTCAGATGGTTGCTTATTAAGCTACTCAAGGAAATACTGGAGAAATGTAAAAGGCAATTAAAAAATTTTTTAAGTTAGAATATGAATAAAATTTCCAGAAATATAGATATCATAAAGAAAAAATAATCAGAGCTTCTGGAAATGAAAGACACACATAGGGATATACAAAATTCAGTGGAAAGTTTCAACAATAGGAAAGAACAAGTAGAAGAAAGAATTTGATATCTCAAAAGTAAGGCTTTCAAATTGACACAATCAGACAAAGACAAAGAAAAAAGATTTTAAAATGAACAAAGTCTCTGAGAAATATGGGACTATGTAAAATGTCCAAACCTAAAAATAATTGGTGCTCCTGAGGGAGAAAATCTATCTAAAAGTTTGGAAAAATTATTTGAGAGGATAATTGAGGAAAACTGTGGCCTTGCTAAAGATCTATACAATGAAATATAAGAAGGTCAAAGTACTTCTGGGAAATTCATCACAAAAAGATCATTACAAAGACATATAGTCTTCAGGCTATCTAAAATCAAGATGTAGGAAATAATTTTAAGTGCTGTGAGACAAAATCATCAGGTAACTTACACAGTAAAACCTATCAGACTAACGGCAGATTTCTCAGCAGAAACCTTAAAAGCCAGGAGGGATTAGGGTCCCATCTTTAGCTTCATTAAACAAAAATAATTCTCAGCCAAGAATTCTGTATCTAGTAAAACTGGGCTGCATAAATGAAGCAGGGATAAAGTCTTTTTGCTACGAACAAATGCTGAGAGACCAATATCCAGAAACTATAAGGAAGTCAAACATCTAGAAAAAAATTAATAATCTAACTGGTGTGAGATGGTATCTCATTGTGGTTTTGATTTGCATTTCTCTGATGGCCAGTGATGATGAGCATTTTTTCATGTGTCTGTTGGCTGTATGAATGTCTTCTTTTGAGAAATGTCTGTTCATATCCTTTGCCCACTTTTTGATGGGGTTGTTAGTTTTTTTCTTGCACATTTGTTTGAGTGCTTTGTAGGTTCTGGATATTAGCCCTTTGTCAGATGAGTAGATTGCAAAAATTTTCTCCCATTCTGTAGGTTGCCTGTTCACTCTGATGGTAGTTTCTTTTGCTGTGCAAAAGCTCTTTAGTTTAATTAGATCCCATTTGTCAATTTTGGCTTTTGTTGCTGTTGCTTTTGGTGTTTTAGACATGAAGGCTTTACCCATGCCTATGTCCTGAATAGTACTACCTAGGTTTTCTTCTAGGATTTTTATGGCATTAGGTCTAACATTTAAGTCTCTAATCCATCTTGAATTAATTTTCGTATAAGGAGTAAGGAAAGGATCCAGTTTCAGCTTTCTACTTATGGCTAGCCAATTTTCCCAGCACCATTTATTAAATAGGTAATCCTTTCCCCATTTCTTGTTTCTCTCAGGTTTGTCAAAGATCAGATGGCTATAGATGTGTGCTATTATTTCTGAGGACTCTGTTCTGTTCCATTGGTCTATATCTCTGTTTTGGTACCAGTACCATGCTGTTTTGGTTACTGTAGCCTTATAGTATAGTTTGAAGTCAGGTAGCATGATGCCTCCAGCTTTGTTCTTTTGACTTAGGATTGTCTTGGAGATGCGGGCTCTTTTTTGGTTCCATATGAACTTTAAAGCAGTTTTTTCCAATTCTGTGAAGAAACTCATTGGTAGCTTGATGGGGATGGCATTGAATCTATAAATTACCTTGGGCAGTATGGCCATTTTCACAATATTGATTCTTCCTATCCATGAGCATGGTATGTTCTTCCATTTGTTTGTGTCCTCTTTTATTTCACTGAGCAGTGGTTTGTAGTTCTCCTTGAAGAGGTCCTTTACATCCCTTGTAAGTTGGATTCCTAGATATTTTATTCTCTTTGAAGTGATTGTGAATGGAAGTTCATTCCTGATTTGGCTCTCTGTCTGTTACTGGTGTATAAGAATGCTTGTGATTTTTGCACATTAATTTTGTATCCTGAGACTTTGCTGAAGTTGCTTATCAGCTTAAGGAGATTTGGGGCTGAGACAATGGGGTTTTCTAAATATGCAATCATGTCATCTGCAAAGAGGGACAATTTGACTTCTTCTTTTCTTAACTGAATTCCCTTGATTTCTTTCTCTTGCCTGATTGCCCTAGCCAGAACTTCCAACACTATGTTGAATAGGAGTGGTGAGAGAGGGCATCCCTGTCTTGTGCCAGTTTTCAAAGGGAATTTTTCCAGTTTTTGCCCATTCAGTATGATATTGGCTGTGGGTTTGTCATAAATAGCTCTTATTATTTTGAGGTACGTTTCATCAATACCGAATTTATTGAGCACGATCATTAAAAAGTCAGGAAACAACAGGTGCTGGAGAGGATGTGGAGAAATAGGAACACTTTTACACTGTTGGTGGGATTGTAAACTAGTTCAACCATTATGGAAAACAGTATGGCGATTCCTCAAGGATCTAGAACTAGATGTACCATATGACCCAGCCATCCCATTACTGAGTATATACCCAAAGGATTGTAAATCATGCTGCTATAAAGACACATGCACACGTATGTTTATTGCGGCACTATTCACAATAGCGAAGACTTGGAATCAACCCAAATGTCCATCAGTGACAGACTGGATTAAGAAAATGTGGCACATATACACCATGGAATACTATGCAGCCATCAAAAAGGATGAGTTTGTGTCCTTTGTAGGCACATGGATGCAGCTGGAAACCATCATTCTTAGCAAACTATCACAAGAACAGAAAACCAAACACCGCATGTTCTCACTCATAGGTGGGAACTGAACAATGAGATCACTTGGACTCGGGAAGGGGAACATCACACACCGGGGTCTATCATGGGGAGGGGGGAAGGGGGAGGGATTGCATTGGGAGTTATACCTGATGTAAATGACGAGTTGATGGGTGCTGACGAGTTGATGGGTGCAGCACACCAACATGGCACAAGTATACATATGTAACAAACCTGCATGTTATGCACATGTACCCTAGAACTTAAAGTATAATAATAATAAATAAATAAATAAATAAAATCATAAATATTAATCACATTAAAAATAATATTCCACTAAAAAAATTAATAATCTCATCAAAAAGTAGGCTAAGGAGATGAATAGACATTTCTCAAAAGAAAATATGCAAACAGCAAACAAACATATTAAAAATGGTCAATATCACTAATCATCAGGGAAATGCAAACTAAAACCACAATGAGATACCACCTTACTCCTGCAATAATGGCCATAATTAAAACTTCAAAAACCAGTAGATGTTGGTGTGGATGTGGTGAAAAGGGAACACTATTACACTACTGGTAGAATGTCAATTGGTACAACAACTATGGGAAATAGTATGGAGATTCCTTAAAGAACTAAAAGTAGTACTACCATTTGATCCAGCAATCCCACTGCTGGACATCTACCCAAAGAAAAATAAGTCTTTATATGAAAAAGACACATGCACAGGTATGTATATAGCAGCACCATTCACTATAGCAAAGATATAGGACCAACCTAAGTGCCCATCTACCAATGAGTGAATAAAGAAAATGTGGTATATATACAAAAGGAATTCTACTCAGCTATAAAAAGGAACAAAATAATGTCTTTCAGCAACTTGGATGGAGCTGGAGGCCATTATTTTAAGTGAAGTAACACAGGAATGGCGAACCAAATTGTGTACGTTCTCACTTATAAGTAGTAGCTGAGTTATAAGACACAAAGGCATAAAATGATATAACAGACATCGCTGACACAATAGGGAAGGGTGGGAGGGGGCGAGGGATAAAAGACTTCATATTGGTTACAGTGTACACTGCTTGAGTGATGGATGCACTAACATCTCATAAATCACCACTAAAGAACTTATCCATGTAACCAAAAACCACCTGTACCCCAAAAACTATTGAAATAAAAATAAAATTATTTTTTAAAAGAAAATTGCTGTGAAGAACATGTTTTTGCTGACCAACAGAATCCCAGAAAGTTCTACAATTGGAAGAACAAGATGAGGTGGAGATAGGGAGAGGACAGGACTTAACTTCACAAACTGGTGAGACAGCATGTCTCCTACTGCTGTCCTCCTCTGCCAAGATACAAAAATGTATGATTTGAAGAATATAAACTGGAAAGACCTCAGGTTGAGGAAGTACATATGGATAATAGAAAACATCAACAGCAGGATACCCATCTGCTTCCAGAATGTCAGAAACCAGGTCACAGAAGCCAGACTTATATCCACAGGAAAACAGATAATTTTTATTTGGAGAAGACGGATTAGCCCCAAAGACAAGATAGTGACATCTATAGATCCCACAGAGCCAACACAACTTTCTCCCTGGTTGCTCATCGTCAGGTCCATGATTACACAAACTTTATTCAGACACAAAGAGCTCACAATACTGTTTTTCATTGTCTCACATCTTGGGACAATGCAGAAAGACAAAAAATGAAAGCAAAGAAACAGAAAATAGAACAAGTGTAGTATGAAAAGAAAGCTTTTGTGAAAAAGTATGTATCTTCAAAAAAATAAAATTATTTCAATTGTGGGGAAAAAGAAAATAATAATGCATAAAAGGAGGGGCAAAATTATCTAAATCACATACAAAGCAAATAGAAAAATAACATAAGTAAGTCTTTTAAATATTAATCAACTCTCCAATCAAGACAGAGATTGGTACAATGAATGAAAAAAACAACATGATCCCTCTCTATAGAGAAAATGTGTTGAAGGTGAAAGGATGGAAAAGTATATTCCGTAAGACAGTAAAAAAAAGAGAAGAGAGATAATTTTATTAATATTAGAAAAATAGACTTTAAACCAAAAAAGAGTAAAGACAAACAAGAACATCACATATTAATATAATATATACTGCAGCATGCAGATATAACAATTATAACAATTGCACACATAATGAGTTAGAAATCAATTCCTGAAATAAACTGAATAATTTACAAATTTGTGAAAATTAACACACTCTTAAACAGTAAATTGTTCAAAGAAGAAATCACAAGGGAAACTAGCGAATTGTTAGAAGTTAATGAAAACATAAAACACAGCATACTAAAATTTATAGGACACAGGAAAAGCAATATTAAGAAGCAAATTTTTAGCTATAAATATTTACATTAAAATAGAGAAAGATTACAAATCAAAGGCTTTTTACACTTGAGGAATGATAAAAAGAATAAGAACCCTAACCCAAAACAGGGGGAAGAAAATAATAAAGATTAGAACAGATATAAAAAAAGTAGAGAATAGACAAACAATAGAGAAAAAACAATAAAATCTAAAGATGGATCTTAGAAAAGTTTAACAAAATTAGCAAAACTTAAATTGGATTGACTAAGAAAAAAAAGAGAGAAGAATTGAATTATGAATATCCAATATGAAGCTGGGGATATAAATATCAACTCTAGAAATAAAAAGATTGTAAGAGAGTACTACAAAAAATATATGCCAACAAATTTGACAAACTAATCGGAGTAGACAAATTTCTACAAACATAAAACCTACGCAGACTTAATCCTGAAGAAATAGAAAATCTGCATACAGCATTAATTAGTAAGGAGATTGAATCAACAAACTAAAACCTCTTGACAAATAAAAGTGATTAATGTATCTTCACTGGAGGATTTTGCCATACATTTATAGAAAAACTAACACCAATACTTCTCAAACTTTTTGAAAAAATCAAAGAGAAGGAAACACTTCTTATTTCATTCTATGAGGCCACCATCGTCTAAAACCATACAAAGACACTACAAGGAGAGACAAATATCTTTTAAGGATATTGTCGCACAGTCAGAATGGCTATTTTAAAAATAAAAAAACAGCAGGAGTTGGCAAAAATGTAAAAAAAAAAAGAAAAGAAACATTTACACACTGCTGTAGGAATGCAAATTAATACAACCTTTATGGAAAATGGTTTGGAGATTTTCCAAAGAACATAGAACTACCATGCAACCCAGGAATCACACTACTGGATATTTACACAAAGGAAAAAAATTATATAAGAAAAAGTGCACTCATATTCAAATCAGCAATCCCATTACTGGGGGAAATAAATTATATCAAAAAGATACCTATATTCACATGTTTATCGCAGCACTAGCAATAATGTATCATAATAGCAAAAATATAAAATCAATCTAAATGTCCATCAATGGTGGATTAGATAAAGAAAATGTGATGTGTATACATGTGTGTGTATACATATAGAAGTGTGTGTGTGTATGTATACATTAATCTATGTAGAGACCATTAGTTTAAGTGAAAACCCATTAGTCTAAGTGAAATAACCCAGAAACATAAAGTTAAATAGTGCATCTTCTCACTTACAGGTGGGAACCAAACAATGGATACACATTCCCATACAGAGTAGAATAATAGACATTGGAGACTCCAAAATGTGGAATCGTTGGAGTGGGGTCGAGTGTTGAAAAAGAACCTATTAGGTGCAATGTTCACTATATGTATAATCTCATATGTAGAAAATCCTTAAGTTTCCACAAAAAATGTTAGAAAAAATAAATAATTAGTATTCAGCAGTGGTAATATGCAAAGTCAACCTGCAAAAATCAGTTATATTTCTGGGCACTAATAATAGGCAATCCAAAAAGGAAATTAGGAAAACAATCTCATTTACAATAGCATCATAAATAATAAAATGCTTAGGAAGCAATTTAACCAAGGAAATAAAACAAAGTCATACAATAAAAATTATAAAACATAAAACATTGCTGAAAAAAGTTGAAGAAGACATACATAAATAAAAGACATCTTATGTTTATGGATTGGAAGACTTAAAATCATTAAGATATAAGATGTTGATACTACCCAAAGTGATCTAGATTCAATGCAATCTCTATCAAAACCCAACAACTTTTTTTTTTTTTTTTTGCTGAAAAAAAACATACCCTCGCCCCAAAGTTTACATGGAATCTCAAAGTACCCTGAATAGCCAAAATAATCTTGAAAAAAGACACAAGTTAGAGAATTCACACTTCCTGATTTCAAAACTTAGTATAAAACTACAGTAATCAAAATGATATGGTAGTAGACTGAAAGCAGACATATGGAATAAAACAGAAAGCCCAGAAATAAACTATACCATATATGGTCAAATGATTTTCAACATTTCAATATTTGGAAATAGTTTTATCCCTTTGGGTCCTGCTTTCGAGATGAGTTAGCCAGATCCAAATAGTCCAAGTCTAGTTACTCTCAAGAGTGAAACACAACCTTTCTCAGTTTCCCACCCACTGTCCCATGAATGATGAAGCTTGGTATCTAAAGAAGATATTTGGTCTCTGTTTCTAGCTCCTGGCCCAGAGCTCTTAAAACTCTTGGACTTTCCTTAGAGATAAAAGTGATAGGAGCCTCTTTTGTACTAATGAGTTGATTCTTAGTGGACCCCTAGATAGCTTCAAGCCTTGATAAAAAAAACTTGGAGCTTTAATTCCACCCCCAAACGTCCAGGAAGGGAGGGGCTGGAGATTGAGTCAATCACCAATAACTAATGATTCAGTCAATCATGCCTATGTAATGAATCTCTATAAAACACTTAAATGATGGGGGTCATAGAGTTTCCAGGTTGGTAAATACACAAGGTCCTGGGAGAATGGTGCACCCTTAGAAGGAATGGAAGCTCCACACTATTCCTTTCAACCCCTACCTTGCCTTATATATCTCTTCCATTTACTGTTCCTGAGTTATATTCTTTATAATAAACAGGTAATGGTAAACAAAGTACTTTCCTGATTCCTGTGGGTTATAGTAGTGAATGGTCAAATGTAAGGGGATTTTAAACCCCAAATTTGTAGTCAATCAGACAGAAATGTGGATAGGCGAGGCACCCCATGTGTAGTTGGCATTTGAAGTGGGAGGAGTCTTGTGGGACTGAACCCTTAACCTGTGGGTTCTGAGTGACCTTCAAATAGTTAGTGTCAGAATTGAATTGAACTGTAAGATACCCAGTTGGTGTCAGAGAACTGGGGAATTGGTTGCACTGAGGGAAAAAAAACAAAAACAAAAGCAAAAAACAAAAAACAAAAAACACCTCTCATAGACGTTTCCATTCTGGCTTGTTAGAGCAGCACTATTTCCTGCCCTTTGTGATTGCTAAACAGTGTTCCCTCTAATACTTTCTGTTGGCTCTTTTCCTGTCTTCCTTACATGCGTGTACTAATCAGTACTCTGCTAAACGCTCAGTGGTAATTATCTATGGATTTCTGACATTGTCTCTCTCTCTGATCTGTTACTCTGTCACGAAAATTCTAGTCATTTTGGTGTCTCCAGACTCTCAGCTCCATCACTTGAACTGAGGCAATTTGTCAGATTCAGCCTGTGGTCCTCCTATCTGCAATGTAATCTGAAAACTCTAAGGCAATAGGGTGAAGCATTCATAAGAATCACTTTTTTTGTTGTTGTTTTGGGTTGTTTTCTTTCTCATTTCTTCAGAGTCAGTATCCTCTCTTGTCTGATATGAATTGTCTCGTAAACCATCATTTTATGTGTTTAGAAAGGTTTTTGTTTGTTTTATTTCTTATTGTTTTGGGCAGATGGAGCGGTAGTAAATTCGGTCTCTTAGTTTATCCTATCCTGAAGTAGAAGTCCTGATGTCTGAACCTCATTAATTTTAAATGAAATTATACAGCTAAATCCTCAGGCAAATATTTGTAAAATTGGAGTATTTATTTAAAGTACTATCCAGATTTCTGCAGAAAGTGGAACCTTCGTTTTAATGATTTCTGTTAACTGAAATGCCTTGTGCATTAATCCTGTAAAAATAGCTATTTGTTTCTATATTGCAGAGACAATTTAAGCAACACTTAATATATGTGAACTTAATATACCTCAGTGCACAGCCTGCTTTGTTTGCTTTTTAGGAAGTTAGATAGAAAAAGATTTTTCTTTGAAATTAAAGCTCTGAGTGAGATGTTATGCCAAGCCAAAGCAGATAGAACTGAAGAACATGCTGCCTCTTGTATGGAAGGCCTGTTTATTTGGAAATGTACCTACATTTATGGTATTATGTATTTTTTCACAGAGAATGACATCTTTTTATTTTTTTCTCTAACAGCAAGTATAATACTTGATATGACAATTTGCTTTCAAAAAGGTTCATTTAGTAAACTCAGAAGAATCAAATTTAGTTTGTTTATTGAGAGTAAACTCTATTTCCTGTCCTGTATCACATTAGATTCCTTTCTTACATTTCACTACTGAAATACCAATGGTAAATACATTTATTATTTATGAGAGTAAAGTCCAAAAATGTACTGAAGCATTTTCTGATTAATTTATGAGATAAAATTTCTGAAGTATAAATTTACTATAGTGTATCCAGTATCTTAAAATTATCTGGTAATCTATTATCTGAATAAGATGAATTGTATAACACTTTATCAAACAGAATAGTAGGTTAACCAGAACATTCCATGCTCCAACTGTGATGGATTGCCAAAGAAATTGGTCATATCAAGCCCCTTTAGAATATAAAAATGGGGTAATATATCTCCTTCCCTTCCCCAAATAATTAATTAGTAATCGAAAGAACAACAATGCTAATATAATAGCTGACACTTATTCCATACTTATAAGCACTGCACATATATCAACTAATTTATTATCCAGAATGACCCTGAGGTAGGTCCTATTATTGTCCTTGTTTTAAAGATGAAAACAAAACGAGGCACAAAAATGTTACCTGCTTTTCCCATGGTCACACAGTTCAGTCGCAGAGACAAGGAAAGAACCTGGATTATCTGACTCCAAATTAATGAGAAAGAGTTTGAATAATCCAGATTTTGGAGTTAGATTTATTGCTTGCTAACTCTGTGACATTGGACAAGTCATTGAGTCTTTTGCTGTTTCTTTTCATCTTTAAAATGATAGTAATAATTAACTTATTGTGTTTTGTTTTAAATGCAATAATATATGTGAAGCATTTAACACAATAGCAGATCCCATGTTAAATTAATATTATCTATTTTCCCAAATTAATACTTGACCACAACAGTGTTTCTATTTTCTTATTTTATTTTCTGTTTGGTCATATATATTTTAATATAAATTTGCATTCTTAATGCAGAGAAGCAGGAATGATGAAAGAAAAAATAATAAATGAGCAAGTAAAATTGACACTGTGACCTTATATTTCTCTTAGTACTATGGTACCCAGGCTATGTATCCATTAAGCAAATAGTTTAGCTGATCCATTTTGCAGTAGCTCATATATTTAACTTTTATAGAGCTATTAATGAACTGTAAGGATAAAATTTGCATTCAGACCCCTGAGATTTTCAAATAGTTTCCAGAAATTAGATCAAAGACACCAGGGAACAATATATAAAAATGCTTCCAAGCTCTTAAAGGTCTTGAGCACAAACTAAGTTTAACTTGGAAATTTCATCAGGAAAGAAAAGTCTTTGCAATTGTATTTATTGGTACTGTGCAGTAAAAGACTGTGTGTGTGTGTGTGTGTGTGTGAGAGAGAGAGAGAGAGAGAGAGAGAGAGGCAGAGGAAGAGAGAGAGAAAGAAATAAGTAAAAAGGATGAGAGAAGAGGAAAAGTATGCATGTCGATAGGAATAAAGTAGAAATGTTACAAAATCAAGGTTAACAGATAATCTTTTCTTGTTGAGTAGCTTCTTCAAAGCTTGTCCAGGGTATTCACTTCCGAACTATGTATTGTAAGATGTTCTGTGGCATATATAACCTTGCATTGATCACTTGCTCTGAACATTGCTTGCTAAATATTTTGTTTGTTATAGTTTGAATAAAGGATTTTGTTCTTTTCCCAACTCCACAGTGTAAGTTTCTCAAGAGTATAACCTGTATATTATCTCATAGGCTACTACTTTTTCATTATTCTTATTTTTTCTTCAAAGGGCTACTTAATCAATTTTGTAGAATAAATTGATAAATTCAAACATCTATAAGAATTTTTCTTTTAATTAAATGCTGGTTTTGGTGGTGGGTAACAATGCCAAGTACTTGGTAATTTTATATCTATTATGCTAAATTTAATTAAACAAACCTGATAAGCTCAAATGACAAATGAAAGATTGTCCCTAAGTAGGAAACTCCCCTAATACATACAAAGTGTAATTTAATTTTTAAAAATTTACGATATGCACAATTCTTCAGGGAAATGCTCATTGCAAATATGAGTCCCACTATACTTATGAATTAAGCTCTTCTAAGTAGCAATTGTTTGCAGTAAATTCCAATATACCTTAGAATAGGAACTTTGGAAAATTTTCAGAAATTTTAAAATTCAAAAGCATGCACAAAGCATGAAAAGCAGTTCTTTTAACTTTCATTACATATAAAAATTCTACTTTTTACCTCTCTGTAAACATAGAATGTCATATCCATTTTGAAAATCAAATTTCTGGTTGCTACACAAAAGTGATATGCTCCTCCTAATTTACATGATAAATGCAGACTTGCATTTATTTTAATTTTTTGACTCCTCCCAGCTCATATCTTAAGAAATCTAGATTTTTAAAAGACATGCTTTTGGTAGTGAACTGAAGACAAAATAGACACGAATTTAGTTACACCTGCAGTCACTGGATGACATAGCAAAATCAAATGTCTATTCAGTTCACTATTCAATCCTTAGCTGCATTTCAAGAATAACAGGTGAAACGATTACATAGTTTGAACCTAGACTGCAGAAGATTAAGACATGAATTGGAGTCAAACCATTAAAAAATTCCTCATAATAACTTTAGCAAACTATCGTATCCTTCTTGTCAAGGTACCAGTTTTCTTCTCCAGAGGCAACTCCTTTCACTTAATTTTTTTTTTTTTTTGGTAAAATAATTTTACACAAAGAAATAGATAGATAGATAGATGGCTCACCTTTAAGAATTATGTACTGTTTTGCATATTGCTTTTAATTTTCATATGTCATACATACGATTTTATATTGGTAGATTTAGAACTACCTCATTCTTTTTTTTTTTTTTTGGTTACTTATCTATTTACTAATAGACCTATTTTTTAGACCAGTTTAAGTACATTGCAAAGCTGAGAGGAAGGTACAGAGATTTCCCATACACCTCAGGCCCCACACATGCATGGCTTCCCCAGCTAGCAACATCCCTCAACAGAGTGGTGCGTTTATTCCAATTGATGAACCTTCATTGCTATATCTCCATCGCCCAGAGGCCATGGTTTATTTTAGGGTTCACCTTCCGCGTTGTACATTTCGTGGGTCTGGACAAACGTAAAAAGGCACGGATCCACCATTATAGTCCATGCAGCGTAGTTTCACTGCCCTAAACATCTAATGATTAACTTTTTTTCTTTTTTTAAATTATACTTTAAGTTCTGGGATACATGTGCAGAACTTGCAGGGTTGTTGCACAGGTATACACGTGCCATGGTGGTTTGCTGCACCTATCAACCTGTCATCTACATTAGGTATTTCTCCTAATGCTATCCCTCCCCTCGTCCCCCATGCCCTGACAGGCCCCGGTGTGTGATGTTCCCCTCCTTGTGTCCATGTGTTCTCATTGTTCAACTCCCACTTATGAGTGAGAACATGTGGTGTTTGGTTTTCTGTTCTTGTCTTAGTTTGCCGAGAATGATGGTTTCCAGCTTCATCCGTGTCCCTGCAAAGGACATGAACTCATCCTTTTTTATGGCTTCGTAGTATTCCATGGTGTATATGTGCCACATTTTCCTTATCCAGTCTATCATTGAAGGGCATTTGGGTTGGTTCCAAGTCTTTGCTATTGTGAATAGTGTTACAATAAACATAAGCGTGCATGTGCCTTTATAGTAGATTGATTTATAATCCTTTGGGTACATACCCAGTAATGGGATTGCTGGGTCAAATGGTATTTCTGGTTCTAGATCCTTGAAGAATCACCACACTGTCTTCCAAAATGGTTGAACTAATTTACACTCCCACCAACAGTGTAAAAGCATTCCAATTTCTCCACATCCTCTCCAGCATCTGTTGTTTCCTGACTTTTTAATGATCGCCATTCTGACTGGTATGAGATGGTATCTCACTGTGGTTTTGATTTGCATTTCAACAACTATATAGTTAACATTGCAAAGAAGTATCACATTTTATTTGACCAGTTCTAATTGATAAACATTTTTTTAGTCTTTTGCTACTATAAATACACTGTAATGAATGCCCTTGGATATTTTACACATATGTGAGCATATGTATAGGGTATATCCCAATAATTGTATGTATGTGCTGAGGTGTAGGGTATTATGTATCTTAAATGTGTCTCATATGATGGGAGCATACATTTCGATATTTATACAATATTTGTTCTGTCCCATTTCTATTCTCCTTCCACATTTTATATATCTATTCACCAGTATAAATTTATACTCCCACCATTTGAGAGTTCACCTAGATTTTCTCAACAGTTGAAATTATCAGTCATTTTAATTTTGGCCATTCTGACTGATATGAGTAGTGTCCAACTGTAATTTTGTTTTACTGATTACTAATAAGGTTGAGTGTCTTTTCTTAGACTATGGGTGATTTTTTGTCCTTTTGTATTAGTAAGTTTTGGATATGAATTCTCGATCAGTATTTTGAGTATATACTTTCATTCTGGTATATATTTACATTATCATACAGGTAATTGACAAGAGTTATTAATTTTAATATAGCTAGAATTTATCAATCATTTTGTTATGTCTATCTCTTCTCCTCTCAATCATAAAGATGTGTTATGCTATCTGCCAAAAACTTTATTATTTGCCTTTAGCACTGAGATAAATACTTTATATGGCATGTATGTGTGTGTGGTGTGGTGTAAGGTAAAGACCAAGTATCTTCTTATTCATAAAAATTTTCCTTATATTTGAACCAGCATCATTTTCTTGGAAAAACAGCATCCTCTCTCCATTGTATGGTGAAGTTAACTTGGCTACTAATCAATTGTCCATAAATGTATGAGATTGTTTGTGAACTTTCCATTATGTTTGATCTGTCCATTATTGTATTGTTGCAGGAATGCACACTCTTTATAAAATAATTAGTAATGTTGCCTTTTATACTGACATTGTGGGGAACTATAGTAATTTTCAAAAGCAAAATCAAGCTTGTATTTCCAGGATAAACCCATTTGCTGTTGGGTGGATGCTCAGATCATTGATATTCAGACAATTTTCTTTTCTAATGTATGCAATTATGTCTGCGAATATCCCTATAAACAAAGTTTAGCTGTATCCCATATGTTTTGATATCTTATATTTTTATTTTTATTACTTCAAAATGTTCCTTAACTTTTAATGTGTTACGTTTCTCTGGTCAATGGGCTATTTGGAAGTGTATTCATTAATTTTCAAATGTATAAAAATGTTTCGTGTGTTTTCATACTTGCTGGATTTCTACCATGATTTCATTGTGGTTAGAGATCATATTTGTATGATTTTAAAATTTTGAATGTTTTTGAGGTATGCTTTATAGATAAGAACAATTTTTCTATGTATTTTACTTATTCTTGAGAAGAATGTGAATGCTACTACTGTTAAATGCAGTTCATACTTATTAATTAGGCCCAGTTTGCTAAATTGTGTTGTTCAAATACTTTATATCTTTACTAGTATTTTGTCTGCTTTTTAAAATCAGTTATTGTTAATTGTATGTTGAAACCCACCATGTTTGTGAACTTTATTTTTTTTAATTTTTTTTTTGAGATGGAGTTTTGCTCTGTGGCCCAGGCTGGAGTGCAGTGGTGCAATCTCAGCTCACTACAAGCTCCGCCTCCAGGGTTCACTCCATTCTCCTACCTCAGCCTCCCGAGTAGCTGGGACTACAGGTGCCCGCCACCACACCTGGCTAATTTTTTGTATTTTTAGTAGAGACAGGGTTTCACCATGTTAGCCAGGATGGTCTCGATCTCCTGACCTCGTGATCTGCCTGCCTCGGCCTCCCAAAGTGCTGAGATTACAGGCGTGAGTCACCGTGCCCGGCCCTGAAATTTTCTATTTATCTTTGTACATCTATCTATTTCTGCTTTGTATATTTTGAAATATCATTATCAAGCTTATAGAATTTCAATATTTTTGACTGGGTTTAGGGGAGAGGTGATGTCAGCACTCTCTTTTGCTGCCTCTGCTGTCATCGCAGTAGATTGCTACTCCCTCAGTCCACTGGCTCTGTACCTATTTCAGTGCTAGCATCTGCATAAGAGATGTAGTTCTTGTGGCCTAGACTGCCTTTCACATTTATCTAGAGACCCTGAACAGTTTAGCCTGCATTGGGAAGGCTTGCGGGTCCTGAGTTCTGGCAGTTGCAGTGATTTCCCTCTGGCTAGGGCTGGTTTAAGTGCTGCCTCTGTGGGTGGGTGCCAATTGAGGTGGGTCCAGGTTCCTTTCTGCTCTAACAGAACTGCACAGAGTTTAACGTCTCACAATTGCTGTGCTCTCTCTTCGCCAGTGCCTAGAGAGGCTTTCCATAGTCCACAGCTGCTGCGAGCAGTGGTGGAGGGGTGGTTTTCGATATTCAGGACTGTTTTTTCTATCTCTTCAGTGCCTCTTTTAGTGATATGAAGTTAAAACTAGGTACTGTGAGTACGTACATGATTTTGGGGTCTTATGAAGGTGATTTTTCTCCATATAGATGCTTGTGAAATTGTTGTCTTTGAAGGGAGGACAATTGGTGGAGCTTTCTATTCTGCTATCTCGCTCCACCTATCCCTGCTTATCATTTTGTTTTTTTCTGTTCCTATTTTTATAGTTGCCTTATGGCGTATTTATATATATCTGCTGCTGGCTCCTGATCGGTGATTACTTATCTTTGAATAAACTAAGTCTTCATAGATCAGAAATTGATAGGCGTTTATATGGAGGAGGGGCTAGAGGAGTGATCATTTGTTTATGAAACAGTGTTGTATGTGAGGTGTTTAACATTAACATTTTACTTCTCTGCAACTAAGCATAGACTGTTTGTTGTTTAATGTTTCAACCTGTTTGGCTTCTGTTTATGCCTAATTGAATACAGGGAGTACAGAAAAGTACTCTTTGAATGGCTATGTTTGCCTTTCTAAACAACAGAATTTGCTTTTGTCCTTCAGGAAATGTCACACATGTTGGCAATTTTAACTCTGTCTCTTTGATATTCATAACCACTGACTTTCTTTGTAGCTGTATTTCTAGGAGACTTCTGAGTTTCTCTGCGTTGGCAGCCCTTCCTGACATATTGCGGCATGAAGTTATGGAAATCTTGTAATTTTACTACAATTAACAGGAATTTTTTGTTGGAATCTTGTTATGGGATGATTTTTGAATGCAGTGAGCATCACTTTCTTCATTCCTTTTTAAAATTTGAAGTCTAGAAGACTCCACACAATTTATATTTTGAAACTTTTATACCTTAGCGAGTCCATTTACCTTCTCCAATTTAAAGTAAATTATTTTTACTTTAAATATTTATTTAAATAAATTATTAGTAATTTATTTTTAAAGTAAATTATTTTTACTTTAAATATTTATTTAAATAAATTATTATTTAATTAATTAATTTATTATTATTTAATATATTTATTTAGATAAATTATTTTATCTTCCTGTATCTATAATAATAAATATTATATAACTCATTTAAATTAAGAGAGCCTTGATATATTTCTAATGTTTATATTTTTAAGATGCTATAAACCATTTTTCAAATATTTTCCCTTCTGGTAAGAGTTTTGGCTATATTATTAAACTTCTAGTTTACCTATGTATTCTTGGTTCATTAAGAGATATGTAGTTTTACAAAGTATATTTGACCTTTTTATCATTGTAGATGATTTTGCAATATCAACTACAAACACTGCTTTATTTTCCTGCTTAATACTGTCACATAGAATTTTAAAATATCTGTCATCTACAGGTTTATAATGAACTCTGTGTGCTAAACACTGTGTCAAATCAGTTCATTAGTAGCTTGACCAATTGCTTTCTCTTTTCATTGTTTCTTTCCATCACTGCTGCCAGCTGTGGCCCAGTTCCAAAATTTCATTTAACAACATAAAATAGCTGTGAATAGTGATATGGATTTTTTAAATATTGAAGATTTCTCTTTGATACTTCAGACATAATCCATCTGCCAGTAACTCTTTATGTAGTGACCTTCCTATAAGACTGAAGATGCATGTGTAAATAGGGATATAGACAGATAAATAGATACGTATTGATATAGATAAATAGAATGATATGCATGTATGTGCAAACATGAAGACAAAACTCATACCTATAAGCAATCACCACTTTATAAAGTAATTAGTTTCCAAGGGCATTGTTTACTTCAGTAATTGAAATGTAGAATTACTTTTCCTGTATAACAATAATATAGTTTCCAAGGTCAGATAACAAAAATTTATATAATCTATATAACTCAGCAATGAATTAAAGCAATTGAGACCACCACTAGATGGAATGGGTTATGGATTATTTTAAAAATAAAATAAACTTTAGATGTTTTATGTCCAAAGAGGTTCATCAAGGTGTTGTTTATAAAAGATACAAGCAAGAATACTAAAGTGAATTAAACACATCTGTATGTAGCCCTCAAATTGTTCATACAAAGGTCCTAATAGACTGGGGAAATATTTGTTATAATAACTTTAAAGGAAATAATGGCAGAACACAAAAGCACATAGTGGTGGTGGTGGTGGTATTGGTGATGGTGTTATTAGTAGTACCAGTGGTAACAGCAGTTAAGTATTCATTGAATTCTTATTCAAAGCCAGGCATGGATCATTTCATTTAATCTTCATGATTATATAGAGAAGTAGATGATAGTTTTCTAATCTTACAGATGAGAAGAATAAAGCACAGAGAGTTTAAATGACTTGTTGAAAAGTCACACAGCTAGGGAGTGAAAAGCAAAAAGAAATGTGAATCCAATCTATTTCATCAAAATGCAAAATATACTATGTACAGAAAATATGCGTATATAAATGTATATAGCAGTAATTAAAAAGCTAAATAGCGGTCCTTGTTTAATGGCACTGCCTATGATTTTGCATTTTTTCTTTTTCTATGTTTTACATACTTTTATATTCAGTATAAATATATTATATTTGTATTTGGAAAAGGAGGTTTAAGAATAATGGTTGTCAAGCAGCTATATGAAAAGAAGGAAACAATTATCAAGGGGATAATTTGTACTACAGGTAGTATAACTAGTTTATAAAATTATGAAATATGCTATGTTCATACCAGTTGGAAAAGAATTCTGAATTTAATGAGGCTGAAGCAGCCTAGCGATCATTAACATGCATACTTTTGTAAGTGTGTATAACAAATTTATAAACGGAAGCTTTTAAGTAGCGTAACAGGAATATATTTAAATATTTATCAAATGTGACAGTCTCACAAAGGTTTCATGAGTTAAAATGTCTTTCACACACACTCTATTTACAGTGACCACATTGTGTGTATAATTATGTTGTCACTTATGTGAGTTAATCTCATGAAAAAAAAAACAAAATATGAGCTTGAGAATTTAGTTTATAACTTTTATATAAGATTTCAATAGAGTGGCCAGTTGGGACTCAACATTGGTACAAGACGTGATAGATATTTATATTTGTAAAGTGTTATTTTCCTATGATACCAAACAAACACAAAAGGTTGCTGCTCTGGAGTTGAAGACTGCAATGCTGGGAGACCTATGTACCAGGCTATGATTTTAAAAACTGTATTCCTTTTTGACAAAATTCTCATATAAATGTTGATCCAGAGGATATACAGTATTTTTGACTTGCCTTCTTGTTTAAAGTGAGGAGAGGTTGGAAGAATCCAGACATACCCTCACAAACGTGACTTATGTCCTACTAGAAGGCTAGAGAAAAAAAGGAGTATGTTCTGAATATTACATTTATGAGTTGGCTTGGATGTCATCCAAAATCATTGAAAAGAGCTAACAGACCTACATGCCAAATCCCAGAACCATGTTCAAGTTGTTTAGCAAAGACTTCAGACTGCGAATCAATGTTACAAACAGCTACAACTGCCAGCAGCTTTGAGAATAACTTGAAAACATGACATTTTGGATTTTAGAAATATTTTTATGCCAATAGAGATGGGTAAAACACATATTTATGTAGTACACCACTTTATCTTATGTCAGTAATTGCTGGCTTGGGCTTCTGAGGTGCCTCTATCAATCCTTTGAAAATAAAGTTAGAAGTGAAGCATGCTATGGGTGAGCAAAACTTTTGTCTCATTTTAAAAATTTTTTGAAAAAGAACTGGTAGTTCTTTTTGCAACTTTTATTTTAGATTCGGGGGTACATGTGTAAGTTTGTTAAATGATAATATTGCTTGAGGCTGAGGTTTGGAGAACAAATGATCCCATCACCCAGGCAGTGAGCATAGTACCCAATAGGTAGTTTTTCAGCTCTTTTCTCCCTTCTTTCCTCTCCCTCTAATAGTTCACAGTGCCTATTATTCCAATCTTTATATCTATGAAAACCCAGTGGTTAGTTCCCACTTATAAGTGAGAACATACAGTATTTGGTTTTCTGTTCTTGTGTTAATTTGCTTAGGATAATAACCTCTAGTTCCATCCATGTTACTGCAAAGGGCGTGATTTCATTCTTGTTAAGGCTGTATAATATTCCCCAGTGTATATGTACAACGTTTTCTTTATCCAATCCCCCATTTATGGCCACTGAAATTGAGTCCTTGTCTTTGCTATTGTGATGAAAATATATGAGTGTATGTGTCTTTTTGGTAGAACAATTTATTTTCCCTCTGGTATACACCCGGTAATGGGATTGCTGGGTTGAATGGTCGTTCTGCTTTAAAGTTCTTTGAGAAATCACCAAAATGCTTTTCACAATGGCTGAACTAATGCACATTCCTAACAGTGTATAAGCATTTCCTTTTTTCTGCAGGCTGGCTAGCAACCGTTATTTTTTGACTTTTTAATAATAGCCATTCTGACTGGTGTGAGATGTTATCTCATTGTTGTTTTGATTTATAATTCTCTGATGATTAATGATGCTGAGCATTTTTAAATTTTCATTAACCACTTGTATGTCTTCTTCTGAGAAGTGTCTCTTCATGTGTTTGCCCACTTTTGATAGGGTTATTTGTTCTTTGCCTGTGAAGTTATTTATGTTTCTTATAGAGTCTGGATATTAGACCTTTGTCAAATGCATAGTTTGCAAATATTGTCTCCCATTCTGTAGGTTGTCTGTTTACTCTGTTGATCGTTTATTTTGCTTTGCGGAAGCTCTTTAGCTTAGTTAAACAATTCTTAGTTAGCTAAAGAGCATCTGAACAGCAAATTTATCCATTTTTGTTTTTGTTGTGATTGCTTTTGAGGATTTAGCCATAAACACTTTACCAAGGTTGATGCTGAGATGTATTTCCTAGGGTTTCTTCTAGGATTTGTTATAGTTTGAGGTCTTACATTTACATCTTTAATTTATCTTCAGTTAATTTTTATAGTGAAAGGTAGGGGCTCAGTTTCATTCTTCTGCATATTGTTAGTCAGCTATCCTTGCACCATTTATTGAGTAGGGAGTCCTTCCCTATTGCTAATTTTGGTCAAGTTTTTCAAAGATGATTGTAGGTGTGTAGCTTTATTTCTGGGTACTCTATTCTGTTCTACTAGTCTATGCATCTGTTTTTATAGCAGTACCATGCTGTTTTTGTTACTATAGACTAACAATATCATTTGAAGTCAGATAATGTGATGCCTCTGGCTGTGTTCTTTTTGCTTAGGATTGCTTTGGCTATTTGGGCTATTTTTTTGGTTCCATATGAATTTAAAATTGTTTTTCTAATTCTGTAAAAAAATGATGTTGGTAGTTTGATAGGAGTAGCACTTACTCTATAGATTGCTTTGGGCAATATGGCTATTTTAATGATACTGATTTTTCCAGTCTTTGAGCATGGAGTGTTTTTCCATTTGTTTGTGCCATTTCTAATTTCTTTCACCAATGTTTTGTAGTTCTTCTTGTACAGATATTTTACCACCTTGGTTAAATGCATTCCTATGTATATTATTTGTTTTGTGGCTATTGTAAATGGGATTGTCTTCTTGATTTGGCTATCAGCTTGAATACCTGTTGGTGTATAGAAATGCTACTGATTCTCGTACATTGAAAAAACTAAATTTTTTCTTGTGAATTGCTTCTAACTCGTTTTCAGTGACTTCTAACTAAATATTTACTTTTGAGATAATTGTAAACTCACTTGCAGTGACATGAAATAACACAGGAAAGTCTCGTGTTTAATCAGTTTCTCCCAATGGCAACACCTTCATTACTATATCACAACTAGGATATTGACATTGAAATAGTCAAGATCCAGAAAAATTCCACTGTCACCAGGATCCTGTGAGTGTCCTTATTATAGCTACACCAACTTTTCTGCCACTCGCCTTACCCCAACACCCAGAACCCTCTAATCTGTTCTCCATTTCTATAATTTTATCATTTCCAATCACTTAAAAAAATTATCTATATTGAATTCCTCTTCCTACCTTTCAACACGTTTTTGTGATTAATTTTTACTCAGAAAATTTTTTACTCTAGCTTTAATGTACTTTCACCTCTTTCCTAAGTTAATAAACATCCAGGAAATGACCTAAACCCAGTTTAGGTAGAATTATCAGAAGTTTAAAAGTCATTCATCCAACTACTATTTATTGAGTATCATATGCAGGATTCTGTCTACGCATAAGGAAACTTGATGAATAAGATGGACAAGGTCCCAGTTCACATAGAACTTGTATTCTAATGGGGAGAAACACACAATGAATGCATTTTTTAAAAAGATAAAATACACAAGTTTTAAACCCATTCTTGTACATTTTTTTTTCATTTATCTACATATACTCAAGAGGAAACCAATCTGCTAGATTGTACACTCCATGAAAGCAGACACTTTATTTCTTTTGTTTACTTTTTTATCCCCAGCACTCAGTACAAGACTGAGCACATAACAGATGGTTATTTATTCCAGCAATATTTATGGAGCCTATAATGTGGCCCCAGGCACAGTTATAGGCATTGAGATTATAGCAAGAACCAGACAAAACTCTGTATTCTCACACAGTTTATGTAAATACTAAAGCTAGCTGACAGAAAATAAGTTTTTAATAACCTGTCACTATTACCATTGCTATTATCATTGCTTTCACTATTATTAAAATTACTGCAACTGATTCATAAATGTAAATACTGTAGTAACTTTCAGAACATAATAACAAATGTGCAAGAAAATCCAATGTAAAATTTCACAAAGGTTAATGTTAATATTATATACCCTTTTTACCTAAACCACAAATGATGTTTCAGCTTTCCTCTGGGTGAGCAGTATTCTAGATATCCTTTCCACAACTGACACATCTAGCTAACTTTCACCTGGATATTTATTCTGAACATACCATAGAAGTTCAGGTAGTCATTCAAAAGCAGGGAAGTGGTATTACCAATAATATCAAATAACTAGTTTTGTGGAAAACAAAACAAAAACAACTTTGGCTTATGGTGCATCACTGTTTCCAGTAAATTATACATTCTATTTGCTTTTGGTAGATAATATGTTTCTTTTTGCATATCAAAATATCTCCTTAGCTGACATGTGGACAAGACTGTTCAGGATTGGGCTAAGTACAAAGAACACTTGCCAAGAATATCTGATTGAACACAAAGAATAGCAAGTTGTCACTCATTATCAACATGCATAAAGAGAACTCCATAGATGATTTGGGGCTGCTTGCTCCAGTTTTAATGAAATGAGAATGCTTTCATCTAATATACCTCCAGCTCCAGGAATGATGTGTAATATTATTTTGTACATATCACTACTCTTATTTGAGGCTTTTCTCTCTTGACCTCGCTTATCTTCTCCCCTCTGTTTGGGCACTGGTGGTTTGCAGAAAGCATTTGTTGATAATTTTCCTCTCTTTTTAACTTATTTTTCTTTGGTGGGAAGAGTAAGGTTTGAGGATCAAATAAAATCTCAGAGGAAGTTTAAGATTTATTTTTTTCTTTTTTGACTGAAAGTCTCTTCAAAGCAGAACCCAGGCTGATGGGATGACATTTCTAACTTCAACTTTCTTGTGGTTTATTCAATACAGATGTAAATTTAACATTATCTGGCCTTTAAAGGAAGAACACACGAGAGAAGATAAAACCAAACCAAAAATAGCTGTGAGAAACAAACATGTGGGAACGTCTGATACTAGTAGCATGCTTTTCCATCACCATTACCACTATTCTAATCTTGGCACACGCAGTCTAATACCTAAGATCATCTCAAAAACCCCTTACTGGAATTGCCACTGCCTCTCAAGAGCCTCCTCCCTCCCCACTCTATCTTCACTTCAATTCATCTTATACAATTGGCCTAAAATTATTTTCCTTAAACACTTTCACCACTTCCATCATGTTACTATAAATTTAAATCAAAATCAAATCTAAATCATGTTACTATAAAAATCTAAAACAAAACAAAAAAATCGTTATCTTGGCTATTCAGAATTCTGAGTCTGGGTTAGAGTGCTGGAGTCTTATTTCTGAAGCTCCTAGTCATTCTGAAGTGCAGGCAAGACTGAGGAATTGCTGGACTTCAACTCAAAGCCCAAAGTCATTAACTTTACATCCAAGCTCAATTTAATCTAACCTTAAAGCTATTACATTTACCTGAAAATATATATTTAAACTAAATAAACTTCATTAACTTTTGTATTTCCTAATTGATTCAAGTGTGAACTAACTAGATTTTTCTATCTCTTATTCAAAACAAGTGAATTTTTAATGCAGATCTAACTTACACACAGAGAGAATATGAAATGATAAACTTTCAGTTTTCCAGCCACATAGTTTTAAAAGGCAGATGCTTTTCTCATTTCTTCGAGTGCCAAAAGGCCTCTGGCTATAGTCTTATATATAACATAAAAGAATAGAAGCAATGCAATAAATGGTATTGTTGCAAATAAAACCTTCATTATTGGGCTACTTTAAGACAGAATATCTGCTAAAATATGCATCTACTTTGAGTATGTTTAATTGTTTATTCCAAATACAGGGAAAATAAGGCCTATTATGGAAGCTTAATTGCATTAAACACAAATATAGGTAACTCGTTTTGTTGCATGAGTAGTCTTAAGGAAGACTCAAGCTGTTGAGTGGAGTTATTCAAAATATTGATGACTTGAAGAGAGCAAGCTATCTTATTTTATTCAAAGTTGTGCTAATTAATAAACTTCCTGAGTAGTAAAGGCTGAAGATATCAGAAGGTTTTGATGCTTAATAAACCGATAATGTTTTTGTTTGTTCTCTTTGAAATCCCAGGCCTTTGCTGAGGACTCGATTATCAATGGCTTACATTTTTAAAATTTTATATCACTTTAACAGACATTATTTCCTAGTAGCTCATCCACACTCACATAAAATATAATGCATGTTTATACTAAATATTGAAGTCAAGCAACTGTATAATTGGGAATTTTTCTGAATATGTAATGTGTACCTCTGATCCTCAACAGTAAAATGGATACAGGATTAGTTATATGTTGCTATGTAAAAGTTACCCCAAACCATAGTACTGTAAAACAATCAACATTTATCATATCACATATTTTATGGGTTAGGAATTTGGGGGCAGCTTAGCTGGGTGATTTTGGCTCAAGATTCCTCATGAAAAGCTGACCAACTCTCCTGGTGTTCCTGGGACTGAGGGAGTACCAACAACGTGGACTTTTTAGTTTTAAAATTGGGATATTCCTTGCTAAACTGGAAAAAGTTGGTCATGCAAACTGGATGCCTGGAATGCAGGAGTTTCAGTGCTAAAACACAAGAAAGTCCTGAGCAAATTGAGGCAAGCTGTTCACTTTACTCTTGAGATTGAAGTCAAGATAAAGGTCGAGGATACGGTCATCTGTCGAGGATACGGTCATCTGCAGGCTTGACTAGGCCTGCAGGATACATTTTCATACACAATCACATAGTAATTGGGAAGAGTCCTCAGTACTGGGCTTCTCCTAAGGGAAGCTTGACTGTCCTCATGCCATGACAGTTAACTTACCCCAGAATGAATGGTCAAAGAGAGAAATAACAAAGGAGAAGTCACAATGCTTTTTTTAAAACCTAACCTGAGATGTGTCATTTCTGTCTTACTTTACTCATTATTAGTGAATAACTTTATTCACTATTAGTGAATCACTAAATCTAGATTATTCACAAGGGAAGAAGAATTGAATTCCACCTCTTATAGGAACAAATATCAAAGAATTTGTGTGAATATTTTAAAACTGCCACAGGAATGATGGTGCCTAATTATAGTTCGTTGTCAGTAGTAAATGAATTTATATATATATATATATATATATAAAGAATCTAGAACTGTATCAGGTACAAGTACAAAACAGTTTACTAGTGTTTGATAATTTTCTGCCTTCCTTCAAATAAACAAATAAGCTTTGTCTAACTTATGAAAACCATCTTGGTTTTTTTTAATAAATCAATTACTCAGAATTTGGCTTTAAAAATTTATTGGAAGCTAGAGTTAATGAATAAGAGTTAAAATGCAAATTAAAATTATGTATAAAGCTAACTGAAAAAATGTTATTTATAAGAAGTGTTGATGGCCTTTTGTATTTCTTTTTTTGTTTTTTTGTTTTTAGTTTGTTTGTTTGTTTGTTTTTTCTTCAAATGTTTAAAGTTCCAGGGTACATATGCAGGATGTGCAGATTTGTTACGTAAGTCATGGTGTGCCTTGGTGATTTGCTGCACAGATCAACCCATCACTCAGGCATTAAGCCCAGCATCCATTAGCTATTCTTCTTGATGCTCTTCTTTCCCCAGCCCCAGTGAACAGGCTCCAGTGTGTGCTGTTCCCTGACATTTGTCCATATATTCTTATTGTTGAGCTCCAACTTATAAATGAGAACATGTGGTGTTTTACTTTCTGTTCCTGCATTAGTTTGCTGAGGATAATGACTTCCAGCTCTATACATGTCTCTGCAAAGGGCATGATCTTGTTCCTTTTTATGCCTGCATAATATTCCATGGTGTATATGTATCACATTTTCTTTATCCATTCTATCTTTGATGGTCATTTGGATTGATTCCATGTCTTGGCTATTGTGAATACTGCTGGAACGAACATGCACATGCATACATCTTTATAACAGAATAAGTTATATCCTTTGGTTATATACCCAGGAATGGGAATGCTAGGTCAAATGGTATTTCTGCTTCTAGGTCTTTGAGGAATCACCACACTGACTTCCACAATGGTTGAACTGATTTACACTCCCACCAACAGTGTAAAAGTGATCCTTTTTCTCTGCAATCTCACCAGCATCTGCTGTTTCTTGACTTTTTAATAATTGCCATTCTGACTGGCATAACATTGTATCTCATTGTGGTTTTGATTTGATTTTCTCTGATGATCATTATGTTGAGTTTTTTTCATGTTTGTTGGCCTTATGAATGTATTCTTTAAGAAGTGACTGTTCGACTGGATTAAGAAAATGTGGCACATATACACCATGGAATACTATGCAGCCATAAAAAAGGATGAGTTTATGTCCTTTGTAGGGACATGGATGCGGCTGGAAACCATCATTCTTAGCAAACTATCACAAGAACAGAAAACCAAACACCGCATGTTCTCACTCATAGGTGGGAACTGAACAATGAGATCACTTGGACTCGGGAAGGGGGACATCACACACCAGGGCCTATCATGGGGAGGGGGGAGGGGGGAGGGATTGCATTGGGAGTTATACCTGATGTAAATGACGAGTTGATGGGTGCTGACGAGTTGATGGGTGCAGCACAGCAACATGGCACAAGTATACATATGTAACAAACCTGCACGTTATGCACATGTACCCTAGAACTTAAAGTATAATAATAATAATAATAATAATAATAATAATAATAATAAAAAGAAGTGACTGTTCATGCTCTTGGTCCACTTTTTAATGGGGTTGTTTTTTCTTGTAAATTTCTTTAAGTTTCTTGTAGAGTCTGGATATTAGACCTTTGTCAGATGGATAGATTGAAAAAAAAATTCTCCCATTCTGTAGGTGGTCTGTTCACTCTGATGATAGTTTATTTTGATCTGCACAAACTCTTTCGTTCAATGAGATCTCATTTATCAATTTTTGCTTTTGCTGCTATTGCCTTTGGCATTTTCATCATAAAATCTTTGCCATTGCCTATGTCCTGAATGGTATTATCTAGATTTTCTTCTAGGATTTTTGTAGTTTTAGGTTTCATATTTAAGTATTTAATTCATATCGAGTTAATTTTTGTATAAGGGGTAAGGAACAGGTCAAGTTTTAATTTTCTGTACATGGCTAGCCAGTTCTCCTGGCACCATTTATTAAATAGGGAATGCTTACCCCATTGCTTGCTTTTGTAAGGTTTGTTGAAGATCAGATGGTTGTAGGTGTGTGGTCTCATTTCTGAGTTCTCTATTCTGTTTCATTGGTCAATGTGTATGTTTTTGTACCAATATCATGTTGTTTTGGTTATTATAGCCTTGTACTGTAGTTTGAAGTCAGGTAGTGTGATGCCTCCAGCATTGTTCTTTTTGCTTAGGATTGTCTTAGCTGTGCAGCCTCTTTTTAAATTCCACATGAATTTTAAAATAGTTTCTTCTAATTCTGTGAAGAATGTCAATGGTAGTTTAATAGTTAATTTAAATAGTATTAAATCTATGAATAACCTTAGGCATTATGGCCATTTTGACAATATTAATTCTTCCTACCCATGAGCATGGAATATTTTTCCATTTGTTTGTGTCTTCTGATTGATTTGAGCAGTAGTTTGTAGTTCTCCTTGAAGAGTTCCTTCACTTCCCTTGTTAACTGTATTCCGAGGTATGTTTTTCTCTCTGTAATAATTGTGAATGACAGTTGATTCATAATTTGGCTCTCTGTTTGCCTCTTGTTGGTATATAGAAAAGCTAGCAATTTTTGCACACTAATTTTGTATCCTGAGACTTTGCTGAATTTGTGTATCAGCTTAAGTTACTTTGGAGCTAAGATGATGGGGTTTTCTAGATACTGGATTTTGTCATCTGAAAACAAAGATAAGTTGACTTCCTCTCTTTCTATTCGGATACCCTTTCTCTCTTTCTCTTGCTTGATTGCCCTGGCCAGATCTTCCAATACTATGTTGAATAGGAGTGGAGAGAGAGGGCCTCCTTGTCTGTGTCAGTTTTCAGAAGGAATGCTTACAAATTTTGCCCATTCAGTATACTATTGACTGTGGGTTTGTCATATATGACTCTTATTATTTTAAGGTATATTCCTTCAATACCTAGTTTATTGAGAGTTTTTAACATAAAGAGATGTTGAATTTTATTTAAGGTTTTTTCTGCATCTATTGGGATAATTATCTGGTTTTTGTCTTTAGTTCTGTTTATGCGATGAATTACATTTATTGATTTGTATATGTTGAAACAACCTTGCATCCTGTGGATGAAGCCACCTTGATCATGGCAGATAAGCTTTTTGATGTTCTGCTGGAATTGGTTTGTCAGTATTGTATTGAGGGTTTTTGCATTTATGTTCATCAAGGATGTTGGCTTAAGGTTTTCGTTTTTTGTTGTATTCCTGTCAACTTCTGATATCAGGATAGTGCTGGCCTCACAAAAATAATTTAGGGAGGAGTCCGTTCTTTTCCATTGTTTGGAATAGTTTCAGTAAAAATTGTACCAGCTCTTTTTGTATCTCAGGTAGAATTCAGCTGTGAATCCATCCGATCCTGGGTGTTTTTGTGTTATCAGTAGGCTATTACTGCCTCCATTTCAGAATTTGTTATTGATCTATTCAGGGGTTCAATTTCTTTCTTATTCAGTTTTGAGAGGGTATATGTTCCCAGGAGTTTACCCAACTCTTCTAGATTTTCTAGTTTATCTGCATAGAAGTGTTTATAGTTATCTCTGATGGTTGTTTGTATTTCTGTGGGGTCATTGCTGAAACCCCCTTCTCATTTTTGATTTTGTCTATTTGGTTATTCTCTATTTTCTTTCTTATTAGTCTAGATAGCAGTGTATTTTATCAATTTTTGCAAGAAATCAGCTCCTGGATTCATTGATTTTTGAAGGGCTTTTGTGACTCTATCTCCTCCACTTCTGCTCTGATCTTTGTTATTTCTTGCCTTCTGCTAGTTTTGGGGCTTGTTTGCTCTTGGTTCTCTAATTCTTTTAGTTGTGATGTTAGGTTGTTGATTTGAGATCTTTCTAGATTTTTGATGTGGGCATCTAGTGCTATAAATTTCCCTCTTAACACTGCTTTAGCTGCATCCCAGAGATACTGGTATGTTGTCCTATTGTTCTTATTAGTTTCAAAGAACTTCTTGATTACTGTCTTAATTTCATTATTTACCCAGGAGTAATTCAGGAGCAGGTTGTTCAATTTTGATGTAGTTGGGTGGTTTTGAGTGAGTTTCATAATCTTGAGTTCTAATTTGATTGTGTTGTGGCCTGAGAGACTGTTATAATTTCAGTTATTTTGCATTTGCTTAAGAGTGTTTTACTTCCGATTATGTGATCAATTGTAGAGTAAGTGCTACATGGAGATGAGAAGAATGTATATTCTGTTGTTTTGGCATGGAGAGTTATGTAGATATCTATCAGATCCACTTGATCCAGAGCTACGTTTAGTTCTTGAATAGCTTTGTTAATTTACTGTCTTGATGATCTGTCTAGCATAGTCAGTAGGGCGTTAGTCTCCAACTATTATTGTGTGTCAGTCTAAGTTTCTGTAAAGGTGTCTAAGAACTTGCTTTATGAATGTGGGTGCTCCTGTATTAGGTACATATATATTTAGGATAGTTAGTTATTCTTGTTGTATTGAACACTTTACTGTTGTGTAATGGTCTTCTTTGTCTTTTTTGATCTTTGCTGGTTTAAATCTGTTTTGTCAGAAACAGATTTGCAATCCCTGGTTTTGCCTGTTTTCCATTTGCTTGGTAAATTTTACTCCATTCCTTTATTTTGAGCCTATGTGTGTCTTTGTATGTGAGATGGATCTCTTGAAGATAGCATACTGATGGATCTTGACTCTTTATCCAGCTTGCCATTCTATGCCTTTGAATTGGGGCATTTATCCCATTTACATTTAAGGTTAATATTGTTGTGTGTGAATTTCATGCTGTCATGATGCTAGCTGGTTATTTAGCAGACTTGTTGATGTGGGTGCTTCATAGCGTCACTGCTCTGTGTACTTCAGTGTGGTTTTGTAGTGGCTGGTAACAGTTTTTCCTTTCCATATTCAGTGCTTCCTTCAGGAGCTCTTGCAAGGCAGGCCTGGTGGTGATAAATTCCCTCAGCATTTGCTTGTCTGAAAAGAATCTTATTTCTCCTTCACTAATAAAGTTTAGTTTGGCAGGATACAAAATTCCATGTTGGAATTTTTTTTCTTTTTTTTTTTCATTATACTTTAAGTTCTAGGGTACATGTGCACAACGTGCAGGTTTTGTTACATAGGTATACATGTGCCATGTTGGTTTGCTGCATCCATCAACTTGTCATTTACATTAGGTATTTCTCCTAATGCTATCCCTCCCCCAGTCCCCCATCCTATGATAGGCCGCAGGGTGTGATGTTCCCCACCCTGTGTCCAAGTGTTCTCATTGTTCAATTCCCACCTATGAGTGAGAACACGCTGTGTTTGGTTTTATGCCCTTGTGATAGTTTGTTGAGAATGATGGTTTCCAGCTTCATCCATGTCCCTGCAAAGAACATGAACTCATCCTTTTTTATGACTGTATAGTATTCCATGGTGTATATGTGTCACATTTACTTAATCCAGTCTATCATTGATGGACATTCAGGTTGGTTCCAACTCTTTGCTATTGTGAATAGTGCTGCAATAAACATACATGTGCATGTGTCTTTATAGTAGCATGATTTATAATCCTTTGGGTATATACCCAGTGATAAGATTGCTGGGTCAAATGGTATTTCTACATATAGATCCTTGAGGAATTGCCACACTGTCTTCCACAACGGTTAAACTAATTTACACTCCCACCAACAGTGTAAAAGCATTTCTATTTCTCTACATCTTCTCCAGCGTCTGTCATTTTCTGACATTTTAATGATCTCCATTGTAACTGGTGTGAGATGGTATCTCTTTGTGGTTTTGATTTGTATTTCTCTGATGACCAGTGATGATGACCATTTTTTCATGTGTCTGTTGGCTGCATAAATGTCTTCTTTGGAGAAGTGTCTGTTCATCTACTTTGCCCACTTTTTGATGGGGTTGTTTTTTTTTTTCTTGTAAATTTGTTTAAATTTGTTGTAGATTCTGGATATTAGTCCTTTCTCAGATGGGTAGATTGCAAATATTTTCTCCCATTCTGTAGGTTGCCTATTCACTCTGATGATAGTTTCTTTTGCCGTGCAGTAGCTCTTTAGTTTAATTAGATCTCATTTATCTATTTTGACTTTTGTTGCCATTGCTTTTGGTGTTTTAGTTATGAAGTCCTTGCCCATGCCTATGTCCTGAATGGTACTGCCTAGGTTTTCTACTAGGGTTTTTATGGTTCTAGGTCTAACATTTAAGTCTTTAATCCATCTTGAATTAATTTTTGTATAAGGTGTAAGGAAGGGATCCAGTTGCAGCTATTTAATAGGGAATCCTTTCCCCATTTCTTGTTTTTGTCAGGTTTGTCAAAGATCAGATGGTTGTAGATGTGTGGTGTTATTTCTGAGGACTCTGTTCTGTTCCATTGTTCTATATCTCTGTTTTGGTACCAGTACCATGCTGTTTTGGTTACTGCAGCCTTGTGGTATAGATTGAAGTCAGGCATCATGATGCCTCCTGCTTTGCTCCTTTTGCTTAGGATTGCCTTAGCAATGTGGGCTCTTTTTTGGTTCCGTATGAACTTTATAGTGGGTTTTTTTTCCAATTCTGTGAGAAAGTAATTGGTAGCTTGATGGAGATAGCATTGAATCTATAAATTACCTTGGGCAGTATGGCCATTTTCATGATATTGATTCTTCGTATCCATGAGTATGGAATGTTCTTCCATTTGTTTGTGTCCTCCTTTATTTCGTTGAGCAGTGGTTTCTAGTTTTCCTTAAAGAGGTCCTTTACATCCCTTGTAAGTTGGATTCCTAGGTATTTTATTCTCTTTGTAGCAACTGTGTATGGGAGTTCACTCATGATTTGGCTGTCTGTTTGTCTGTTATTGGTTTATAGGAATGCTTGTGATTTTTGTACATTGATTTTGTATCCTGAGACTTTGCTGAAGTTGCTTATCAGTTTCAGGAGATTTTGGGCTGAGATGATGGGGTTTTCTAAATATACAATTATGTCATCTTCAAACAGGGACAATTTGACTTTCTCTTTTCCTAATGAATACCCTTTATTTCTTTCTCCTGCCTGATTGTCCTGGCCAGAACTTCCAACACTATATTGGATAGGAGTGGTGAGAGAGGGCATCCTTGTCTTGTGCTGGTTTTCAAAGGGAATGCTTCCAGCGTTTGCCCATTGAGTATAATATTGGCTGTGGTTTTGTCATAAATAGCTGTTAGTATTTTCAGGTACATTTCATCAATACCTAGTTTATTAAGAGTGTTTAGCATGAATCCCTGTTGAATTTTGTTGAAGCCATTTTCTGCATCTATTGAGATAACCATGTGTTTTTTGGTCATTTTCTTCTGTTTATGTGATGGATTACATTTATTGATTTGCATATGTTGAACCTGCTTTGCATCTCAGGAATGAAGCCAACTTGATTGTGGTGAATAAACTTTTTGATGTGCTGCTGGATTCAGTTTGCCAGTATTTTATTGAGGATTTTTGCATTGATGTTCATCACGGATATTGGTCTAAAATTCTCGTGTGTGTGTGTGTGTGTGTGTGCGTGTGTGTGTGTCTGCCAGGCTTTGGTATCTGGATGATTTGGCCTCAGAAAATTAATTAAGGAGGATTCCCTCTTTTTTGATCGCTGGGGATAGTTTCATAAGGAATACTACCAGCTCCTCTTTGTTCCTCAGGTAGAATTTGGCTGTGAATCCATCTGGTCCTGGACTTTTTTTGGTTGGTAGGCTATTAATTATTGCCTCAATGTCAGAGCCTGTTTTTGGTGTATTCAGAGATTTGACTTCTTCCTGGTTTAGTCTTGGGAGAGTGTATGTGTCCAGGATTTTATCCATTTGTTCTATATTTTCTAGTTTATTTGCGTAGAGGTGTTTATAATATTCTCTGATGGTAGTTTGTATTTCTGTGGGATTGGTGGTGATATTCCCTTCATCATTTTTTATTGCATCTATTTGACTCTCCTCTCTTTTCTTCTTTATTAGTCTTGCTAGCAATCTATCAATTTTGTTGATCTTTTCTTTATTTATTTAATGAAATAAAGCAAGACAAGTAGTTTAGAGAAAAAAGAGTAAAAAGAAACAAACAAAGCCTCCAAGAAATATGGGACTGTGTGAAAAGACCAAATCTATGTTTGATTGGTGTGACATAATCTGACAATTATGTGTCTTGGAGTTGCTCTTCTTGAGGAGTATCTTTGAGGCGTTCTCTGTATTTCCTGAATTTGAATGTTGGCCTGCCTTACTAGGTTGGGGAAGTTCTCCTGGATGATATCCTGCAGAGTGTTTTCCATCTTGGTTCCATTTTCCCCATCACTTTCAGGCACACCAATCAAACGTAGATTTGGTCTTTTCACATAGTCCCGTATTTCTGATTTCATTAATCTGATCTTCAATCGCTGATACCCTTTCTCTGGTTTCTCCCCATCTTTGTGGTTTTATCTACCTTTGGTCTTTGATGTTGGTGACCTACAGTTGAGGTTTTGATGTGGATGTCCTTTTTGTTGATGTTGATGCTATTCCTTTCTGTTTGTTAGTTTTCCTTCTAACTGTCAGGTCACTCAGCTGCAGGTCTGTTGTTTTCCAGAGGTCCACTCCAGACTCTGTTTGCCTGGGTATCACCAGCTGAGGCTGCAGAATAGCAAACATTACTCCCTAATACTTCCTCTGGAAGCTTTATCCCAGAGGAGCACCTGCCTGTATGAGGTGTCTGTCGGTCCATACTGGGAGGTGTCTACCAGTTAGGCTACATGGAAGTCAGGGACCCACTTCAGGAGGCAGTCTGTCCATTCTCAGAGCTCAAATGCCATGCTGGGAGAACCACTGCTCTCTTCAGAGCTGTCAGACAGGGAAGTTTAAGTCTGCAGAAGTTTCTGCTGCTTTTTGTTCAGCTATGCCCTGCCCACAGAATTGGAGTCTATAGAGGCAGTAGACCTTGATGAGCTGTGGTGGGTTTTGCCCAGTTCGAGCTTCCTGGCTGCTTTGTTTACCTACTCAAGCCTCAGCAATGGTGGACGACCATCCCCCCGCCAGGCTGCTGCCTCACATGTTGATCTCAGACTGCTGTGCTAGCAGTGAGCAAGGCTCTGTGAGCACAGGGCCTGTATGGGAGAGAATCTCCTGGTCTGCTGGTTGCTAAGATGGTGGAAAAAGTGCACTATTTGGGCGAGAGTGTCCCATTTTTCCAGGTGCAGCCTGTCACGGCTTCCTTTGGCTAGGAAAGGGAAATCTTCTGACCCCTGGCACTTCCCAGGTGAGACAACACCCCGCCCTGGCTCGGTTCACCCTCTGTGCACTGTACCCAGTGTCCAGCCAGTTCCAATGAGATGAACCAGGTACCTCAGTTGGAAATGCAGAAATCATCCATCTTCTGCATTGATCATGCTTGGAGCTGCAAACTGGAGCTGTTCCTATTCAGCCATCTTGGAACGGAAGCCGGAAATTCTTTTCTTTAAGAATGTTGAATATTGGCCTTCAATTTCTTCTGGCTTGCTATGTTTCCATTGAAAAGGTTCACTTTTAGTCTGATGGGCTTCCCTTTGTAGGTAACCTGGTCTTTCTTTCTGGCTGAACTTATCATTTTTTCTTTTCACTTTGATATTGAAGAATCTGATGATTATGTGTCTTGGGGTTGATCCTCTCCTGGAGTGGCCTAATGGGGTTTTCTGGATTTCCTGAATATGAATGTTGGCCTGTCTTGCTAGGTTGGGGAAGTTCTCCTGGATGACATCCTAAAGTATGTTTTCCAACTTGGTACCTTTCTCCTAATCTCTTTCAGGTACCCCAATCAGTCATAGGTTCAGTCTTTTTACATAGTCCCATATTTCTTGGAGGTTTTGTTCACCACTTTTTGTTCTTTTTTCTCTATTGTTGTCTGCCTGTCTTATTTCAGAAAGATCGTCTTTAAGCTCTGAGATTAATTCCTCCCCTTAGTCTATTCTTCTGTTGATACTTGTGATTGCATTGTGAAGTTCTTGTGTTGTGGTTTTCAGCTTCATCAGGTCAGTTATGCTTCTCTCTAAATTGCCTATAATAGTTATCAGCCCTTTTTTTTTAATCACAATTCTTACCTTCTTTGTATTGGATTACAACATGCTCCTTAAACTCAGTGAAGTTTATTATTACCCACTTTCTGAAGCCTATTCAATTCATCCATCTCAGCCTCTGTCCAGCTCTGTAGGTGCTTGAGGTGATGCAGTCATTTGGAGAAGTAGAGGCACTCTAGCTTTTTGAGTTTTCAGTATTTTTGCCTTGATTGTTTCTCATCTTTGTGGCCTTATCTAGCTTCAATTTTTGAGGTTACTGATCTTTGATTAGGGTTTTTGTGGGTATAGCTTTTTTTGTTGATGCTGTCATTGTCACTTTCTGTTTTGTTTGTTTCTCCTTTAGCAATCAAGTTACTTTTCCATAGACCTGTTGCTGTTTGCTGGGGGATCCATTCCAGATCCTAGTCCTCTCAGTCCCTCCCACACCTGGAGGTATCACTAGTGAAGGCTGTGAAATAGCAAAGATGACAGCCTGTTCTTTTCTCTGGGAGCTCTGTCTCAGGGGGAAACTGACCTAATGCCAACTAGGACATTCCTTTAGGAGGTGTCTGGAAAGCCCTGTTGGGTGGTTTTATGCAATCAGTAGGAACATTTTCAGGGACCTGGAAAGACTAAGTTGGCTGAATCGCAGGGTCAGCAGCTGCCCCTCTCCCTAGGGACTCCATCTCAGTGAGAGATTAGAGTTCTGCCTGTATAACCATGACTGTAGTTGATGAAATTCCTGCAGGGAGGTCCCACCCAGTGAGGAGGGATGGATCAGTGTCCCACTTAAAGAAGCAGACAGGCCATGATTAGGCACAACAGCTGTGCTGTGTTGTGGGAAATTCCTCCAAGTCCCTGATGTTGGCAGACTAAAGGGCCCGAGGAATGGCAGATATGGCAGCTGCTCCTCCCCCTGGGAACTTGGTCTGTCTCATGTCTCATACCGTCTCCAGTTTGCTCCACTGGCCAGCTGGAATTCCAAGTCAGTGTGACTTAACTTGTGAGGTGCCGTGGGAGTGTGGCCCACAGAACGATGCCACTTGGCTCTCTAGATGCAGCCCCCTTTAGGGGGAATGCACAGGATCTCCCACCTTGCTGGAATTCCTGGGCCACAGTATGCAAAACTCCTGGGTTTCCCAGTCAATGAAGCGAGTGGCTGCCCCATTGAGACACCCCACAGCTCTGTGCTTCAGACCCAAGAATGGTGACATAGGTTCACAAGGGAATCTCCTGATCGCAGATTGCAAAGATATGTAGGAAAAGCATGTTTTCCTGGGCAGGGTCTCAGAATCCCTCACTGATTCTCTTGGCTGGGGGTGGGAGCTACCCTGTCTCTGTGCCACTCCCAGGTGGGCCATAACCACAACCTAGTTTTCCTTGCTCTTGGTGTGTTGAGCCCTCTGTGTGTAGTCAGTCCCAATGTGAGAACCTGGATGCCTCAATTGAAGATACAGAATTTACATCCGTTTTGTGAAAGCCTCGGACACAGCTGCATCTAATTGGCCATCTTGGCCCCTCCCACAGCCATTTATATTTCTAAACAGATGGTCATCTATCTAAATGGATACTAGATTATATAGTAATTTGGTCATTTCCAGGAACTCTCAAGAACTTGATTTAGAACTCAAGGATAGCAGAACCACTGTATTATTTCACTCTGTCTTCACTAATCTGGAGTTTTGCTCCATCAGTTATTTCTCTTCTTCGTAGTATCTTTAGGAAAGAAAATAAACCAAAAATCATTAATCTTTCCTTAATTACGTTATTTCTTTGAACTGCATGTGTTTCAGGTAATAACTATGAAACCTCAAAATACTTGCTAAATATCATAAATCCTTCTGAAGAAAGTTACCTGAATCAGCTCTTTGCCAAAAACTATAGCCAAAGAATGCAAAGTATGATCCCAGCAATTGCCAAACTACAAACTTAGATCCTAATACGAGACTCGCATGGCTTCTTCCTCCTTTAGAGTTTCAAAATCTTCCTGAGAAATAATCTAAAAATACTGTATGACAACTACATGCAGAATAATGAATGCCAGAGGTATTCTTGGGTAAAATTAAAAAAAAAAAAACCACTAATTTATGCAGGATAAATTAGATGAGTGAAGCAATCCACTGTGATATTGTCTATATTTCCATGTCTACGTTTCTTCATAATTATGTAGTTCTGCTTTGTAATACACTAGCAAATTAGGAATTGAGGAGAGTTTGACTATTACGTTAAAACTGACAAAAGGAAATATTACACTTTAAATTACTGTGCTTTCCCAAATTGTACTTTAAGAACAAATGCCTGTTAATGTGTACACTGAGAACAAACAGTTTCATAGAAAGAAATAAAAGATGACAAACAAAATAAAGGAATCCTTTTTTCCTTTGAAAATTTACAGTACATATTAAAAGTTCTAACAAGTTCAATGTAAAGGAGACCTACTGAAGTTGTTCAATGTTTAAAATAAGCAAAGCTTTTGTACAAAACTTTTTATTAATATATGTTAAATAACCAGTTTCAAAATTGTTGGAAATAAAGTGGAAAACAGAGGCAAATTAAAATATGTTCATCTGCATGAAAATACTGTAGCAGACATTTAATGCTATTTTTATATAACTTTATTTGTTTACTAATGATTTATGTTTTAGTGTCCTCTCTCATGCATTGACCACAATGACATAGTATTGACACTAGCTCAAACTGAAATTATTCCTGCTTCCCTAAACTTAGGAATATACTAAAACCCCAGTGCTTGTTTGAGGGCAGCAACAGTATATGGCCTTGTTTTGAAGAAGGCTAACTGAACATGAGTTATTCCATATAGGATAGCAATCAATCAACTCAGTTGCATTCTTCATTTGGGCAATTGTGTAAGAATTACAAAGAGAAAATACGTTATTTAAGCTCTGGCTTCCAGAAAAAGAAACACTAAGCAAATTTTCCAGTTTTCATAAGTTGTATTGTGCATCTCAGACTAGACAGTTGATAAAGTGACCGTTAACACATTATCATTCTTGCGTATTTTTGTAATACATCTCCAAAACTAAAGTTAACCTATTTTTCCTCTTCCTTGCAACTTCAATGAGCTTGACCAGTATATTCTTCCACTAGATCTTGTGAGTCTCTCTTGTATTTTTTTGCACCAGTCTCTCTTGTATTTTTTGCACCATTAACTGTCTTAAGAGATTAGTTAGACATAGTCAATTAATCTCCAAAAATGGCACCAAAAATATGCAATGTAGAAAGAATAGTCTCTTCAAAAAATGTTACTGGGAAAACTGAATATCCACATATAAAAGAAAGAAATTAGAACTTTATCTTAGACATTTCACAAAAATCAAGTGAAATAGTTTAAAAAATACTTAAATCTAAGACCTGAAACCTTAAAAATATTAAAAGCATACACAGGAAAAATGTCCCTGATATTGGACTTTGCAATTATTTTTTGGATATGATACCAAAAGCACAGGTAACAAAAGTAAAAATTTTAAAAAATGAGACTACATGAAATTTCAAAAAATATGCCCAGTGAAGGAAACAACGAACTGAAAAGGAAATCTATGGAATGAAATAAAATATTTGCACATCATCTATCTGATAAAGGCCTAATATTCAAAATTAAGGGGAAATACATACAAGTCAATACCAGAAAAAAATATTTTAAAATGATCAAAGGGCCTGAATAGAAATTTTTTTTTCAAATAAGACATACAAATGGCCAAGAGGTATATAAAAAAGTATTCAATAGCACTAATTTTAATCATCAAGAAATTGCAAATTACAACCTCAATGATACCTCACACCTGTTAGCATGGTTATTACCATAAAGTCAAAAGATAGGGAGAAAGTTAAAAAAAAAAAGAAAAGAAAAAAAGGAAACCCTTGTACAGTGTCTGAGGGATTTTATATTGGTAAGCCGTTATGGGAAAACAGTATGGAGGTTCCTCAAAAACCCAAAGGAATACAACTATGATATGATCCAGTAATCTTAATTCTGGGTATTTATTTATAGGAAGCAAAATTGGTATCTTGAACACACATCTGCCCCCCCATGTTTATTGCAGCATGATTCATAGTACCCAAGGAATGGAAACCACCAAAGTGTCCATTGATGAATAATAGATAAAGATAATGAGACATACACCACACACACACACACACACACAAAATTCAGCCTTAAAAAATAAGGAAATCTTGTCATTTGCACAAGCATGGATGAAGCTAGAGGACAGTATGCTAAGTGAAATAAGCTAGACACAGAGAAATACTACAGTCTCATTTACATGTGGAATCTAAAGTAGTCTTATAGGAACAGAGAGTAGAAAGATGCTTGCCAGGGGCTGGAATAGGATCTTAATGTAGCTTCTATTACTTTAACAATTAGCAGAATAAACTCCTTTAAAACATTCCAAAACATTCTTGTCTTTCAACATATTAATTTGAGCATTCCTTAAAAGGAATCCCCAGTCTACCATAGGTTCTTATATTACTACTATGGTGTGAATGTGTTCCCCAAAATTCATGTGTTGGAAATTTGGCCCCCAGTATATGGAGGCAGGGCTTAATTGAGGTGTTTAGGTCATGGGGCACCAACCTCAAAAATGAAATTATGACATTATTATGACTATAGGTTCATTATAATGAGAGTGGTGTTTTATGAAAGGATGAGTTTGTTCCCACCTCGGTCTCTCTTACCCTCTCTTTATCCTTTCTTCATGGCATGGCACAGCAAGCAACCCTTTATTAGGTGCCAGTCTCTCAATCTTGGACTTTCCAGCCTCCACAACTGTGCATCAATAAATTTCTGTTTATTATAAATTACCCAATCTCAGGTATTCTGATATAACAGCACAAAGTGTACTAATGCAATTGCCTTTTGTATATCTGAGTTAGTATAGTTTTCTACTTGACTATTTCAAAGAAGAGATGCTTAACCAGTTAGAGACTGCCTTGTTGGAAAAGAGGTACCAAAGATCTCAGCACAGCACATAACACACAGTAGACGACGAACATTCATTTAAATAGAAATATGATACACAAATGAGTTGGCAAGAATCTCCCACTCAAAAGGGAGGCTTTCAAGTGAAAACGTTACTGCTGAAAATAAATATTAGCATTGTCATATTTTATATTCACTTGTCTCCTTTTAATTGTCTGAAGAATGAGCAAAACAAGCTCTAATGTGGAGCACAGTACCTACTCTCTTCTCCAAATTATCTCTACATAGATATAAAGAATGAAAGATGTTAACATTCTCATACATTAGTCATAGCGTGATTGAGGAAGATGAATATGTCATCCCACCAAAAACAGAAAGATTGCTGAGGTTGTCAGCAAGAACTTGATTAGCTTGCATCTGAAACTTGCTCAATTTGGATGTTCATGAGCCATACTGTCAGATTAAAGACAGATGCCCTATTTGAGTACACAGGCAAAGATAATATACACACAAATGTACCATCAATCCAGATCGATGCATATTTTTTCATTACATAATCAAATTCAAAAGTACATGAACTGTCTTCTTCCTGCTGTGTGGGTTGCTTATTACTAGAAAACAGATGCAACCCTTCTCTTGGGTGCTGAACCAAAGAAGCAATGCCCTCCTGAATAACATATTGACAAGGTAAACTTATTTCTGGATGTGTCAAAAAAAAAAAAAAAAAGCTAGAAGTTCTATTTGTTATGAAAGATTTGGGGATGAGAACATTTAAAAGTTAGATTATTTTGTATTCTTTTTCTGACTGATTGTACCTTTGCTACACCTAAGAGTAATCACAGTATTATAGATAATAAATAAATAAAATGGGCCAAGGGACATTACGGGTTACGCTCAGACACATGATTTCGATTTTTTAAGACTCATAAGATTCACTCTTATGTAATTGAAAAATATTTATTTTTATAATGTGTAAGAGTCAATCACAGCAGAGAGTCTTTCAAACAAATGCAAGTATCTGAAAAAAATATGTCATACATTAGGAGAGAATCAGAAAACTTTTAAAAACAAATTTGGATCTTGGATGGGTAGGGTTGAGGGAGTTTACTATTTTAGACAAAAACTTTATTTTGGCTTTTGAAGTTTCTATTTAGTTTTAAAATTTAACATGTCTAAGATTACAATCAAGGAGCAAATATCATAATAAAACTAACAGGTATTCTTAATCAGATTTATTTTATGTATATGTGTAAAGATACTGCCTCGGGGCCGGGTGCATACCTGGAATTCCAGCACTTTGGGAGGTGGAGGTGGATGGATCACGAGATCAGGAGATCGAGACCATCCTGGCTAACACGGTGAAACCCCGTCTCTACTAAAAATGCAAAAAATTAGCTGGGTGTGGTGGCGGGCACCGGTAGTCCCAGCTACGGGGGAGGCTGAGGCAGGAGAATGGTGTGAACCCAGGAGGCGGAGCTTGCAGTGAGCCAAGATCCTGCCACTGTGCACTCCAGGCTGGGCGACAGAGCAAGACTCTGTCAAAAAAAAAAAAAAAAAAAAATACTGCCTCAGCCACATGGGCTAATTTTGGGTGACTTTTTAAAGTAAATCTGTGTATTACTTTCTTATCTAAAATTGTCTATTGAAGGGAAAATTGCTGCTATTCATTTTCTTGCACCTCAAGTTAAAAAGGGGCTATACAATCACTCATGAGATATGATTTTGATCTTTTCAAGAAGGAGCATATTCCTAAATTGCATGGGGTAATACGTACATTAGTTACAGAAAATTATTTTGGTGGTATGGATTTCTCTTTTCCAAGTAGGAATTTTGTGCAACAATGTAATGTATAAAATATATTCTCCAGTATGACATATTTTTAAAGACAGAGATAATACACAGATAGCATTAGGCTGCATGATTTTGGGGTGATGGTATGTTTACAGTGAATCCAAAGGCACCTGTGTCCTTTTTAGTTTCTTTATTTGGCACCCATCAGCAGATGGGATTGTCAAGCATCTCATGAGATATTAGAACACCCACGCTCAATAAACTTGTTAATAATATCCATTAATATAATCATAAAGAATATGTATTTTTGTTAAATGAGTTACTAAATAAGTCCATTTTCAGCTCTATTATGAAAGATTTTGTTTTGGAAGTTCAACAAATATATTTTTCACAGTGACTTTGGGAAACCTGGTGGCTTTTAGAAATGTTTGCAAGGTATATTTGAACAGCTATTATCCTCTTGCTAGAATAAAATTTCCCTAGCCTATAGTGAAGATTGAGATAATTTATTTTATTTATTTGTACTTTATTTAAAACCAAGTTGACTAAATAATACATAAATATCAATATCAAAATGTTTTAAGAGAAGATGTTTTAAATAAGGCCAACTGTAGGCTGAGTAACTAAGAAAGAGAAATTTACTTTGTGTAAGAGTGCTGATTTATGTAAAAAATATGGAATAAAGACTTGTTATGGACTGAATTATGTTCATCCCCTGCCCAGAATTCATATGTTGAAGTCCTAACTTCCAATGTGATATTTGGAGATGAGGCCTTTGAGAAGAAATTAGCGTCAGATGAGGTCATGAGGGTGGGGCCCTCATGATGAGATTAGTGACCTTATAAGAAGAATGAGAGAAAGAGAGAGACAGAGAGATTATCTTGTCCTCACTATGTGAGGACACAGAAGGAAAGCAGTCTAGAATGACTACATCATATCTTACCAAGTATGTCTCTTACAAAAGTTTATATGCATCAAAAGGGTTTATGATATTATCATTACCTGCAATAATAAACTCTGTGAACATTATCCACTCTGTACAATAGTTGTCACAAAATTACTATGTTGTGACCGTTTTGTTTTGTATTGTTAAAACAATAGTAATGAATTTCTAGCCCCTTCACCATTTACGTTATTTGTAATAAATTCATATAAAACTAAATAACAAAGTAGTACATTTATTGAAGTTACAATAGTTTCTTTCAATCCTTAACACACACACACACACACACACACACACACACACACACACAAACACACATGCCTTTAAATTTGTTTCTTCTAAAATTAAAGCATTCTTAAATATCCCTTTATCCATTTGGAAAATAAACAAGTTGTGCTCTATGTGGATCTGTGGATGTCCTAGACACATAGTGAGCTTCAAAGTGTTGGAAAGCACTGACACTGGAGTTGGAGTACTTGTCTTGCAGTGGATCTGTTGCTTTCTAACTAGATTACTTGGACAGCTTACCAACTTCATAAGACTCAGTTTCCTCATTTGCAAAATGAAGATAATTATAGTGCAGACTACCAACATTTATTGTGATGATTAAATAAATCAATGCTTATCAGAGATTTAGAACACTATGTGGCAAGTGGTAGGCAATCATTAAATATCAGCTGTTATTACTATCACAATTAGTAAAAAAACCAGTCTAAATATGACTTTCAGTTGAAAGTCTTTAGGTTTTTCCAGTAACTGTTATTTATTTCTAGTTCTGTGCTAACTTTTGTAGGTTACATGAGTATTTTATTGATTATTATAATCAAAGGTAATGATTAGACTAGTTAAGATTGCTATACTGTAAGCTTCATGAGGATAGGGACTATGTCTGTTTATTTCACGTTTTCAACCACAACACCTACCATCAAACCTGGTACATATTAAGACATAGTAAATATTTGTTAATGGATAGTTGTGAATCACTTGTAGTGAGACTGAAATCTGCTATACTCATCTACCAAGGTTGAGCTTTAACTCAAACCTCAAATCATTTGTGAGAAACACTAAAATGTCTAGGCTTTATTTTGGGGTCTTGAATCCAAATGGTTAGGCCTGTGCTCTCAGCCAAGAATAATTTTTTTTTTTTCTTTTTTTTTTTTTTTTGAGACAGAGTCTTGCTCTGTCGCCCAGGCTGGAGTGCAGTGGCCAGATCTCAGCTCACTGCAAGCTCCGCCTCCCGGGTTTAGGCCATTCTCCTGCCTCAGCCTCCCAAGTAGCTGGGACTACAGGCATCCGCCACCGCGCCCGGCTAGTTTTTTGTATTTTTTAGTAGAGACGGGGTTTCACTGTGTTAGCCAGGACGGTCTCGATCTCCTGACCTCGTGATCCGCCCGTCTCGGCCTCCCAAAGTACTGGGATTACAGGCTTGAGCCACCGCACCCGGCCAAATAATTTTTAAAAAATCTTTCATCAAAACAATTTCATCTTTATGAATGCATAAACAGCTAGGAATGAATCTTCCATTTAAATAGCCTTGAGGAATACACTTAATTGGTTTAAAAATATTTTAACTTTGGATTTATTTCACACATGCTCTTGTTTCTCCTTTCAGTTTCAGCTACATTAAGTTATCTTTATTCTTACTGCATATGTACAGTCCACAAGAGAAGCCATTTGACTATAGCTTAAAATGAGAACAGAGGTAGAGAGGGGAGAAGAAAGTAACAAATAAGACAGTGATAGAGGTTAAAGTGGTTTCACATATTTTTATTGCATTATTCAAGCAAATTAAACAATAAAGATGATCTTTTCTGCTTTATATTTCTTTGGAAGCATATTTTCTATTTTTAGTATAAAATTATTCATGAAATATTTGTTTAATGGATTTTACATGTAAGGCATTATGCAAATACTATGTAGAGAGTAACAATATCAATCCTATATGGTTCACTCCCTCAAGAAGCTTACCATGGAAAAAGGAGTGAAATTAAAAAAGATGTATGCTATCAGGTACAATACCAGCTGTAGAATACTACCTTGCTTCTAAGTTCATAATTTCAGAATCAGCTTATTTTTAGTTATGTCTTCTTTATTGAAGCCATAGTTGAAGGTTTAGGTCAAATAAAATGATAAATTTAATAGACTGTGTGTGTGTGTGTGTGTGTGTGTGTGTGTGTGTGTACATCTATGTATGTATATTTCAGCTTCCAAATACTATATTTTCTGTAAGCTATCCCTCACATAACTTTAACTCAAATGAGTACTATCAGTTTGTAAACAACCAGAAAGCACAAGCCATGAATGTGAGGTCTATTTTCCTATATGCTAGGGTTGTAGCATATAATCTGCATATTATTATGAAACGACTTAAATGTCGTATTGCTCAGTTATAACAAATTTAATGTAAACCATAAATAAGACCAATAATTGTCTCTCTGTTCTCTAACTCAGAACCAACTTGATAAAGTCTTATCTTCCTTCAAAAATCAGCTGAGATTACACCTGGTCTGCGAATATGTATGTCCATTTTCTTTTCTAAAACGAGCATGGATTACACTTTGAATGAGAAATCCAGTTGCTTCAAATAGAAAAAGGAATGAAGACTTAAGATCTGTTTCTACTACCATTGTGTAATTTATAGCTTATACATTTGCACATTTTGTTCATTATAAAATTTTTTTTAATTTGTATAAGCATTTCTGGTAGATTTTAAGTTCCTTAAGAGTGATAATTTTTGTTTTAACTATATATGTACAGTGATATTTAGTAGTACTCACCATAATTTTTGAAAGGATGAATGAATACAAATAAGCTTTTTATAATTTTACATTCATAAAATAAAAAATTACCAGTTTTCCACGTCTCCTATTAACTATTGTCAATGTGTGTGCATGAAGATATAATTCTGTATTCTTCTCTAATCACCTAATATTATAGAGTACACATTTTATGTTAATGCACAGTCTTCATAATCATCTTATTTCCTGCATAATAGTGCACTGATATGATTTGTCCTGTTACTTTGCTATTAAAATTTTACTAATATAAAATGCTACAATAAGGTTGTTTATACACAAACTTTTTTTCGGGAGAATTATTTCTTAGAAATAATTTTCATAATGAAAATGAGTTGAAGAGGTAGTGTGCAGATAGTGATGATAAAATCTGGACAAACAGTAAAAAGCAACTATTTAAAAGGTACTGGAGAGCATACAAAAGCAGAATGAGGTAAGAGGAGAGTATTTCCTTTAAAAAAAAAAAAAAAACTATCTGTAAAGGACAAGAACTGAAAGTCTGAACTCTTATCGGAGAGAGCTCCAAAACTACACAGCCATAGTGCAGATAAAACAGTAACCTTACCAGATTGAGGTAGAATGGAACAGAATTTAGAACTGGAAGAGCAGCCAGAAATCTATGGGAAAAATCTTGGAAGCAAGAAACATAAGAAAAAATGAGATCCCAAATCTGAGTGTAACTCTACCATTGTCCATGAAACTGCATGTATATAGGGAGAGACCTGGTGACACAGCAAAAACAAACAAACCACCTCAAAAACAAACGAACAAACAAAATCTTAGAAAGACTAGAGAGGAATTTTTCACCAGAAGACAGGACTGCACTGGATGAATTTTTTTGAGGTTACTCATTTTTCAACCGCATTAATTCCCCAAAAATGGCCATCTTGGAAAGTAAAAACGTGAAGACTTACTGGCTTAAGTATTAGATGATAGAGTCCAAAGCCAGCCAATCAGATGAAGATTTGAAAGAAAATTCACAGAAGCAAAGAAACCATAATCCAGTTCAAAATTTTGGCTAACCACAAACTACATTTGCAGGGGAAAACCCAGGGAGCTAGTTAAAAAAAATGTAGCAGTTGAAAGATGCAGAGATATTAGCTGCTGCACTCTGTAGGATGTACAAAGCATGATGTTTGAGTCCAAGCAAGGTAACTGCATATAAGAATAAGAACAATAAAAATCTCCAGAAGAACAAAGCAGAACCCAGAGTACCCAAAACATATCATCTAAACTAAACTATCTAGTTTCCAAAACTTCCTAGATATTCAAAGATACGGGAAAGTGTAATCTGCTTTCAAGGATAGAAAACTCAATAGAAGGAACTAACTCTAACTATATCCAAACTTAAGAGAAGGCAAAGCAAGATTTCCAAATAGAATTTGAACAACTATGCACACAAAAAAGCACCTTCATAAGAACCCAAAATCAGCATAGGTACCAGCTCAGCCACAGTGAGGTAGAGCACCAAGTAGGTTGGATTTCAGGCTTTGGCTCTTGGATGGCATTTTCAGACCTGCTCTGGGCCAGACAGCAGCCCACTGTACTGAAAGAAGAGTAAAAGGCCTGGCAGCATTCACCTCAAGTTGACTGAAGTGTCCTTGGGCCTTAAATGAACATCAGCGGTATGCAGACAGTACTTGCTATGGGCCTGGGGTGGTTGGGGCCATGAGGAGAGACACCTCTGCTTATGGAAAATGGTAGGGAAGAGTGGGAAGCACTTTGTCTTGTGTCTGGGGTGCCAGGTCAGCAGCAGAATGGAGCACTAGATAGATTCCTAAGGCTTCCAACTCTAGGCCCTGGCTCTCATATGGCATCTCTGGACCTGCCCAGGACTGGGGCAAACTTGTTTCCCTGAAGGGAAGTACACAAGCCTGACTGTCATTGCCTCCTGCTGATTCTAGAGCCCTAAGGCCTTGAATATCATAAGTAGTAAACAGGCCTAGGCTGAAGGAGAATGGCATGTCACTAGATGTCAATTCAAGTCTACATGAATGAGCATCATTGAACATGACAAACATCTGTATTAATATACAATACCATACAAACATATTTTTCTTTTTTCTTAAAGTTCATTAAAATTATTTGACTATTTGAAACAAAAATTTTAATTGTATTGAAGGATTTATAACTTATAACATTTAATATGTATAATACATTCTTAGTGACAATAGTAATAATAATTGGAACTCAATGGAAATACACTTGTCCAAGATTCTTGTATGTTCTTTAAATTTTTAGAAGTCATTTAATATTAAAACTATATAGATTGTGTCAAGTAAAATATATATGTTAAAATCTTTGAACAACCATTAAGTAACAAAACAAAAAGATACTGTTGGAGAGCCAATGGAAAAATTTAAATAGAATATTATAACTAGGTAATTAATACTAATGAAAGTACAATAGGAGGGTCAGAGGCAAAGGAAGATAAAGTTAATTGGAAGCAAATAGCAGGATGTCAAAACTAAATACGACAAAAAAAATCGGATAATTTTAGGCATGATTAAAAACAGCAAGCAATTAAATTTTACCTACTAGAGACTTACTTTAAGCACAAAGACACAAGTGTGTTGAAAGTTAAAAAGATGGGAAAGATGCATTAGGCAATAGCATAAGAAAACTGGAGTGAGTATGTTAATGTCAATTAAAATATATCTCAAGACACGGAGTGTTACTAGAGACAAAGAGAGACACTTTACCATTCTAAGAGAGTCAATACATCGACTAGGAATGATAACTCAAACTACATGGGACAAATGGTCAAAATTATGGAGTAGGAGCTCTGAAAATCACCTGTTCCATTAAAACAGTACGAACACTAGCAAAAGTTGTCAAAATCAAATCTTTTATAATGTTGGAAATAAAAGATTGCCGCAATAGGAATGCTCATATTTCTTTTTTATATACATAGTTATTTAAAAAACAAAACAAAAGAAGACACCTCAGCCAAACCTTAGGGATTTCTATGGCATTTTAACTTGTCCTATTCTCATCCCGTTCTCCCATCAACACAGTAACCTTAAAAATGACTAGCTATGCAAACTTTATAGCTATGAAAGTCAGAATTATAGTAGCCACTCAATGGGGAAGAATAGTTTTGAATCTTGTTTAAAAAGACCTATCTAAAGAGAATTGTTCTTATTTAACTTGTCTTGATGCTCCCTGGAAAAGAATAATTTACAGTGCTTCTTGTTATTTGATATGGCTCAGAGTTATTTCAGTGTGAAAATCCCATTCCCCAGGGCATTTTGTTGAAAGCAATTAGAGTTTGTTGTTTAATATCACAGCTGCTTGAGTTGGTGACACCAGTTGGGATAAATAGGAGGCTGTCTACAAAATTTAAAAGGAAGATCTGAGTAATGAGATGTCCCACAGTGGGTTTTGTAAACTCCAATAGAGTAGGGAAGGGAAAGAAAAACAACAAAAGTAAATAAATAAATAAATAAAAAACAAAAGTAAAACTTCAAAAGTTGCTTTCCTGATCATCTAGAAGGCAACTTGCCTGCACGGCATCATGCAAACTCCCAAGAAAGTCCTGAAAAGGCCCAAATCTCCCACCACTGTCTGACTACATACTTGTACAAGCAGAAATGAAAAGCTAAGGTAGAATTGTGAGTTGCCTACCAATCATTGAAAACATGCCTAAACATGCATGCGGAGCACCTTGGCAAACAAAGGGACTTATTGATTCAAGACATTTAACATCCCTTTCCAATCACTAGCTTACCATTAAATGAACTGATCAGAGACCGTAATGTGTACATACGAGAGAGAATACAGACTTTACAGAATCACTCCAAGAAAGTAAATAAAAAATCAAATAGTAACAACAACAAAACAACAAAAGCAACAATAATAGTAAAAAAAAAAAAACACGTGGTTGAGTAAGGTCTTATTTCCAGAGTTGCCACATTTAATTATTTTAAACGTCCAATTTTCAACCAAAAATTAAAAGGCTTGAAATGAAACAGGACAATGTGGCCCATACACAGGGAAAAAAATCAGTCAATAGAAACTATTCCTGAGGAAGCCCAGATGTTCAAATCACTAGATACAAATGATACATATAAATGTATGTATATAAATTATATCATGTCAAATGAATTAAAGGGATTATAAGATGATTTATCATCTCATAGAAAATAGTGATATAAAGATAAAAATTATTAAATCAAACCAAATAGAAATCCTGTAGTTGAATTGTACAATATGAGATGAAAAATTCACTATTGGTGCTTAAAATCAGAATTAAGTCGTCAGGAGAATGTATCAGTAAACTTGAAGATAGAATAATTGGGATTATCCAGTATGAGGGAAAGAAATAAAAAAGAATGACGAAAACTGGACAGGGCCTCCAAAACTTGTAGGACACAATCAAGCATACCAACATACGCAGGAGAGAGGAAAAGGGCAGAACAAATATTTTTAAAATAATGGTCTAGATTTATACAAATTTCATTTTAAAAAACTAATACCCACATCTGAGATGTTTAGCAAACTTCAAGTAGGATACAAAGAGATTCATGCCTACTACTATTCATTCATACTACTAAAAGAAAAGAAAAAGAAATAATATTGAAAGAAGCAAAAGAAAATCACTTGTCATGTACAAGAGATCCTCAATTTGATTATCAGTCAACCTGAATATGTCCAAACTCATGAAGATATATATGTCATACGTGTATAATTTTAACATATAAATGATACTTTGATAAAGCTAACATAAAATAAATAAGAAAGAAAACAAATAAAATTATCAGTCACCTTTTCATTAGAAATCATGGAAACTAGAAGGCAGTGGAATGATACGTGCAAAATTTTGAAACAAAAAGAATCTCAATCAAGAATTCTGCAAGAACTCTATCTCCCACAAACTGTCCTTCATAAATGAAGGAAACCTTAAAACATTTCCAAATGATCCAAAACTGAGAGAACAAATCATTAACAGACTTACTCCGAAAAAAATACTAAAGGAATCTCTTCAGGCTTAAATGAAAGGACATAAGACAGTGACATTTTCACAACAAAATAAAGGACACAAATCAAGGTAACTACATACGTAAAAATAAAAGGCAACATTAATCAATTTACTGTTTTTAACTCCAACAGTCTAAATTATTTAGAAAACAACTACATAAAATAATAAATATATGTCTGTGCTGATCAAAATACTGTGTGTGTGTGTGTGTCTTTGTGTGTGTGTATCATTTTAATGAAAATAATAGCAAAAAAAAGAGGAGGAAGAAATGGAACTTTATTTGGGCCAAGTTTTTCTATACTATTTAAAGTTGGTATTCATAGAAACTACAATGTTTGTTATAATGTTAATTGTAAACTGGAAAAATACACTAACACCATAACTAAAAAATATAGTTAAATGACAAGGAAATGGAAATAATACCCTATAAAATATCTATTTAATGCAGAAGGCGGCAATAATGGAGGACTAGAGAAACAGAAAGGACACAAGGCATACAGAAACAAGTAGAAAAACAGCAGATGTTAATCCTTCTTTATCAATACTTTTATTAAATATAAATGGATTAAACACTCCAAAATTAGCAATCAGCACAAAAATTATGATCCAAACACATACTGTCTATAAGAGACACTTTATATCTAAAGCCAAAAATAGGTTGAAAGTAAAAAGATAGGAAACAGTGTACCACATAGAGAGTTTTCTCTGTCTTGTGGTAGAAGCCAGAGAGATATGAAATATGAATAAGACTCAAAACACCCTTGCTGGCTTGAATTGGGGAGAGTCTTGTGCCAAGAAATAACAGGTGGCCTCTAGAAAATGAAAGTAGGACCCACCCCCACTGACAACCAGCCAAAAAAGTAGAACCTCAATCTCAAAACTGCAAACATGTGAATTATTCAATGACTTTTATTTAAAGTGTGTTCTCCCCAGAGCCTCTGTGTGAGTCCAGTCTGACCAACGCCTTGATTTTGGCCTGTTGATACCACAAGCAGAAAAGCCAGTTGAGCCTGCTTGAACTTTTAACCTACAGAAATATAAGTTAATAAATGAGTGTTGTTTTAATCGACTAAGTCTGTGATAATTTGTTACACAGCAGTAAAAAATTAGCACACTGTCTTGTTTTGTAATTGTTTCATGTGCCTTACCTTCCTTAGGTAATTGCAAGCCACTTGAAGGATAGAATCAAGTCTTTAGCACAGCACCCAGTCCACAGAGGAAACGTTCAAGATCAGAAACAGTTAAATAAGTGAAATACTAAGATCCACCTATACTTCTGCTTGCTCCACCTTATATTTCTGAATGTATTTCCCCAAGTAAGGTTCAAGATTATTTAAAGCTAATATAATGGGCTTAGAATAACGTCATGGTAAAAAAAAAAATTCTATTTAAGGGAGGTAACAAGTATTTTCCCAATGCCACTCAGGATGCAAAATATATTTCCTCTCTTTTTTTCTGAGTGATTACTTATGCTTGTACCCTGTATGTAAAGACAATAATTCCATATCCATTTTTAGCTATTGTGTAGTTACTTACTTTCCTTAGAGAGCTTCCTATTGTAAATAACATAAAATGTTTTTTTTGCCTTCTCTTTCAGATCTCAATATCTCATAATTTACAAATATTCAAGAAATTCTATAATATTTATGTTCACTAAGCAATAATTTTTTGTATCCTCAGTTTACATATGAATATTCTGGAAACAATTTTCAGAAGGGGGTGTGTGTGTGTTTGTGTGTGTGTATGTGTGTGTGACCTTCATGAAGACAATGTATTTATCATTAATTTTTTTCCTATTAAAAGCCATGTTAGAAATATGAAAAGAATAAGATTGTCATCTGGTTAATATAATATCCATCAGTTTTTAGAGCAAAGTAAAAGTAACTCTCTTCTTATAAAGATCATGAACAATTAACAAGTAAAACCATAATTTCACAGACAGTTGACCATCTAAATTATTTCAGACTTAGAGAAGAAGTGAGGCTACATTAAATTTTAATCAAATTTCACAGCTACTGAAATATATTCATGAAATACTTGATTGGCATTCCTAACAAAACAGAATTATCTATAAAAAGGATGGTTACATTTTAAGGTCAGGCATGTCATTTTCATCTTCCTATGGTCGAATGTGTCATATTGAACAAATGTACCTGTTCATTTTCCTATTTCATTTCTTATGACTTTATTTTCAGAAACAATGAGTGTAAATACCTAAAATTAGATTGGAAAGTTATAATGGTTCCAAGATAAGTAAATGAGTTTACCAGGAGTAAATTATCATTCTGCTTTTATCAACTGGACTTGTTGATCCTATATGAAAGTTTTGTGGGCTTAGCTTTATAATGAAAACATATTAAATATTTTAATTATTATTTTTCTTACTCCATACCATGTTCTTACATGACCTGTATAATTATATCTATTGTAGACACTTACTGCCAGTATTTATATAGTTACAGGTATGAAAGGAGGCAAACATAAAATGTATGTAGGTGAAACATTCTCCAAACAAAATAATACATGAAATTTTGACTTATTCAGACTATATTTTGAAGAAAATATTTTTCTTAAAAAATAATTATTTCTGTTTGAAATATTGTTTGTTGTTGTAATTTTTAACATTTTCAATATTTATCTTAAATTCAGAGAGTACATGTACCAGAGATTCAGAGAGTACATTGTTACCTGGGTATATTGCTTGGCGCTGAGGTTTGGGGTATGAATAATCCCATTACCTAGGTAGTGATCATAGTACCTGATGTATTTTGGATGTTTGTCCATGCCTAAATCTCATGCTGAATTATAATCTCTAATGTTGGAAGTGGGGCCTGGGGAGGTATTTGGATCATGGGGTTGGATCACTCACTCATGAATGGCTTGGACCATTCCTTTGGTGATAAATGAGCTTATGCTCTGAGTTCTTGCTAGATAAGGTAATTCAAAAGTGTGTGGCACCTTCCTTTTCACTCTCTTACTCCTGTTTTTGCCATGTGACCTTCAAGCTCTCACTTTGCCTCCTTCCATGAGTAAAAGCTGCCTAAGGCCTCACCAGAAGCCATGGGTCCTGTATAACCTGCAGAACTGTGAGCCAATTAAACCTCTTTTTATAAATTGCCTAGTCTCAGGTACCTCTTTATAGCAATGCAAGAATGACCTAATACAGTACCAAATAGGTAGTTTTTCAGCCCTTGTCCACTCTTATCTCTCTCCCCTCTAGTAATCCCTAGTGTCTTTTGTTTCCATCTTTATGTCAACGTGTAGTCTATGTTTATCTACCACTTAGAAGTGAGGAAATACAGTATTTGGTTATTGCTCCTGTATTAATTCACTTACCATAATATCTTCCAGGTGTATCCATGTTGCTGTAAGGTAGATGATTCCATTCTTTATTATGGAAATGTAGTATTCCACAGTATATATGTGCCATATTTTCTTTATCAGATTCACCATTTGATGGGCACCAAGATTGATTCCATGTCTTTGCTATTGTGAATAGTCCTGCAATGAACATACAAGTAAGTACATGTGCCTTTTTGGTAGAAAGATTCATTTTCCTTTTGTTACATACCCACTAATGGGATGGCTGGGTCGAGTAGTTCGAAGTTCATTGAGAAATACCAGAACTACTTTCCACAATGGCTGAACTAATTTACATTCCCACCCAACAGTGTATGAATACTCCCCTTTTTTCTGCAGCCTCATCAATATCTGTTATTTTTTTACTTTTTAATAGTAGTCATTCTGAGATGGTATCTCATTGTGGTTTTGATTTGCATTTCTCTGATGATTAGTGATGATGAGTATTTCTCTATAGATTTGTTGGCTGCTTTTATGTCTTCTTTTGAGAAGTACCTGTTCATGTCCTTTGTCCACTTTTTAATGGGGTTATTTGTTTTTTGCTTGTCCAGTTGCTTATGTTACTTACAGATTCAGGATATTAGACTTTCTCAAATGCATAGTTTGTGAATATTTTCTCCAATTCTGTAAGCTGTTTCTTAACTCTGTTAATATTTTCTTTTGCTTTGCAGAAGCTTTTTAGTTTAATTAAGTCCCACTTGTCAATTTTTATTTTTGTTGCAATTGCTTTTGAGGACCTAATCATAAATTATTTGCCATGACTAATGTCCAGAATGGTATTTCCTAGGATTTCTTATAGGATTTTTATAGCTTGAGGTTTTACATTTGGATCGTTAATCCATCTTGAGTTTATTTTTGTATGTGGTGATAGGTAGGGGTCCAGTTTTCTTCTTCTGCGTATGGATAACAAGTTATTCCATTTATTGAATAAGGAGTTTTTTCCCCATTGCTAATTTTTGTCAACTTTGTTGAAAAGCAGACAGTTGTTGGTGTGCAGCTTTCTAGCTTTCTTGCTTTCTTGCCTTCTTGCTTTCCTGCTTTTCTTCTTTTCCTCTTTCTTTCTTTCTTTCTTTCTTTCTTTCTTTCTTTCTTTCTTTCTTTCTTTCTTTCTTTCCTTCCTTCCTTCCTTCCTTCCTTCTTTCTTTCTTTCTTTCTTTCTTTCTCTTTCTTTCTTTTTCTTTCCTTCCTTCCTTCCTCCCTCCCTCCCTCTCTTTCTTTCTCTTTTTCTTTCTTTCTTTCTTTCTTTCTTTCTTTCTTTCTTTCTTTCTTTCTTTCTTTCTTTCTTTCTTTCTTTCTGTTTCTTTCTTTCTTTTCTTTTCTTTTCCTTCCTTCCTTCCTTTCTTTCTTTCTTTCTTTCTTTCTTTCTTTCTTTCTTTCTTTCTTTCTTTCTTTCTCTCTCTCTCTCTCTCTCTCTCTCTCTCTCTCTCTCTCCTTCCTTCCTTCCTTCCTTCTTTCCTTCCTTCCTTCCTTCTTCCTTCCTTCCTTCTTTATTTCTTTGTTTGAATTTTCTATTCTGTTCCATTGGTCTATGTGTCTGTTTATGTACCAGTATCATGCTGTTTTGGTTACTGTTAACTTATAGTACAGTTTGATGTTGAATAGTGTGATACCTCCAGCTTTTTTTTTTTTTTTTTTTTTTGCTTAGTATTGCTCTGGCTTTGGAGCCTCTTTATTGGTTTTATGTGAATTCTAGAATCATTTTTCTAAATCTGTGCAAAATGGCCTTGGTAGTTTGATAGAAACGGCAAGGAATTTATAGATTTCTCTGGGCAGTTTGGCCATTTTAACAAAATTGATTCTTCCAATCTATGAGCATAAAATGTTTTTCCATTTGATTGCGTCATCTCTGCTTTCTTTCAGCAGTATTTTGTAGTTCTCTTTGTGGAAATATTTTACTTCCTTGGTTAGGTGTATTTGTAGGTATTTGTGTGTGTGTGTGTATGTGTGTATTCTAAGTGGGGTTATTTTTTGATTTGACTAACGTAACACTTAAATAATACTTGATTCAATTTCTGTATAAGGCAAATGCACTTTTTGACTCAGACATAATTCCTGAACTCTTGCTACGTGTCAGGTGCTTTACTAGGCATTGGAGATACAATTCTTAGGTAGGGGATCAATAAAGAGATAAACCTTGCCCTCAGTAAGTTCAATGTCTAGTATGGGAGATACAAATTACATATGTAAACAATCAAATATATGATTAAAATTATGATAAATGTCTATGAAGACAAGGCTATAATATAGAGATCTGACATATAAGATAAGGTGATGCTTTACTAATATCTGAAAGAAGGGGAGCCATGTGAAGATCCAAATGTGAATTCCACTCCTAGGCAGGGAGTGAGCATAAATACTAGGAAAAAGCAACTAGCCAAAATACTTTTAGGCAGAAAAGAACAAGAAATATTAAAGAACTAAAGGAATTTCAATGTGGCTGAAGAAGGGAGTTCATGAAAAAAAAAAAAAAGAAAAACTGGGGATTTGGTAAAGACAAGACCATCCTGAGTACAATAATAAACCATTAAAGTATTTTAAGTTTATTCTTGGAGGGGTGCAGTAAGGAACGCTACAACTGAATTTGTAGTTCAAGAAACTCTTGAAATATAGGGTGGAGAATGGATTGGAGAGAAATAAGACCAGATGCCAGTTTAGGGTGGGGGAGAGTTGGTAGACAATTGTAATAGTTGATGCTAGAAATGAGGGTAGTTTGCATTAAAATGGTTGTGGTGATAAAGATGGAGAAATTTGGATAAATTCAAAAATGTTTAGAATATAAAATTTGTAGGACTTGGCAACCAATTAGATGGATGTGGTGTCTAAGGAGAGGTCGGTTAATGTCAAAAATGACTCCAAGACATGAAAAACTGGGGATATAATGGTCCTGTTGACTTAAATAGGAGAAATTTAATAGCAATTTATTCGGATTTTGTTTGAATATGTTGAGTTTTGCATGCTTTTGAGATAACCAGGTGGAAATATTAAACAGACAATTGATCAATGTGCCACTAAATTTGGTGTCTTTAAGGGCTCAGTCCCTACTTCCAGGATGGCACCTGGAAGCTGCATCCTCCAGAGGGAGGAGCACTGTTCCTCACATGATAGAAGAGCAAAAGAGGGTGGATCTACTTTCAAAAGTCCTTTTTATTGTAACATTAATTCATCCAGGAAGGTACAGCCCTCATTAACTGAACACTTCCCATTGGGACGCACCTCCAAACACTACTGTGAGACCGAAGTTTCAAACACATGAGTTTTGAAGGGGACAAACATTCAAACCACAACAGAGATATACATTTTATTTATTCATTGTTGTTTCACTCAAAAAATTATTTTGGGGCCACAATCAGGTTAATGGAACACAGTAGTATATATGAGAGATGAGGTTCTCATCACATGGAGTTCACATTCTAGTGGGGCAAGATAGACATAAATAAAGAGATAAGCTAAGTTGAAAGAAGGAAGCATCAAATATAGAAAATAAATCAGTGAGGCAATCGTTTCTTTTGAAAAGGTAACACATACAGTAAAATATGAACGATGAATAGGACACAGCTATATGAAGATCCAAATGCGAATTCCAAGAAGAGTGAATCTGAAGAACAAAAATAAGTACGACAAGGCTGGAGTACAAGTAATGAGTGAAGAAATGGTACATAATGTTAGTTAGGCAGACTGGTATAGTTCAATGTAAGGCCATCATTTGGTGCTTTATTACTTACAACGACCATTCTGGTGGGAATATGGTGATATTGCATTGTGCATTTAATTTATTTACTCCTTCTAGATAATGAAATGGGTTTTGTGTGTGTGTGTGTTTTGGGGCCATTTGGTTATCCTCCTTTGAAAAGTGTTTAAGTCTTTTGTCTATTTTCCTAGTAAGTTGTATCCTTTTTGTATTTACAGGAGTTTTTTATGTATCCTGGATACATTTATTTTTTCTCAGAGGTATGCATATCCTTTTTCACCCTGTGAGTTTTTATTTAATTTTCTTATTGGTATCTTTATATTGATTTATAATCTTCATATAATTAAGTATATATTTTATTATTTTATGGTTAGTTATTTTTTCTGCCTTGTTTAAGAAATCTTTGTTTCTCAGAAGTTCATAGATACATTCTACAAGTTTTCTATAGAAGTTTCATTTTTTACCTTTAACATTAAAAATGCAATCATTCTGAAATTGATTTTTATATATGGTATCATTAAAATTCATTTTTCCAGATGGATATTCTATTGACCCAATGCAATTTATTATAAAGACAATTCATTCATCTCCCCTGTTTTTTAATGTTGTCTTTATAGAAATTCAGGTTGCTGTAAATCATAGGTCTGTTTCTGAATTCTATTCTATTCAATTATTCAGTTTGTTTATCTTTGCACCACTAACACACCGTTCTAATTATTATAATCTTACAATAGTTTTTAAAATCCAGTAGTGTATGTTTTCTAGCTTTGAGCTTCTTCATGTTCAACTTGGCTATTACTGGTCATTTTTCAGGATTTTAATTAGAATCATGTTCAATATTTAGATTCATTTGGGAACAATTAACAATTGTTCAATACTGAGTCTTTTACTCTGTCAACAAAATATATCCCTTTATTGTACCATCCTTTTTAAAATTTTGCTCAATATTGTTTTATAGCTTTTAGTGTAGTTGTAATCCACGTATTTTGTTCAACATATTCTTAGGTATTTTATTTTTAATGCTATTTCAAATGGTATAATTTCTAAAATTTTCTTTTTTAGTTATTTGTTGATTTTTATTCTAAATGCTTACTGAGAAATCCTGTTAAACTAGCTGATACATAATAAAAGTTTAAAAATTATTTTGGATTTTCTACATATACAAACATATCATCTACAAATGAAAAAATACATATAATTTTAAAATCTTTATGTTTTTATTTCCTTTTCTTACTTTATACATTAGTTAGGATTCCCTTGATAAGCTATAGAGTAGTTACTGTTTTTCCATTCTTTGGAAGAGTTTATGTACAATTGGGTTTATTTATTCTTTGGAAGAGTGCACAGTGAAGCCATCTGAGCTTGGGGATTTCTATGTGGGAAAGTTTCAAGTAACAAACTTAATTTATTTAATAGATAGACTATTATATATTTTCTATAATTGGATTTATCTATTTTTGCTGTCTATTAACTTCTTTTTATTGAACATAAGAAAATGTAGTTTGGTCATGATTTTTCCTTTTTTTCTTTCTTTCCGAAGCTAGTAACTGTTTATGCGTCAAAATAACTCTGATTGCAAAATCGAATAAGGACATTATGTTTCTGCAGATTGAAGACCACGCTTCCACAAACCTGATGGAAAATCCTTAGTGAGATAATAGAAAATTGGATTCAGTGATATATAAAAAGGGTATTACATCACATCTCCAAAACAATGCAGTTCACCTTGACAAAATAAGAGGAAAATAAAATAACCATAAGAATATATGTTAAAAAATGGACATAAATATAACACAAATTCATTAAAAACAAACTTTTAGAAAATGAAGAATAAAGGGAAACTTCTTTATATAATAAAGAATTTCTAAAAAAAAAAAAGAAGTCTTTTCAGCAACCATTAAACTCAATGGTGAAACATGGAAAATGGTTTACTTGAGATAAGGAAAAAGAAAAGGAAACATGCTATTACAGTTTCTTTGCAATGTCATATAGGGAATCTTACTAATGCAAACTTGTTTTTATTAGAATGTAATGACAATTTTTGAGGTGTGTGTCCTTCTTTTAAAATCTCTATGCAGCATATGCTGTTGGTGCCCTATCAACATTGCCTTCGTGGAAATCTTTCCCAGAAAGTTATACCCTTTTTCAAGCAGCCAACCAGTTTTTACTGATTGACTGACATGAAAAATAACAAAAAGCCCTTGACCTTTTTCCAAGGTGAGACCAAACCTATGGTACCTTTAAGTTTCATTGCTACTCCTGGGACTAAGCTTTATAGTCTCAAGGCTTTAAGTCCAAAGGCTTGCTATGCTTTTTCCCCCAGTCCAAAGCCTCAATATTCTTCCTTTGCAGGCACCACTACACTAATCACTTTTACAAAAATCTCATCTCAATGTCTGTTTCTGGAGAATGCTGACTATGACACTATCCTTAAGTTTTCCTGTTTTTGTTTGTTTGTTTGTTTGTTTTTTAATGACTGCTTTTTTTATAGAGGCTTTTTTTCAGATAACTGCTAATTTCTCAATGTCAGTTATTTATTTCCTCTTGAACTGATTATATTCCTCAAAGAAGGCTCTCCCTCTCTGTACTAAAGGGTAAAATCCTGGCTTCCAGTGTTCTAGAAGTGTTATGAAGGGAGATATCCAGGGAGCTCATCATTGTGCATACATGTGTTTTGACCTGACATTTCCCTTCAACTAGATTCTTTTTGTAAATTTTAAATTTTGTGTATGTGCCTCTATGAATTATTGGAAAATATTAAACAAAATATTTATGATACATTAATAACACTTTTCCCCACTAAAGGATAAAACATAAATTTTATTATGTGTCAGAGAAAGCAGTGACATAAAATCAAGCAACCAACTTCTAGTCCTGACATAGCTTCTACATATATGTGGGGTCTTCAGCAGATCATTAACATCTTTGGGTCTTAGCTTTCTTTTCTGGAAAGTATGATTTTGGATGCGAAACTAGGGGAGAAAGAGTAAATAAAGAGGAAAGTTATACAGAAAACATAAGCATATTATTTTAATACCTGCTACAAAAGTATATCCATGCTTTATTCTATTTCTACAATAGTTTCTGTGAATGACTTGAAAACTATACCATCATGTGATTTCACTGTGAAATTCAAAAGTTGAACTCAAAGAACAGACATAATATGACATTTGAATACATAGTTTCCAGAAGTTATAACCACTTCACACTCAAGAGAGTTGGGAAAAGAAAGACTCACTAGTTATGGAAAATTTTATACTCAAGACAAAATTTTCTTTAATCATAGCTGAAGAAGAAACGTTAGATTTTGAGACTTTGGACAGTTTTCGAGGATAACTGGCACATCTAATGCTACTAGGGTCTCAATCATTGAAATTTTTGCATTGGAAATCTATTGGAGTATCTGGCCATTTACTAATTTTCTGGAAACATTATTTTAGAGTGGCAAGACTTTTGGCAGACTTTATTATGTGATCCCACAACAAACACAGTTGAACAAATGATGAATGGGTATCTGATGCAAGCTGGATTAATCCGAGACTCTTTTCCAGAAAATTTAATTGCAAATGAAAGAAACGATATCAATTTATCTCCTGATTGTTGTATACCAAATAAACACAGTCATGTGAACTACAGAAGCAAAGAAAGTCATTCTGCAAATAAAAAGAAAAATGAAGAAAACACACAGAACAGAGTACAAACAAACTAGAAAGAAAACACTGATAGCATTCTTGCATTACTTTCTGGTTTCCTTCTGTAGTTGGGTTCTTTGATAAATCCTGTTTATTTACAATAAATCACTTTCATCTTGCTTAAGGTAATTTAAGTTGGTTAACTGCAACCAAGAGAATGCTAACCTATATCAGATTCTAATGATTTCAGATTATTCTATTTGATCTTTAATTCTTAGAATTAGACTAGTTGGATATCATAGAAAACGTCAAGTCAAATCTGCTGCATCTTTTATCAAGTTTTAAAAAGATGAAATTCAATGCTGGTGGGGGTGAAATCATAGAGAGAGAATTTCTCAATGACTGCTTGTGGGATGACATTTTAGTAATTCAGAGTATATATATATGCACATATATATACACACACATACATATATATACACACACATATATATAAATTATTGTATATATATAGTAATTTATATCCAGTAATGTTGCTTCAAGAAATCTATCCTAAGAAAACTAATCCAAAATGTGAAAAAATCTTAAACGTACAGTCATGTCCCACAGAATGATATTTAGGCAAACAAGAGACCATGTATAGGACTGTGGTCACATGAGATTATAATACCATATTTTCACTGTACCTTTTCTATCTTTAGACATGTTTATATACAAGAATACTTACCAGTGTACAATAAACAATTACCTACAGTGTACCTGTTTGTAGCCTGTAGCAATAGGCTATACCATACAGTCTAGGTGTGTAGTAGGCTACACACTCTAGGTTTGTGTAAGTAAAATCGATGATGTTCACACAACAATGAAAATTTCCTAAAGATGCATTTCTCAGAATGTATTCTGTCTTTAAGTGGTACATGAATATATTAGTACAAGCATTTTTTGTAGTGATAAAATTTGAAATGATCTATATGAGCAAAAACTATTTGAATTAATACAGGAAGAGGCAGAATAGAAACCTCCACCAATCATTGTCCCCCACAGGAACACTGAATTGAACAATTATCCACATAAGAAAGCACTTTCATAAGAACCAAAAATCAGGCGAGTGTGCACAGTACCTGGTTTTAACATCCTATTAAGAAAAACTGAAGACAGTAGGAAAGACAGTCTTGAATTGCCAACGTCAACCCTCCCACATTCTCCCCACCCTGGCAATGGCCATGTGGCACAGAGAGAGAAACTGTGTGCTTGGGGGAGGGAAGGTAAAGTGATGATGGAACATTTCATTGGAACTCAGTGCTGCCCTGTCACAATGGAAAACATTCTAGGGTAGAATACAGCCAGCACCCATGGAGAGAACACTTATACCAGTCATAGCCAAAGAGGAATTAACATCCCAGAGGTCAGAACCTGAGTTCTGCTTAACCCCACGACAGTAGGCTAAAGTGCTATGGGATTCAAAATAAACTTAAAAGACAGTCTAGGACTCCAAGACTGCAATTCCTGGGCAAGTCCTACTGCGGTACTGGGCTGAGAGCCAGAGGACTTGAGGGGCACCCAATTTAGTGAGATACCAGGACAGTTGGCCAAAGGAGTGCTTATGTCACCCTTCTCCCAGTCCCAGGCAGTGCAGCTCACAGCTCCAGGAAAGACTTCTTCCCTCTTCTTGAGGACACGAGAAGGAAGAGTTAAGAGGACTTTGTCTTGCAGCTTGTGTACCAGCTCAGCCTCAGTCAGGTAGAGTACCAAGTGGTTTCTTGGGGGCCACAATTTCAGGCCTTAGTTATTAGGTGGAATTTTTGGACCTTATCTGGGCCAGAAGGGATTCCATTGCCCTGAAGGCAGAGTCCCAGGCCTGGCAGCATTCACCAAAAGATGACTTAAGAGCCCTTGGGACTTAACTGAAAATCAGTGGTAGCCAGGCAGTACTCGTTATGGACCCTGGGTGAGACCCAGCGCCAGACTGGCTTCAGAAGTGACCCAGGACATTCCCAGCTATGGTGACCATGGAGGGAGACTCTTTCTGCTTGAGGAAAGGAGAGAGAAGAGTAAAAAGAATCTCATTTTACAACATGGACACCAGCTAAGTCACAGTAAGACAAAGTATCAAGCAGTCTCTTAAAATTTCCAATTCCTGGCCTTAGTTCCTGGCGTGCATTTCTAGATCTACCCTGGGCCAGAATGGAACCCACTCTCCTAAAGGCTGAGGTCCAGGTCAGGCAGGACTTAACTATCTGCTGACTAAAGGGCTCTTGAGCCTTGAATAAGCAACAGTACCTGGCAGTATCTGCCATGGATCTAGGATGGTGGTGGCCAGGGGAGAGACTTCTTCGCTTAAGGAAAAGAGAAGACTAATTAAAGAGGACTTTGGGCTGGGTGCGGTGGCTCATGCCTGTAATCCCAGCACTTTGGAACCCTGAGGCAGGCAGATAGAACAGCCTGGCCAACACGGTGAAATCCTGTCTCTACTAAAAACACAAAAATTAGCCTGGTGTGGTGGCACACACCTGTAGTCTCAGCTACTCAGGAGGCTGAGACAGGAGAAAGGCTTGAACCTGGGAGGTGGAGGTTGCAGTGAGCCAAGACTGTGCCATTGCCCTCTAGCCTGAACAACAGAGTGAGACTCCTTCTAAAAAATAAAAATAAAAAAGGACTTTGTCTTGCAATCTGGGTGCCAACTCAGCCCGAGTGAAATAAAGCATGAAGCAGATTCCTAAAGCCCTCGGTGTCAGGCCTTATTTCCTGGATGGCATTCATAGACCTACCCTGGGAAAAAAGGGAACTTACTCATCTGAAGTGAAAGACCCAGTCTTGGCAGGATTCATCATCTGCGGGCTGAAGAGCAATGCTTGAGTCTTGAACAAACATTAGCAATAGCCAGGAAATTACTGACACAGGCCTCGGTGGGTCCCAGTTCAGTGCTGTGTACTGTACTGGGCTTCAAGCACAATCTCAGTAGTGGAGGACACAAGAGTGCCTGCATCAGCTTTCCCCCAAATTCAGGCAGCTCAGCACAGAAAGAATAATGCATTTGTTTGGGGAAAAGTAAAGGAAGAGAACAAAAAAATCTCTCTAATAATCCAGGAAATTCTCCCAGATTTAACACAAGACCATCAAGGTAGTTTCTACATGCATCTGCAACAGTCACAGTATCACTGGGCTTAGGATGACCTCTAATGCACATAAGACTGCAGTGACCAAAGACTACAACCCTCAACTCCCTTGGAATACCTGGAATGCCTTCTCAAGAATGATGATTACAAACAAGTCATGATTCCAAAGATTAAAATAAATATCTAACTCTTCAATGCCCAGACATCAACAATCATCAAGATTATGCAGGAAAACATGACCTCACTAAATGAACTAAATAAGTCACCAGTGAACAACTCCAGAGTGACAGAGATTGGTGATCTTTCAGACAGAGAATTGAAAATAACTGTTATTGAGGAAGTTCGATGCAATGCAAGATAACACAGAGAAGGAAAGCAGAATCCTATCAAATAAATTTAACAAGGAGATTGAAATAACTTAGAAAAATCATTTAGAAATTCTGTAGATAAAAAGTTCAATTGAAAAATTGAAGAATGCATGCCAGTCTCTCAACAAGTAAGTTGATCAAAAAGAAAAAAGAATTAGTGAACTTGAATACAGACTATTTCAAAATACACACTCAGATGAGATAAAACAGAATAAAACAATGAAGCATGCCTACAAGATCTACAATATAGCCTTAAAAGGACAAGTCTAATAGTTATTGACCTTAAAGAAGAGGTAGATAGGTCAAAATAGAAAGTGTATTCAAAGGGATAATGAAAGAGAACTTTTCAAAGCTCTATTCTCCTATCAATATTCAAGAACAAGAAGTTTATAGAACATCAATGAGATTTAACTGAAATTCAAATACCTCAAGACATTTAATAATCAGACTCACAAGGGTCATTTATAAAGAAATATTCCTAAAAGTAGAAAGAGAAAAGAATAAATAACATACAATGGAGCACCAATACATCTCGCAGCAAATTTCTCAGTGGAAACTGTACAGGCCAGGGGAGTGGCATGATATATTTAAAGCACAGAAGAAAAAAAAAACCTACAATAGTATATCCAGCAAAAATATCCTGCAAACATAAAAGAGATATAAAGACACTCCCAGATAAACAAAAGCTAAGAGATTTTCTGAACACCAAGCCTGTCCTAAAAGAAATGCTAAAGGAAGTACTTCAATCAGGAAGAAAAAGATGTTCATTCTTCACAGAACTAGAAAAAAACAATTCTAAAATTTATATAGAACAAAATAAGAGTTCACAAGCCAGAGCAATACTAAGAAAAATGAACAAATCTGGGGACATCACATTATTAGACTTCAAATTATACTACAAAACTATAGTTACCTAAACAGCATGGTACTGGTATAAAAATAGGCACATAGACCAATGGAACAGAAGAGAGAACCCAGAAATAAAGGCAAATACTTACAGCTGATTGATCTTCTAAAAAGCATAAAAAGAACATAAACTGGGGAAAGGACACCCTCTTCAATAAATGGTGCTGGGAAAACTGGCAAGACATATGTAGAAGAATGGAACTGGATTTCCATCTCTCACCTTATACAAAAATCCATTCAAGATGGATCAAATACTTAAATCTAACACTTGAAACCCTAAAAGTTCTAGAAGATAACATTGGAAAAACTCATCTGGACATTGACTTAGGCAAAGAATTCCTGACTAAAATCCCAAAAGCAAATGCAACTATAACAAAAATAAATAAATGGGACCTAATTAAACTAAAAAGCCCTTGCACAGCCAAAGAAGTGATCAACAGACAATCCACCGAATGGGAGAAAATATTTGCAAACTACACATCCAACAAAGTACTAATATCCAGAATCTACAAGGAACTCAAATCAGCAAGAAAAAAAAATAATTTCATCAAAAAGTGGGCAAAGGAATGAATGGACAATTCTCAAGACTGACAAACAGCCAACAAACATATGAAAAAATGCTAAACATCACTAATCATCAGGAAAATGCAAATTAAAACCACAATGAGATACCACCTTACTCTCTCAAGAATTGTCATAATTAAAAAGTTAAAAAACAATAGATATTGGCATAGATTTGATGAAAAGGGAACACTTTTACACTGCTGGTGAGAATGTAAATTAGTACAATCACTATGGAAAACAGTATAGAGATTCCCAAGTGAACTAAATGTAGAACTCCCATTTGATCCAGCAATCTCACTACTGGTTTTGTACCCAAAGGAAAAAAAAGAAGTGATATAAAAAAGATCCATGCACACTCATGTTTATAGCAGCACAATTCACAATAGCAAAGATATGGAATCAACCTAAGTGCCCATCAACCAATAAGTTGACAAAAAATATGGTATATATACAACATGAATTACTACTCAGACATAAAAAGGAACAAAAAATGTCTTAGCAGCAACTTGGATGCTGCTGGAGGCCATTATTCAAAATGAAGTAAGTCAGGAACAGAAAAGCCAGTAGTGTATGGTCTCACTTACAAGTAGGAACTAAGCTATAAGGATGCAGAGGCATAAAAATGATATAATGAACTTTTGATACTTGGAGGTAAGGCTGGGAGACGGTGTGAGGGTTAAAAGACTACATATTGGGTACAGTGTACAATGCTCAGATGATTGAGTACACTAAAATATCAGAAATCACCACTAAAGAACTTATCCAAAAATCATCTATATCTCCCCAAACAATTAAATAAAAATTAAAAAAGAAAGACAAAGATCTTAATGAACAAGAGGAAATAAATCATCCTAAGGTACAAAACAAACTGGTAATAATAAGTACACAGACAAGTACAGATTATTGTAACACTGTAATTGTGTTGTGTAAACTACTTATATCTTAAGTAGATAGACTCATAGATGAATATACCAAAAATGATAACTACAGCTTTCTAAGACATAGACAGTATAATGATATATAAATAGAAAAAACAAAAAGTTAAAAAGTCAGACAGATAAAGTTAAAATGCAGAGTTTTTGTTAGTTTTCTCTTTGTTTGTTAGTTTAAGTGTCATTACCATCAAAGATAAGTTATCATCAGCTTAAAATAATGGGTTATATGATTTGGAAACTTTATGGTAACCTCAAATTGCAAAACCAGAAACAGATACATAAATTATATCAATTAAGAAATTTAAACATAAGAACAGAAAAAAAAACAATTTCAAAAATAGAAGATGGGAAGGAAGGAAAAAAGAGAAGACCACAAAACAAACAAAACACATACCAAAATGACAGTGCAAAGTACCTACTTATCAGTAGTAACATTGAAGGTAAACAAAATTGAAAGTCCAACTGAAAGACATAGAGTGTATGAATAAATGGAAAAAAAAAAGAAAATGAGACCAAATGATCACCTACAAAAACAGATGTAGAATGAAAATAATAGGATAAAAAGAGATATTCCATGCTAAGAGACAGCAAAAAAGAGGAGGAATAGCTCTATTTATTGAATAAAATAGATTTCCAGACAAAAACTATAGAAAGAGTCAAATAAGGTCATTATATAATGAGAAATTCAGAAATATCAATTCAATAAGAGGACACAACAATTCTAAATATATATGTACCCAACAGTAGAGCACCCAGATATGTAAACAAATGTTATTAGAACTAAAAAGAGAGACAGATCCCAACACAATAATCGTTGGAGATTCCAATACTCCACTTTTAGCATTGTATTGATCATCCATACAGAAAACCAACAAAGAAACATCGGACTTAATATGCACTATGGATGAAATGAACCTATTGGATATTTACAGAGCATTTCATGCAATAGCTGCAGAATATGCATTCTTCCTCTCAGCACATGGATTATACTCAAGGACAGACCGTATGTTAGGCCACAAAACAGGTCTTCAAAGACTCAAAAATAATGAAATTATAATATATCTAGTACCTTTTCTGACCACAATTAAAAAAAAAAAAAAACTAGGCCGGGCGCGGTGGCTCACGCCTGTAATCCCAGCACTTTGGGAGGCCGAGGCGGGCGGATCACAAGGTCAGGAGATCGAGACCACGGTGAAACCCCGTCTCTACTAAAAATACAGAAAATTAGCCGGGCGCGGTTGTGGGCGCCTGTAGTCCCAGCTACTCGGGAGGCTGAGGCAGGAGAATGGCGTGAACCCGGGAGGCGGAGCTTGCAGTGAGCCGAGATCGCGCCACTGCACTCCAGCTTGGGCGACAGAGCGAGACTCCGTCTCAAAAAAAAAAAAAAAAAAACTAGAAATCATCATCAAGAGTAATTTTGGAAACCACAAAAACACATGGAAATTAAACAATATGCTCCTGAAAGACCAGTGGGTCATTCTTATACCTACTTATATCAATGTTATTCCAGATATTACTGAAAGTCCTAGCTAGAACAATCAGACAAGAGAAAGAAATGTAGGGCATCCAAATTGGAAAGGAAGAAATTGCATTATCCTTGTTTGCGGATGATATGATCTTATATGTGGAAACATCTAATGACTCCAATAAAACACTCTAAGAACTAATAAAAAAATTAAGTAAAGTTGTAGGATACAAAATAAACATTAAAAATCTGTAGTATTTCTATATTCCAACAGTGAACTATCTGATAATCAAATTGGAAATAATCCCATTTACCGTAACTACTAAAAAGTAACAGAATCTAATTGTTTCATATGGCCGAGTAGTACTCCATTGTGTATATGTACCACATGTTCTTTATCCCTTTGTAAGTTAATGGACACTTAGGTTGCTTCCAAATCTTGGCCATTGTGAATAGTACTGCGATAAACCTGGGAGTGCAGATAACTCTTTGATATATTGATTTCCTTTCTTTTTCGTATATACCCAGTAGTGCGATTGCTGGATTATGTGATAGCTCTATTTTTAGTATTTTGAGGAAGCTATGAACTGTTCTTCATAATAGTTGCTCAAATTTACATTCCCACCAACAGTGTATGAGGGATCCCTTTTCTCCACATCCTTGCTAGCATTTATTACTTCCTGTCTTTTGGATAAAAGACATTTTAACTGGAGTAACATATCTCGTTGTGGTTTTGATTTGCATTTCTCTGATAATCAGGTACCATACCAAAACAGAAACAAAAACAAAAGCTAGTATTTGGGACAGAAGGGTATCTTGTTGTCAACTTAACTCTCAAGGGGTATAGAAAAAATGTTCTTTATCCTCACTTGTAGCCTTTCTATAAGTGTGTTTATTTAAATTATGTTTTGAAGAGTATCAAAAATGTTTTTTATCTTTATAAAATAAAACTGATTTTTTTTAAAAAAGGTACCTACGAATTAACTTATTCTAGGAAATGAAAGATCTCTATAATGAAAACGATAAAGCATTGGTGCAATAAGTTGGAGAGGACACAAAAGAAAGGAAAGCTATTCCATGTTTATGGATTGGAAGAGTCAATATTGTCAAAATGTCAATACTGCCTAAAGCAATCTACAGGTTCCATGCAATTCCTCTCAAAATACCAATGATATTCTTCACAGAAACATAAAAATTAATTCTGATATTTCTATCAAGCCATTTAAGGACCCAGAAGCGTCAAAGCCACTCTGAGCCAAAAAACAAAACTGGAAGAATCACATTACCTCTCCTCAAATTGTGCTACAGAGGTATCGTGAAAATAACAGCATGGTTCTGGCATAATAACAGACACATGAACCAATAGAACAGAAAAGATAACCCAGCAAAAAATCCATACATCTATGGTTAGCTTATTTTCAACAAAGGAGCCAAGAAGGTATATCGGGTAAAGGACAGTCTCTTCCCAAATGGTGCTGGGGAAACTGTGTATAGATATGCAGAAGAAGGAAACTAGGCCCCTATTTCTCATTATATATAAAAATCAACTCAAAATATATTAAATCTGAGACCAAGGACTGTGAGACCACTACAAAAAAATATTGAGAAAATTGTTGATTTTCTGGGAAAAAAAATTATTGATTAATACAGCACAAGCACAGGCAACCAAAGCAAAAATAGAAAAATGGAATTAAATAAAGTCAAAAAGCTTCTGCACAGCAAAGGAAGCTATCAACAAAGTGAAGAGAACACTTACAGAATGGGGGAAAATATTTGCTAACTACCAATCTGACAAGGCATTAATAACCAAAATAAATAAGAAGCTCAAACAACTCTATCAAAAAAAAAAAATCTAATAATCTGATCAAAAAAATAGGCAAAAGATTTGAATAGTCGTTTCTCAAAAGAAGACATACAAATGGCAAACAAGCACACGAAAACGTGCTTAACATCATTGATCATCAAAGAAATGCAAATCAAAACTACAATGAGAGAACATCTCACCCCAGTTAAAATGGCTTATATCCAAAACACAGGCAATAACAAATGCTGTCCAGTATGTGGAGAAAAGGGAACACTTGTACACTGTTAGTGGGAATATAAATTAGTACAATCACTATGGAGAACACTATGGAGTTTCCTCCACTACCATACAATCCAACAATCTCACTCTTAGGTATATACCAAATTAAAAAAAAAAAAATCAGCATATTGAAGAGTTATCTGAACTCCCATGTTTCTTGCAGCACTATTCACAACAGTCAAGATTTGGAAACAACCTAAGTGTCCATCAATAGAGAAATAGATAAAGAATATGTGCTACATATACACAATGGAGCTCTATTCAACTGTAAAAAGGAATGAGATCCTGTCTTTTGCAACAACATGGATGGATCTGATTATTCATTATGTTAAGTTAACCAGGCACAGAAAGACAGACTTCACATGTTCTCCCTTATATATAGGAACTAATATTTAAACAATTGAACTCACGGAGATCATGAGTAGAACAATGGTTACTAGAGGCTGAGAAGGGTAGTTGGGAGGGGGAAGGAAATGTGAGTGGTTCATGCGTACAAAAATATAGCTACATGCAATGAATTAGATCTACTATTCAATAGCACAACAGGATGAGTACAGTAAGCAATAATTTTTTTACATTTTAGAATAACTGAGGGAGTACAATTGGGATGTTTGTAACAGTAGGATATGGTGAATGCTTGAGGTTATGTATATCCAGTTTACCCTGATATAATTATTACACATCGTATACCTGTATCAAATTATCTCATGTACCTAATGAATATATACATGTACTACCTACCTATAAAAAATACAAGTACCAAATTTTAAAAATAAACTATTATAGAATAACATAATACAGTTTTTAAAGTAAATTGTTTTCAAAAGTGATTTTCAATTATATGAATAAATGCTACTTCCATTTGGAAGAGAGAATATCTGACATTATGCATCAAATTTCTCCAATATTTAAGAATAATTTCTTAAAATGTTATTTAAAATCATCTTTTCATTTAAAAGTGTTTTGTGATGGTTAATGCATCCATTTTCAAATTCTTTCTACATTATCAGAACACTTTCTAAAGCTTTGCATGTTTTAAGATTATGTTCACCAACATCCCATTTTTGAAAGAAAATGAAAGACTTTGGCTGCCTCTAAATATACATCCTTGCATCTATTTCCAAAGGAGCTGTTTATTTTACCCAAAGTATTCCAGTAAATAAGAAAATTCAAAACTACTGTGAGCTTCTAAAAACACCATATTCACTGTGAATCTACTATGTCTTCATCATTGTTCATAAAGATTTTGACTGAAGCTTTGGAAGGTCATGTTGGGGAGAGTATATGTTTCTTTCACATAATTCTAGTTTTTTAAAGGATGTTATTTTGTCTTTACAAACTATAAATTTACTAAACAATTCACAGTAAATATATATTCCTATTCTGTGAGTTCTCCTTGGATAATAAGTTTCATCGGTTTAATATTTGCTGTATAAAATAGGTCAACTATTGCCAGGGCGTGGTGGCTCACACCTGTAATCTCAGCACTTTGGGAGTCCAAGGTTGGTAGATTGCCTGAGGTCAGGAGTTTGAGATCAGCCTGGCAAACATGGCAAAACCCCATCTCTAGCAAAAATACAAAAAATTAGCCCGACGTGGTGGTGTGCACCTGTGGTCCCAGCTACTCGGGAGGCTGAGGTGGGAGGATTGTTTGAACCTGGGGGGTGGAAGTTGCATTGAGCCGAGATCATACTACTGCACTGCAGCCTGAATGACAGTGTGACTTCTGTCTCATACAGAAAAAAAAAAGAACAACTACTGAGTTTTCCAAAATGAATCCTTTAATTTTGAAGTTCAGGGATATTATGAACCAGTTTATTTTTGCCTAATCCATAGCATTTGCAACTTTTATAGATTTCAGGCATATTCAATCTCAGCTTCTGTCATATGTCTTTGAAGCAAAGTCACAAAGGTGTTAAAAATATTTTATTTAACACTATTTATTACCACCAGTGAAATCGAAATTACAATAGCATTATTTTTAATATAGGAAAAAGTAAAGTATCAAATGTAATCAACCTTGACTAATATATCTATTTAACCATATAAAGTTTTAAGATAGAACAAAAAGTATGTGAAGATGAAAGCACTGTTTAATTTTGAAATGTGTTTCTCATTTTATGTATCTTCTTTCTTTGCTATACTGATACTTCACAAGGTTCTAGTAGAAGAGGATAACAGTAATACCATCTGTTACTCAGCTCTCTTTGCACATCAGGTATTAAACATCTCATTTCATCCTCCGAATAATCTTCACAATAAAGGTGTAAGTGCTAATATATGACAATTTTATAGGTAAAAAAACCAAAGCAAAAAAAAATGCTATTAATTTGTCTATGAACATATAGTTAGTAAATGTTGGAGCCAGAATTCAGACCCTGGCAATCTCCAGTGTTTAAACTCTCAACAACTCTGTTATTCTGAGGTATCAGAAAGGAGACTCTCCCAAAAGATACTGACTTGAGTTTTGACTAAGAAAATTACTTCATTCTCTTCTCCCTTCCGCAAACTGACTGCTTATTCCACTCAATGTATGGACTCAAGAGATATCAAGTTAATATACTTTGCATTAGTATTGATCATACATAGAAAAATAAAATAATGAAATGTAAGAAGACAATTAAATGTATATAGACCAGCAAATCTATGCTATTCAGGTCATTTAATAAAAGATAGTGAGAAGGACCTTTCTGAGGGGAAATCAATTGTTCCTGACAAAAATTTTAAATTTTAAATTTCCTCTTCTTGTTTTCAAAGATTTATGCATTAACATTTACTATTGTTTTAAATTTCACAATTAAAGCATATGTTATATTTTTAAATAAACATAGGAAAGAGTCAAACAAAAATATGAAAGATTGCGATAAAGTTTAGTGCTCCCAAATTTGCTGAGTTTCTGTATCCCTTTTCTTGATATGGCATCATATAAAGACATGCACAAACTAAATTTCAGAGCAGCTATTTTCCACTCTGCATTCCCTGAGTGCAGTTGACAGAGAGTTTTAAATTCCATGTATCATTTATAAATAGCTGTGTTGATTTTATAGTCATTACCAAGCTCAGCCTGAGCACCAAAAAGGAACACTCACCATGTAGACAGACACATTTGACATTGTCAGAGTTAGTGCAAAATAATCCAAGTCCATTGCCCTAACTTTGCCATTACCTGGAGAAGTCACACACCCAAAATATAAAGTGCCTGATAACAAATTAATCTTTGTACTGGTTTGCCAAGGCAAGTTGAATATGAATGTTAATTCAAAATAAGTCCCAGGGATTGTGGAAGACATAATAACTAGTTAAGACAACCCAAGGCAGGTGTTTCCTTACTTCTGTGAGGTCAGGTACAGGTGTTCTTGACATTCACCAAATTTAACTGTCTCAATTACTAGATCAGGAATTGGCTCACATGATCACATGATTTTGGAGGCCGGCAAATCTAAAATCTATAGGGTAGGCCAGCAGACTAGAAATTCAAGTAAAAGGTGATGTTGCATTATTGCGACCAAAATTCATAGAGCAGGCCAGTAGAAAACTTAGACAATATTTACAATCTGTAATTTGTAATTTACACTTGTAGACTTGAGTCAGAATTTCTTATTTGGAAAAGCAAATCTTTTGTTCCTAAGGCCTTCAACTGATTGAGTAAAACTTATCCATATTATGAATGGTAATCTGTTTTAAAGTCAACTGATTATAAATTGTAATCACATACAGAAATAGCTTCACAGCAATATATAGACAAGTGTTTGAACAACTGGACCCCATAGCTTAACCAGATTGACACACTAAATTTACCCATAAGCTCCCCCTCCCCCCACACACATACATAAGCAAAAAACACTGGCCTCATTATTGCTGTGTTCTAAACAACTGAGATATTTAAATACAATTTTAAATAACTCATTTTAGTAATGAAAATCATGAATTATTAGAAAATATAGAACTTTCCCTAGTGTCTTTCCGATAGTTCTGCTCTTCTGTTCACTGAAAATAATTATATGACAGTTAATTTGTTTATCTACTGAGAATGAAATCATATTCCTATGAGCAGATTGTTTTCATTCTCTATTATTCACAGAAGTTTAGCTTTCCAAAATGTCTAAAGTGCTTAGGCAGTTTTGCTTAGCCAGTAACCCTGAAGATGAACTTATTCATTACGGCATTCATTTTATTGGCAACTGGCCAAACTTCCTAAACAAAACTGCAAGCCTCTTAATTTTTTTTTTTTTTAATTTTACCCAATTCTATTTTGGAAGGTAACACTCATGTCCCACCAAAAGGTTTGATTGGCTAGTTTGATAATTGAAGGCTACAAGAAGGGGATTTTAAAGTGTTTTTAAATTATATGGCTTGCCATCCATGACACAGATAGTCTGAGCCTTGTATGATTTACCTATATAGTCATGAAGAATGTGACGGCAGATGGGTTTTTGTATTCAACACCTGCTATATTTGGATCAGCATCTGCATTTGAAAATTGATCATATAATATTTGGTGCTGGGCCAGTTTTCGTTGTTTATTGTAGAAGTTCGTATTAATGAATACAATTCCTAGGCAAAACAATGCACTTTTACATAGGTAAACAGCTTTATCAATTTCTTTTAGAAAAGTGTTTTGTCCCTCTTGATCAAAATCTCATTTCTATCAATAGACAACTAAGGCTACAATTTAACGTAATCTCAAGGCAATTAAAACACATACTCTATTAAACCTTGGTCATGCCCATTAAAATTAATTGAGACCTTAGCCCTTTGCTGGACTCTTTCTTAATGAGCTTGGAGCAAAAGATAATAAATCCAGCAAACAAGATCCTTCTTTAATGACTGTGGTCCGTATCTCTTTTGGTTTGTATAACTGAAATTAATTTTATATTTCCACTATTAACATTGTTGATCTTCCAGGAAATGCATATGTGATTTTCAATGAAGAAAGGACCTTGTGCGCCAAGACAAAAAAAAAAAAAGTGTTACAAAAATACAAGATAAAGCAATTTAAAAGGATAGTACCCACTTAAATGTCAGATTTTGCTAGTTAAAAGGATAGCTCAGCCAGTGGACTATTACAGCTTCTGTAATAGTCAATGAATTGCTGGCCATGATCATACTTTTACTCAACTACTGAAACAGGGACAAAATGTGTTCACTTAATTTAAGAATTATGCTCACATTTCTGAAGTCATTTCTTTAGACAGGTAAACCGAATAGTATATAATAGAGTTTTATTCTTGGAGTATACTGTATTCTATATACATTGATTCTACTAATGGCTCAAGGTAACTTGTAACTTTAGTGTGATTGCTGAATAACTAGATTTTCATTACTGAGAGAGCTAGAAAGTTGAGACATATCGTAGGCAGTTTCTTAATCTTCTCTGTATATACCTAAATATTGTAATATGGCATTCAGCTAACACTCTGTACTTTCAGTTTAAAAATTTCTAATTATATTTCTATCTCAATGACACCAAAGAACATATAACCACATTACTAAATCTTGGACATGCTAACTCTTTCATCATATTTTTAAGAGTATTTACACATTTAACCTGAAAAATTTTATGAATATATGCAAGTAACTTATTAATTTTAGTTAATAGACACTTAAACCTTTACAATTCTAACCCTGATCTTCTATGTCTTCTGAATAGTGAAGAATATTATTAATTTATTTTTCCTCTCCCAATTAAACAGGCAGGGATAGAAAACTGGAAAGCAGCTTTGCACTTTTCTTAGTGTGTATCCAAGCTAATGGGAGTAACTTATGTGCTATGGACATATGTCAAACTTTCTGTACCGATATCAATGATTAGAGGAATATTTCTCTGCTAAATAATTTTAGTAATCTTGGGCCATCAAAATATATTCTAACTTTTTCTCAATCAGCCTTACTATCCCACCAAAAGTGTAGCTAGATATAATTTGACTGATAGCTCCCTTATAATATGGTATGGAAAGAATACAAAGAAAGCCTTTGCTACCTCTCAAGTAATTTCTATTAAATATCTCCAGGATGCTCTGGGAGTCGGGGTATTATGAGTATTGCACATTCCACAAATGAAAAATGCAATGTTTTACCCTCAGTCCCTCACAATGAAAAATGAAATAACTAGGAATTACCATCTTTTCTGGATTACTAAAAAAGCACCTTTCCTAGTTTACTGGCTTAATACACTCTTGTTCACTATATCACACAGTAAAAAACAATAGTGTTTCACATTAAATATGTAGTGGATGCTTGGACAATATTAATATTCACTGAATTATCAAACTAAGCCATGGTTTTATTCAGATGCCAGGCTAGAGCAAGTCATGGTAATATATCTTAGATTGATGTTTCTCAATATCGTCATTGAATAGCATCAACACTGTATACAGTGAATAATCAAAATATTGTAGTTATCTATCATCTTGAGTAACAAGCAAGTGTCTGGTTATCTATAGTGTCAGATATTTAAAGAAGATTTTTTTCTATATAACAAATTAGATCAGAGCATATGAAAGAAACATTAGTCTTGGAAGGTATAATATATGCTCATGGATATGAAGAATAAATACTGCACAAAGATAAAATTTCTTTCCAAACGGATCCACAGATTGAATGCCATTTTGATCAAAATATCAGCAACTTACTTAATGGATATCAACAAATTGATTATAAAGTTTATATATAGAGGCAAAAGACCTAGAATTATCAACGTAATTATCAAAGAAGAAAAATCAAGTTGGAGCACAGATGCTATCCAATTTCATAACTTATTATCAATCCACAGTAATCAAGATGATGTAGTATTGGTGAAAGAAAATACATTAATGAGACATAATAGAGATCTCAAAAGAGACCCACATTAATATAGTCAAATAATCTTCAGTTAAAGACAATTCAATGGAGAAAGGAGAGCCTTTTCAACTAATAGTACTGGGACAAGTGAATATTCACATGCAAAAAAAAAAAAAAAAAAAAGAATCCGGACACCAAATTTAAACCTTTTAACAACAACGAAAAAAATCTAAATAGTTCATAGACCTAAATCTGTAACACCAAACTATAAAACTTCTAGAGATAACAGGAGAAAATCTAGGTAATCTTAGGTTTGACAATGAGAGTTTAGACACAACACAAAAATCATGATGCATTAAACAAAATATTTAAAAAATTAAATTAAAAAATAAATTGTGAAATCACAGTCAAAACCAGCAGACTAGGGATACTGTAGGAATCAGAATATGTTGAAGCTCTTTCAAGGGCCTGGTTTCAAGTAATTGCCATCATTTGACCTTTCTGGCAGTTCCCTGGAAACTCTCACTCACAAGGCTTGTTTTTATTTGGCCTGACTCAGAGCTCAACGAGCATGACCAACTTTCTAAAGCTGTTTGTCAAAATATTCAGCAGTGTTTTGGTCACGGTTCTCTGGAGAAACAGAACCAAGAGTATATATAATGGCATACATGTTCGTGTGCGCACACAAACACACACACACACAGATTGTCTCTAACGCATGATGGTTCAACTTATGATTTTTAAACATGATGATGGTGCATAAGCAATATACATTCAGTAGAAACTATACTTTGAATTTTGAATTTTTATTTTTTTCATGGGCTAGCAACATGTGACACAATATTCTCTTGCAATGCTGGGTAGTGGCAGCAAGCCATAGCTCAGTCAACCACATGATCAGGAAGGTAAACAACTGATAATCTACAGTATACTGTGCTGGCAGATGATTTTGTCCAACTGCAGGCTAATATAAGTGCTCTGTACACGCTCAAAGCAGGCTAGGCTAAGCTGTGATATTTGGTATGTTTGGTGCATTAAATGTATTTCAACTTACTATATTTTTGATGTACAATGGGTTTATCAGAATACTACCCTACTGTAAATTGAAAAGCATCAATGTATCTATGTATGTGTGTGTATGGAGAGAGAGAGAGTGAGAGAGAGTAAAGAAATTGGTTCATGTAATTATGAAGGCCCAGAAGTCCCACAATCTTCCCTCTGCAAGCCAGAGAACTAGAAAACTAGAAAAGACAGTAGTGTAATTCAGTCTGAGTCCAAATGTTTGAGAATGTGGTGGGGGGTGGATCTCTGGAGGATGAGGGGACAATGGTGTGATTCCTAGTCTAAGTTTGAAGTCCTGAGAACCAGGAACACAGATTATCTGAGAGCAAAAAATAGATGTCTTACCTCAAACAGACAAAATGAGTTTACCATTCCTCTACCTTTCTGTTCTATTTGGCTCCTGAATGGATTGGATGATGCCCATTCACTTTCCACACATTGGTGATGGCAGTCTACTCTTTCTATGGATTAAAATGCTAATCTTTTCCTGAAGCACATTCAGAGACACAGTAGACAATGTTTTACCAGCTATTTGGACATCTTTTAGCCCAGTCAAGTTGACACGCAAAAATAAACATGAGAAGCAATTACTTAATATCATAGCTGCTTCAGGTGGAGATAACAGTTGGAGCAAACAGCAATCAAATAAAACAGCTAAAAAGAAAAACTTACAAAATCAGATGTCTACAGGGGCCTTCCAAAATCTCCAACATATCCCTCAGAAACTAAGGCCATGTATATGTATGGGGCTATATGCATACCCAGAAATGTCCAGGATATCTACAAGACATCCAGTATATCCAGGGTAGATCTGAGAATGACCTAAAGTCTTACCCTGACTGAGCTTAAGGCTCTGTATAAACAGGAAGTAAAAGCTATGACCAAATTTTTCAACTATCATTAAAAATTACCAAGGGGTTGCAAAAATCTAGAGAACATTTAAGAAAAAACAGAAAATCAAAAGGCAGCCAAGATGGCCAAATAAGAAAAGCTTCAGACTATAGCTCCCAGCGTGAGCAATGCAAAGACGGGTGATTTCTGCATTTCCAACTGAGGTATGGGGTTCATCTCATTGGGACTGGTTAGCGAGTGGGTTTAGCCCACAGAGTGTGGGCTGAAGCAGGGCAGGGCATTGCCTCACCCAGGAAGCACAAGGGGTTGGGGAATTCCCTTTCCTAGCCAAGGGAAGCCATGACAGATGAAAAATCGGGACACTCCTGCCATAATACTGCAATATTCCAAACGTCTTAGCAAATGGTACACCAGGAGATTATATTCCATGTCTAGCTCAGCAGGCCCCATGCCCATGGAGCCTTGCTCATGGCTAGCACAGCAGTCCGAGATTGAACTGCGAGGCAGCAGCCAAGCTGGGGGAGTGACATCCGCCATTGCTGAGGCTTGACTAAGGAAACAAAGTGGCCTGGAAACTCCAACTGGGTGGAGCCCACTGCAGCTGCCTGCCTCTGTAGACTCCACCTCTGGGGGCAGGGCATAGCTGAACAAAAGGCAGCAGAAACTCCTGCATACTTAAACGTCCCTGTCTGACAGCTTTGAAGAGAGCAGTGGTTCTCCAAGAATGGAGTATGAGCTCTGAGAATGGACAGACTGCCTCCTCAAGTGGGTCCCTGACCTCCGAGTAGCCTAACTGGGAAACGCTTCCTAGCAGGGGTTGACTGACGCCTCATACAGACGGGACCCCCTCTGAGACAAAGCTTCCAGAGGGAGGATAAAGCAGCAACATTTGCTGTTCTGCAATATTTGCTGTTCTGCAGCCTCTGCTGGAGACACCCAGGAAAACAGGATCTGGAGTTGAAATCCAGCAAGCTCCAGCAGACTTGCAACTGAGGGTCCTGACTGTTAGAAGGAAAGCTAACAAACAGAAAGGAATAGCATCAACATCAACAAGGATCACAGCTCCTTGCCAGCAACGGAACGAAGCTGGACTGAGAATGACCTTGACGAGTTGACAGAAGTAGGCTTCAGAAGATCGGTAATAACAAACTTTTCTGAGCTAAAGGAGGGTATTCAAACCCATCACAAGAAAACTAAAAACCTTGAAAAAAGACTAGACAAATGGCTAACTAAAACAGACAGTGTAAAGAAGACCTTAAATGACCTGATGGAGCGGAAAACCACAGCACAAGAACTATGTGATGCATGCACAAGCTTCAGTAGCCAATTTGATCAAGTGGAAGAAAGGGTATCAGTGATTGAAGATCAAATGAATGAAATGAAGTGAGAAGAGAAGTTTAGAGAAAAAAGGGTAAAAAGAAATGAACAAAGTCTCCAAGAAATATGGGACTATGTGAAAAGACCAAATCTACGTTTGATTGGTGTACCTGAAAGTGATGGGGAGAATGGAACCAAGTTGGAAAACACTCTTCAGGATATCATCCAGGAGAACTTCCCCAATCTAGCAAGGCAGGCCAGCATTCAAATTGAGGAAATACAGAGAACACCACAAAGATACTTCCTGAGAAGAGAAACCCCAAGACACATAATTGTCAAATTCACCAAGGTTGAAATGAAGGAAAAAATGTTAAGGGCAGCCAGAGAGAAAGGCCAGGTTACCCACAAAGGGAAGCCCATCAGACTAACAGCAGATCTCTCAGCAGAAACTCTACAAGCCAGAAGAGAGTGGGGGCCAATAGTCAACATTCTTAAAGAAAAGAATGTTCAACCCAGAATTTCATATCCAGCCAAACTAAGCTTCATAAGTGAAGGAGAAATAAAATCCTTTACAGACAAGCATGTGCTGAGCGATTTTATTACCATCAGGCCTGCCTTACAAGAACTCCTGAAGGAAGCACTAAACATGGAAAGGAACAACCAGTACCAGCCACTGCAAAAACATGCCAAATTGTAAAGACCATTGATACTATGAAGAAACTGTATCAACTAACGAGCAAAATAACCAGCTAATATCATAATGACAGGATCAAATTTACACATAACAATATTAACCTTAAGTGTAAATGGGTTAAATGCCCCAATTAAAAGACACAGACTGGCAAATTGGATAAAGAGTCAAGACCTATCAGTGCGCTGTATTCAGGAGACCCATCTCACGTGCAGAGACACACATAAGCTCAAAATAAAGGGATGAAAGAAGATCTACCAAGGAAATGGAAAACAAAACAAACAAACAAACCAAAAAAACAGGGGTTGCAGTCTTAGTCTCTGATAAAACAGACTTTAAACCAACAAAGAGCAAAAGAGACAAAGAAGGCCATTACGTAATGGTAAAGGGATCAATTCAACAAGAGGAGCTAACTATCCTAAATATATATGCACCCAATACAGGAGCACCCAGATTCATAAAGCAAGTCCTTAGAGACCTAAGAAGAAACTTAGACTCTCACACAATAATAATGGGAGATTTTAACACCCCATTGTTCACATTAGACAGATGAATGAAACAGAAAGTTAACAAGGATAACCAGAACTTGAACTCAGCTCTGCACCAAGCGAACCTAATAGATATCTACAGAACTCTCCACCCCAAATCAACAGAATGTAAATTCTTCTCAGCACCACTTCATACTTATTGCAAAATTGACCACATAGTTGGAAGTAAAGCACTCCTCAGCAAATGTAAAAGAACAGAAATCATTACACACTGTCTCTCAGATCACAGTGCAATCAAATTAGAACTCAGAATTAAGAAACTCACTCAAAACTGCACAACTACATGGAAACTGAACAACCTGCTCCTGAATGACTACTGGGTAAATAACAAAATGAAGGCAGAAATAAAGATATTTTTTGAAACCAATGAGAACAAAGAAACAACATCCCAGAATCTCTGGGACAGATTTAAAGCAGTGTGTAGAGGGAAATTTATAGCACCAAATGCCCAGAAGAGAAAGCAGGAAAGATCTAAAATTGACACCCTAACAACACAATTAACAGAACTAGAGAAGCAAGAGCAAACACATTCAAAAGCTAGCAGAAGGCAAGAAATAAGATCAGAGCAGAACTGAAGGAGATAGAGACACAAAAAAACTATTCAAAAAATCAATGAATCCACGAGCTGGTTTTTGAAAAGATCAACAAAATATATAGACTGCTAGCAAGACTAATAAAGAAGAAAAGAGAGAAGAATAAAATAATAGACACAATAAAAAATGATAAAGGGGATATCACCACAGACCCCACAGATATACAAACTACCATCAGAGAATACTATAAATACCTCTATGCAAATAAACTAGAAAATCTAGAAAAAATGGATAAATTACTGGACACGTACATCCTCCCAAGACTAAACTAGGAAGAAGTTGAATTCCTGAATAGACCAATAACAGGCTCTGAAATTGAGGCAATAATTAATAGCCTACCAACCAAAAAAAGTCCAGGATCAGACAGAATCATAGCCACATTCTACCAGAGGTACAAAGAGGAGCAGGTACCATTCCTTCTGAAACTATTCCAATTAATAGAAAAAGAGGGAATCCTCCCTAACTCAGTTTGTGATGCTAGCATCATCCTGATACCAAAGCCTGGCAGAGATACAACAGAAAAAGAGAATTTTCCACCAATATCCCTGATGAACCTCAATGCAAAAATCCTCAATAAAATACTGGCAAACAGAATCCAGCAGCATATCAAAAAGCTTATCCACCATGATCAAGTTGGCTTCATCCCTGGGATACAAAGCTTGTTCAACATATGCAAATCAATAAATGTAATCCATCATGTAAACAGAACCGAAGAGAAAAACCACATGATTATCTCAATAGATGCAGAAAAGGCCTTTGACAAAATTCAACAGCTCTTCATGCTAAAAACTCTCAATAAACTAGTTGTTGATGGGACGTATCTCAAAATACTAAGAGCTATTTATGACAAACCCACAGCCAATATCATACTGAATGGGCAAAAACTGGAAGCATTCCCTTTGAAAACTGGCACAAGACAGGGATGCCCTCTCTCACCACACCTATTCAACATAATGTTGGAAGTTCTGGCCAAGGCAATCAGGCAGGAGAAAGAAATAACGTGTATTCAATTAGGAAAAGAGGAAGTCAAATTGTTCCTGTTTGCAGGTGACATGATTGTATATTTAGAAAACCCCATTGTCTCAGCCCAAAATTCCCTTAAGGTGATAAGCAACTTCAACAAAGTCTCAGGATGCAAAATCAATGTGCAAAAATCACAAGTACTCCTATACACCAATAACAGACAAACAGTGAGTCAAATCAGGAGTGAACTCCCATTCACAATTGCTTCAAAGAGAATAAAATACCTAGGAATCCAACTTACAAGGGATGTGAAAGACCTCTTCAAGGAGAACTACAAACCACTGCTCAATGAAATAAAAGAGAACACAAACAAATGGAAGAACATTCCATACTCCTGGATAGGAAGAATCAATATCATGAAAATGGCCATACTGCCCAAGGTAATTTATAGATTCAATGCCATCCCCATCAAGCTACCAATGACTTTCTGCACAGAATTGGAAAAAAAACTACTTTAAAATTCATATGGAACCAAAAAAGAGCCCACGTTGCCAAGACAATCCTAAGCTAAAAGAACAAAGCTGGAGGCATCACCTTACCTGACTTCAAACTATACTACAAGGCTACAGTAACCAAAACAGCATGGTACTGGTACCAAAACAGAGAAATAGACCAATGGAACAGAACAGACCCCTCAGAAATAATAACACACATCTACAACCATCTGATCATTGACAAACCTGACAAAAACAAGAAGCAGGGAAAGGATTCCTTATTTAATAAATGATGCTGAGAAAACTGGCTAGCCATATGTAGAAAGCTGAAACTCGATCCCTTCCTTACACCTTACACAATTTTAATTCAAGATGGTTTAAAGACTTAAACGTAAGACCTAAAACTATAAAAACCCTAGAAGAAAACTTAGGCAATGCCATTCACAACATAGCCATGGGCAAGGACTTCATGATGAAAATACCAAAAGCAATGGAAACAAAAGTCAGAATAGACAAACGGGATCTAATTAAACTAAAGAGCTTCTGCACAGAAAAAGAAACTACCATCAAAGTGAACAGGAAACCTACAGAATGGGAGAAAATTTTTGCAATCTACCCATCTGGCAAAGGGCTAATATCCAGAATCTACAAAGAACTTAAACAAATTTACAAGAAAAAAATCAAACAACTCCATCAAAAAGTGGGTGAAGGATATGAACAGACACTTCTCAAAAGAAGACATTTACAGAGCCAACAGACACATGAAAAAATGGTCATCATCACTGGCCATCAGAGAAATGCAAATCCAAACCACAATGAGATACCATCTCACACCAGTTAGAATGGCAATCATGAAAAAGTCAGGAAACAACAAGCACTGGAGAGGATGTGGAAAAATTCGAACACTTATACACTGTTGGTGGGAGTGTAAACTCGTCCAACCGTTGTGAAATACAGTGTGGCAATTCCTCAAGGATCTAGAACTAGAAATATCATTTGACCCAGCCATCCCATTACTGGGTATATACCCAAAGGATTATAAATCATGCTGCTATAAAGACACATGCATATGTATGTTTATTGTGGCGCTATTCACAATAGCAAAGACTTGGAACCAACCCAAATGTCCATCAATGACAGACTGGATTAAGAAAATGTGGCTCATATACACCATAGAATACTATGCTGCCATAAAAAAGGATGAGTTCATGTCCTTTGTACAGACATGGATGAAGCTGGAAACCGTCATTCTGAGAAAACTATCACAAGGACAGAAAACCAAACACCGCATGTTCTCACTCATAGGTGGAAACTGAACAATGAGAACACTTGGACACAGGAAGGGGAGCATCACACACCAGGGCCTGTTGTGGGGAGGGGAAGTGGGGAGGGATAGTATTAGGAGGAATACCTAATGTAGATGACGAGTTAATGGGTGCAGCACACCAACATGGCACATGTATACATATGTAACAAATCTGCACGTTGTTCACATGTATCCTAGAACTTAAAGGATAATAAATAAATAAATAAATAAACAAACAAACAGCCAAATATCCAAAAGAACAGTGAAAACACCCAATTTGGCTGAGTACTAAAGGTATGTTTTAGTATTCATATGGAGCCCATCGGCAAAGACAGAGACTTACTGGTTCTATGCAGTTAAGAAACTATCTGCCCAATCATTAGCTGACCATGAAGCTGTCTGAATAGAGATTGTAATGGCCAGACAATATAAAGAATACAGAATTTAAAAATTAGTGGAGTCAGGTCACTTAAACAGAAGAATAGCAAAATCAGTAAACAGAAGCAAAAATAAAACTTTAAGAAGTAGAGAATTTGATTTCTATTGTTGCTACTTTATATAAAATATCTGGTTATCAAAAACATTACAAAAAATGCAAAGAAACAAGAATGCATGATCTATGCATGGGAAATAAAACAGTAAATAGAAACTTTCCCTGAGGAAGACCAGATATGAACGTAGAGACAAGATTTTAAAACAACTACTTTAAATATGTGCAGGGAACAAAAGAAAACTATGTCTAAAGAAACAACATGTGTAGTCCCAGCACTTTGGGAGGCCGAGGTGGGTGGATCACCTGAGGTCAGGAGTGCGAGACAAGCCTGGCCAACATGGTGAAACCCCGTCTCTACTAAAAATACAAAAAAATTAGCCAGATATGGTGGTGGACATCTGTAATCCTAGCTACTTGGGAGGCTGAGGCAGGAGAATCGCTTGAACCCAGGAGTCAGAGGTTGCAGATCGCAGCATTGTACTCCAGCCTGGGCAACAACAGGGAAACTGCATCTTAAAATAATAATAATAATAATAATTTTTAGACACTTCAATACCTTAATTTTAAAATATAAAAACCCCAACTAGATGGAAGATAAATAGTAGGAGACTTTAGTACAAAAAAACTAGACCTAATAGACATTTATAGATTATTCTAGTCAAAGACAGATTACACATTCTTCTCAAGTTCTCATGGAGCATTCCCAATGTCCGACGATATGTTATGCTCTAAAGGAAGTTTAAATAAATTTAAAAGATTAAAATAATACAAAATAATTTTCTGACTAAAATGAATAAAATTAGAATCAGTAACTGGAGAAAATTTGTGAAATTGACAAGTTATGGAAAATTTTTTTAAAATCAAGTTTAAATAACTTTTCGAGAAAGAAATCACAAGAAAAATTAGAAAATACTAGAAATGAATGAACATGAAACATAGTATACCACAGTCAATGGGTGGCAGTTAAAGCAATGCTAAGAGAAAAATAATAAACCTTTAAATGCCTGTTATAAAATAAAGCTTTAAATCAGTAATGTAAATGCTCACCTTAGAGAAAGGAGAGCAAGCTATATAGAAAGCAAGCAGAAAAAGAAAAATAATAAATGCTAGAGCTGAAATAAATGACATAGATAATTTTAAAAAACAAGAAATCAGCAAAATCTTGTTGTTGCTCTAAAAGATCAACAAAACTGACAAGTCTTTAGCTTGATTAATAAGAAAAAAAGAGTAAGGACTCAAATTCATAAAATTAGCAGTGAAGGCAATGACATTCCTACTGCTCTTATATATATAAAAGTATTATGTAGAATACTATGAAGAATTGTATACCAATAAGTTAGTCTTAATGAAATGTAAAAATTTCTAGACAACACAAACTACTAAAACTGACTCAAGAAGAACAAGAACATCTGAATAGAATAGCAAGCAACTAAATTTAAATAGCAGTCAAAACACTTCCCACAAAGAAAAGTCCAGGACCAGATGTCTTTACTAGTAATACTAGTAAATTCTACTAAACAGTAAGCAAAAAATTAACTCCAACTCCTTTCAAACTTTTTTTCAGAAAATAGAAGAGGTAGGACCACATAGCAAGTCATTCTATAAAGTCAGTATTACGCAGATATCAAAATCAGACAAAAACATTACAAGATAACAAATGTATAGACCAACATCCTTCATAAATATAAACAAAACAATTCTAAGAAAACATTAACAAAACAAATCCAGCAACATAGAAAAGAAATATATACCATGAAGAAACACATGGTATTTATTCCAAGAATGTAAAGTTGGTTCAATATATAAAAGTAAATCAATATACAGCATGATATTAATAAAAAACATGATCACCTCAATAGCCACACAAAACATTTGGAAAAAAAATCAACATCCTTTTATGATAAACGACTCTTAATACTAGGTGTGAATGGGAACTTCCTTATTTCAACTTGATTTTTAAAAAAATATGAAAAACATACAGCTAACAGCTTATTTAATAATTACAAAGGATTTCCCCCTAACTTCAGCAACAAGGCAAGAATGCCTGCTTTTACCACTTCCATTCTATATTGTAGTGGAAGTTTCAGGTAGAAACTTTTAGTCTTAATGAAATGTAAAGAATGGAAAAAGTGTTAAACTCTCTACTGGAAGGTAATATAATCATATACACAGAAAATCCAAATGAATTCACCACAGAAATATAAGAGCCAATGAACAAGGTGAGCAAGGTTGCAGAGTACAAGATCAGTACCCAAAATTACTAGCAATGAACAATCAGAAAATGAAATTCAGAAAACAATACCATTTCTGATAACACAAGAACAATGAACTACTTAGGCATAAATTTAATCAAATAAGTAAAAGACTTGTACAAGTTAAACAGTAAGATATCATTGAAATAAATCGAAGGAAATGTGAATAAACAAAAAAAGTTGTGCGTTATTGGATAGGGAGACTTAATAGTGTTAACATGGCAATGCATTCCAAATTTATCTATAGATTCATTGCAAAGTCTATTATAATCCACACTAGATTTTTTACAGAAATTCACACGGTAATGCTGAAATTCATATAGAACCCAGAATAAACTCTCTAAATAGGGACTCAAAATATCTAAAATAATGTTGAGAAAGAGGAGCAAATTTCAAGGGCTCCTACTTTACAATTTCAAGAATTGCCACAAAGTTACAGTAAAAAAAGTTACAGTAAAAAACATGTGTTGTGCAGGCAAAAGAGTAGACATAAAGATCAATGAAATAGAATTGAGGATAGAGAAAGAAACCTATGCATTTATGTTTAATTGATTTTCAACAAGGTTGCTGAGACTCTTCAATGAGAGAAAAAATAGTCTTTTCAACAAATGATGCAGGGACAAATGAATATCCACATGCAAAACACTGAATTTGAACTCTTAACTCAAATCATATACAAATATTAACTGAAAGTAGATCAAAGACATAAATGGAAGAGCTAAAACTTAGAAGATAACATGGAGGTAAGTTTTCACTATTATAGATTAGGCAATGGTTTTTTATATATGATATATAAAGCACAAGCAACAAGAGAAAATATAGATAATTCAGAACTCTTCAAAATTACAAACTTGTGCATCAAATGATATTATCAAGAAAGTAAAAAGAGAATGCATAGCATCAGAAAAAGTATAAAAGTCTAGTATCCGGAACATATAAACAACACAAATCAATCAAAAGTGATAAATAACAAAATTTTTAAAGAGGAAAAGCTATCCAAAGTACACAAAGAACACCTAACACTCAACAATAAAAAAGAACAATCGGATTAATAAATATATGAAATATCTCAACAGATACCTCCCCAAAGAAGATATATACATAACAAGTAAACATGTTAAAAGTTGTCCAATATTTTTAATATGTACTTGTTTTAAATGTCATTAAAGAATTGCAAAAAATCCCCAACAATGAGATACCACTACACGATCTATTTGAATGACCAAAATCCAAAACACTGACAACAACAAATTCTGGAAAGAATTAGGAGGAACAGGAATTCTCATTCACTGCTGGTGAGAATGCAAAATGGTATAGCCACCTTGGAAGACAGTATGGCAGTTTCTTACCTAGCTAAGCATACTCTTAACAAAGGATGCAGCAATTATACTTTTTGATAGATGTTTAAAGGAGTTAAAATGTATATCCACACAAAAACTTGTGCACAGATATATACGGCAGCTTTATTCATAATTGCCAAACTGTGGAAGCAACCAAGATGCCCTTCAGTAGACAAATGGATAATTACACTATAGTACATACAGACAACAGAATATATGTATTTTTAGACTCAGCCTAGCTCTGTCGCTCAGGCTGGAGTGCAGTGGCGCAATCTTAGCTCACTGCAACCTCCACCTCCTCCTCTGCCTTCAAGGGATTCTCTTGCCTCAGCCTCCTGAGTAGGTGGAACTATAGGCCTGTGTCACCATGCCTGGCTAATTTTTGTATTTTTAGTAGAGACGGGGTTTCACCATTTTGGCCAGGCTGGTCTTGAACTACTGGCCTCAAGTGATCCTCCCACCTAGGCCTCCCAAAGTGCTGGGATTACAGGAGTGACTCATCGTGCCCAGCCGGAATATTATTAAGCACTAAAAATAAATGAGCTATCAAGTCATGAAAAGACACTGAGGAATATTCAATGTATATTACTAGGTGAGAGAAGTCAATCTGAAAAGTTTACATATTGTAGTATTTCAACTATATAACATTCCATAATAGGCAAAACTATGGAGACAGTAGAAAGTTCAGTGTTGGCCAGGGGTGAGGAGGAGGGAGGGGTGAAGAGGGAGAACACAGAGGAATATTAAGGCAGTGATACCTCTCTGTGTTGCTGTAATAGTGTGAACATATTATTATCCATGTATCAAAATCATAGAATGTACAACATTAAGAGTGACCCTAATATAAAATGTGGACTTTGGGTGATGATGATGTGTCAGTGTAGATTCACTGATTGTAATAAACATTCTACTTTGGGGTAGAATGTTGATAGTGAGACAGATTATGCATATGTAGAGGCGATAAGTAATGGGAACATTCTATACTTTCCACTCAATTTTGCTGTGAATCTAAACTATTCAAAAAATAAATTCTATTTTTAAAATGGTGACATCTTTGGTAAATAAGCAACAATTCATTTTTAAAAAATTGGTAAAGATTTTAAATAGTCATTTCTCCGAAGAAGACACACAAAAGGTCAATAGTCCCATAAAAGGTTTTCAACATCATGAGCCATCAGGGAAATGCAAATCAAAACTATAATGTAATTAAGGTACCACTTTGTATCTACAGGCAAGTCTATTCTAAAAACGTCAATCGGTAAGAGGTGCTGGTGAGAATGTGGAAAATTGGAATTCATATACATTTTTGGTGATAAATAAATAATGCTATTGCCATTTTGGAAAACAGCTTTATAGTTCCTCAAAAAGTTATACAAGTTGCACATAGAGGTGCCTTATATCCCACTTTTAGGTATATACTCTAGAGAACTGAAAATATATATCCATACAAAAATTGGTTCATGAATGTTCATACATAGCATCATTCATAATTGCCATAAAGCGGAAATAACTAAAATGCTCAGCTGATGAATGGATGAATAAAATGTGATATATCCATGCAAATGCAATATTATTCAGCCATAAAAGAAATGAGGTACTGATACATTTTGCACCACAGATGCAAAACATTATGAAAACATTATGCTAAGTGAAATAAATCTGTTCCGAAAGACCACATATAGTATGATTCAGTTTTTTGAAATGTCTAGAATAGGCAAATCTATAGAGACGGAAAATAGATTAGTGGTTGCTAGTGACTGGGGAGAGGGAAAATGAGAAAAAACTGCTAATATAGGTTATGTGGGGGAGGGTAAGGAAATGATCAGAGATAGATACTAGTGAGAGTTGAACAAATTTGTGAGTATACTAAACACTATGTATTGTACATTTTAAAATAATACATATGTCTTTTGAATTATATCTCAATAAGAGAAAAAATAAAAGAAAGAATGGGATAGAAGTGGCAGCATAGTTTTATATGTTAAATTCAAATAAATATTTATATATACACCAGATATATTTTAAAATGTAGACTAGTACTTTCTACTTGTTTTGCACTTAACTCCTACCCCTCTTTCTTCTCTCGTAAGCATTCACAGATCATCTTTGACTTCCTGAATTATTCCTTCTTTGACCTCCCAATAGCATAGCCCATTATGCTCTTTTACTCACAGCATCTAGTTCCTTGCACTGTAATTAATATCTTTATGTATGTGCAGTGTTTGTTCAACCAGATTTTCAGTTCCGTCACAGAAGATACCCCATTTTACATTGCCTTATTTTCCAAAACTTAGCACAGGAAAGATACTTAGTGAATATTTAACCAAATAATGATGCTTATGATAATTTTCGAGCATCTTCTGAAAAACGTCATTGGAGTTTTGATAGCAATTACATTGAATCTGTAGATCTGTTTGGACGTTACGAATATTTTAACAATATTAATTCTAGGATTCATAAGCACCAGATATATTTCCATTTATTTATATCTTCTTCAATGTATTTTGCAAATATTTTATAGTTTCCAATGTATAGATCTTTTACCTCCTTGGTTAAATTTATTCCTAAAAAATTTTTTTTTATTCTATTGCATTAAATAGGACTAAATAGATGTAATGAGAGATTGTTTCCTTGATTTCTTTTTTGGATTGTTCATTGTTAGTGTGTAGAAACACTACTAATTTCCATACATCGATTTTGTATCCTACAATTTTTCTGAATTTATTTGTTAGTTCTAATGGATTATTTTTGGTAGATCCTTGGGGTTTTCTGTTTATAAGATCGTGCCATTTGCAAACAGATAAAATTTTACTTCTTCCTCTCTGATTTGGATATATTTTAATTTTTTTTATTGACTATATTCTCTGGCTAGGAACTCTTGTACTATACTGAATTAAAGTGGTAAGAGTGAGTATCCTTGTCTTATTCTTGGTCTTGGAGAGAAAACTTATTTTTTCACATTTTCTAGGTTAGCTATGGGTTTGTCATATACGGCCTTTATTATTTTGAGATACATTTTTTCTATGCCTAATTTGCTGAGAGTTTTTATCATAAAAGGATATTGAATTTTCTCAAATGTTTTTTCCTGCATCTATTGAGATGATTGTATAGTTTTTATCCTTCATTCTGTTGATGTGGTGTGTCACATTGATTGATTTGGGCAAGTTAAAGCATCCCAGGGATAAATCCTACTTAATGATGTGTAATCCTCTTCATCTGCTGTTGAATTCACTTTACCAGTACTTCATGGAGAATTTTTGCTTCTATGCTTATCAGAAAAACTGGCTTGTAAACTGTCTTTCCTTCCTTCCTTCCTTCCTTCCTTCCTTCCTTCCTTCCTTCCTTCCTTCCTTCCTTCCTTCCTTCCTTCCTTCCTTCTTCTCTTTCTCTTTCTTTCTCTCTCTCTTTCTCCCTTCCCTTCCCCTCCCTTCCCCTCCCCTCCCCTCCCCTCCACTCCCCTCCCTTCCCTTCCTTTCCCTTCCCTTTTTTCTTATAGTCTTGCTCTGTCACCCAGGCTAGTGTGCAGTGGCATGATTTGAGCTCACTGCAACCTCTGCCTCCTAGGTTCAAGTGATTCTCGTGCCTCAGTCTCCCAAGTACCTGGGAATACAGGCATGCGCCACCACGCCCAGCTAATATTTGTATTTTTATTAGAGACAGGGTTTCTCCCTGTTGGCCAGACTGGTCTCGAATTCCTGGGCTCAAGTGATCCACCCACCTCAGCCTCCCAAATTGCCTGGATTACAGACGTGAGCCACCACGCCCAGCCAAACTTTCTTTTCTTGTAGTATAGTTTTCTGGTTTTGGTGTTAGGGTAATGCTGGTCTCATAAAATAAGTCTGAAAACGTTCCCTCCTCCTCAATTTGAGAAGGATTAGTGTTTTGTTGTTGTTGTTGTTGTTAAAAATTTGGTAGATTTCACCAGTGAAGCTGTTGAGTCCTGTGCTTTTCTTTGTTGGAAGATTTTTGATTATCGAATCAGTCTTTTTACTTATTATTGGTCTGTTCAGATTTTCTGTTTCTTCATGATTCAGTCTTGGAAGTTTATATCTTTCTAGAAATGTATCCATTTCTTCTGTTATCCAGTTTTTGCTGTATAATTGTTCCTATTAGACTCTTACAATCATTTTATTTCTGTGGTATAAGTTGTAATGTCTCTTCTTCATATTATAATTTTATTTATTTCTCTTTTTTCTTAGTCTAGCTAAAGTTCACTGATTTTACCTTTTAAAAACCACCTGTTACTTTCATTGATCTTTTATATTGATTTTTTTGAGCCTCTATTTCATTTATTTCTACTCTAATTATTTTTATTTTGTTTTTCTACTGAATTTGGACTTTAATTTTTTTCTAGTTCTTTTAGGTGTAAATTTAGATTGTTTATTTGAGATATTTGCTTTTACTTCTAGTAGAAGTTTATCACTATAAACTTAATCTTAGAACTACTTTTGCTGCATTCCATACATTTAGGCATCTATGCTTCCATTTTCATTTGTCTCTCTGTATCCTCTGTATTTTTTTTACTTCCCTTTTAATTTCTTCTTTGACCGACTTATTCTTTAGGAATGTGTTGTTTAGTTTGCACACATGTATGAATTTTCCACTTTTCCTCCTGTTATTGATTTTTAGTTTCACACCACTGTGATCAGAAAAGTTTGACTTTACCGAACTAATAATGCAACTTTTATCTTCTCTATCTTCTTTTTTCCTGCTATTTATTTTTATTTGTCCTTCATTCCACCTATGTTCCACTCCACTTCACACATTTAAAGTGTCTCAAGGGAAATGCTCGTATTTTGCTGGCTAGTCACAATTTAATGTGTATCCCCTCAGTTAGGCTGAGTTCTTAAGCAAGGTGAACTTAGAGTTTTCTGATCTTCTTTATGATGAAAGGCCTACTATGTTGCTAATTAATTCATATCTCAGCAATATGAGACCTAAGCAAACTCTATATGGCCTAAAATTTACCAGGTTTAGAATGTTATCGTAGATAATTACCCTTAGCCATGGAGACTGCTCTTAGCTTAGTTTGAAAAGATAAAATATATGACATACTTTTACTAAAACACATTGTTAAGTATAGAGACAGACATTTAGTTGCATGAGATTTTCTCCAGAGTGAAGAGCAATAAGGAGAATGGTTTCTTTTTGATATGTCATTTGACTCTTTCTCGGTAGGTGACTTAGATAACAACAGAAGTGAAAGCTTATCAAATTTGCCAATAATATGCAAACAAAACACACAGTTATTATACAATTTTGACTCAAACTGTCCTTAATAGACTAAGATGATTAATGTAAAGATCTCCATTTCTGTTTACACATGCACACAGTAACACACACAAAAAGCTCGAAAATGTGGTGATAACCCAAAGGATTTTACATTTGGATGCAATGTAAAGGATAGTTTTCTAAGATTCAAAATATTTTTACAAATGAGTTGTCTTGTCTTTTAGATAGGAAGTTCCTTTACCTCAATTGTTCAAGCAAATAGCAACCAAGCAAATAATGACCACATGTCATGAATATTAGAGAAAGGATTTCTATATGAAAATAGAGATTATACAGGATGACCAATCAGGACCTTTGACATTGTTTAAAATTAATTTCTTCATTCCTTCTGGTCATGTCTCCTAAAAGTAACTTAAATTCTTTGCTTGAGATTTTGCCAAAAGTTACTAGTTTACCAGTTTATAACCAGGTTGAGAACACACAAGATGCTAACCTGAGTGCCAGACCAGTGTTCTTTCCACGACCACATCACTGTTTCCCTTAGCAGTTACACACACACTTACCACTGGAACACTTACTCCTTTGCCTGCTTGTTGTTTCACCTATTTGCCTCCACTTACTCTGTGTTCTAATGTATTCTTTATAGTGACTAGTATATTTCTGGCAGACACTAGAAACTTGATGAACATGTGCAAAAATAATCTTTGCACCTACCTGCTTTTATGCGAATTTTCCCATTTCTGTGTATGTTTTTCTTTATGGAAATGAAAAGCTATTAAGAATGGGACTCATATGTTAGCCTTCGTCCTCTATGTACTTCCATTTTAAAATATCTTTTTTCCGGCCGGGCGCGGTGGCTCAAGCCTGTAATCCCAGCACTTTGGGAGGCCGAGACGGGCGGATCACAAGGTCAGGAGATCGAGACCATCCTGGCTAACCCGGTGAAACCCCGTCTCTACTAAAAAATACAAAAAACTAGCCGGGCGAGGTGGCGGGCGCCTGTAGTCCCAGCTGCTCCGGAGGCTGAGGCAGGAGAATGGCGTGAACCCGGGAGGCGGAGCTTGCAGTGAGCTGAAATCCGGCCACTGCACTCCAGCCTGGGTGACAGAGCGAGACTCCGTCTCAAAAAAAAAAAAAAAAAAAAAAAAAAAAAATCTTTTTTCCCCAAACTGTGGAAATTGCTTCCATAAGTCTTTACACACACACACACACGTATATATGGCATATTTACATATATATCTGACATAACTTGGAATTTGTTGAATTATAATATTTATACAACTATTTGGAGACACTTGAATATATCTTATTTTAAAAAGGTTAATCAGAATCTTTTGAATTGCAAAATATCATGTACAAATATCAAAGAACAGCTATTTCTTGCTATTTATTGCTAAATGACATTAAAGTGGTTTATCCCATATTTACATTGTGCGTTTTGCCATTTTATTTTGCAGCTATGTGCTCTTAAAGCAATGAAGAATTCAGAAGCTTTGGCATGATGGCCACTGTATAAGAGCAATAATGATAAATGCTTTTGCATTTTTATATGTAACTTTAAAAAGTGATATTTGGCAGTTCATTTCTAGTACAGGTGAATTATTGTAGCAATCAATACTGTTTTAAGAGACACCCCTATGACACTTCTGTACAAATATTTTTGCAGCTTAAGTGACCATCATTTCATCTCTTCTTCTTAGACTATCCATAAAAGGAAGAAAAAAAAAAAAAACACTGCTTTAACTTTGTTGCTATTTTTTCTAATCTTCATCCCATCTTATGAATATCAGGTTCTGCACCAGAAGGAACAACAGTCTAGGGTGTGAGGGTAAGGAAGGTGAATTAAAGATGTTTCTCAGTGTAGCTCTTATTCTTCCTTCTGAACCTCTCCCTAATTCTCCATTGTGTTTACACGTTATTGATTATTCTTTTCATGTCTATGATGAGTATGCTTCCACAATAAAAGACAGATTGGCCCTTTCAGATTTTCATAAGAAATGCATAAATAAAAATGTGGTATTAAATACTATCATCACCCCAACAAGAAAATCTGAAAAGATAATGTTAGTTTTCCTCCCTCTCTTTCTAATTTTTTTTATTGATGGGGATAAAAACTGCCCCTTTTCAAATGCATTTCAGCTGATTGATTTTACAGTATTGCCATGAAAGCCAAACCTGTTCTCTAAAGATCCTTTGGTTCCAAACATTTAAGTTCTGTCCATCATATTTATCACAATCGATCAATATTCTGTCAAAAGAGCAAACAAAGATGGTACCTTCACAGTTTCTTGGATCATAGACCAAATATCAAGGAGCTGAAATTTGTCCAGCCACCTCTTTCCAACTGTTTCAGTTTATAGTGTCCAATCCCTGTGAGAGCTTTCTTTCTCTTACTTGGGTCATTTTTAGATGAATGGCTCAGATTGACCTAATCTTGTAAATATGAGAAAGAATAAGCTTGGCTTTGAATGTCATGACTCACAGGAGAGATGGACATTTCTCATGCCCTTTGGCAAATAGATGAGAGAGCTCTATTTTTAATATGGTCCCTTCAAAGCAAGCACACCAAAATATGGCCCCTTGTCTTTTGCTCGGGCATAGGACTATTCATATTCCTGTTCTCATAAAGACCCCACAAATTTCTTTCCCCAAATCAAAGATAAATCAAATTATTAAGCTACTAAATGTGTCCACAAAACTATGTAGAATTGGTTTTTTGTTTGCCAATAGGTTTAAAGTGTTTATATTTAACAAAAATATGGCTATCATCAACTAATCTTTTTTAATCAATGGTATGTCTCCTACCCCTCGGGTGACCCTTGATCTTTTTTTTTTTTTCATTCTACATTGATGTGAGTACATCAGAGCACCAAGAAAAAAAATCAGTAATTTTGAATATTCAAAAAACATGTTTGGGTCTTAATTTTTAAGAGCATCATATCAACATTTCTTCAGAAAAAATCAAGTTTGTTATAGGTTTGTTATAGAAACCATGATTCATATTAACATACAAAACAGGCACATTTACAGTGATGTTTTATATTGAAAAATGATAGATTCAGGGTAAGTTCTCATTATACAGCAAGTTTAGCTAGCTTATTGCAAATACGCTATAATTTAGTTATACTCAACTTTACCACAGTGAGGCAGTGTTATGCAATGGTAAAAGGTACGAGTCTTCTTTGAGTCAAATGTAAAGAAATTAAAATTCTGGCTTTACTTCTAAAGAGGTTTAATATCAACATGTTATTTACCTCTTCCAGTCTCAGTCTACTCCTTTGTAAAATGGAAAGAATAACAACTCACTCAAAGAGTTGATGTTAAGATTAAAGTACTGAGTATAGAGCCTTACACTCAGTAAGTGTTTGATAAATGACAATAACAAAACAAACTAGAGAGGTACTTATATATAAATAATGCAGACACAAACACATACTTTTCTAATTGAACATACATACATAAGAACAGTAATAACAAACTTCTTTTTACTAATATATATACTCCACAAATAACTAAATCAATGGATCTCTTGGATAGAAGCAGAGTTCACATCCTCCTCTCCCTCTAAACCATGTCATCCATGGCTTTGATTGTTTTTAAGATCATTTTGTGAATTAAATTGCCACTTGATAAACTGCCAGTTCCATGCAGAGACATGGATGAAGCTGGAAACCATCATTCTTAGCAAACTAACACTGGAACAGAAAACCAAACACCGTACCTTCTTACTCATAAGTGGGAGTTGAACAATGAGAACACATGGACACAGGGAGGGTAACATCACACAGCAGGGCCTGTCGGGGGTGGTGGGCTAGGGGAGGGATAGCATTAGGAGAAATACCTAATGTAGATGATGAGTTGATTGGTGCAGCAAACCACCATGGCACGTGTATACCTATGTAACAAACCTGCACATTCTGCACTTGTATCCCAGAACTTAAAGTATAATAATAAAAAAAAAAAAAAGACAAAAAAGAAATGTCAAAAGGAATATCAGCTGTGGTTGTGTGATCCTACAAAGGTGACAGAATAAGAACTGTGCCATAGGCCTGTACTCCATCAAGGCCCCAGAGAAAGGAGTTGCTCCAACTGTTTATGGTCTCACCACTATCTCGGGAGAAGGACAGAGCTGGAGAGAAATTAGGGCAAGAAAAGGTTGATGCTGTGAGTCAGTTGGGTTTCCTGACTGATCTTTGAGATATAGGATGCTTAATAAGTGTCACAGCAAGAGTGACAAAAAGCTTTGGAAAGTTAAGTGAAAGAATTCATCTTAGTTTTCCTGAAAATCTGGGTCATGGTATTCATGGCACTTTAGTTTTTTGGCAGGGTCACAGAGGTATAATAAGTGTACATATTTTCCTTATTGTTATTACTTAAGATGCAGGGGTATGTGTGCAGGTTTGTGACAGTAATATATTGTGTAATGGTGAGCTTTTGGCGTCTAGTGTACCCATCATCCAAAAAGTGAATATCGTATCCAATAGTTAATGTTTCAATCCTCACCCTCCAACATTTTTCCTTTTGAATTATCCAGTGTCTATTATTTTCATATTTATGTCCGCATGTACCCATTGCTTAGCCCCTACTTATAAGTGAGAACATACAGAACTTGATTTTCTGTTTCTGAGTTATTTCACTTAGAATAACGACCTCCAGCTCCATCCATTTTGTTCAAAGAACATTACTTCATTATTTTTATGGTGGTATTGTATACTGTCATGTACATATATCACATTGTCTTTATTAAATCATTCTGTGACTGATATGGTTTGGATTTGTGTCCCCACCCAAATCTCACCATGAATTGTAATAATCTCCACATGTCAAGGGTGGGACCAGGTGGAAATAATGGAATCATGGAAATGGTTTTTCCGATGCTGTTCTCATAATAGTGAGTTCTCACGAGATCTGATGGTTTTATAAAGGACTTCCCCCTTCACTCGGCACTTATTCTCTCTCTTGACGCCCTGTGAAGTGGTGCCTTCCACCATGATTGTAAGTTTCCTGAGGTCTTCCCAGTCATGTGGAACTGTGAGTCAATTAAACCTCTTTTCTTTATCAATACCCATTCTCGGGTATTTCTTCATGGTAGCGTGAGAAAGAACTAATACAGTAATGGACACTTTGATTGACTCCATGTGTTTGCTATTATGAATGGTGTTGCAATAAACACAGGAGTGCAGATATTTTTCCTATGAAATGATGTTTTTTTGGATAGATAGTAGTGGGATTGCTGGGTTGAATGGTAAATCTACTCTTAGTACTTTGAGAAATCTACATACTGTTTTCCATGCAGGATGTCATAATTTACATTTCCATCCACAGTGCATAGCTGTTCCATTTTCTCTGAATTTCATGCCAATATCTCTAGTTTTTTACATTTTAATAATAGCTATTCTGACTTGCGTATAATAGTATCTCATTGTGGATTTAATTTGCATTTCTCTAATTACTGATGTTGAGCATTTTTTTCTTTTTTTTTAAATTTATTTATTATTATTATACTTTAAGTTGTAGGGTACATGTGCATAACGTGCAGGTTTGTTACATATGTATACTTGTGCCATGTTGGTGTGCTGCACCCATCAACTTGTCATTTACATCAGGTATAACTCCCAATGCAATCCCTCCCCCCTCCCCCCTCCCCAAGACAGGCACCTGTGTGTGATGTTCCCCTTCCTGAGTCCAAGTGATCTCATTGTTCAGTTCCCACCTATGAGTGAGAACATGCGGTGTTTGGTTTTCTGTTCTTGTGATAGATTGCTAAGAATGATGGTTTCCAGCTGCATCCATGTCCCTACAAAGGACACAAACTCATCCTTTTTTATGGCTGCATAGTATTCCATGGTGTATATGTGCCACATTTTCTTAATCCAATCTGTCACTGATGGACATTTCGGTTGATTCCAAGTCTTTGCTATTGTGAATAGTGCTGCAATAAACATACGAGTGCATGTGTCTTTATAGCAGCATAATTTATAATCCTTTGGGTATATACCCAGTAATGGGATGGCTGGGTCATATGGTACAGCCGTCTGATCTTTGACAAACCTGAGAGAAACAAGAAATGGGGAAAGGATTCCCTATTTAATAAATGGTGCTGGGAAAATTGGCTAGCCATAAGTAGAAAGCTGAAACTGGATCCTTTCCTTACTCCCTATACGAAAATTAATTCAAGATGGATTAGAGACTTAAATGTTAGACCTAATACCATAAAAATCCTAGAGGAAAACCTAGGTAGTACCATTCAGGACATAGGCATGGGCAAAGACTTCATGTCTAAAACACCAAAAGCAACGGCAGCAAAAGCCAAAATTGACAAATGGGATCTAATTAAACTAAAGAGCTTCTGCACAGCAAAAGAAACTACCATCAGAGTGAACAGGCAACCTACAGAATGGGAGAAAATTTTTGCAATCTACTCATGTGACAAAGGGCTAATATCCAGAACCTACAAAGAACTCAAACAAATTGACAAGAAAAAAACAAACAACCCCATCAAAAAGTGGGCAAAGGATATGAACAGACATTTCTCAAAAGAAGACATTCATACAGCCAACAGACACATGAAAAAATGCTCATCATCACTGGCCATCAGAGAAATGCAAATCAAAACCACAATGAGATACCATCTCACACCAGTTAGAATGGCGATCATTAAAAAGTCAGGAAACAACAGGTGCTGGAGAGGATGTGGAGAAATAGGAACACTTTTACACTGTTGGTGGGATTGTAAACTAGTTCAACCATTATGGAAAACAGTATGGCGATTCCTCAAGGATCTAGAACTAGATGTACCATATGAGCATTTTTTTCATATGCTTCCTGGCCACTTGTATTTCTTCTTTTGAAAAATTTTCAAATCCTTTGCCCACTTTTTAAGGGGTTCTTTCTTCACTTCTTCAGTTGTTTGAGTTCCTTGCAAATTCTGGATATTAGTTCTTTGTTGGATGTATAATTTGCAAATATTTTCTCTCATTCTGTAGGTTGTCTGATTACTCTGTTATTTCTTTTGCTGTGCAGAAGCTTTGTAGTTTAATTGAATTCCACTTGTCTATTTTTGTTTTTGTTGCATTTGCTTTTGAGAACTTAGTCATACATCAACCGCCTAGGCCAATATCAAGAAGAGGTTTTCCTAGGTTTTCTTATATATTTTTATAGTTTTGGATCTTACATTTAATCCGTTGTGAGTTAATTTTTGTATATAGTGTCACTGTTTTGTATATGGCTATCCAATTTTCCCAGAACTATTTATTGAATGGAGTGTCCTTTCCTCATTGTTTATTATTGCGGGCTTTGTCATAATCAGGTGGTTGAAGGTATGTGGCTTTATTTCTGGGATCTCTAGTCTGTTATATTGATCTATGTGACTATTCTGGTACCAGTACTATACTGTTTGGCATACTATAGCCTGGTAGTATAATTTGAAGTCAGGTAATGTGATGCCTCTGGCTTTTCTCTTTTGGCATAGGATTCCTTTGACTACACAGGCCCTTTTAGGTTCCATATGAATTTTAGAATTTTTTTCTAATTATTTGAAAAATTATGTTTGTAATAGGAATTGCACTGAATCTACAGATTGTTTTGGACATTATAGTCATTTTGATGATATTGGAGTATGTCACAATTGCCACATAGTAGATGAGCAATAAATATTAGATGAATGAACAGAAGACTCAATAATTTCTATTGTCTAATTTTGGATGGCTTATCAAAAAAAAGTTCAATAAATGTTTATTGAGAATATACGCAATCAGCAGAGAGAAAATCGCAAACCACAAGACTGAATCACCAAGGATCTATTATAAAATCTATCATATCATCTCATTTTACTGATGTATGACTTTTTTGTTGTAAACCTGTAGGATTTCTTGCAATAGGGTAAAATATTATTGTATGCTAATAAGCACTTTTGAGAATATCTGAACTAGAAATATCTGATAGAATGTCACTGTGCTACAGAATCCCAACACAACTACCAATCTTTCACATGTTCTCATTGAATTAAGGCAGTATGTTATTTTGGAAGGGTACAAATTACCAGGAGTGAGTTTACCAGATGAATATATTACTGTTCAGTTATAAATACTCTGATAAAGTTAAAACAGTATAGATACATTTTTACTTGCAATAAGTTGAGAATCACAGAATTTTAAGGCTAGAAAAGCTTATGGATATGTGTAATCCAATGTTCTCATTTTATAGAAAGGAAAACTAAGATCCTAGAAGACACAGAGTCATAAAATGAGTTAGAAATAGAAAAAAAATTAAACTCATTCCATCTGAATCTCAGTTCAATACTCTTTCTTCTATTCTTGCCAACCTCCAGGAGATACTGAGTTCCATGTTGTGTTTGGATTCAAGGGAAGAACAAGAATTGTCAAAGATCAAGTTGAGGTACCTAACTAGTTTGTCTAGAAGTGACACTGAAAATGATTACCTTATGGGCCAAATATTGCCACAGATATGTTTGTTTGACCTACACATTTTAAAAAATGTTTTTGTGTCATTTGTTGGCAGTTTAAAATGGAGAGATTTCACATAAAATCCAATTTAAAGAGGTTCTCCTGAAAAATGAAAAGATTTGGCAATAGTGGATTTCCTTCCTCACCCAACAAAAATTGACTGGAGCTAGATAGAATATTTCACTTTTAAAAAGGACACGGGACTTCAGTTTATCATAGTTCCCACTAATCTCTATTTTTCCTTCACATAGCCTGTTTATTCATTTATTTTTATATACTATATGTCCCTGCAGCTCAAGGATTTTAAGTTTGTGACTTCTGAAATCAACTTTATATAGACATTTTCATGTTTTAATGACCATATCTTCAAAGTTCTTAAATAATTTGGAAGACTAGAAACCTGAGATACTTAACATTATAAAAAGATGGTTTAAAGGGCATTGTGATATTAGTGCAAATATTCCTGAAGTGCGATTAAATTAAAATAAATTTAAAAATTAAAAGCTTGTGCATCATAAGACTTTATGAAAAAAATATAAATACAGCTTACCGTAGTTAATTCAATAAACTTGTTTTCTGCTATTCATTCATAGCATTTTTCATCTCATCCATTTAATGGTTGTTTAATTCTGCCTTTTATGGTGCCGGCATTCCTTATTCTTTTTGTTTTCCTCTTTACAATCCCCAACACAGTGGCTTCTATATGCAAGTGACTAATAAAATTTTCTTCAATTCACTATCAGGTGAATGCCAACTTATCTTACATTCCCCTGATAATTATAATCATTTGAGAACACTTAAAAAACAATGGCTTAGCAATAATGAAATATTTCATAGGAAATGTAAAACAAAGAAATGATCAAATTCACTTTTATACAATGAGCAATATGTCCTAGATGAGTAAATTTAAGTCACATTTTTTAAGGAAGTAAAGATGTGCTTTATAAGCAGTTGACAGAAATGAATCTATAGCGGTGCAGGTGGGAAAATAATGGAATCAATAATGGATTAATAGAATCAGTGAAGACATAGCAGTAATATTGGTGTGAAATGAGGTGATAAGTAGGTGAGATTGCATGCAGTACATGGGCCATGATTGGAAGTAATGCAAAATACACATTTGTGAGCAACCAATAACAGGGATTTGTTAATTCTTTACCTTATGCATCCATTGCTTATATAAATGTAACACATTTGACTCTTAGGCAAGCCAAAAAATTAGACAGAGGTTTCTCTGACATTTTATCTATCAAATCAGGGGGATTAGAGATAGTGCTGCATCTCTCTACCAATTATTTAAATAAGAATAAATACATATATACATGATACATTTCATTGATTCTATGAAACAAGGCAATTAATGCCACATGGCAATATCTTGCAATATAATTGAACATAACAGATATGGAAGTGAAGATTGGTTTAGGATTCTATCCACTTACTAGGAAACTATCATAAAATCTTAAATCTAGTTTTTGAAAAGGCAGTATTCACATCACAATAGAAATAAATCATCCATATACATCACTAATTCTATGGTTATATATAGCCAGCAAAATAGCCTGTAGCAAGGCAAATTTAGTCATTATAATTTGATGGACGTGTGTGTGTGTGTGTGTGTGTGTGTGTGACAGAGAGAGAGAGAGAGATATATCAATATACATTGATACAAACATGCTTATGTAAGTGTATTGATTATGAAACCTGTTTTAGTACTCTATACCAATTGATGTTTTTCGTAATGCTGTCTGTTGTTTGACGACTGTTGATTTTGTTGTTTTGTTTTGTCTCCTTTTTGTACAGGCAGAGTCTTGCTCAATCTCAGTGCCTCTAACTGGAGACAGCAGTACTGGCCATGACACCCTCCCTACCCTGATAAAAATAGTTATAAAGACAGAGTGGAGCTAGAGTACTGATTGTTCCTTCTAAACTGTCCAGATAACAAAGTAAAATTCACAGCACAATCTTCTTAATAAAGAACAACCTACAAGTACATTAAATGTTTATCCACTTAAGTATTTATCCACTGAAGTACTTTTAAAGCTTTTCTAACTTTGACAAGCATAATGAAAAAAAATTTAATGATGATCACGAGTAGAAAAACATGCATGTAATTTGGTCACTTGCCAAATAATTGAAGGACACACTAAATAACTCCTCCGTATCAGTAGAGATGATGACACAGGCTGAAAAGAAGCCCAAAGCTGTCTGTGTTTAAACAGATTTACTTAATAGGAAAGCTTGCTGTATCTTTAGGCCTTAAAAGGAACAGAAAACAAAGAAAGATTTTTTTGAGGGCGATTAAGGAGAGACCGTGGGATTCCTGCCATTAGTATTGAATGTTAAACTTATCTTTCTCATATAGCAGGAGTCATGTTTCCTTTCTCCTCCAATCCCTCAAAAAACTTGCAACCTTAGAAAGAACAACAAAAATCTTCTTTTTATGGTTAAGGTATTTCTCTCAAATTTCACTAAAGGAAAACATTAAAACAAAAGTTCAAAAAACAAAACAAAACAAAAACCAAAAACTCACAACTAAAATCAACACAATGTGTTTTAATATATATGAAGAGAACAGGATTTGTCAAGATTTATTTGCATTTAGATAGCATAGTGCACTTTGCCATGCACTTTTAAATAAAATAACTTATTTTGTTTTTACACAGAGGCCCTTTGAAGTTGGCTATGGCATGGATAAATGTAATATTCTGATTTTATAAAAGAGAAGACTTAGAGAGGTGAAGTCACTCACCAAAGGTAACATAGCTAGGAAAGGGCAGAACTAGAACCATAACTGAGGTGCTCTCATCCCAAATAACTTTTCCCCGTTTTGGATCGTCACATGTTTCAGAATAATTTCTTATATTTGGATAGAATTTTTAGAGTTATAAAGTGATTGCTCATATATTAGGTGGAAAGACAAGAAATTGTCCATATCCATTCATTTAATGAATTAAAATGGCAATTTTGTATGGTTCAAACATTGACTTTAAAATTTTAATAAGTTTTTTTGCTCTCTTCCTACCCTCCTGTAAGCACTGCCTCTCACATCACCCTCATCTCCAAACATGTGCACTAATATAACCAGAGACTAATGTTGCCAGGGGCTCTCAATTGAGAAAGAGACACATGCCATGAATTTTTACTTACTCCCTCCTTGATCATTAACTCACCTTTTGCCCCCTTCTATCTAGATTCTCAAAGTGACTGTTAAATGACTTTACACAAGAGTTTTAATACTAAAATGAGCAACATATTCCCTCTCCTACAGATATTTCCCCTGTTCCTTGCCGGTCATTAATTCAATATAATAAATTTCTAATCAATCTCAAAACTAGTATTTGAGTACAATGATGGTGCTTCTTGCAATGATGTCACACATTTCCCATAAAGTGCTGTAATGTTTATTCTGCTGTATTGAAGAGTTCTTATAGACCACTCCTTTTCTCTCTAGATCCTTTCTCTCATGATCTCCATGCTTCCCCATTTTCTTCCACTCTCTTTTCTGTCTCTTTCTCATTATCTCTTTTTAATTTTAATTTTTGTGGGTACATAGTAGGCATATATAGTTATGGGGTGCATAAGATATTTTGGTACCAGCATGCAATGTGTAATACTAACATCATGGAAAATTGGGTCTCCATCCACTCAAGCATTATCTGTGTTACAAACAATCCAATTATACTATTTTAGTTATTTTAAAATGCACAATTAAGTCATTATAGACTATAGTCACCCTGTTGTGTTATCAAATACTAGGTCTTATTTATTCTTTCTATTTTTGGTAACAATCAACTGTCCCCACCTCTTCCTCAACCTCCGACTACATTTCCCAGCCTCTGGTAACCATCTTTCTACTCTCGATTTCCATAAGTCCAATTGTTCTGATTTTTAGCTCACACAAATAATTGAGAACATGCAATGTTTGTCTTTCTGTGCCTGGCTAACTTCACTTAGCATAATGACCTCCAGTTTCATTTATTTATTTACTTATTTATTGCAAATAACAGGATCTCTTTCATTTTTTATAGCTGAATAGTACTCCATTGTGTATATGTCCCACATTTTCTTTATCCATGTATCTATCGATGGACACTTAGGTTGCTTTCAAATCTTGGCTGTTTTTAACGGTAGTTCAACAAATATGGAAGTGCAGGTATCTATTCAATATACTGATTTCCTTTCCTTAGGGCACATACTCAGCAGTGGGATTACTGAGTCATATACCTCTATTTTCACTTATTTTTATATAGGAAGCTCCAAAATGTTTTCCATAGTGGTTGTACTGATTTACGTTCCCACTAACAGTGTATGGAATTCCTTTTTCTCCACATCCTTGCAGGAATTTGTTATTTATTTCCTGTCTTTTGGATATATGCCATTTTAACTGAGGGGAGATAATATCTCACTGTAATTTTGACTTACATTTTTCTGATGACCAATTATGTTGATAACCGTTTTTTATGCCTGTTTGTCATTTGTTTGTAGTTTGTATACTTTTCAGAAATGTCAATTTAAATCTTTTGCTCATTTCTTAATCAGATTTTTTATTTTTTTCCTATAGAATTGTTTGAGTTCCTTATATATTCTGGTTATTAATCCCTTGTCAGATGGGTAATTTGCCAATATTTTTCCCTCTGGGTTATCTAGTCATTTTGTTGATTGCTTTATTTGTTTTGCAGAAGCTTTCAAACTTGATGCGATCGTATTTTCTGACGTTTTACTTTTGTTGCTTGTGCTTCTGCAGTATTGCTCAAAATATTTTTGCCTAGACCAGACCAATGTCTTGCAGATTTTCCCCAAAATTTTCTTGTAGTAGTTTTATAGTTTGAGGTTTTAGATTTTTGTCTTCAATCCATTTCATTTTGATTTTGTATATGGTGAGACATAGGGGTTCTAGTTTCTTTCCTCTGCATATGGATGACTGATTTTCCCAACATCATTTCTTTTGAAGACACTATGTTTTTCCCAGTGTATATTCTTGGCACCTTTGTCTAAAATGAATTTATTTTAGAGATATGGATTTGTTTCTGGGTTCTCTATTATTTTCCACTAGTCTATGTGTCTGTTTTTATGCCCGTACCTTGTTGTTTTGGTTACTATACCTCTTTGTATACTTTGACATTAGGTAATGTTATACCTCCAGTTTTATTAATTTTGCTCAAGATAGCTTAGGCTATTCTGGGTCTTTTTAGTTCAATACAAATTTTCGGAGATTTTTTTTTTTCTATTTCTGTTAAGAATGTCATTGGTATTTTGATAAGGATTGAATTCAATCTGTAGGTTTCTTTGGTACTATGGACATTTTAACAATATTGGTTTTTTAAATCAAATTTCCTGGAAGCAAAATTTATCCAATAATGTTATTTTAACTTCAAAACAATCTCAGAAGTTGACACCATTATTCTCATTTTAGAGTTAAGAAAGTTCAGGTACATGAAATTTAAATAAATTGTCTAAGGTCACCAACTAACAAGTAATAAAATCATAATTCTAATTCAGCTCTGTAGCATTCCAAAACTCACATAATTAACCAGCATAATATATTGAAAGATGAAAATTCTTGTCCCTGCCCACCAGGAGTTTGTAGTCTACTGTACTATAAAATGTAACTACTAGCAATGTGTGGTTAATCAAATTTATATTACTTAACATTAGTAACATTAAAAATTCAGTTTCTCAGTCACATCATATGCATTCCACGTGTACAATAGCCAATATATTAGTTTTATTGCCGCTCAGTATAGTAACTATATTATAGTGACTACTGTATTGGACAGTGCAATTTAAATCATTTCTGTCATCATAGCAAGTTATATTGGAGAATATTTGTCTATAGGATATGCACACAGTTAAATATAAACTATTGCACGTACTAAAATGGATGAGCAAAGTGCTATGTAGAGATTTAATAGTAAGACATTCTAACATATAATTTTTTAAATGTTCGTGAAAGATGTTCTGAGGTTTATAAACATATTTAGAGAAATTTGACAAGAGAGGTTTTGTTTGTTTTGTTTCCTGAGGTATTTCCAACAACTAGAATAAGACCTGGCATATCATAGGTGCTCCATAAATATTTCTAATGCATGCCTGAATTAATTCATAAATTAGAAAGCCCTGCTAGTAAGCAAAGCTACTATTCTTTTTTAACAAAAACATAGAGAAACGAAACAGCAGTTTGGTTTGTTTGTTTGTTTTTGTTTTTGCTTTTGGAAACAATGAGTATGGCCAGCACAGAATCTGGGAAAAAAATATAATAAGAAAGGAGGCTGTAAGGGAGAATGGAAGCCAGACCATGGAGAGACTTCTAATCATCAGTAAATGGTCATCTCCAAACTCCACATGTTCAAACTCCAACTAGCACTCTTCTCTGAAGGCATTCCATCTTCTCTATTCTCTATCTTTGTTACCCAGTTAGAGTTCTTCAAATCAGAAATTTGAAGGTTATCTTAAACGCTTTACCTCTAACTCAACTCACATCTTACCTCCAAACAGTCCCCAAGTCATTTCATTTTTATTTTTCAAATCTCTGATAGATCTACCTCTTCTCCTTTCACACCACTGCTTCCAAAATTTAGGCCTTTATTGCTTCTTAACTGAATCACCGAAGCAGGCTTCTAGTTGGTTTTTCCACCTTCAGTCTTTTCTAGTCCATTTTTCACATTCTAAGATCTATCATTTTGAAAAACCAATCTATGCATGTAAGGATTCTGTTTAAACCCCTGGTGTTGTACTTAAGTCTCAGGAATTGGACAAGGAATTGGATAATTCCTTGCCCACTTTCCCAAACTGATCACCAGTCACCTCTTTATTGTATTCTGTCTCCTTTGAGACAACAGAACCAGTAACATTTCCTATGTGCTTCAAGCCTATTGAGACAAATATACTTTGTTTTGCCCCAAAGTGGTTCTACTGACAGCTGATGTAACACCTTAGATCTTGTCTTCTTAGTTTAAAATAATTTTGAAAAGAGACACACAGCAAAAGAAGTGCAGCATAGACTAATTTATTGCAAAGGAAAAATGATATTTTGTAAGTTAGGTGCAGAATAGACAGTACCTTGAGACAGAGAATTCAAGGTAGGCTGTGCATAAGGACGAGACAGCAAAGAGTGGCATCAGGGAGACTACCTTTGTGGGAGTGTTACATGATTATTCATAAGGAGGTGGGAAAGGGGTGTTACTAGTAAGCATGTTCTGGGTGTTCCTCTGGGTACACCCCAGAAGTTTTTTGTTTTTTTTTTTTTTAATAAGGAGCAAAGGGTTACAAAATGTGCATGCTTTCTAGAGGGGAAAGTCACTTCTAAAGATAGCTTTGCTTGAATGAACTCAATTACAGTGTGAATACTGAGGCTTATTTTATTGACTGTAAGGTCACCACAGTTACTGCGTTCTAAGAATGTGGATATTTCCTTGACTACCTATTCTGCCTCAGTTCCATCACTTGTAATGAATGAACTCTCTCATCTTTTTTGAGAAGACTTAATAAGTTATTACAACTTAGTTAAACTATCATCAACTCTGTAAAGATCTACCTAATTCCCTCGCCTTGTTCCTCCTCCTCCCATTCTTTACCCCCAGGTTCTAGTAACCCTCTCTCCTCTGTGGTCACACAGTATCCTAAGTATATTTACATTGTGGCACCTAAAGTACTACTTTTTCATCAATATCTTCTTTCCCCATTCATTGTGACTTCCTTGAAGGCAGTAATTTTGACATTTTTTTCTTTTGCATCTCCTTGATTTCTAGCTCAGAGAAAGCTCTCAATAACTGATTTTAAGATGAGTTAATTTTACCTTGCATGCAACTGGAAGTCATAAAATATTTTGAACAATAGAATAACATCATAACTGTGATTCAGGAAGATTATTCTGGTAGCATTGAGAAGAATGGGTTAAATGCCTAAGACAAAGTGAGTAGGGCTGGGCGCAGTGGCTCTCGCACTTTGGGAGGCCGAGGTGGGCAGATCACGAGGTCAGGAGTTCAAGACCAGCCTGGCCAAAAGAGTGAAACCCCGTGTCTACTAAAAATACAAAAATTAGCTGAGTGTGGTGGCATGTGCCTGTAGTCCCAGCTACTTGGGAGGATTAGGCAGGAGAATTGCTTGAACCCAGGAGGCAGAGGTTGCAGTGAGCTGAGACCACGCCATTGCACTCCAGCCTGGGTGACAGAGCAAGACTCCATCTCAATAAATAAATAAATAAATAAATAAACAAACAAACAAATAAACAAATAAATAAAAATAAAAAAGGCAAAGTGAGTTTACTAACACACCTGAAAACTAGTATTAAGGTAAATTTGCTTCAAAATGAGCTTTTCTATTACCAATAACAGTTTCGGGATTTTTTTAAAAAGCTTTTAATATTTGTATGTGGTCACCCCGTTAAATGTCAAGAGAGGTTAAACTCATGCTTTTAACAATACTTTGCAGATACGGCACCTGGTAAACACAAAACTATGATGAAAAATTAAGTTTCCTTTTAAGAAGCAGCTAGTTGTTGTAAAAGCAGAAGGTCTTCTGGGGTCAGAGTAGGAATGCCACCTCCTTAAGTTTCTGAAGCAACAGCTTACTGATTAAAAATTCCCAAACACACACTGGATATACAGACACACCCACACAGGCATAAAGGAGTTAATAGTGTCTACCAAGAAGATAAGCTGTGGTTCTCAAGGGAATAATCAGTTGGTAGGATTTATGACACTTCTGCATTCTGTAAAGAAGTGCTGACATTGGTCTGGTTGAGAAAGGTGTGGGAATTACAAAGATCTCAGCAGTTCCATGTGAGCACTGTGCTTGGAAAATGTGGGTCTAGTGTTAATGATCATTCGGGGGAGAGAAGAAGAAAGACACTGTTGATTTTGTTATTTTTGCTGGTATATGAATGAAACTGGCTTCTTCTTTTGATGAGTTAGGTTTGTGAACAAACTGATTAGGTATGCAAAACAAGGGACATAAACTGGGTGTAGGTCTAGACATGTAATATGCTAACTCTGCATTCAGTATGAAGAATTTTTTTTAATTTTATATGTAAGAATGTATTTTTGTATGCTTCCTGTGCGCCATACTGATGTATGTATGATTTTAGTTTTATGCAAATTTAAGTTATTTCCTCTAATAACTTTTCTTGTAATACACACACACACACACACACACACACACACACATATGAAATGCCTTAGGCTCAAATATAATTTTTATGCCAAAGAGATATATTTTGGGGTGACATATTTTGGTTTTCTTCACTAGAGTGAAAAAACATAATACATTAAAAGAGAATACTAAACATGATTTTATGCCAATGAATTAGATAAAATAGACTATTTTCTTTAAAAATTTCATAACTGACAATATAAAATAGAAAAGTGAATACAATTATAAACAATAAAGACCTGAATCAGTGGTTCAAAATCACACACATACACACACACAAACGCACACATACACATATGCACACACCAGGCCCAGATTATTCTATAGGTAAGATCTGGAAAATCCATGGCTTACATGTTTTCCTGTTTTATTGTAACATAATTTATAAACCATGAAATTCACCTTTTAAAGTATGAAAGTCAATGTTTTTATACTCGCAAGGTTTTGCAACCATCACTTCTATTTAATTTCAGACTATTTTTATCACTCTAAAATAACTTCATATTTGTTAGCACTCACTCTCCATTCTCCTCTACCCTCAGTCCCTATCAATCACTAATCTGTTTTCTGTCTCTGTGGATTTTCCTATCCTGGATATTTCATAAGAATGGAACCACATAATATGTGAGTTTTGTTACTTACTTCTTTCACTTAATGTTTTTAAAGTTTATTCACATGGTAGACTGCATCAGTACTCCATTTCTTTTAATGGCTGAATAATATTCCATTTTATGTAGAGACCACATTGTATTTAGAAGTTCATCAGTAAATGGACATTTGAGTTGTTTTCATTTAATGGTTAATGTTTTCATTTAACGGCTGTTATGAAGTACAAACTTTCATGCAGACATATATTTTTTATTGTCTTGTATATCTGTGTGGGAATGAGATTGTTAGGTTCCTATAAAAATTGCCAATTTGTTTAACAAAGTGGTCATACCATTTTACCAGCTCACCAGCAATGTGTGAGAATTTCAGTTTCTCCAAATCCTCACCAACACTTTTTATTATTTGTCTGCTTGTTTATAGCTATTCTAGTGGATGTGAACCAGTATCTCATTGAAGTTTTGATTTGCATTTTTCTGATGCCTAATGATGTTGAGCATCTTTTCATGGGCATGTTGGCCATTTGTATATCTTCTTTGGAGAAATGTCTCTTCAACTCATTTGTGCATTTTTAAATTGGGTCATCTGTCTTTTTATTGTTGAGCTGTAACAATTATTGTTATATTCTTGATATTAAACCCTTATCATATATATGCTTTATATGCTTTTAAATATACATTTTGCATACATTTTTCCATTTTGTGAGTTTTTTCACATACTAGATAGTATCCTTTGGAGCACAAACGTTTTTTTATTTTGATAAGCTCCAATGTTTCTATTTTTATTTTTTTTTCCTTCACTTTTGCCTCCGTATTTAAGGAACCAATGCCAAATTCAAGGCCATAAACAGTTAACCATTTCTATCTATTAATTATATTTTTAGCTCTTAAATTTATGTTTTAACCTATTTTGAGTTAAATTTTACATGTGGAATGAGGGAAAAGAAGAATTTGTGTTTTGCAAGTGGCTACTTAGTTGCCCTATTGCCATTTGTTGTAAAGACTATTTTTTTCTCCATTAAATGGTCTTGGCACATTTATTAAAACACAATTGGCCATAGATGTATGAGATTCTCTGGATTCTTAATTCTGTTCTATTGATCTATATATCTATACTAATGCCAGTACCATAGTGTTTTTATCTTTGTAATTTTGTAGAAAGTTTTGAAATCAGGAAGTGTGAGTCCTCCAAATTAGTACTTTTTCAAAATTATTTTGGCTATTTTCGTTCCCTTGCACTTCCATGCAGATTTTAGGCTCAGCTTTTCCATATTGTGATTGATTTATAGATCAATTTGGCTAACACTGTAAACAGTAACAAATCTTCCAATCTCAGAACATGGATGACTTCCTCATTTATGTAGGTCTTCAAATATCTTTAGTGATGATTTGTAGTTTTCGGTGTTCAAGTCTTGCAATTATTTTGTTACATTTCATTCTAATGACTTTATCCCTTTGATATCATTATAAAAAGAATTGTATTGTTAATGTCATTTTCACTGTTTTCATTGGCCATGTATAAAAATAGCATTGAGTTTTACACATTGATCTTGTATCCTGCAACATTGATACATTTATTTACTAGCTCTAATAGCTTTTTGTTGCTGTTGTTGATTCCTTAAGATTTTCTAAATATAAGACAATGTCATCTGCAAATAGAGATAATTTTACTTCCTCCTTGGCAATATGGATGGATTTTAGTCCTCTTTCTCGCCTGATCGCCCTAGATAAATTATCCATTACAATGATGAATAGCTGTGCTAAAAAATGATATTTTGCTTTATTCCTTGTCATAGGAATAAATTATATTCTATTCTATTAATGCAGTGTATTATATTAATCGTTTTTTGCTTTTTGGTTGTTTAAACAACCTTACATTCCTTGGATATATCTCCTTTGGCCAAAATGTATACTCTTTTTTAAAAATGTTGTTAGGTATAAGTTGCTAGTTAAGTGATTCAGAACATGCCATTCCAAAATACACCACTTGGGAATATTGATTATTTTGAGCTGAAGGCACTTGAGAAATAGCAAGGGCAGGAAGGGCTCTCTGACCTCTCATTTGCTTGTTTGTTTTGGAGGTGGAGTCTTTCTCTATTACCCAGGCTGGAGTACAGTGGCGCTATCTCCGCTCACTGGCTCACTGCAACCTCCGCCTCTCGGATTCAAGCGATTCTCCTGCCTCAGCCTCCAGAGTAGCTGGGACTACAAGTGCACGCCACCACGTCCTGCTAATTTTTCTTATTTTAGTAGAGACCGAGTTTCACCATTTTGCTAAGGCTGATCTCGAACTCCTGAGCTCAGGCAATCTCCCCACCTCGGCCTCCCAAAGTGCTAGGATTACAGGCATGAGCCACCGTGCCTGGCCTCTGACCTCCCATTTCTACTTAAAAGCAGTTCATACCATTTCTCTTGAGAAAGGCGCCCTCCTTGTACCAGGAAGAGAACATTCTTATCACCAGATACTTGGAGTCAACACCAGAATAGACCTGTACAAACAAACTTAATAAAACAACCTTTATATTCATTGGTTTCGGCCATATTTTCAGCCATTTTATACTTACTGTCTAACAATTACTGCCCCTAGCCCAAGACCCTTGTCTTGTCACATCCCCAAAATGTATCATTCTCTGTATAAAAATATAGATAAGCTTTTGTGCCTAATGGTTTCTTCTACTCTTCATTTCCTTTCTGAGGACTCCCATGTAACTGTAAAAAAATGTTAAATAAATTTGTGTGCTTTTCTCCTGTTAATCTGTCTTATGTTCATTTAATTCTTATGCCAGCCACAGAACCTAAGAGTGTACAATGAGTTTTCCACCCCAAACTATTATTATGTAAACAATTTTGTGTCTTTATGAGAGATACTGTTGTCTAGTTTTTCTCTTTTTGTGATGTCTTTGTCTAGTTTTGCCATTAGATAATAAGGGTCTCATAGAATAATTTGGAAAGAGCTCCCTCCTTTTCTATTTTATTTTTTGAAGAGTCACAAATTTGTTTTGGAGTTTCATAAAGAAGCAAAGGTTTATTTTAAATATCAAGGACAGTGCCTGGTACATAATTGAACAGCCTTGTCCCAAACACAGTAATTAACCCAAAATAATTTATGAAGTCAGTGAAACAATATTTACATTTTCTTTTCTTTTCTTTCTTTTTTTTTTTTTTTTGAGACGGAGTCTCGCTGTGTTGCACAGGCTGGAGTGCAGTGGCCGGATCACAGCTCACTGCAAGCTCCGCCTCCCGGGTTTACGCCATTCTCCTGCCTCAGCCTCCCAAGTAGCTGAGACTATAGGCGCCCGCCACCTCGCCCGGCTAGTTTTTTGTATTTTTAGTAGAGACGGGGTTTCACCGTGTTAGCCAGGATGGTCTCAATCTCCTGACCTCGTGACCCGCCCGAATCGGCCTCCCAAAGTGCTGGGATTGCAGGCTTGAGCCACCGCGCCCGGTCAATATTTACATTTTCTTTATAATATAAACCTGTAATGATAATGTGTCTGGCTCTTGTACTGAACATTAAAGTTTTCAGTGCATGCTTACATCTAGTGTCTTATTTTTATCTTCATATGTTCATCTTAGGAAAAGTAGAGCAGTTTCTAATTTTGTTGTATTATTTTTTACTTTTTTACTATGACCTTTCTAGAGGGTCCTTGCCCTAAATCCAAGACTGGCTCTTCAATTTTGCCTTACCCTGTGTCTTACATCTGGGCCCAAATGATGTTAAGTAATGGAAGGAGATGTACAAATCATAATACTGGAGAATCAGACAGCAAGCATTCAGCAACAAAGAGATATGTTGTGATGTAGTGTCAGTGGCTAAAAAGCAAGGAAAGGAAAGGAGGGAAAAAAAGAAGTAAAGCTTTATAACCTATTTTATTAGACTAGGTTTATGTCAATGCCAAACCAAACAAGTAAAACCTGTGAAGGAAAAAATCATAGGTCACTTCATTTTGGAATATAAATAAGTTTAAAATCCTTAGTAAAATAATAACGAAATTAATCAAGCAATTAAGCTATATGAACAAATTGGAGTATTCTTAAATGTCAAGGATGTTTTCACATTAATGACCTACTTCCATAATTAACCACATTTACAGGTTAAAGGAGTAAGAGAAATTGACAAAAAATTAAAAACCCATTTATAATTTTAACACAAAGGCATAACAAATAAAGAAAGGAATGAGAATATCCTTAAGCTGATAGAGTATATCTTCTAGGGGATATTGAATGAATTTCCCTTTAAAGCAGAATGAGAAAATCATCTTGTCTATCATTTTTCTATGTAACACTGAACTAAAAAATCTTCGTTGGTGAAGCAAGATAATTTTTTTTTAAAGAGAAAGAAGGGATACATTTAAGGATTGGAGGAAAAAACTACCATTCCTTGCAGATTAAATAGTCATCTAGATTAAGAAAAAGTTCAAGAGACTTAAAGGCTATTTGAAATGTTCAGGGAGCATAAGAAATTGATGAATACAATTATTAAAATATAAAACTCATCTGAGTTTCTATGCGCCAAAAATAAACAATAAAGTTTCCTTTTATAATAGAAACCAAAAATACATGGTACCAGGGAATAAAACTTAAAAATTGAGCAAAGTATTTTGGGATAAATTATAAACATATAGTAAAAGATATAATGTAAAACTTAATGTAGTGATACACTATTTACTTGGAAGGAAAGACAACATGACATACATGACAATAATATTTTATATCAATGCAGTTCCCCTCACAATTCTAAAAAAATTTTGAAAACTGACAAACATAAATTTTACTTATAGATCCAAAAATATATGTAGATATATAAAAATTAAGAATGGACAGCATAATTTTGAAAAAAAGGAGATATATCTTATAATACTCAAAGCTATTATAAATATTGTATAAGGAATATGTTATTATCACAGGGATGTACATTTTCCAGTGAACACAATATGAGCCTTTACATATACAGAAACCTGATATATAAAAGTAAAGGATATTAAAATAAGTACAGAACAATACAAATCTTTCAATAAATAATACAGGGACAGTGAATTACATATATAAAAATATTTCTATTCATTTTATATCTTCCACTAGGAAAAATATAAATCTCAGATTTAGTAAAGATTTAAATATAAAAAGCAAAATTGCAAAACTTTTAAAGAAAGTTGAGATAGCATCTTTCACTTCAAGATGGAAATAGATTTTTATATATAACACACACAAAAGACTTACATCTATTAAAAATGAGTAATACATTAGCTATGTTAAGCCTTTTTATACAACAAAATTAAGCCCTTCTCTACAGCAAATTAACTATAAAGAATATTAGAAAAACATCTTTCATATCAGAAGAATTATTTGCAATACATCTATCTGACAAAGGGTTAGTATCTAGAATAATTTTAAACATCACAAAAAAATAAGAATCATAAAAATTCAAAAGGAAAGACAAAAGGGTGTGTAATTTACCAAAAGTGAAGAATTTGGGTGGCTAATATATATGTAAAGACATGCTGAAACACATGAAAAATCAGAAAATCGTGTATTAAAAAATGAGACATATATATCAGATAAGAAAATATAAAAATCCCACAATATCAGGTATTTGCAATGTTATGTAGATAATGAGATGCTTACACACCTTTGGTAGGTGTGTAAATATGCGCAAGTCCTTTGGAGAGTAAGGCAATAATAGCTAGTAATGAAAAAAATGAGCATACCTAGCAATTTCAATGCAAGTTATGCATTAGAGAAGCTCTCATACATGTCCACATGGAGACATTTTCAGAGTAAAACTGTAGCACTTAAACGTTTTTAAAAAGAAAGTATAATTTTAATCAAGAAAGTGGATCATGGTACACTTGTAAAATTGAGTACTATAAAACAAAAACCCACACATAATTTTAAAAAGCATGTGGATAAATGTCATAAAGGTGAATAAAAATGTTAAATTGTTGAATTACAAGTGCAGAATGATTCTAATTACATAAAGTTTAAATAATGTTTTGGGATACATCAATATGTTATTAAAATAAAAAAACATGCTTGAAAATCATAAATATCAAATTGAAATAGTGGTCACTTCTAGAAGGAGAGGAAGGAGAATGTGATTTTGGGGGTGTATGCTGACAAACTCCAAAGATTTGTTTATGAAAAGCAAGGATCAGAAACAAAGATGGCAAAAAAAATTGTCATGACAAAACTGGTTGTAATATATCTAAGTAGGTTTTATATTATACTTTAAGATTTTCTGTACATTCGTAACAGTTAATTTTGGGGATGGTGACTCAAAGATAGACTCTATCTGGGATGAATGAGTGGTGTACTTGTGACATTAGGCGAGATACAGAATAAGTGAAGTAGAGCAGGTTTTGGAAGCAAGATGATGAATTTAATTTTAGTCATGTTTGGTTTGAGGGCCTTGTAGAATGTAGGATGAGAACACCAAGCACTTAAGTTAGAAGTTAAGTCCTGAATATGGTGTCAGTGCAGCAACTGGGGCTAGAGATAGATCTTTGATATTCATAGCCTGTATGTCTCTGATGAAATCACATCCTTTTATTCAAAAGGAAAGACAAAAGGATGGGGATACTGCATAGAATGAGGCAGTCAGTTTTCTGAGAGCAGAGCTGTAGGAAAATTAATTTTTAAGGAATGAATAGGGAAAGTAGGTCCACAAAAAGCAGGAAGGAATAACTTTCAAAATTATTAGGACTCAGAGACAGTTGTTTTGCAGGAGTCAGTGGAGCAGAGAGTGTTAAAAACAAGTGGTCAACTCTTAACTAGCAGAGATGGCCAGGCCAATTAAGACTAAGAAGTACTTTCTTTGATTGTGTGAGAGGCGAATTGGCATCAATTAGTGTTTGTGTAAATACCATCTGTTGCAAATCAAAGTAATTTGGGAAAGTTATGTGTTACTCTGTACTGGTTAGTTACAAACTTTTCAGAGTTACAATGATCTGATGTTTTAAAACGCTGCTAAAATATATGAGCCATTATCATTAAATAAGTTTAAATAATTTATTTTCAACTATCTTTGAGACTTTTTCGGTCACGTTATTTCACATCCCGAGAATCATTTGAGTCCATTTAATTACCATTCCATTGGTAATCACATAAGACAAAGTTACTGTTATTTCTTGCCTAGACAGCAATTAATGGGCACCCAATGCATCTTCCTGCATTAACCATTGACTCTTCTCTAATTCATCTCCCACACTGGAGAAGAATGATGCTGATGCCTGGAATGTGTGCCCCTCTCCCACTTCCAGTTATCTTTTATATGTTATTTCAATTTGAGCTTGAATGTCACCTTTTCAAGGAAGCCCTCTTTAATCACTAGATATATTCCATGTTTTCATAGCATCCCACACCTTTCTTTTCAATTTTGAGATAAATGTAGACCCATATTCTGTTGTAAGAAATAATACAGAGTATACCTATACTGGATTTCTCCCAATCCTAACATCTTGCAAAACTATGGCACCACAGCACAATCAGGATGTTCACATTGACACAGTCAAGATGGATCAAGTATCAATCTGTTCTTACACTGCAAATAAGACATACCTGAAAAGGGGTCATTTATAAAGAAAAGAGATTTAATTGACTCACAGTTCCACATGGCTGGGGAGGACTCACAATCATAGTGGAAGCTGAATGAGAGCAAATTTTTGTCTTACATGGTGGCAAGCAAAAGCGCTTGTGTAAGGGAACTCCCCTTTATAAAACCATGAGATCTCATGAGACTTATTCACTATCATGAGAACATGAGCATGGGGAAGACCTGCCCCGATGATTCAATTACCTCCCACCAGTCACTTCCATGACAGGTGGGAATTATCGGAGCTACAATTCAAGATGACATTTGGGTGGGGACACAGCCAAACCATATCAGATAACATTTCCATCACTACAAGGATATTTCTTTTTGCCCTTTTATTCCCACACCCACTTCCTTTTGACCCTCCTCACCTCCCCAACCCCTGGCAGACTAACCCGTCTACACTTCCATAATTTTATTATTTCTAAAAATGTTGCATAAATGGAACCCTAAAATATGTAAACTTTAGATATCTATTTTTTTCACTGAGCATAATTCCCTGGAGGTTCATCTGATCAGTTATGCATATAAATAATTTTTCCTTCTTATTTCTCAGTAGTGTTTGAAGCCTTACAGCATTGTACAAAGTTTATAATCATTCTTTAGTGTGATTATTTGCTTAATGGTTGTGTCTCTAACTAGACTGAATACTCCATTAAGGCAGGTATAATTTCTCTTAGACATATCCTTATGTCTCCATCACTTAGTACACTACAGTAATTTGTTAAATACTGAATGATGAAAGGATTTATTGAGATTACTAGTAGATGCCTCAGAGTACATGAAACCAGAATTAGGCATTACTGCTATGTAATGACTTCTACATTGTGTATATTTTGCTAACATATAAATGTATTTATTGAATAATTATTTACTATGTATCAGGTATTGTTCTAAGTACTGGAAATACAACAGCAACAAATGAAAACAACCAAAAAGTTCCCTGCCCTCTGGAACTCACATTCTAGTCTGGGGAACTAAATAATCTTAAACATAAATTATATTATATATTTAAATATTGATTATCGATCCCCCTTCCATGTAGACAAAGCATGGGAAGGAGAGAAAAAGTGAAGGAATGATCGTTATGGATAGTCAGGATGACCTCATTGAGAAGGTAACATTTGACCAAAGGTTATAGAAAGTGAGGCGATAAATCATTTGGGTATCTGGGAAAAAAGCATCTAACCAGAAGGAACAGAAAGTGAGGGGTCTTCCTAGAGTGACTGAATAAGAAAGTACTAGAATATCACTGAGCTGAATGACTGAGGGGAAAGCAGCAGGAGATGAAGTCAAAGAAGTAATAAAGAGCTTAGACCTGGGCTGCCCAATATGGTAGCCACTGGCCACAGGTGGTTACTGAATATTTGAAATGCGATCTGATTTTAAAATGACCAAAAGATCAAAAGAAACGTTTCCCAAAAGAAGATGTATAAATGTTAAACAGACATATGAAAAGGTGCTTAACATCATTGATCAGCAGAGAAATGCAAATAAAAACTCCAATGAGATATCATCTCGCCCTAGTTAAATGGTTTATCTCCAAAAGACAGGCAATAACAAATGCTGGCAAGGAGGTAGAGAAAAGGGAACTCTTGTACACTGTTGGTGGGAATGTAAATTAGTACAACAACTATGGAGAACAGTTTGAAGTTTCCTCAAAAAACTAAAAATAGAGCTGCCATACATCTAGCAATCCCACTATTGAGTATATACCCCAAAAAAGGAAACGTAGAGACCTGTATAACAAAGTGACACCTACACTGTCATGCTTGTTGCAGCTTTGTTCATAATAGTCAAGATTTGGAAGCAAACTAAGTGTTCATCCGCAGATGAATGGGTGAAGAAAATGTGGTACATATACACAGTAGAATATTATTCAGCCATAAAAAGACTGAGAAACTGTGATCTGCAATAGCATGAATAAAACTGTAGCATAATACGTTAAGTGAAATAAACAAGACCCAGAAAGACACATTTCACATATTCTCACTCATTTGTGGGAGACAAAAATGGAAACAATAGAATTGATGGAAATAGAGATTAGAATGATAGTTACCAGAGGCTGGAATATGTAGTGAGGGGGTAAGGGGAAAGAGAAGAGGGTTAATAGGTATAGAAAATAGTTAGAAAGAATGAATAATATCTAGTATTTGACAGCATAACAGAGTGAGTATAGTCAGAATAATAATTTAATTGTACATTTTTAAGTAACTTAAAAGTACAGTTTGATTGTGATACAGAGAATAAAGGCTTGAGGTCATGGACACCTCATTCACGCTGATTTGATTATTACACATTGCGCACTTGGATCAAAATATCCCATATATCCCATAAATATATACACCTACTATGTCCACACAAAAATTAAAAATACAAAAATGTGTTTAGTTCAAATTGAAATGTACTGTTAATGTTAAATACACATCAGAATTTGAAGACTTAGTATGAAAAGGAGAATGTAAAATATTTCATTATTAATATTTTTATATTGATTATGTGATAAGGTAATGCTTTGTGTATATTGTATTAAATTTATCAAAAATTATATTGCCCATTTTTTAACTTCTTTTTTTTTTTTTTTTTTTGAGACAGGGTCTCACTCTGTTGCCCAGGCTGGAGTGCAGTGGCACAATGTTGACTCAACTGCAAGCTTTCCCTCTGGAAATCAAACAATCCTTCCACTTCAGCCTACCAAGTAGCCAGGACTACAGGCATGCACCAACATGTCTGGGTAATTCTTGTATTTTCTGTAGAGACAAGTTTTGCCATGCTGCCCTGGCTAGTCTCAAACTCCTGCACTCAAGCGATCTGCCTTGGCCTTTCAAAGTGTTGGGATTACAGGCATCAGCCACTGCACCAAGCCTTTTTTATTTATTTAATGTGGCTATTTGAACATCTGAAATTACATAATTTCTCACATTAGATTTATTTGGGAGAATGTATGACTATATCTTATAGCTCCTCATATTCGACTTTAAAAGATTTGTATTTTACTCTGAAGTTTGAGGCTGTTGAAAATTATTGAATAGAGGAATAGGTTGTCTAATTTGAACTTTTCAAGAATTATCTGGGTTTATCCGTTGACAATAGACTATAAGGGTAAAGAAGAAGCTATAAGGGATACTAGTTATGAGGGCGTTTCCCCAATTCACACAAGAAATGATGGTGCTTTGGGTTGGTTTGGTAGTGGTGAATTTGATGGGAACTGGTTAGATTCTGAATGTATTTTGAAAACAAAACAAAAATATTTCATGACATATTGGATGATGCTGAGTATGAGAAAAAGTCAAAGATAACGTTTTTGGCCTGAGCAACCAGAATAATTGAATTACATCAGTGAAAGCAAGACAAGCTGCAAGTGGAACAGATTTGGAGAAGAATACCAAGAGTCTGGATTTGAATGTATCAAGTTTGAGATGATTATTATATATTAAAATTGACATCTTGCATAGGTAATTTGATATAGAAGTCTGGATTTGAAGAAAAAGACCTAGGAGGGAAATAAACATTTTGTAGTAATTAGCATTAGATGGTATGTGAAGTTTTTTGAAATTGGATGTGTCCAACAAAAGAGTTAATGTAATTAGAGCAAATAAAGATCTAATAAATGAGCCTCAGAGCTTTCCAAATTTACGAAGTTATGGAGGAAAGAAACCCTTCAAAGAAAGTCTTCTTCTTCAAATGTATTTTACTGCTAAAAAAAAAAAAGTTTCCTTTTGTTATTGAACTTCCTTTTGTGAAATCGTTAGACATTCCCACTGCAGTTATTAAAGCATAAATTCTGCTTTCCTTTAATCCCTCTAGATTTCCTAGTTTTTAACTTTCATTTTAAGTTAAGGGGTACATGTGCAGGTTTGTTATATTGGTAAACTCCTTTCATGGGGGTTTGTTATACAGATTATTTCATTACCCAGATATTAAGCCTAGTACCCCTTAGTTATTTTTCTTGATCTGCTCCCTCCTCCCACCCTCCACCCTCCAGTAGGCCCCAGTGTCTGTTATTCCCCTGTATATTTCTATGTGATCTCATCATTTAGCTCCCACTTATAAGTGAATACATGCAGTATTTTAATTTCTGTTCCTGTGATAGTTTGCTAAGGATCACAGCCCCCAGCTCCATCCATGTTCCTGCAAAGGACATGATCTCCTTATATTTTATGGCTGCATAGGATTCCATGGTGTATATATACCACATTTTCTTTATTCAGTCTACCATTGATGGGCAGGCATTTAGGTTGATTCCATGTCTTTGCTATTGCGAATAGTGCTACCATGAACATGTGTGTGCATGTGTCTTTAAGATAGAACAATTTATATTCCTTGGGTATATACCCAGTGATGGGATTGCTGGGTTGAATGCTAGTTGTATCTTTCTATCTGTTGTTTGTATATTTTTGTAAATTTAAGGTCTTTATAGATGCTGGAAATTAGATCTTTGTCAGATGCATAGTTTAAAAAAATGTCTCCCATTCTGTAGGTTGTCTGTTAACTTTATTGGCAGTTTCTGTTGCCATGCAGAAGCTCTTCGATTATATTCCATTTGTCAATTTTTGCTTTTGTTGTAATTGCTTTTGGCATCTTCGTTATGAAATCTTTGCCCATTCCTATGTCTGGAATTAGATTGCCTAGGTTGTCTTCCAGGGTTTCTATACTTTGAGGTTTTACATGTAAGTCTTTAATCCAACTTGAGTTAATTTTTGTATATGGTGTAAGAAAGGGGTCCAGTTTCAATCTTCCATCTATGGCTAGCCAGCTATCCCAGCACCATTTATTGAATAGGGAGGGAGTCCTTTCTCCATTACTTGTTTTTGTCAAGTTTGTTGAAGATCATAGGGTTGTAGGTGTCCAGTCTTATTTCTGGACTCTCTATTCTGTTCCATTGGTCTATGCGTCTGTTTTTGTGCCAGTACCATACTGTTTTGGTTACTGTAAACCTGTAGTATACATTGAAGTTGGGGTATGTGATGTGATGCTTCCAGCTTTTTTTTTTTTTTTTTTTTTTACTTAGGATTGCCTTGGCTATTTAGGCTCTTCTTTAGTTCCATATGAATTTTAAAATAGTATTAGTTTCTTTTTGTTCTCTAAAGAATGTTATTAGTATTTTGACAGGCATAGCATATAATCTATAAATTGCTTTGGGTAGTATGGCCATTTTTACAATATTGATTCTTCCTATTCATAAGCAAGGAATGTTTTTCCATGTGTTTATGTCATGTCTGATTTCTTTGAGCAGTATTTTGTAGTTCTCCTTGTAGAGATATTTCACCATCCTGGTTAGATGTATTTGTAGATATTTTATTATTTTTGTGGCGATTGTGAATGGAACTGCATTCCTGATTTGCTCTCAGGTTGACTGTTGTTTGTGTATAGGAATGCCAGTCGTTTTTGTTCATTGATTGGGTATCCTGAGACTTTGTGAAAATTATTAATATTTACGAGCTGAAGGAGCTGTTGGGCCAAGACTGTGGGGGTTTTCTAAATATAGAATCATGTCATCTGCAAAGAGGGATAATTTGACTTCTTCTCTTCCTCTTTGGATGCCCTTTATTTTTTTCTTTCTCTCACCTGATTGCTTTGGCCAGGACTTCCAATACTCTGTTGAATAGGAGTGATGAGAAAGGACATCCTTTATTTGCACCAGTTTTCAAGGGGAATGCTTCCGGCTTTTGCCCATTCAGTATGATGTTGGTTGTGGTTTTGTCATAGACGGCTCTTATTATTTTGAGGTATGTTCCTTCAATACGTAATTTATTGAGAGTTTTTAACAAAAAGAAGTGTTGGAATTTTATCAAAAGTCTTTTCTGCATCTATTGAGATAATCATTTGGTTTTTGTATTTAGTTATGTTTATGTGCTGAACTAAGTTTATTGATTGGCATATGTTGAACCAAATGTGCTTTCCAAGGATAACTTGCCTACTTGATCATGGTAGATAAGCTTTTTTGCTGTACTGCTGGATTTCGTTTGCCAGTATTTTGTTGAAGATTTTAGCATTAATGTTTATCAATGATATTGCACTGAAGTGTTTTTTGTTTGTTTGTTTGTTTTTTGGGGGGTTTTGTTTGTTTTTATCTCTGCCAGGTTTTGGTATCAGGATGATGCTGGTCTTATAGAATGAATTAAGAAGGAGTTCCTTCTTCTCAATTGTTTAAAATAGTTTCATTAAAAATGGTACATCTGGTAGACTTTGGCTGTGAATCCACCTTGTCCTGAATTTTTGTTGTTGTTGTTTTGTTAGTAGGCTACTTATTATAGATTCAATTTTGGAGTTCATCATTGGCGTGTTTAGGGATTCAATTTCGTCCTGGTTCTGTCTTGGGAGAGTGTGTGTGTCCAGGAATTTATTTATTTATTTTTTCTAGATTTTTCAGTATATGTGCATAGAGGTGTTCATAATGTTCTCTGATGATTATTTGTATTTATGTTGTGACAGCGGTAATATCCTGTTTGTCATTTCTAATTGTGCTTATTTAGACCTTGTCTCTGTTTTTTCTTTATTTGTCTAACTAGCAGTCTATCTACTTCATTAATGTTTTACAAAAAACAACTCCTGGATTCATTGATCTTTTGAATCAATTTTCATGTCTCAACTTCCTTCAGTTCAGCTCTGATTTTGGTTATTTCTTGTCTTCTGTTAGCTTTGAGGGTGGTTTTCTCTTACTTCTCTAGTTCTTTTAGTTGTGATGATAGGTTGTTAAATTTCGATCATTCTAAGTTTTTGATGTGGACCTTGTGATGGTTAATATTGAGTGTCAACTTAACGGATTGAAGGATGCAAAGTATCATTCCTGGGTGTATCTATTAGGGTGTTGCCAAAGGAGATTAATATTTGAGTCAGTGGACTGGGAGAGGCAGATCCACCCACAATGCGAGTGGGCACTGTCTATTCAGCTGCCAGTAAAGCTAGAATAATGCAGGTAGAAGAAGGTAGAAGAAGCTGACTTGCTCATTCTTCTGAGCTTCATCTTTCTCCAGGGCTGGATGCTTCCTGTTGTCAAACATCAAACTCCAAGTTCTTCAGGTTTTGGACTCTTTGACTTACACCAGTGATCTGTCAGGGACTGTATTAGCCTGTTTTTACACTGCTAGTAAAGACATACCAGAGACTGGGCAATTTACAAAGGAAAGAAGTTTAATGGAGAACTCACAGTTCCATGTGGCTGGGGAAGCCTCACAATTATGGTGGAAGGCAAGCGGGAGCAAGCCATGTCTTACATGGATGGCAGTAGGCAAAGAGAGAGCTAGTGAAGGGAAACCCCCTTTTTTGAAACCATCAGATCTCATGAGACTCATTCAGTATCATGAGAACAGTGCAGGAAAGACCCAACCACCCATAATTCAATCACCTCTTACCAGGCTCCTCCCAAGACATATGGGAATTGTGGGAGCTACAATTCAAGATAAGAATTGGGTGGGGACATAGCCAAAGCATATCAAGGAGTCTTGTGCCTTCAGCCACAGACTGAAAACTGCACTGTCACCTCCCCTACTTTTGCTGTTTTGGGACTCAGACTGGCTTCCCTGCTCCTTAGCTTGCCAAAAGCCTACTGTGGGACTTCATCTTGTTATCTTGTGAGTCAATACTCCCTAATATATACCCCTTCATATATACATCTATCCTATTACTTCTGTCCTTCTAGAGAACATTGACTAATATAAACATTTAATGCTATAATTTTCCCTCTTAACACTGCCTTAGCTGTGTTCCAAAGATTCTAGTATATTGTATCTTTTTTTTTTCCATTAGTTTCAAATAACTTCTAGACTTTTACCTTAATTTTATTATTTACCCAAAAGTCATTTAGGAGCAGGTTATTCAATTTCCATGTAATTGTTTATGGTTTTGAGATAATTTCTTAGTCTTGATTCCAAATTTGATTGTACTGTTATCCAAGAGAGTGGTTGTTATGACTTCAGTCCTTTTGCATTTGCTGAAGAGTGTTTTTGTCTGATTATTTGATAGATTTTAGAGTATGTGCCAAGTGGTAGTGAGAAGAATGTATATTCTGCTGTTTTTGGATACAGAATTCTGAAGATGTCTATCAGGTCCATTTGACCCAGTGCTGAGGTGAGGTCCTGGATGTCTGTGTTAGTTTTCTGTCTTGATGATATGTCTAATACTGTCAGTGGGGTGTTGAAGTCTCAAACTATTATTGTGTGGGAGTCTAAGTCTCTTTGAAGATTTCTAAGAACTTGCTTTATGAATCTGGGTGCTCTTGTGTTGCATGCACATATATTTGGGATAATTAGTTCTTAATGAATTGAACCCCTTGCCATTATGTAATGCCCTATTGTTTTCTTTTTTGATCTTTATTTGTTTAAAGTCTCTTTATTATGAAATTAGGATTACAATCCCTCCTTTTTTACAGTTTTCCATTTGCTTGGTAGATTTTTCTTCATTCATTTATTTTGCGTCTGTGGGTGTCATTGAATGTGAAACGGGTCTCTTGAAGAAAGTATACCAATGGGTTTTGGGTTTTTATTCAGCTTGCCACACTGTGCCTTTTAATTGGGGTATTTAGCCCATTTACATTCAAGTTTCGTATTGATTTGTGTGGATTTGATCCTGACATCATGATATTAACTGGTTATTATGCAGACTTGTTTGCGTGGATGCTTTATAGTGTCACTGATCTGTGCACTTAAGTGTGTGTTTTGTAGTGGCTGGAAATTGTCTTTCCTTTTCATATTAATGCTTCTTTCAGAAGTTCTTGTAAGTCATGTATTGTGGTAACATATTCCCTCAGCATTTGCTTGTGTGGAAATAATCTTATTTCTCCATCATTTATGAATCTTAGTTTGGACAGAAATGAAATTATTGGTTTCAATTCATGCTCTTTAAGCATGTTGAATATTAGTCCTCAATCTATTTTTGTTTGTAGAGTGTCTGCTAAAAGACTTTCTGTTAGTCTGATGGGCTGCCCTTTGTAGGTGATCTGCCCTTTTTCTCTAGCTGCCTTTAACATATTTTCTTTTGTTTTGACCTGGGAGAATCTAATGGTTATATGTCTTGGGGATGTTCTTTTTGTAAATTATCTTACTGGGGCTTTCTGCATTTACTGAATTTGAATGTTGGCCTCTTTAGAGAGGTTGGAGAAGTTCTCATTGATGATGTCCTGAAATATTATTTCCAAGTTGCTTACACTCTCCCCATCTCTTTCAGGGACTCCAGTGAGTTATAGATTTGGTCTCTTTATAGTTTCATATTTCTTGAAAGTTTTGTTTGTTCCTTTTTATTCTTTTTTTCCCTTTATTGTGTGACTGTCTTATTTTACAAAACCAGTCATCAAGCTCTGAGATTCTTTTTTTTCAGTTCTTCTATTCTGCTATTAATACTTGTGATTGCATTATTAAATTCTTGTAGTCTGTTTTTCAGCTCTGTCATGTCAGTTACATTCTTTTCTATACTGACTGTTTTGTCTGTAACTTCTTGTATTATTCTATTTTTATTCTTAGCTTTCTTGGATTGGGTTTCCACATACACGTGCATTCAATAATTTTTGTTCCTATCTATATTCTGAATTCTATTTGTGTTATTTTAGCCATCTAAACTCAGTTCAGACCCCTTGCTAGAGAGGTGGTGTGGTTGTTTGGAGGAAAAAAAGGCACTTTGGCTTTTTCAGTTGTCAGAGTTACTGTGCTGGTTCTTTCTTACCTTTGTGGACTGATATTTCTTTAGTCTTTGAAGTTGCTGACCTTTGGGTATTTTTTTTATCCTGTTTGATGATCTTGAGGGTTTGATTGTGGTATAAGGCGGATTCAGAAGACTGGAATCATATCAGAAAGATTTTAGGGGTCCAGCACTCAGCTCTCAACTTCTGTAATATGTGTTCTAACTCCTCAAGTTTGGGAATGCTCTGCTCTGGCTGAGGTGTTGGGGAGGCAGTAAGGTGCATTCCTGACACAGCAATGACACAAGGTGCATGCACACAGGCCTGCTGGCAAGGCAAAGAAGGCAAAACCTGCCTACATGCTGGCAAAGCAATTAAGGGTGTTGACATGTGTCTGAGGGAAGCTGCCGTGTTTGGAGGGAGTGCGTGGGATGGTGTGTGGCCATAGGAGTCGCTCTGCTAGAGTTCTCTGCTGGTCAGGCATGGTCAGCCAGTTTAGAAGCTATAATATGGACCCCCAAGGGTACCTGAGGCTACTCTGCAAGCAAGTGCTGCCAGGCTGGGGCCCCAGGAGAAGGGAGCAAATAAAGAGGTTCTCAGGTCAGACCATCCCTGTCTGATGGGCAAGACCGACCTGCAGATTCAGGTGCAACAGTTTCCCTGGGCTAAAGTTTCCTATGGAAGCAGGTTGAGCCTAGGGAGATGGGATTCTCTGGCCATGCTCCCCTACAAATGGTATTGCATCAAACTCTCTGGGGTCCCCTTCAGCTGGTGTGCTGCCCCTACAACTTCCATAGGCAACTTTCCCTACCAACTCGAGTGTCCCTGGTGATTGAGAGGTCTCCTCCTGCTAGGATTCCAGAGGCCTATGGCAAGAGCAGAATACTCCTTGCCAGTTCAACTTACCCATTTCCCTGGAGTCATTTAGGGACAGAAACACATGGTAGCCACATGCAATGTTCCCAGCTTCTCCCCCCGTTAGCCATGTTTCTGTGTCTTTCCTCTGTCAACTCTCAGTGCTTCCCTCTACAGATTTATTAGGAGGGTGTCAGTTGTCTCCGTCCCTCGGTGGCAGCTGTTACACCTAGCTGTGTCTAGTCACCCATTGTCAATCCCTGTGGATTTCAAATTTCTCCTGTCCTTGATCATATACTTTCACACCCTAAAATGACCAGTTACTAATCTGAAAATGGGACAAACTATTGTTAAGTAGATGAGAATGATGTATTGGTTATCACATCCAGATAGCACAGTGACCTTTTTAATGAGAACTTCAAATGGCCTATTTAAAGAACTTGGTTATAGAACACTATTGTAGGTTTCTGAGGGAGATCACTTTGTGCCCTTGGTCAACAACATAAAGGTGATGTATATTAACAACATGATATAATAAAAAGAGCACTGCACTGGGAAATCAGGAACCTTGAGTTCAGGTTCCAGCTCTATTATTCATCAGTTGTCTCCGTGGCTCCTGGAAGCTGGTGTGACTTGACTACCAGCCTATGTGAAATATTTTCACAGATTACAGGTAAATAAAAAGTAGAGGACTTTTCACATAGCTAAAAATATTTCATTTTAATTGCTATACTTTTGACTGAGAATTTTTTTTTTTTTTTTTTTTTTTTTTTTGAGACGGAGTCTCACTCTGTCGCCCAGGCTGGAGTGCAGTGGCCGGATCTCAGCTCACTGCAAGCTCCGCCTCCCGGGTTTATGCCATTCTCCTGCCTCAGCCTCCCGAGTAGCTGGGACTACAGGCGCCCACCACCTCGCCCGGATAGTTTTTTGTATTTTTTAGTAGAGACGGGGTTTCACTGTGTTAGCCAGGATGGTCTCGATCTCCTGGCCTCGTGATCCGCCCGTCTCGGCCTCCCAAAGTGCTGGGATTACAGGCTTGAGCCACCGCGCCCAGCCGCTGACTGAGAATATTTTCTAATTGTTGAATTAAAATGGGTGAAAGTAAATGACAACAGCTATAATGTGTGTGATGGTAAATATTATTTTAAAAGCCTTTACTTGACACATGCACACTACCAGTTAGCAGTATCTATTTATCATTTACTTATTTATCCATTTAGTTTTCAATTTTTATTCTTCATGATGTCAAAAATCCTGAGAACCATTAATACTAAATAGATCACTTCAGCATTCTGGGCCTTGTTTGTTTCTGTATGCACAATTACAAGAGTATTGATTGCTATGATTCGAATGAGTCCCCCAGAAGTTCATGTGTTGGAAACTTAATTACTATGTAACAGTACTAAGAGTGGGGTCTTTAAGAGGTGATTAGGCCATGAGGGCTCTGTCCTTGTGTAGCAATTAATGTCATTGTCATCGTAGTGGAGTAGTTATCACAGCAGTGTCTCCCTAATATAAAAGATGAGATTCACCCAATTTCTTCTCTTGGTCTCATGCATTCATTTCTACCTTCTACCATTCCAACATTGTATGAGCCACACCAGATGTCAGTGCCATGCTCTTGAATTCCCATTCTTCAGAACTTTAAGTCAAACAAATCTCATTTCTTTATAAGTTACTCAGTCTGTGATAATCTCTTATAGCATCAGAAAATGAACTAAGATAAGTATAGATAAATGCAAGAAAATAAAACATGCTAACCTCAACATGCAGCAGTATTTATGGTAAAGAAAGGGAAGCGTAATTGTGGGGGATTGGGCTTCAGCTGTATTCATAATTTTAAAACAAAAGTTATAAAATAAATACAGCACTATTCTAATATTTGTAAAAATCATGTTAAGTACATGGTTATAATTGCCTCTTCTATTTTAACTGTTTCATAATAAAAATAGAATAATAATAATAACAAGTAAAAGGAAGTCAGACTATGTGAATACAGGCTACGTTTTGGAATCAGAGCTAGGTTCAAATCCTCTCTCTGTTATGTACTACCTGCTTTTCCTTAAATAGCCAATTAACTATTTTACCATTTCCTCAGTTATGTTTTAGTGATAATAATTCCTGTCTTGCAGAGTTGTTGTAAATTAGACCCTTGAGGAAAAGAAATAAAATCTCACTCAGTTTTTTACAACTAGTAATGGTATAACTATGTAAGGGTCTCAGGCAAATGATCAGGTCTCACAGGAATATTCATGCAGTTAAATGCCATTGGACCTAGAACAGAGCTGAACAATTAGAAGACTCCAAAACAACTCTAATGATTCAGTTATTTTATTATCTTCTAAGCAAGGTTAAATTAATTTTCTTTCCTAAATGTTGTTAGCTCTTAGCTGGGCATGGTGATGTATGCCTGTAACCTCAGGTACATGACATGTTATCTCAGTGGGAGGCAGGAGGATCACCTTAGTCCAGGAGTTCAAGATTAGCCTGGGCAACAAGAATGAGATTCCATCTCAAAAAAAAAAAAAAAAAAAAATGGAGTTGCTTCACTCTTCTCTCATCTTCCCCACTTCTAAGACTTCTACCATTATCCTGTCAACCTTGTTATTGCCCAGTCCTCAATCCTTTTTTGACTCACAGCTTCTGACACTTCATATTATTTGAAGAGTACCTTCATTTTGAGTTCATTGTGATTTGTCACTTGCCACCAACCAATAAATTCTCTTTCAATATCATAATCGACTTGATTTTACTAATCTACATGCTGTTGGAAAAGAGTTTCCAGCCAAGCTATCATGAAGCTTCCTTACCAACTATAGATTTGCTGCCCTTGTATAAGGTGTCCTTCCAGTTAGTAAGTCAAAAATGGCAAATCATTTAGTATAGTGCATCGGCATATTATTTATGAAGAATAAAAGCCTGTGTGAGTGGCAAACAAAGGTAATAAATGCTGCTCCCACACTTTGTGAATGGGCCCACCTAGAGCATACATATAAAAGGCCTAGCAGAATATCTAATACAAACACAGAAGAGGATTTTCTTATGCAGATCTCTGTGCCCCAGAAATCACCTAAGAGATGGTGATGTCTAAACTGAACCCTAAAGGATGAGTAGGAGTCAGATTGACCAAGGAATAGGGGGATGAGAAGAGAAGGGTAAAATATTCGAGTACAAGGGTGGAGTATGTCCAAAGATCCTGAAGCCAGAGAGTAAAGTAGGCTTGTAGTATCATAGCTTGTGAAGTGTTAAATTTGATTAAAGAGAAGCAATCATTGTGAAATTTGACAGATTAAAAGATGCAGAAAATAAAGTAATGTATTTCTATTCAAAGAGTCATAAAACAGGACAGACTCGGTAGCTCATGCATGTAATCCCAGCACTTTGGGATGCAGACGACCTGAGGTCAGCAGTTCAAGACCAGCCTAGCCAACCATGGCCAACATGGTGAAACCTCGTCTCTACTAAAAACACAAAAATTAGCTGGGCATAGTGACGAGTGCCTGTAATCCTGGCTACTCGGGTGGTTGAGGCATGAGAATTGCTTGAATCTGCGAGGCGGAGGTTGCAGTGAGCCAAGATTGCACCACTGCACTCCAGCCTAGGCAATAGAGCAAGACTCCATCTTAAAAAAAAAAAAAAAAATACAGTAACAAAAAACAAAGAGTCATAAAACAAAATCTTTTATTTATTTATTTATTTATTTATTTATTTAAAGAATCAAGAGCACACTCCACAAAATGTGCAAGATTTTCACCTGATTGTGTAACTTTCAAATATGGTAACAGCAATAAAATGATCACTTTCACATGTAGTAAATCTTTATTCTTTTGTAGCAGTTGGGAGGAAAAAACCATCTGAGTTGCTGAAATAACATTTATGGAATACCTTAGAAGGAATTGTCTTTAAAGTTTACTTTCCAATATACTAATAGTGGCCAAAATTTTCAAAGTGCTTTCAAATAAAAGTCATTATTTAATTATTTTTTACTCTGCTATAAATTAGGTAACATAATATTTATATCTATTTTTTTCTATAAATTATACAAATATCAGAGAGACTAATAATTACCTGGAGATCTCAAAACCAAATCATAGAAGAATAAATCTGAAGTCATTTCTCTTACATCATGTTACTTGCCCTCTTCACTGCATGAACTGTCTCTGTAAATAATGCCCTTGTGGTCTTTGACAGTGGAACATCTAAGGAGTTAAAAGTTATTTGTGGGAATTCTTGTTTGTTTTCTTTAGTAATAAAGGTGAGTGATCACCCAGAACAACTGACTACTGCTTTGCTTAATTGTACATCCACAAGTACCACTCATATTGAGTGTGATATAAATAATATCTCTTCCACCCAGAGCTGTGCAGTGAAGACATGGATCAGTCAACATTCCTATAATCAACAGTTCACATTTTCAAGACTACTAAAATGATAGCAGAATGCTATGTGTCCCCCTAAACTTTAGTTTTGGAAAATTAATCCCCAGTGCAACAGCACTGAAAGGCAGGGCATTTTGAAAGGTGTTGAAGCATTCAGGACTGGATTAGTGTTGTTATAAAAGGACTTGATAGAAGGTGTTCATCTCCTGCCCTTTTACCTTCTGCCATGTGCGGACATATAATTCTTCCCCTTCAATGGATGTAGCATCAAGGTACCATCTTGGAAGCAGCACACAATGCATAGCTGAACCTGCTAGTGGTGTGATCTTGCATTTCCCAGCCTCAAAAACTGTTAGAAATAAATTTCTTTTTTTTTCTAAATAACCCAGCCTCAGAAATTCTGTTCTAGCAGCAGGAATGAACTTAGACAAAGGGATAAATTTGAGTTTAGAGATTATCTAGTTAAAATATGTTATTTTACATATGAAGGAACTGAGACTTGCAGATTTTAGTTGATACTTATGAGACCAAAAGCCAGTTATTTTGTTCTCCATACATTGATTCTTACATAATACACAAGTTTTAGGTATGGTTTTAGATGATGGAGGAAACTAATCTACTAAAGAATGAACTACTAATCTGAGTATTGGGTGAATGGTTCATATAAGAGAGTGATATAGCAGATTAATATGATATGCATAGATATTTTTATTTATAATGGCTTTTATTGTTTAGATAACTGGTTCTCAAATTTTAGAATGTCCCAGTATCACGTGGAGGGCTTGATGAAAACACATGGATGTGTCCGACCTCCAGAGTTTCTTTTTTTTTTTTTTAAATTTATTTATTATTATTATACTTTAAGTTGTAGGGTACATGTGCATAATGTGCAGGTTTGTTACATATGTATACTTGTGCCATGTTGGTGTGCTGCACCCATCAACTCATCATTTACATCAGGTATAACTCCCAATGCAATCCCTCCCCCCTCCCCCCTCCCCATGATAGGCCCCTGTGTGTGATGTTCCCCTTCCCGAGTCCAAGTGATCTTATTGTTCAGTTCCCACCTATGAATGAGAACATGCGGTGTTTGGTTTTCTGTTCTTGTGATAGTTTGCTAAGAATGATGGTTTCCAGCTGCATCCATGTCCCTACAAAGGACGCAAACTCATCCTTTTTGATGGCTGCATAGTATTCCATGGTGTATATGTGCCACATTTTCTTAATCCAGTCTGTCACTGATGGACATTTGGGTTGATTCCAAGTCTTTGCTATTGTGAATAGTGCTGCAATAAACATACATGTGCATGTGTCTTTATAGCAGCATAATTTATAATCCTTTGGGTATATACCCAGTAATGGGATGGCTGGGTCATATGGTACATCTAGCAATATCGTGAAAATGGCCATACTGCCCAAGGTAATTTATAGATTCAATGCCATCCCCATCAAGCTACCAATGAGTTTCTTCACAGAATTGGAAAAAACTGCTTTAAAGTTCATATGGAACCAAAAAAGAGCCCGCATCTCCAAGACAATCCTAAGTCAAAAGAACAAAGCTGGAGGCATCACGCTACCTGACTTCAAACTATACTACAAGGCTACAGTAACCAAAACAGCATGGTACTGGTACCAAAACAGAGATATAGACCAATGGAACAGAACAGAGTCCTCAGAAATAATACCACACATCTACCGCCAAGTGATCTTTGACAAACCTGAGAGAAAGAAGAAATGGGGAAAGGATTCCCTATTTAATAAATGGTGCTGGGAAAATTGGCTAGCCATAAGTAGAAAGCTGAAACTGGATCCTTTCCTTACTCCTTATACGAAAATTAATTCAAGATGGATTAGAGACTTAAATGTTAGACCTAATACCATAAAAATCCTAGAGGAAAACCTAGGTAGTACCATTCAGGACATAGGCATGGGCAAAGACTTCATGTCTAAAACACCAAAAGCAACGGCAGCAAAAGCCAAAATTGACAAATGGGATCTCATTAAACTAAAGAGCTTCTGCACGCAAAAGAAACTACCATCAGAGTGAACAGGCAACCTACAGAATGGGAGAAAATTTTTGCAATCTACTCATCTGACAAAGGGCTAATATCCAGAACCTACAAAGAACTCAAACAAATTGACAAGAAAAAAACAAACAACCCCATCAAAAAGTGGGCAAAGGATATGAACAGACATTTCACAAAAGAAGACATTCATACAGCCAACAGACACATGAAAAAATGCTCATCATCACTGGCCATCAGAGAAATGCAAATCAAAACCACAATGAGATACCATCTCACACCAGTTAGAATGGCGATCATTAAAAAGTCAGGAAACAACAGGTGCTGGAGAGGATGTGGAGAAATAGGAACACTTTTACACTGTTGGTGGGATTGTAAACTAGTTCAACCATTATGGAAAACAGTATGGCGATTCCTCAAGGATCCAGAGTTTCTTATTTGGCAAGTCTGAAGTAGGGCCTGAACACTGGCATCAGCAGCTAATGCTGCTTGATCATAGGCCAAATTTTAAAAGTTATTGGTTTAGATCAATGGTTATAAAGACAAATTATATTCTACTTAAAGCTGTGTGACCATTGGGACATTAATATTTCAGCCTTAGTTTTTTCATCTGTAAAATAATGATATATATCTTATATGGACTTAGCATAATGAAATACATAAAGAATGCTCTGTGCATGACATCTAAGGATTTGGATACATAGATTCCATTTTTACCGTTATCATTATTACTTTAGTTTTCTTTTTTTTTTTTCTTTTAGATGGTTATAAGTACAAAGTAGAAGTATACATTTACAGGGTACATGAGATGTTTTGATACAGGTATGTATCCCGCTAGCTGATGATTAGTGATTGTTTTAATGTGTTGTTTAATTCAGTTTGTTACTATTTTGTTGATTTTTGCATCAATGTTCATTAGTGATATTGATCTATAGTTTTCTTTTATTGATATTTTTGGTCTTGTTTTAGTATCAAGATAATACTGGCTTTGTAGTTTGACTTTGGATATAGTTTTTTCTTTCTTTTTGGAATAGTTTGAGTAGGAATGGTATTAGTTCTTCTTTTGGTAAAATTCAGCAGTAAAGCCATCAGCTCCCAGGCTTTTCTTTGCTCGGAGACTTCTTATTACAGCTTTGATGTCATTACTTGTTTTTGTTCTATTCAGGTTTTGAATTTCTTCATGATTCAATCATGAAAGTTTATCCATTTCTAAGAATGTAACTGTTTCTTCCAGGCTTTTTAATTTCTTGACATATATTTGCTCATTATCTCAAATGATCGTTTGAATTTCTTCAGTATTAATTGTAATGTCTCTTTTTTCATCTCTGACTTTACTTGGGCCTTCTCTATTTTTTTCATAGTTGGGCTAAAAGTTTTTTTGTTTTTATTATCATTTCAAAAATAACTTTTATTTATTGATCTTTTGTATTTTTAATGTCAATTTATTTATTCTGTCAATTTTGATTAGTTTATTCTAATTTAAGCTTGTTTTGCTCTTGTTTTTCTATTTCTTTAAGATGCATTGTTATGTTGATAATTTGAAGTTTTTCTACATTTTTGATGTAGACATTACTATTATAAACGTTCTCCTTAACACTGCTGTGGCCGTATCACTTAGGTTTTGGTATGATGTATTTGTATTTTAATTTGTTGCAAGAAATTAATAAATTTCTTTATTAATTTATTGATTGAACCACTGGTCATTTAAGAACATATTGTTTAATTTCCATGTGTCTGTATGGTTCACAATGTTTCTCTGTTTATTGGTTTATATTTTTATTCCATTTTGGTGTGAGAGGATACTATATACTTTAAAACTTGTTTTGTGGCCTAATATATAGTCTATCCTTGAGAAATATCCATGTGCTGAGAAGAAGAATATGTATTTTGCAGCTGTTGGATTCAATGTTCTGTAAATATCTATTAGATCAATTTGGTCTGTAGCGCAGATTAAGTTTTATGTGTCTTTGTTGGTTTTCTGTATGGTTGATCTGTCCATTGCTGAAGGTGGGTTGTTGCAGGCTCCAGCTTTTATTGTACTGGGGTCTGTCTGTCTTTTTAGCTCTAATAGTATTGCTTTATATATCATGGTGCCACGGTGTTGGATGTATGTATATTTAATAATTTTTATGTCTTCTTGCTGAATTGACCCCTTCTTCATTATATAGTGACTTTCTTTGTCTCTTTTTACAGATTTTATCTTGAAATCTATTTTGTCTAATATAAGTATAACTGCACCTGCTCTCTTTTGGCTTCTATTGACGTGGAATATATTTTTTTCATCCCTTTATTTTCACTTTATGTGTCTTTATAGGTGAAGTGTGTTTCTCATAGTCAGAAAATCATTGGGTCTTGTTTTTCATCCATTTAGCCACCGTGTGTCTTCTGATTTGAGACTTCTGTTCATTTACTTTCAGTATTTTTATTGATAAATAATGACTTACTATTGTCATTTTGTTATTGGTTTTCTGGTCTCTTCCTCCTCACTGTCTTTCTTTTTTGTTTTCCTTTTCAAAAAGTGATTTCCTACTGTGATATGATTTTAAATTCCTTTTCTTTTGTTTGTTTATCTGTTGTGGGGTTTTGATTTGAGATTACCATGTGTCTTTCAAATAACACCTTGGAACCCATTAGTTTAAACTGATGACAATTTAGCAATATTCCAAAAAGAAACTAACAAACGAGCAAAGAGGAAACTAATAAAGACTCTACATTTTAGCTTTACCTCCCACATATTTAATGTTTGTTGTTTCTATTTTTATCTTATTACACTATGTAAGTCTAGAAAAGTTTCTGTAGCTATTTTTATGGACTCATCTTTCAGTGTTTCTTCTCAATATGAGTAGTTTACATACAATAATCACAGTGTTGTAATATTCTGTGTCTAACTGTGTACTAACAATTAACAATGTTTTGGGACTTTAGATGATTTCTTATCATTTGTTAGCATCCCTTTCTTTCAAATTGAAAGAAACTCCCTTTAGCATTTCTTGTGGGACAGGTCTGGTGTTGATGATATACCTCAGCATTTTTTTTTTTGTCTTTATGTCTTTTTCATGCTTTCAGAATATTTTTGTTAGATTACTATTCAGAGACAAAATGTGTTTTTTTCCCTTCATCATTTTGACTATGTCAACCTACTCTCTTCTGGCCTATAAGGTTTCCACCAAGAAGTCTGCTTCCAGATGTAGTGGATCTCCTTTGTATAGTATGTGTTTGTTTTCTCTTGTGACTCTTAGGATCTTTTCTTTATCCTCGACCTTTGAGAGTTTGACAATTTTGTGCCTTAAGGTAGTGTTTTTGGGGATTAAATCTGCCTCATGTTTATAATCTTTATGTACTTGAATACTGATGTCACTCTCTGGGTTTGGAAAGTTCTTTGCTATTATCTTTTTAAAAAAAGCTTCCACCCCAATCTCTCTCCCTCTGTCTCCTTTTTAGGACCAATAACTCTTAAATTTGACCTGTGGAAAGCATTTTCCATATATCGTAGCCAAGCTTTATTTTTTCCTACTCTTTTATTTTTTCTCTCCTCTGACAGTGTATTTTCAAGTGGCCTGTCTTCAAGTTCTTTTTTTATGCTTGGTCATTTCTACTTTTGGGAGAATATGATGTATTCTTCAGTGCGTCATTTGAATTTATCATTTCCAAAATTTCTGCTTCATTCTTTTAATTATTTCAAAGTCTTCGTTAAACTTATCTGATAGAAATCTGAATTTCTTCTCTGTGTCATCTTGAATTTCTTTGAGTTTCCTTAAAGTAGTTATTTTGAGTTATCTGTCTAAAACGTTACATATCTCTTTTTCTCCAGAATTGGTCCCTCGTGCCTTATTTAGTTCGTTTGGTGAGGTCCTGTTTTCTTGGATGGTCTTGATGCTTGATGATATTCCTTGGCGTCCAGCCATTGAAGAGTTAGGCATTTCTTCTAGTCTTCACTATCTGGGATTTTTATACCTTTTTTTAATGGTTTTCCAAGTATTCAATAGGAATTGATTGTTGGGATATATACCTTTGGTCACTGTAGCTGTTTCTGCATTAAGTAGCACCCCAAGCCCAGTAACTCTGGAAATCTTGCAGAATCCTAGAGATAGGGCCTTGGTGGCCTTGGGTAAGATCTGGAAGAATTCTTTGTATTACCAGGCACAGACTCTTACTCTCTTTCCTTGCTTTTCCCCAAACACATTCTCTCTCCATGCTAAGCTTCATGGAGCTGGAGAAGAGGTAACACATACACCCTTGTAGCCACGATCACTAGGACAGTCTTTCATCAGACCTGAATTCAACACAGCACTGGGTCTTGCCTTTAGCCCACCATGACCACTGTCTGGCTACCACTCATGTTCACACAGGGACCAAAGGCTCTTTTCTCTGCAAGTAGTCAATTCAGCCAGACTTGTGTCTTTTCCTTCAGGGTAATGAGCTTCCCCTGGCTCAGGGCTTGTCCAGAAATTTGGTCCAGGAGTCATGGGTTGTAGTCAGGAATCTCAGAGCTCTGCTTGGTGCTTTATTTTACTGGGGCTGAGCTGGCACCCAAGCCACAGGTCAAAATTCTGCCCACTCTACTCTCTTCTTTCCTCATGCAGAAGGAGTCTCTCCTCATGGCTACCATCACCTCAGGCCAGCAGAAAATATTGTCTGACTATCACTGATGTTAACTCCAGGCCCAAATCACATCAGTCAACTTGTGGTGGCCGCTGTCAGACCGAGGTCTCTCCCTTCAGGACAGAGAAATCCCTTCTGGCCCTGGGAAGGTCCAGAAATATTTTCTAGGCATGAAGACCTGGATGCAGGGAAACCAAGAGCCCACTTTATGCTCTAATGCACTGTGGCCAAACTGATGCCTATGCTGTAAGACAAAGTCCCCTTTACCTTTCTCTCTCCTTTCTTCAAGGTGAGTTTGTCTCTATGGCTATCAAATCTGGGAATGCTCTGGGTCACACCTGAAGTCAGCATAGTCTTTAGTCTCCCCCAAAGCCCACAGCGAGTACTGTCTGGGTACCACTGATGTTTATTCAAGGCCCAAGTCTCTTTAGTCAGCAAGTGGGAATCCTGCCTGAATTGCATTCTTCCCTTCAAAGTGGTAAGTTCCCTTCTGACCTAGGGTATGTCTAAAAGTGTTCTCCAGGAGCTGGGTTCTGGAATGGGGACTCCAAGACTCTACTCATTGCCATATAACCTTCTGTGACTGAGGTGATATCCAAGTTTCAAAACAAAAACTTCTTTACTCTTTCCTCTCCTCTCTTCAAGCAGAAGGAAGGAGTCTTTTCTGGAGGTTCAATTTATGCTGCCTGGGATAGGGGGAGGAGTGATGTGTAAACTCCCTTGACTGCCCCAGTTGGTGTCTCATTCGTTCACGAGTGTATTAGTCAAGGTTCTCTAGAGAGAAAGAACTAATAGGATAGTTGTATATATGAAAGGGAGTTTATTAAGGAGTATTGACTCACATGATCACAAGGTGACGTTTCACAACAGGCTGTTTGCAAGGTGAGAAGTAAGGAAGCCAGTCCAAGTCTCAAAACCTCAAAAGTAGGGAAGCTGACAATGAAGCCTTTAGTTTGTGACTGAAGGCCCGAGAGCCCCTGGCAAGCCACTGGTTTAAGTCCAAGAGTCCAAAAACCGAAGAACTTGGAGTCTGATGTTTGAGGGCATGAAACATCTAGCATGGGATACAGAAATACAGATGAAGGTTGGAGGACTCAGCGAGTCTGCTCTTTCCACTTTCTTCTGCCAGCTTTATTGTAGCTGTGCTGGCAGCTGATTAAATGGTGCCCACCCAGATTGAGTGTGGGTCTGTCTCTCCTGGTCTACTGACTCAGATGTTACTCTCCTTTGGCAACACCCTCACAGACACACCCAGGAACAATACTTTGCCTTCTTCAATCGAATCAAGTTGACACTCAGTATTAACCATCACAATGTGCATGCCACATCCACTGGCTGTGAGCCCAGTACAGCAACAGGACTTGCCCATGAACTGTAGTCCTTGTAGCTCTGCTTTTCCAGTTGATTTAGCACCCCAGAGCATTATATCCTGCCATGGTAAGGCTAAGCAGAGCTCAGATTTTGACTTCTGGGTTGGATGATTCCGCTAATGCTACAGCTGATTTACATGCTTCCTCTGTGGGCACTGGGTAAATTCTACCCTGTTTTTCTTTTTCCTGTCACAGAGCAGCACTGAGTTTCAATACAAAATCTTATAATCACTTTGCTCTTCCTCCCCAAAGTACATAGATTCTCTCTCTGTGCCATTAGACCACTGCCAGAGAATCGGGGAGGAGTGGTGTCAGCAATTCAAGAGAGTCTTTCTCTTCATTGCCTCTTTTTCTGATATGATATAAAAACCGGGTACTATGATCACTCGCTTAACTTTTTGTTCTTATGAAGATGCTTTCGTGTGTGGATAGTTGTTCAATTTGGTGTTCCTTCAGCGGGAAAAATTGCTAGAGGGTTCTATTCAGCCTTCTTGCTCTGTCCCCCCGCTTAGTTTAATTTTCTAAGTATTCAGATTTACTAGGCCAAGATAACTGTTAATCAAGTACAATGGTCTCTCAGGATCCATGAAAAATTGGTTTTAAGACCTTCTGGGTTACCAAAATCCAAGAATGCTCAATTCCCTGGTATAAAATAGTATAGTATCTGCATATAACCTACACACATTATTCTCTATACTTTAAATAATATCTAGATTACCTATAATAATTTATACAACATAAGTTGTATGTAAATAGTTGTTATAGTGTATTGTTTAGGGAATCATGACAAGAAAAATGTCAGTACATGTTCAATGCAGATGTAATGTTTCTCAAATATTTTCAATTTGCAGTTGATTTAATATATAGATGCAAAACCCAAGGCCAAATGTATATATTGTCTGCTAGGGCCCCTTTGGGACTTTATTCAATAAATGGAAAGAATGATCTTTTTGCGTTGAAAAACTTATATTTTAGTGATACTGAGAGCAATTGGAGTTGTTTTTTAGGTAAAGTAAAAAGTTTGGCTACTTCTCTTTTCTCCATTTAGTTTAATAAACTTTTGATTTGTTAAGCAGAATCGTTCTTTATCGTCAGAAAGTAACTGGTTTGGACTGTCATCAGTTTGAGTTATTGGGGTCTGCATTAATGATGTGTTACTGCATGTAATATGTTTAAGAGTAGGTGTCTTCATTTAGAAAATAGACTTTTCATAGGGGTTAAATAACCTTATTGATTTTTTGACACAAACCTTTTCAAATGCAAATGCTCCCTGTCTGGTGGTAGATAATTTTCAAGGCATTTGAGCAACACACAAAAAGAAAGTAAAATCTTAAACCCTAAATGTCAGCCAAGTGGTAAAAAGAATTCTGTTGAATGTATTCAGGGAGGAAATTTTGGTTTTTTTTTTTTTTTTTTTTTTTTTTTTTTGCCTGAGTTCTCCCTGCTATTGTGCTACTCTATATTCTGGGACTTGCCTCCTGGCAGATTGTTTCATTATCCAGCAGTATCATTAGTCTTTTTTATTAGCACCTTAAAAAATAAACAAACAACGATTTTGTTATGTTTGACACAAGTAGTGCATTTTAATTTTGTAGGCTTGTATTATTGCTCTGAAAGAAATCTGCAACAATTCAGATTGAAATATTGCATTCAATTCTTAACAATATGAAAACACTATTCAGATGTGTAGAAATATAATGGCATCTGTTATGCATATTAAATGAAGAAGCTATTTTTGTATCTTCCACATGGAGCTTTGGATTAACTAGGGAAGTTGGTATTAATTACTTCTGAAAAAGTAAAACTTGTCATTCAATTTTGTACTATTCATGAAATTGAGTCAACGCTTCATGAAATGTCCTCAGAATAATTTGATGAAGACTACACAAAAAGAATGCATATGGATCATTTTAATAATACATTTCAGAATTGGTAAGTAAAAGTAAAACTTATCTGAAAAAATCACATGATATATTTGCCAGTTTTTAAGCCAAAATTTTCTTAATATTTACATTCAGGAGCGCCAAACTTATTAATTACAACCAAAAAGAAAAAAAAAATAAATATAGCAAAAACTAACATTAGTTGCATGGCAATATTTGCTTTTATCCAACATACTCATATCTCTCATCTTACGGATTTCAAAGTTGCATATTTATTTACTTACCATGATGCAGGGTTTCCTAAATCTGTGCACATGTAAGAATCTTCTTAGAGCTTTTTTTAATGAGTGAGTTTTGAGGCCACATTCTAAATTCAATGCATCTTAGTCTTCAGAGCTAAAGCCCAAGAATCCATATATATTTTCTTTCTCCACCTGTAGATCTATGGCAATTATAAAGAAAGTCGACATTTAAAAAACCTTTTTATAATGTATATTTTTTAAAGTCTGTTTATTCTACAGCCTTTATACATTGTCTCAGATGTGAATTTCAGCCTCTGAAAAAAATAGAACAGAAATGCCAGGAAGTCATCTTGTTCCCGGATCAAAGTAAGGGTTGGGCTGCTATTTCACATGGCCCAATAACAAGATGCAGTTGAACTGGGGAGAAAGAGAGTTTTTATTTCTGCAGCCAGTTACGGGGAGAAGGCCTGGAAATTATCACCAGACCAACTCCCAAATTACAAAGTTTTCCAGAGCTTATATACCTTCTAAACTATATGTCTACATGTAAGTGGGCATTCATCTAAAGACACAAGTGATTAACTTCTTTTCATCTATAGCTAAGGTTTGAGTTTTGAAGACCTTCCTCTGGAGCCTCAGTACATTTACTTAATCTAAATGGGTCCAGGTACAGAGATGATTACCCTTACCTTGCCTCCTGCTAAATCATGGAAATTTGGGGAGTTACTTCAGACCCACAATAAACTTACTTGTGGAGTCCTGGGGAATTTCTTCTGACCCTCAATAAAACTTGTTTAATCATGCTTTAAGGTTCAGGAAAGGCCTAGGCAAAACTTAGTGGGCTTTTTTTTTTTTTTTTTACATTCCAGCTCCTGCATAAGGGCACTGACGCTTATGGCTTTTAATATTTAACTTAACCACTAAGTCAGTACTGAATGGGTAACTGGAAACATTTGTTATGGAGGCCTGCGTTAGTGAGACCTGGCCTGCCACAATCCCTACTGTCAATCTGTGCGTGATTTCTATCACGTTTGTATATTTATTTAGCACGAGAGTGTAGGGAGATGGGGCATCATAATCTTTCTGTCTACTTCCTGCTGAGAAAGGGTCGTCATTATGGGGCACCCAAACACAACACTGGAGTAGAAGAGGTCGATTTCTTCCTGGTAGTGCTTTCTGTTTTAGGGACTTAGAGGCAGCTCCTGCTGAAACATAAAAGTATGCAACAGCAACACATATACATAGGCTGCTGCTCTTTTCTTCTGAAGTTGAATTTGTCTAGTCTTTAGCTTGCAGGGCTCTAAGAAAGCACAGCTTAGGTTTCAATGATTTTCAGTTAGGAAAAATGGGAGAAAAGGAAAAGAAAAAGAAAAAAATGAACATATTATTTTGGAGAATTGCAGTCAGAAAAATTAGAAATTAATCCAAACGGTAGAAAATAATAAATGTTGAAAAATATCGGGCAAGACGAGAATTTAACAACAGGTGTACTATAGTTTTCAAAGCATATTTTTTCTCTCTCCAGTTTCCCATTTTTATTAAAAGACAAACGATGGTAAGATTGGTTGGCTTTATTATAGTTGGCCTACTTATTTGTATACAGTGCAGCAAGAATAATTATTTTTTCACATAGGCCTTTCAAATTGGTTTTGATGTAACTTTGTTTCATAGAAGGAATCTGAGATAAGACCTTTTTAAAGCCAAGCCCACTGATGGATTTGCAACACCAAATTCATATGAGTTGGGTGAATTCTTGTCCTCTTGAGGTTCCAAGATAACTTGTGATTCTGGGCCTTTCAGAAAGTGACATTCTTTACTTACCATAGATCAGAAACCCTGTACAGGGACTGTGTACACAAAATGTGAGGTCAGTTTTCCAGGAGCTTTATTAGCTTCATAAGTCAGGTTTGATTCCTTAAAGGAAAGCACATCATTACAGGCAAAACTTTGGTTAAAAAAAAAACAAAACAAAACAGTTTTTCCAATTGTGTTCTGTTTCAAAAGAAAACAGATTCTTATTGCACTTATGGAAATAATTATATTGCCATAAATTAAGAATACTCCAAATGCTAGACAAATCAGGAAGAGAGAAAAAATATGCTTCAAATTTTGTTCATAGGAGTATATTTTAATTAATTGTTAAAAGCTGTTAATAGCTCAAAAGAAAAGTTTCCTTGTCTCTGAAAAGCAGACAAAGGATTAGCAACATTGTAAGCAAAAAGTCAAAAAGATCACTTCCGTCTCCTATTAGTTCAGTTCATGTAGTTATTTCCTGTCCTGCTTGATATTGATGAACGTTTTAGCTCCTCAAGAGCCCTGAACGTTTTTTCCTCTATTCTGATGTCACAAATCTCTAAAGTTATCAGAAACCTGCATTCAAAAGCACCTGTTAGAGTTTTTTTTGTTTGTTTGTTTGAGACAGAGTCCCTCTCTGTCAGGCTGGAGTGCAGTGGAGCAATCTCAGCACATTGCAAGCTCGGCCTCCCAGGTTCATGCCATTCTCCTGCCTCAGCCTCCCGAGAAGCTGGGACTACAGGCTCCCGCCACTACGCCCAGCTAATTTTTTTGTATTTTTAGTAGAGATGGGGTTTCACCATGTTAGCCAGGACGGTCTCGATCTCCTGACCTCGTGATCCACCACCTCGGCCTCACAGAGTGCTGGGGTTACAGGCGTGAGCCACCGCGCTTGGCCATTAGAGTTTTGTAGCTGATTATAAAACCATCTTCTAAAGAGGACCAAAAGAAGACAACAATTGTTTATGGATGACAAAAGTTTTAGGGAAGCCATAGCTGAAGATACAATTGACAAGGAAATCTGTTACCTCTGTGGCACACAATGATTTAACAAAACAATTATAATTATTACTGATAATATATGCCAAGATATATCAGAATTATAGCATGTACAAATATAGCCCAAAGAAAGCCAAACACCATTTTATATTTGGTAATGCTTCCTGTATGGTTTTTGATACCAAATAAGTCAAATTTCACCTTTACATTAGTGTGCTTACTATTCATGTTAAACCCAATTCTTAATAAAACCTTGTAGACATATTTACCCAATTTTAATGTTTAACTATGAGGTAAGATTTTTATAGACCTTTTACAACACTTTACAATTTTTGTTAAAGAGCAGGTTAGTGCTCTAAGAGAAACACATTTTGCCTTTATTTTAATGATCAATTTCCATAAAAACTGGATGATACCATTTTAACTTTAGCTAAAAGTTTACACACAGAACTTCCTTTACAATCAACCTTCTACAACTTGCTTAAACCTTCAGCTTTATTTTATCCAACTTAAAACAATCCTTCAACCTTTTAATCTAAGTAAAAATCCACATTCCCATGCCTCCTTATAATCTTTTACCAAAAATATATTTTACTTTCTTTACACACCTTGCATGTGAAACTGTTTCTTCAATAGTCTTAAATACATGTTACAGTTTTAACTCTTAGCAAGCTTTAATTTTGGTGAAAACCTTGGTAAGTTTGGGATTTTAATTATGTACTAGGTGTGGTGTCTAGGACCTAGACAGAACTGCAGACAAGGTCTGACTTATTCCAGCATTTAACTCCATGTGTCCCAGGCTTTACCTAGCTGTAAAGCAGGCAAGTTGTATAGCTAAGAGTTATGGTGGCATTTCATAAAGCATTTAACAGGCCTAATCACCTTTAAATTGTACAACATTTCTTGGATAAATTCCCTTTCAGACATCCTTTCACAACTTACACAGGTAGGCTATGACATCCCTTAATTTTCTGACTTGTCCTAAACATCTCTCTTTTTAAGCAACCCATTATTTTACTTTAGGACAAGAATTTACCATAGAAGATTCTTTCTTATAAAAAATCTCTTTTCTTAAATACCTATTTGCATAGGTAGGGGCAAGGATAATTTCATATCTCCCCAGCCCTTATTTAGAATTTAACATTCCAAAATAAACTGAACAAGTTTTAAGTCAAAAAAACAGTTATGACCTATGGCATTTAACAAACTTAATATTTGACCTGCATAATTTAGATGAAATGCTTACATTTTTGAGGATATTTTTACTTTACCAATAATCTTTTTATAACTTTCTTTGTATGTCTCTTATTTCCTGGTTTCTTTTACCTTGCCTTATATATAACCTTTAAATAAGCTTTGAATTAGACAAAAATCTGTTGCCCTTTAAAAAGGAATCAATATTTAGGAAGAATGTTTTCCTACAATATATTTTTATTGGAAAATACCCAAATAATGAAATATCTGTTGTTTAATTTAATAATATAACTTTAAATTCTAAATGATGACAAGTTTGTTTATGAGTATTTATCCCATTACATTTATCTAATTATTTATTTTTTATCATTTACCTAGATTATTTATAAAAACTTCAATAGTCATCATTTAAATTGATGAAACCACCATTGCAAAATTTGAACTGAGACTGTGAAAATGATCTGACTTAACTGACTCCAACTTGCTTCTAACCTCCCAGCTACTTCTGTTCATTAACTTAGTTTATAGTTTAGCTTTGAAACACAGATAATAATAGTCCTTTCCCAGAACAAACTTCCTTCATGTCTGTGGACTAGACTGCCTAAGCCCACAACATTCGAAATTAGAGTATTTTACTAAATAATTCAAGATGTAGCTATCTTCATTAAACCAATATTAATGTTTTATTTAATAAATATTACACAAGCAAAGATCATTCTGTTTTGGGCTGAGTCATAGTTGTGTAGCCTCTATGCCAAAATTTTACACCTTATTTGGCATAGATAAGTATGAAATTGCTTGATCAAGAAATGCAAACAAAAATGTATGCTGGCAACTCTTAAGACACTTCTAATATTACTTTACCAATAATTTTAAAGTTCGTTTATTTATTAAAGATTTTACTTAAGTCACATAAAGTTTAAAAACGCTTGACTAGTCTTTCCTTTATCTGTTAAAATATTTAAATGCTTTTATTTTTCTTTGAGCCAGTTAATTAGAACTCCTTTATATATTTCCAGTGGTGAAACATGGTCTACACAAGACATAAATACATAGATTTATTAGGCATGCCAATAGAAGTACATTTTACAGATTCATAAGACCTTCTTTTTCCTATATTAGACTTGCAAACTCTTGATAACCTGGTTTATTACTCTGGCAGTTGTCAACTAAATAGCCCTAAATTTGCATATTGAAGGAAACAACTCTTAGGTGAAAAATCAGGTGGCAAGATTTACATCTCAATGTACACAGAGAAAGTCTGGTGGTGCTAAAGGGAGATTAAAGATGGATGCCAAGTCACACATAAAATTATAGAAATGTATCACAAGACTGTATGAAGAGACTAATTTTATTTAGATATTGACTACCTATCTTTTGATTAGATCTTTGAGCTCTGGGCAGAGCCCATGCTGAATCCTGGGTTTTCAAAAACGAAGAATTATTATGAGGCTAGACCATGTGATGCTTTTACAGGGCACTTGAATATTTTTTTCCAAACAAAGACTTTCTAAGTGCCTAAATTATACTTTTTTCATAGAAACCCTAGAGTAGCTTCTGTTGCAATAGCTATTAACGAAGAGAACATAATTCAGTCAACTGAGAAGAAAAAAAAAATTTTGCTCCAAAAGACAAAGTCCTAGTAGAGAAATAAATAAACAAACAAATAAAAAAAATGAAGGTTTTTATCATTCTCAGCAAACTATCGCAAGAACAGAAAACCAAACACCGCATGTTCTCACTCATAGGTGGGAACTGAACAATGAGATCACTTGGACTCAGGAAGGGGAATATCACACACCGGGGCCTATCATGGGGAGGGGGGAGGGGGAGGGGGGAGGGATTGCATTGGGAGTTATACCTGATGTAAATGACGAGTTGATGGGTGCTGACGAGTTGATGGGTGCAGCACACCAACATGGCACAAGTATACATATGTAACAAACCTGCACGTTATGCATATGTACCCTAGAACTTAAAGTATAATAATAATAAAAAAATAAAGATATATATATACACACACAAATATACATACACACACAAATATATGTAAATATATACACACACATATATATGCATATCTCATATGTAAATGTAAGTGTGTATTACACCTACACACATATCTTTTGCAAATTTAAAGTTTTATACAAATTTAACTCTATGAATTTTTCCAGCACCACTAGATAATTCATACATGCTGATGTCTTCCACTTTAGGCAACAGGCTTTTTAAACAATGTGTCATTATAACCATACATGCATGACAGTGCATGACAGTGCCATAGTGTAGCTAAATGTGTCTTACAGATAGATATCCTTCAAGTATATAGCAATTATCCTCTGAATAATAAACATACATTTATAAAAAAAAAAGAAGGTTTTTAAAATACAAACATGCACACATACATACACACATCTTGCATGTTAGCTTTTAATTAAATTCACTTTTAACCAATGAGTTCTTTAATAAAAAAGTTTTTCTTTCCCAGTAACCTCTCAGCAGGAATTGACCCGGTACCTTTCATTTTCAAGTTTATATGGCACCAAAAGAATGAGACAGATACACAAACAAGTGGAGACAAATTTTGGATGACACAAGGGGAAGTGCACTCAGGCAAAACAGACTCAAAACCTGATCTCAACCAAAATGCAAAGCGGGTGTATGAGCAAGTCCTACTGCTTCTCTTGGCAGTATGGGACAAATAGCTTAATAAGCTCAGATAGGAAGACAATAGGCTCCTGGCATACCACACAATTAACTCACCCTTGGAGCGCATCTGCTCCTGATTTCCGTTCTTCCTCAGCAGTGAAAAGGATGTGCAATTTTGAACAAGAGACAGCCCTCGGGAGGGTTCCGGGAAAATCCCACCCAGCAGCTGCTGGGATCCTCCTGAAAACTATCTCATTGCAAGCCACTGGCCACTGAACACACACCGTCCCCATCTCTCCTGGCTGTCTTGTCAAATTTTGTTCTCAGACCAAACTGAGGGTTGGGCTATTTCACATGGCCCAATAACCAGATCCAGATGAACTGGGGAGAGAGTTTTTATTTCTGAAACCGGTTATAGGGAGAAGGCCTGGAAATTATCACCAGACCAACTCTAAAATTACAAAGTTTTCCAGAGCTTGTAAGCTATACGTCTGTGTGTAAGTGGGCATTCCTCTAAAGACATAAGTGATTAACTTCTTTAAACTATAGCTAAGGTCTGAGTTTTGGAGACCTTCCTCTGGAGCCTCAGTTCATTTACTTAATCTAAATGGGTCCAGGTGCTGGGGTGATTACCCTTATCTTGTCTCCTGCTAAACCATGGAGGTTTGGGGAGTTACTTCAGACCCACAATAACCTTGTTTGTGGAGGCCTGGGGAGTTTTTTCTGAACCCCAGTAAAACTTGTTTAATCATGCTTTAAGGTTCAGGAAAGGCCTAGGCAAAACTGTTGGTGGGCTTTTTTTTTTTTTTTTTTTTTTTTTTTTTTTTTTTTTTAACATTCCAGGCCCTGCATAAGGGCACTGGCTCTTACAGCTTTTAATATTTAACTTGACCACTCAATCAGTACTGAAACATTTGTTATGGAGGCCTGCGTTAATGAGACTTGGCCTGCCACACTCTTGCATCTCAGAAATTATCTGTTAAAAAAATCAGAAATCGAAGGCAAAATAAATGACCAAACTGAAATAAAATATACTATACATTCTTATAGACCTGTCTTACATACTTCACCACTAGCTGAGGTGCCATCAGAATCTGATTGCAAAAGAACTCTTACTTAGGAGCCAAGTTCCTGGAATTAAAAATAGAAATAACTCTTAGCCTCTCCAACTCTGGACCAAGCCATGCTTTAAAAAGCACTACATGTAATCTAAACACTGAATGAAAGTAAGGGTACATCTTCAAGTAGCTCTCTTTCTGGAACAATATTTCATCGACAACAAATTAAGCTCTAGGGCTCCTCCCAAAATGAAAGCAAGTCACCATAAAATTTTTGAAACTAGCTTGAGAGTCAGATAAAAAAAAGTAGGAGGCAAAGTAGTCTCTTGTGAGTTCTGGTCTTAGAAGTTAATTACAAGTACACAGGAAAAAATACTGTATTTTAAACATTATGTACAAACGAAAGTTCAAAAAAGGCATTTGATGGGGTACTAAAAATCTGTAATAAATATACATTGTCTTATAAATAGTTTTAGAAAAACAGCATTTCTATATGGAGAGAAAGAAAGCTATTTATATATTCTCAAATATAAACACAAGTGATTGAAGACCTAAATGTAAAAGGTACAAGTATAAAATAAAAGATAAAAAAGAAAAAAAATCTGTGTTTTTGGAGTAGGAAAATACTTCTGCAACAATGGGAAAAAGAAAACATCATTAGGCCAAACGAAACAAAACAAAATACATAAATATGACTATAAAAATTTATTATTAAAAATTATATATAGATTTCAACTTCATTTTAGTTTCAGTGAAGTTGCTCTCAGGCACACCCCTACTTAGATTTGTAGCTAGCTCAACTGGTTTGCATGAAAACTGAAATTGAGTTTGGAATCAGAGGTGAATGAGCTAATGATTAGATGGAAGGAGAAAATGGGTGTATGAAAAGATGGTGGGGGAGGGAGAGACAGAAAAAATTTTACAAATGGTGATGTAAAGTATTCAGTTTCAGATTTTCTTCTTTTTATTGCTGATATGCACAGACTCCTTCACTCCCCTCCCCTGTTCCCTTTCAATCTTCTATTCCATAACAATACCACTATATACAATGGCTATGTGTGAATATGTGACAAGAATGGACAGGAATATTCTAAGTGCACCACGAGCAGGTTATTTGAGAGGATGCAGGGTTCTTGACTATATGTGGGATAGAATTTCAAGCTTGTATAAGTGAATATTAAATATACAGCATCACTTCCATCTGACAAACTCTTAAATGTGATACAAATAAGGCCAATCAGATTCTTTCTCCCTGGATTTTGAATCTTGAGAGTGCAGTCACATAGAGGTGAAAAATGTTTACTGCTTATTCATCTCAACAATGATTTCTCAATGAGACTTCCCATTATATCTTTTTCCCTAAATCTCCCGTCTTGCCTCAGTTCTGGGCTTTCCAAGTTTATATTGCTGTCATGAGTTTTAATCAATATACACTTTGAAACTGCCTGTTCCCTATACCACAAGATTGTGAGGTGGGAATCACATAATTTTTATTACCAGTATTCCAATCAACCTGTAGCTTCTTTATGCTCATGTTAAAGTACTATCATGATGTCTGGGGCATCCAGTTGTATAGCTCTTTTACTCCTCCTTATCGATGACTTATGAAAACCTTGAAGTCACTCCTTAATAATCGTCAATGTTATTGGTAACAACTCACAATTTTGCCTCTCTGCTGTAATCCCTGATACCATACCTGGTGACTTCTATGTTCACGTGTACAATAAGTAGCTTTCAGTTTTCTTTTTCATGCCACTTCAGCCACTCCCTTTCACATCTTGAATCTTGCCTTCGCACATAATTGTGCTTTTTCTGAAATACTGACTTTGAATAGTGTGCTTTCCAACAAATTATTTTATTTCTCTCTTCTCTACCCCACTACATATGCTTTATGCCTCATTGAATATGTCAGTACCTTTGACATCATTTTCTCCAACTTTATTAGACATCATGGATGTATTTCCTTTACTATCTAATATGATTCTCCATTACATATCATTTCCTTTTCTTACCATCACACTTAATTCTCTTGATCACTTGTCCTGCTTTTTCATCTCTTCTGTATATCACCAGCCTTGAATCAATTGAACCTTCTTCTATGACTACTATGCTTGAATAGCTACTGCAACAGAATAGACAAAAACTGCAATAAATCATTGTGGATTAGTCCCACCGTGAGTTGATGGCATGTAATCTCACCTGTATCATTATTTTTAAACATTATATTTGTCTCTGAACTGTTTTCAACTGTATTTCCCTTTTCTCCATAACCCTAGCCTTCTCCAAAACCTTACTCTGATAACAAAAGTATTCCCATCTTTTCAGCCTCTTACTTTACCTCATCTTTAGCCTATAGACATGGTTGTCTCTTCCATTATAAGGAGACCCTCTCTGTGCCTAGTTTGCATCTACTTCTAGCTAAAAACACATCTCTCCTCCTTGTTTCACATACTCATCCTATGCTTATCTTTCTTCAAAATGAAAAGGCAATCACATACTCTTGCTCAATAAGCCAAAAAAATTTATCCAACTTTCATTAGTCTCCAGAGATCATACTTTACTTTATTTGCTTGTTATTTTCCTCTCAGAAATCAGTTAAAACTACCTCATTACTCCAGCTTTTTTTCTTTATTTAGATTAGTATGGTACTGGTTTCTTACAGGACAGTGGTTCTCAACCAAGAATACTAAATCAGAATTTGTAGTGGTGATTCCCAAATATGTGTGAACTTAAAGTGTACCCAGGAAATACTGATATGCATCTCTGTTTTTTTTTTAAGAGTAGAAAGCTTTAAAAGTTACCCAACTGCTTCATAAGAAAAAATTCAATTATATGTTTATTTTAAATTATATTTTGTATTGAGAGATCACCGGAGGGAAATGGTAAAGAATTTCATTTATGGTCACCTGCAGTTTCCTCAACCTTGTATGTTGGTATCACTCATTCACTTGAAAGCGAGAGAGGATGGCATGGGCTTCAGATTCAGACAGACTTGAGAACACATCCTACTTTAGCTATTTGCCACTGCAAACATTACTCAGCCATCCTGAGTCTGTTTGGTTTTTTTTTTTTTTTCATGTTTAAAATGTGAAAGTAGCAGTATCTAACCCATTGAGATGTTGTAAAGATTAAATGAAACAATATGTGTAAAGAATTTAGCTGTCCTTATCCCTTTATAATTGCTCAAAACAAAAAAAAAATTAACTACCTATTGTCTTGTTCATACTACACATACTAGACCCTTGTAAAGTCCTCTTGTTCCTCATGTTTGTATCTGGAAAAATAGTTACTATCATTTATTTAGCATGTCACAGTTTACTAATTTTTAAACTTATGTTATTAGAATCACTTTTACAAAAATTTCATGAGTTGGGCATAGCCACAAATGGACAATTCGGCTCACATAGGAAACCTGAAGTTAAGATAATGTCGTTTTTATATGAATTTTCCTGATGATCAGTAATGTTGAGTGGTATTTTTATGTACCTGTTGGCCATATTTATGTCTTTTGAGAAATATCTATTCATGTCTTTTGCCTATTTTTTAATCAGATTTTTGTTTTCTTGCTATTGAGTTGTTTGAGTTTCAAAATTATGACTATGTGAAGTAATGCATATGTTAATTAGCTAGATTTAGTGATTCCACAATGTATACATACTGCAAAACCTCATGTTGTACTTGATAAATATATACAATTTTGTATGTCAAGATTTAAACATTTGATTTAATTAAAAATTAAATTAGAGAATGTTCAGAGCACTTTGATAAAGTAGAGTTGAAAAGTGAAAAAGAAGTTTGAAAAATAATCTGCTTGTAATTTGAAATCATATTGAAATTTACAACCCTGGTTAGTGTTGATGTTTATGTATGTAGTCATTTTGTTTGAGTTAACTCCAGAGTCATAACCAGACTAGACAAAATTACATAAAATTGTTATCAAACTTATCTAAATCCCTAAGTTTCATTTTGAAATGTATATGTGTTTATGGGACTTTTCTCTAAAAATTTTTGTCTATTGACACAATAGTAGCATATCTATCAATGGAATAAATATTATGATATATAATACAAGTTGACAAATGGGCATCTCACCTACATCTTTCTAGTTATTTACATTATTTGTTTCATATTTTAGCTGATCTTCTTCTTTCAAAAATAAATCCCGATACTTGTAGTTCATAATCAGTATGGCTTTTTTTTGCTGGCTTTTTTTTTTTTCTTTTCTTTTCTTTTTTCCAATAGGTGTTTATTTATTTTTACCCAGCTGAGGTATGATTTCTATGGAAAAGCTGCTGGACACAGTTCTCCTACAGGCTTCATATTTTCTCCCTCTCCTTTGTATTTCATCCAAAGCCAATTTTGTATAATCTGCCTGCTGCTGCTCTAGAAGTGACATCTGTTCAAATTTACACTCTTTATCATGGGTAACATGTTGTTTGTGTTTCTGTTTACCTCAAGCCTAGTTCCAACTGTTTCTTGCTGATAATTTGTGATTTCTTCTTTCAGTCTATCACAGATTTCTAGGCATTGTGCTTGTTTATGCAACCCGACTCATATCCCTTATTTTTCTTTTTTGTCAGTTGTGCTACCTGTGTTTATACTTTGAAGAAAACTGGATGGAACTTATATGTAAGGAATATATAGACTGGGAAATTGGATGGAAACAAGAATAATTTTCCTGCTTGCTCACCTTCAGATCCCACAAACATATTCTCCAGTAATTAGGCACCCTGATCTCCATGAAATCCAGCAAACATACATCAAAACATACATCAAACATACATACATAATGCCTTTGCAATGTTTATGGGGAGAAATATATAGGTAATCATGTTCAAGTTCAGTTTTTTTTTTAAAGGCTTGTGGCAAAGGTTGAAAGTGAGAGGTATAAAATGAACTCATAGAAACAGAGAGTAGAATGATGTTACAGAGCTTAGGGGTTGGGGATATGGGAAGATAATAGTCAAAGGGCACAAATTAACAGACAGGAGGAATATGCTTTTGTGCTTTGTTGGGTTCTATTTCTCAGTGTGATGAACATAGTTTTGTATTTTTTTTTTTTATTTAGGGGGTACAGGTACATTTTTGTTACATGGATATATTGTGTAGTGGTGAAGTCTGGGCTTTTGGTGTAACCATCATGCAAATAGTGTACATTCTACCCAACAGGTAATTTCTCTTTCCTCACCTCCCTCCTTTCCTCCCTCTTATTGGAGTCTCCAATGTCTGTTTTTCTACCCTATGTGTCAATATGTATGCATTTTTTAGCTCCAATTTATTAGTGAGAACGTGTGGTTCTTCACTTTCTTTTTCTGATTCATGTCATTTAGGAAAATGACCTCCCAAACAAACCATGTTGCTGCAAAAGATATGATTTCATTCATTTTTATGGCTGCATGTATTACATGGTGGTTGTTCATGTGTGTGTGTGTGTGTGTGTGTGTGTGTGCAGATAGGTAGGTAGATAGATAGATAGATAGATAGATAGATAGATAGATAGATAGATAGATAGATAGATAGATACTGCATTTTCTTTAACCAATCTTACATTGATGGACACTTAGGTTGATTCCATGACTTTGCTATTGTGAATAGTGCTGCAATAAACATACAGCTGCAAGTCTTTTTGATATAATAATTTCTTTTCCTTTTAGTAAATACTGAGTAGTGGGATTGCTGGATTGAATGGTAATTCTATTTTTAATTATCTGAGAAATTTCCATACTGTTTTCCATAGAGGTTGTACCAATTTTAATTCCCATCAACAGTGTATAAGCCTACCCTTTTTTCTGCATCCTTGCCAACATCTGTCACTTTTTCTTTTTCATAGTTGCCATTTTTACTGGTGTAAGATGACATCTCATTGTGGTTTTAACTTGCATTTATCTGATAATCTTGATGTTGAATATTTTTGCATGTTTGTTGGCTACTTGCATGCCTTCCTTTGATTAAAGTCTGTTCATGTCCTTTGTTCACTTTTTAATGGGGTTATTTGTTTTATTCTTGTTGAGTTGTTTGAATTTCTTGTAGACTCTTGATACTAGCACTTTGTCAGATGCATAGTTTGCAAATATTTGCATATAGTGAAAAATAGAGTATTATGCATTTCAAAATTGCGAAGAGATTAAATTTCGTATGTTTCCAGCATAAAAAATTAAGTATTTGAGGGGATGGGTAAGATATCTATCTTGATTTAATTATTCCACACTGTATTCATAAACTATAACAACACTTTGTACCTCATAAATTTGTATAATTATGAATTTTCAATACAAATAATGTGTCTCCATGGTGAAAATGTGAAGTTGTCATTTTAACACACATATTTTCTGCAATTTGATCTAAGCTAATTAATTTCAAGAAAATTCTCTCAAACTGAGTCTAAAAATAGTGGTGAAAAAAGAGTAGACATTCTAATTCCCCATATATTGCAATAATGAAGAGAAATTAAACTAATATAGAAGGCAACAGAAAGGCAAATTATTTAAACCCTACAAGGTGAATTTATCTTGAATACTGATATAAACAATTGTTTAGGAATAGGAAAAAGGCACTATGGATTAATAAGATCACATGTAAGATCAATTAATTACTGTTAGACTATTAGTGCATGAAAAAATATTAAATAGAAGTAGAAATAAAAGGTAAATGCACATAAAAGAAGGGATAGGTCTGAGCAGTAAAGAACAGCAGGATGAAGCAGGTCAGTGAATAGTATGGATGACAAATGAACAGGGTCAAAGATGCTGGTTTATTTCTCAAAAGTCCTAAATGATTATTGAGTACCTCTTATAATAATTGCAGAAAATATTATGAGATCTATGTTTATTCACTGACATAACTTTTCCTCAGGAACAAAACCTACCAACAAAAAAGTATTGAGTAATATTTATTTACTGTAATTAACTCCAAATGTCGGGGAACATTTACATTCTCTATGCATTTGTTTTTTTACCAAGATTCCACAAGTAGGTATCTATTTCACTGGTTGTTTATGTAGAATTGAAGAACAGACACCTTTCTATACTATGTCATAATTGTAAATGCATACTTTTTTTTTATTGTGGGGATTACAAAAGGTAGATGAGAAAGAAGAAAGTGTCTTTGAATTCCCAAAGCTGTATTATTTCCTTCTTTTTGCAATCCTTCTCCTATGTGAAGGCCTATCTAATTTACTTTCCCACTTATGCAGTCAGGGTGAAGTACTGATAGTATGACAACCCTATCAGCAATGGCAATGAACAATCATGACATTCAGAATAATTTCACTAGTGGTGGGAACACCTGTGCTGATTTTTTTCAGCTACTGCATTAGTCAAATATTCCCTTATTGAAGAACTTTGCAATATAAAGGATTTCAAAATCTGGTCCTCTCTAATTACTTGAGAAGTATGAAGATCAGTAACCTAGATTTTTAAATTATATCACCCTCAAGACAGGTAGGTTAATGAAAAGAGAAACCAGGTTTCAGTGGTCAAATGTTTAACTCAAGTACAGGTTAAGTGAAAATTAATGCCTAAGGTAGATACATGTTTTGAGCAGAAAAGTTATAATGAGTATGATTGATTTTTATAAATCCTCAGCATATGTCATTATATTTCTGTTAAAAACATAAATTCTGAATACCTCCTGCAGTAAATCAGCCACTGTTCGAGACAGTGGGAGGTGGAAGAGAAGTAATTACACTTGAAGTGTTTTGCAAAGGCATTTTTAACAATATTTTGACCTAACGAATTGCTTCATCATTAAGGATTTTAGCAAGTAAAAACCCTTGCTAAATGTCTGAAATTTTTCCTCCACTGGATGATTAAGCAATATGTACAAAATTTTATTATTCACCTTTCATGTGTTAGAGGCTTAGGATATGTACTCAAATGTCTGCATGATCAAAGAAGACCATTCTCTTTTTAAGTTCTTATTAAATAAGTTTACATTTTTTAAAAATGTGGCATCTTGGACAATGATCTTCCCAGCTTAGTGTTCTCCAAGAGGGACTTATTGTCTTTGTTTGTTTAGGTTTTTCTTTACAGAACATAATTACTGTGCACAGTGTGAACTTCAAAAGGTGTTTTTGTAAAGTCCTGTTCCTGTCTTTAAAAAACTATGCTGTATTTTAGTTCAAATACTTTCACTTGCAATTGCTTGTTTTAGTTTTAGCATTTACATATTTTAGAGCAGTGATTTAATAGAAACAAGTCATTGTGTTATACAAACAAATTATTTTAATAAGTTACACCGAACTTTCTGGATCACATTGTTAATGACTATGGTGAATTGAAAAATTATTCACATAATGCATACCAAATAAAAATTTCTATGTAGGTATCACTTTAACTTTACAAAAAAAATGGTTTGAGTTGTTCAGTTACACCAAATACTCACAAAGACTATTAACATATTAATGGCAATACAGAGTTAATATAGATTCATCTAGATTCTAGAAAATTTTATTTTTTCCACATGTTCAACTAGGCTTTTATTTTGTCTTGCTCAGTTTTGTTGGTGAATAGTGTTCTGTTCATATGCAGCTTCAGTTCTTTCTCAAGAAGAAAAAAATTGCATACAGTGCTTGCAACCTGATTTCTTTGGCACAGGCTATTTTGCAGGTTAAACAACTTTTTGATGTAAAAATGTAATCTCTTCAATTCAGTTCAAGAGTAATAATTGTAGATATACTTATGTCACTTTGGTTGTTGAAGCATTACTTCTTTCTTCACTTGAAATAATGAGGCATTTTTTACATACTACCAACCATGACATTGAAAGGCAGGTCTATAATACCATTATGTATTCTTTGAGAAGAGTAGTAAAATAAATTGAACAAAATGGTAATATTACCTTTTGAAGAAATTTCCATCTACTGTAGACTAATGTATGCTTCTGGAGTAACTATATATTATAAACCTAACCCTTTAAAAATGTATTGAAAGTATAGCAAATACGGGTCATTAAGATATATTATTCAGTGCACAAAATATATCTCACTTAAATTCTAATGCTTGTACAATAAGCAATGTGGACTAAGGAAATGCTTGCCCAAAATAAGACTCCTTGGGTTGGGTGCAGTAGCTCATGCCTATAATCCCACCATTTTGCGAGGCCAAGGCAGGAAGATTGAGGCTAAGAATTCAAGACTAGTCTGTGTAACATAGCAAAACCCCATCTCTACAAAAAAAAAATTAAAAAATTAGTTAGGTGTGGTGGTGTGTTCCTGTAGTCCTAGATACTCGGGAAGCTGAGGCAGTAGAATCCCCTGAGGCCAGGAGTAAAAGGTTAAGCTAAGACTAAGTGAGCTAAGACTAAGTGACTAAGACTAAGTGAGCTAAGACTAAGTGAGCTAAGACTGCACCACTGCACTCAAGCCTGCGTAACAGAGCAAGACCCTGTCTCAAAAAATCCCTATTTACATTTTTTGGCATTTATTTTATGGAATTTGTTAAAATTGAATACATTCATTGGTATCTTTTATTAAAATTCAAAATCTTAGTCAATGAAGAAGGTATGATTGTATCAGTAATATTTTAAAAATAGTTCATGTATATTGTTCTTTTAATAAGTAAATATTAGGATAATTGGAAATTTAATGTTGCTTAAATATTACATTTGTATTTAGAAATTCTTAATTTCTTATTTTTTTCTAACATTGCTCTTAGTCCACACATACAATATAGTCACATTTTGTGTTATTTGTGGTTTTTGAAAGCACAACTACACTGCAGTGTAGCATTACCTTAGACTTAAAGGGCATTTGACAAACTGCCTAAATGTGAAATTGCTTTTTAATATGTTTATCACATTTTAATATTAAAATAAGTGTATTTCCTAATACGTTGATAAAACTTTAGTAAGAAGTGTAACATTTGACCACTCTCAATAATTACAGAACAATGAAATTGCCCCAAAGTATAGGAAATATAAGTTTATTCAGGCTTCCCAACAGTCCAAAGAACTGGTGCTATGTACTGGGCAGATACTAAGTCTATTGTTTCTGTTTTCCCTTATCTGACACAGTCATGGCACATTGTGAATTTATGATATTTTGTTGTTTTTTTAATGAATTATTTATAGTGAAGTATAGAAATGTCATCTACAAAATTTAATTATGTTAACACAGTGCATGTTGTTAAATAATTCGTCAAATATTGAGGGCTACTGATATGGTTTGGCTTTTTTTCCCTGCCCAAATCTCATGACAAATTGTAATCCCCAGTGTTGGAGGAGGGGCCTTGTAGAAGGTGATTTGATCATGGGGGCAGTTTCTTATGGTTTAACACCATGACCCTCGGTGCTGTCATCATGATGGTGAGTGCTCCCGAGATGTGGTTGCTTAAAAGTGTGTAGTACCTTCCTCCTCTCTCTCTTGCTCCTGCTCCGGCCTTGTAATATGTGCCTGCTTCTCCACCTTCTGCCATGATTGTAAGTTTCCTGAGGCCTCCCCTGACGCAGAAACTTGAACAGCTTGCAGAACCATGAGTCCATTAAATCTCTTTACTTTATAAATTACCCATCTCAAATAGTTATTTATAGCAATGAGAGAATGAACTAATACAGAAAATTGGTACCAAGAGTGGGGTATTGCTATAAAGATGACTGAAAATGTGAAAGTGATTTTGGAACTGGGTAACAGGCAGAAGTTGGAACAGTTTGGATGGCTCAGAAAACAAGAGGAAGATGACAAAAAATGTGGAATGTCCTAGAGATTTGTTGAATGGTTGTGACCAAAATGCTGATAGTGATATGAACAGTGAAGTCCAGACTGAGGAGGTCTCAGATGGAAATGAGAAACTTATTGGGAACTGGAGCAAAGTTCACTCTTGCTATGCTTTAACACATTGACTGGCAGCATTGTGCCCCTGCCCTAGGAATCTGTGGAGCTTTGAACTTAAGACAGATGATGTAGGGTATCTGGCAGAAAAAAAATTATAAGCAGCAAAACTTTCAAGATATGACCTGGCTGCTTCTAACAATGTTTGATCATATGCATGATCAAAGAGTATCTGAAACTGGAACTTATATTTAAAAGGGAAACAGAACATAAAAGTTTAGAAAACATGCAGCTAGGCCATGCAGTAGAGAATAAAAACCCATTTTCCTGGGAGAAATTCAAGCCGGCTGCAGAAACTTGCAGAAACAAGTAAAAAGGACCTGAATGTTAATAGCCAAGACAACGAGGAAACTGCATAGAAGTCTAACTTAAAATCTATTTTCTCTGATATAACTACAGGTGCACCTGCTCTTTTTTGATTGCCATTTACACAAAATCTCTTTCTCTCTTCTCTTTACTTTAGGCCAACATGTGTCCTTAAAGCTAAAGTGAGTTTCTTCTGGCTTGCGTGTAAACTAGAGTTTCTTTAAACCCATTCAGCCATTCTATATCTTTTTTTATTGGGGCATTTAATCAAATTGTATTTAAGGTAATCATCTATGTAGAATAATTAACTGTTGCCTTTTTTAATGTTAGCCTTATAATTCTTTTGTCAGTCCTTTCCCCTCGTGCTGTCTTTCTTTGTGTTTTGTCAAATTTTTGGATTGATATGTTTGATTCTTTTCTTTTTTTCCTTTGTGTAACTTCAATAGTTTTTCTTTGTGTGTGTGTGTTTGTGTGTCTGTGTGTGGTTACCAAGGAGCTTATATAACGTATCTCACACAGTAAGCACTCACTTAACATCATAGATAGTTCTTCGGAAATTGAAACTTTAAGTGAAATGACAAATAATAAAATCATCTTTTCTTCATCAACATTATAATGAGATGAGTGAGCAATATAATATTGTTTCAGAACCTGCTCTAGTCAATGTGCTTAAAGTGGCAGTTTTCAGAAACGTATCTAAAATGTTAAGTGAGGACTCACTATAGTTATAACATTCTATTTTAAGCTAATAGCAATTTAACTTTAATCACATACGAAAGCATTATGCTTTTAATGCTCCCTCCAACACAGTTATGCTATTGCTGTTATAATTTATATGCATTTACAGTGTTTCTTTAATATAGTTTTATTTATATTTTCATACTTTTGTTTTGTAACTTTTTTTGCTAGAATTAAAAATGATTTAACCCCAATACAGCAAGGCAATATTCTTTATTTTTCTGTATAATTATCTTCAGCAATGTGTTTCATCCTTTTCTATGCTGTTGTGTTGGCATTTCAATTCCTTACATTGCAACCTGAAGAACTTCCTTTGACATTTCTTGTGAGGCAAGTCTACTGGCGATTAACTACCTGAGTTTCTTTTTGGGAAAGTTTTTATATTTTCTTCTTTCTTGAAGTATAGTATAGTATTCTTAATTGATAGTTTTTTTTTTTCTTTCTGCACTTTGAATATATAAATATAATCCAACTCCACTCTAGCCTGCAAGGTATTTGCTGAAAAATCTCCTTCATTTTGAGAAGTTGTGACAGTTATTGAATTCTTAATTAATATATAGTTTTTTTCCCCCCCACACTTTCAAAATGTTACTTCATTGTTGTCCCAGGCATTCTGCCTTGAAGGTTTCTAATGAAAAATTACTGATCATACTGAAGTTGTTCTGTATGTAACAAGTTGCTTTTCTTTTGCTGTTTTCAAGATTCTCTGTGTCTTCAGCTTTCAAGAGTCTGATTTTAGGGTGTCTTGGTGTGAAACTCTTTGCATTTATCCTACTTAGAATTCTTTGAGCTTCTTAAATTTGTGGATTCATATCTTTCATCCAGTTTGGGAAGTTTTCATTTATTGTTTCTTCAAATGTTTGTTATGACTATTTTGTCTTTGTTAATATTCTGTGAGTTACAAAATGCATATGTTATTCTGCTTGGTAGCCTCTCTTCACCTTTATTCATTCTTTTCTTCTTTGCTCCTCAGACTTGATGCTTTTATTTATATTATCTTCAGGTTCACCAATTATTTCTTCTGTCTGTTTAAATTTACTGGTGAATGTTTTCAGTGAATTCTCTATGTCAATTATTATACTTTCCATTCCTGGAGTTTGTTTATATTCTCTGTATCTTTATTAATATTATTATTTTGTTCATGCATTATTTTCCTGATTTTTTAAGCTATTGATTCTATTTTCTTTAACTCTTTAAACATGTTTAAACGCACTGTTTTAAAGTATTTTTCTAATAGACCTAATGTCTCCACTTCTTCAGGGATTGTTTCTGTCCATTTTGTTTCTTTGAATGCATCAAACTTTCCTGTTTCATTTATGCCTTATGATTTCTTTTCTCTTGGAAGCTGGACATTTGAATATCTTAACATAGTAACTATAAAAATCTGATTTTCTCACTTCACATTGCTTTTCTGGTTTTGTTACTGTTGATTAATTGTTTAAAAAAAGACTACAGTAGTCCATTTTCAGTGACTCAAATTATTTTTATAAAGATTCCATTCTTTTTTTATGTGGTCACTGAAGGCTCTGCTCCTTATCTTATATTCAGCTTCTATAATATTTTTGACAGAGACTTATTTGAATGCCACACATATTGTGAAGCTTATTCTTAGTTAATTCAATATCTGCTTGGTTGCTATAAACACTTACATGTGTTTTCCGAGTCTGACAAAGTTGATTCTGACAGTTTCTCCTTGTTTCAATGTTTCTGTGGGATGACAAGAAACATTATTGCTAGTGATTCCATCTTGTTGACATCATATACCTCTTTATTTTCTTGATTAGTCTCTATGAAGATTTATTAATTGTGTTGACTTTTCCTAATAACCACATTTGGTTTCATTTTGTTTTTTACTTTTTAAAATTTTTTTCTGGGTACATATTAAGTATGTATATTATTGGAATACATGAGACATTTTGATACCGGCATGCCATGTGAAATAAGCACATCATGGAAAATGAGATATCCATCACCTCAAGCATTTATGCTTTGAGTTACAAATAATGCAGTTATATTTTTTAAATTATTTTAAAATACAGAATTAACTTATTATTTTTTCCAACATTTATTTTAACTTCAGAGGTACATGTGTGGAATGTGCATGTTTGTTGCACAGGAAAACATGTGCCATGGTGGTTTGCTGCATAGATCATCCCTTTACCTAGGTAGTAAACCCAGCATCCATTGGCTACTCTTCATGATGCTCTTCCTTTCCCCATCCCACCAACAGGCCCCAGGATGTGTTGTTTCCCCCTTTGTGTCCATGTGTTCTCATCATTCAACTCCCACTAATAAGTGAGAACATGTGGTCTCTGGTTTTCTGTTCCTCTGTTAGTTTGCTGAAGATAATGACTTCCAGTTCCATCCATGTCTCTGCATAGAACATGATCTTTTTATGGCTGCATAATATTCCATGGTGTATATGTACCATATTTTCTTTATCTGGTATATCATTGATGGGCATTTGGGTTGATTTCATGTCTTTGCTATTGTGAATAGTACTGTACTGAACATACATGTGCATGTATCTTTATACTAGAATGACTTATATTTTTTGTGTATGTACTCAGTAATGGGATTGCTGGATCAAATGGTATTTCTGCCTCTAGGTCTTTCAGGAATCGCCACACTTTCTTTCACAATGGTTGAACTAATTTACACTCCCACCAACAATGTAAATGCATTCCTTTTTCTCCACAACCTGACTAGCATCTGTTGTTTCTGAACTTTTTAACAATAGCCATTCTGACTGGTGTGAGATGGTATCTTATTGTTGTTTTGATTTGCATTTCTCTAAAGATCAGGGATGTTGTCTTTTTTCATGTTTGTTGGCAGCATAAATGTCTTCTTTTGAGAAGTGTCGGTTCATTTCTTTTGCCTACATTTTAATGGGGGGTTGTTTGTTTGTTTCTTGTAAATTTGTTTAAGTTCCTTATAGACTCTGGATATTATACCTTTGTCAGATGGATAAATTGCAAACATTTTATCCCATTCTGTAGGTTGTCTGTTCCCTCTGATAGTTTATTTTCTGTGCAGAAGCTCTTTAGTTTAATCAGGTCATATTTGTCAATTTTTGCTTATTTTGCAATTGCTTTTGTTGTTTTCCTTGTGAAATCTTTGTCCATGCCTATATCCTAAATGGTACTGTCTAAATTTTCTTCTAGGATTTTTATAGTTTGGAGTTTTACATTTAAGTTTTTAATCCATCATGAGTTAATTTTTGTATAAGTTGTAAGGAAGAGGCCTAGATTCAATTTTCTGCATGTGGCTAAGCAGTTATCCAATCACAATTTATTAAATATAAAATCCTTTTCCCATTGCTTGTCTTTGTGAAGTTTGTTGAAGATCATATGGTTGTAGGTGTGTGGTCTTATTTCCGGGTTCCCTATTCTGTTCCATTGGTCTATATGTCTGTTCTTGTACAAGTACCATGCTGTTTTGGTTACTGCAGCCTTGTAGTATTGTTTGAAGTTGGGTAGGGTAATGCCTCCACCTTTGTTCTCTCCTCTTAAGGTACCAAAATGAACTTGGAGATCCTGGGTCTGTCAGAAAGCGATGTTGTTTATTTACCACAGGTCAAGAATCCTATACAGGGACTGCATAGACAAAGGTCTGATGCAAGTCTACCCAAAGGGATTTTATCAGCTCTGCAAGTCAAGCTTTTCTCCTTAGAGGGGTGCATATCGTTCCACTCAAAGTCTTGGTAAAACAACGAGTTTCCCCAATTGTGTCCTGTTGCAAAAGAAAATGAATTCTTATTGCACTGATGCAAACAACTATATTGCCATAAGTTAATAATACTTACAACTAGTTTTCAAATTATGAAGAAGCCAGGAAGAGAGAGAGAAAAATAGAGAGAGAAATATGTTCCAAATTTTGTTCACAGGAGTATACTTTACTCAATTATTAAAGACCATAAATAATTCAAAGTAAGTTTCCTTGACTCTAAAAACTAAAACAAGGATCAGCAATATTCCAACCCAAAGTAAAAGAGATTGCTTCAGTTTTCTATAAGATCAGTCCATTTAGTTAACTCTTCTTTTGTTTGATATTCTTGAACATTTTAGCTCTTCATGAGTCCTGTACATTTTTCTTTTATTCCAATGTTACAATCTCCAGAGTTATCAGAAACCTGCATTTGGGAGCACTTGTCAAAGTTCTATAACTAATTATAAGTTGTCTTATGAAAAGGATTAAAACCAGAAAACAATTGCGTTTGAATAACAAAATGTCCAGGGTACTTACAGTTAGAAACACAATTGACAAAGAAGTTTGGTTATCTCCATGGTTTACAGTAACTTAATAACCTTAATTATGATTGATAGCATATACTAAGACATTAGAACTCTAGAAATTGCATACAATTTTGGAACATATATTAGTATTATTCACCAAAATATAACCTAAAGAAGATAGAACACCATTCTGGCAATCTCACATACCTAAATATGTCAAATAATCCCGTTTACCTCTCTTTTTGATACTTCAGGGGCCCTCTGAAGCATCTAAAAGTCAGGCATCAGAAAAGACAATTTTGAAACTGAAGTTTGATTTTGGGAAGCTTATTAAGTGTTAGAGATTTAAAACACTTGATGTTATGAAATAGAATTCCAGATTACAATAAAGTATTTATTTTGCCAAAATAATGCATCAGAAATTTTTAAAAAGCAGAAACCTTTTATAGCCCTTTACGAATTTTGCCAAAGAGCAGATTGGTGACTTAAAAGTACCTTGTTTTGCTTTTATAATGCTCAGTTTACAGAAAAACCATATAATACCCTTTTGAATTTACTTTATATGTTCACACACGGAATTTTTGCAAGATTAATTTTTACAATCCTTCCACTACTTGTTTGAACTTTTAACTTTATCCTATCTAATTTAAAACAAATTTTTAACCTTATGCAAGAATTTACATTTTTATAATCTTTTACAAAAAAAGTTTTACTTTTCTTAGACATGTTGGATGTAAATATCTTTCCAATAGTTTCAGTTACCTATTATAATGGTAATTCCTAGCAATTTTTAATTTTAACGTAAAACTTGGTAAGTTGTTTTAATTATGTGCTAGGTGCAGCCGAGGTTTGACTACTTCCAGCATTAATTAAAGGGATGGCTAATTCCATATTTCCCCAGGCCTCACAAATTGTGAAGCTGGGAAGTTGAAAAGTTCTCAAAAACCAGAAAGGCACTTTATTACCTTAAAACATTGAGCAAACGTAATACCTCATCTGCATAATAATTTAGTCCATGTATTTATATTTTGATGACATTTGCATTTTAACAATAATTTTTGAGGCTGTTTTTATTTACCAATATTTTACCAATAATTTTTACTGATAATTTTTAAGGCTGTTTTAAGATTAAAGTCACATGAATTAAAAGTTACCAGAGCTTTTATCTTCCCTTTATAAAACATTTGATCCAAGTGCTTGTCTTCCTTTTGGTCAATTAATTAGAGCTCTTTTAATGGCTATCACACACAACACATATGTAACTACACAGGTAGAAGAAAACCCAGTCCTCATAATATCTTTCATTTGCTAATATCCTATTTGAATTATTGGCTTCTGGGTGGATCCCATTATGAAACAGAGCTAGGAAAACATGCGGCTTATAAGGCCTAATAAATAGGCATGGCTGGGAGGCAAAAACAGATTTTGAGAGGGATCTATCCACTTTTATTTCCTGGGGTTCCATGAAGAAAACAGAGGATTCTCCCCTCTCATGGTTGCATTGAGAGTGGCAAGGCAAAATGGAGAAAAATAATTCAGTCAATTGAGAAAAACCCTCTTTCCAGCAAAACAAGATCCAAGAAAAGAAAAACATAAAAGTCTTTTAAATATACCTATAACTTGGATATCCATTTTTAATTAAGCTGAGCACTCTTTATGAAAGTTCTTTTAACTCCCTTATTTCCCATCTTTAGCCATGCCAAGTGGCCAATATTTCTGGCTTTCAAACTTTACCAAAGGGTCAGAGAAAGGAAAATTCAAGGTTGTTCATTGAGGGGAAGAGAATCAACAGATAGCAAAGGTTGCACAGATATCAAACTGCAAAGGACTCATTTCCTAAGCCGGTATTGAACCCCGGACCACCATTGTAAAATGGCAGAGGCCAGAACAAAACATTACCACTTGGTTGCAAGTCTTGCTCCCAAGGACATAAAACAAGATGGAGGCCTGCAGCAAAGTTTGCTACTGGCGGTACCGGAAGTCATGCAAAGCATACCAGATTGGCTACAGCTTAAGACCAACCTCACAAATCTTTTTTTACAATTAAAACTCTACAGAGAATATAAACATTGATCCCCATAATTTCTGGCCCAGCAAAACATCTTCTAAAAGGAAAGTAATCCTCACTTAAAAGTCAACTGCTGACCTGGTGGAGAAAAGGAAAAGGCAACTTAAATGCAGGGCTGTGTTAACTGCTGATGGGGTGGAGAAAAGAAAGAGGCATGGGGAAGAGCCTCTCATTTTTATGTAAATGGTTTCCTCCACTAGGAAGAGAAACTTAATTGCTGTCTCATGGAGTCGGACTCCTTGACCTGGAGAGGGGAAGGCTCAATGAAAATGTGGTGGGGAGTGCTAGTCAGCCTGCCCTTGAGCATTCTTGAGCCATGCATCCCTGCCCTGGCCAGGAGGGGAGCAGGGAAGCCTCCGTTCACCCATCCATTCCGCATTCCTTCATCTGTTAGGCTGGGGTGGTGCAGAGTTTCCTCTACCCTCAGAAGAGGTCCAAGGAGAAAAATGTTTAGAAGTGAAAGGAAAAAATAGTATTTTTATTTGCATAGTACTGACCCTTCCTCAAGCCCCACATCTTGTCACCACTGCGACCCTCATCAGAAGCAGTTGATGGCACCATACTTCTTGTATAGTTTGCAGAACCATGATCCAAACAAACCTCTTTTCTTTATAAATTACCCACCTTAAGTATTTTTTATAGCAACACAAAGAAAGAAAGCAAGTAAGAGTTTATCACCAAGTATTTTGTATGCTATTCTAAAAATATATACATTTTGTCTTTTAGGTTATAGGCAACCATTAGTAATTTTATGCCACTCTTCATTTGCAAGCTGTAGTTTGCTTACCTTTGCCATAGGATAAAACTATCTAATCTGTTATAGAAAGAGCAATCTGCCAACTATTATAAATAATATTATAACAAAATAACTATAATTATTAATAGCTGAAAGAAAAGGATGGAAATCCAAGACCAGTAAAGATAATTTTTGATAATTTTGGTGGAAATAATAAGAGCCAACACTTGCACAGTGGAAAAAAAAATAGAGGAGTAGTTTTTGACAGGACTTTCTAACTGATTAGATGTTGGGAGAAGAGATTTTAGTTTCCAAGCGGATTCTCGGTTTCTTGTTTTGGTAAATAGGCAGTTTGGTTCAGAGAGAAATGAGGAAGAAATTAATGAAACACTGGACTTCCAAGAGAATACAATTGCATAATGAAAGCCTCAACATAAGGCAAGAACTTATGATCTAAGATCCATGTGACTTCAAATGCTTCCAGCTCTAGAAATCTCAGAAGTTGAAAAACCCAGTAAATAGATATAAATCCTAAAACGTGTTAAAGCAACTAAATACAAATCCTTGAAAATCCATACCTCTATTTGGATGTCAAGCAATTAGAAAGATTGTTATTCTGTTAGACCTTTGAACCCATTTTTATTTTAAACCTTTATATCAGAAAAAATAATACTACAAATTTCCCTTTTGGTTTTGAGAAAGACGTTAAGAGTACTTTTTGAAAAGGTGTTGCTGAATCTAATTGACACTGAAGCCTTAATATTTTTTTTTTCTCCTTAGGCAGTTTATGGAACAAATGTCCTCACCCTCCCCCAATCCCATGTAAAGCAAATCATTGTATTACAACTGGAATTTCAATTATATAGCTTGCTTAAAACAAACAAACAAACAAACAAAAAAAACACAGCATCAACTATCTAGAGAGGAAATTGAGCCTCAGGACTATTAGGTTGTCACATACTTCCAGCTTAGTGTTTTTTTAGTGACCACTCAATGATCGTAAACCACCTTTGGAAAAGTACTCTATTGTCTTTATGTATTTTCCTGTTTCATTTCTGCATTGAGTTTAGCTTTTGAGATTAAAGGTAGTCTCTTTCATCTTTTTGTCATCGCTTCCTAAGTAGAGAAGAAATTGGAACAGACAGCTTTAATAACTTTACATACAGTTAGGAAACTAGGCACAGGCAGAATATAAAAAAGTAATCTAAAATTCAGCACTTTAAGTGCCTAGAGCTTGAAAATGACTAAGGTGTTATAGCTTAATAACATCTTTTTTGGAATCACATTTTGCACTCAAAAAAAAAAAAAGAGGAAATGCAACTTGTGATTTGTGGTACAGTATATTGCCCTTCTGAGTATAATCTGCTGCTTGTTCATTATTACATGCAGGCTGCTCAGAAACAAGTCCAGGTTTAAATTAGCATTCACAGATTATTGCCATCCTAATTTAAAGTAAGTGAGGTTAGTAATTAAAACCAGTTGTGTCTGGTACCAAAGTGTTGTTGGAACCTTCTTGGGAGGCTTAAACCTAAATATTAATAAAGTTTTCACAAAAGATAAGAAATCTTTTTAGTTTTACTGAAAAAGAAATCTTTATAAGCAACTCGAAAGCTAGCAAAGTATTTGAATTTTGTGTTAGTTTCTTGTGTTTTGCTGAGAGAAGTCATTTTAAGACAGGTGAACTCATTTGAAAACAGGTGCTAAAGTTCAAATTAAAATTAAATCATATTTTTTTTCCTGGACACAGGAAACAGTTGCCATAAAATATGAAATATGAAAAGAACTTACCCTGAGCCATCGTAGTTTAACTTTGTCTTTCCAACGTTATCATCACCTATAGCCTTGAGTGGAGGCAGGAGGGAATGGATGAGAAAAAAATAGGCAAAAACTATTATAATCATCATAAAAGAACAGATTAAAGCTGCCATAAACTGCATAACAATTGCATTCAAATGACTCCTACCTCATTTACTGGATATGTCTATGTTTTTGATAACAATTTAAATAGGGTATTGTTTGTATACTTAGAGGCTTCAACGCATTGCCATTTAAAAATGTGGAGTGTTGGTGAAAAGAGTCAAACTCTGTAAAATATTTGAAGAGATTTATCCCGAGCCAAATATGAGTGATCAGGCCCATGACACAGCCCTCACGAGGTCCTGAGAACGTGTACCCAAGGTGGTTGGGGTACAGCTTGGTTTTATGTATTTTAGAGAGGCATGAGACATCAATCAAATACATTTAAGAAATACATTGGTTTGGTTCAGAAAGGTGGGACAACTCAAAGCTGGGGCTTTCAGGCTACAGGTAAATTTAAATATTTTCTGGTTGACAATTGGTTGAGTTTATTGGAAGACCTGATATCAATGGAAAGGAATGTTGAGCTTAAGATAAAGGATTGTGAAGACCAAGTTGTATTGTGCAGAGGAATCTCTCAGCTAGAAGACTTCAGAGAGAGCAGGTTGTAAATTGTTTCTTATTGGACTTAAAAGAGTACCTGGCTCTTAGTTGATTATTTCCTGAATCTGGAAAGAAAGGAAGGAAAACAAAAGGAGAAGGGATTCTCTATAGAATGTAGATTATTCCCACAAGAGACTTTGCAGGGCAATTTCAAGGAATGACAAGGAAGTATATTTTGGGGTAAAACATTTTTGCTTGTCTGTAATGTTATGCCAGAGTCAGATTGAAAAGTAAGCCACAATATATAGAGTCAAATAAAACTCATCTGATGAGAATTTATGGTTTGTAGGGCATGACTCCCTAGATCCTTAGATAGGAATTTGGGTAAGATAAAAAAATCAGAGCTTAGTCGTCAGGAGATAAGGTAAATACAGTTCCCTTGGAGAGTTAAACTGCAAAATCAGCAACTAATGGATCAGAACAAAGATAAGCAAAGTTACCTGAAAGAGAAATTGCCTGTCAGACCTTTAAGACCAGGCTGTACTAATCTAAATATAAATTAAATTAACAATTTGTTTTATTTTGTCTATTCTTACGTTCAGTTTAGTTGCTATGAACTACTCATTAACTGTGAATTAATAACTGATGGTCTTTCCTAGCTAGATGGACACTTTTAGCACAGCCCTTCTTGGAATAAAATCGAAATAAACAGGCTTGTCTTTTTGCATCAATAAAGATATTATGTTTAAAATGAATCTCTTTTTTAGAAGTAGAACACACCTGGATGGAGAAATGTGAAAGCTGTAAACTTGGTGGGTATGTTGCTTTCAGGTCAGAATTGAGTTTTGAGAATGAGGAATACAACAAACCCAGCTGATAATAATAATTATTAATATATGTATTGACTTATATAATCCTCATAATGATCTGATAAGACAGTCAATATTAGTAGCTCATTTAATAAATGTAAAAACCAAAGGAGAGAGGAGTAACTTGTTCAATGTAACACAGCTGTTAAGAAATAGAAATGGGTTAGAACTTAAGCATTCTGGCTATAGAAACCGCACTGTTGACTGACACAATGCTCTACCTCCCTGGCCTACTAACTTGTACATAATAGGTATTCACAAAATATAAGTTAATAAATTATTCAAATATGATGTTTTATTTATGTGAAACGCACTATAGTTTTCAAAGATACTTTCTATCACTTATGTAGTTTGTTTTCAGGAATCTGTGGCTATACAGTAGGGATACATGTAGTTCGCATTTAATAGATGAGAAAACTAAAGACTTGGTTGTTAGATTACAAAAAGAATTAAGATACGGTCACTCTCTCCAAGAGCTGAGGCTAAGGTGAGGCAGAAAGTTTTCTCAACAAATAATTACATGAAAATGTGGTAGTTTTGATAATGAAAGGCACAATAAGCCATTGTGGTAATTTGTAACTTTTTTAACGTGCTTTTTAAAATGTTTCACTTTAAGTTCTGGGATACATGTGTAGAATGTGCAGGTTTGTTACATAGGTATACATGTGCCATGGTGGTTTGCTGCACCTATCAACCCATCATCTAGGTTTTAAGCCCCACACCCATTAGGTTTTTGTCCTAATGCTCTCCTTCCCCTTACCCCCCACCCCGCGACAGGCCCCAGCGTGTGATGTTTCCCTCTCTGCGTCCATGTGTTCTCATAATTTTTAACTTTTTTAATGATGGGGACTATTTATGTTTTTCTTCATGCTTTTATTATCTTCCTTCTCTCAGGTAACTTCCAAAGAAAGGTTTGCTGGGTAACTAATAGTGAACCATAATTCCTGGAAGAATGGAGAAACCATTAATTGAGAAATGCACTTCAGGAGTAAGACACAAACCAGGGGTTCAATAGCTTACCTTAGGTTGAAGTGGGTTAACTCTGAGGTTCTCTGAAACATCCACATAAAAGTTTAAGCAGGCAGTTTGAAATAAAGATCTAGAGTACATTTCTCATTTATAAGTGTGATAATGTTGGAACTGAGTGAGCTTATTAAAAAATAAGAGAAGGAGAGCTGAATCTTGGAGATCACAGTATTTTCAGAAGGAGAAAGCATGGAGGAATCCATGACTGAGACAAAGAAGGAACCAAACAGGGGCAAAGAAAACCAAATGCATGGACTAATGGATAAGAATAGCGAAAGGAGACTGGTGCAGTCACTCACGCCTGCAATCCCAGCACTTTCGGAGGACAAGGCTGGTGGATCATGAGGTCAGGAGTTTGAGACCAGCCTGGTCAACATTGTGAAACCCTGTCTCTACTAAAAATGCAAAAATAAGCCTGGTGTGGTGGTGTGCACCTGTAATACCAGCTACTTGAGAGGCCGAGGCAGGAGAATCACTTGAATCTGGGAGGCGGAAGTTGCAATCAGCCAAGATTGTGCCACTGCACTCCAGCCTGGGTGGCAAAGTGAGACTTTGCCTAAAAAAAAAAAAAAAAAAAAAAAAAAAAAAAAAAAAGCCAAATGGGAGAGAAGTTAATAATACTAAGTACTGCAAAGAGATCAAAAGAATATGTGCCAGGATGCAGCCATTAAATTCCACTATCTCTCATTTCAGGGAGGACTTTCAGGAGTATAGGAGGGCAAGAAATATATTTTAAGAGACTGAAGTGTCCAGAGCTTTGGTCTGGAGGTAGCAGGGGAACGAAAGAGAATGCCAATTTATCCTGTTTGTTCTAGTATATGCAGTAATCAATCTTTTTTGCATTTGTAGACAAAGTAGCAATGTCAATAGAGAGCAAAAATTTAATGAAGTCAGAGAGGTTTAAAAAGGTTTAATAGGCCAGGCACTATAGCTCAGGCCTGTTATCCCAGCATTTTGGGAGGCCAAGGCAGGCATATCACGAGGTCTAGAGATCGAGACCATCCTGGCCAACATGATGAAACTCCATCTCTACTAAAAATACAAAAACTAGCTGGGCATGATGGTGTGCGCCTGTAGTCCCAACTACTCAGGAGGCTGAGGCAGGAGGAGAATCGGTCAAACTCGGGAGGCAGATGTTGCAGTGATCCGAGATTGCTCCATTGCACTCCAGCCTGAGCAACAAGAGCGAAAAAAAGTGTGTGTGTGGGGGAAAGGTTTAATAAAGATGTTAAATATTTGATGATACTTTCAGTATCGAAATAGAGGACCACAGGGAACACAGAACAAATGCCAAAGGAATGTGTCAGTGGGGTAAATAAGAGTAGAAAGAAGTATTTAAGTGAATTGACATGATTACTAGTTGCCTACGGTTAAACCATTCAATAAACCATTCAATAGTATTTCAATCATTTAATCTGATGCAGAGAATCTGAGGTATTTCTGCATCACACTGAATTCCTTCTCTAGTGAATATACTAAGAAGAAAGTTGAAATATGTTTTGTAATTTTTAAGAGACAGGATCTTGCTCTGTTGCTCAGGCTGGAGTAGAGTGGCACAATCATTGTTCACCACAGCCTCAGCCTCACAGGCTCAAGCAATCTTCTGACCTCAGCTTCCAGAATAGCTGGAACTGCTGGTGTTTTCTACCATGCTCAGCTATGTATGTATATATGTATGTATGTATGTATGTATGTATAGATGGGGTTTTGCCATTTTGCCTAGTGCTGGTCTTGAACTTTTGGGCTCAAGTGATCCTCCAGCCTTGGCCTCCCCAAATGCTGGTATTATAGGTGTAAGCCACCATGCCTGGCCTGAAACATGTTTAGAACCAGGAGGTAGTACATTTCTAAATTAGTATATGGTAGTCTAGAAAGATTTCTTTCTGTCTAATGTTGTTGTATGTGTACTTACGGAGCAGCGATGAGAATGTGACTATATTTTTTAACTTTAAGAAGTCCTTTATTTTTAAGTTGGATCAAACTAAAATAAATGGTCAAAAAGGAAGCATAAAGTTAAATTTGTAGTTGCTGGCCTTCAAAATTTGCTTTAAAAATTCATTCACATATACTAAAAGTTTTAGACTTTCAGGATATGGATTTGCTTTATATCCTTTTGAATGTAGTACCAGTCAACCCACAGAACTGTTTTAATCCCTAGCATCTTAACATAGGATAAAATAAATATAATTTATATGTTTGTGTTCATTAGTCTGTTACATCATTTAAACTTGAGAATTCAATTAAGAACACTCTCAGAATGATTTAATTGCAGCTAGGTTTTTCAGCTTGCATTTTCTTGAAAAATCAGATTATTTCTGAATATATATCAAATAACATCATTTTATATGATATTTTCAAGTACATATTTCAAGTAAACACTCCTCTGTGGTAATATAAAATGCCATAAATCATATTCCTGAAAGTTACATGCACAATATATTATTAAATATGGGCACACAAATAAGTGAAATGCATGGTTTATTTATGTAATTATTCAGGAAATTCAACATTGGTTTCTACTGCAATAAAAATGGATGTTGCCAGAGGATATAAAGCACGCTGCTCCATCAGTAGTGTTGCTTTAATCTGCAAGCAGCTATAATTTAAGAACTAGAGGTTGAATCTCTTCATACATCTGCTAGTTATGATTATTTCCCCACTGATATTTGTTTACAGACTTTGTTTTGATTTGGAAAATTGCAATGCCTATAACAGAGCTTCTTTATCCTTTTGTTAAATTTTTACTTTTGTCTAAACCATACCAACAATGAGTTTTGGCATTTTAATGTGCAATTATACCTGACATTAGAAAGTAAAACCAAAAATAACCAAAAGAATCAGCAGTTAGATGTCTTCTGTCTAATTGATTCAAATACAAGCTATATCAGCTAAAACTAGAAAAAAATGCAGCCTGTAAGGTTTTTTATGATGAATTAATAATTGAAAACTTCTAACTCATAGATAATCTTTTCAAAAAGACTGAAGTTACTCCTCATACGTCCTAGTAAAAATGTAAAGCATTGACTAGAAATAGACTCAGTCAGTCCCTGGACAACTATGTAACCAGAGCTTAGAAACCACATCAAAAGCTACCAGTACTACTATATTTAATTGTTATAGTTTGCTATTGTTGATGAGGCAGGGTTTAGTTGATTACAGACCTCAATTTTTATCTATTTTACATAGGGACTCTGCCCAAGGCAAATGCCTGTTCAGAGCTTGGAAAAGAAATTGTTTTGGTGTTTCTCCAGATAAAAATATTTTATTTATGCTATCTTATTTAATCACACATTCACCCTTACTATCTTAGTTTGGATAATAGTCTGGAATAGATGCAGGTTTGATGATGGTTCAAAAGAGTTCCAAAGATCATTGCACATATCTCTGAATAGTATGGCTTATCATATGCAAGTGTGTTTTGATGTGTATTCGTATTGAAATAACGACACAATTGTCAGTTAATGAAGGCCAATTAATTTGACCATTATAATATTGATTTAGTATAGTCTAGAGTTAGTCAAAGTTCAACAAGCAGAAATTCTACCTGGTTATCACTTGTTCAAAATTTCAGATTAGTCATGCTGATCTTGAGGTTATTTTTATAATTTTATATTGAGATTATTTTATGGTTGTATAACAGAGGTTAAATATATTTACATACCCTTATGTTTTCTCAGAAATATAACATTGAAATGCATTTGATATATCAATAGGAATTTTAACATGGAGCTTAGAAAAGTGAAATAGTGGAAACTTACATTTCAGATGGTGTTAATTATCTGAATTAAAATATAACTTATCTGAAATGCATGTTTTAGATAAAATGTATTTTTTTAGATAGTTTGGCATACTTGTTTAATAATATCTGTATTTAATAAGAGTAGAAACTTCTAAAAAGCAAAAGTTGAGTCAAAGTTATTTGCAATCACTAGAGTTCCTAAGATTTCACAAATATATTTTAGATGAGAATCTTATGCAAGTAAGATTAAAAGGTTTACTGAGCATAAGTTCCGATATATCACCCAGTCATATCAAAGCATATGTGTCATGCTGTATCAAAGTGAGGAAAAATGCTTTGAGGATTTACGGTATCCTCTTACTACTCAACAGAAGAAGACTATTTATCAAGCATGGTTCAAGATGAAATTATATCACCAAGGTCAGTTCTTTATTCTTAGTAATATTTTCTCCCTGTATTTACAAATCATATTCAACAAGGGAATGGGAGCCCAATGTATTGTATGTGGACTGTTTGAAAGGCAGATTTCTTATATTATTGCATTCGTGAAGATTTTATTAATGTACATATGTAATTGAGAAGTGAATAGGGAGATTTGGAATGAACTGTGTGTGTGGGAGAGAGAGACAGTGAGAGACTGTGTGTATGTGTGTGTGTGTGTGTGTGTGTCTGTGTGTGTGTGTATGTATGTGTGTAGAGAGAGAGACAGAGAGAAGGGAAATGTGTGTTAGAAAGAAAATTTACTAAAATTTTGTCCTGTGTCCTGATAAAATGTATCTCTCTTACACATTACAATGTTTCTTGTTGTATTTTTAAAACTTTTAAGTAGTGAGAAAAAATAATAAATTGAAGAGAAATATTATAATACAACTTTAAAGATTTGACATATATTGAAGAGTGTGTTGCAAAACCTCTTTATGTAAACAAATTCTACTAGAAGGAAGTATTAGAATGAAATATATTGAAGCTACAGGGGAGACAAATCTAGTAGTCTTGGGAAAAAATCTTCTGTTTCTTCCTCCCATATTTTAATTTTTTTGTAATAAACACACATACTTGGATATACACAGTCACCATAATATCTGGAAACAGATAAAATACATAAATATTTTATTGATATTACATTATAAGTTACAGGGAAGCTACAGTTAAGTTACATTATAAGTTACAGGGAAACTACGGGGGAGACAAATCTAGTAGTCTTGGGAAAATATCTTTTGTTTCTTCATCCCATATTTTAATTTTTTGTAATAAACACACATACTTGGATATACACAGTCACCATAATATTTGGAAACAGATAAAATACATAAATATTTTATTGATGTTACATTATAAGTTAAATGACACAAAAATAAATTTTATATTCAATGTGGTGTACTTTATTAACCATGTCCAGGTCACTGTTTTGGGCAGTTACAATGAACACTGTGCATCCTTGTATTTCTATCAATCTCAGCACATATATTCATAAGTTGTCTCTTTTTTTTCCACTAAAGAATTGTGATATTGACATACACTAGAAGAGGTAATCAAGCAGATTCTATTGGTTAAACAAATAAAGTAAAATAATATCAATCTGTATTTTCAGACTTTATGGCCACCTTGAACCTTGCAGATCATTCAGAAAAGTCCCTAGGTCTATTTCATGTGTATATTCTTTTTAAATTCTACTTTACTGCCTACATATAATGTCTGTTCTTTATGGCTCCTTGCTATTAACGTATACATTTTGAGATTTCTTGAGATTTTATATATTTGACCTCCATGTCTATTGAAAGATGGAAAACCTCATGGACAACATTTACGTAAATTCTTCAAAGTGTGTAGAATGCTAAATCAATCAGGAGAAAAAATGTTGACAATCTAATGTGCTTGATCCCACTGGGAAGTCTGACAAATTAAGACATTGAACACACCTGACTCAATACCCATCAAAAACGTACAACAGAAAGATAACAGCTATTTCAGTGTACTCTTCTTCAGTGCCATGGGTGATTAGATTTATAGGATATTATTTTATGTTGGCTCTTTCTTCTGTCTACACTCGACCACAGGTTTTGAATTGCCTTAAACAAGCAGGGCTGTGACAATTTTTGTCCTCCCTTTAATAGTAATAAAAATATAAAAGTATAAAGAGGTACTTTCAGTGAATAGAATTTATACATGGATACATACATAAATTATTAAATGTATAAGATGTTCATGGAAGCTGTCAATCCATGGGGCAATTCGTTCTCTAAATTACTGTTTCGTCTCTCATAGCCATTAACAACCAAGTAGGTTGTTTTATTTTTCTGGGTCTTCGCCAGAGGACTTTGCTCTAAGATTTTCTTCCAGGTCTATGCCTGCCTTAAAGTGTTCAAATGTGCCCAGAATTTTACCAAATATGCTGCTTCCTGGTTGTTCTGAGATACATGTCCTTGTCTGGGTGTGTTGTGCATTTGTTTCTCTAAGATTGTCCTTGATATACTGTAAGCAATCTTAGCAGAAAATAGAGGAAAAAAAGAAACACCCAGGTATGGTCTGTGTGAACTGCTATGCATTATTGCTCCTGCTGCTAACTCCTAGATTTCTCTTTTCAATATTAACTGAAGAGGAAAAATAAGGTCTTAATGACCAACCAAACATTTTTACTTCTGGAGAAGTGCCAGCAAAAGTGTCAGAACCTGGCTAGCAAATTACCTAGGCCTCGTGAGATTCACCACATTTTGTTCTTCTGAATTACATGAATTTACTGAATTTAACTCAATTTTAGACAGAAGCCCGTGGAGGCAAATGAATCACAAAGAACCTTCAGAAAAGGGCTTTGGTTTTAATTAGATATTTCAATGGATTTCTGCTTATCATTGCATATACACAATTAATTGTTGAACACACTTGGGAATTATGGTTTATAATAGATGTTATGAGGGGCAAATTTTGGTACATGAAACCGAAATTTATAGGTGAATCCATACACACCACTTAGAAATAAGAGAGGAGGGTAAATAAACATAATTCTACAAGTGATTTTTCACTACCAACCAAACTTCAGAGATATGTCAAAAATATCAGTGATATGAATGAAGTATTTTTAGGTTCATCAAGCATTTGTTGAAAATCTACTGAATGTGGTGCATTCGGTTAAATATTAGAGATTCAGAGATGAATAATACACTGTCATCACTTATTTGTGGAAGATCATGGTCAAGTGACAGAGAAACAACTATTCAAACAGATCACCACAGTACAGTGTGGGCAATTATCATAATGAAGTGCCACAGAAACGGTTGCTGAAACAACTACTTGAGAATGTTGGAATTTAAAAATACTGGAAGAAAAAATAATTAATAAATTAATATTGAAAAAGAATTATTATTTGAATGTTTTCTTAAATTATATAAGAAATTTTTAGGTAATGAAGGTGAAAATGGGTGTTTCCCACAAGAGAAATCACATATTCAAATCGTGCATGAGTTCATGCAATAACAAGAAGTCTACTGTGGTATAACATACACGTGGCCTGGGGACCTGTGGTAGATGATGTGACTCCAAAGATACTTTAAAACCTAATGTGAATGGCCATAGAAGACAAGCTATGCAATTTCAAAGTATATAATAGGAAATAAAGATGCAAAAGAGGTTCTTCTTAAGTAAGACACTTCTACAATCCAAATTACTTTTTTATTATTATTCTACTTTAAGTTATAAGGTACATGTGCACAACGTGCAGGTTTGTTACATATATACATGTGCCATGTTGGTGTGCTGCACTAACTCATCATTTACATTAGGTATATCTCCTAATGCTATCCCTCCCCCTTCCCCACACCCTATGACGGGCCCTGGTGTGTGATGTTCCCCACCCTGTGTCCAACTGTTTTCATTGTTCAACTCCCACCTATGAGTGAGAACATCCAGTGTTTGGTTTTCCGTCCTTGTGATAGTTGACTCAGAATGATAGTTTCCAGCTTCATCCATGTTCCTACAAAGGACATGAACTCATCCTTTTTTATGGGTACATAGTATTCCATGGCGTATATGTGCCACATTTTCTTAATCCAGTCTGTCATTAGTGGACATTTGGGTTGGTTCCAAGTCCTTGCTATTGTGAATAGTGCCACAATAAACATACGTGTGCATGTGTCTTTATAGTAGCATGATTTATAATCCTTTGGGTATATACCCAGTAATGAGATGGCTGGGTCAAATGATATTTCTAGTTCTACATCCTTGAGGAATAGCCACACTGTCTTCCACAATGGTTGAACTAGTTTACAGTCCCACCAACAGTGTAAAAGTGTTCCTATTTCTCCACATCCTCCCCAATACAGAACGGGTAGTAGAAGAAGGTAGTCATCAATACTAGCTATGACCATGTGACCAGCTGCAGAAACAAGTATTGTAACTGTCATGAGTATTTCCTCCTTCTTTTGTTTAAAACATGTTTGTGCATGTATACACTTGTACAAAGAAATCTGCATTTTGTTCCCTTTTCCTTTATGTGACATAAGATTTATTGACTTCATATTAGCATTTAAACATTGTTAACTTTATGTAATAGTATTTGGGTTGAGGATTGGTACATTTCCGTTTGTATGAAGGATAGTTCTATTATGTTAGGCAAAATTATGACCTTATTATTGTCTTTATTTGAAGATTATGTAAGATCTCAGCATATGTGTATGGGTTCAAGTTGATAAAGGTGGACTGATGATGGTTATTACTGAGTGTCAACTTGACTTATTTGAAAAGTACAAAGTATTGATCCTTGTTGTGTCTGTGAGGGTATTGACAAAAGAGATTAACATTTGAGTCAGGGGGCTGGGGAAGGCAGATCCTTTAATCTAGTGGGCACAATCTATTCAGCTGCTGGTGAATATAAAGGGGCAGAAAAAGGTGGAAAGGAGAAATGGGCCTAGCCTCCCAGCCTACCTCATTCTCCCATGCTGGATGTTTCCTGCCCTCGAAATTCAGACTCCAAGTTTTTCAGTTTTGAAACTCAGACAGGCTCTCCTTGCTCCTCAGCTTCCAGACAGCCTATTGTGGGACCCTGTGATCATGTAAGTTAATACTTAATAAACTCCTCTTTATATATGTGTGTATATATACACACACACACACACATAACTATGTTAGAGAACTAACAAGATATATATATATACACACACACACATTATACATGCATATATATTTTATATATACATTTATATACATATATTATGTGTACATACATATATACATATATATTATATATACATATCTTATTAGTTCTCTCATACATATACATATATATATATATAAAATTACTCTTTCTGTATTCCCTTTGCCTTCAGTGAGCACCTCAGCAGGTTATGGTTTTTCCCCAGTGGAGTGACCTGAACCTTTATATATATATATATGGAGTTTATTAAGTATTAACTTACATGATCACAAGGTCCCACAATAGGCTGTCTGGAAGCTGAGGAGCAAGGAGAGCCTGTCTGAGTCCCAAAATTGAAGAACTTGGAGTCTGACATACATATATGTGTGTGTGTGTGTGTGTGTGTGTGTGTGTGTGTATATATATATACACACACATATCTTATTCTGTTCCTCTAAGAGAACTCTAATACAACCCTCTTGGATTATAATTATTATTTAATTAGTGGTCCAATAGGAAAAAAAATGTTTAGAACAAGTTACTGGCAGCAACTTGATGAGACTTCTCATCCCTTGCATATGTAAGCATAAAGTTCTACATTGGGCATCACTTATACAGCAGATAAGCATGTCTAGCCACTTGTTATGTAGATAATTCTTACCACATTTGATCATTAGCATTTTCAACAGGGATATGTTGGTTCATAAACCGCAGGATTAACAGAAATGCTTGTATCATATAAATGGAAAGGAGCTTCCATTAAGAACATACCCTTGTTACATTAGTACTTCTTATAATGAGCTTCAGTCTTCATAAATGTCTGTGTTCTCATTTAAACAATTAGCACAGACTTAAAGTTCATCACTTGAACTTCAACATTTCAACAAAAACCAAATTTATACACCACATTACACAGCTTTATTTCTGAATGTACAATATGGGGAAAGCAATTGCTGCTTATTTTCATTTAATTAACAATGAAGGATAAATGACACCAACAAAGAAATATCAGCCAAAGGGGACCAAGTGTGTTTGTTGCAGATCGCCTCATTAGCTTGTTTCCAAAATATGTTCACCAGAGTGAAAAGAAATCATGTGACTATCTGGGTGACAAAATATCTGCTCTATTAGCTCCAATAAGGCTACCGGGAGTGGGTATGGACAAATTGTGTTTTTATTTAATCAGGTTAAGTGGAAACTGAGAGATAATACGTCATTTATGGTCTTCTCCCAGGCTGCTGTTTCTTCTAAAATAATAATAGTAATAACTTAGAAAGTAAGAGTTGCCATTTAAAGTTTTATGTTTTTTGTAAGTAAATGATTTCCATCTGTTTTGTAATGAGTATAAATGTTGTAGAAGCAAATTATCAAAAAAGTAACTGCCTTAGCTCTTCAATAAACACACCAGGGACTGAGGGTACTTGCTACTCTAAACAAGATGGTTCAATACTTTTATATTATAAATCATTTTTTACAAAATATTGACCTAATTGTTTAAGCTATTAGTAAGTTATGAAGATGAAAAGAATCAAGCCTACAGTTTTTATATTGTTGGTTAAATTCACATCCAAAGAAGCTATATTTAGTTACTGAGTAGCATTTCAAATAGTTACATATGGAAATGATAAATTACTTTTGTCATTATATGGTACCAAGATACAGTACATTTTTACAACACAGAAAAATTAATTCCCTGTTAAGCTACCTAAATAATTTAACCAACAAGACAGATAATCACGTACATACAATATATGGGTGAAAATGGATATAATTGTAGTTAGGCAAGATGTACTATTATTTTAAAAAGAGGAAACCTTTCTGTTTGCTATGACTTGTTAGTAAATCATCCACTTAATCATTCTTAATTATTGCTCTAAGGAATCTATTGTACATAGCAAGAATTCCTTTGAGAGAATAGGATTTGTGTTGCCAAATGATCAGAAAGCATCATTTACTAGAGGTTCTCTTTTCTGAATTTACTTTTAAAATATTTATAATTGACACACAGTAATTGTACATATTTATGGGGTATTAATGTGATGTTTCAATTCAGATATATATTGTATAATGATCAAATCAGGGTAATTAGCATATCAATCACTTTAAACACTTATGATTTATTTGAAGTGATAACATTCAAAATCCTCTCTTCTAGCTATCTTGAAATATGCACTACATTATTAGTAGTCACCCTACTATTTAATAGAACACTTGATATGGTTTGGCTGTGTCCCCACCTAAATCTCATCTTGAATTCCCACATGCTGTGGGAAGGACCTGGTGGGTGCGGGAATCATAAAGGCAAATCTTTCCCATGCTGTTCTCATGATACTGAATAAGTCTCACGAGATCTGATGATTTTAAAAAAGGAGTTCCCCTGCACAGATTCTCTCTTTGCCTGCTGCCATCCATGTTAAGACATGACTTGCTCCTCCTTGACTTTCACCATGATTGTGCAGTCACCCCAGCCATGTGGAACTGTAAGTCCATTAAACCTCTCCTTCTTCTATAAATTACCCAGTCTCGGGGTTTATCAGCAGTATGAACTGGACTAATACAACACTGGAACTTATTCTTCTTGTCTAAACATAACTTTGCATCCCTTCACCAATATCTCTCCACCCTCTCTTCCCCACACCTTCCCTAATTCCTGGTAACTACTATTCTACTGTCTACTTCTAGGAGATCAGCTCTTTTAGATTTCACATGTGAGTGAGATTGTGTGATGTTTCTCTTTCTATGCCTGGCTTATTTAATTTAAAATAATATTCTCCAGGTTAGTTCATGTTGCCACAAATCATAGGATTTCGTTTATTTTGTGGCTGAATGGTATTCCAATGTTTGTACTGCTCTGCTAGGATGTGGGAAATTTGTTTGCAGTAGTAGAAAATAGTAAAAAATACAAGAAATTATCAGAGAACAAAACACATTAAATTAAATGTTAATAAAATTGAGAACATAAGCAATTTCAGGATCATAATGCCTATCTAGCTTCAACCTTGTCACATTAGATAGATGAATTTGCCTTATCCTACTTATAGCTTCCACTTTAATCAGAATGCATATAATTTAGGTAGGATAAAAGGCAAAGATAAATTATTGATTGTACTGATTTTCACTGTGAAGGCCCAAGTCCTATCTTATTGAGGGTTAAAATTATCTAACTTTGGAGTTCTCCTATCACCTGTTTGGAAATAGATGCATAGTCAATGAACAAGAAAGGAATGACTCTGATGCAAACTTCTCTTCAAGAAAGACATATGTATATGCCACTGCCAAAGCTAACTCTTCATTGTATGATTTGCTTTACTTTGATTTATACACTTGTAGAAGAACAAAGAACGAGAGTTTAAGGACTAAGAAATCTAGGAACGATCAGGTAACCCCAAATTTTGGTTCTTTTTTCTTGTGCTGCAGGTATATAAATCAGAAGAAATATCTTTGGGCACTTAAGATAGTAAGTGGGTGAGTAAGGGACAAAATCCCAAAAGTAACAAATGATCACTGAACTTCTCAAGTAAGGTTGACTAATTATATTACAGCTATCAATTCAATATCTAATCTTATGTAAGACATTTTTGGAAAAAATGCCTAATCTTAAATGCCCAATTTACCTGTTTCGTGATTATTCCTACAAAATGCGAGTCGTAACACAAATAAAAATCCTTGACGTTATTCTGTGCCGCTTCTTTTATCTTATTATTTTCCTTTACCATGTGATAGTTTGAGGTTCCTTCTGATTGTTAAGGTCACGTTTATTTCTGTTTATCACAATTCATTGTTAAATCATCTCTGTCCTCTTTTCTAGATTTTATATTTTTGAAGAAAATACATATCACACACAAACATATGTAAAACTTTCATTTGAGAATTTTTATAGCATTTTTTATCTGTATGAAATGCACAATTTTTAAATTTTTAATCAACCAATCATACTTGTATATATTTATAGGGTATAATTTGATGTTTTGATCTATGTATACATTATGGAGAGAGTCAATAATGTTGATTAACATATTAATCACCTCACCAATTTATTATAATTTTATGGAGAGAAAATTAAAAATCTGTTTTAGCTGTTTTGAAATACACATTATTATTAACTATGGTCAACACGCAGTACAATAGATCACTAAAACTCATGCCTCCAGTCTAACTGAAATTTTGTACCTTTTCCTCAACATCCAGCAATACTATTTCTGGGTATACAAAAAGGAATTAAAATTGATATATTACAGAGATATCTGCATTGTTTTGTTCATTTCAGCATAATTCACAATAGCCAAAAAATGGAAATTGGAAACAACCTCAGTGTCCACCAAAGAATGAATAGATGTAAAAAGTGTTAGAATAGATAAATAAAAGTTGTACACATACACAATAGAATATTATACAGTCCTTAAAAAGAAAGAAATTCTGTCATTTGTAAAAACATGGATGGAACTGGAAGACAATATGCTCAGCAAAATAAGTCAGACACAGAAAGACAAATATTGTTTAATCTCACTTATATGTGGGATCTAAAAATTTGTATCTCAGGAAAACAGAGAGTAGAAAGGTAGCAAATAGAGGCTGGGGTGAGGGACAAATATGGGGATGGGAAAAAGATGTGCAAATATTTAGAACACCTTTACTGAATGTACTTGTATATTCAATCACAATAACATCATTTCAGAAAAATATACAAAGTTTAGAAAATTAATCTTCTGATAACTTAATTAAGCTGGGAAGGGTGCTTGGCTTTTCACTTAAGTTTAAATTATTAAGCTAGGCTGATTCTGGGAAGCAAGACGGCAGAATAGAAAGCTCCACTGATTGTCCCCCACTTAAGAACACCAAGTTAAGAACTCTCTACACAGAAAAAAACAAAACAAAACAAAACAAAAAACCTTCATAAGAACCAAAAATTAGGTGAGCACACATAGTTACTGGTTTTAACTTCTTATCGCTAAGAGAGACAATGAGGAGATAGAAAATACGGCCCTATCTGTTGTGATGCTGCCATTCTCCCTTCTCCAGCAGCCGTAGAGGAGAATGGGTGGCAGAGAACACATCTGGGTGCTGGGAGGAGGGAGAACACAGCAATTGGAAGGTATTGAACTCAGTTCTGTCCTGTTAGAGCACAAAGAAAAATCTAGTGAAACTCAGTTAATGCCCCCCAACAGAGGGAGCATTTAAACCAGCCATAGCCAGAGGGGCATCTCTCGTAGATCCCAGCAGTTCGAACTTGAGTGCCCCAAAATCTCATCACTGAGCCCAAAGTGCTCTCAGTCTCTAAGTAAACTTCAAAGGCAGTCTAGCCCATAAGGACTGCAACTCCTAGGCAAGGCCAAGTACTGAAGTAGGCCCAGAGATAGTGGATTTGGGGCAGGGCAAACAACAAACTAAGACCCCAGCTGGGGAAGCCAAGGGAGTGCTGGTATCACCCCTCCCCTAACCCCAGGCTGCACAGCTCATGTCTCCAAAAAAAATCTCATTTCTTCAGCTTAAGGAGAGGAGAAAGAAGAGTGGGGAGGACTTTGTCTTGCATCTTGGATACCAGCTCAGCCACAGCAGGATAGGGCACTGGTCAGAGTCCTGAGTTCCCCCTTCCTAAAGGATACAGCAAAAGCAGTACTAAGAGGGATGTTTATAGCTATAAGTGCCCACATCAAAAGATAGAAAAAATTTCAAACAAACAATTTAATGATGCATCTTAAAGACTTGGAAAACCAAGAGCAAACCAAATTTGAAGTTAGTAGAATAAAATAAATAATAAGGATCAGAGCAGAAAGAAATGAAACTGAAATGAGGAAAGTAATACAAAAGATCAATAAAACACAAACTTATTATTTTGAAAAGTTAAAGTTGACAAACTTTTAGCCAGACTAAATAAGAAAAAATGAGAGAAGATTCAAATTTAAAAAATCAGAAATAAAAAGCAGACATCACAGCTGATATTTCATAAATTCAATGGATCATTAAAGGATACCGGAAGCAACTACATGCCAATAAATTGGAAAATCTAGAAGAAATGGACAAATTCCTAGATACCTACAACCTTCCAAAATTGAAACAGAAAGAAATCCAAAACCTGAACAGACCAATAACAAGTAATGAGATAAAAGCTGTAATAAAAATTCTTCCAATGAAGAAAAGCTCAGGACCTGATGGCTTCACTGCTGAATTCTACCAAACATAAAAAGAAAAATTAATACAAATCTTATTCAAACTATTCTGAAAAATAGAGGAGGAAGGAATACTTTCAAACTCATACTACAAGGACAGTATTTCCCTGATAACAAGATGAGACAAAGACACATCATAAAAATAATCTACAGGCCAATATAGCTGATAAATATTGATGCAAAAATCACAAACAAAATACTAGAAACTGACTTTAACAACACATTAGAATGACTGTTCCTCATGACCAAGTAGGATGTAACACTGGAATGCAGGGATGGTTCAACATCCACAAGATCTATTAATGTGATACATCATATCACCAGAATGAAATATAAAACATATGATCATTTTAATTGATGCTAAAAAGCATTTGAAAAAGTTTAATGTCCCTTCATGATTTAAGAAAACCCTCAAAAAGTTGGATATAGGAGGAACATGTCTCAAAATAATAAATGTGATATATGACAGACACACAGTTAGTATCATACTGAATGGGGAAAAACTGAAAGCCTTTTCTCTAAGATCTGGAACATGACTAGAATGTCACCTGTCACCACTGTTATTCAACATAGTACTGGAAAGTTTAGCTAGAGCAATAAGACCAGAGAAAGATATAAAGGACATCTAAATTAAAAAAGAAAAAATCAAATTATCCTCATTTGCTGATCATATGATCTCATAATTAGAAAAACTTGAAGAGTCCAAAAGAAAACTATTAGAACTGATAAACAAATTCAGTAAAGTTGTAGAATAAAAATCAACATAAAAATTCAGTAGCATTTCTACATACTTCTAGTGAACAGTGTGAAATAAAAGTAAATAAACAATAATATAGCCACACATACAATTAAATATCTAGGAATTTACTCAACCAAAGAATTGAAAGACCTCTATAATGAAAACTACAAAACAATGATAAAGGAAATTGAAAACACCAAAAATGGAAAAATGTTTCATTTTCATTGATTGGAAGAATCAATGTTGTTAAAGTGTCCGTAATACCCAAAGCAATCTACAGATTAAATGCAATCCCTACAAAATACAAATGACATTCTTATAAAAATAGAGAAAACAATCATACAATTTATATGGAAACACAAAAGACCCAGAATAGCTAAAGCTATTATAAGCAAGAACAAAAATGGAGAAATGATATAATCTGTCATCAAGTTATACTGCAGAACTATAGTGACCAAAATGGCATCGTACTGTCATAAAAATAGGCATATAGATTAATAGAACAGAATAGAAAACTCAGGAATCAAATCTGCACACCTACAGTGAATTTATTTTTGACAAACATGCCAAGAACATACACTGGGGAAAAGACAGTCTCTTCAATAAATGATGGTGCTGGGAAAACTGGATATTCATATGCAGAAGAGCAAGATTAGAGCCCTATCTCTCCCCATATACAAAAATCAAATTAAAATGGATTAAAACTTGAATCTAAGACCTCAAACTGTTAAAATACTCTGAGAAAACATTGGGGAAACCCCCCCAAGACATTGTTCCGGACAAAGATTTCTTGAGCAATACCCTGTAAGCACGGGTGACCAAAGCAAACATGGACAAATGGGATCACATCAAGTGAAAACTTTCTGCAGAGCAAAAGATGCATTCAACAAAATGTAGAGCAACCCTCAGAATGCAAGAAAATATTTGCCAATTACTTATTTGATAAGGAGTTAATAACCAAAATATATAGGGAGTTCAAATAACTTTATAGAAAAAAAATCTAATAATCCAATCAAAACTGGGCAAAAGACTCAAATAGGCATTTCTCAAAAGAAGACATGAAATATCAAATAGGCATATGAAAATGTGCTCAACATCATTGATCATCAGAGAAATGCACATCAAAACTACAATGCGATATTATCTCACCAAAGTTAAAATGGCTTATATCCAGAGAGAGGCAATAACAAATACTTGCAAAGATGTGGAGAAAATGGAACTCTTGCACACTATAGTTGAGAATGTAAATGAACAAAACCACTGTTTAGAACAGCTTGGACGTTTCTTTAAGAAAAACTAAAAATTGAGCCCACAGCTGCAGTGCGCTGGGAAGCACTATCAGCAGACTCACGTGGAGCATGCACGAGCAGCCACAAAGTGGTTCCTGGCCATACAGCCAGGGAAGCAAAGACCAAGAGGACTGCAAACACCGCAGGTTTCAGGAAACACTCACTTAAAGCAGAAAGACACATGCTTAAAGAGGTCAATTACTAAATGTAGTCTTCCAGACAATGGGGGATTATGACAGACTGGAGGAAGGACTAGACTGCAGCTCTGACTCAGACAGACAGAGCAGTTTATGGAGGCTTGCATCACAAATTTTAGTTCCAAAATGACTGCAGGAATAAACCAGGAAACCTGAGAGGACCCACAGCCCCTCAGAAGGAAGCAGATTGCTCCTGCAGGACCCAGGAGACACTCCAAATACTATGAGTGCTCAAACTACATAAGTGGAAAAGGGAGATCATCCACCTCCAAACATACACTCCTACTGGGAAAGCTGAAGGTCTAGATTATGGGAGTAGATTCTTACCTTACCTAGAGCTGAGTCAATTTAGAGAGCCGAGCAAAATACAAAGGTAGACGAAGCAGTGGGAAAGGCCCTGTGAGCTCACTGGGTCCCCAAGCAGGCCATTCCTGCCTGACCTCAAAGGGATCCTTTGGGAGGGCAACCAGAGGTGCTGGGAAAAGGTCACAGGGAGAACGAAATCTCCAGCTGAACTTTGTAATGATTTGAACTGATTGAGAAGCCTTCTGGCCAGAACATGGGAGAGGGCATGAATCCAGTGTGCAGACTCTACAGGTGGGGAAAGGAAATCCATACTTGCTTTCACAACTGGGAGGTGGGTAGCCTGGGGCAAGTTCTCAGCCCTGCTTGCCCACTGCTTGGAAACAGACTCAGTGCTATCGGGAGGGACATGGTGGGAGTGAGTCAAGCCCTTCAGATTGTGTGAAAGCTGGGTGAGGCCTGTGACTACTGGCTTCCCCCACTTCCCTGACAACCTGCATAACACAGTAGAGACAGCCACAATCTTCCTAGGATCATAACTCTATTGACCTGAGAAGCTCACCCCCATGCCCCACAGCAGCCACTGCAAGACTCCCGCAAGGAGAGTCTGAGCTCAGACATACCTAGCCCTGCCCCAACCCAATGGTCTTTCCCTACTCACCCTGGTAACTGAGGAAAAAGAGCAAGTACTCTGGGGAGTTCTAGGGCCCCACTCACCACCTATACCTTTCCATACTAACAGAGCTGATAATTTCTGAAAAGTACCACCTCCCAGCAGGAGGCCAATCAGCACAAAAATAGTGCATTAAACCACCAAAGCTAAGAACCCTCAGAGTCCATTTCACCTCCCTGACATCTTCACTGGAATAGGTACTGGTATCCATGGCTGAGAGATTAACAGATGATTCACATCACAGGACTCTGTGCAGACAATCCACAGTAATGGCCTGGAGCCTGGTAGCCTTGCTGGGTGGCTAGATCTAGAAGGGAGATAACAAACACTCTAGCTTGACTCTCAGAAAACCACATCCATAAGAAAAGGGGGAGAGTACCACATCAAGGGAACACACCAGGGGACAAAATAATCTGAACAACAGGCTTCAGCCCTAGACCCTCTCTCTGACAGAGCCTACTCAAATGAGAAGGAACCAGAAAACCAACTCTGGTAATATGACAAAACAAGGCTTTTTAACACCACCAAAAAATCACACTAGCTCACCAGCAATGGATCCAAACCAAGAAGAAATCCCCGGTTTACCTGAAAAAGAATTCAGGAGGTCAGTTGTTAAGCTAATCAGGGAGGCATGAGAGAAAGGTGAAGTCCAATGTAAACAAATCAAGAAAATGGTACAAAAAATAAAGGGAGAAATATTCAATGTAATAGACAGCATAAATTGAAAACAATCAGAACTTCAGGAAACAATGGATTTACTTACAGATATGCAAAATACTCTGGAAAGTCTCAGCAATAGAATTGAACAAGTAGAACAAAGAAATTCAGAGGTCAAAGACAAGGTCTTTGAGTGAACCCAATTCAACATGGACAAAGAAAAAAGAATAAGGAAATATGAACAAAGCCTCCAAGAAGTCTGGGATTATGTTAAATGACTAAACTTAAGAATAATCAGCATTCCTGAGGAAGAAGAAATATCTAAAAGTTTGGAAAACATATTTCGGGGAATAATCGAGAAAAAATTTCCTGGCATTACTAAAGACTTAAATATCCAAAGACAAGAAGCACAAAGAACTCCTGAGAAATTCATCACAAAAAGATCATCGCCTAGGCACATTGTCATCAGGTTATCTAAAGTTAAGTTGAAGGAAAGAATCTTAAGAGCTGTGAGGCAAAAGTATCAGGTAACCTATAAAGGGAAACCTATCAGATTTACAGAAGATACCTCAGCAGAAACCCTACAAGCTAGAAGGGATTGGGGCCCTACCTTCAGCCTCCTCAAATAAAACAATTATCAGACAAGAATATTAGATCCAGAAAAACTAAGCTTCATATGTGAAGGAAAGATACAGTCTTTTTCAGACAAACAAATGCTGAGAGAATTTGCCAGTACCAAGCCACCATTATAAGAACTGTTAAAAGGAACTCAAAATCTTGAAACAAATCCTGGAAACACATCAAAACATAACCTCTTTAAGGCATAAATCTCACAGGACCTATAAAACAAGAACACAATTTAAACAACAAAAACAAAAAACCAAGGTACACAGTCAACAAATGGCACGATGAATGGAATGGTATCTCATATCTCAATACTGACATTGAATTTAAATGGCCTAAATGCTCCACTTAAAAGATACAGAACTGCAGAATGGATAAGAATTCACCAAACAGACTGCCTTTAAGAGACTCACCTAATATATAAGGACTCACATTAACTTAAGATAAAGGTGTGGAAAAGGACACTGTGCAAATGGACACCAAAAGCAAGCAGGAGTAGCGATTCTTCTATCAGATAAAACAAACTTACAGCAAGAGCAGTTTAAAAAGACAAAGAGGGACATTATGTAATGGTAAAAGGCCTTGTTCAACAGAAAAATATCACAATCCTAAACATATATGCACCTAACACTGGAGCTCCCAAATTTATAAAACAATTACTAACAGACCCAAGAAATAGATAGATAGACAGCAACACAGTAGTAGTGAGGAATTTCAATACTCCACTGACAGCACTAGACAGGTTATCAGGACAGAGAGTCAACAAAGAAACAATGGATTTAAACTATACTTTGGAACAAATTGACTTAACAGATAAATACAGAACATCCCATCCAACAACTGCAGAATATACATTCTATTAAATAGCACATGGAGCTTTCTCCAAGATAGACCATATGATTGGCCACAAAAGGAGACTCAATAAATTTAAGAAAATATCAAGTACTCTCTCAGACCACAGTGGAATAAAACTGGAGATCAACTCCAAAAGGAACCTTCAAAACCATGTAAATACATGGAAATTAAATAACCTGCTCCTAAATGATCACTGGGTCAAAAATGAAATCAAGATGGATATTAAAAAATTATTTGACCTGAACAGCAATGGTGACACAACCTATCAAATCCTCTGGGATACAGCAAAGACTGTGCTAAAAGGAAAGTTTATAGCCCCAAATGCCTACAGCAAAAAGACTGAAAGAGAACAAACAGACAATCTATGGTCACACCTCAAGGACCTAGAGAAACAAGAACAAATGAAACCCTAACCGGGCAGAAGAAAGGAAATAACCAAGATCAGAGCACAGCTAAATGAAATTGAAAAAACAAAAAAATAAACATTACAAAAGATAAAACAAAAAGGTGGTTCTTTGAAACGATAAATAAAATTGATAGACCACTAGCAAGATTAACCAAGAAAATAAGAGGAAAAATCCAAATAAGCTCAGTAAGAAATGAAATGAGAGATATTACAACTGACACCTACAGAAATACAAAAGATCATTCAAAGCTACTATGAACACCTTTATTTTCATAAACTAGAAAACCTAGAAATGAAGGATACATTACTGGAAAGATACTACCCTCCTAGCTCAAATCAGGAAGAATTAGATACTCTGAACAGTTAAAAAACCAGCAGTGAGATTGAAATTGTAATTTCAGAACTATCAACAATAACAAAAAAAGTCCAGGATCAGACGGATTCACAGCAGAATTCTACCAGACATTCAAAAAAATTAGTACTAATCCCTTTGACACTATTCCACAAGATAGAGAAAGAGAGAAACCTCGTAAATCATTCTATGAAGCCAGGATTACCCTAATACCAAAACCAGGAAAGGAATAACCAAAAAATAAAACTAGAGATCAATATCCTTGATAAACATAGATGCTAAAATCCTTAACAAAATACTAGCTAATCAAATCCAACAACATATCAAAAATATAATCCACCATGATCATGTGTGTTTCATGCCAGGGATGCAGGGATGATTTAACATTTACGAGTCAATAAATGTGATATACCACAAAACATAATTAAAGACAAAAATTACATGATCTTCTCAATAAATGCAGAAAAAAAATTCGACAAAATCCATCATCCCTTTATGATTAAAACTCTCAGCAAACTCGACATACAAAGGACATACCTAAATGTAATAAAAGCCGTCTGTTACAAACCCACAGCCAACAAAATACTGAATGGGAGAAAGTTGAAAACATTTCCTCTGAGAACTGGAACAGGACAAAGATGTTTACTCTCACCACTCCTCTTCAATGTAGTAATGGAAGCCTTAACCAGAGCAATCAGACAAGAGAAAGAAATAAAGGGCATCTAAATTGGTAAAGAGGATGTCAAACTGTCACTGTTCTCTGATGATATGATTGTCTACCTCGAAAACCCAAAAGACTCCTCCAGAAAGTTCCTAGAACTGATATATGAATTCAGCAAAGTTTCCAGATACAAAATTAATGTACACAAATCAGTACCTCTTCTATATGCCAACAGCCACAAAGCTGAGAATCAAATAAAGAACTCGACTCCTTTTACAATAGTTGCAAAAAATAAAAATAAAATACTTAAGAATATACCTAACCAAGGAGGTGAAAGACCTCTACAAGGAAAACTACAAAATACTGATGAAATAAATCATAGATGACACAAACAAATGGAAACATATCCCATGCTCATGAATGGGTAGAACCAATATTGTGAAAATGACCATATTGCCAAAAGCAACCTACAAATTGAATGCAATTCTCATCAAATACCACCATCACTCTTCACAGAATTAGAAAAAAACAATTGTAAATCTCATGTGGAACCAAAAAAGAGTCCGCATAGCCAAAGGAAGACAAAGCAAAAAGAACAAATCTGGAGGCATCGCATTACATGATTTCAAACTATACTAAAAGGCCATAGTCACCACAACAACATGGTACTTGTATAAAAATAGGTACATAGACCAATGGAAAAAGAATAGAGAAACCAGAAATCAACTTAAATACTTAAAGCCTTTGAGATCTTTGACAAAGCAAACAAAGACGTAAAGTGGGGAAAGGACACCCTTTTCAACAAATGGTTGGGGGATAATTGGCTAGCCAAATGTAGGAGAATGAAACTGGATATTCATCTTTCACCTTACAAAAAATCAACTCAAGATGGATTAAGGACTTAAATCTAAAATCTGAAACTAAAAATTCTAGAAGATAACATTGGAAAAACCCTTCTAGACATTGACTTAGGCAAAGATTTCTTGACCAAGAACCCAAAAGCAAATGCAACAAAAACAAAGATAAATAGGCGGGACTTAAATAAGCTAAAGACTTTTTGCCTGGTTAAAGGAACAGTCATCAGAGGAAACAGACAATCCACAGAGAGGGAGAAAATCTTCACAATCAGACAAAAAACTAATATCCAGAATCTATAAGGAACTCAAACAAATAAGAAGAAAACCAAACAATCCCATCAAAAAGAGGGCTAAAGACACGAATATACACTTCTCAAAAGAAGATACACAAATGGCCAACAAATATGTGAAAAAATGCTCAACATCACTAATGATCAGGGAAAGGAAAATCAAAACCACAATGCAATATCACCTTACTCCTGCAAGAATGGCCATAATCAAAAAATCAAAAAACCAGTAGATGTTGGCGTGGATGCAGTGAACAGGCAACACTTCTGCACTGCTGGTGGGAATGTAAACTAGTACAACTGTGAAAAAAAATGTGGAGATTCCTTAAAGAACTAAAAGTAGAACTTATATTTGATCCAGCAATCCCACTACTGGGTATCTACCCAGAGGAAAATAGGTCATTTTATGAAAAAGATATTTGGACACGTGTGTTTATAGCAGCACAATTCGCAATTGCAAAAACATGGAACCAACCCAAATGCACATCAATAAACAGGTGGATAAAGAAACTGTGAGAGATACACACACACACACACACACACACACACACACACGTATATATATGCAGTGAGATGCACGATCTCGGCTCACTGCATCACTGGAACCTCTGCCTCCTGGGTTCAGGCAACTCACCTGCCTCAGCCTCCCGAGTAGCTAGGACTACAGGCACGTGCCACCACACCCAGCTAATTTTTTGTATTTTTAGTAGAGACAGGCTTTCACCATGTTGGCCAGGATGATCTTGATCTCTTGACCTCGTGATCCGCCCGCCTCGGCCTTCCAAAGTGCTGGGATTACAGGTGTGAGCCACCGTACCCGGCCTGGAGACTATTATTTTAAGTGAAGTAACTCAAGAATGGAAACCCAAACACTGTATGTTCTAACTGATATGTGGGAACTAAGCTACGAGGACGCAAAGGTGTAAGAATAATACAGTGGACTTTGAGGACTCGTGGGGAAAGAGTGGAAAGGAGGTGAGGGATAAAAGACTACAAATACGGTGCAGTGTATATTGCTTAAGAGATGGGAGCACCAAAATCTCACAAATCACCACTAAAGAACTTACTCATGTAACCAAACACCACTTGTTTCCCAATAATCTATGAATATATAAAATATTCACAAAATGAAACTAGAAATTGAGCTACCATATGATCCAGCTATCCCACTGCTGGATTTATCCCCAAAAGAAAGGAAATCTGTATATGGAACAGATATCTGGACTCATTTGTTGCAGTACTGTCTACAATAGCTATAATTTGGAAGCAACCTAAGTGTCCATTAACAGATGAATAAAGAAAATGGAGTACATACACACATTGGAGTACTATTCAGCCACAAAAAGGAATGAGATCCAGTCATTTGAAACAACATGGATGGAACTGGAGATCATTATTTTAAGTGAGATAAGCCAGGCACAGAAAGACAAACATCACATGTTCTCTCTTATTTGTGGGATCTAAAAACCAAGCCAATTGATCTCACAGACATAGAGAGTATACAGATGGTTACCAGAGACTGGTTACCATAGTCAGGAGTTGGGAGAGAGCTGCTTAATGGGTAAAAAAAAAAAATGTAGAAACAATAAATAGGACCTATTATTGGATAGCACAATGGGGTAATTACAGTCAATAATTTAATTATATTTTTAAATAACTTAAATAATGCAATTTGATTGTTTATATTTCAAAGGAAAAATGTTTGAGGGGATGGATATCATATTTTCCATGATGTGCTTATTTCACATTGCATGCCTGTATCAAAATATCTCATATACCACATAAACATATTCATCTATTGTGTGCCCCCTAAATTTAAAAAAGTAATAATTTATAAAACTTAAAAATTATTGAGTCATTTGTGCATGAAGATACAATTTCATCTATTTTTATAAGAAAATAGAACAAAATGGTGCTTCTGCTCTTAACAATATAAAAAGAGGTTTTTCCTCACTTTTTTGTTACTTTGAAATATAACAAGCATGCCAATCACGTACATATTTGAAATAGGAATGGGATATTAGTGATAGAAATCTGGATAAATGATAAGCGTAATATATTATTATCCTGTTTTTAATTCTCTCATATGGGTTAATTTATCTTCTTTAATAACAAAAGCAATTATTCATTTTAAATTTGATAAGACAATGCATTTTTAATATTTGATTCTCTAAAAATCTGAGCCTTTTTGTTTTAAATGATTAATGTAATTCATATAAAGAAGAGATATCGAGGCACATGGATTAATGTATATCTTATCTAACTGTAGCATTTTTTGAATCTTTGCCTTTAAGAATCCTGTTAATTTTATGCATATGAAAGAAGACATTATTCTGTCTATTTGTTGCATATATCATGTTTATACAATATATATTCATGGTTTCGAATAGCTTATTTTAAGGCATCTAGTTTCTGCTTAAAGTGGGTAGTCTATTTGTAGTTTGGTCCATTTTAAAATATCAGAGATGTTATGTTTTGAGTGATACTGTTTTCTTTGTAAGGTATTTCTCTAGACGGCAGAAGAAGTGGAAACAGGAAAATATATGCTTTATAACATCCAGATTTTATTCAAACCAAACAGATGTGATTGAAAGTATTCTCTGATACTATCTATTACGTATATAATTTCAGTAACCAGTCTGTAAATGTAAAATAATTTTTTTTTTTAAACAAAGAATTCTAGTCTTTATTTCTGGAAGTGTTGATGTATGCAACGCCTTCCATTTGGTATATGTGCAAATTCAGTGTGAGATAATGTACATATTTTTAAGCAGCAAAATTAATAAATTGACTTTTAATCTGATGACTTTTAAACAAAATTTAGAAAAGTAAAACATGCCTGCTGTAACAAATCAGATAACACAAATTATATCCCCCTCCCCATTAACTCTATTTCTTAGAATTAACTAACATTGACAGTCTGGTGTTTTCTTCCATTCTTTTTCTCCATTTTCCTTAGAAATATTCAAATACATAAACATAAATAATGATATCTTTCAATGTGTCCATCATATCTTGCCCTTTCATAATTATTTCTTAAATGATCTGTCTGGCTCTGTTCTGGCTCTGTTCCAGTCACTTTAAGTACAAAGAATAAATTCTTCAGTTTGACATCAAAACCCTTAGTGATCTGATCCTTACACCTCTCTACCCTCAATTCCTTCATATTATAATTTTTGCCCTATCCACCCATAGTTACTTGAACTTCCTCAAAAGTGTTATTGTGCTGGCTTATGACTACATATCATATCCCCCTTACCTGAAATGTGTTTTTCTTCTTTTTTTGTCTAGCTCAAAGGTACCCTTTACTCAAAACTTATCTAAATATCCAGGAATTGTTTCTTGACCCCTTGTTCCTTGCTCCCTTGCCACACTCTAGAAGACATCTAAGGAACTGCAGACTTATTGCTCGCCCCGATGGCAACTCTGGTTGCCAGAGTGTATGTTTAAAAAATTGATAGTTATATAGTCACATTGCCTCACCCGTTCTACCAACCAGTTGATATAACCTCAGAAATGAAACCAAGGACTGAGAAAAGGCAGATGCTCAATCTCCTCTTGCCTTTTTACAGGGTCATTTAAGCCTGTGGTTTAGGTGAGTTTGCTACTCATTTAATCATTTCCTAGAGTCTGACCTGCCCAGATAGGAGAAAAGAACAATAAATCAACAGTAAGTTTTATTATTACAGCATTTCAAAGTTGAGGAAATTAAACACAAAAGGTTAAATTACTTGTTCAAGTTACCGAGCTAGTAAGAGACGGAATCAAACTTTTGTATCTGCTATGTTGACCACAGAGCCCATGCTTTTAACCATTATAATTATTTTACAAAAAAATGGGCAATGTATAAGCTTTACCCTGGAGGTGATTACTAAATTTTAGAGTTTCTAAGGTAGGTATGACTATTAAACACGTGCTTGTGTATAATAGTTACATAATTTAATAAATTCATTTCATTTTAGCAAATATTTATTTCTGATCATCACTTATGTGTCAACAACTGTCATAGGTGAATGCTAATTTGGACCCTCAAAAGTTAAAGTTTGGAATTTTCTAGATGTTAAAAAATAAAGTCTGACAATAGGTGAAAAAGAAAACTTCCAAGCATCTGTGAAAACAGCATAGACTCTGACATCAAATAGAACCTAAAACTGGTCTCTTCCACTTAATGGTTATGTGGCATTTAGTGTGTACCATGGCTATTCAAAGCCACACTAAAATGTTATTAATAGAGCCTACACTTTTCAGCATTACTTATGTGAGAAAGTATCTAGTACTATAATTACGGATCATTGTTAGTTTCCTCCTTTACACACTTAATCATACAATTAATCCTTTAGTAAGCAACCTTTACCTCCTTAGGTGGCTTCAGCATTTTGTCACTATTTACTTTCATGCAAAAAATTAATATGTCAATTATAAATGATCCTTATCTGGTCAACATGACAATCCCTCAGGGACCCCATCCATGTTATTTAGCTCATGTAACTTTTATGTGTGTCAAAATAAATTCCATGGCATTAAAACAATGTGTTGAAAAATAAAATAGTCACTTAAATACATATTTACATGATATCAAAAATAAAGAAAAGAAATCATGCTCATTTGTTTTATTTGTATTCAATTCAGTAATTAATATCCAGTGGATACAACTCCAATAAATAGCTCAAAAAATATAAATGCTGCTGATCATATATTACTTGTTCTGAAGACTGAACAAAAAGAGGAAGATGGAATAAAATTAGAGCGCAAGAAACTTAGGAAAGGGAAGATATTGTCCATGGATATCATGAGTGATGAAGATAAATTGTGATATGTCCTTCTTTTTATTCTTGCTAGCTTAGATTCTTCATGGAAGTGTATAATTGTTTTTCACCACTCTTTGACACGTTTAATTGGCCAGACCCTGGGTCTCATTTCTTCACACTGCATGTTTATACCTAATCATATTTAATGGAAATCTTCAACTCTATGTTGCTAAGTGAAACTATGTACTATTGGACCTGCTGTTTCAATATGGTTTATACTATAGATACAGCTGCTATGTTCTCACATTAGATGATTTTTGGATACAATATCAGAGAGGTACTGTATTAGAGAGAATATTGTCTTCATACAATGCAAAATTTATTATTTATTCATTTAATTTTTTAACTTTTCATTTTATGTGTGCATACGCAGGTTTCTTAGATAGGTAAACTTGTGTCATGGGAGGATGTTGTACAGAATATTTCATCACCCAGGTATTAAACCCATTACTCATTAGTTATTTTTTCCTGATTCTCTCTCTCCTCTCACCCTCCACCCTCTGGTAGTCCCCAGTGTGTGTTTTCCACCTGCATGTGACTCCTGAATGATGTGATCTCATCATTCAGCTCCCACTTATAAGTGAAAACATGCAGTATTTGGTTTCCTGTTCCTGTGTTAGTTTGCTAAGAATAATGACCTTTAGCTCCATTCGTGTACCTGAAAAGTACATAATCTCATTCTTTTTATGTCTGTATACTATTCCATGGTGTACTTGTATCACATTTACTTTATCCAGTTTATGATTGATGAACATTTATGTTTATTCCATGCCTTTTCTATTGTAAATAGTCTGCCATGAACATAGGCATGCATGTGTCTTTATAATAGAATGATTTACATTCCCTTGGGTATATACCTAGTAATGGAATTTCCGACTTGAATGGTACATCTGTTTTTAGGTCTTTGAGGAATCACCACACTGTCTTCCAAGATATATTTTTTCCTTGCATTTAAACTGAGTTTTAAAAGACTCATAGTATGAGATGCTTTAAATGTATGTATTTGCTTTACAAATAGATGAAGCATCATGTGGTTGACTTAGTAACTTCCCTAGAAATGTTGCAATGTTAGTGTTATTTCAATTATAATTGCAAAATCAGATGCTACTTCTGAATAAGACAAATTATTGAAGTTTCAATAATTTTTTATTAAAAGTATAGACAATAACATATGAAAATAGATCTTACATCAGAATATGACATTGTTCAAAAAATACATAACCCATCACTAAAGTTCCTTATGCTTATAAATCTGGCTATTATTTAGAATTCCCTGATATGATTTTCAAAACAAACTTCATGGTTCTACCTGACTCTGGCTGAATTAAAATCTCCGGGGGTGGCATCAACATATTTGATCATCAGCAAGTCCCCAGATAAGTTCTATGCATTGCCTTTCAGACTAATGTTTAATAATATAACAAGGGCACACTTTAATATTGTACAGATTTTAAACATATCATTTCTATTACTTTAATGTAGTAAACTGCAAGTAAGAATAAGTCATAATTACTAATAAAGGTATAAGTAATCTTCATCAATAAAGTTGATTCAAAATGAAGCAACTAATTTTATTCCATTTCTGGTAATTTGATGGCTTAAGGGTTTCAAAGTATATGATCTTATACACACTTATAACACTTAAAAGGAAAATATTTTTAAAAGAGAATTGTACTTTCAGAAATTAAAAATTCTAGAGAGCTTTGATTTCCCATTCATTTAAATTCAATTGAGCCACTTATCTGAGAAGAAATTTCAGTTTGAGATCCTTGCAAATTTCAAGTTCTCCTTGAGATTCAGTGCTACACAGCTACTGTTCCTCATCAGAAAGCTGAGCTTGGTGATAGGTTAATTAATCATACTAGTTGAATTGAAAGGCAACCATTTCAAATGACTCAGTGCAGTGTTGTCAATGCCAATGATTTCTTATTCTATACCTTGATGTAGGAAAGTTTATCACTAATGAACAAGTGGCCTCCAAAACTTGGTTAAGAGCTCTCTTAGAGGTCAAAAGGATTAAATTTCTAAATTCCCGTTAATAAGACGGAATGAAACTCAGAAATATGTCAGCGATTAGGAAATATATAGAACCATTGAAATAATAGCAGGCATGTGAAATTCTCTAAGTTAAAATAATAATAATAATGATAATTTCATCATAAAATCTGAACAATGAATTGTTTTTCAGTACTTTTTCTCTACAAATACTAATTTTTGTTTTTTATCAATAATTCTACTCTACATAGACATATTTGTCACTTTCCCTATTACTCTACTAATACAATATATAATATCTCTAGGATTTAAATAGAGAGCAGTTCACCTTATACTTTGTGTTACAGTTATAATGTGTCTTTGTTTTAATTTTCAATAAGTGTGAAAATAAACCCTCAGAATTTAATAAACTGGCATACTGATTATACTAGCCTTTGTCTTTACACTTTTCCAAGTGTAAAGGAAAGCTACAGAATATCAAAATACCTTGTAATTTCAAATTATAAAATAAGATTAATATCGACAATACTGATAATACTTTTTTAAACTTTCCAAGCTGTGTAGCAGACTAACATAATTGTTACTTTTCTACCAGATTTTAGGTCCTATGCAGTCTATAAAATATTTCAGGTTTTATTTTAATATTTTACCCTGTAGGTCTCCTTAGTAATTTATAGATGAGTAGTAAAAATCAGAAATCAATATTGTACCGAGGCATATTGTGCAGAAATCTATGTGTACATTATTTATTTGTATAAAGGTGTAACAATGTTATAATATTTATATAATAAAACAGCAATAGTAATAATAATAAACATGATAAAAATGTTGACAGAGAACATTATTCATGTGCTAGGCACTATACTGAGTTAAATTAAACATGGATTCATACTGACCGAGTTTTAGTCTATTTGTTACCTTGACAGTTTTATTGATTTCTCTAAGTTTCAGCATCCTCATCTGTAAACAGACTTAATAAATATAACTACCTCATAAGATTGTGAAGATGAAACATGAAAATGAATGCAAAGCACACTATTACAGAGATATTGACAAAAATGTATTAATTCTGCCTCCTCTTAATTTTTAACCTACTAATTTGCCTTAGCACAGAACCTGCTGAACAGTGAATATTCAAAAATATTTGTTAAATTGAACAGACAATATATGAATATATGGTCTGAGATGATCTAAATGGCATTTTTTAAAATAAGAAACCAACTAATTCTGGAGTCACAGGGCTACTTAAGATACCAAACATTACTTACTATATTTCTCTGTTCTAGTCATTATTCCAGCTTCCAATTTATTTATTTTTCAATTAAGTGGTATCTATTTTTAAATTTTTGCTTCATTGTGATGAGCCCTCTATACCATATTTTTTACATTTTTATATTTGTTTTATTTAGTCTATGAAATGTGTCAGTTCCCTTGAGATTTTTTGTATGTTTTAACTTATTTTCCCCCTAATAAATGAATTTATTGAAAAAAGAATTGTAAATATATGTAAATGAAGTATATATCTTATTAATGAATAGAGGAAACACAGCACAAAATCAAAATTATTGTGTGTGTATGTGTATTTATCTTTTGCTACTGTAGTTTGCATTATCTTCAGGAAAAGTTGAAAAATAATCCATGTCTTTGAATAAAGGGAAATCAGTATTGGATTATAATCAGTTTAAAAGGAATATTTTTGCTTGAATTCTAAAACCATATAAGATTCCAGCTATCCTTTTAAAATATAAATTTTGTATGTGGAATTCTTTTTCTTTAAAATACTGACAAATCTGGATGGAAAAACTGTATGAAGGACAGACTAGTTTCAGTTCCAGAAGATAAATCAGAGTTAGATGCAATGTATACTCAACATCTGGCATTAGATTACTGAGACAACATGTGATTTTTCTGTCTTGAAAGAATTAGTGCTAAATAAAGAGTAATGTATAAACTAAGTATAATCAAATAAATAAAACACAGTTCTTTTTTGGCAATTCTAGATAGCTAGTGGGAATTGCAATTTATAATAAGTTCTTTTGGATATAACTATATGTCATGGCATTAAACAAAGGTTAAAACCATATGATAACAGATTATAAATACAATCAATGTGATTCGCAGTAGACAGACAAAAGTCCCTGTCATTTCTCCCGTAGGCTAAGAAGCATAATATGAGATTCACATCAAATTCTTTTTTATATAGAATTGACACTATAAACTATTTGTAATCTTATGAGTTTAGATTTCTTTTTTAGAATGTTGTGTTCTTTTTCCTATTCATTTTGTTTTCTGTCTCCTGGCTTAAATAACCAAATAATTCATTTAAAAAGATGTTTAGGGAGCTCTGACATGCTCAAGCAACTTTCAAAAATTAATTTAAATCTAATTGAGCTTCTGAGACATCAAAGTCTTCCTTTAAAGAAGTTTCAGATAGAAGGAGTTCAATCCCATGGGCTACGTATACAAACAAACTCAATAAAGGAAATAAGAAAGTGTCTGGAGAAAAAGAAATAAATGAAAGGAAAATAGACCTGTCCAAACAAATTTTTATTTTCTAAATTGACACAACAATGTTGTTTCCTCCTCTGCTCTAACCCACGAAAAACACAAATTCAGATCAATATGTGTTGTATTGGAACAATGCGGATTTGGGATTCTGAGCTGTTTTGATAGCTTTTATGGTCAACCCTTGCCTTCAGGTGAGACTCTCTCTAAACTAGTTTAGGCAGATGAGTATCATAAATATTCATCCAGTATAGGCTTTATAGCACCAACACGTCAAGACTTCTAGTGAGTGGAGTTCTTAACTACAATAAATTTACAAGGCTTGAATGGGAAAGGATGCCAAAACTCTCAAAGAATTTTCATTATCCAAGAAGTTCACACGTATAAGTTATATTTGTTTTATAATTTTTTCTCATAGTTGAATTTAAATAATTTTGAAGCAAGAGTAGCTTCTCAAACTTTACTTATTGTCCAGAATATTAGAGAAAAGGGAATATTGACCAACTTAACTATATTCCATCATCTATATATATAAGAATATTTGTGTAAAAATGTATCAGGCCAAGTGTTACATAGTTTGGGATATCTATAAATTATTGAACTCAGAACATAAAAGGAAAAATTATAATTTTGATTTTTATGACTTTTTGTAAACTTCCTCTTTAGGGGTTAGTGAATGGGGTAAAATAAGGAGTTAGTAATGAATAAAAATGATTTGAGTTCTACTCAGAAATGACTCCGATTATTTTTTCTATTTATTGCGTGCTATATTGACTCATCTTTGAATTATTTGCTTCAGCTATTTAACCTGAGACTACTCACATTACTGAAATCCAGTGTCCTCTTTTAAAAAAGAAATAACAGGCTTGCTTTTTGTTTTTGGATTTTAAGTTTACAGAAAAATTGAGCAAAAAGTACAATTATCATGTACCACCTAACCCGTCCATCTCACCCTTTACCACCTTCTGCCAATTTCCCCCTTAATAATATGTTGCATTCGTGTGGTACATTTGTTATAACCGATTCAATACTGATATATTATTTTTAAAGACGCTTCATAACTCACACTAGGGTTCACTCTTTGTGTTGTGTATTCTATGAGTTTTGACAACTGTATAAATGATATGTATCCACCATTACAGTATCATAGGAAGTAGCTACTATTTTCTCCTTCCCACAGAACCCCTGGTTACTTCTGATCTTTTCACTATCTCCTTGGGTTTACCTTTTCCAGAATATCATATAATTAATATCATACATCATGTAGCTTTTTCAAAGTACCTTCTCTCACTTAGCAAGATGCATTTAAATTTCCACGTCTTTTTGTGGCTTGATACTCCACATTACATTCCTTTGAATGAAAGTACCATAATTTAATTTTCTATTCACCTATTAAAAGACATCTTGGTTGCTTCCAAGTGTAAGCAATTATTAATAAAGCTACTAGAAAAATGCATGTGCAGACTTTTGTGTGAACCATTTTGCAATCCCACAAACGATGATTGAGTGTCCCTATTGCTCTTCAGTAGGATAAAATAGGATATATCCTCACCAGCATTTGCTGTTGAAAGTGTTCTACATTTTCACCATTCTAATAGGTTTGTACTACTGTCTCATTGCTGTTTTATTTTATGATTCTTTCATGCCATATGATTTTTGACATCTTTTCATATGATTATTTTATTCATATATCATCTTCAATGAGGTGCCTCTTCAGACCTTTTGGCCATTTTCGAATTGGGTGTTTGATTTCCTATTATTGGCTTTTAAGAGTTCTTTAAATATTTTATATATAAATCCTTTATCAGATATATATTTTTCAAAGATTTTTATCAGTCTGCAGCTTGTGTTTTCACTCTCTTAACAGTGTCTTTGCAGAGCAGAAGATTTAATTTTTATGAAGATCGATTTCTCAATTTTTTTAAATTATGGTTTTGGTGTTATATCCAAGAAGTCATCGCCAAACCCAAAGTCACCTAGATTTTCTCCTGTATTAACTTCTAGGTGTATTACAGTTTTTCATTTTATATTTAAGTCTATGGTCTATTTTGAGTTACTTTTTAAAAAAAAATACTTTAAGTTCTGGGATACATGTGCAGAATGTGAAGGTTTGTTACATAGGTAAATGTGTGCCATGGTTGTTTGCTGCACTTAACATCTCATCACCTAGGTATTAGGTATTAAGCCCCACATGCATTAGCTATTTGTCTTGATGCTCTCTCTCTCCTAGCTCCCCCACCAACAGGCCCCAGTGTGTGTTGTTCCCCTGCCTGTGTCCATGTGTTCTTATTGTTCAGCTGCCACTTATGAGCGAGAACATACAGTGTTTGGTTTTTTGTTCCTGTGTTAGTTTGCTGAGGATGATGGCTTCCAGCTTCATTCATGTCCTTGCAAATGACATGATCTCATTCCTTTTTATGATTGCATAGTATTCCATGGTGTATATGTACCACATTTTCTTTATCCAGTCTATCATTGATGGGTATTTGGGTTGGTTCTCTGTCTTTGCTATTGTGAATAGTGCTGCAATATACATACATGTGCATGTATATGTATAATATATGTATATATTATAATAGAATGATTTATATTCCTTTGAGTATATACCCAGTAATGAGATTGCTGGGTCAAATGGTATTTCTGGTTCTAGATCCTTGAGGAATGGCCACATTGTCTTCCACAATTGTCGAACTAATCTACATTCCCACCAACAGTGTAAAAGCATTCTGATTTTTCTGGAGCCTCACCAGCATCTTTTTTCCTTCCTTTCTTTCTTTCTTTTTAATAGTCACCATTCTGACTGGAGTGAGATGGTATCTCATTGTGGTTTTGATTTGAATTTATCTAATCATCAGTGATGCTGAGCTTTGTATTCATTTTTCTTAGCCGCATACGTGTCTTCTTTTGAGAAGTGTCTGTTCTGTTCATGTCGTTTGGCCACTTTTTGATGGGGTTGTTTGTTTTTTCTTGCAAATTTGTTTAAGTTTCTTGTAAATTCTGGATATTAGACCTTTTCCTGATGAGTAGATTGCAAAAATTTTCTCACATTCTGTAGGTTGTCTATTCACTCTGATGATAGTTTCTTTTGCTGTGCAGAAGCTCTTTAGTTTAATTAGATCCCATTTGTCAATTTTAGCTTTTATTGCAATTGTTTTTGGTGATTTCATCATAAAATCTTTGCCCATGCCTATGTCCTGAATGGTATTGCCTAGATTTTCTTCTAGGTTTTTTATGGTTTGGGGTTTTACATTTAAGTCTTTAATCCATCTTGAGTTAATTTTTGTATATATTGTAAAGAAGGGGTCCAGCTTCACTTTTCTGCATATGGTTAGCCAGTTTTCCCAACACCATATATTCCTTCCTCCATTGTTTGTTTTTGTCAGGTTTTTCGAAGATCAGATAGTTGTAGATGTGTGGTCTTATTTCTGAGGTATCTATTCTGTTACATTGGTCTAAATGTTTGTTTTGGTACCAGTACCATGCTGTTTTGGTTACTGTAGCCTTGTAGTATAGTTTGAAGTCAGATAGCATGATGTCTCCAGCTTTCTTTTCTTTTGCTTATGATTGTCTTGGTTATTTGGGCTCCTTTTTGATTTCATATAAATTTTAAAATAGTTTTTATAATTCTGTGAAGAACCTCAATGGTAGTTTAATGGGAATAACATTTAATTTATAAATTGCTTTGGGCAGTATGGCCATTTTTACAATACTGATTCTTCCTATTCATGAACATGGAATGTGTTTTCATTTCCATTCCTTCTCAATCTTTATACCATTTTAAGTCCTTTTCTTCTCTTATTGCATGAGCTAAGACTTCCAGTACATGTTGAATGGGGAGGAGAGAGTGAACATCTTTGATTTGTTCCTGACATAGCAGGAAAGCATCTAATTTTTTACTATTAATTATGATGTTGGTGCTAGTTTTATGCTCTGTAGATATTCTTCATCACATTGAATACATTTTTCTGTATTTCTAGTTTGCCAAATTTTTTAAATCATAAGTGGTGTTGGATTCTGTCAAATGCTTTTCTGCATCTATTGATATTACTGTATAATTTTTCTTTTTAGGATAACTGATTTGATGGATTACATTAGTTGAATTTTGAAGGTTGAACTAGCCATTCATACCCGGAGTAAATCAGATTGATTGTGGCATGTAATTTTTTATATATTGTTATTTTGATTTGCCAATATTTTGTTAAGGATTTTTGCATTTATAATTATGAGATATATTGGTATTTGGTTTTCATTTTTTAATGTCTTCAGCTGGCTTTGGTATTAGGGTAATGTTTGACTTTGGTATTAGGATAATCCTGGCCTCATAGAATTAGGAAGTAGTCTCTCTGCTTCTATTTTCTGAAAAAGACGGTAAAGAATCAGTATAATTTTTACCTTAAATATTTGGTAGAATTTAACATGTTTGCATTTGGTGCTTTCTGTTTTTGCATGTTATCAATTTTTGCTTCAATATATTTAATACATTTGGGGCTGCTCATGTTGCTTTTCTCCTGTGAGTTTTGGTAGATTGTGTCTATTAAGAAATTTATCTATTTCACCTAGGCTACGAAATTTGTGGCCATAGAGTTTTTCATACTATTTCTTCACTATCCTTCTAATAATGTTCATAGGATCAGTAGTGATCCTGTTTCATTTCTGATATTATTAACTAGTGTCTTCTCCTTTCTTCTTAGGCTAGCTGGAGTCTTGTTAATTATATCAAACTTTTCAAAACAAAAAAAAACAGATTTTACTCCTCTTGTTTTTCTCTGCTGATTTCCTGTTTTGAATCTTATTGATTTCATTTTTAATAATTATTTTATTTTGTTTACTTTGGGTATAATTTGTTCTTTTCTAGGTTTCTATAGTAGAATCTTAAATTATTGAGTTTAGACTTTTGCCTTTTCTAAAATATTGTTTCAGTGCTATATATTTCCATCTAGGCACTGCTTTTGCTGTATCATAAAAATTTTGATAGGTTTTATTTTCATATTCATTTAGTTTAAACTATTTTTGAAATTTCTCTTGAGATTTCTTCTTGACCTATGTGTTATTTAGAAGTGTGTGTTTAATCGGCAAGTATTTTCTGGTTTTCCAGGTATCTTTTGACTTTTGATTTCTTGCTTAATTCCACTGTGGTCTAACACCATTTTTTTTTTTTTTTTAAAGTTCTAGGGTACCTGTGCACAACGTGCATGTTTGTTACATATGTATACATGAGCCATGTTGGTGTGCTGCACCCATTAACTCGTCATTTACATTAGGTATATCTCCTAATGTTATCCCTCCCCCTACCCCCTCCCCACAATAGAACCTGGTGTGTGATATTCCCCTTCCTGTGTCCAAGTGATCTCATTGTTCAATTTCCACCTATGAGTGAGAACATGCAGCATTTGGTTTTCTGTTCTTGTGATAGTTTGCTGAGAATGATGGTTTCCAGCTGCATCCATGTCCCTACAAAGGACACGAACTCATCCTTTGTTATGGCTGCATAGTATTCCATGGTGTATATGCGCCACATTTTCTTAATCCAGTCTGTCACTGATGGACACTTGGATTGATTCCAAGTCTTTGCTATTGTGAATAGTGCCACAATAAACATACGTGTGCGTGTGTCTTTATAGCAGCATGACTTATAATCTTTTGGGTATAACCCCAGTAATGGGATGGCTGGGTCAAATGGTATTTCTAGTTCTAGAACCTTGAAGAATCACCACACTGTTTTCCACAGTGGCTGAACTAGTTTACAGTCCCACCAACAGTGTAAAAGTGTTCCTATTTCTCCACATCCTCTCCAGCACCTGTTGTTTCTTGATTTTTTAATGATTGCCATTCTAACTGGTGTGAGATGGTATCTCATTGTGGTTTTGATTTGCATTTCCCTGATGGCGAGTGATGATGAGCATTTTTTCATGTGTCTGTTGGCTGTATGCATGCCTTCTTTTGAGAAGTGTCTGTTCATATCCTTTGCCTACTTTTTGATGGGGTTGTTTGTTTTTCTCTTGCAAATTTGATTGGGTTCTTTATAGGTTCTGGATATTAGCCATTTGTCAGATGAGTAGATTGCAAAAATTTTCTCCCATTCTGTAGGTTGCCTGTTCACTCTGATGGTAGTTTCTTTTGCTGTGCAGAAGCTCTTTAGTTTAATTAGATCCCATTTGTCAATTTTGGCTTTTGTTGCTGTTGCTTTTGGTGTTTTAGACATGAAGTCCTTGCCCATGCCTATGTCCTGAATGGTATTACCTAGGTTTTCTTCTAGGGCTTTGATGGTTTTTGGTCTAACATTTAAGCCTCTAATCCATCTTGAATTAATTTTCGTATAAGGAGTAAGGAAAGGATCCAGTTTCAGCTTTCTACTTCTGGCTAGCCAATTTTCCCAGCCCCATTTATTAAATAGGGAATCCTTTCCCCATTGTCAGGTTTGTCAAAGATCAGATGGCTGTAGATGTGTGGTATTATTTCTGAGGACTCTGTTCTGTTCCATTGGTCTATATCTCTCTTTTGGAACCAGTACCATGCTGTTTTGGTTACTGTAGCCTTGTAGTATAGTTTGAAGTCAGGTAGCGTCTAACACCATTTTTTAATGATTACTATACTTTCAAATGTGTTAAAGTATGTTTTATGTTCTGAATTTGTCTTGTCTTGGTGACTATTTCACGTGAGCTTGGGTAGAATATTTATTCTGCTGATTTGGGATATAGTGTCCTATAGTTTAGTTTTCTAGTATAACCAGTTATTTGATGCTACTGTTCAGTTCAACTCTATCCTTACTGATTTTCTGCTTGCTGGATCTACCAAGTACTGATTGAGGAATATGAAATCTGTAGCTATAATAAGCAATGTATTTATTTAACTTCTACTGGTTTTTGCAATATATATTTTGATTCTCTGTTGTTAGGTACATAGACATTAATGGTTGTTATGTCTTCTTGAAGAATTTACCCTGTTATTATTTTTGTAATGTCCTCTTTATCCCTAATAATTTTTCTTGTTCTAAAATTGGCATTGTCTAAAATTAATATAGCTACTCCCGCTTTCTTTTGATTAGTCTTAGCGGGATACTTATTTCTGAATCAATTACTGTTATCCCATGTGTCTTTAGATTTAAGGTGAGTTTCTTGTAGATAACACATAATTAAGATGTCTTCTGTTGATCCATAATGACAGTTTCTGTTTGTTAATTGGTGTATTTATCAACATATGATATATATTTTAATGATACAATTATCAATAATGTGTGTGTATATATATACACACACACATATCATTGACATTTAAAGTGTATTGACATATTTGCATTACTATCTATCATATTTCTTCCAGTTTTCTATTACTTTTCTTTGGATTTGTTGTTTTTTGTCTTTTGCTTTTTAAAGAAATTTTATTTTACATTCAGGGATACAAGTGTAGGTTTGTAATATAGGTAAACTCATGTTACAGGGTTTTTGTGTGCAGATTATTTTGTGAACAAAGTACTAATCATAGTACTCAATGGATACTTTTTCTGCTCCTCTACTTCCTCCCACCCTCCACCCTCAGGTAGGCTCCAGTGTCTGTTGTTCCCATGTTTGTGTCCATGTATTCTCGTCATTTAGCCTCACATATAAGTGTGAACATGAAATATTTGGCTTTCTATTACTTTGGTAGTTTGCTAAAAGTAATGCCTTCCAACTCCATCCATGTTCCTGCAAAGGACATGATCTCATTATTTTTTTATTGCTGCATAATATGCCATGGTTTTTATGTACCATGTATTTTTTTATCCAGTCTACCTTTCATGGGAATTCAGGTTGATTCCGTGTCTTTGCTATTATGAATATTGCTGCAATGAACATATGTGTACACGTGTCTTTATGATAGAATGATTCATATTCCTTTGGGTGTACAGCCAGCAATGAGATTGCTAGGTCAAATAGTAGCTTTGTTTTCAAGTCTTTGAGGAATGGCCACATTGCTTTCAACAACAGTTGCACCAGTTTACACTCCTACCAAAACTGTATAAATGTTCCTTTTTCTCTACCACTTTTTCAGCATCTGTTATTTATTTATTTATTTGAGATGGAGTCTCGCTCTATTGCCCAGGCTGGAGTGCAGTAGCGTGATTGCGGCTCACTGCAAGCTCCGCCTCCCAGGTTCACGCCATTCTCCTGCCTCAGCCTCCCGAGCAGCTGGGACCGCAGGTGCACGCCACCACACCTGGCTAATTTTTTATATTTTTAGTACAGACGGGGTTTCACTGTGCTAGCCAGGATGATCTCAATCTCCTGACCTCATGATCCACCTGCCCTGTTTTCCCAAAGTGTTGGGATTACAGGTGTAAGCCACCACACCTGGCCTATTTTTTAACTTATCAGTAATAGCCATTCTGACTGGTGTGAGATGGTATCTCATTGTGGTTTTGATTTGCATTTCTCTAATGATCACTGATGTTGAGTTTTTCACCATATGCCTTTTGGCTACATGTATGTTTTCTTTTAAAAAAGTGTTGATGTCCTTTGTCCAGTTATTATTATTATTATTATTATTAGACTTTAAGTTCTAGGGTACGTGTGCACAATGTGCAGGTTTGTTACATATGTATACTTGTGCCATGTTGCTGTGCTGCACCCATCAACTCATCAGCACCCATCAACCAGTCATTTACATCAGGTATAACTCCCAATGCCATCACTCCCCCCTCCCCCCTCACCATAATAGGCCCCGGTGTGTGATGTTCCCCTTCCAGAGTCCAAGTGATCTCATTGTTCAATTCCCACCTATGAGTGAGAACATGCGGTGTTTGGTTTGCTGTTCTTGTGATAGTTTGCTGAGAATGATGGTTTCCAGCTGCATCCATGTCCCTACAAAGGACACGAACTCATCCTTTGTTACGGCTGCATAGTATTCCATGGTGTATATGTGCCACATTTTCTTAATCCAGTCTGTCACTGATGGACATTTGGGTTGGCTCCAAGTCTTTGCTATTGTGAATAGTGCCACAATAAACATACGTGTGCATGTGTCTTTATAGCAGCATGATTTATAATCCTTTGGGTATATACCTAGTAATGGAATGGCTAGGTCATATGGTATTTCTACTTCTAGATCCTTGAGGAATCGCCATACTGTTTTCCACAATGGTTGAACTAGTTTACAATCCCACCAACAGTGTAAAAGTGTTCCTATTTCTCCACATCCTCTCCAGCACCTGTTGTTTCCTGCTTTGTCCAGTTTTTAATAGGTTGCTTGTTTTTCTTCTTGTACATTTGTTTAAGTGCCTTATAGATGCTAGATATTAGACCTTTGTCAGATGCATAGTTTGCAAACATTTTCTCTCATTCTGTAGGTTGTCTATTTACTCTGTTGATAATTTATTTTTCTGTGCAGAAGCTTTTTAGTATAATTAGATCCCATTTGTCAATTTTTACTTTTTTTGCAATTGCTTTTGGTATCTTCGTCATGAAATCTTTGTCTGTTCTTATGTCCAGAATAATATTGCCTAGGTAATCTTCTAGGGTTTTTATAGTTTCGGGTTTTATATTTAAGTCTTTAATCCATTTCAGGCAGATTTTGTATATGATATAAAAAAGGGGTCCAGTTTTGAATCTTCTGCAAATGGTTATCCAGTTATCCCAGCACCATTTATTGAACACGGAATTATTTTCCCATTGCTTGCTTTTGTAAACTTTATCAAAGATTAGACAGTTGTAGGTGTGCAGTCTTGTTTAAAAGTTCTTTATTCTGTTCCTTTGGTCTGTGTGTTTGTTTTTGTACCAGTACCATGCTGTTTTGGTTGCTATATTGATTTATTATAGTTTGAAGTTATGTAGCCTAATGTCTTCAGCATTGTTCTTTTTGCATGGGATTTCCCTGGCTCTTCGGGCTTTTTGGTTCCATATGAATTTTAAAATAGTTTTTTTTTTTTCCAGTTCTGTGAAGAATATCATTGATAGGTTGATAGAAATAGCATTAAACCTATACATTGCTTTGAGCAGGGAGACCATTTTAATAATATCGATTCTTCCTATACATGAGTATGGAACATTTTTCCATTTATTTGTATTATCTCCGACTATTTCTTTTAGCAATTTTTTGGTAATTCTCATTGTAGGGATCGTTCACCTCCCGACTTAGCTGTATTCCTAGGTTTTTATTCTTTTTGTGGCAATTCTGAATGGGATTGCATTCTTGATTTGGCTTTCAGCTTGGTTGTAAGTGTATAGGAATGCTAGTGATTTTTGCACTTTGATTCTGTAATTCAAAACTTTGCTGAAGTTGCTTATCAGCTCTAGGAGCTTTTGGGCAGAAATTATGGGGTTTAGGAATATAGAACCATGTTATCTGTAAACAGGGATAGCTTGACTTCCTCTCTTCCTATTTGGATGCCATTTGTTTATTTCTCTTTCCTGATTACTCTGGACAGGACTTCCAATATTATGTTAAATAGGAATGATGAGAGAGGTTATCCTTGTTTCGTGCCAGTTTTTAAGAGGAATGCTTCCATCTTTTGCCCTTTCAGTATGATGTTAGCTCTGTGTCTGTAACAGATGGGTCTTATTTTTTTGAGGTATGTTTCTTTAATACCTAGTTTATTGAGAATTTTTAACATGAAGCAATGTTGAATTTTATTGAAAGTCTTTTCTGCATATATTGAGATGATCATGTTTTTTTTTTTCTTTAGTTCTGTTTATGTGAGGAATCACAATTATTGATTTGCTTATATTGAACCAGCCTTGCATCCCAGGGATAATCCCTACTTGATTATGGTGAATTAGTTTTTGATGTGTTGCTGCATTTTGTTTGCCAGTATTTTGTTGAAGATTTTTGAATCAAGGTTTATCAAGGTTATGGTCCCGAAGTTTTCTTTTTTGTTGTGGCTCTGCCAGGTTTTGGTATCAACATTATGCAGGCTTCGCAAAATAAGTGGGAGAGGAGTCCCTCCTCAATTTTATGAAACAGTTTCAGTAGGAATGGTACCAGATCTTCTTTGTACATCTGATAGAATTTGACTGTGCATCCACCTGGTCCTGGGCTTTTGGGGGTTGGTAGGCAATTTATTACTAATTTAGTTTTGGAGCTCATTATTGGTCTTTTCAAGGATTCAATTTCTTCTTGGGTTAGACTTAGGAGAGTGTATGTGTCCAGGAACTTACTCATTTCTTCTAAATTTTCTAGTTTGTGTGCATAGAGGTGTTCATAATAATCTCTGATGGTTATTTTTACTTCTGTTGGATTAGTGGTAATATCTCTTTTGTCATTTCTGATTGCATTTATTTGGAACCTCTCTCTTTTCTTCTTAATTAATCTAGCTAGCATTAATTTCTTCTTAATTAATCTATCCTATAATTTTTTTCAAAAAGAAGTTACTAGATGTATCGATCATTTAAATGGACTTTCATGTCTCAGTCTTCTTCATTTTAGCTCTGAGTTTGACTAGCTTTGGAGTTAGTTTGCTCTTGCTTCTCTAGTTCTTTTAGTTGTGATGTGAGGTTGTTAATTTGAGATCTTTCTAATTTTTTACGGTGGACATTTAGTGCTATAAATTTCTTTTGTAATACTGCCTTTGCTGTGCCTCACAGATTCTAGTATGTTGTATCTTTGCTCTCATTGTTTTCAAAGAATTTCTTGATTTTGGCCTTCATTTCATTATTTACATAAAAGTCATTCAGAAACAGGGGGTTTAATTTCCATGTAATTGTATGGTTTTAAACAATTTTGATAATCTTGATTTCTAATATTATTGCACTGTGGTCCAAGAGAGTGGTTGGTATAATTTTGATCTATTTGAATTTGTAGAGGATCGTTTTATGCCTGATTGTGTGGTCTATTTTAGAGTATGTGCCATGTGGTGATGAAAATAATGTATATGCTATTATATCTGGGTGGAGGGTTCTGTATATGTCTATCAAGTTCATTTGACTCAATGCTAAGTTTGAGTCCTGAATATTTTTGTTAATTTTCTGCCTTGGTGATCTGTCTAATACTGTCAGTGGGGTGTTGAGGTCTCCCACTATTATCATGTGAGTCTATGTCTCTTTGAAGGTCTCTAAGAACTTGCTTAATGAATCTGGGTGCTCCTGTGTTGGTGCATATATATTTGGGATAATTAACTCTTGTTGTTGAATCAAACCATTTACAATTATATAATGCCTTTTTTTTTTTTCCTTTTTGATGGTTGTTGGTTTAAAGTCTTTTTTTTTTTTTTTTTTTCCTGAAATTAAGATTGCAATCCCTTATTTTTACTGTTTTCCATTTGCCTGGTAGATTTTTCTGCACCCCCTGATTCTGAGCCTTTGGGTGTCATTGCATGTGATACGGGTATGTTAAAGACAGCATAGCAATGAATCTTTTTTTTTATTCAGTTTGCCACTCTGTCTTGTCTCCAACTGGGACATTTAGCCTATTTACATTCAAGGTTAGTATTGATACATGTGATTTTGATCCCATCATCATGATGTCAGCTGGTTATTATGCAAACTGTTTGTGCATTTGCCTTATAGTGTCACTGGCATGTGTACTCAAGTGTGTTTTTGTAGAGGCTGGTAACAGTCTCTTTTGTCCATATTTAGTGCTTTATTCAGGACCTCTTGTAAGGGAGGTCTGGTGGTAACACATTTCCTCAGCATTTGCTTGTTTGAAAAGGCTTATTTCTCTTTTGCTTATAAAGCTTAATTTTGCCAGATATTGCATTCTTGGTTGGAATTTCTTTCTTTAAAAATGTTGAACATTGGCTCCTAATCTCTTTTGGCTTGTAGGGATTTTTCTGAGAGGTCCACTGTTAAACTGATGGGCATCCATTTGTGGGTGAACTTGTCCTTTCTCTCTAGCTGCTTTCAGCATTTTAAAATTTATCTTGACCTAGAAATATCTGATGATTATGTGTCTTGGGGATAATTTTTTTGTGTGAAGTACTTTCCTGGGGTTCTCTGCATTTCCTGAATTTGAGTATTGTCCTCTATAGTTATGTTTGGGATTTTCTCATGGATTATATTCTGTAATATGTTTTCAAGTTACTTCCATTCTCCTCATCTCTTTCAGGGATGCTTATGAGTCATAGATTCAGGTCCTTTACATAATCATATATTTCACAGAGGTTCTGTTTGTTCCATTTTGTTATTTTTTTTTATTCTTGTCTTGATGTTGTATTTCAGAAAGCGAGTCTCCAAGCTTTGAGATTCTTTCCTCAGCTTGGTCTATTCTGCTGTTAATGATTGTGATTGCATTATGAAATTCTTATAGTGTGTATTTCAGCTCTATCAGTTCAGTTACATTTTTTTAATACTGGCGATTTCATCTATCAGCTCCTGTATCTTTTTGTTGTGACTCTTAGCTTCCTTAAATTGGGTTTCAATGTTCTCCTGGATCTTGATGATCTTTGTTCCTATCCATATTTTTAATTTTATTTATGTCATTTTAGCTATCTCAGCTAAGAACTCTTGCTGGAGAACCAGTGCTGTCATTTGGAGGAAAGAAGACACTCTGGGTTTTTGACTTGTCAGGCTTCTTGCACTGGCTCTTTCTAATCTTTGTAGGCTGGTGTTCCTTCAGTCTTTGAATTTTCTGCCCTTTGGATGTGTTTTGTTGTTGTTGTTGTTTTGTTTGTTTGTTTTGTTTTGTTTTATCCTATTTGGTGACCTTGGGGTTTGATTGTGGTATAAGATGGGTTCAATTGACTTGCTTCATTTCTGGAAGATTTTAGGAGGCATGTTTTAACTCAGGACTTTTGAACTGCATGCTCTAATTCTGGGAAACCGGTATTAGGGCCCTGCTTTATTTTGACCCCTTGAGGTTATAAACCTGCTGTTCTCTTGGATTGCTGTTCATAATGCTCTGGAAGTGTGATCTGTCCTTGTTCCTGCATGCTAGTAGCAACTGCAACTGCAGCATCGTATGGTAATGCTTGTTGGCTGAGGCAGGGTGCTAGTAGGTGCCAGGGTGCCAGCCTCCATGTGCCAGCTGGTGGTGCCAGGGTGTCAGCTTCCTTCACAGCAGTAGCTGGTCTTTTTGCAGGCTTTCACAGTGGTAGCTGTAGTTGACATCATGGCTCAGTGAGATGGAGCTCCCCTGATAATGACTTTGCATGTTTTCATGCCAGTGACAGTATTTGCACCCTCTGTGCATGTTTCTGTGAGTGGTGGTGGGTGTTCAGGTTGGGAGTGGGTCTACTTTTCAGTCTTCCACTTTGTTTCTGTGGTTTTGTTTGTTTGTTTGTTTGTTTTCTTGCTTGTTTTTGGTTGTAATTGAGTACAGTCAGTCCTTCACCTAAATAAGTTTCACATCCATGTATTCAACCAACTGTGGATCAAAAACATTCCAAAAGTCATCAGGACTTGACTTTTTTTTTTTTTTTTGATGGAAGACTTTTTATTATTAGTTCAATTTCCTCACTCATTATTAGTCTGTGCAGGTTTCCTATTACTTCACAATTTAATCACAGTAACTTGTATGCATCCAGGAATTTATCCATTTCTTCTATATTCTCAAATTTGTTGGCATAGTTATTCATAATAGTCTCCTTTGATCCTCTGTATTTGTGTGGTATCAGTAGTAGAGTCTCTTTTTTCATCTCTGATTGTATTTATTTGGGTCTTTTCTCTTTTTTTCTTAGTCTAGCTAGTAGTTTTTCAATTTTGTTTATCTTTCAAAAAGTCAACTTCTCATTTTATTGATTTTTTAATTGTTTCCAGTTTCTATTTTTTTTTTCTGCTCAGAGATTCATTATTTACTTTCTTCTACCGATTCTAGGTTTAGCTTGTCCTTGTTTTTCTAGTTCTTTAAGGTACCTGACTAGTTTGTTTTCTCTCTGTTTTCTTTCAATTTTTTCCCTCGTCTTTGATTTTCTGCAGTTTGTATTTAACCGGCTTAGGTATCATTGTTTTGTTTTGTGTACTTATCTTACTTGATGCTCTCTGAAATTTCTTGGGCCTCTACTTTAGAATCCATTATTAATTTTGGCAAATTTTCAGTTATTGTTACTTCAAATATTTTGTTTCTCTCTTTCTTCTCCTGATATTCTCTGTATGTATATGTTATACTTTGTATAACCATCTGGCAGTCCTTGAATATTCTTTTCCATTTATTTTTCTCTTCACATTTCAGTTTGGGAAGTTTCTATTGATAGTTTCAAAGCTCACTTATTGTTTTCTCCACTGCATCCAGTCCATTGACGAGTGTACCTAAAACATTCTTCATTTTTGTTATGGTGTTTATTATTTCTAGCCTTTCCTTTGGATCCTTTTTTCGAGTTTGCTTCTCTTCGTTTATGTTACTCATCCTTTATGCTTGTTGTCCACTTTTACACTAGCACCCTTAGCATATTAATTATAGGTCTGATATTTCAGTATGATATTTTCTTTTCTTAATTTTTCAGTCTGATATTTCCAAAATATCTGCCATATCCGAGTCTGGTTCTGGTGTTTGCTTTGTCTCTTTAAATTGTATGTGCTTTATAAAATCTCTTAACCTGCCTTGCAATTGTTGTTACAAGCTGGACATGATGTACTAAGGAAAATAAATAGGTCTCTAGTGCAACATTTTATGTTTATAATTTAAAGTTTACTGTTTACTCTAGCTGTAGATGTCAGAGGCTAAAATTTCCTCTGATCCCCTTGTTTTGTCTTTCTTATTATCTGTTGGTTTCTCTACAGACTTCTTAAATATTGTCAGCAAGGCACAGTTTTTTTTTTCTATTGTATTCCACAATTATTAATCAGGAGCCTATGTGCGAAGTACTAATGTGTTGGGAGAAATAAATTTTTTTATAGTCATATGATTAGTCAGACTTTTTTGTTATTATCTCAGTTTATTAAGTGACATTTATTTTAGCATATAAATGTAAGGTACACACATGATGTTTTCATACACCTATACATAGTGAAATGATTACTACAGCCGAACAAATTAATATACCCATCATCACACATATTTTATCATCTTTTTAGTAGTTCAAGCACTGAAATTTTAGTATCTTAGCAAACCTTCACCATACAATAGCATATTTTTTACTATAGTTCTCATGCTGCACATTACATCTCTAGATTGTCCTCCGTAAATAAAACTTCATGGTCTTTGACTTACATTTCCTTATTTCCTCCTCCTCCCTACCCCAGTAACCAGTGTTTTACTGTCATTTTCTATGTATTTTCTTTTATTAGATTTCACATATAAATGAGATTGTGCAGTATTTGCAGTATTTGTCTTTCCATGTTTGTCTGTTTCACTTAGAATAATGTCCTTCAGCTTTATCTATGTTGTTGCAAAAGGCAGAAACTCTTTAATTAAGGTTGAATAATATTCCATTATATAAATAGGCATACCTTGGAGATATTTTAGTCTTTATTCCAGACCACCACAATGAAGCAAATATCACAACAAAGAACAAAAACATTTTGTTTTCCCAGTGCATATAAAAGTTATGTTTACACTATACTGTAGTCTATTAAGTGCACAATACCATTATGTTTAAACATACGAGGTACATACCTTACATAAAAATTATTTTGCTGCTAAATAATTCTAATAATCACTTGAGCTTTAGTGAATCAAAATCTTTTTACTGGTGGAGAGTATTGCTTTGACATTGCTGGTTGCTTTCTAATCAGGATGGTGGTTGCTGAAGTCTAGGATGTCTATGGCAAAATAAGAAAACAATAAGTTTGCCACATTGATTGACTCTTCCTTTCACCACAGTTTCTCTGTAGCATGAGATGCTGTTTCATAACATTTTACCCAGAGTAGAACTTCTATCAAAATTGGAGTTAATCCTCTCAAAACCTTTCAATGCTTTACCCACTACATTCAAGGAAAATTCTAAATCCTATGATGCTATTTAAACAATGTTCACAGTCTCTTCACCAGGAGTAGATGGCATCTCAACTCACCACTTTATTTGCTGCAATATCATGATAAAACTTGAACAGATGATCAGATGCCTAAGAAGCATGATGCTAAGAAGCAGATGCCTAAGAACAGATGATCAGATGCCTAAGAAGCATCTGATCATCTGTTCAAGTTTTATCATGATATTGCAGCAATGCAATCACATTTTCAGGCTATACTTCTAATTCTAGCTCTTATTTTATTTCCACACTATCTACAGTTGCCTTCTCCACTGACATCTTGAACCCCTCAAAGTCATCCATGAGAGTTGTAATCAACTTTTTTTTCAAACTACTCTTAACATTAATATTTTGACCTTCTCCCATGAATTCTGAATGTTCCTAATGACATCCAGAATAGTGAATGCTTCCCAAAAGTTTTCTTTTTTGTCTAATTTTTTATTTTTAATTTTTATGGGTACATAGTAGGTATATATATTAATGAGTATATGAGATATTTTGATACAGGAATACAATTAATAATAATCACATTAGGGTAAATGGGGTCTCCATCACTTCAAGTATTTATCCTTTGTGTTTAATACAATCCAATTACACTCTTTTAATTATTCGTAAATGTACAATCAAACTATTACTGCTTATAGTCACACCGTTCTGCTATCAAATACAAGATTTTATTTACTCTTTCTATTTGTTTTTGTACTCATTAACAATCCACAGTTTCACTACCCCTTTATTACCTTTCCCAGATTTTAGTTAACATCGTTCTACTCATGGTCTCCATCAGTTCAATTGTTTTAATCTTTGGCTCCCATAAATGAGTGAGAACACGGAAAGTTTGCCTTTCTATGCCTCGTTAATTTTGCTTAACATAATAATCTCCAGTTCCATACATGTCATTGCAGATGACTGGATCTCGTTATTTTTTATGGCTGAATAGTACTTCATTGTGTGTGTGTGTACCATAGTTTTTTTTTTATCTGTTCATCTGTTAAGGGACACTAAGTTTGCTTCCAAATCTTGGTTATTGTGAATAGTGCTGAAATAAATGTGGGAGTGGAGATATCTCTTCAATATGCTGATTTCTTTTCCTTTGTGTGTATACATAGCAGTGGGATTGCTGGATCATATGGTAGGTCTCTTTTCAGTTCTTTTTTAGAACCTCCAAACTGTTGCTAATGTGGTTGTACTAATTTACATTCCCACCAACAGTGTATGAGGATTCCCTTTTCTTCACATCCTCGCCAGCATTTGTTACTGCCTGTCCTTTGGACAAAAGCCATTCTAACTGAGATGAAGTGATATTTCATTGTAGTTTTGATTTGCATTTCTCTGATGGTTTTCAATTTACTTTGCCATAGGAATCACTCTCCATGGTGGCTATAGACTCATAAAAGATATTTCTTAAATAACAAGACTTGAAAGTTGGAATAATTCTTTGATCCATAGGTTGCAGAATAGATGTTGTGCTAACAGGCACGAAACAACATTAGTCTCGTTGTATATCACCATCAAAGCTATTGAGTGGTCAGGTGCATTGTCAATAAGCAATCATATTTTCAAAGGCATATTTTTTTTCTGAGCAATAGGTTTCAACAGTGGGCTTAAAATATTCATTAAACCATACTTTAAACAAATGTGCTGTCATTCAGGCTTTGTTTTTCCATTTATAGAGCATAGGCAGAGTAGATTTAGCATAATTCTTATGGGCTTTAGGATTTTCAGGATGATAAATGAGCATTGGTTTCAACTGAAAATCACCAGGTGCATTGGCCCTTAACCACAGAATCAGCCTGACCATTGAAGCTTTGAAGCCAGGCACTGTCTTCTCCTCTTTAGCTATAACAATCCTAGGTGCTATCTTCTTCCAATGGAAAGTTATTTTGTCTACACCAAAAAATATATTGTTTAGTGTAGCCACATTCATCAATGATCTTACTTAGGTCTTCTGGATAACTTGCTACAGCTTCCACATCAGCATTTGTTGCTTTGCCTTGCCCTTTTATGTTATGAAGGGGGCTTCTTTTCTTAAACCTCATGTACCAACCTATGCTGGCTTCAAACTCTTTGACTACAGCTTTCTCGTGTCTCTCTGCCTTCACAGAATTGAAGAGAGTTATGGCCTTGCTTTGAATTAGGCTTTGAGTTAAGGAAATTGTTGTGGCTGCTATGATCTTCTGTCTAGATCAGGGGTCCCCAACTCCCAGTCCACAGAACGGTACTGGTCTGCGGCCTGTTAGGAATTGGGCTGCACAGCAGGAAGTGTGCTGTGGGCCAGAAAGCATTACTGCCTGAGCTCTGCCTCATGTCAGATCAGCATTGGCATTAGATTCTCACAGGAGTGTAAACCCTATCGTGAACTGTACATGTGAGGAATCTAGGTTGTACGCTTCTTATGATAATCTAATGCCTGATGATCTGATGTAGAACAGTCTTATCCTGAAACCATTGCCTCACCCCCATCCATGTAAAAATTGTCTTCCACAAAACCAGTCCCTGGTGCCAAAAAGGTTGGGGACCGCTGATCTAGACCATTAAAACTTTCTCAATATCAGCAATAATCCTGCTTTGTTTTCTTGTCATTAATATGTCCACTGGAATAACACATTTTATTTCTTTCAATAACTTTACTTTTGCATTCACAACTGTGATGTCTGACATAAGGGGCCTAACTTTCAGCCTATTGTGGCTTTTGACATGCTTTCCTTACTAAGCTTAATTATTTCAAGCTTTTGATTGAAAATGAGAGATGTACAACTCTTCCTTTCACTTTAGCACTTACGGGCCATTTCAGGGTTATTGACTGGCATAATTTCAACATTGTTGTGTTTTACGGAACAGGGAGGCCTGTCTAAAGAGAGAGAGATGGAAAAATGGCCAGTCAGTGGAGCAGTCAGGACACACACAATATTTATCAATCTACTTTGCAGTCTTATATGGGTGTGGTTTGTGGAACCCCAAATAATTACAAAAGTAAAATCCAAGTTCATCAATCAGAGATCACCATTAAAGACATAAAAATAAAAATTTTGAAATATTGTGAGAATTTTCAAAATGTGACACAGACACATTAAGTGATGGCATGCTGTTGGACACATAATGCCAGTAATCTTGTTTGATGCAGGGTTGCCAAAAACCTTCAATTTGTGAAAAACAAAATATCTGTGAAGTGCAATAAAACAGCACAATATAACAAGGTATTACTGTATACCACAATGTCTTTATCCATCTATCCACTGATGGACACTTAGGTTGTTTCTGTATCTTGGCTATTGTGAATAATGCTGTAATAAAAATGGGAATGTAAATATCTGTGTGAGGTGCTGAATTTCATTTTCTGGCATTCATCACAGTAATAAATTTAAAAATTCTAAAATGCAATCATAAAAGACTCTGAATAACCAAAGCCATTTTGAGAGAAAAAGCAAACAAACATGGAGGCACTACAGTTTCTGATGTCAAATTGCATGACAAAGCTATAGCAATCAAAGTATATGGTACTGACATAAAAGCAGACACATAGGCCAGTGAAATACAATACAGAACTCAGAAGTGTATCCAAGCATGTATATGCAACTATTTTTGACAAGAGTACCAAGAAGTCAAAATGAGGAAAGGTTATTCTCTTTAATAAATGACCTGTGGAAACTGGATATTCACATGTAAAAGAATAACTCTTACACCATACACAAAAATCAACTAAAAGTAGAATAAGTAGCTATACATAAAACCTGAGACCATAATTCTGCTAGAGAAAGACACTGAAGAAATACTCCTGGGTATCACACTAAAAGTACAGGCAACAAAAACAAAAATAAACAACTGGGACTACATGAAAGTAAAAAGCTTCTGCACAGCAAAATGAAAAGAAATGGCAGGTAATAGATTTGGAGAGATTATTTGTAAATCATGTATCTGATAACTGTTTAGCATCCAAAATAATTGAGATTAGTCAATGCTTCAGTTAGCCTGGGTTCCAAGGCTATGGCCTTCACAAGGGCTTGTCAGTTTTGTTTTGTTTTGTTTTGTTTATCCCTTAGGGTAAGATTACAAAGCTCGAGTGATCTAAAAATGGGCACTTTCACTCCTCTAGATTGGTTAGGCTCTGTTAAAATCATATTAAGATAGTCTTCTTCTAAAATAGCTTCCGCAATAGTGGCTCCTTCCTCAGCCCTGGGGGACAGCGGTCCAGATGAATGGGGCTGTACGAGGCATTTCTACCTACAGGTCTCCTAATTGTCTCCTAATGGCAAGCACAAGTACCAACACAAATGGGGAATCCCGTGGGCAGCCAGCAAGCACTCAGAGCTGTGCCTAGGGTTGGAGCTGGAAAAAACTCTTCAGCCCCAAGTTCTCTTCAAAAGGAAGGGGAGTGGCCTAAACTCCTAATTAAGGAGAGTGTGTGCTCCAGAGACATGGAGATCTGCCTGGGTTTGTAGTGTAGAGTGTTCCCCTTCACCACAATCTCTGCACATGAGAGGTAGGGCAACTCAGGCTGCTGAATCAGGCAACTGGGTGCTCTGAATGCCTGGAAATCTGCCTGTGGGTGAAGCATAGAGGGCCCCGCTGCACCAGGATCTTTGTACAAGAAAAATGGGGTGGGGAGGGAGGGTCAAGATGCAGGGCCAGGATAACAAACCAGATGAGGGGTTGCTCCAAATGCCTGAAGATATGCCTGAGCATACAATCATGGCGGAAAGTGACAGGGAGCCAGCATGTCACAGGCTGAAGGGGGAAACAAAGAGAGAAAGGAGAGGTCTCAGACACTTTTAAACAACTAGATGTCATATGAACTAACTGAGTGAGAACTCACTTATCACCAAGGGGATGATACTAAGCCATTTATAAGGGATCTGCCACCGGGATCCAATCACCTCCCACAAGGTGCCACCTCCAACATTGGGAATCACATTTCTATGTGAGATTTAGAGGGGACAGACACCAAACACTATTATTCTGCTTATGTTCCCCAAAATCTCATGTCTTTGTCACACTTCACAAAACAATCATGCCTTCACAATTGACTCCAAAAGCCTTAACTTCTTCCAGCATTAACTCAAAAGTTCTAAGTCCCTAGTCCAAAGCCTCATCTGAGATGAGACTCTTCTACCTATAAGCTTATGAGATAAAAAACAAATTATTTACTTTCAAGACAAAATGGTGGTACAGATCTTGGGTACACCCTGCCATTACAAAAGGAGTATATTGGTGAAAATAAGGGGGCAATAGTCCCAGACAAGTTTGAAACCCAGCAAGGCAGTCATTAAATCTTAAAGCTCTAAAACGATCTTCTTTGACACCATGCTCCACATCCTGGGCACATTGGTGTGAGAGGTAGGCTCCCAAGACCTTGGGCAGGTCTTCCCTTGGAGCTCCTTGTGGCTGCTCTCATGGGTTAGAGATGAGTGCCTGCAGCTTTTATATACTGAGGTTGCAAGTTTCCAGTGGCTTTACCATTCTGGGGTCTGAAGGTGGTGGCCCCCTTCCCACAACTCCCTAGGCAGTGCCATAGTGGGAACAGTTTGTGTGGGAGCTCCAACTCCACATTTCCCCTAGGCACTGCCCTAGTAGAATTCTTCTATAGGGGTTCCACCACTGTGGCAGATTGTTGCCTGAACAACCAAGCTTTCCCATGCATCCTCTGGAATCTAGGTAGGAGTTGCCAAGCCTCCTTTATTCTTGCATTCTGTGTACCTGTAGGTTTACCATCACTTGGGAGCTGCCAAGACTTACAGTGACTTGAGCTCTCTGAAGCAGCAGCCATAGTAATACCTGGGGTCCCTTGAGTTACGACTGAAGCTTAGTAACTGGGATGTGGGGAGCAGTATCCTGAGGCTGCACAGAGAAACAATGCCTTGAGCCTGGCTCTGAAATAATTCTTTTTCATAGACCATGGACCTGTAATGGAAAGTATCGCCTCAGAGATATCTGAAATGTCTTTGAGGCCTTTTCCCCGTTTTCTTGGATATTAGCCTTTGACTTCCTTTTAGTCATCCTAATTTCTTTAGCAAGTAATTGCTCATAACTAACTTGTATTACTCTCATGAACATGCTTTTTCCTTTCTCTGTCACATGGACAGGCTGCAAACTTTCCAAACTTTTATGCTATTCTTACCTTTTAAATATAAGTTTCAACTTTAAGTCATTAATTTGATTTCTATCTGAATACAGGATGTTAGAAGCAGCCAGACCACATCTTGGAAACTTTGCTGCTGAGAAATTTCTTCCACCAGATACCGTAAGTCATCACTCTTAATTTCAACATTCCACAAAACCCTAGGATGTGGACACAATGCATCCAAGTTCTTTGCTACAACATAACACGGATGGACTTTGCTCATAGTCCTAATAAATTATTAGTTTTTCCCATCTGAGACCTCATCAACCTGGCCTTAACTGTCAATATGTCTACCAACATTTTGGTCACAACCATTTAACCAGTCTCTGAGGAGTTCCAAACTTTGCCTCATCTTCCTTTCTTATTCTGAGCCCTCCAGACTTTTCCAACCTCTGTTCATTACACAGCTCCAAAGCTGTATTCAACATTTTCCGGTACCTGTACAGAATGCCCCAGTCCCCAATACCAATTTTTTATTAGTCCATTCTTACATTGCTACAAATACCTGAAACTGGGCAATTATAAACAAATATGGTTACAATGACTTATGGTTCAGCGGGCTTTACAGGAAGAATGGTGCTTGCTTTGTTTCTGGTGAAGAACCAGGAAGCATATAATCATGGCAGAAAGCAAAAGGGAACCATCATGAGACATGCCGAGATCAAGAGCAAAGGGAGACAGGACGGGGAGGTCTCAGATTATTTTAAACAACCAGATTTCATATGGACTAACTGAATAAAAACTCACTTACCACTAAAAAAATGGTGCTAAATTGTTCATGAGAGATCTGCCTTCATGATCCAATCACCTCCCAGCAGGCTCCAATTTTAAAAATCACATTTCAAAATGAGATTTGGAGGAGACAAATATTTAAATCATATATCACCCAGTTTCAAAATAGCATCCTGCTCTTGGTTCCATGTATGGGAAAATGCTTGCAGCTTTTGCCAATGTCTTTCCCATCTAGTGTCTCAAAGCCTTATTCCAAGTTAGCTCCAGGACTTAAGAGAAACAAAGTACTATCCTTTAGCTTGGGTTGCTTGACTCCCCAGTGGAAAGATGAGTTATGGAGGGAAGCTCTCTGTCTTTCTCACGTACTGGGGCTCACTCACTTTTATCAGCTGGACACCATTATGGAGGCTGTTTTCTCATGTTCTCCTCCTGGGATCAGAGGTGTCCTTCATGATTTGTGTGTATTCCCATTTATTTTCTTGAACTAAAGTTCACAGAGTTTATGTTTATGGACTATTTTGCTGTTTTCTTTTTTCTTTTTAATTTATTTATTATTATTATACTTTAAGTTGTAGGGTACATGTGCATAACGTGCAGGTTTGTTACATATGTATACTTGTGCTCTGTTGGTGTGCTGCACCCATCAACTCATCATTTACATCAGGTATAACTCCCAGTGCAATCCCTCCCCCCTCCCCCCTCCCCATGATAGGCCCCTGTGTGTGATGTTCCCCTTCCTGAGTCCAAGTGATCTCATTGTTCAGTTCCCACCTATGAGTGAGAACATGCGGTGTTTGGTTTTCTGTTCTTGTGATAGTTTGCTAAGAATGATGGTTTCCAGCTGCATCCATGTCCCTACAAAGGACACAAACTCATCCTTTTTGATGGCTGCATAGTATTCCATGGTGTATATGTGCCACATTTTCTTAATCCAATCTGTCACTGATGGACATTTGGGTTGATTCCAAGTCTTCGCTATTGTGAATAGTGCTGCAATAAACATACGTGTGCATGTGTCTTTATAGCAGCATAATTTATAATCCTTTGGGTATATACCCAGTAATGGGATGGCTGGGTCATATGGTACATCTAGTTCTAGATCCTTGAGGAATCGCCATACTGTTTTCCATAATGGTTGAACTAGTTTACAATCCCACCAACAGTGTAAAAGTGTTCCTATTTCTCCACATCCTCTCCAGCACCTGTTGCTTCCTGACTTTTTAATGATCGCCATTCTAACTGGTGTGAGATGGTATCTCATTGTGGTTTTGATTTGCATTTCTCTGATGGCCAGTGATGATGAGCATTTTTTCATGTGTCTGTTGGCTGTATGAATGTCTTCTTTTGAGAAATGTCTGTTCATATCCTTTGCCCACTTTTTGATGGGGTTGTTTGTTTTTTTCTTGTAAATTTGTTTGAGTTCTTGTAGGTACTGGATATTAGCCCTTTGTCAGATGAGTAGATTCCAAAAGTTTTCTCCCATTCTGTAGGTTGCCTGTTCACTCTGATGGTAGTTTCTTTTGCTGTGCAGAAGCTCTTTAGTTTAATGAGATCCCATTTGTCAATTTTGGCTTTTGCTGCCGTTGCTTTTGGTGTTTTAGACATGAAGTCTTTGCCCATGCCTATGTCCTGAATGGTACTACCTAGGTTTTCCTCTAGGATTTTTATGGTATTAGGTCTAACATTTAAGTCTCTAATCCATCTTGAATTAATTTTCGTATAAGGAGTAAGGAAAGGATCCAGTTTCAGCTTTCTACTTATGGCTAGCCAATTTTCCCAGCACCATTTATTAAATAGGGAATCCTTTCCCCATTTCTTGTTTCTCTCAGGTTTGTCAAAGATCAGATGGCTGTAGATGTGTGGTATTATTTCTGAGGACTCTGTTCTGTTCCATTGGTCTATATCTCTGTTTTGGTACCAGTACCATGCTGTTTTGGTTACTGTAGCCTTGTAGTATAGTTTGAAGTCAGGTAGCGTGATGCCTCCAGCTTTGTTCTTTTGACTTAGGATTGTCTTGGCGATGCGGGCTCTTTTTTGGTTCCATATGAACTTTAAAGCAGTTTTTTCCAATTCTGTGAAGAAAGTCATTGGTAGCTTGATGGGGATGGCATTGAATCTATAAATTACCTTGGGCAGTATGGCCATTTTCACGATATTGATTCTTCCTATCCATGAGCATGATAAAGGGGATATCACCACCGACCCCACAGAAATACAAACTACCATCAGAGAATACTATAAACACCTCTACGCAAATCAACTGGAAAATCTAGAAGAAATGGATAATTTCCTGGACACTTACACTCTTCCAAGACTAAACCAGGAAGAAGTTGAATCCCTGAATAGACCAATAGCAGGCTCTGAAATTGAGGCAATAATTAATAGCCTACCAACCAAAAAAAGTCCAGGACCAGATGGATTCACAGCTGAATTCTACCAGAGGTACAAGGAGGAGTTGCTACCATTCCTTCTGAAACTATTCCAATCAATAGAAAAAGAGGAAATCCTCCCTAACTCATTTTATGAGGCCAACATCATCCTGATACCAAAGCCTGGCAGAGACACAGCAAAAAAAGAGAATTTTAGACCAATATCCCTGATGAACATCGATGCAAAATCCTCAATAAAATACTGGCAAACCGGATTCAGCAACACATCAAAAAGCTTATCCACCATGATCAAGTGGGCTTCATCCCTGGGATGCAAGGCTGGTTCAACATTCGCAAATCAATAAACATAATCCAGCATATAAACAGAACCAAAGACAAGAACCACATGATTATCTCAATAGATGCAGAAAAGGCTTTTGACAAAATTCAACAGCCCCTCATGCTAAAAACGCTCAATAAATTCGGTATTGATGGAACGTACCTCAAAATAATAAGAGCTATTTATGACAAACCCACAGCCAATATCATACTGAATGGGCAAAAACTGGAAAAATTCCCTTTGAAAACTGGCACAAGACAGGGATGCCCTCTCTCACCACTCCTATTCAACATAGTGTTGGAAGTTCTGGCTAGGGCAATTAGGCAAGAGAAAGAAATCAAGGGTATTCAGTTAGGAAAAGAAGAAGTCAAACTGTCCCTGTTTGCAGATGACATGATTGTATATTTAGAAAACCCCATTGTCTCAGCCCAAAATCTCCTTAAGCTGATAAGCAATTTCAGCAAAGTCTCAGGATACAAAATTAATGTGCAAAAATCACAAGCATTCTTATACACCAGTAACAGACAAACAGAGAGCCAAATCAGAAATGAACTTCCATTCACAATTGCTTCAAAGGGAATAAAATACCTAGGAATCCAACTGACAAGGGATGTAAAGGACCTCTTCAAGGAGAACTACAAACCACTGCTCAGTGAAATAAAAGAGGACACAAACAAATGGAAGAACATATTTTGCTGTTTTCAAGTGGCGAATGTACCCTAAAAGTCTCTAATCCTCTGTCTTGAATAGAAAATTTTTAAATCGTATTTCCTACTATTGCCTTTGTCTGAAATGGTGTGATAAGTCCTATTAAAATATGACATCTATTGATACTATTCAAAAGATTTTATACAAACTTTTATATTTTTTTATCAAAAATAATGTTTTTAAATTAAATATATAATAGTTTTAATTACATTACCTTGGTGTGCCTTTTTTCCCAATAATAATATGGAATCTATTAACCATTAAGAGCAGGGTTTTAATTAAAGAATTTACCGATTAGCATCATAGTTAAATTTAGAAATGTTAACATTGCTATGTGTTTCAATATTGGTATAAGCTAACCCCACAGGCACATTTCCATGCCTTCAAGCCAACCGCATTCCAGTTTTCTGCCCACACAATCTCACTGATTTATTCTTTCAAAAGAAACTGACAGCTTCCAAGCTGATTTGAACAACTGAAATGATTCAATTGCCATTAATTGAAATGGAAAGTTTGCAGGAAGACTATGTCTGAGAGCATGAGATCAAGAGCTTAGTTTTAAGTTTGTTAAATTTGGTATGCTCATCAGGCATCCAAATAGAGCTACTAGTAGCCATTTTACTATCATAGTATAGTTTAGAAGAGAGTGAATATTCTAGAGAAATGAAGTATGGTTGCCAACAATCAAGCAAGGCTCAATTAAAGTTAAAAATAATAAACGTAAGAAAGGAACAGTTGTGGGTTTTCCTCTAACTGTATACAGCCACGAGTGCTACTACAAATTAGGTGGAAATTTTTAATTTTTCAGGTTTTTTATTTTGCCAATTGAGTACAGTGAAGTGAGAAATGGAAAAGAACAGAGTCAATACAAGAGTGTGATTATTATGGCTTCTCATGAAATTTAAGCTGTGTGAAAGAAAACTGGAAATATGAGGGATGAAGACACATTTGAAAGTTAATGATTTGAGGTCCTGATGCTGTAAAAGGATTGCTGCAGATACAGTACAAGAAATAGCAAGCTGAACATTTAGGAAAGACTGCTAAGAGAGTAATTTGCATTAAACTGAAATGATGGAAGGGTAGCAGTTCCTGGTAATTATACAGAATATGATAGGCCCAAGAGAATAAGTTGTTGGTGAGGTAGGGTCAACGTTAAGTTCATTGGAGAGAAATTTTAGGAATGCAGAGGCTATGATTTTGGAATAATAATATACTGATATATTGAAATTGCCAAGAACAATTACAGGAGTGATATTAGAAAGCACTTCAGTGAGCCAGGAACTAAAATCTTCAAAATAATTTATTGAAAGAGGGACTGTGGCAAGTAATCCAGTCATCTAAAACTAACGACAACATGAAATTTAAAACTGGAATATTTTTTAAATGAGGAGGGGAGGAGAATATTCTGAAAGTAGCAATGAGGAATAACTGTGACATTTAACTCACTCTGCAGGTCTAATAATGTGCATGGTTTTTGAGAAAATAAAAAGCACCACTTAGGAGAGTTGAAGGGAAGACTACGTCCTAAGAGGAGAGTCGGAATCAAATAGAAACACAAAATGTAAAGCTAGATCCAGGTTTCTCAGGTCAGCAGTATAAACATTCTGGGCTGAACACTTATTTTTCTTGGAATAGGCTATTTTATGTGTTGCAGGATGTTTAAAAATATCCCTGGTGTCTACCCATTAGATGCCTGTAGCAATATGTCTTCCCCGATTGTGACAAAATATGTCTTTCTGACATTATCAAATATCCCCTAGGGGAAAAAATTACCCCTGAGTGACAACCACTTGGGTGGATAACAGAAAAGGCTGAGGAGATAGGGAATTTTTCTCAGGAATTTGTCTATCTTGGTCCTTATAGTAAAATTATTTCCATATTATACTATTTTTCTTATTGAAAATAATTCAAAAAAATCAAGTGAAGTATGGACCAGGAGCAGTGGCTTATGCCTGTAATCCCAGCACTTTGGGAGACTGAGGCAGATGGATCACTTGAGGTCAGCAGTTCAAAACCAGCATGGCCAACATGGTGAAACCCCATCTCTACTAAAAATACAAAAAATTAGCCAGGCGTGGTGGCACACTGCTGTAGTCCCAGCTACTTGGGAGATTGAGGCAGGAGAATCACTTGAACCCGGGAGGTGGAGATTGCAGTGAGCCAAGATTACACCACTGCACGCTAGCCTGGGTGACAGAAAGAGACTGTGTCAACAAACAAACAAACAAAAAACAGAAATTTGCAATATGTAGCAGACTGCATAACTTCCATTGTGAAATAATAAATTTTCCTATGGATGAAAACATGGTTATCAAAAACAGAACAATATACTTAATTAAGAGATTAGAGGACAATATGGTAGACAGGACACAGGGTTAATGTGCAGCTTTTACTTGGATGAACAAAACAGCATGTAGAAACTCACACCATTACTTTCTGCTCCTAGAACCACCACAGGAATATGCCAAAGGAAAAAAAAAAAAAGGTGAAAGAATTCACAGATCCTTTGAAAGCAGTGGCATGCCACTGCAAATTCCAAAAACTTGGCAAAAAAAAAAAAAAAACCCTCTGAGTTCCCAAAATATGAGAGGGAGAAAACCTGCCTCTGAACAAATATCCCAACTAGGGAATCTGAAAAATCAAGATCACAGGAGAAGGATTTAACCTTACCTAGAGCTGAAATGGATTTAGGGAGTCAAAATATTAAAGTGGAAGCAGCAGTGGGAAGTGTCTTGTAGGCACTCCCAGCCTCCACCTTGAGTCCAGGGACAACATCTTTGACTATCTCTCACAGGGGCCCTTGAGAAAGGCAGCCAGCAGAATTGGGAAGGGGTTGTAGGGTGAAAAAAACTGAAAACTGAAACTGGTAGTTGTTTCAACTGGACACAAATTTTCATGAGTGGAGTCCAGGGAATGAGAGACAGCTGCTGCAGGAGCTCCTGTCAAAGGAATGAGCAGACAGGGAAAAGCAAGGTCTAAAAGCCATGCTTGCTTTTCAGAAGGGAAGCTCACAGCCTGGGGCAAGGTTTGAGTGGAGCACTATGAGAGTGAGACCAATCTCACCAAGTGTGTGGGAGCTGGGTGAGGTCTCTTGCTACCAACTATCCAATACTTCTCCGGCAAACTTTACGAAACAGAGGAGGCAGCCAAGATCCCCTCAGGAACATAACCTCATTGGTCTGAGAACCAGATCCCCATTTCCCATCCAGCAAGCTCTGCCCCAGGAGTATCTCAGCCCAGACCTTCCTAACACTGCTCCTACCTGATGGTATTTCTCTTCCCCCACTCGTAGCCAACCACAACAGACAGAAACTCTTAGGAGTTTTATGGCCCTACCCAGCACCTGAGAAATCAAAATACTTACTCTGGCCAACTTAGGGCAAAGCTTAGAGCCCTCTACGAATAAAGCAGCTGGTGCTCTCTTGAAAACACCACCTCCTGGCTGGAGGCCAACCAATTCAGCCCATTACAGCAATTCATGGCAGAATAACCCTGATTCCAGTAAGAAGAAGACAACGAATTATTCCACTGCCTGCAACATCCTGGCTAACAGGAGGTCTTGAGTGTGTCCACGTGACAACTTTACTGCTAGCATAACCAGCTTTTAAGAAAGCCAGCACACTAACCATATCTAAAACCAAGGACTCTCACAGAGTCTGCTTCACTCTCTTGACACCTCCACCAGATCAGGTGCTGGTATAAATGTCTTGGAGACCTGAAGACAGATCACATCACAGGGACTCTTTGCAGACATTTCCTAGCACCAGCCTGGTAGTTCCACAAGGTGGTTAGACCAAGAAGAACAATAACAATCACTGCAGTCCAGCTCTCAGAAAGTCCTATCCTTGGGGGAAGGGGGAGAGCATCACATCAAGGGACCACCCCTTAGGTCAAAAGAATCTGAACAGCAGGCCTTGAGTTCCAGACATCTCCACTGAAATAGTCTACCCAAGTCAGAAGGAACCAGAAAAGTAATTCTGGTACAATGAAAACACAGGGTTCTATAACACCCCCAAATTATCACATCAACTTCACAGCAATGGATCTGAACCAACAAGAAATCTCCAAAATGCCAAATAAAAATTCAGAAGGTTGTTTATTAAGCTACTTAAGGAGATACTAGAGAAAGATGAAAAACAACTTAAAGGAATTTTTAGAAATACAGGATATGGATGAAAAGTTTTCCAGAGAAATAGATATCATAAAGAAAAGACAATCACAACTTCTGGAAATAAAAGATAAACTTACATAAATACAAAATGCAATGGAAAGTTTCAACAATAGACCAAAACAGAACAAGAAAGAACTTCAGAGCTCAAAGACAAGGCTTTTGAATTAACCCAATTAACAAATACAAAGAAAAAAGGGTTTTAAAAATGCACAAACCCTCCAAGAAACTTGGAATTATGTTAATGCCTAAAACTAGGAATAATTGTTATTCCTGAGGAAGAAGAGAAATCTAAGTTTGAAAAATTTATTTGAGGGAATAATTGAGGAAAACTTTCCTGGCCTTGCTAGAGATCTAGAAATCCAAATTCAAGAAGTTCAAAGAACACCTGGGATGGAAAATTCATCACCAAAATGATCATCACATAAATGCATAGTCATCAGGTTATCTAAAATCAAGACAAAGGAAAGAATCTTAAGATCTGTGAGGCAAAAGCAAAAGGAAAAGGGAAAACTATCAGTTTAACAGCAGATTTCGCTCACTTTATGAAAAAATCAACTGAAGATGGATCAAAGACTTAAATCTAAGACCTGAAATTCTAAAAATTATAGAAAATAACATTAGAAAAACTCTTCTAAATGTCGGCTTAGGCAAATAGTTTGTGACCAAAAACCCAAAAGCAAATGCAACGAAAACAAAAATAAACGGATGGGACCTAATTAAACTAAACAATAACAACAAAAATCAAAAGTTTCTGCACAGCAAAATAAATAATCAGCAGAGTAAACAGATAACCCCCACAGAATGGAGAAAATATTCACAAACTATGCATTCAACAGAGGACTCATATCCAGAATTTAAAAGGAACTCAAACAAATCAGCAAGAAAGAAACAAATAATCTCATCAAAAAGGGGGCAAACGACATGCATAGACAATTCTCAGAAGAAGACATACAAATGGCCAACAAACATACGATAAAATACTCAACATCACTAATCATCATGGAAATGCAAATTAAAATTACAAGGAGATACCACCTTACTCCTGCAAGAATGGCCATAATTTATAAAATCAAAACATAACAGATGTTGGCATATATGTGGTAAAAAGAGAACACTTTTACACGGCTGGTGGGAATGTAAACTAGTACAACCACTATGGAAAACAGTGTGGAGTTTCCTAAAAAACTAAACTAGAATTATCATTCAATCAAGCAATCCCACACCTGAATATCTACCCAAAGGAAGGGAAGTCATTATATGAAAAAGACACTTGTACATGCATGTTGATAGCTGCACAACTTGCAATTGCAAAAATATAGAACTAGCCTAAATGTCCATCAGCCAACAAGTGGATAAAGAAAATACACCATGGAATACTATTCAGCCAAAGAAGAATGAGATAATGTTATTCACAGCAATCTGGATGGAATTGGAGACCATTATTCTAAGTGAAGTAATTCAGGAATAAAAAACCAAATATCATATTTCTCACTTATAACTGGGAGCTAAAGCTATAAGTATGCAAAGGCATACAAATGATATAATGGACTTTTGGGCCTCAGGGATCAGGGCAGGAGTGGGATGAGGGAATAAAAGTGTACATATTGGGTACAGTGTACACTGCTTGGGTGATGGACGCAGCACAATCTCAGAAGTCACCACTAAAGAATTTATCCATCTTATCCATGTAACCAAAAACCATCTTTTCCCTGAAAACTATTGAAATTATATATATATACACATACACACACACACACACACATATAAAATACATATAATATGTAATACAGTACATTGTACATGTTATAGCATAAGATCGAATCTACATTAGTGTCTTTCACTGGAATGACTTTAGTTTTAAGATATTTCTATCCTTTCTTGGGTTTTCTACAGTGCTGTCATAACTGTTCAATCTTCATTTGGTCAGGCTCTCCTCACCCTTTCACATTTTCTATACAATACTAAGGGTAAGAATACTCAGGTCATGTTGGTCCCTTGACTGGCCTCAAATTATCTTGGTTTACCATTGCATGGAGAATAAAATGGAACTGCTTACAACTGTCTTCGGGTACTACAAGATTAAGTCCTACCTACCTTTCCAACACACCTGAGATTACTTTTTGTCTTGGGCCATAAATTCCAACCATAATGTTTATTTTCTTTAAATATTTAAGGACGAAATCGTTGCCACCTCAGTATTAATGCATTGTATGTTTTCTCTGTCAGGAATTCTCTTTGTCTCACACTGTCTCCTCATTATTGAGATCATAGCTCAAGTATTACAACCTCATCTCCTTGCATCACCACTCAATGTAAATTAGATGACACAGTCACAATTATATCATCCTGTTTTAGGTATTTTTGTGATAGTTTGGATATGGCTTGTTTCTTCCCACCAAAGCTTATGCTGAAATTTGATCTCCAGTTTGGTAGTGTTCAGAGTTGGGACCTAGCAGGATATGTTTGGGTTGTGGGGGCAAATCCCTCATCAATGATTCAGTGTCATTTTTGCCATAGTGAGCGGAGTTTTACTTTTGCAACTGGATTATTTATTACAGGAATAAATTGGTTCCCAAGAGCATAGGTTTTCGTAAACCAGAAAAACACTCAGAATTTCTTCCCTGTTCACAAGTGTCTGATTCCTCTTTAACCTTCTCCACCATGTTGTGACATACATAAAACCCCTCACTAGAAGCCAAGGCCATTCCCTTCCATTTCTTAGCCTGCAGAACGATCAGCAAAATGTACTTCGCTTCTTTGTAAATTACTCAGTCTCCAGTATTCTTTTATAGCAATACAAAATGGATTAAAACAGAAATTGGTACCAAGAAGTGGGGTTATGCTGATAACAAATAACTGAAAATGTTGAAGTGGCTTTAGAATGGGTAATGAGAGAGGTTGAAAGAGTGGAGAAGTCAGAAGAAGACAAAAAGAAAAGGGAAAGTTTGGAATGTCTTGAGATTGGTTAGATGGTTGTGACTAAAATGCTGATACAAATGTAGACAGTAAAGATTGTTCTGATGAGGTCTCATATGTAAATGAGGAGGAATTCACTGGGGAGTGGAGCAGAGGTCACTTACATTACACTGTAGTAAAGACATTGATTGCATTGTTTGCATACCCTAAGAATTTCCGCAAGGCTGAACTTAAGAGTGATGGCCTTGGGTATCTGGTTAAAAAAAAGATTCAAAGCAGCAAAGTACTCAAGAAGTAAAGTGATTGCTAATGGCAGTGTATGCTCAGTTACAGCAGCAAAGAAATTATTTAGGGCAGCATTATAATTTGAAGGGAAACAGAGTGTACAAATATATAAAATTTGTAGCCTAGTCATGTATTGGAGAATGAAAGAGCATTTTCAAGAGAAGAATTCAAGGGAGCTGCACAGCAGTTGCTTGCTAAAAAGTAATTAGTACAGATAAAATAAAAAAGAGCCAGATGTTAACAGTCAAGACAACGGGGAAAAGGCCTCAAAGGCATTTTAGAGATCTTTGATGCTGCCCCTCCCATCACAGGCCCAGAGACCTAAGAGAGCTGAATGGTTTTGAGGATGGGCTCTGGGAAGCTGCTGCCTTGAGATGTTACTCCTTACATCCCAGCTGTTCAGCCTCCAAATACAACTCAAATGGCCCCAGACACTGTTCAGGCTGCTGCTCTGGAAAGCACAAGTGGTAAGCCTTGGCAGATTACATATGTAATTAGGTCTGTAGGCATGCAGAAGGCAAAAGCCATAGAGGCTTGGCAATTTCCACTTAGATTTCAGATGATGTAGAGAAGAGCCTAGAAACACAGGCAGAAAATTGCCAAAGGAGTAGAGGCACCATTCAGAGTACCCATGAAGGCAATGCCTAGTGGAGCCACAGGAGTAGGTCTGCCTCAGAGATCCCAGGATTACAAAGGCACCAGGAGTGTGCATCTTAGCTTTGAAAAAAACAAAAGCATTGTGCCACAAACTATGGAAGTTGGGCTTCCCATGGCCTTTGGAACCCAATCTTTAATCCAGTGTGCCAGTGTGCTCAGAAGGTGACACACTGAGTAAAAGGTTAGCTTGGAGATTTTTTAAAAAAACTTTGTGGGTCCATAGTAGATGCATATATTTATGTGGCACATGAGACCCTACACTTAAAAAGACATTTAAAACAAGAAGTCCAATTATCATGTTTAAGTTATTTTCAAATGTACAATTAATTTATCATTGACTATAGTTACCCTGTTTTGCTATAAAATAGAAGGTCTTATTTATTCTATTTTTTATAGTACCATTAACCATCTCAACCACCCCTCCAACCCCTCATTACACTTCCCAGTCTCTTGTAACTGTCCTTCTACTCTCTATGTCCATGAGTTCAATTATTTCGATTTTTTAGATCCCACAAATAAGTGAGAACATGTAATGTTCATTTTCCTGTGCCTGGCTTATTTCACTTAACATAATGATCTCCAGTTCCATTCATGTTGTTGCAAATTACAGAATCTCATTCTTTTTTATGGCTGACTAGTACTCCATTGTGTATGTGCCACAATTTCTTTTTTCCTTTTTTTTTTTTTTTTTTTTTTTTGAGATGAAGTCTTGCTCTGTCACCCAGGCTGGAGTGTGGTGGTGTGATCTAGGCTCACTGCAACCTCCTTCTCCCAGGTTCAAGTGATTCTCCTGCCTCAGCCTCCTGAGTAGCTGGGACTACAGGTGTGTACCACCATGCCTGGCTAATTTTTGTATTTTTGGTAGAGATGGCGTTTCACCATATTGGTCAGGCTGGTCTTGAAATCCTGACCTTGTGATCCGCCCACCTCAGCCTCACAAAGTGCTGGGAATACAGGCATGAGTCAGTGTGCCTGGCCCACAATTTCTTTATCAATTCATTACCAGTGGCAGGTATCCAGGTTTCCCTGAGTTACAAGTGGCATATATGTATAGGTCTGCAGTAATTTCAATTTTTGCCTCCTCAGAAAAAAAAAAAAAAATGACTTAGAGGCATAAAGTAGAAAAAAGACTGAGGCAAGTTTCAGAGCAGAAGTAGAAATTTATTTCAAAAGAACAGGAAAGAAGGGAAAGTTCACATGGAAGGGATCCAAGAGGATGCCTGAAGGTCAAAAAGAGCATTGAACCTTGATCCTAGGGCTTTATAGGCTCTCCTCTTTCCCATGATTCTTCCCTTAGGGTGGGCTTCCTGAATGTGCAGTGCCCTCCTTACCCTTGGGTACTGAGCATGTGCAGTGTGTTTAGGAAGTTGTATGCATGCCCATCTGAGACTTTTTTTTTATTTTTCTGATGGAGAGTCCCTGGAAGGTCATACTTCACCATTTTGTCTCTTAGTGTGCATGCTCAGGAAGTTGCTTCTCCCTGAAATCTGCATTCAATTAACACTTTAATGTTAATAGCTGTGAATCATCAGGAGATTGTCTCTCCCTGGCACCCTGGGACCAGCTGCTGAATTATCATTTTTAGAGAGGCAGTGTGATAATTGCCGAACCATCACCTGACATTCCCAGTGGTGGTGGGGGAGAGCCCTCTCCTGTCCTGCTCAAGTCTATCTAACTACCTGTAACACATTCATCTGTTGATGAACACTTTGGTTGCTTCTAAATCTTAGTTATTGTAAACAGTGCTGTAACAAACTTAGGAGCGCAGGAATCTCTTTGATGCACTGATTTCCTTTGGGGTATATGCCCAGCAGTGGGATTACTGGATGATAAAGCAGCTCAATTTTTAGTGTTTTCAGGAACTTCCAAATTATTCATACTGGTTGTACTAATTTACATTCCCACAAACAGTGTACAAGGGTTCCCTTTTCTCCACGTCCTCATCAGTATTTGTTATTGCCTGTCTTTTGGTGAGATGTGACTTCATTGTTATTTTTATTTCCATTACTCTGGTGATCCGTAATGCTAAGCACCTTTTTATATGCCTGACTGCCATTTGTATATCTTCTTTTGAGAAATGTCTATTCAAATCTTGTGCCAATTTTTGATATTATTTGATTATTTCCTATTGAAATGTTTTAGCTTCTTCTACATTCTGGTTATTAATGCCTTGCCAAATGGACAGTTTGAAAATATGTTTTTCCCATTCTGTGGGTTGTCTCTCTACTTTGTTGATTGTACCCTTTGCTGTGCAGAAGCTTTCTAACTTTATGTGATCTCATTTTTCTAATTTTGCTTTGGTTGCCTGTGCTTCCTGGGTAGTTCTCAAGAGACTTTTGCACAGTTCAATGTCCTGGAAATTTCCCCCAATGTTTTCTTATAGAAGATTCATAGTTTGAGGTCTTAGATTTAAGTCTTAATCCATTTTGATTTTTTTTTTATATGGCAAAAGACAGGTATTTAGTTTAATTCTTCTGCATGTGGATATTCAGTTTTCCCTGGACCATTTATTGAAGAGACTGTCTTTTTCCTACTGTAAGTTTTTGGCACCTTTGTCGAAAATGAGTTCATTATAAGTACATGGAATTGTTACTGGGTTCTCTGCTCTGTTCTATTGGTCTATGAATGTTTTTTTATGTCAGTACCATGCTGTTTTGGTTACTAAAGTTCTGAAGTATAATTTAAATTTAGGTAATGTGATTCCTAAAGTTTCGTTCTTTTTACTAAAGATAGTTCTGGCTATTCTGGGTCTTTTGTGGTTCCATATAAATTTTAGGATTTTTTTTCAATTTTTGTGAATAATATAATTAGTATGTTGATAGGGATTGCATTGAATCTGTACATTGCTTTGAGTAGTATGGGCCTTTTTACAATATTGATTCTTCCACTACATGAACATGATTTTTAAAATTTGTTTGACATCTATTTCAATTTCCTTCATCAATGTTTTATAGTTTTTATTACAAAGATCTTCCATTTCTTTGGTTAAGGTAATATTTAAGTATTTAATTTTATTTTGGATTATTATAAATGGGATTACTTTTTTATTTTTCATATTGTTCACTGTATACATATAGAAATGTTAGTGATTTTTATATGTTGATTTTTGTATCCTGCAACTCTACTGAGTTTGTGTATCAGTTCTCATAGTTCTTTTCTGTGTCTCTAGGTTTTCCCAAATATAAGATTCTATCATCTGCAAAAAAAATGATAATCTGATTTCTTTCCTTCCTATTTGCTTACCCTTTATTTCTTTCTCTTGTCCGATTTCTCTAGCTGGGACTTAACAGTACTATGTTGAATAGCAGTGGTGACACTGGGCATTCTTGTCATGTTCCATATCGCAGAGAAAAATCTTTCAGTTGTTCCCCATTCATTATGATACTAGCTGTAGGTTTGTTGTATATGACTTTTATTATGTTGAGGTATGTTTCTTCTATTCTCAGTTTTTAGAGAGTTTTTTTTTTAATGGAGAAATGTTAAATTTTAGCAAATGGTTTTTAAGCATTAATTAAAATTATCATATGCTTTTTATCCTTCATTCTATTGATAAAATGTATCACATTAATTGATTTGCATATGTTGAACCACTCTTGTAGTCCAAGGATAAACTTCACTTGGTCTTGATAAATGATCTTTCTAATGTATTGTTGTATTTGATTTTTTGTTTTTGCTGAGGATGTTTTTTACCAATATTCATTAGAGATATTGGCCTGCAGTTTGCCTTTTCTTTTTTTATGTGTCTTTGTTTGATTTTCTTATCAGGATAATACTGGCCTTGTAGAACAAGTTTGGAAGTATTCCCTCCTCCTCTCTTTTTCAGAATAATTTGAGCAGGGAAGTATTAATTCTTCCTTAAATGTTTGGTAGATTTCAGCACTGAAGCCATCAGGTCTCAGGCCTTACTTTACTGGAAGACTGTTTTTTTATGACTTTGAAGTCATTAATTGTGATTGGTCTGTTCAGGTTTTTTATTTCTTTTTGGCTCAGTCTTGGAATGTTGTTAAGTTTCTGGGAATTTGTCCATTTCTTCTAGATTTTCTATTTTATTGGCATATAGTTGCTCATCGTAGCCACTAATGATCCTTTGAATTTCTGCAGTATCAGTTTTAATGTCTTCTTTTTCAATTTTTATTTCATTTATGTTTCTTCTTTCTTTTTTTCTTAGTTTTTTTTTCTGGCTAAAGGTTTGCTAGTTTTGTTTAACTTTTCAGAAAATCAACTTTTAATGTTATCAATCTTTTGTATTGTTTTCTTTCATTTCAATTTTATTTATTTCTGCTCTAGTCTTTATTATTTTGTTTCTTCCACTACTAATTGTTTTGGGTTTGGTTTGCTGTTGCTTTTCTAGTTTAAGTTTCATAATTAGATTGTTTGATTGATGCTATTCCTCTTTCTGATGTAGGCACTTATAGCTATAAAGTTCCTTCTTAATACTGCTTTTCCTGTATTCCATAGGTTTAGGTATGTTGTGTTTATATCACCATTTGTTTCAAGAAATTTTTCAAGTTTTGTTTTCATTTCTTCCTTGACCCACTAGTCATTCAGAAGCACGTTGTTTAATTTATATGTATGTGTATAATTTCCAAAATTATTCTTGTTATTAATTTCTAGTTTTATTCTATTGTGGTCAGAGAGGATGCTTGCCATTATTTCAGTACTTTCTAATGGATTAAGACTTGGTTTGTGAGCTAATGTGGTCTATTTTTGAGAATAATTCATATGCTGAGAAAAAGAATGTATTCTGCAGTCATTGGGTGAAATAACCTGTGAATATCTATTAGATCCACTTTCTCTATAGTACAGATTAAGTCTGATATTTCTATGTTGATTTTCTGTCTGGAAGATCCATCCAATGCTAAAAGTAAGGTGTTGAAGTCTCTAGATGTTTTTGTATTGCAACCTGTCTCTTTAGCTTTTATATTTGTTTTATATATCTGAGTTCTTCAGTGTTGTTTGTGTATATATTTAAAATTGTTATATTTTCTTGCTGAATTGACCCCTTCAACATTTTATAGTGACCTTATTTATCTCTTTTTATAGTTTTGGTTTTGAAAATTATTTTCTCTGATGTAAGATCTGAGTAAGATTCCTGCTCATTTTTGGTTTCTATTGGCAGGGAGTGTATTTTTCTATTAATTTTGAGTCCATATATGTATCTTTATAAGTGGAGTGTGTTTCTTGTGGGCAACAAATCAATCAGTCTTCTTTTTTCATCCATTTAGCCACTCTATGTTTTTTGATTGGAGGGTTTAGTCCATTTACATTCAACATTATTATGGAAAAGAAAGGACTTACTCCTGTCATTTTGTTATTTGTTTTCTGGTTGTTTGATTGTATTTCCTTTTTTTTTTTTTCTTTCCTCTCTATCTTTCTCTAGTGAAGTTGATTTTCTCTGGCAATATAATTTAGTTTTTTGCTTTTTATTGTCTGTGTATCCATTTCATGTTTTTTGGATTGAGTTTACCAGGAGGCTTGCAAATACCATTTCACAACTCATTATTTTAACCTGTTAACAACTTAATATTATATACCAACAAGCAACAAGATAACATCTTAACTTTGTCCCCCTGCTTTTATTTTTTTTGTTGTTGCTATTAATAGCTTATTGTACTGTGTCTTGAAATGTTGCTGTAGTTATTATTTTTGATTGGCTTATTGTTTAGTCTCTACTTGGGATTAGTTTACAGACAGCAGTTACAGTGTTCAAATATTCTGTGTGCTTCTGTGTACTTACTATTACCAGTGAGTTTTGTACCTTCAGATGATTTCTTATTGCTCATTAATGTTTTTTTTTTTTTCTTTCTGATTGAAGTATTTCCTTTAGCATTTCTTGTAGGACAGGTCTGGTGTTGATGAAATCCCTCAGCTTTTGTTTGTCTGGGAAAGTCTTTTGTTTATCCTTCATGTTTGAAGGATATTTTCACTGGCTATATTATTCTAGTGCAAAAGTTGTTTATTTTTTTTCTTCAGCACTTTAAAAATGTCATGGCACTCTCTTTTGACCTATAAGGTTTCCACTGAAAAATCTGCTGCCAAGTGTATTGGAGCTCCTTTGTATGTTATTTGTTTATTTTATATTGGTACTTTTAGGATCCTTTCTTTATACTTGACTTCACAGAGTTAGATTATTAAAGGCTTTGAGGTAGTCTCCTTTGGGTTAAATCTGCTTGGTGTTCTATATCTTTCTGGTATTAGGATATTGGTATATTTCTCTAGGTTTGGTAATTCCTTTGTTATTATTTTTCTGAATAAAATTTCTACTCCATCTTTTTCTCTACCTCCTCTTTAAGGCAAATAACTCCTATTTTTGCCCTTTTGAGGTTATTTTCTAGTACCTGTAGGCATGGTTTAATGTTTTTTATCCTTTTTCCTTTTGTCTCCTCTGACTGTGAATTTTCAAATAGCCTGTCTTCAAGTACCCTATGTATTCTGCTTGATCATTTCTGCTATTAAAGGACTCTGATGCATTCTTCTATATGAAATTTGCATTTTTCAGCTCTAGAATTTCTGCTTGATTCTTTATAATTATTTCAGTCTTCTCATTACATTTATCAAATAGAATTCTGAATTTCTTCTCTGTGTTATCTGAATTTCTTTGTTTCCTCAACACAGCTATTTTGAACTCTCTGTCTGAAATGTCACATATCTCTGTTTCTCCAGGATTGGTCCCTGGCACCTTATTTAGTTCATTTGGTGAGGTAATGTTTACTTGGATAGTGTTGATGTTAGTGGATATTTTTAGTATCTGGGCATTGAAGAGTTAGGTATTTATTGTAGTCTTCACTCTCTGGGCTTATTCATAACTGTCCTTGGGAAGACTTTCCAGATAATTGAAAAAATTTGGCCGTTGTGGTCTAAGTTGTATCTACTTTAGGGGGCACCCCAAGCCCAGTAATACTGTGGTTTTGTAGATTCTTAGATGTACCACATTGATGGTCTCAGACAAGATCCAGAAGAATTTTCTGGTTTAACAGGCAGAGTCTCTTGTTCTCTTCCCTTACATTCTCCTAAACATACAGAGTCTCTCACTCTGTTCTAATCACATAAAGCTGGGAGTGGAGTGACATAAGCACCACTGTGGCTACCAGTATTATGACTCTGCTGTGTCAGACCTCAAGCCAGCACAATAACTCAAGCATGCCCAATGCCTTCTCTAACCACTCTCTGTTATTGCATAAGGCCTTAGGGCTCTAGAATCAGCCAGTTTCAAAGCCAGCCAGGCCTGTGTCCTTCCCTTCAGGGTGGCAAGGTTCAGAGATGCCCTCTAGGTGACAGAGGCTAGAGTCAAAAAACTTAAAAGTCTACTTGGTGTTCTATTGTACAGTGATTGAACTGGAACTGAAACCACAAGATGCGATGCAGTCCTTCTCACTCTTTCTTCTTCTTTCTAAAAGCAGAGGATTCTCACCCCATAGCCACCAGCACCCCAAGTCATGAGGAGTGCTGCCAACCTAGCTCTGATGTTTCCTCATGACCCAAAGTCTTTTCAGTCATCTTTCGGTAAATGTTGCCTGGCCTGGGACTAACCCTTCAGGGAAGTGGGATCCCCTCTGATGCGGACAAGTCCAGTAATGCCATTCAAAAGTCAAATCATGGAGTCGGGGACCTCAAGAGCCTGCACGGTGCTCTACTCCCCTGTGGCCTTGCTGGACCTAAGGTGCAAGACAAAGTCTCCTTTGCTCTTCCCTCTGGTTTTTCAAAGCAGAAAGATATTTGCCCCATAGCCTTGTAATGTTGTAATGTTGATTCTCACCTGAAGCCACAGAGTCTCAAAGGCTGACCCAAGGTTCTCTATGTAGTACCTGTGTATCACTGCTGGTTATAACTGAAGAGCACCCAAAGGCTCTTCAGTTAGCAAGTAATAAATGTTGAAAAAACTGGGTCCTTTCCTTCAAAACAATGAGTTCCCTTTTGGCCCAGGGTATTTCTAAAAATGTCATCTGGGTGGTAGGGTCTGGAACAGGGCCTCAAGACTCTGATTTGTGCCCTATTCTTCTGTAACGGAGCTGGTATACAAAATAAAAGGAAAAAGTCTTCCATATACTTTAAGGAATTGGTCTTGTGGTTTGAGTGCCAGCTGAGTCAATACAATAGAACACCAGGTAGACCTCTAGGGTTTTTTACTCTAGTTCCTGAATTCAGGATTGTACTTTGGGAAACCTTACTGTCCTGAAGGGAAGGACTCAGGACATGCTGACTTAGCCAATGTCTGATCGTAGAAAACCAGGGTCTTGAACATAGGCGGTAGCTAGGCAGTGGTTACAGCAGGCTTTGGTGAAGACCCAGCACTGTGCTGGCTTCAGGTCTGACCCAGATATGAATAATAAAGGGGTCAATTCAGCAAGAGGATATAACAATTTTAAAAATATATGCACCCAACATTGGAGTACCCAGACATATAAAGGAAATATTATTAGAGGTAAAGAGAGACAGGCCCCAATACAATAACAGCTGGAGGCTTCAACACCCCACTTTCAGCCTGGATAAGTCTTCCTGGCAGAAAATCAACAAAGAAACATCAGACCTAATCTGCACTCTAGACCAAGAGAATCTAATAGATATTTACAGAATATTTCATCTAACAGCTATAGAATACACAACACATTTTCTTCTCAACATATGAATCATCCTCAATAATAAACCATCCATTAGGTCAAAAAACAAGTCTTAAAACAATTCAAAAAAATGAAATAATATCAAGCATCTTGTGACCACAATGGAATAAAACTAGAAATTAATAACAAGAGGAATTTTGGAAACTATACAAATGCATAGAAATTTAACACATGCTCCTGAATGACTAGTGGGTCAATGAAGAAATTAGAAGAAAATTGAAAAATGTCGTGAAACCGATGATAATAAAAACACAACATATCAAAACCTGTGGGATACAGCAGGCAGAAGCAGTACTAAGAAGGAAGTTTGTAGCTATAAGTGCCCACATCAAAAAGGAGGAATAATGTCAAATGAACAATTTAATGATGCAATCTAAAGAACTAGAAAAGCAAGATCAAACCGAACCCAAAAAATCATTGAAGAAAAGAAGTAATAAAGATCAGAGCAGAAATAAATGAAATTGAAATGAAAAAAAATTACAAAAGGTCAATGAAACAAAATTTTTTGACAAGTTAAGTAAAATTGACTAAATTTTAGCCAGAGTAAGTAAGAAAAAAAGAGAGAAGATTCAAATAAACAAAATGAAAAATGAAACAGGAGACATTACACCTAATATTGCGGAAATTCAAAAGATCATTAGTGGCTAATATGAGCAGCTATGTCAATCACTTGGAAAACCTAGAAGACATAGACAGATTTCGAGACATAGATCAGCTAGCAAGGTTGAACCAGGAAGAAATCCAAATCCTGGACAGGTCAATAACAAGTAACGAGACTGAAGCCATAATAAAAAGTCTCCCATAAAGAAAAGACCAACACTTAATGGCTTCACTGCTGAATTTTACCAAACATTTGAAGAATTAATATTAATCCTACTCAAACTACTCAGGAAAATTGAGGAGAAGAGAATACTTCCAAACTGATTCTGAAAGGCCAGTATTATGCTGATATCAAAACTAGACAAAAACACACCAAAAAAAAAAAAAAAAAAAAAAAAAAAGAAACTGCAGGCCAATATCTCTCATTAATATTGATGCAACAATCCTCAACAAAATAACAGCTGATTGGGGAAAAACTGAATGCGTTTTCTCTAAGATCTGGAACATGACAAATATGCCCACGGTTACCACTGTTATTCAACACAGTACTGAAATTCTAGCTAGAGCAATCAGAGAAGAGAAAGATGTGAAGGATATCCTAATTGAAAATGAAGCAGTCAAATTATCCTTGTTTGCAGATGATATGATCTCATATTTGGAAAAAGCTTAAAGACTCCACAGGAAAATTATTAGAACTGTTAAATTCAGTAAAGTTGCAGGATACAAAATCAATATACAAAAATCATTAGCATTTCTATATGCTTACAGTGAACAGTGTGAAAAAAAGTAATCCCATTTACAATGGCCACACATAAAATTAAAAATTAAATACCTAGAAATTAAGTTAACCTAAGAAGTGAAAGATCTCTATAATGAAAACTGTAAAACACCGATGAAAGAAATTGACATGGAACCCAGTCGCAGTGGCTCAGGCCTGTAATTCCAGCACTCTGGGAGGCTAAGGTGGGTGGATTGCTTGAGCCCAGGAGTTCAAGAACAGCCTGGACAACATGATGAAACCTCGTCTCTACAAAAAATACAAAAATTAGCCAGGCCTGGTGGCACACACCTGTGGTCCCAACTACTTGGGGGCCTGAAGTGGGAGGATCGCTTGAGCCTGGAAGGTCAAGGCTGCAGTGAGCCATGTTCCCACCACTGCACTCCAGCCTAGGTAACAAAGTGAGACCCTGTCTCCCAAAAAATAGAAAGGAAAAATAATATTATATCTTATGCATTGGAAGAAGTTATATTGTTAATATGTCCATACTACCCAAAGCAATCTACAGACTCAATGCAATGCTTATCAAAATATCAATGATATTATTCACAGAAATGGAAAAAAAAAAACAAATTTATATGAAACCAAAAAAAGACCCAGAATAATCAAAGTTGTCCTAAGCAAAATGAACAAAACTGGAGGAATCACATTACCTGACTTCAAATTATACTAAGAGGTCTAGTTACCACAACAGTATGGCACTGGCATGAAAACAGACACATAAACCAATGGAACAGAAGAAAGAACCCAGAAACAAATCCACACACTTGCAGTGAACTCACTTTCCACAAAGGTGCCAAGAACACACACTGAGGAAAATAGTGTCTCTTCAATAAATAGTGCTGGGAAAACTAAATATCCGTATACAGAAGAATGAAACCTGGCCCCTATCTATCACTATGTATAAAATTAAATAAAAATGGATTAAAAACTTCAATCTAAGACCTCAAACTATGAATCTACCACAAGAAAACATTAGGGAAAACATCCAGGAAATTGGTCTGGGCAACGATTTCTTAAGCAGCACCCCACAAGCGCGGGCAACCAAAACAAAAATGGACAAATCAATCATATCAATTTAGAAAGCTTCTGTACAGCAAATGCTATGATCAATAAAGTGAAGTGACAACCCACAACATGAGATAAAATATTTGCAAACTACACCTTTGACAAGTGATTAATAACCAGAATATATAAGGAGCTCAAACAACTCTATAGAAAAATATCTAATAATTCAATCAAAAAATGGTCAATAATTTGAATAGACATTGCTCAAAAGAAGACAGCACACAGGCATATGAAAATGTGCTCAACATCATTGATTATCAGAGAAGTGCAAATCAAAACTACAATGAGATATCATCTTACCCCAGTTAAAATGGCTTATATTTAAAAGACAGCCAATAACAAATGCTGGAGAGGATGTGGATAAAAGGGAACCATTGTACACTGTTGGTGATAATGTAAATTAGTAAATCAATATTAAAAACTGTTTTTAGATTCCTGAAAAAAATAAAAATTGAGCTACCCTGTGATCTAGCTATCTCACTGCTGGGTACATGTCTCAAAGAAAGAAAATCAGTGTATCAAAGTGATATCTGCACTCCTATGTTTGTTACAGTGCTGTTTAAAATAGCTAAGATTTGGAGTCAACCTAAGTATCCATCAACAGATGAATAGATACAGAAAATGTAGTATATATACACAATAGAGTACTATTCAGTCCTTAAGAAAATGAGATCCAGTCATTTGTCACAACATGGATGGAACTGGAGATCATTATGTTAAGTGAAATAAGCCAGGCACAGAAAGAGAAATATCACGTTCTCCCTCATTTGTGAAATATAAAAATCAAGACAATTAAACTCATAGACATAGAGAGTAGAAGGATGGTTATTAGAGGCTGAGAAGGGTCGTTGGGGTGTCTAGGGGGAGGTGGGCAAGGTTAACGGGTGCAAAAATTAGTTAGCTTGAATAATACCTATTATTTTATAGACCTACTATTTGATACCACAATAGGGTGCTTATAGTTAATAATAACTTAATTATACATTTAAAAATAAAGAGTATAAATGGATTGTTCGTAACTCAAAGGATAAATGCTTGAGGGGATGAATACCCCGTTTCCCATGATTTACTTACTTCACATTTCATGTCTGTGTATAAACATGTCATGTTTCCCATAAATAGTTACACCTACCATGTACACAAAAATGTAAATAATTTAAAAATGCCCTTCTCACTCTTTTCTCTTCTCTCTGCAACCAGAAGGGAAGGGTTTATTTTAAAGCCATAAGCTGTGCAGCGTAGGGTTAGGAGAGGAGTGATGGTAGCACTCCTTTAGCTGCCCTGACTAGTGTCTCAATATGTCACGTGCCCGCCCTGTCCATTGTTTCTGGGCCTAGTTCAGCACTAGGACTCACCTGAGTGTTGCAGTCTTTATGGCCTAGATTACCTTTCAAGTTCATTTAGAGACAAGAAGCACTGTAGCCCAGGGTGGCAAGTTTTGCAGGAACTCAAGTTCTGACCGCTGGGATCAGCGATTCTACGCTGGCTAGCACTGGTTAAAATGCTCCCTTAGTGGATGGGCATCAGCTGAGTTTGGCCCGGTTTCCCTTTCTGTTCTAACAGGACAGCGCTGAGTTCAATGCTTCACAATTGCTGTGTTTTTCCTCTCCCAGCACCCAGAGAAACCCCGCGTACCATTGAGCTGTTGCCTGTACTGGGGGAGGAGTGGCATCAGCAATTCAGGCCTTTTTTTTTTTTTTTTTTTTTCCTATCTCTTCCGCGCCCATTTCAATGATATGAAGATTAAACCACATGCTATGACGGCTCACCTAATTTTTGCTTCTTATAAAGGTGTTTTTATCCGTGTAGATAGTTGTTAAACTGGTGTTCTTGTGGCGGGGAAATCATCAGTGTAGACTTTTATGTTGCCATATTGCTCAGCCTCTCACTTTGTCTTCTTTAAAGACATTTTAATGTCTTCTTTAAAGACATTAAAGAACTTTACGCTTTAATATCTGCCTTGTTGGGTCTTAGACGTGCATAGGTCCTGTTACCCCCTTGTTTTGGCCAATTTCTCCCTTTTGAAATAGAAATGTATACCAAATCCCTGTACAACTATTATATCTTAAAAGTGAGTAACTTGTTTTGATTTTATAGCCTCATAGCTGGAAGAAACTTGCTTTGACTCTCAGATGAGGCTTTGGAATTTTAAGTTGATGCTAGAACAAGTTAATACTTTTGTGACTACTAGGATGGAATGGTTGTATGTTGAATGTAGGAAGGACATGAGATTTGGGGGGGCAAAGGACATAATGCTATGGTTTGGGTATGGCTTGTCTCCATCAAAGCTCATGCTGAAATTTGATCCCCAGCGTGGGACTGTTGGGAGGTGGAACCTAAGGGGAGGTGTTTGGGTTATGGGGGCAGACCCCTCATGAATGGTTGATGTTGTTATCCCAGTAATGATTCTTTCTCTTCCAAGTCTGAACTAATCTTCATGGGAATAAATTAGTTCTTAATTGAGTGGATTCTTACAAAGCCCGGAATTACAAAGCCTCTTAGATTTTCCTCTCTTCTCAAGCGCTCACTTCCCCTTTGACTTTTTCTACTATGTTGTGACATACATAAGAGCCCTCACCAGAAACCAGAGTCAAGTCGTACCCTTGACCTTCTCAGCCTGAAGAAACATAATCTAAATAAGGCTTATTTTCTCTATAAAGTACCAAGTCTCAGCTATTCTTTTATAGAAACACAAAACAGAATAAGACTTTTCATTCCACTTGACACTGCCTGAAGTTATATTATTGGTTAAATACATATTTACTTATATTAAATATGCAATCTCTGTGGAGGCAGCAACTTTATCAGAAGTGTTTACTATTATGTCTAACATCTAGCTTATAGTAGTACTTTGTAAATACTTGATGAGTGAATGAATAAATGAATGAATTTTTAAAGTAAGACTTGTACTATTTTCCCTCTTTCAATTCATCATACTTAAGTTTGGCTAAAATTTTCAGTTTGATTCCCGCTATTAATTTACACACAGAAATCCATCTACCTTGGGGGGATAATTCTAAATGTAATTTAGTGAAATACTGTGCTAAATCAAGAGAGAAAAGGATTCTAATTCTAATCCACTTTCAAATCAGTCTGTTTACCTGTTGCCTAAGGAGGATCAAAGAGATTAAATTGGCTCTGAACAACCACAAAACTAATTAGAGGTGATAGTAAAAATGTAATCTATCCTTTCATAATGACACTTTTAAGACTTCTTCTATTATACACAAATTTGGCCAACATGTCAATGTCTGGCTTGGCACTGTGAGGATAACATGAAATTTGGGCATTACTTTCCTTAAGTACTTTTTAATTTATTACTTAATCTGAGGGGATTGGAGTGGCTTTTTTATGATGTTGAATTTTATTTCCTTATTTACACAGCACAGTTGTGGCATACACAGCAATTAAATTTAATCTATTCTGTGCTCTCATTTCATTAAGTGATATTCTCTAGCCCCAAATCAAATAAATTATTGTTACAAGAGATAAGGTAGGTTGAGTTTCAGTATCAGCAGATCAGGCAAGCTTCCCTTCTTGCATTTCACCCCCTCTAACTCCAGAAAAAAAGCCAATAGTTTTATTGATTTCACAATAGATTTTCAAACATAATCATTTTCTCTGGCTATTTTTAGTACAAATTATATGCTAATATAAGTTAGTAGGGATAGTTATAACTATTATTTTTATAGTCCAAAACCTTGCTGAATAAATAAGCTCTCTATTCAGCATTTCTGCCATGCATCCAAAAATTAGGATTGTCTATGGCTGTTACAACTATTTGTGTTTTCTAGCAGCACATATCATAGTCGTAATCATTATGCTTATTTTAATTTTTCTTTATTTCTATTTTTGTTTGATCCAGTTCTGTTAACCAGTGACATAAAGAAGATTTATTTACAAAAAATAACCTAAATTTGACAAATCCCAATCTATAGCTAGTAAGTCGCCAGTTAACATTAATCAAAGCACATTATAAAAAGAAATAAAACCATTAAGTAAAATCTTATTGTGTGTAATGAATACCTATTTTAATATTACATTGTCCATAGATCTCACTATTGATATTACAGTCTGCTTCAGTACCTTTATTACTGTAAGCAGGTGTCAAAAATAACACACACTTTTTTATACTTTACATATCATCAGAAGGATCAGATAGAACCAATAAGTGATTTTTTAATCAATAAAAATATATTTATCTCTTATTATGTACAAAAAACTGTACTTAGTACTAGGGATACAGTGATGAATAAGATAGACTTGATTCATGCATACGAAGTTGCCTCATTCACAGCCACTTACATTAGAGACCATCTATTTAAAGAACAAAAAATTGCTACATGTGATAAGTTACAGGTAGTAGCAAAAATGTAAAATTACTTAACATAAAATTTCAGTTGTGCATTTGATGTTGTACACTCTAGTCTTTCTATAAAGGCTAATACCTAGAGAAGTAGTGATTATGTCTGCTAGTTGATTTGAGAAAATCTCTGATAATATCTACTAATACACCCACACATAGAATTTCTCAAAATACGTTTAGATTTTTAAAAACTATCTGTTCATGAATTATTCTGTCTCAAGTATAAGATTCATCTACTTTCAACATTTTTCTCATCATAGAGCTTTTTAAAGTGTGACTCCATGTGAAACACTTCTGTATATAGACATTTTGATCTATAAAATAAAATATAATACACTGATAGCAAATCTGAAAATTATACATATTTTAAAAGTATCACTGGTCATTATAGAAGGACTCAAAATATAATTTGCTGGGTAAAGTACAAAATATGTAGAAAATGAATGAGTAGAAACACAGTTGTTGCAATGAAAATTGAAAAGGATGCCCTCTGTATTCAGAACATTCCTGTTCCAGCTGAAATACAGTCTTAATGAAATAAATAAAAATTTGTGTTTGGAATCATAAACCTAAAAAATAAATATTCCAGTGGAGAAACAGCTAAAATAATTGGAAACCCACATAACCAGATCCCTCAATAAAATATCCCCCAAATGATTCTTCAATTTTTGCAGAAATGGACAAATTTTAAAATATGCTAATTATAAGGGTTTATCCACAAAATGCTTCCAGAAGAATGGCGTAGAATCAAAAAGAATTCAGTCTATTTTCTCTCACCTTCTATAGCCTTATGAATAGTTTTAGAATAAGAGAATTTAAATTTAGCATGATGACTCAGCAATATTCCATCATATCATATATTGCTCCTCCCCACCAAATTAAATGTACTAATTTTCAGGATTAGCTTTATGTAGATGTATATTGCATGACTAGTGCAACTTATCACACACAACAACTAGCTTATTATTGAAATTTGTAGTCATAACTTTCCTCTTTTACCCTCATCTAGACTTAAAATACAATTAAGAGTCATGGCAGTTTATTTAAAATATATTTATGGTATAAATGAATTTCCTAAAGATTATTTAGAAAGTTTTTTGAATATTTTTATAATATGATGAATTGACAAATTATAATTTTATATATTTATGGGAAAAAATGAGGTTACGATATATGTATATAATGTGGAATGATGGAATAAAGCTAATTAACATATTCATCACCTCAAATGCTCATCATTTATTTCCTCTAACTGAAACTTTTTACCCTCTGACTAATATCTCCTCATATCACTAATGCCCTAGCCTCTGCTAACAGTCCTACTCTCTGCTTCTATGAGTTTAATTGCATTAGATTCCACACATAAGTGACAAAATGTGGTATTTGTCTTTCTGTGCCCGGCTTATTTCACTTAGCATAATACCCTCTAGGGTCATCCATGCTTTTTCAAATGACAGAATTTTCTTCTTTTTTTGTCAGGCTGAGTAGTACTCCATTATGTACTCCATGTCACGTAATTTTTATCCATTCATTTATCAATGGACAATTAGGTTGATTCTATAACTTACCTATTGTGAATAATGCTGCAATGAATATGAAAATGTAGATATCTCTTTGGCAAATTGATTTCAAAAGATTTCAATGTATACCTGAAATTGGGATTGTGAGATCGTATACTTATATTTTTAGGCTTTTGGGGAAGCTCTATTTGCTTTTCTATAATGGTTGTATTAATTTACTTTCCCATTGGCAGTGTTTTAAGTGTTCCCTCTTCTCCACATACTCACCAACACTTATCATTCATCTTTTTCATAGCCATTCTGATACATGTGAGGTAATATCTCACTGTGGTTTTCATTTGCATTTTCCTAATGGTTAGTGATGTTTATTTTTTATATTTCTGGTGGACATTTGTATGTCTGATTCCATGGGAAAAAAATCTTTTAATATTTGATGATAAAGTTGAGGAAGTATGAAAAATTGAGGCATAGGAAAAAATATGTTCCAAAAAAAAATCTAAGATTGCAAATTTAAAAACACTATATTGGGATTTGAAGCCTCAATTTCGACTAAATATTCTGTCACGTAACATAAGAATAAGATAACCATCCAATAATGCGCATGTTGCATCTAAACAACATTAAGAAGTAATGATGTTTATGAAAGTCAATGATTAAGACTCTTTTTAGTTGTCTTTGTAGTTTAAATAATGCTTTTTATCATAAAATAATCACTTAGCATAAGCAGAAAGAATAAAGCAGTCAGCCACTATTCCATTATTCAAATATAGTTACTACTAATATTTTTTGTACATTCTCTTTAAATATTTTTATTTGTGTATATTTTTCCTAGTTACCCAATGAACAGAGAAAATTTCACAATTATCTTATCATATCTGGTATTAGCCAGGATAGACTGACTTCATCTTTATAAACAACAGAAACTTTGAATATATGCATGAAGCAGTTTCCATTTTGAAACAGTCTATGTAAATTATATCAACATACACACTGAGGCTAGTGTGTGTGTGTGTGTGTATGTGTGCATATATATATATATATGCACACATACAGATTCAGGTAAGTTGAACTGCATTGTAAGTGGCCTTGAGACTTGAGAGAAAACTGAGACTTCAAAATATCTGATCCTATTGTATTAGCATTTTATTTCTACATAAGAAATTATGACAAACATAGTGGCTTAAAATGCATTTCCTTATTATCATATAGTTCTGGTGTTCAGAATTTTGGGCATGACTTAGATGACTCCCTTTTCTCAGGTTCTCACAAAGGCTGAAATCAAAGTGTCAGTTTTTTTAATTTTAATTTTTGTGGATACATAGTAGGTTTAAATATTTACAGAGTACATGCGAAGTTTTGATGCAGGCCTGCACTATGAAATAAGCACATAATGAAGAATAGGGTATTCATCCCCTCAAGCACTTAACTATTGAATTGAAAACAATCCAATTACACTCTGTTATTTTAAAATGTACAGTTATTATTGACTATAGTTACCTTTTTGTGCTATCAAATAGTAGGTCTTATTCATTCTTTCTAACTCTTTCATACACATTAACTATCCCCACCTCCCGCCCAGCCGCTGCTGCCCTTCCCAACTTCTGATAACCACCTTTCTACTCTCCATGCCCATCAGTTCAATTGTTCTGATTTTTAGATCCTACAAATAAGTCAGAACATGCAATGCTTTACTTTTTGTGTGTGGCTTATATCATTTAATATAATAATCTCCAGTTCCATTCATGTTATTGCAAATGACTGGATCTCATTATTAGGTATGGCTGATAATAATACTCCATTGGATGTATGTACCACATATTCTTTATCCATTCAGCTGTTGATGGATATTTAGGTTGCCTCCAAACCTTAGCTATTGTAAACGGTGCTTCAAGAAACATAGAAGTGCAGATATCCCTTTGATATATGGTTTTTTATTTTTCTTTTGGGGATATACACAGCAGTGAGATTGCTGGATAATATGGTACCTCTATTTTAAGTTTTTTGAAAAACCTCCAAACTGTTCTCCATAATGATGGCGGTAATTTACATTCCCACCAACAATGTACAAGGGTTTCCTTTTCTGCACTTCCTCACCAGCGTTTGTTATTGCTTGTCTATTTGGATATAAGCCATTTTAACTGAGATGAGATGATATCATATTTTAGTTTTCATTTGTATTTCTCTGGTGATCATTGATGTTGATCACCTTTTCATACGTCTGTTTTTTGTATGTCTTCTTTTTAGAAATGACTATTCAAATCTTTGGGCCATGTTTAGATCAGATTATTAGATTTATTTTCCTATAGAGTTGTTTGTGCTCCTTATATATTCTGGTTATTAATCCTTTGTTAGATGGGTAGTTTGCAAACATTTTCTCCCATTCTGTAGGTTATCCTTTATTTTGATTGTATCCTTTGCTGTGCAGAAACTCTTTAGCTTGATGTAATACCATTTCTTCATTTTTGTTTTCATTGTCTGCGCTTGTGGGATATTGCTCAATAAGTTTTTGCCCAGACCAATGTCCTGAAGTAGTTTCATGGTTTGAGGGCTTATATTTAAGCCTTTAATCCATTTTAGTTTAATTTTTCCATATGACAAAGTTCATCCTTCTGCATGTGACTATTCAGTTTTCCCAGCAACACTTATTGAAGAGATTGCCTTTTCCCCCAGTGTATGTCCTTAGCACCGTTATAAAAAATGAGTTCACTTTAGGGAAGTGGATTGCTTTCTGGGTTATCTATTTTGTTCCATTTACCTATGTGTCTGTTTTATGCCAGCACCATGCTCTTATGGTGACTATAGCTCTGTAGTGCAATGTGAAGTCAGGTAATATAATTTCTCCCGCTTTGTTCTTTTTGCTTAGGATTGCTTTGGTTATTCTAGGTCTTTTATTTCTCCATAAAAATTTTAGAATTTATAATTGCTTTCTCTGTTTTTATGAAGAATGTAATTTGTGTTTTGATAGGGATTGTTTTGAATCTGTAGATTGCTTTGGATAGCATGTACATTGAACAACATTGATCTTTCCAATTAATAAAAATGATTTTTTTTCTTGTTTTGGTGTCTTCTTCAATTTCTTTCATTAGTGCTTTACAGATTTTATTATAGTGATCTTTTACTTCTGTAGTTATTTCCTAGGTAGCTAATGTTCTGTGTGGCTATTGTAAACGGGATTGCTTTATTATTATTATTATTATTATGATACTTTAAGTTCTAGGGTACATATGCACAACGTGCAGGTTTGTTACATATGTATACATGAGCCATGTTGGTGTGCTGCACCCATTAACTCGTCATTTAAGTTAGGTATATCTCCTAATGCTATCCCTCCCCTCCACCCCCTCCCCACAATAGGACCCACTATGTGATGTTCCCCTTCATGTGTCCAAGTGATCTCATTGTTCAATTCCCACCTATGAGTGAGAACATGCGGTATTTGGTTTTCTGTTCTTGTGATAGTTTGCTGAGAATGATGGTTTCCAGCTGCATCCATGTCCCTACAAAGGACATGAACTCATCCTTTTTTATGGCTGCGTAGTATTCCATGGTGTATATGTGCCACATTTTCTTAATCCGGTCTGTCACTGATGGACATTTAGGTTGATTCCAACTCTTTGCTCTTGTGAATAGTGCCACAATAAACATACGTGTGCATGTGTCTTTATAGCAGCATGATTTATAATCCTTTGGGTATATCCCCAGTAATGGGATGGCTAGGTCAAATGGTATTTCTAGTTCTAGATCCTTGAGGAATCGCCACACTGTCTTCCACAATGGTTGAACTAGTTTACAGTCCCACCAACAGTGTAAAAGTGTTCCTATTTGTCCACATCCTCTCCAGCACCTGTCGTTTCCTGATTTTTTAATGATTGCCATTCTAACTGGTGTGAGGTGTATCTCATTGTGGTTTTGATTTGCATTTCTCTGATGGGAAATGATGATGAGCATTTTTTCATGTGTCTGTTGGCTGTATGAATGTCTTCTTTTGAGAAATGTCTTTTCATATCCTTTGCCTACTTTTTGATGGAGTTGTTTGTTTTTTTCTTGTAAATTTGATTGAGTTCTTTATAGATTCTGGATATTAGCCATTTGTCAGATGAGTAGATTGCAAAAATTTTCTCCCATTCTGTAGGTTGCCTGTTCACTCCAATGGTAGTTTCTTTTGCTGTGCAGAAGCTCTTTAGTTTAATGAGATCCCATTTGTCAATTTTGGCTTTTGTTGCCATTGCTTTTGGTGTTTTAGACATGAAGACCTTGCCCATGCCTATGTCCTGAGTGGTATTACCTAGGTTTTCTTCTAGGGTTTTTATGGCTTTAGGTCTAACATTTAAGTCTCTAATCCATCTTGAATTAATTTTCGTATAAGGAGTAAGGAAAGGATCCACTTTCAGCTTTCTACTTATGGCTAGCCAATTTTCCCAGCACCATTTATGAAAAAGGGAATCTTTTCCCCATTTCTTGTTTTTGTCAGGTTTGTCAAAGATCAAATGACTGTAGATGTGTGGTATTATTTCTGAGTTCTGATTCACTGGTCTATATCTCTGTTTTGGTACCAGTACCATGCTGTTTTGGTTACTGTAGCCTTGTAGTATAGTTTGAAGTCAGATAGCGTGATGCCTCCAGCTTTATTCTTTTGGCTTAGGATTGTCTTGGCAATGTGGGGTCTTTTTTGGTTCCATGTGAACTTTAAAGCAGTTCTTTCCAATTCTGTGAAGAAAGTCATTGGTAGCTTAATGGGGATGGTATTGAATCTATAAATTACCTTGGGCAGTATGGCCATTTTCACGATATTGATTCTTCCTGTCCATGAGCGTGGTATGTTCTTCCATTTGTTTGTGTCCTCTTTTATTTCACTGAGCAGTGGTTTGTAGTTCTCCTTGAAGAGGTCCTTTACATCCCTTGTAAGTTGGATTCTGAGGTATTTTATTCTCTTTGAAACTATTGTGAATGGAAGTTCATTCCTGATTTGGCTCTCTGTTTGTCTGTTACTGGTGTATAAGAATGCTTGTGATTTTTGCACATTAATTTTGTATCCTGAGACTTTGCTGAAGTTGCTTATCAGCTTAAGGAGATTTTGGGCTAAGACAATGGGGTTTTCTAAATATGCAATCATGTCATCTGCAAACAGGGACAATTTGACTTCTTCTTTTCCTAACTGAATACCCTTTATTTCTTTCTCTTGCCTGATTGCCCTAGCCAGAAATTCCAACACTATATTGAGTAGGAGTGGTGAGAGAGGGCATCCCTGTCTTGTGCCAGTTTTCAAAGGGAATGCTTCCAGTTTGTCATGTTTCTGTCAGGCGTTGGTATCAGGATGACGCTGGCCTCATAAAATGAGTTAGGGAGGATTCCCTCTTTTTCTATTGATTGGAATAGTTTCAGAAGGAATGGTACCAACTCCTCCTTGTACCTCTGGTAGAATTCTGCTGTGAATCCGTCTGGTCCTGGACTTTTTTTGGTTGGTAGGCTATTAATTATTGCCTCAATTTCAGAGCCTGCTATTGGTCTATTCAGGGATTTAATTTATTCCTGGTTTAGTCTTGGGAGAGTGTAAGTGTCCAGGAAATTATCCATTTCTTCTAGGTTTTCTAGTTTATTTGCATAGAGGTGTTTATAGTATTCTCTGATGGTAGTTTGTATTTCTGTGGGGTCGGTGGTAATATCCCCTTTATCATTTTTTATTGTGTCTATTTGATTCTTCTCTCTTTTCTTCTTTACTAGTCTTGCTAGAGGTCTATTAATTTTGTTGATCTTTTCAAAAAACCAGCTCCTGGATTCATTGATTTTTTGGAGGGTTTTTTGTGTCTCTAGCTCCTTCAGTTCTGCTCTGATCTTAGTTATTTCTTGCCTTCTGCTAGCTTTTGAATGTGTTTGCTCTTGCTTCTCTAGTTCTTTTAATTGTGTTGTTAAGTTGTCAATTTTAGATCTTTCCAGCTTTCTCTTGTGGGTATTTAGTGCTATAAATTTCCCTCTATACACTGCTTTAAATGTGTCCCAGAGATTCTGGTATGTTGCTTCTTTGTTCTCATTGGTTTCAAAGAACATCTTTATTTCTGCCTTCATTTTGTTATCTACCCAGTAGTCATACGTTCTTCTCAGCACCACATAGAACTTATTCCAAAATTGACCACATAGTTGGAAGTAAAGCACTCCTCAGCAAATGTAAAAGAACAGAAATTATAACAAACTGTCTCTCAGACCACAGTGCAATTAAACTGGAACTCAGGGCTAAGAAACTCAATCAAAGCTGCTCAACTACATGGAAACTGAACAACCTGGTCCTGAACAGGATAACTTTTTATCTCTTTTTCACATTGTTCACTGTTGGCATATACACATACTACTTTTTTTTGTATATTGATTTTGTATCCTGCAACATGAATTAATCTGTTTATCAGTTCTCACAGTTTTCTTGTGTAGTCTTTAGTTTTTTCCAAATGTAAGATTATATTATGTGCAAACAAGGACAAGTTGGTTTCTTCCTTTTTAATTTGGGTGTACTTTATTGCTTTCTCTCATCTGATTGCTCTAGCTAGGACTTCCAGCACGATGTTGAATAACAGTGGTGAAAGTGGGCATCCTTGTCTTGTTCCAGATCTTTGAGGAAGGGCTTTCAGGTATTCACTATTCAGTGGGATACTAACTGTGGGTCTGTTGCATGTGACATTTATTATGTTGAGTCATGTTCCCTCTATACCCATTTTCTGAAAGTTTTCTTTTTCATCACAAAGGGAGACAGAATTTTTTCAATTGCTTTATCAGTATCAATTGAAATAATCATGTGGTTTTCACCCACCATTCTGGTGATATGATATATCACATTGATTGATTTGCATATATCTAACCATCCTTGCGTCTCTGGGATAAATATGATTTAGTCATGATAAAAAATCTTCCTAATGTATTGTTGATACATTCTGTTAGTGTTTTGTTGAAGATTTTTGCATCAATATTTATGAATATTGCCCTGCAGTTTTCTTTTTTGGTTGGGTCTTTGGTTTTGTTATCAAGTTAATACTGCCCTCACATAATGAATTTGGCAGTATCCCTTCCTCCTGTAGCTTTCAGAATAGATTGTGTATAATTTGTATTAGTTCTTCTTTAAATATTTGTTATAATTCAGCAGTGAAGCCATCAGGATTTGAGCTTTCCTTTGCTCGGGAACTTTTTATTATAGCTTCAATCTTGTTGCTTGTTCTTGGTATATTCAAGTTTTTGATTTTGTCATGGTCAATATTGGTAGGTTGTATGTTCCTAGGAGTTTATTGATTTCCTGTAGCTTTTCCAATTTATTAGCATATAGTTATTCATAGTAGCCACTAATGCTCCCTTGACTTTCTGTGGTATCAATTGCAATGTCTCCTTCTTCATCTCTAATTATATTTATTTGGTTCTTCTCTCTCTCTCTCTCTCTCTCTCTCTCTCACACACACACACACACACACACACACACACACACACACACACATATATATATATATATATATTAGGCAGTCTTGCTCTGTCACCCAGGCTAGAGTGCAGTGGCATGATCTTGATTCACTGCAACCTCCACCTCACAGGTTCAAGCGGTTCTCCCACCTCAGCCTCCCAAGTAGCTGGGATTACAGGCGCCTGCCACCGTGCCCGGCTAATTTTTGTATTTTTAGTAGAGACAGGGTTTCACCACCTTGGCCAGGCTGGTCTCGAACTCCTGACCTTGTGATCCACCCACCTTGGCCTCCCAAAGTCTCTCTTTTATTCTTTGTCTGGCTAAAGATTTGTCGATCTTGTTCATCTTTTCAAAAAACAACTTTTTCTTTGGTTGATCTTTTGTATTGCTTTCTTCATTTCAATTTTCTTTCTTTGTGTTCTGATCTTTATTATTTCTTTTCTTCTACTGGGTTTTGGTTTGGTTTGCTCCTGCTTATCTAGTTATTGAAGATCCATTTTCAGGTTATTTATTAGAATTTTTCTAGTGTTTGATGTAGGCACTTATAGCTATAAATTTCCTTCTTAGTACAGTCTTTGCTGTATTCCATAGGTTTTGATATATTCTGTTTTCATTACTATTTGCTAAAAGAAAATTTTCAATTTCCTTCTTAACTTCTTCACTGACCCACTAGTAATTCAGGAGCATATTTACAAATATCTATGTGTTTGTATAGTGTCCTAAATTCTTCCTTTTATTGATTTCTAGTTTTATCACATTGTGATCAGAGAAGATGCTTGATATTATTTCAATTTTTTCAATGTTTTGGACTTGTTTTGTGACCTAACATATGGCTTGTCCTTGAGAATGACCCACATGTTTGGGAAAAGAATTTGTATTCTGCTACTGTTGGATGAAATTTTCTGTAAATATCTATTAATTTGATCTATTCTATAGTACAGATTATGTCTAATGTTTGTTGCTCTTCTGTCTGTAAGATCTGCCCAATGCTGAAAGTGAGTTTTTGAAGTCTCTATTATTCTATTAACATCTATCTTTCACTTTTCTCTAAAAATAATTGGTTTATATAAGTGCTCTAAAGTTAGGGGTATATGTATTTACAGTTATCATACCCTCTTGCTAAATTTACCCTTTTTTCATTATATGATGACCATCTTCATATTTCCTTACATCTTTGTCTTTTTATCTTCAAATCTATTTTGGTTGATTTAAGTAAAAGTACTCCTGATCTTTTTTTTTTCATTTGTATGCAATATGTTCTTCTGTCCTTTCATTTTTAATCTCTGTGTATGTTTATATGTGGAATGCATTTCTTGAAGGCACCGGATAATTGAGTGGGTTTTTTTTTTTTTTTTTGTCCATTCAGCCACTCTATGTCTTTTCATTGTATGGTTTAGTCCATTTTCATTCAATGATATTATTGATAAGTAAAGATTTACTCCTGTCATTTTGTTATTTTGTTGTTATTGTTTTGTTATCTTCTCTTTATTTTTTCCTCTCTTCCTTTTAGTAAAGGTAATTTTCTCTGGTGATAGAATTTAATTTCTTGCTTTTTTGTGCATGTCTTTTGTATGTTTTATATATTTGAGGTTACTATGAGTTTTGCAAATATTATCTTATAATCCACTATTTTAAACCTGATAACATCTTAAAACATTGCAACAAGCAAACTAACAAACAAGCCAGACCACAACTGATGTTCACTTAAGGCCTAAGGGTTATTCCGCCAGCTTGTTGCAAATGCTGCTAAGGTTGTAACTCACCTTTCAGGGAAGTTGGCTCCCCTCTGACCCAGGTCAGGTCCAAAAAATGCTGTTCAAGAGGCTAGGCCTGGACTTAGAAACCCAAGCAGTGGAGTGTGTGGTACTCTACCCTTCTGCGGCTAAACTGGTACCTGAAGCCAGCATGTCTCAGAGTCTCACTCAAGGCCCATGGCACAAGATCTGGGTATGACTGCTTGCTATTCAGGTCCCAAGGGATTTTTAGTCAGCAGGTGATGTATTGTGCCAGGAATGGGTCCTTCCTTTCAAGGCATCAGATTCCCTTCTGGCCCAGGGTATTTCTAGAAATATCATACGGGAGCTGGGGCCTGGGATGGGTGCCTCACAACTCTGCCTGGTGGTCTATCCTATTGTGGCTGAGCTGGTATTCAAATTGCAAGACAAAATTCTCTTTACTCTTCTCTTTTGTCTCCCTGAGCAGAAGGAAAGTCATTTTAGTTGCTGTGAGTTGCACTGCCTGGAATTGGGGAAGGGTTCATGCAAGCATTCCCCAAGGTCCCCAGTTTGTGCCTCACTAGATCACATGCTGCCTTAGTCCACTAGGTCTAAGTCTAGCACAGAATCAGGACTTGCTTATGAACTGCAGTCTTTGTGGCTTTGACTGTCCTTCAGGTTTACCTAGGATCTTAGAGCACTTTAGCCCACGGTGGTGAGTCTTGCAGAAACTCAAGTTCAAGCCACTGGCACGGGCAATTCCTCTGTGGCTAGTGCTTGTCCAAGTGCTCTCTCTGTGGGCAGGCATCAGTTGAGTTGAGCAGTGTTTTGCCTTCGCTGTGACAGGGATGTACTGAGTTCAATGCAAAGTACCCCAATACTCTCTCTCCGTGCCACATGTCTGCTGCCAGCGGAGGGAGGAGAGGCTCCAATGGCGATTCAAAACCCTTTCCTACTCACTTCAGTGCTTCCTTCAGCAATATGAAGTTAAAACCAGGTACTGTGAATGCTCACTTAGTATTTGGCTTTTGTGAAGGTGCTTTTCTGTGTTGCTGTGGGGGTGAGGGTGATCCTTGGTGGAGCATTCTATCCCACCATCTTCCTTGCCCTCTCTGTTCCTACTTTTAATGCCTTTTAAAAAATTCTGTCTTTATAAGTTGTTGAAACCATGATAGGAAAATTTGTCAAAATGGTCTTGTTTTCCTGTAGTATTTTAGATATATACAAAACTAGAATAGAATCAATATCTGACAGCCTAAACCTACATATGCTTTGTGGGAGAAAGACAAGGGATGGAAAAGCTGCATATTAAAAACTCACAATAAATTATTCAGTACGAATTGCATATACAAAAACATGTGTGTTTCTGTGTGTGTACTTCAAAAATAAAGAGAAAATAAGATAGACAAAAATGCACAAAAGGGGAAGACAAAATCAAAAGCAGAGGAAATCCCTACTATCGAGATTTTGGCAGAGCAAAAAAGCATACAAATCATAGTGAAATTATTTTATTTACATTATAATGTGTGATTTGTTTTAATATGACACAGTGTTACCCAGTGTGAAATAGGGAAAAAAAAATGGTGTAGCTCGCCGTTTAAGAAAGAACAAACACTGGCATGTAGCCTAGGCTTAGGAGCATTTCCGTAAGTATTCCCTTCATGGAACTAGCTGTACTCAAGTCCTCAGAATCACAATCATGAAAGCGGTCCAGTTTCCCAGCTTCTAGAGCAAAAAAGTACTGAAAACAGAAAGGAGTATATTCAATAGGAACCAAATGAAAGGCTCAATATTGATTGAAAATGCTTTCTATCCCAAACATAACCTTATCTCAACATAGATCAGTGATGATTTTCATCATGGAAGCTGTACGAACATGAATTGAAATACGCTAAAGTGAAATCTAATAATAGAGAGCAGGGGAAAAAAGAGAAGAAAAAATGTAAAAATAAATATTTCACTGAAGTGTTATTTTAACTGAGTAGCTCACATTTATGCCTCTTTTTCACATATTTCACAAACTGATGTGATACATGAGATGTTAAATAATAGTGTATGGGAAAGAGGTGTGAACAAAAAATTATTGAGGGTTTTAATGCCAGCTGTGCCTCTACCTTGGCTGTGAAAACTTTGGCTAATCACTTCTCTCCAAGTGTCCCTCCCCTTATTTGATTTAGATCAGTGATTCTTCAAATTGTTTTGACTGAGACCCACAGTAAGAAGTATATTTACATTGTATAGTGTATGAGACTCAGCATAGTTGAAACCAATATATTAGATGATCTTGTGACCCATACAGAGATGATACTCTGTGACTCAGATTAATCAGGCTTATTTTTGCACTGTGGGTATTCTTAATTAGCTGAAACTGAACTCTTCTCCAAGTATAGTGGAGAGTAAATTTTTAAAAAGTTGAATGCTGTACTTCATTATTTTTAATGAGACAAATAACAATGTGTTCCCAACTCATCTAGTAACACAATGTTTCTAAAATATCACTAAGCCAATTTTAAATACAGGAACAATAATTCACTGAGAATTTTCTCATAATATAAAACAGTTAAAAGACCAGTTTAAAAAATATTTTTTTTGATACAGGGTCTCACTTTGTTGCCCAAGCTGGGGTGCCTTGGCATGATCATGGCTCATGGCAGCCTCAACCTCCCATGCTCAAGCAATCTTCCCACCTCAGCTTCCCAATTAGCTGGGACTACAGGTACATGCTACCATGCCCAGCTAAGTTTTTTTAACTTTATTTTTTGTAGAGACAGGGTCTTGCTTTGTTATCCAGGCTGGTCTTGAACTCCTGGGCTAAAGCAATCCTCCTGCCTCAGCCTTCCAAAATGTTGGGATTACAGGCGTGAGCCACCATACCTGGCTCCATTTTTCAATTAGTTCACAATGAAGGCACTAGTCTCTTTTGCATTGTGAGTAGTGTATTGGAGCAGTTCACGTTGGCTTGGCTCATAAGAACTGATTTTTTAAATTACAGAAATATATAAACAGGTTGTTAAACAGCAGTTTAAAGTAGGCTATAATGGGACTATGATTTGTAACACAAGAATTGTCAAATGCTACACATCAAGGTTTCTCCCTCTACCAATCCTCAAACCCCAATCTGGTTATTAAAATTTGCCAGACTGTGTCTGTTGGATGCATAAATGTCTTCTTTTGAAGACATTTTGAGAAGTGTCTGTTCATATCCCTCATCCACTTTTTGATGGGATTACTTTTTTTTTTTTTTCTCGTAAATTTGTTTGAGTTCTTTGTAGGTTCTGGATATTAGCCCTTTGTCAGATGAGTAGATTGCAAAAATTTTCTCCCATTCTGTAGGTTGCCTGTTCACTCCAATGGTAGTTTCTTTTGCTGTGCAGAAGCTCTTTAGTTTAATTAGATCCCATTTGTCAATTTTGGCTTTTGTTGCCGTTGCTTTTGGTGTTTTAGACATGAAGTCCTTGCCCATGCCTATGTCCTGAATGGTATTACCTAGGTTTTCTTCTAGGGTTTTTATGGTTTTAGGTCTAACATTTAAGTCTCTAATCCATCTTGAATTAACTTTTGTATAAGGTGTAAGGAAGGGATCCAGTTTCAGCTTTCTACATATAGCTAGCTAGTTTTCCCAGCACCATTTATTAAATAGAGACTCCTTTCCCCATTTCTTCTTTCTGTCAGGTTTGTCAAAGATCACATGGTTGTAGATGTGTAGTATTATTTCTGAGGGCTGTTCTGTTCCATTGGTCTATAGCTCTGTTTTTTTTTGTTTTTTGTTTTTTGTTTTTTTTTTTTTTTTTTTTTTTTTTACCATTAATGTGCCATTTGGTTACTGTAGCCTTGTAGTATAGTTTGAAGTCAGGTAGTGTGATGCCTCCAGCTTTGTTCTTTTGGCTTAGCATTGTCTTGGCAATGTGGGCTCTATTTTGGTTCCATATGAACTTTAAAGTAGTTTTTTTCCAGTTCTGTGAACAAAGTCATTGGTAGCTTAATGGGGATGGCATTAAATCTATAAATTACCTTTGGCAGTATGGACATTTTCACTTTTACACTGTTGGTGGGACTGTAAACTAGTTCAACCATTGTGGAAGACAGTGTGGTGATTCCTCAAGGATCTAGAACTAGAAATACCACTTGACCCAGCCATCCCATTACTGGGTATATACCCAAAGGACTATAAATCATGCTGCTATAAAGACACATGCACATGTATGTTTATTGTGGCACTATTCACAATAGCAAAGACTTGGAACCAACCCAAATGTCCATCAATGATAGACTGGATTAGGAAAATGTGGCACACATACACTATGGAATACTATGCAGCCATAAAAAAGGATGAATTTATGTCCTTTGTAGGGACGTGGATGAAGCTGGAAACCATCATTCTCTCAGCTAACTATCACAAGGACATAAAATCAAACATTGCATGTTTTCACTCATAGGTGCGAATTGAACAATGAAACACTTAGACACAGGAAGGGGAACATCACACACCAGGGCCTGTCATGGGGTGGGGGGAGGGGGGATGGATAGCATGAGGGGATATACCTAATGTAAACGACAAGTTAATTGGTGCAGCACACCAACATGGCACATGTATACATATGTAATAAACCTGCACGTTGTTCACATGTACCCTAGAACTTAAAGTATAATAATAAAAAAAATTGCCAGACTGCAATGTACAAGGATAGAGAAAGGAATCCATGACTCAGAGGGCTAGACGGTGGTGTTTTCATGCTATTTTGATATATACCAGTTATGATCATGCTTTTTCTTTCAATAAAAATATAAAAAATTGATATTAAGAACATTATGTAAAGTCGCACAACTAGCAAATGATCAAGCATAAACTCTGAACTGTCTGATGGTAAATTACATGTATTTTTTACTTTAGCAAATCCTTATCTCCATCTGGTAAAATTCTACTGATATTTCAATGTCCTGTTTAAACATAAGTCATTTCCACAAATTCTTTTCTGACTACCTATACTAGAATTTTCTGACTACCTATACTAGAATATATTAAAATTGGTTTGACATACTTTTAACCTTTATAACTGTCTGATCATCTTACAAAATTTACTATATACTTCTATGTATTCTAAGTATTCCTGCTTCTTAACCCCTTCACCTGTATTGCACTCAAGAACTCTTCATAAATAAATGCAATAATCAATGAAGGTGTGGGGTACTAATGCCTATGGATTGCATTTGGGGACAATTAAAATGTTATAAAATTAGATGGTAGTGATGATCACATAATCTTGTGAATGTATTAAAAATTACTGAGTCATAAAAGTTACAAGGGGGCATTTTACGGTATATGAATCATATCTCAATTTAAAAGGTAAAACATGACACTTTTTAAAACCTATTATGTTCAGTCATGTGAAATTGCCATTTTTATCCATCAAAATGACTGAATCAACAATATATGAGCTGAATCATATGGTTGGTTCTAATATTAGTAGGAAGTGACTCCCAATAATCTAATAATGTGTTTCTAAGAGTAACATTAATAATTCTAGTTGTGATGATTTCTCAATCCTGACGTCTCATCCAGGAAAAGAAAGCAAATAATCTCCTTTGCATTTTTGATTTCTCACTCATAAATCCTCTGTTTCTTATACTAGTGGATCTTTGCTTGATAGTTATTGAAGATAGTGAAACCTGAATTCTAATAATTTCAAGACTCAGGTGCTTGAAGTCCCCAAACTTTCCAGTATACAGGATTCTCAGAAATTCTAGGATAAGTATATCAGCTACTGACAAAATGTAGGAAACTCACAATCCCTGAGTAGCAATGGTCACATGCTCTGATACAATTCTTCAGAAAATGTGGAGGATAGTGGCACTTCTCAGAAATTACAACAGAACTTATGTATATTTAGGAAAGCAGCTGTCCTATGTGAACATAAATAATGTATGTGCTGCTCAGAGAAAGATTAGAAATGCTTAAATTGCAGAAAGTGAAAAAAAAAGGCAGAATAAAGAAAATATCATAAGATGGATTGGTTCAGTGGACAGGATCATTCATTGAAGGAATATTTAGTTTGTGAAGATTTCTGTTTCCCTAGAGAAAGTTAATTTGGAGAAATATTTGGTACATTTGTTATTAAAGATGTCTGTACATTAAGGTATAAAGAGATCATTTCAACTTTTCATTATGTCTCTTGAGCAGGTGGTTACATTGTCCATCACATTTATTGGCAGAGTGGGAAATATGAATATTCAAGGGCATACTGGCAGAAGAGTAGGAACAATTTTTGCATTATAATTTAAATTATCTAATAAAAACTATAGAAGAAAATAAAGATATGTAAAAGACCCCGAGGTCAAAGAGTGTGTACTTCACCTGTACCCTGGTGCTCTTTCACTCTCTCTTACTCTGTATGATTTTCTTTAGAATATTCTACTCTAAATTCTGAAGGGCATAGCCTTGTGAATCCAGTTTGTCAAGACAACATGTAGTTGAGTACACTTAAATATAAGTTGACTTATTGTTATGCAGATTGTGGTGTATGACTTTAAAAACTGCACATTTTCTCAACAGAAAAATGTACTTTAAAAAAAATGATATAAGTGTTAGTACTGTTAAAGACACAGCATTATCACTGTTTTCTATTATGTTGCAATAGCATGGTGTAAACCAGAAATAAAATTCTAAGCCTTCCAACTGACTGTATGAATCCTTCCTCTCAGCCAAGGGGATTCCAATAAAACCTGAAAAACTAGTTCCGGCCATGATGGGAGATGGAGGTTGAACATGCCTCATTATATTCTCCTCCCTTCAGAATTCAGGCACAACTGACCAGCATTAACATTAAAACACAGATCTTAAGACTGATAGAATAGACTCCTTGTAGCAATAAGATACCAAATTCCAATCTGACTCTAGTATAGCATCACATGACATATAGCAGGCCCTGAGGGAAACTGAAGTATTTTACCATAAAATACATTTCTGACATACTTTGAAATAGTCCGGCAGAGGTGTTTCTTGTGGGGGAAATTTACATTATATAGATAATCTTCTTCCATTTTCAGGTCTTTTTCTGAGCCTGAAGAGACTAGTCGAGAGTCGCAGTTTTTAAAGGTCTCAATGGGAAACATTTGCCATCTATTGTCTCTAAGGGTGGCCACATATGAGACTTCATCTGTATAATGAGAACCTTGGTCTCTACAACCTATATGGCATCTTAACCCAGACTCTTCTTTCTACTGATTCCAGATCTTTAGATAATAATTTACCTCTTTCAACCAATTGCCAATCAGAGAATCTTTGAATCCACCTATGACCTTTGATCCCCTGCTTTGAGTTGTTTCACCTCTTGGGATCAAACCAATGTATACCTCACTTGAACTGATTGATGCCTTTTGTCTTCCTAAGATGTATGAAACTAAGCTGTAACCCAGTCACCTTGGGAACATGCTCTCAGGACCTCCTGGGGCTGTGTCATTGGTCATGGTCCTCACATTTGGCTCAGAATAAATCTCTTGAAATGTTTTACAGAGTTTGTCTTTTTTTGTCAACAACTGTATTGTAAACTTTTTGAGGCAAGTGTTTTTTCTTATAATGTTCTATCTTCTTTAGCATCTAGTTCAGAAGTGGGCAGGTGATAGTTTCTGCATTGATACCATAGGATATCTTACCTTTTCTCTTCTCTGAAGTAATCCTGAGGTGAAAGAACTCTGGAATGTGAGTTAGAGAGCCTCAAAGCCTGAGTTCCTGACCTGTGTAAACATTACTTTTCTCAAATACAACATAAGTTATTTGGACTAGTTTATTTCTTAGTGCCTAACATTTTATATTTATGCTTACTTTCTGCTCACCTTGTCAATTAATAATGCAATTATAATGTGCCTAACATTTTATATTTATGCTTACTTTCTGCTCACCTTGTCAATTAATAATGCAATTATAATATATGCACTTTCCTCTTCTGTATAATACACAGGCATGTACATAGCTTAAGGAGACAATTACAGAAATATGAAGGCTTTTACTTCTCCTCTACAAGACATTAATCATTATCCTGAGTGAAAATTTCAATACATTTTTAAAAGAGGAAATGCCATATTCATAGGATGAATAATAAATGTATTTGAACAAGATATTTCATGACCCACTTATTGAGGAAAATAACTATTGTGCAATTGAGTGCATTCAAAGCCAATTAAATGGCCAGATACCTGATCATACTGATTAATTGAAGAATTTATCTAGGAGAATGGGTTAAGGCTCTGCATTAAACCAATTCCACATTTCCTGTTATCAATGATTTTCAAAAAATATTTAAACTTCATTCCTTAACTCGATATAAGGATAAAAGTATGTTACTACCTTGAAGTGAACATTTTTCAAGTAGCATAGACTGTAATAATGGGCTAAAATCAACAAAAGAGTATTTAATGAGAGAAATATTAGGCCACCTGTATGTATAATTTTGAAGAATCAAACACATAGAGCAAGGGAAACTTTGCTCTCTAGCATCTCGAAATTATATAAGGCCTACATGCTTCATTTTACAATTATCTCAACCTAAGATACGATTGTATGTTGGTAGCCAAACAACCTAGTGATGGATGGTGGATAGTCTCTATAGATACTGCAGATGCTTGGTTATGAATCCAGAGAGTCTCTCTGAGTTTCAGTATATATATATATATATATATATATATATATATATATATATATATTTTATGTTTTTAGTGTCCTGTTTCAGAAAGAAACAACTGTAATGATCAAATAAATGCTTGTTTTTAGTATTTGTAAGGGTACAACAAACAATATTAGTATATTCAATTTTCAGAATTTATATATTTGTTGTTACATTTCAAATAAAATGTATTGGGTAGTTTCCACTTAGTGGTCAAATAATATATAAGACTAGAAAGCCACACTGTACAGCGTTTATATTGTGGGCTGCACATGGAGACTTAGAAAGGAGTTCACATGGCTTCACTATTCACACATAGGGACATCACTCAGGCTTGGTTCTAAATAGTAAGGTAAGTAAAGGCTGTTCCTACAACTATAACTTTGGAATTGCACTTAGAATAAAATCCTAAGTTTGTATGCCCACAAGTCTTTCAACAGTCTGAACTAGCCTGTCTTTCCTACCTTACTATATGTTGTTCTTTTTCTTCCTCAATCCTTTAGCCAGTGTTCTTTCTTCTGTTCTTTGAATGCATCTGTGTATATACCGAGATTCATCTAATAGACACAAAACAGTTTAAAAATACATGTACTACGTAGCACGGGTGTGTAGAAAATGCAACTTAAGTAGCATGCAAGTAGATTTGTCTAGGAAATATTTTAAAAAATGTAAATACAATATATCAATGTTGTTTAAGTTAGCTATTTTCCATAGTTGTTATCATCATCTTTTACCATAGCTTCCTCAAAGCCAGTATTTCGGAACTAACCAATTTTAACTTTAAAAGGTCTTATTTATAACATTCTTTTATTGTGTTAGAAAAAATAAGATATCATGAATATTTATTTTTCATGAGAATCAGTGACGACACAAAATATTGAGTAAATTTTGTTCCATTTTATTAGTGAGCAGGGTAGGCCAAACCGAAATGCCAGTTTGGTTCATTTAAAATAAAATTTGCCAAAATCTATGTTGTCGAGGGTGTGGGTAGACTGAAAGGGAATGTGAGGAGAAAATAAATTGAAGACACAGTACTGTAGCATGGTTTTGATTTAAGTGAACATTTTCTGAGCTTTATAGTTACCAAATCTTGCATATGGAAATTATAGTTGCTCTTAATCTGCTTTAGAAGACTGACGCAAATATTAAAAAGTAATGAACTTACAAGATTGTTTGTTAATTCTACATAAAAGCGCTAATTATACATCATTTCCTGCCTACAGCTAAACCCAAGAGACGTCTTCTAAGAAACTGTTAAATAAGCTTCTTCACTAGAAATGTGAATACAGCTGAATTGCATGATAAATTTCCATTTAAGGACTCCAGTGCTATCTCACCCTTAAAAAATAAAGAGAAAATAAATACAGGGAAAAAAAAGGGCGTATTAATGTATTCAGGGAGCAAAATTATTTTGCTCATGGGAAGTGCCTCATTAATATAATTACATCTGATTTCAACATATGTTTTAAAGGATAGATGTTATAAGAATTATATTTACTCTATATTTGCAGGCTTATTATATTGAAAGCTTATTGTAAATTTCATTGTTATTACTTTTAATATTTTAATAGTATAAGTTAGAGCAGTAATTTTCCAAAGTATATTTAAAATGCTACCCTGGTGCTTGGGTTTCAGGGTTCTGGCTATACTTTTATATTATTTCTATTAAAGTGTTTGTTATACAGGTGCAGGAGAGATGCTTTATGGGTTTTTTCCTTTGTAGAAATATCATTAAAGCAACTGCCTCTTATCGATTTTATTTTTAATTTACTTTTTCATACGAATCCATTTTCCACGTCTAATGGTAGCTTTTAGCAGGTAATTTACAGGTAAGAACCTGCTAGTCTTTGATCATTTGCTGGGCCTGTTGAATGGCAATTATGCTTTAATTCTATAAACCCTGAAAATGTGTTTTTTTTTTTAAACTAGCATTATAATCTTTGACAATTTTACAGTCTTATTGGATATAAAGGTGTTTGGAGTCATTGGTTATTAACCTGAGAGAAAATTAGTATCTACGGTTTCTGTGGAGAAATTAGAAAAAGGCACTCACTCTGGGCAGATAAATTAGAAAAATTTGCCCTCCCTCGGGTACACTGCTTAGCAAGCAGAGTATAAGCTTAATTTTAGCCCCCATTTGTACCTCTAGGCAACATTGTGCAGAGTACTAACTGTGCAACCACTGTGGTACAGCCCAGATTCCATTTTTTTTTTGCTCAAATTCCTGGTTCCTAGCCTGTCCTGGCCAGCCATAATCTATTGATGCTCAATGCCTGTGAAAACAGGTGTAAAACTAAATATCAAGTCCTTGCCCTCATTTTGCCAAGCATAAAGAAATAAAAGTTTGCAATTGTATGGTGCTGCTCGGTTTGTCTTACATAAACTTTTTGACATAGACTTCTGTAGCTACTCTCATCACACCTGATTTTTTTCACTTTCTCTGGGTGCTCATTTATTTATAATTATGGATATACAATATCTATAGCATTTTTTTCTATTGTAACTTAATTGTTTCTATTTGAAATATTGAAATCATTAAAATGTAAAGCTGAAAGATACATTAGACTTTATATATTATTATCTCCTTTTTATCACAACTCTAAAGTTTAATTGAAATAGTAAAAATTATTATTATAGAACTTTAAAAATATAGATAAGTAAAAAGAAGAAAACTGGATATTTCCAGACTCTTTTCAAACATTTTTTACTTAAAATGTATGTAGAAGGTTTCATTTTTAAAATTGTATCTGTCTGTTATTGTTCTGATGGGACATTAGGTATTCTATTATCTGATTTTACCACAATTTTAATTAGACCATTATCTGTTTAGGAATATTTAGTTTACTCCTGACCTTTTTGCTGTCATAATAGGCATAATGTAAGCTAAGACTAACATATTGTATCTAAACCTCTATTGATATCCATGATTATTTCCTCAGACTAAACTCCAACAAGTGGAATTTTTAGATTAAAAAAATTACAATTTTAAGGTGTTTGTTTCAACTTGCTCTCAATAGAAGTTCTACTATTTTTTCTCTCACAGATAGTATATGAAAGCACTCATTTGCCTAAATCTTTTCTAACAATAAACATAATTACATGAAATAAACTTTTCCATTTTGATAGATAAGAAATTGTGTTTATTAATTTAATTTTCATTTATCAACTTATGTGTTTATTGGTTATTTTTATTTCTTATTTTGTAAATTATCTTTTGTGTTATTAATTCATTTTTCTATAGAGATATATAACTTTTCTTATTGACTCAGTAAATAATTTATATATTAAGAATATTTAAACCTTTTTCTAAATACATTGCAACTTTTCCCTCAGTTTGCCATTTGCTCTTCAATCTGTTTATGGCAATTTGGCACAATTTTAGAAAATAGTATGTTCTTACGTGATTTATTTTTGTAAAAAGAAAGGTCAAGACTACATCAATATTTATCAAGTTCTTATATTGTCTTCTTGTATTTATGGAGAGTTTCCTCTTACCATGTACATATATCTTTAATATATTTAAAATGCATTTTAAAATGTAGTTTAACGAGAAGATTCTGATTCCACCACATAGTAACATTTTGTTTTTAGTCAAATCACTAAATCTTCGAAGTCTCAGTTTTTCTATCTGTAAATTGAGGACCTATCAGACCAACAGAAGAGGTGGAAATTCTAAATAAAGACTCATTAGCATATGAGAACCCACTGAACCATAAAGAGTATACCTTCTGTTACTGGTAAAAAATTAATTTTCTGTTAGTAATCAGTTACTTCCACAGTTGTTTATTTCATTTTAATTTTCGATTGCACCCTAGGGAGAGTATTTATTGAATGTATTTTACATTTAATAAAGGCAGATTGAATAAATAATTTTAAAGCCCATGGATTCCTTGCTTTATACTTTGTTATGTTTGCTTGTTTGTTTTGGCTAGAAAAGCCTAAGACTCAAAATTGAATGACTTTTTACCAGTTTTCAGTCAAGGGTTGATTTTCCTTTGCAGCCTCCATTGCTGGCCATGTTAAAAGAATAACATCAAGTTAAGTATAAAGAACAACATTTAGGCATTGTAATTACCACTTTCCTTATATAACTTCACTTCATATACAATGAATAAAGGAGAAATGAGCTTTTACACTGTTTTGAAATGACATGTTCATGAGTTCATTCTACTCGTAAGGTTAGCAACATTAACTATAAACTTGGACACTTTGGGATGCATACAAATTGCAACTGATTTGTGAAAATATCTAGTACTGAAGCTTTAACAGCTCATATAAACCCTAAGGAGATTATTTTTAAACTCGTATTGTTTTCTAGACATGGAATTATCCATGGTTTTACTGATGATCTTTATAGACTATCTCATAGGTAGTTTTAAACTATGAAACATTATGTTGGACTATTTTTCTCCAGATGTGACTAATTACTAATACATTTTTAAAACTGCTCTATTTATAGATAATCAACCTTTTATTTAGATCATTAAACACTGCCTTCACTTATTTATTATAGAATGCATTGTTAATTAGCTATCAAGTATCAATGAGGATTAATAAAATGAATTTTTTACCAAAAGTAGGTATGAATATTCCCCTGGTGAACATAATAGATTACTTGTTTTCTGGATAAAGTGTGCTTAAATAATGTCAGCAATTCTACCTAAGAAATTATAATTTTGTGGGGAGGAATAAAAGACAAAATTAGAAAATCATCAGTGTACCTCACTAGAGGAAAGTTATTAAAGTTTAAATTTAAAAAATGAAGATCTGGTATATTTGAGAACTTTAAGGAAAACATGTTCTTGTTTGAGCCCAATTCATTGCATACCCACATCACCAACGAAGTTAACCTGGATGATGATGTGTTTGTTTGTCTAGGCTTGTTTGGTGGATTAATGAAACCTAAACCAGAAAGTGTTTCCAGTTTGGCATAGGGAATGTGAGATTGACTGCTATCTAAGGAGAGATATTTATAGGAAGGAATGAAGCAGTGGTGATGAATTCACTTTTAAGAAGACTGGATAATATTTCTCTAATCACCTCATCCCCACGCCCTCAAATCTGTGGCTTTTGCACATAGATTTTTCTGTCATGAAACATTTAATATGTAACACTACTTTTTTTCAAACCACCTCACCCTTTTTTCTCTGGATTATATTCTGCCACATCCAAATTTATTATTTTTCCCATAGTATTTCCAATTTGCAGCTGCTTCCTGTTCTAAAGAATTTTGTATCTTCTTAACTGACTGTGTCCCTACCCCCTCTATTTTTAATCTTCAGTCTTTCTCCATCTGTTCTTCTCTTTGTCACATGTGCAAACACCATCCATCAATTCCCCCATACTCCCTGTGCTGCTTTACCTCTGAGTCACAGTTTTTATAATCGGGGTGTTTGATGAATCAGTTACAAGTATAATTTTCCAAGCAAATTTTATGATCAAGCATGATTAGATGGATAAAGTCCTTTGTTGCAGGATTGATGCATTTATGGGCTTTATTTATATTGTTTTGTTTTACATGAGGAAGGGAATTTTCAGAGTTGAGGAAAAATATAGTTTACCTGTATAAAATAATACAGCACACCCTTTCATTCCCAAAAAGAAATAGCCAAGTCACTTTCATAAAAGTGAGAAAGTGCATTTATTTAATCATTGTTTAGCAAGAGTAGCACCTTCTCAAGCACTTAAGAGAAAGATTGCATGATGAAGCACAATTTCTCTAACTTCTCAAATCTAGACTTGATTTGATAAATGCTATACATTATTATTATAAGACAACAAGTAATATCACCAAAGAGAAAAAGATGAACTATTTTACTTAATTCAGTCTTATCTCCTTATCTTTATATGGGAATATCACTCAATCCATCTCATTATAAAGAAGACATTTAAGGTTTTGTGGTAGCTATGAAATTAGCCTTTGACCTGACATTATGTTTTTTACCTGTATAAAATATATTTTGACTCTGACTTTGGCTCATTTGTCTTGAAATAGGGTCATTTTACATAGCCCATTATTTAGGGACTTTAAAAATTATCTCTCAGTAACAATGAATAATGCACAGCCGTTGTTATAGTACTACATAATAGTTATGGAATGATTTTCTTCTCTCCCATTATATATGTGCTACCCAGTTATTTAGTGACAACCTCACAGTGAGCCTCTTGTTTCATGGTGGAGAAAGATAGCACTGTGATTTCAACCTTAAGACTCCAGTGAAAATAAATAATTTGGTCCTGTTTAGTTTTTTTGTTGTAATAATTCTCAGAAGAATGAGGCATAATGTTAATGGCATTCTAGTTTATGAAAGACTATAAACTTTAAATATTTCATAACTTTGAACTTCAACCTTTTCAGTATTCTGCACTTTCATTGGCTGTATGTGTACCTTTTGCACCCATGCTACAGAAGTTGTAAACAGTGAAAAATAGAAATGGCTAATGAATCATACTGTAGACATGTAAAAGGTCAGTGTTGTAGAGTTTATTATTATCTTCTAGAGAATATATAGGACATTAAAATTCTGATGCTACAGTCTTGTGACAAGGAATATAATGAGAACTATAAATAATAAACAGTATAACATGAATCTTCTTGTGACAATGATTATAGCTTCAAATAGGAAATACTTAACCCGTTATCATTATTACCAGAAGAAAGGACTACTTTGTTGATGTTCATCTTTCTCTTTTGTGACTAGAATCTGTTTAAGCCACAGAGAATAAAAATAAATAATATATATTCAAGAGTGTTGAATACGTTACTTTGTGAGTGCTTTCCAAAATGAATATCATGTTATGGTTTAGGATTAATATGGATCACATTCTACCAGAATAATTTTTAAAAACAACTTTAAAGTGACTTGTTAGTTTAAAAACAGATGTTTTGCTGTCATTCAGGATACTTTCATGTGTGATAACAAAGTAATACAGTATTTCCATGCAGAAGCCATGTATAAACAAAAATATTTGCATTACATTTGCATTTAATAGCAGGATTCCAGGCTTATTTCATGCTTGCATCCATTGAAACTGGTTTTATAGGCACAGAACTCTTCATAAACTAAAGAAAACATATTTATCCTGCACCTCAGAGGTATAAATAAAACTTCGGTGTCTCAATTTGCTAATAGGTGTTCATTATTGCTTACTATTGGTATTCAGTGTTTAGACATGACATAGAATATATTTTTAAAAAACACACACAGGGTGAGGAAAGAGAAAAGAGAGTTGAAAAGCAGCCAATTGTATTGATGTCACTTGCTTGTTCTAGTCAATTCGTCATGGATTTCTTTAATTAATTGTAAGCTAAGTTTTTCTGAGTGTTGATCTGAGCTACTTCCTTCCTTTGAGCAGGAAAACGAATCCTGTCCTGCTGTCAATTACACCTTTCGGCAACTCTCTAGGGACGTAGCACTACCATTGACATGATGACTTGATTTCTTCTCCAAACATCTTTAAACATCTGGCTCCAAAGAGATTTTGATGACCTACTTCTCTGTTCATAAGGATTAAAATTCAATAAATATTTAGTACACTAGGACTAAGCTACCTTATCATGAGCAGCTGTACAAAGATGTGCTGAATACTTCTGTTCAATCCACCAGAGTGAATTGGTGGAATCATGACAGTTTCAGGAAATACATGGGGTGAGAGGAATTCTATCAGGCACTATCCAGATATTCCTGCTAAACCTTAGAATACCACCTGTACATTTAGAATGACTTATTATTTTTTCTAACAAAAAAAGAAACTTAATGAATCTATGTGTCCTTCTCACCAGAGTAGAAATGACTCTTTGTTGGTGCTAAAAATTCATTATTAGTTTTTGTCTCTGGCAGGTTTTTTCAACCTCTGTCTAACTGGTTAAATCACCTACAGTATCAGCACAGAATATTAAAAATGCTTATTTGAATAAACATCCTCCTCAGACATTTCTAGTTGACTGGTTGTTCATGTACAATGGCACTATGTTTTAGGTCATTTACTATATAGTGAATTGTTATACAGCTGTCAAAATGTACATCCTTTCACACTGCATGCTGCATTCTTATTTTTGTTACTTGAAATTTTAAAAGCTCTCATCTGAACATTTTGATAATCTCTCAGAACCATCATTATAATGGGGTGCTGTAACAAATTATGAGGAATACAAACACAGCAGTATCTGAGAAAAATATTTCCATGTGAGTAAAGTATTTTCATTTGCACTTCAAAGTTTTGAGCATATAGTGATATGGTTTGACTGTGTTCTCACCCAAATCTCATCTTGAATAGTAGTTCCCATAGTCCCCATGTGTCTGTCTTGGGAAGGATCCACTGGGAGGTAATTGAATCATGGGGGCAGTTATCTTCATGCTGTTCTCGTGATAATGAGTGAGTTCTCACAAGATCTGTCAGATTTATAAGTGCCTCCCCGACCTTCACTCTGCACTTTTCTTTCCTGCTGCCATGTAAAGAAGTACGTGTTTGCTTCCCGTTCTGACCTAATTGTAATTTTCCTGAGGCCTCCCAGCCACGTGGAACTGTAAGTCAATTAAACCTCTTTTCTTTATAAATTACCCAGTCTTGAGTATGTCTTTATTAGCAGTGTGGGAATGGACTAACACATATAGTAAGCTCTTTGTTGAGACAAAGGGTGAAAGGATCAGTCCCGTTCCACCTTGATTTTGAACTCTTATTGAGCCAGAGCTATATATACTATGTAATTAGCAACAAGGAAAAGTTGAAACACAAACACCAGTTCGTGTTGAAGCAGTGGTCTAAGAATATGCTTCCATCTTCCCTCCTCCTACTTTCCTGACTTTTCAACTTGGTTCTGCCTGTGACTGCTAAATGTTGACTCTATTACTCTCACCTCAATCTCATCTGGCTTCTTTTACCATTTGTTCATTTTTCTCTATTATCTGGACTTTGGGCTGCCTTTATGAACCTTTTCTTAATTAAGCCATCCAGTTCTGAGCACCCCTTATAGTCTTGGGTAAATAGAGACTCCCCAATCTAGCCTTGGCCTAGGAAGAACCTAACCACCCTTCCCCAGTCACACTACAAGACAACTCAGTAGAAAATAGTAACAGTCATTTAACTAAGCTATTTAGAAAACACTGACAGGGTTGTTTCTGCTTTAATTACTTAAAGATAGAATACAAAATCCAAGGCTTTGGTTCCTGCGGTGGTATTTTGAAAAATAATTTACAACATTTCAAAGTTTACAATCTTTATTGAATCTCCAGTATGTAGGGCACATTAGTGCTTAACAGAGTGTGGGAGAGTACAAGGCTTCAAACAGGGCACATTCGTGCTAAACAGAGTGTGGACGGGTACGAGGTTTCAAATATAAAAGCATATATGAATAACTTTCACCTCTCACCTCTTTCCACAACCCTTTTTTCACCCTTCCTTTTTGCCATCAGCTGTGCTCTCTGTTGGGTGATGCAGGAGCTGGCATTCCCCCAGAATGGAAATGGACAAAATAAGAAGGCAGTGGAGGATGAAATATTGGAGGAGGAGCAAAAGGAAGAAGCAAAGCAATAAATGGATTGAAAATCGGAGGTCGAGGAGGGATGAAACAATGAGCAGCAGAGCAAGGAGGTAAACCTGGAGTACTGGAAGACAACGGGATAGGCCTTGGCCAATTATGCATGGGGTGGCATGGGTCCCCGAGTGGGAAAGAAACATGAGCCAGCTTTCCTCTGCAGGCTATTCGTGTATTTCTGGGAGGCACCTCCATTACTATCCCTGATCTAAGGGTGGTAATATGTGAAGGGCCTCTCACTTGTGGGCCCCTGGGTGAACAGAACCCTTTACCTCGTGGCAAAGCCACATACAACCTTGCATTATTACTCCCTCTCTTAGTGCCCTCATTGTTGACCTTTGTGCCCCCTACTATCAGCGCAGGAGGGCTGCCAGAGACTTCCCAGGACACATTAATAGCATCCTGTCCCTCCTGCCTCCAGCCTGCCAGTGCATCAGAGCTATTTACTTCTGCTGTTGCTAGGGACTCTTCTGCAACAGCAGGTGGTGGCCCATAGGGGTGTCTAAGAGCTCTCAAACTATGAACAGGAATGCAGGATCCTGTTCTCTCAGAGGGGCACTCCGGTTGCTCGCTAGCCAGATCAGTCAGCACATTGACGGAAGGTCTCAGCAGTACTTGAGGTAGACCCCAGGGCTCTGTGTCATCCTCCGGCTTGGAACTCAGACATTGCAGGGGCATATCGAGGTGCAGCTCCTGGTTCCCATTTTTGTCCACAGCTACTACCAAGGGTGAAGGGGCGTGCCCTCCAAGGCTTGCAAAAAAAGAAATCAAACAGCTAATAAAAATGGAAATGCAGTGACCAGAAAATAGATAAAATATGTAATTGACTGAGCTCACTGAAATATACCAGGGAAAAAGGGAGTGCCCTCTCCCCTATGTGTAGCCAAATACTTGCTCAGTGCACTGGCCTCTTCCCAGGTGGCTTCTTTAGTACTAGGCTACAAGATTACCCTTCATGACTACTCAGTGACCTATTTCCTCATTTCCCCACCTCCACAAGGCAGCAAGGAAACTTAGAAGACGCACATAACTCAATAGTAAGCATATAATAGAAAATACCAGCTTTTTCAATTCTCTCTAGGATCTATGATTCACTAATCCTGGCATTCAGATTCTGGCAAGATTGTTCTGGTATGTCTTCCAAAGTAAAATATATTTTTCTTCACAGAAGTCAAAGAAAAGTTAATTATGTTAACAAACACAAGTTTCTCTTCTTGAGGTATCATTCAACACTCACACCAAATTTTGTTAAAAATTCCTTTCATTCAACCAACACCACACCCTAGAGTAACAATTTCCTCATGTTTAAACCCCACTGTTTAGACTAGGGCTTTGCAAATTTTCTTTCAAAATTACACTTCAAAGTTGCCACTCTTAAATCCAGTATTCTTCGTAACTAAATTTATATCCTTCAAGTTTTTGTCTCTGATTTCCTCCCACATTTCCTCCAATCCACTCATCCCTGTCCCAGTTACACAATAAAGCAATTCAAACTGACTTTGCCTTCAAAATTAAACAGTTGTACTGGGTTTTGTACTTACACGTTTTCAATACAAGCCATGCAGAAATTTGATCAGGATAGCTTTCCTGAGGTGGTGGAGATAACCCGCTGAACAGGCCAGCTCGGTGTGGAGAAATGACTCCTGCTTCTGCCTTAGAGGCTTGGCAACTCGAATGAAGCCAGGGACCAACTGCTTCTTTCTAGATTTGGAGTTATCTTTCTGGGGTTACCAGTTGCTAAGGAAGGGAGGGAGAAAAGGAGTGGGGAGGGGTGGGGATGAATCTGTGACACGCCTTTGAACTTAAATGTGGGACTGGTGTTTGCACAGTAGTAGATGGATGGTAAAGCCATTCACTACAATAATTCTGATGCAGGGCAGTTGGAAAGACAAATCGTTTCAAGAAAGATTTAGAAGAATCATGGAAGCGTGATATTTTTTAAAGAGCTATTTATGAAGTTTTAGTTTATACAAGGTAGTTGTCAAGTCTCCTCAAATCTGGAAACGCATTCAGCAGAGGACTGTGCCTAAAATTGTAATTTAAACTTCCAGTTTGGGGATGCATATTATTAACTTGATGGGGAACGAAAGTTTGGGGGTAAATTGCTTTTCTATCTGTGAAGATGAAACAAGAACTCTTCCTTTTTTTTTTTTTTTTTTTTTTGAGACGGAGTCTTGCTCTGTCACCCAGGCTGGAGTGCAGTGGCCGGATCTCAGCTCACTGCAAGCTCCGCCTCCCGGGTTCACGCCATTCTCCTGCCTCAGCCTCCCGAGTAGCTGGGACTACAGGCGCCTGCCACCTCGCCCGGCTAAGTTTTTGTATTTTTAGTAGAGACGGGGTTTCACTGTGTTAGCCAGGATGGTCTCGATCTCCTGACCTCGTGATCCGCCCGTCTCGGCCTCCCAAAGTGCTGGGATTACAGGCTTGAGCCACCGCGCCCGGCCGAAACAAGAACTCTTCTAAGAATCATTGTGACATTATTTTTTAGCCTCTCACGTTGCAGTTATATCCTTCATCTTGCCTATTAGTTTATAAACTCTCTTTCTGTCTCTGTCTCTGTCTCCCTCTCTGTCTCTGTGTGTGTGTGTGTGTGTGTGTATTTCCTGTAATACAGCTCTGGAAGTTTCTCTCAAGTTGGGAGGGTCAGAATAAATGGCATAACAGTTATCATAAATTTATAAATATTAGCTCAGATTTGGCCTTTTAACTTTTTTGGCTAGGGAACTTTCTGTTTGTCCTGCCTAAATTTCATCCACTTCCCTTACTTTAAGCAAGTGTACTTTCCCAGCTTTCTTTTCTGCCATTGATCTACAGATTAATTGCTCTGAAATTACAACAACCATTCCATCATCCAAGATAACTAACGTTGCTCCAGGACAAAGCCATAAACTTGGCAAACCTGCCTAAATTTACATAAAATTTATGCTGTGCAGGCTAGACCTGGGAGATTGTGTCTTCCTTATTTTCAATATTAGCATATGCTGCTAAAGTTCAACAGTAATGTATATTTCTTTTCTCTTAAGGAAATATAACAGACTCAGACATCATGTGCTTCAATTTTTAGATATGTGGTGTCTGTGTATCTGTGAGAGAGAGAGAGAGAGAGAATAATGCATAAGTACAAAGTACTAATGTAAAGGAATGGTCACTATTGCAAATCAACACAACTCATATAGAAGTGACCTTTGGGGTCTCCAAGTTCACATCTTCCTGTCAGAGTGTGTTTTCTCCATCTATACAAGAAAGTGGCATGTTTCCATAACATTTTCTAGAAGAATCAGTTCACTTGCCTAGCGTGGTTCACTATTAAGTAATCTCTTGATTCCCCAGATTCTGTTTCTATTCTTGCTTCAGTTTATTATGCACCTTGTCCTCATGTAAAAATAACAGTATTATTAGCAATATTATTGCTGTGGAGTGCTAAAGCTCTTTTACTTCTTGTCGTATCAGAGAGGAAATTGCAACTTGGGTTAATGCCTGCTAATAGTTGGCAAATCACATTTAGATAAATAGTTTCAGTATAATAGGTTGCATATTTTTTTCCTGATAATAGCAACAAAGCCTGAGGAATGTCTTTTGTTCTTATCAAATTATTATAATAATAAACTGTTTTTACCTAGAAATAGCTGTTTGGTAAGATATCATCTTAATTGGATTACATAAGAGTACGGTGTAATATAGGAACCAAATTGCTGGGGACAATGACAATGACCATGGCACTAAGAATTTTCCAAAGCCATGAAGTGTATAATTTATGGATATTACCTCATATTTTGTTTGTAACTTGTTTTCTCTTGTGCAAATAGTCCATATTTATTGAATTCCTACTGCATGCATTCACTAGTGTGTTAAGTGTTGATTTTACTAAAAAAGTTAAATACTCAATCCATATTGATTTCAGGGAATGTTCTAATTCTCTTGGGAGGCAAAGTTACATCTATAAAATTATTGAAAAATTGTATAATTGTATAAAAAATAGACACAGACCATTAGCTGCATGGTATAAGCTAAGACTGCAATAGAAATTCAGAAGAAGGAACTATAATTGTGGTTTAAAGTAGTTGTGACACAGTTTATGTGGGATTAAAACTTCAGCTGTGTTTTGAGAAATGGATACAATATACATGGGCAAAAAAGGAGATGCCATTCTATGGGAAGAACAGTTATCAAAGTGGAAATAAAGAAAAAAACTTGGCATTTTGTAGTTCAGATTTTAAATCAAAACTAGGGCTCATATTTGGCAGAAATAGAAATATAAAGTACCAATTAGACCCCTTAGAGATAGAGATCAATCAGATAATTCAAGAAGTTTTACCCATAAATAAATATTTGAAGACATTCAAATTTCAAAGTTAAAGAAAGCTATCTCAAAACCTACCTTTTTGCAAAAAGCTGTCAGGCTAACTCAATCATCCACCGAGCATTGAAAATTCAGTAATAAAGTATATGCCTTTTTCTTTACTTCATTTAAATAACAGCTTTGGGGAGGGAAACATGGGTAATGAAGGTTGAAGATTTGCCAAAAAGTAACCTAGTTGGCAAAGCAGCTGTTTTAGTCCATCTTCTGCTGCTATAACATAATACTTGAGACTGGGTCATCTATAAACAAAAGAAATGTATTTTTCACAGTTTTAGAGGATGGAAAGTCCAATATCAAGGAGCTGGTTTCTGGCAAGGACCTTCTTGCTGTGGCATCCCATGACAAAAAATGGAAGCACAAGGGAGTGAGAGAGAGCAAGGAAGAGAGGGCCAAACTCACTTTCATACCAACCCACTCTAGCAATACCAAACTCACTACTGCGTTATCAACATTAGTCTATTCATGAGAGTGGAGACCTCATGGTCTGATTCATCTTAATAGTCTCACCTCTTAATATTGTCACAATGGCAATTAAATTTCAACAAGAGTTTTGAAGGGGGCCTAAGAAGTAGCTAAGGTATAAAGTCCTTTCATTACCCATAGTCTCTTTATTCATGACACAGTTCCAGATACCATTGATGTACCTCTCAAGAAATTTTGATGACTGTATTGAAATACTAAGTAAGGTCTGTAGAAAGATATATTCACTTTTCCACAGCAATTATGACTTTACTAGAAATGTGATTGCTGGGCATGGTGGCATGCACATGTAATCCCACCCACTCAGGAGGCTGAGGCAGGAGGATGGATTGAGCCCAGTTGTTGGAGACAAGCCTGGGAAATATAATGAAACCCCATCTTAAATTTTTAAAAAAGTGTGATTGATCTACCAAAATTATGTTACTGTGGGTTTTCTAAAGAAATTTTGCAGATGTGTAAATGAAGGCAAAGTATCATTTAAAATACATCCTTTCTCTTTTGCTTCAAATAAGAATTTAGGATATAAAGACATAAAGATGAATTTCTCTGTTTCCATCTAGCTTATAAGGAAATTGTCATGTTGTCCTCTGGGGAGACAGTCATCAGAAAATCCTATCCATTTGCTCACTTTCCAAATGTAATTTGGTTATGCATGTGAAAAACTTTCTAGTTTATGATGTCCAAAAAGTGCTTCTGGCAGATATACCAGGTTTTTGAGGAGTCTGTAGCCATTTATTCCATGTATTAAAGCATGAGAATCGTGAAAGCATGATACTTTCCCAAAATGGGCCAGGCAGCATTATTCTATTACACAGTTATAGGCAGTAGTCCTGTCTTCTCTGCCCCCAGCTGTCCTGCAAACTCTGTGTGGTAATTGATGAGAATGAACAGGTGAGAGTGTGGCTATTTCACCACCAGTACTGGCAAAAGCAACTAACAATATATGCTTCACTGCTGGATCTAGCTGTATGAAGTTCAGTAGACTATTATTGCTTTTATGGAGTTTTTTGTTTCAGATTTAAATATTTACATATTTGTTTTAAGATGGGTAACATGGCAATTACTTCCAAATAGGTTATTTCCTTGTACAAATCAGAAGCTATCGGAAGTTTCCTCAACATATATCACTCATTTTTCTTACTCTCATGGGGGTCAAAACCAGAAATTTAGTAGCAGCAGGGCAAGTGAGATGAAAATAAAAAAAGGAAGAAGCAAAAGAAAATCTATTTTTTAACCGCTTACTGTATACCAGACATTTGATATGCATTGTCGCATTTAATGGTCACAGTAAACTTTTAAGGCAGCTATTATTATATACTCATTTTATAAATGAGGAAGAAGAGAGTCAGGGAAAATAAGTAGAAGTTTCCCATGGTAGTAAATGACAAACAATATTCAGATACAGTCAATTTGACACCAAAGCCAATATTTCATTCATTTAACCATGTGGCCTCCAAATTATAGTTCTAGGTCAATCACAAAAGTGGATCAGATAAAAACATGTGTACTAAATATAGGTTTAGTTTTTTTTTTTTAATGCATGGACTCGTTGACACTCATCCAAAGGTAGTTCTGCAATGAAGAAATCATCCAAGCTATAATGCTCACATCCCAGAAAATCTGCCTCCGCAGGGATGTGGCAGGTGATTGAAGTGTTAGTTAATAATGCAGCAAGGTGGTGAGGACTGAAAACACTGTCTTGGAGCAATTTGGGTGGGGGACAGATAATAAGAATTAGTTATAGGACAGCATCAAGTGACCATTACTGAGGAACTAATAGCAATATGAGCCCAACATTATCGATATTAAGATTTAATTAATGTTGAGCTCTTGAGCTGAACATATAGAAGATATGGGGTTCCCCATGTTATTTCCAGGGTACTGTGTGTGTGTGTGTGTGTGTGTGTGTGGTGAAAAGGGGGCAGGGCTTGAGTCGTCCAAGTGAGATATTAATGATAACCCTGGAGAATACCCTTCTGAATTAGATAAATATATAAATTAAAACATAAAAGCAATATGTTTATGTTCATAGATGGCATATAATATAAATTAAGATGCAAACATGGACTAACAAAATGAGAAGAGTTAATGAAAACAGGTTAAAGTTTACAGAAAACGTCAGGCCATAGGTTTATAATGGTGTCATATATGTATTTGCCATGTCAGATTTAATTGCTGGGCCCAGGAGTTGAGGGCACGCTTAATTTCTTGAGCACTTGGTTTGAAAAACAAAATATATTTCAGATTAATTTCATCGTGCTTATAAACAACACACTGGAAATTCATGTTGGAAACCTTTTATTGGTTTAATAAAAATGAATCTGTTTTTCAAAATTGTTAAGAGCTTTGACTCTGGAATCATAAGGGCACAAATCTGCGTTCAAATCTCAGCTTTACCACTTATCAACTGTGTTATCTTGGATAGGTTTCTTAACTTCACTGAACCTCACTCTCCTTATCTGTAAAATAGGATTAGAGAGAGGATTATGTTAAGTAATGTATGAATAATAACTGTCACATACTAGGTGGTTTAAATATAATAATTTCCTTGTATATATTAGAATCAGTGTTTTTTATGTAAAATAGAGATGATAATGTCTTTCCTAACTATTTCAGAACTGTTGGGAAAATTAAATATAGTTATTTGAAATTGTTCTGCAAACTGTAAGTCACTTCACACATGTTAGTTTCATATAACTATGGGTGATATTTCTAGAGCAAGAAGACTTCTTGGCACAAATTAATTAGCACTGTGTAGGTGGCCACCTATCCCTCCTACATGTAAGGTCGTTTTTCTTTTCCTAAATCATTAAGGTGGTGAGGCTTAACCACACTATTAAAAAAACCCCATGGCGTATAATGCTTTAAACTTTTCAATTGGCACTACATAAATCACCCATTGTTATATTTAATGTAGTAGCTGTGTTCAAATAAAGAGGGCATTTTTGTATTTGACCACATATTTAATTGGGCTTTAGAATCTTGTGTTTCACAACAGGAATCACTGAAAGTGTGTGATGATTAAAGAGAAAGGGCTGGGGAAAAAAGAATGTTGCATGGTTTCCTGATAGTGAAGATTTGATTGATGGATTCTCCAAACGATTTGTTACTTTAGAGGGAAAAAAAATTTCCCACCCAGAAGCCCTCCCTACATCCCTCTCAAGTGGTCAAATAAATAGCTTGCTGGAGGAAGTGTAACACTTTTATAGACTATATTTCAGTGTGCAGGAAAATTTGCTGATGAAACTCAAAATTAAAATAATAATAAAGCCTATCTAGAAAGACCATTCTTAATTCTTGTCTAAATTATGCTGTATGCCCATGTTGCTGACATAAGTGTTTGTTTAAAGGTCCTGGATAGTTGCAAGTGCTATATAGTCATCTATTTGCCTTATTTTTGAACTATTTCAGATCTTCTACCTCTAGTTCTTAGAGTAATGAATTGATATGTGTGTTTACTTAGTGTGGGAGTTCAACGGGATGAAAGATCAGATTGTTGAGGGCAAGGCAATAAGAGAGGGCCTCTTAGAAAATTTCTACAGGAAATTTCTAAAGGAATATCATTCAGGTAGCAAAGTCTGAACAGCCCTATAATAAGATCTGAGCCAAAGTGACGAACCTTTATAGAGGTGCTGGGTCTTTTGGCACATGGTCAAATGAGAGCAAATAAAGGTATGAAGCATTGTACCACTTCAGGGTGAACTGAACACTTGGTTATTTCTGTGGTTTCTAGGTTTATTGAGCAACAGACTGACCTGGGTATCTTATTAAAATAGCAGATTCCTTGGCTCCACCCCTGAGATTCTGATTCAATTGATCTGTACTGGGGCCCAGTTATCTGTAGTTTATTTACTGATTCTAATGAGGTGATATTCTGACCACATCAGAGAAATACTGACAAGGTGATGTAGCCTTGTAGTCTAGGCTTGAGGGGTTAGGCCTGGAATTCTAGTGGGCACTATTTTTTCACTAGCTCTAAACCACTGACTAGATAGAAGGACAATAGAACATAAAATCTTTTTGACTACATGCCACATTCCAGTTCCGTTTTGTTCCATAGACCTCCAGATATCATGATTAGTTTTTTAAAAGATAGGTAACATTTAGTTCATTAAGAGTAGTAGTTCTAAAATTTGGTTTAGGGAAAAATGACACCCTCCCCATATCCTTTCAAAGGGCCCACAGAGTCAAGATATTTTCATTATTATATGATTATATTATTTGACTGATTCAGTCTAATTCTCTCCTGAGGGTGCAGTGGGAGTTTTTCTCAGGCTACATTGTATGTGGTGTCATTGCTTTAATGATTAATGGAATACGTGCTTGTATATTCCTGTGTTTTAAAATTTTCCCAGATTTAATTTCTAATATGGTGTTGGGCTCAGAAAACAATGCCCCCAAATTAAATCCTCAGAAGTAGCTTCAGAAGCAAAAGATTTTCTCTGATCTTCCCCTGTTCTCCTGTCTCTCCGTTCCAGTCTTCTCTAAGGCTAGGCATAAAAACTGGGGTCCCTCTTCAAGGCAGGAAAAGGAATTAGTGAGATTTGAGACAGGCTATTTGAAAATACAAAGTTAGAGGAGACAAAAGAAAAAAAAATTCATGCCTTGGTAAATAGCCTCAAAACAGCGTATTTAAGTTTTTGGCCATAAATAGGAGTTAGAGAGAGAGAGGGATGGAAAGTTCATTCAATGGGATAATAACAACTTTGCAAACCTAGAGAAAGAGATAAATAACCAAATACTAAAAGGATGTAGAACACCAAGCAGATTTAGCCCTAATAAGACCACCTCAAGGCATTTAAAAAGCAAATGCCAAAAGGTTAAGGATAAAGAAAGGATTCTAAAAGCAGTAAGAGAAAAGAACAAATACCACATGATGGGGCTGCAATATATTTGGCAGCAGACATTTCAGTAGAAACCTCACAAGTCAGAAGAAAGTGGCATGACATATTTAAGGAATTAATAAAAGGTATTCAATGAAAATGAAAAACAAGAAAGACCAGGAGAAGCTATACTTAAATTATATTTTGTCTGAAAAACTATAGAGACAAAGACGGTCATTATATAATGATATAGGGTCAATTCTGAAAAAGGATGTAACACCTGCAAATATAATGCACCCATCACTGGAGTACCTTGATATGTAAAGTGAATACATAGGACCAAATGGACCTAATAGATATTTGACAGAACACTTCATTCAACGAGTGTGGAATATACATTCTCCTAAGCACATGGATGATTCTCAAAAGTACACCATATGTTAGGCCACAGCACATTTTAAGAAATAAAATAATAAGAAATATCTTCTCTTAACAAAATAAACTAAAATCAGAAATCCATAGCAACAGGAATTTTGGAAACTATAGTAACACATGGAAATTAAACAATATGCTCCTGAATGATCAGTGGTCAATGAAAAGATTAAGAGGTAAATTTTAAAATTTCTTGAAACAAATTATAATACAAAAACGACATTCTGAAAGCTATGAGATATAGTGAAGGCAGTACTGATAGGGTAGTTTATAGCCAAAAGTGTCTACATCAAAAGAGAAGAACAGCTCAAATCCATAACCTAATCATGCATCTTAAATAAGTAGAAAAAGAAGAGCAAATTAAGCTCAAAATTAGTAGAAGACAATAAATACAAAGGTAAGTGTGAAAATAAATAAAATTAAAATGAAGAAAATAATATTAAAGACCAATAAAACAAAAAGCTGGCATTTTGAAAAGGTAAACAAAATATACAAAATGTTAGCCAAACTGAGAAAAAAAGACAAAATGCCCAAATAACTAAAATAGAGATGAAAAGGGAGACATTACAACCAGTACTGCAGAAATACAAAGGAATACAAAGTTGCTATGAGCAACTATATGCCAATGAATTGGAAAATAAAGAATAAATCAATAAATTCCTAGGCACATATAACTTACCAAGATTGAGCCATGAATAAATTGAAAACATAAACATAAATAACAAGTAATGAGATCAAAGTCACAATAAAAAGTATTTCAGCCAAAAATGACTGGGTCTGATGGCTTTACTACTGAAGTCTACCAAACATATAGAGAAAAAGTAATATGCATTCCACTTAAACTATTGTAAAAAATACAGGCAGAGGGAATACTTTCAAACTAGTTCTAAGAGTTCAGTATTACACTGATACATAAACCACACAAATACAAATAAAGAAAGAAAGAAATTACAGGTCAATATATCTGATGAATATTGATGCAAAAATCCTCAACAAAATATTACTGAACTGAATGTAAATTTATATTTAAATGATTGTTTATCATAACCAAATGGGTTTAATTCCAGCAATGCAAGGATGGTTCAATATACGCAAATCAATGTGATACATCATGTCAAGAAATGAAAGATAAAAATCATATGATCATTTCAATTGATGCTGAAATAGCATTTGATAAAATTCAGCAATGCTTCATGATGGAAACTCTAAAAAAACTGAGATAGAAGGGACATTTCTCAACAAAATAGGAGCCATATATGACAGACCCACAGTTAGTATTACACAGAATGGGGACAAAAAAAACCTTTTCTCCAAGATCTGAAACAGGACAAGGATGCCCACTATCACAACTGTTATTCAACAGAGTACTGGAAGTCCTAGCTATAGCAATCAGATGAGAGAAAGCAATATAATACACCCAAATTTAAAAAAAACAATGTGTCCTTGTTTACAGATATGATCTTATATTTGGAAAAAACTTAAGGATTCCACCAAAAAAAAATTAGAACTGATCAACAAATTCAGTAAAGTGGCAGAACACAAAAGCAACACACAAAAGTCACTAGCTTTTCTATATGTCAACAGTGAACAATCTGAAATAGAAATAAAAAGTAATGTTATTTTAATAGCTGTAAATAAAATTACATACCTAGAAATTAACCAAAGAAGTGAAAGATCTCTACGATTAAAACTGTAAAACAAAGTAGTAAGATATTGAAGAGAACAAAAAATGGAAAAATATTCTATGTTTATAAGTTGGAAGAATAAATATTGTTAAAATATTCATACTTCCCAAAGGAATCTACAGATTCAATGTAATTCTTATCAAAATATTAATGACATTCTTCACAGAAATAAAAAAAGCAATCCTAAAATTTAGATGCAACCACAAAATACACAGAATAGCCAAAGCTATACTGAGCAGAAAGTACAAAACTGGAAGAATGACAGTACCTGACCTCAAATTGTCCTACAGAGTTATAGTAGCCAAAACAACACGGTACTCAATACAAATAGACACATAGACTAATGGAAAAGAATAGATAACTCAGAAACATATCCAGACGTCTGCAGTGAGCTCATTTTTGACAAAGGTGTCAAAAACATACTTTGGGAAAAGGACAGTCTTTTAATAAATGCTAAGAAAACTGGATGTCTTTAGGTAGAAGAATGAGAGTAGATTCCTATCTCTCACCACATACAAAAATCAAATCAAAGCAAATTAAAGACTTAAATATAAGCACTCCAACTATGAAAGTTCTAAGGGTAACACTGGGGTAACTGTCCAAGACATTGGACTTGTAAAAGATTTCTTGATAATACATCAAAAACACAGTCAACAAAAACAGAAATAAACAAATGGGACTACTTCAAGATAAAAATCTTTTGAACAGCAAAGGATATAACCAACAAAGTAAAGAGGAAACCCACAGAATGGGAGAAAGTATTTAAAAACTATCCATCTGACAAAGGATTAATAAGCAGAATATATAAGGAGCTCAAACAACTCCATAGGAAAAAATCTAATAGTACAATTAAAAATGAGGAAAAGATCTGAATAGCTATGTCTCACAAGAAGAAATACAAATGGCAAATGGATATATGAAAAGATGCTCAACATCATTGATCATCCAAGAAATGCATATAAAAACTAGTATGAAATGTCATCTCATCACAGTTAAAATGGCTTATCTCCAAAAGACAGATAATAACAAATGCTGGTGAGGATGTGAAAAAAAATAGAAGCCTTATATGGAGTTGGTGGGAATCTAAATTAGTACAACCACTATGGAGAAAAATTTGGAGGGTCCTCGTAAAACTAAAAATGGAGCTACCACATGCTTCAGCAATCCCACATTATCTATTTATCTGGTGATGAACACTTAGGTTGCTTCCAAATCTTGGCTATTGTGAACAGTGCTGAAACAAAGATAAGAGCATAGATACCTCTTCAGTATATTGATTTCCTTTTATATGGTTGTATATACCAAGTTGTGGGATTGCTGGGTAATATTGTAGCTCTATTTTTGGTTTCTTGAGGAACCTCCAAATTGTTCTCAGTAGTGGTTGTACAATTTACATTCCCACAAAACAGTGTGTGAGGGTTCCAGTTTCTTCACATCCTTGCCAGTATTTGTTTTACCTATCTTTTGGATAAAAGTCATTTTTGCTGGGTGAGATGATATCTTATTATAGTTTTGATTTGTATTTCTCTGAAGATCAAGGAAGTTGAGCATCTTTTCATATGCATGTTTGCCACATGTATGTCTTCTTTTGAGAAATGCCTATTCAAATATTTTGCCAATTTTTCAGTCAAATTATTAGGGGTTTTTTTTCCCTATACAATTGTGTATTAGTCTTTTTATGCTGCTGATAAATACACACCTGAGGCTGGGTTATTTACAAAGAAAAGGAAGTTTAATGGGCTCACAGTTCCAAATGGCTGGGGAGGCCTCACAATCATGGTGGAATAAGGAGAAAGTCATGTCTAACATGAATGTTGGCAGCCAAAGAGAGAGAATTTGAGCAGGGGAACTCCTTTTTATAAAACCATCAGATCTCATGACACTTATTCACTATCATGAGAACAACATGGGAAAGACCCATCCCCGTGATTCAATTACCTCTCACTGGGTCACTCCCATGACACATGGGAATTGTGGCAGCTACAATTCAAGATGAGATTTGGATGGAGACACAGCCAAACCATATTATTTAACCCCTAGCCCTTCCCAAATCTCATGTCCTCACATTTCTAAATCAATCAATCTTGCCTTCCCAATAGTTCCTCAAAGTCTTAACTAATTTCAGCATTAACTCAAAATTCAAAGTTCAAAGTCTCATCTGAGACAAGGCAAGTCCCTTCTGCCTCTAGGCCTGTAAAATCAAAAGCATCAACTAAACTTACTATATTATTTTTGTCTTTCATTGTGTTGATAGGATGTGTTTCATTGATTGATTTGTGTATGTTGAACCATCCTTGCATCACAGGGATAAACTCCAGTTGATCATGATGAATGACCTTTCTAATGCATTGTTAAATTTGATTTACTAAAATTTTGTTGAAGATTTTTGCCTCAATATTTATCAGATATATTGGGCTGTACACTTTTTTTTTTAAATGTGTGTTTGTCTGGCTTTGTTTTCAGGATAATACTGGCCTCATACAATGAGTTGGAAAGTAGTCCCTCCTCCTCTATTTTTAGGAATAGTTTAAATAGGATTGCTATTAGTTCTTCTTTAAATGTTTGGTAGAATTCAGCAGTGAAGCCATAGGGTCCCAGACTTTTCTTTAGTGGGAGACTTTTTATTATGACTTCCATCTCATTACTTGTGATTGGTCAGTTCAGATTTTGGATTTTGTTACAGTTAAATTTTGATAGGTCATATGTATCTAAGAATTAATCAATTTTTTTCAAGATTTTTCAATTTATTGGTATATAGTTGCTCATAGTAGTCTCTAATGATCATTTGAATTTCTACAGTATCAGTTGTAATTATTATGTCTCTTTTTGCATTTCTGATTTATTTATTTGAATTTTTCTCTATTTTTTTCTTAGTCAGGCTAAACTACTTCCTGTCTACTGCCTATGTTTGGTCAAGGCCCTGGGGCTCTACGTTAATCAGGTGGCAAAGCCAGCTAGGCCTATGCCCTTCCCTTCAGGGCAGAAAGGTCTCTTAGGCTTTGGGTGGGTCCAGAAGTGCTAATCAGGAGTCAGGGATAGAACTAAAAACCTTATAACTCTACCTGGTTTTCTATTGTACTGTGGCTGAGTTGGCACTCAAACCCCAAGTTGCACTTCTTCTCTTGCCAGACTACCACCAGTGTTCCCTTAAGGCCCAAGGTCTCTTATGTCACCTTTTGTGAATGCTGCTTGGCCCAGGATTCACTCTTCAGGGCAGTGGGCTCCCCTCTGGCCCAGGGCAGGTCCAGACATCTCATCCAAGTGTGAAGTCCTGGAAACAGGAACCGCCAAAGCCCTCTTGGCGCTCTACCCCTCTGTGGCTTTGCTGGTACCAGATGTTCAAGACAATGTCATATTCACTTTTCCCTCTGCTTCTCTCAAACAGAAGTTTTGTCTGGTAGCCACCACAACTGATAATTTTCTGAGTCTCACCTGAAGCCAGCAAGTCTCAGAGTCTCACCCAGGTTTCTCAATGTAGATCTGAGTACTGCTGTGGATTACTCAGGGCCCAAGGGCTCTTCAGTTAGCAGATGATGAATGCTACCAGGATTGAGTCCTTTTCTTCAAGGCAGTGAGTCTGCTTCTGGCCCAGGTTGTGTTTAAGAATGTCATCTAGGCACTATGGCCTGGAACCGGGGCCTCAAAACTCTGACTGGTGTCCTATTCTGCTGTGACTGAGCTGGTATTCAAAATGCTAGACAAAATCCTCCCCACTCTTTCCTCTCCTTTCCTCAAGCAGATGGAAGGGATATCTTTTGGAGCCATGAGCTATGCCACCTGCTGTACGGGGAGGGTTGATGTTAGCATTTCCCTGGCTGCCCCAGCTGGTGTCTCAGTATGTTTCATGACCCCAGTTCACTGTCTCTGGGCCTATTTCAGCACTATAACTTATATAAATGTTGCAGTCATTATAGCTTAGACTGCCTTTCAAGTTCATTTAGAGACTGGGAGCACTGTAGCCCTTGGTGGTGAAATTTGTAGGAACCTAAGTTCCTGGAATTGGTGATTCTCTTCTGGCTAGGGATCCTTTAAATGATCCCTCAGTGCGGGGGTGGTGGGGGGTGTCAGCTCAGTTTAGTTGGGTTTTCCTTTCTGCTCTTACAGGACAACACTGAGTTCAGTGCCTCACAATTGCTGTGTTCTTCTTTCACCAGCACCCAGAGATGCTGTACGTACTAGTGCTCTGCTGCCAAGGGAGGGGAATGGGTGACCTCTGTGATTCAGGCCTGTTTTCTTTCTCTTCAGTGCCTCTTTAAGCAATATGAAGTTAAAATCAGGTACTGTAAGTGCTCACCTGATATTTTTTCTTATGAAGCTGTTTTTGTTTTGTTTTTGTTGTTGTTGTTTTCTGTGTAGATATTTTTAAACCTAGTGTCCTTCCTGTAGGGCAGGATTGGTAGAGCTTTCTATTCCGTCATCTTGCTCCACCTCTGCTACACACAAACTTTTAAATTAAAATAAAAACATTGAGCGCGAGCGACACAGAAGACCGGTGATTTCTGCATTTTCAACTGAGGTACTGGGTTCATCTCACTGGGGAGTGCCGGACGATCGGTGCTGGTCAGCTGCTGCAACCCGACCAGTGAGAGCTGAAGCAGGGCGAGGCATTGCCTCACCTGGGAAGTGCAAGGGGGAAGGGAATCCCTTTTCCTAGCCAGGGGAACTGAGACACACAACACCTGGAAAATCGGGTAACTCCCACCCCAATACTGCGCTTTAAGCAAACAGGCACACCAGGAGATCATATCCCACACCTGGCTGGGAGGGTCCCACACCCACGGAGCCTCCCTCATTGCTAGCACAGCAGTCTGTGATCTACGGGCAAGACAGCAGCGAGGCTGGGGGAGGGGCGCCTGCCATTGCGGAGGCTTAAGTAGGTAAACAAAGCCGCTGGGAAGTTCGAACTGGGTGGAGCTCACAGCAGCTCAAGGAAACCTGCCTGTCTCTGTAGACTCCACCTCTGGGGACAGGGCACAGTAAACAATAACAAACACAGCAGAAAACTCTGCAGACGCAAACGACTCTGTCTGACAGCTTTGAAGAGAGCAGTGGATCTCCCAACACGGAGGCTGAGATCTGACAAGGGACAGACTCCCTGCTCAAGTGGGTCCCTGACCCCTGAGTAGCCTAACTGGGAGATATCCCCCACTAGGGGCAGTCTGACACCCCACACCTCACAGGGTGGAGTACACCCCTGAGAGGAAGCTTCCAAAGCAAGAATCAGACAGGTACACTCGCTGTTCAGAAATATTTTATATTCTGCAGCCTCTGCTGCTGATACCCAGGCAAACAGGGTCTGGAGTGGACCTCAAGCAATCTCCAACAGACCTACAGCTGAGGGTCCTGACTGTTAGAAGGAAAACTATCAAACAGAAAGGACACCTACACCAAAACCCCATCAGTACATCACCATCATCAAAGACCAGAGGCAGATAAAACCACAAAGATGGGGAAAAAGCAGGGCAGAAAAGCTGGAAATTCAAAAAATAAGAGCGCATCTCCCCCGGCAAAGGAGCGCAGCTCATCGCCAGCAACGGATCAAAGCTGGACGGAGAATGACTTTGACAAGATGAGAGAAGAAGGCTTCGGTCCATCAAATTTCTCAGAGCTAAAGGAGGAATTACGTACCCAGCGCAAAGAAACTAAAAATCTTGAAAAAAAAGTGGAAGAATTGATGGCTAGAGTAATTAATGCAGAGAAGGTCCTAAACGAAATGAAAGAGATGAAAACCATGACACGAGAAATACGTGACAAATGCACAAGCTTCAGTAACCGACTCGATCAACTGGAAGAAAGAGTATCTACGATTGAGGATCAAATGAATGAAATGAAGCGAGAAGAGAAACCAAAAGAAAGAAGAAGAAAAAGAAATGAACAAAGCCTGCAAGAAGTATGGGATTATGTAAAAAGACCAAATCTACGTCTGATTGGGGTGCCTGAAAGTGAGGGGGAAAATGGAACCAAGTTGGAAAACACTCTTCAGGATATCATCCAGGAGAACTTCCCCAACCTAGTAGGGCAGGCCAACATTCAAATCCAGGAAATACAGAGAACGCCACAAAGATACTCCTCGAGAAGAGCAACTCCAAGACACATAATTGCCAGATTCACCAAAGTTGAAATGAAGGAAAAAATCTTAAGGGCAGCCAGAGAGAAAGGTCGGGTTACCCACAAAGGGAAGCCCATCAGACTAACAGCAGATCTCTCAGCAGAAACTCTCCAAGCCAGAAGAGAGTGGGGGCCAATATTCAACATTCTTAAAGAAAAGAATTTTCAACCCAGAATTTCATATCCAGCCAAACTAAGTTTCATAAGTGAAGGAGAAATAAAATCCTTTACAGATAAGCAAATGCTTAGAGATTTTGTCACCACTAGGCCTGCCTTACAAGAGACCCTTAAGGAAGCACTAAACATGGAAAGGAACAACTGGTACCAGCCATTGCAAAAACATGCCAAAATGTAAAGACCATCGAGGCAAGGAAGAAACTGCATCAACTAACGAGCAAAATAACCAGTTAATATCATAATGGCAGGATCAAGTTCACACATAACAATCTTAACCTTAAATGTAAATGGACTAAATGCTCCAATTAAAAGACACAGACTGGCAAACTGGATAGAGTCAAGACCCATCAGTCTGCCGTATTCAGGAGACCCATGTCACACGCAGAGACATACATAGGCTCAAAATAAAGGGATGGAGGAAGATTTACCAAGCAAATGGAGAACAAAAAAAAGCGGGGGTTGCAATACTAGTCTCTGATAAAACAGACTTTAAAACATCAAAGATCAAAAGAGACAAAGAAGGCCATTACATAATGGTAAAGGGATCAATTCAACAGGAAGAGCTAACTATCCTAAATATATATGCACCCAATACAGGAGCACCCAGATTCATCAAGCAAGTCCTTAGAGACTTACAAAGAGACCTAGACTCCCATACAATAATAATGGGAGACTTCAACACTCCACTGTCAACATTAGACAGATCAACGAGACAGAAAGTTAACAAGGATATCCAGGAATTGAACTCATCTCTGCAGCAAGCAGACCTAATAGACATCTATAGAACTCTCCACCCCAAATCAACAAAATATACATTCTTCTCAGCACCACATCGTATTTACTCCAAAATTGACCATGTAATTGGAAGTAAGCACTCCTCAGCAAATGTACAAGAACAGAAATTATAACAAACTGTCTCTCAGACCACAGTGCAATCAAACTAGAACTCAGGACTAAGAAACTCAATCAAAACCGCTCAACTACATGGAAACTGAACAACCTGCTCCTGAATGACTACTGGGTACATAACGAAATGAAGGCAGAAATAAAGATGTTCTTTGAAACCAATGAGAACAAAGATACAACATACCAGAATCTCTGGGACACATTTAAAGCAGTGTGTAGAGGGAAACTTATAGCACTAAATGCCCACAAGAGAAAGCAGGAAAGATCTAAAATTGACACTCTAACATCGCAATTAAAAGAACTAGAGAAGCAAGAGCAAACACATTCGAAAGCTAGCAGAAGGCAAGAAATAACTAAGATCAGAGCAGAACTGAAGGAGATAGAAACACAAAAAACCCTCTAAAAAATCAATGAATCCAGGAGTTGGTTTTTTGAAAAGATCAACAAAATTGACAGACCACTAGCAAGACTAATAAAGAAGAAAAGAGAGAAGAATCAAATCGACACAATTAAAAATGATAAAGGGGATATCACCACCGACCCCACAGAAATACAAACTACCATCAGAGAATACTATAAACACCTCTACGCAAATAAACTGGAAAATCTAGAAGAAATGGATAATTTCCTGGACACTTACACTCTTCCAAGACTAAACCAGAAAGAAGTTGAATCCCTGAATAGACCAATAGCAGGCTCTGAAATTGAGGCAATAATTAATAGACTACCAACCAAAAAAAGTACAGGACCAGATGGATTCACAGCTGAATTCTACCAGAGGTACAAGGAGGAGTTGGTACCATTCCTTCTGAAACTATTCCAATCAATAGAAAAAGAGGGAATCCTCCCTAACTCATTTTATGAGGCCAACATCATCCTGATACCAAAGCCTGGCAGAGACACAACAAAAAAAGAGAATTTTAGACCAATATCCCTGATGAACATCGATGCAAAAATCCTCAATAAAGTACTGGCAAACCGGATTCAGCAACACATCAAAAAGCTTATCCACCATGATCAAGTGGGCTTCATCCCTGGGATGCAAGGCTGGTTCAACATTCGCAAATCAATAAACATAATCCAGCATATAAACAGAACCAAAGACAAGAACCACATGATTATCTCAATATATGCAGAAAAGGCTTTTGACAAAATTCAACAACCCTTCATTCTAAAAACGCTCAATAAATTCGGTATTGATGGAACGTACCTCAAAATAATAAGAGCTATCTATGACAAACCCACAGCCAATATCATACTGAATGGGCAAAAACTGGAAAAATTCCCTTTGAAAACTGGCACAAGACAGGGATGCCCTCTCTCACCACTCCTATTCAACATAGTGTTGGAAGTTCTGACTAGGGCAATCAGGCAAGAGAAAGAAATCAAGGGTATTCAGTTAGGAAAAGAAGAAGTCAAACTGTCCCTGTTTGCAGATGACATGATTGTATATTTAGAAAACCCCATTGTCTCAGCCCAAAATCTCCTTAAGCTGATAAGCAACTTCAGCAAAGTCTCAGGATACAAAATTAATGTGCAAAAATCACAAGCATTCTTATACACCAGTAACAGACAAACAGAGAGCCAAATCAGGAATGAACTTCCATTCACAATTGCTTCAAAGAGAATAAAATACCTAGGAATCCACCTTACAAGGGATGTAAAGGACCTCTTCAAGGAGAACTACAAACCACTGCTCAGTGAAATCAAAGAGGACACAAACAAATGGAAGAACATACCATGCTCATGGATAGGAAGAATCAATATCGTGAAAATGGCCATACTGCCCAAGGTAATTTATAGATTCAATGCCATCCCCATGAAGCTACCAACGAGTTTCTTCACAGAATTGGAAAAAACTGCTTTAAAGTTCATATGGAACCAAAAAAGAGCCCGCATCTCCAAGACAATCCTAGGTCAAAAGAACAAAGCTGGAGGCATCACGCTACCTGACTTCAAACTATACTACAAGGCTACAGTAACCAAAACAGCATGGTACTGGTACCAAAACAGAGATATAGACCAATGGAACAGAACAGAGTCCTCAGAAATAATACCACACATCTACAGCCATCTGATCTTTGACAAACCTGAGAGAAACAAGAAATGGGGAAAGGATTTCCTATTTAATAAACGGTGCTCGGAAAATTGGCTAGCCGTAAGTAGAAAGCTGAAACTGGATCCCTTCCTTACTCCTTATACGAAAATTAATTCAAGATGGATTAGAGACTTAAATGTTAGACCTAATACCATAAAAATCCTAGAGGAAAACCTAGGTAGTACCATTCAGGGCATAGGCATGGGCAAAGACTTCATGTCTAAAACACCAAAAGCAACAGCAGCAAAAGCCAAAATTGACAAATGGGATCTAATTAAACTAAAGAGCTTCTGCACAGCAAAAGAAACTACCATCAGAGTGAACAGGCAACCTACAGAATGAGAGAAAATTTTTGCAATCTACTCATCTGACAAAGGGCTAATATCCAGAACCTACAAAGAACTCAAACAAATTTACAAGAATAAAACAAACAACCCCATCAAAAAGTGGGCAAAGGATATGAACAGACATTTCTCAAAAGAAGACATTCATACAGCCAACAGACACATGAAAAAATGCTCATCATCACTGGCCATCAGAGAAATGCAAATCAAAAGCACAATGAGATACCATCTCACACCAGTTAGAATGGCGATCATTAAAAAGTCAGGAAACAATAGGTGCTGGAGAGGATGTGGAGAAATAGGAACACTTTTACACTGTTGGTGGGACTGTAAACTAGTTCAACCATTATGGAAAACAGTATGGCGATTCCTCAAGGATCTAGAACTAGATGTACCATATGACCAAGCCATCCCATTACTGGGTATATACCCAAAGGATTATAAATTATGCTGCTATAAAGACACATGCACACGTATGTTTATTGCGGCACTATTCACAATAGCAAAGACTTGGAATCAACCCAAATGTCCATCAGTGACAGATTGGATTAAGAAAATGTGGCACATATACACCATGGAATACTATGCAGCCATCAAAAAGGATGAGTTTGTGTCCTTTGTAGGGACATGGATGCAGCTGGAAACCATCATTCTTAGCAAACTATCACAAGAACAGAAAACCAAACACCGCATGTTCTCACTCATAGGTGGGAACTGAACAATGAGATCACTTGGACTCAGGAAGGGGAACATCACACACCGGGGCCTATCATGGGGAGGGGGTAGAGGGGAGGGATTGCATTGGGAGTTATACCTGATGTAAATGACGAGTTGATGGGTGCAGCACACCAACAAGGCACAAGTATACATATGTAACAAACCTGCACGTTATGCACATGTACCCTACAACTTAAAGTATAATAATAATAAATAAATTTAAAAAAAAAAAAAGAAAAGATTACGTTGAAGTCCTAAAAAAAAAAAAAAATAAAATAAAATAAAATAAAATAAAAACATTATTTAATATGGAATTTCAGGGGATTTTTATTTTTGTTCTTGTATCTTTCTATATGGATTGATTTATTTTTTACAGTGAGCATGTATTATTTTATAAGAGTAGCATAATTTAAAAATAAAAATATGTTATCTTAGTGACTGATATGGTCTAGCTCTCTGTCCCCACCCAAATCTCATTCTGAATTGTAATCCAAATTGTAATCCCCACATGTTGCCGGAAGGACCTGGTGGGAGGTGACTAGATCAGGAAGGCAGTTCCCCCATGCTGCTCTTACAATAGTGAGTTCTCACAGGATCTGATAGTCTTATAAGGGGCTTTTCCCTTCTTTGCTCTGCACTTCTCCTTCTTGCTGCCATGTGAAGAAGGATGTGTTTGCTTCCCCTTCTGCCATGACTGCAAGTTCCCTGAGGCCTCCCCAACAATGCAGAAATGTGAGTCAATTAAACCTCTTTCCTTTATAAATTACCCAGTCTTGGGTATGTCTTTGTTAGCAGTGTGAGAACAGATTAATACAGTGACCTAAAGTAATAACCAGATAACTTGTGCCTCAAACAAGCTCAAAATTTGACTCAGGTTCTTACAATTTAAGGAGGGATAAATTTTCCAATATAATTAACTCAGATAATTGTCATGGGCTTTTGTTTTCACCTCTAGCCTTTGACTAGAGTTGTATAGAGAATTTTCAACAAAGCATGGCTTTGAAATTAGCCTTTGCCTCTGTTTTTAACTTTGTGTGGCCACCTCATTTTCATACCCTATGGGTATTTTTACTGTTGTTTGGGTTTATTCCCTCTTTCATATATTTATATCTAGCCAGATTATTTTGCACTGATGGTCATTTGCTAAGATTCAAGCACTGTCTAGGGAGCTTCAGATAACCTTACTTATGGAATGCCCAGTTGTTGGATTGCTGGAGCTGAGCTCTTTCCTGAGCTATTGGATGCTTTGCCAATTGCTCCAGAAAAGGAGCCAATGTCTTTTCTCTATTTAATGCTGATACTTATTTGCAATTTGCTTCAAATTTTCCTCACAAAGATCCTTAATATTAGAGTAAATGAAAGCTGTAATTCCCGTTTTTGCAAAATTTATCACACTTTATTTTTGTAATGGGGGAAAAAAATCACCCTTATTTCTACATCTGGATTCCTTCAGCCTTGTTAAGAAAGGTCCTGAAAGTGGAATTTCTTAATGATCTCTGGCTATCCAGTTAAAAGTATACTGCTTTGCTGTGTTTACTGTGCATGGCATTGCACAACTGTGAAGTTTCCATAAGATTACAACAACAGCAATTTTTATTTTCTGTCTCATAACTCTTGTATTTACAGGAAATTTCCACCTTGATTTCACTGAACTTAAGGAAACAATAGGAAAATAAATTTTTAGTTATGCAAATATAAAATTTATCAAAGGAGGATGCATACCAGCTGGATTTGATGAAAGCTCAGACTGGTTTTCAATATTTACTGCTTGTCACCAAATTAAATTTCAACTTATATTTAGTAAGAGGATTACAACATTTAAACAAATAATAAGTTTACACAGCAAAATCTAATTATGTTTGTTTAGCCTTGTGCTTTGGATCACTCACAGGAAAGGGGTTTGGAAGAGCCAATATAAAGTGCTCAGTATTCATTATCTCACATACTGTATTATTTGATCAAAGGCCACATTTTAGATTCCACTACCTTCTAGACCCAAACTAAGAAGCAATAGATCTGCTTACTCATTTTTCTTCCAATGACTTAGGTGAATTCACAAGAGATACTATTTTACTTTTTGTATTAACAATATTTCAGTACAAATTAACTTCAAGATTTCATGATAATGTAATGTAGTTTAACTAAAAATGCATTTCATGGCCATTACTTGACAACATATTGGAATACACCGCTACAATACTCAAGAAATTACAATAAAAAGAAAATTGATGTGATAGCATCTTTGAAACTTAAAGGGACACAGAGAACTTATTAAGCAAATGTGCCATTATATTTCTCTCCTGTAAGCTTAATATTTGCATGAATATAGGCATAAACACAGTCCATATATCTTTCAAATATCAAAATGTTATGTTGAGTACTATCTCATTGTTTGAATTTTTGGAAGATGTCCAAAAACATTCTATATACATGTTTTATCTAAATTTTAGAACCCAGAAGCAGTGATATGAAAAAAATATACAAACACCTGTTGTCTAGAAAGCTAAACATATAAAAAGAGATCTTCCCAAGATTATTATAGAATTAAGCAATAAGCATCCTAAGACTTTTTCTTTGGAGAATGTAAAATAGTGTAAGTTATACCATGACTAGGAATATAACAGAAGTCTTGAGATTTCCAAGGTGTGCTGATAAATAACTTACATACTTCCAAATCAAGGAACAAAATGTTATTGTCATTTTTTATGAAAATTTATTTTTTAACCGAAGTCTTTGAAATTGCCTGCTCCCTCCCACCCTCACCACTGACACCACACACACACACACACAAACTACTGGAAGTTATTTTAAAAACCGGGCTACTGACCTTTTAAATATCACACACTACTTTAAGAACAAGTGAGAGAGAAGGAAATGAGCTACTGATGTTGAAAGTGATAGTCAGTGTAAAAGCTCCTGCCTTGTACCAATCCTATTCTAAACATGTACCTATTGTTTTCTCTTTGGTGTATGTGAAATCAGGTAGGACCTAGAAGACAGGAGGTGAATATGGTAAGAAAAAGTGCAGAGAAAAACAGAGCCTGCTCAAAAGAGAAAATGGCAGATACTTAATTTGTCTAAAAATGTTGAGGAAGACAAAAAACTAATAGAGGTTACAGGGCAAATTTAAAAAAATGTTTATTCTGTTATTTATATGAATATGAATAATAGAATGTAGGACATTCTCACAGTTGGCATAGAAATAGCAATATTGTCAAAGGGAGGATGCTTCTTAGTAATTCATAAATGTTTCCACAGTTATGAGAATTAAAGTGCTATGCTCAAGATGATTTCTTGATTGGAGGCATACTAACATGGGTGTTTTTCCACATTTGTTTATTCATCAAATATTTATTGAATACAGGGTATGAAACTGTCATTTTTCCTGAGACTGGATGGCGAACAAGTCTGACAAACTCCCTGCCTTCATGAAGCTGCCAATTCATGAATATGGATGATTGTTTACAAGAAGCAGAACCAACGTAGTTGGTGTTATTTCAGTAACTCATTCCTTTTTATTGCTGAATAGTACTCCATTTTATGAAGGTAGCACTGTTTGTTTATACCGTCTCTTGCTGTTAGACTTTCGGATTACTTTTAGTCTGGGTTATTATTTACAAATGTGTATGAAAGACTGTTGTACCAAGCTTGTGTATGTACATATGTGTATGCATTTGTTTTAGAAGCCCTGAAACTGCTGCTGGATGAGGAGGAAGTATGACTGATACCATGTGTAACACTAACAGTAATACAAAGAAAGTAGGTCTACTTATATTCATTTTGGACAAAGGAGACATTAGAAAGAAGAAAATTACCAGAGATAAAGGAAAAAAAATACATAATAATAAAATGTCAATTTGCTGAAACATAACAATCCTTAATATGTCTGCACCTAACAAGACAGCATGAAAACATGTGAAGAAAAATCTAATAGAATTGTAAGAAAAAAAATAGACAAATCCATTATTATAGTTGGGGACTTCAACAACATTAATTCAGTTACTGATAAATCAGGCAGGCAGAACATAAGTAAACACATATTTGACCAGAGCACCACTATCAGTGAACTTGATCTTAGCGATATTAATAGAATACTCCATCCAACAATGGCAAAATACATATTCTTTTCCAGCTCACACTGAACATTCACCATGACAGATCACATATTTGGCCATAATGTTCACATTATGAAATTTAAAAGAAATTGAAGTCATACAAAGTTCTCAAAACACAATCGAATTAAACTATTAATCAATAACAGAAAGATAAAAGGAATATTGCCAAATATTTGGAAATTATGTAACATTAATTATTTCAATCAAGTTAATTAATTAAATAACACATGGCTCAAATATTTCTCAAAAGAAATTAAAATTATCTGAATTAAATGAAAATAAAGGTTATCAAAACATGTGGAATATATTAATAACAATGTTTAGAGATAAATTTATGACATTGAATACATGTATTAGAAAATAAGAAAGATCTAAGATCAATAACCTTAGCTTTCACCTTAGGAAACAAGAGAAATAATAGCAACTTAGGACTAAAGTAGCCAGAAGAAAAAATTTAATAAAAATTAGAGTAGAAATCAATGAAATTGAAAGCAGGAAAATGATGTAAGAAATCTAGAAAACCAAAACCAAATGCTAGTCCTTTGAAAAGATCAATACAGTTCATAAGCCAGGAGCCTGCCTAACCAGGAGAAAGGAGAGAGAGAAAGAGAGTGAGAGAGAGAAAGCGAGAAGTTACAAATACTAGTATCAAAAAGCAGAGTCATTACTATTGATGAAAGGACCTTAATATTATAACAAAAAGTTCTATAAACAACTCTGTGCCCACAAATTTTATGATACGATGAAATTAACCTATTCCTTGAAATAAATAAATTGGCAGCATGCACAAGGAAAAAACAGATAATCTAAACAGGTACATATCTATTTTTAAAAGTTCAATCAATTATTTATAAATTACAAAGAGAAAAGTCTTAGTTCAGATGGTTTCACTGAGAAATTCTACCAAATATCATGAAAGAGATATATAAATTCTCCACGACTTCTTCAAGTAAATAGAAGCAGAGGAGATATTTTCTAACTTATTCAATGAGGCCAGCATTACCACATTTGGAAAACATGTCTGGTAAAGAGCTTGCATCAAAAACACACAATTGAAGGAGTTAAAACTATACCATTGGGCCTATTGACTATTTAAGTTAAAGGCACTTGAAAAACAGTAGGTGCAAAAAGATCACTCTGACCTTAATGCTCTTTCCTAAAAGCAGATGAAATTATCATGTGAAAAACATCCTTCCTATATGAAAAGAAATAACATCATTATCTTCAAGAAGAAGTTGAGACCAAAAGAATTCTATATAGACCTGGTTAAAATAACTCTTAACTTTTCATCATCATGTATAACACATCAAGTAATTTATTTTTATTGTACATTTTGTTCTTAGGTTGAACTTATAATTTCATAAACTTAAACGTACCTATGGTTTTTGATTAGTAAATCCAGGTAGAACAAGCTGTATGTCCACAGTATAGATAATGATTACAACTCTGAAGATATGCCTGCTTTAACTAAATCAACAAACTTAAACTAGCTTTTTATTTACTAATGATTTTCCTAGATCATTTGAATAATTTGAGTAACATTTAAATTAGTTTTGATTTTTCAGAAATAACACTTAATTTTTATAAGTGCTTCTTTTCTTTTTTTTTTTTTAAGTCAAATCTTCTCATAGGACCAATAAGACAGCTGCTTAGGATGAAAGCTCTTTAAAAAAGACTTTTAGATACAGAAGTCCAAATTTTCAAAGGTTTACCTACTTCTGTTGTGACACAAAACCAATAAGTCTTTTTTATGGCTTAAAACTAATAAGTCTTTTGTGGCTTAACCATGGATGTATGAAGTGTGCCTAAAGAGGGTCCAAAAGACCCAATCTCCCTGAAGATCTATAGAAGTGGAGGTTGCAGTGAGCTGAGATTGCATCACTGCACTACAGCCCTGGTGACAAGGCAAGACTCCGTCAAAAAAGGAATGAAGGAAGGAAGGAAAGAAGGAAGGAAGGAAGGAAGGAAGGAAGGAAGGAAGGAAGGAAGGAAGGAAGAGAGGGAGGGAGGGAGGGAGGGAGGGAGGGAGGGAGGGAAAGATAATTACTATGAAGAGAAAATCTGAGAAAAGATAAAATGCTCAAAATATATCCAAATCTAATGTCTCAAGAATGCAAAGACTCTCTTCCAGCTTACTCGTGTTCCCAGAAGAGCAGCAAGAATACATAAAGGATAACATGGCTTAAAGCATGAGTTGCACAACAATGTGGTGATCAGAAAAGTGTCATACATCAAGAAGCTAAAAGCAGATGGCAAAGGTTAGCGGTTATTAAGCAGTGACTGTTACATCTGCTGGAGAATACTATAGCTTATTCAAGAAAAGTTATTTGAAGCATTCTGCTTAAAGTATTAAAAGGACATCTATTTCCTTCCTGTAAAACAGTGTCATTTTAAACACACAAGTGCTGTTGGAGATGTCTCACCACTTTTAAAGACAAGGCCTAGACTAGGGTGAGGCAAGTGAGGCAACTTGCAAACAAAATTGAAGAAAGTGCTTGCTCTCAGAATCAGGGTCTTCTTAAATTTGCACCTTACACACCTCCTTTGCCTCTCTCTATGCCTGGTCAGATTTAAAGAGTCTTCCTCTTTGTGCTAGACATTATCTGACAACTTAAGAGAAAAAATATTACATGGCTTAATATTTCAAAGTCAGTTTGTGGTCTTTCTTGTGAATGTTTTGTACAATATGCTACTAAATGCTTCTGAAGTGCTATAAAATGAAGAAAATATATGTTCCTTCACAGAGTGTACATTTAGAGGAACAAAGCATACATACGAAACATAAAGCATCTAGGAAGAAACATCTAAATATTGTATAACACATTCAGAACAATAGGAAATTTACATCTGTATACAGGCAAACTAAAACTTCAAACAACAGAGCTTGAGAACGGAGACTCAGTGAGTGAATGGGGATTTGAAATTTGTATATCAGCTTATATTTGTGTGTATTTTATTTATAAAGAAGCTTATGAATGAGTATGGAACATCAAGTGAATTTCTTGTTTTAGGAAAGCTGCAGGTTCATTTGCTTTTTAAAAATTTATGTATGTATGGCTTTGATTTGCTATAGGTAGAGTTGAATTGTTTAAGTATGATTCCATGAGAAACTGCTCTACTACACAAACAGTGAAGAAATAGTGTATTAGTTTCACTTGAGACTGATATTCCTTTATTTCCTATGCAGGACCTTGAATACAAGTCATTTTTGGACACTATATGCCTACTAAGAATTTCAGTTACAACCATTTTACAGTTCTTAGGCTGTGGTTTTTTTGAAATAAATTACTGTTTGAAGTCAGGTAGCATGATGCCTCCAGCTTTGTTCTTTTGGCTTAGGATTGTCTTGGCAATGTGGGCTCTTTTTTGGTTCCATATGAACTTTAAAGTAGTTTTTTCCAATTCTGTGAACAAAGTCATTGGTAGCTTAATGGGGATGGCGTTGAATCTATAAATTACCTTGGGCACTATGGCCATTTTCACGATATTGATTCTTCCTATCTGTGAGCATGGAATGTTCTTCCATTTGTTTGTGTCCTCTTTTATTTCATTGAGCAGTGGTTTGTAGTTCTTCTTGAAGAGGTCCTTCACATCCCTTGTAAGTTGGATTCCTAGGTATTTTATTCTCTTTGAAGCAGTTGTGAATGGGAGTTCACTCATCATTTGGTTCTCTGTTTGTCTGTTATTGGTGTATAAGAATGCTTGTGATTTTCACACGTTGATTTTGTATCCTGAGACTTTGCTGAAGTTGCTTATCAGCTTAAGGAGATTTGGGGCTGAGATGATGGAGTTTTCTAACTATACTGCAAGGCTACAGTAACCAAACCAGCATGGTACTGGTACCAAAACAGAAATATAGACCAATGGAACAGAACAGAGCCCTCAGAAATAATACCACACATCTACAACAATCTGATCTGTGACAAACCTGACAAAAGCAAGAAACGGGGAAAGGATTCCCTATTTAATAAATGGTGTTGGGAAAACTGGCTAGCCATAAGCAGAAAGCTGAAATTGGATCCCTTCCTTATACCCTATACAAAAATTAACTCAAGATGGATTAGAGACGTAAATGTTAGACCTAAAACCATAAAAACCCTAGAAGAAAACCAAGGCAATACCATTCAGGACATAGGCATGGGCAAGGACTTCATGTCTAAAACACCAAAAGCACTGGCAACAAAAGCCAAAATTGACAAATGGGGTCTAATTAAACTAAAGAGCTTCTGCACGGCAGAAACAAACAAACAAACAAACAAACAAACAAAAAACACAACAATCAGAGTGAACAGGAAACCTACAGAATGGGAGAAAAGTTTTGCAATCTACTCATCTGATAAAGGACTGATATCCAGAACGTACAATGAACTCAAACAAATTTACAAGAAAAAAACAACCCCATCAAAAAGTGGGCAAAAGATATGAACAGACACTTCTCAAAAGAAGACATTTATGCAGCCAACAGACACATGAAAAAATGCTCATCATCACTAGCCATCAGAGAAATGTAAATCAAAACCACAATGAGATACCATCTCACACCAGTTAGAATGGCGATCATTAAAAAGTCAGGAAACAACATGTGCTGGAGAGGATATGGAGAAATATGAACACTTTTGCACTGTTGGTGGGACTGTAAACTTGTTGAACCATTGTGGAAGACAGTGTGGTGATTCCTCAAGGATCTAGAACTAGAAATACCATTTGACCCAGCCATCCCATTACTGGGTATGTACCCAAGGGATTATAAATCATGCTGCTATAAAGACACATGCACACATATGTTTATTGCAGCACTATTCACAATAGCAAAGACTTGGAGCCAACCCAAAAGTCCATCAATGACAGACTGGATTAAGAAAATGTGGCACATATACACCATGGAATACTATGCAGCCATAAAAAAGATGAGTTTGTGTCCTTTGTAGGGACATGGATGCAGCTGGAAACCATCATTCTCAGCAAATTATCCCAAGATCAGAAAACCAAATGCTGCATGTTCTCACTCATAGGTGGGAATTGAACAATGAGAACACTTGGACACAGGAAGGAGAACGTCACACACTGGGGCCTGTTGTGGGGTGGGGGGAGAGGGGAGGAATAGCATTAGGAGATACACCTAATGTAATTGACGAGTTAATGGGTGCAGCACACCAACATGGCACATGTATACATATGTAACAAACCTGCATGTTGTGCACATGTACCCTAGAACATAAAGTATAACAAAAAAACTTTATTTAAATTTTTAAAAAATTATTGTTAAAATTCCAACAGAATATGAAGAACATTAATTGATATCTTTCTAGCAGAATGGTTGTAGAAAATCAAGTAAAATATTAAAGAAACAATGTGCAAATAAACACTAGAAAGAACAGAAATATGTATGTTTAGATATATATATATATAGAGAGAGAGAGAGACAGAGAGAGAGAGATAAGACAGTGAGAGATTGACAATCAGAGAGACAGACAGAGAGAGAGACTGCATTTAATTTAAATACAAGTTTCCTTTCCATTCACGTCAGATACCTCTTGTTTTGTCACCTCTTCGGGGGCCTAGGTTTCCAAATGTTCCTTCCTTTTGATCCTGCCCTTTATTCATAGATAATTGCAAGCAGTATTTATCCTTTAGAGATTTGGAATTGAGTGTAGTTCTGGGTTTGTTATCTCTGCTGAAATCTCCCTCATTAGTCTCTTCCTGTTCTTTCAATGCCAAATCTTCAATTCAGTATTAACCCTAATTTGGAACTGTATGATGCTTGTTATTGCAAGGCTTTGCTAGACTATTTTACTTACCAAAGTAACCCTTTGAAGTAAGGTTGCCAGATAAAATACAAAACAGCCAGTTATATTTGATTTCCAGATAAATTTGCCCTCCTTCTGCCCCAAATATTGTAGGGGACAAACTTATACTAAAAATTAAATCATTTACCTGAAATTCAAATTAAACCAAGTTTTTTTTGGTTTTGTTTTTTGTTTATTTGCTTTTCCATGGATTTTTAATTATTTTAAATTTTTGACTAAATCAGACAACTTCACTTCCGGGTAAAGTAAAGGAGCATTTACACAACACTCATATGCTAGTCCCACTTATACAAATCTTCTATTTAATCCTTACAGCAGCCCTATGATGTACAAATACCCATCCCCATTTAACAAATGACAAAATAATCTCAGAGATTCGTAAGAGGCCATAAAGCTAGTGGCTGACCCATGTAAAATCCAACCTCTGCTCTGGTATGAAACACAATACATCTTTCCTTACACAACGCTGTCTCTCTGCCTTTTCTGTTTCTTCTTGCAGAATAGAAAACGGGTTAAAAGAAAGGTTACAGCTGCTTATACCACATATTTTAAATTAATTATATTTTTGCTTCAAACTTTAAATTATGAAAATTTTCAAGCATTCATGACAGAAGCGTTTGAACAAGAGCAACTTCATCTTGAATAGGCGCTGGGTAAAATGAGGCTGAGACCTACTGGGCTTCATCCCAAGGAGGTTAGGCTTTCTAAGTCTGGATGAGATAAGAGATTGGCATAAGATATACGTCAGAAAGACCTTGCTGATTAAACAGACCATGGTAAAGAAGCCATCCAAAACCCAGCAAAACCAAGATGGTGACAAAAGTGATCTCTGGTCATCCTCACTGCTCATTATGCACTAATTATAATGCATTAGCATGCTAAAACACACTCTCACCAGTGCCATGACAGTTAAGAAATTCCATGTCAACATCAGGAAGTTATCATATATGGTCTAAAAAGGGGTGGAACCCTCACTTCCAGGATTTGCCCAACCTGTATCCCAGAAAACTCATGAATAATCCACCGTTTGTTTGGCATATAATCAAAAAGTGGCAACAAGTATAAGCAGCTGAGTGGTCCATGCTGCTGCTCTGCCTATGAAGTAGCCATTTTTTATTCTTTTACTTCCATAACAAACTTGCTTTCACTTTACTCTATGGACTTGCCTCAAATTCTTTCTTGCACAAGATCCAATTACCTTATCTTGGTATGTGGATCAGGACCCCTTCCCAGTAACATTCACGTAGGTAAAGAGAATAGTGTAGAGCATTCCCATCTATGCATCACCCAGTCTCAACAATGATCAACATGTTTTGTCAATTTTTTTTTATGTGTCCATCATCCCTCTATTTTTTTCCTAGAGTACTTTAAAGCAATTCCAATATATCATGTTATTTGAACTCTTACCCTATCATTTTCCCACACTTGGTTCATAACAAAATAGTTGACTAAATTACCATTCATATTCACCTTATACTAACAACTTCTTTACTCCCTGTTACCTCATTTTCCCTTCTGTCAGCCTAATGATTTCACTAATTTGGAATTTGTTCTTTTTGAAACCAGTACACTTTAGCAGTTTCAACTATCTAAACTACTACCAAGACTTTACTATAGGTTGCTTTACTTTTTAAAATTATAATAAAATTAAACATATAAAACCACACTGTATTAATTCATTCTCTCATTACTATTAAGGACTTCCCAAGACTGGGTAATTTATAAAGGAAAGAGGTTTAATTGACTCACATTTCCACAGGGCTGATGAGGCCTTGGGAAACTTACAATCATAGTGGAAGGGGAAGCAAACACTTCTTTCTTCACATGTCGGCGGAGAAAAAGGGGGAAAAGCCCCTTATAAAACCATCAGATCTCATGAGAACTCACTCACTATCATGAGAAGAGCAGCATAAGGGTAACCACCCCCATGATTCAAGTACCTCCCCACCAGGTCCTTCCCATGACACGTGGGGATTATGAGAACTACAATTCAAGATGAGATTTGTGTGTGGATACAGCCAAACCATATCATTCAGACCCTGTCCCTCCCCCAGTCTCATGCACTCACATTTCAAAACACAACCATGCCTTTTCAACAGTCCCCCAAACTTTTAACTCATTCCAGCATTAACCCAAAAGTCCTAGTCCAAAGTGCCATATGAGACAAGGCAAATCTCTTCCACCTGTGAGCCTGTAAAATCAAAAGCAAGTTAGTTATTTCCTAGATACAATGGGGGTACAGGCATAGAGTGAATACACCTATTTCAAATGAGAGAAATTGGCCAAAACAAAGAGGATAAAGGCCCCATGCGAGTCCGAAATCCAATAGGGCAGTCATTAAACCGTAAAGTTCCAAAATGATCTCCTTTGACTCCATGTCTCACATTCAAGTCATGCTGATGTAAGAGGTAGGCTCCCATGGCCTTGGGCAGCTGCATCCCTGTGGCTTTGCAGGGTACAGCCCCCTTTGCAAGCTTCCTTCACGGGCTGGCATTGAGTGTCTGCACCAGGTGCATGGTGCAAGCTGTTGGTGGATCTACCATTCTGGGGGCTGGAGGATGGTGTCCCTCTTCTCACAGCTCCACTAGGCAGTGCCCCAGTGGGGACTCTGAGTGGGAGATCCAACCCACATTTCCCTCCTGCACTGCCATAGCAGAGGCTCTCCATGAGGGCATCACCCCTGCAGCAGACTTTTGCCTGGATATCCAGGCATTTCCATACATCCTGTGAAATCTAGGAAGAGGTTCCCAAACCTCAGTTCTTGGCTTCTGTGCACCTGCAGGTCCAAAACCATGTGGATGCTGCCAGGACTTGGGTCTTGCACCATCTAAAGCCATGGCCTGAGCTGCACCTTGGCCCCTTTTAGCCATGGCTGGAATGCAAGGCACCAAGTCCCAAGACTGCACAAGGCAGCAAGACCCTGGCCCAGCCTATGAAACCATGTTTTTCCTCCTAGACCTCTGACCCTGTGATGGGAGGGGCTGCCGTGAAGACCTCTGACATGCCCTAGAGACATTTTTCTCATTTTCTTGAGGATCAACATTTGGCTGCTCATTACTTACATAAATTTCTGCAGCCAGCTTGAGTTTCTCCTCTGAAAATGGGTTTTTTCTTTTCTATCACATTGTCAGGCTTCCTTTTACACATGAGTTGCAATTCCAAACCATATCTTTGTGAATAAATAAAACTGAATGCTTTTAGTAGCACACAAATCACATTTTGTATGCTTTGCTGCTTAGAAATTTCTTCTGCCAGACACCCTAAATCATTCCTATTAAGTTCAAAGTTTCACAAATCTCCAGGGCAGTGGCAAAATTCCACCAGTGTATTTCCTATAAGAGTCACCTTTATTTCAGTTCCCAACAAGTTCCTCATTTCCATCTGAGACCACCCCAGCCTGGACTTCATTGTCCCTATCACTGTTAGCATTTTGGTCAAAACCATTCAACAACTCTTTAGGAAGTTCCAAACTTTCTCACATCTCCCTGTCTTCTTCTGAGTCCTCCAAACTGTTCCAACCTCTGCCTGTTACCCAGTTCCAAAGTCACTTTCACATTTTTGGGTATCTTTACAGCAGCAGTGCCTCACTACCTGGTACCAATTTACTGTATTAGTCCGTTGTCACGCTGCTATAAAGGACTGCCCGAGATTGAGTAATTTATAAAAGAAAGAGGTTTAATTGGCTCACAGTTAGCCATGTCTGGAGAGGCTTCAGGAAACTTACAATCATGGCAAAAGGGGAAGTAAACACGTCCTTTTACACATGATGGCAGGAAGGATAAATGCCAATCAAAAGGGGGAAAAGCCCCTTATAAAACAATTGGATCTTATGAGAACTCACTCAGTATCACGAGAAGAGCACCATGGGGGCAGGATTCAATTAGCTCTCCATTGGGTCCCTCCCACCACACATAGGGATTATGGGAACTACAACTCAAGATGAGGTTTGTGTGGGCACACAGCCAAACCATATCACACACAAACTAAAACATAGTTACTGTTTTTTCCAAATTGTTTTTTTCAAATTATGACAAGACGATTTATATAGAAGTTGGTTTTGGGCTACCTCTGTACTTGCAGAAGCTATTGAACACTCTAGGTTTGAAAATAGGTTTCCACCTTTCAAAAAGTGATGAACTGGATTCCTTTCCTTTTCTCTTTACAGAAATAAACTCATCAGAAAAATAAATGGTATATAAAATTTTGGCCTTAAATATAATGTGGGAGAATTTTACCAGCAACAGAAAGTAGAAGCATGGCCTGCAAAAATTGTCTCCACCCTTAGTTTAGTGATACTAGAGAATCATTAGACTGATGGTAAAGAGGAATGAACTTAAACATTGTATAACATGTATAGTATATAACCTGCCACTGCACTTAATCAGATAAAAAAGATGGGGGAGGGGTAAAACGTATATTTTGCAAAATGCTTAGACATTCTTTAATAAATAAAGTTAATGCTATCATTAGTGGCAGCTCTAAGCAAAACTTTTATCTTTTTTCCCTATGAATAAGCACTCTTTGGGGAGATGAATATTGCTGCAGTCATATTGTGCTTTCAGTTAATGAGATATGGGTTCTATTTGTTAGAGTTTTATGGTAATGAAGCTTATAATTTACTGACAAACTGGCTTGCTTTCAAAACATTCTCTTATTGCACTGAATTTTTTTTTTTCATCAGAAACATTGATGTGCTAATTTGTGTGTTTATGGCAGCAGATGTGCACCTTCACTAAAAGGCTGCCAGAGTGAGGGAAAGGACAGGAGAGCAAAGAAAGAAGGGGAAAGGTGTTCAGAGCTTTCAATGGGTGATAAACTATAGACATAAATGAAAAAATGGCACAGTTTGTTTGAACATTCATGAACTCATCAAGTATGTTATCTGAAGTATCAAATATTTATCACTAAAATCTGGTTGAGTTACAAATATGCTGAGTGTCAAATCCCTTTATCCAGTGTGAAAACTGAAGGACAAAATTTTTCATTTAAAATTTAATAGCTATAACAGAAAGCTGTTAAATTAAAAGTAGGTGAAAACCACTTTTCTCCCCTCAAAGAGAATATTTTTTTTTTCTAAATAAGAAACATTGTAATTATTAGCGATGACTTTCCTGCACAGACCTTCTGAGTTCTGTTTTTTCTCCAGCTCTAAAATTTTATGGCTCGTAGGAGGAAAAACATTGTGCCCACGTTTCAACACTATCTTTGTTAATGCTAGCTAAGTAAGGTGTGTAACAAAAATCACGGTATCTTGATATTTCCTTTCATAGGAAATTGAAATATTCTAATCACAGGTCTATAATCTGTAATGGAGGACATAAAACCTTGATGATTTTGCAGACACTCTCATTAAACACAAAACAAAACACAGATCTCTATGCAACACATGTAATGAGAAAAAATGAAGGGAGGGTAAGCTGTTTATAGTGCTTTTTATCTTACCAGGGTTTAAGAAATACGTAGGAGACACAGATGGAAAACATGAATTCACTCATGGCTAGACACTGTAGGTTGAGAGGCAGTTGTTGATAATATCAGTGAGTTGAAAAGTAGTTTCCAGAAGGTGCATCATAGTCACTTGAGGAAATTAGACACAGAAATCTCAGAAAAGAGTACTCTGTTTTATCTTTATGCTTTGGGGTAAATGTGCAACCATATACTAACCTCTTATTTTCAGCAAATGCCTGGACATTTAAAATCAATAGAAAACAGTTACTAAATAGTTCCAAAACATTTATAGTAGGCATTATCTCTACCCTCAAACACCTTGCAATCTAACTGGAGAGAATATATATTTGTATAATAAGTGCACATAAGGAGAGCAATAAATACTAAAATTTGAACAAATAATTGCTTAAATAAGAATATAATTTAGGCAAAGTAGGGCATTTGAAAACACAAACAATTTTTATTTTTCTTGTGCTCCAGCATCAATTTCTTCTTCTTAAGACTCCATTCAGGCCGGGCGCGGTGGCTCACGCCTGTAATCCCAGGACTTTGGGAGGCGGAGGTGGGTGGATCACTTGAGATCAGGAGTTCAACACCAGGCTGGCCAACATGGCAAAACCCTGTCGCTACAAAAATACCAAAAAAGAAAAAAAAATAGCTGAGTCAAGTGGTGGGCACCTGAGCCCCCAGCTACTTGGGAGGATGCAGCAGGAGAATTGCTTGAAACTGGGAGGTGGAGGTTGCAGTGAGCTGAGAGCATGCCACTGCACTCCAGTCTGTGTCAAAAAAAAAAAAAAAAAAAAAGACTCCATTCAAACATGTATTAATTGCATAACCTTTTTTGAGATTCTATTTTATACGGTGTCTGGCAGAGAATAGGCACTCAACATATGTTTATTAAGTGAATAGTATTATCTAGATGTTGGAGATATTCAAAAGAGAAGACACCAATCCAATACTTAAAGCACCTTGGTTTAAAAAAAAAAAATAGAGAGAAAATGTTTCTGCCCTCACAAACGCTAGGCAGATGAAACTTTTTGAATGTCGTATCTCTTTGCTGCTGTGCTGTGAAAGTATTTTCTTCCTCCTCCTTTCACTCTTTCTTTTCTCCCTTTTCTTCCTAAAATGTTTATCTTACCACCTTGAGCAGGAGTAGAGACTTTCTCTACCCCCATCTCCCCCTTTAAAGATTATCGATTGCAAGAGAAAAACAAATTGTTACACGGACTAATTAATTTAATGTTGTGTTCACTTTCTTAGCTACATATTAAGGATTTAACATGTGGAGTTTTAAAGTAAAAAATAGAAACCTGAACTTAGATGTAATGGGTAAAATAAAGATAAAATCTCAATTTTTTTGTTATATATCATGCTCATTTAGGGATTAATGGGAAATAATAATAATTATGTTACTAATGATAATATACTAATAACAGTTAACATTTATGGAAAACCTATTATGTGAAAGGTGTTTTTCAATGTGATTTTTTAAATTTCCATATATTTTTGGAGAACAGGTGGTTTTTGGTTACATGAGTAAGTTCTTCAGTATTGATTTGTGATATTTTGGCGCACTCATCACCCAAGCAGTGTATACACTGTACCTAATTTGTAGTCTTTAATCCCTCACACCCCTCTGATCCTTTTCCCCAAGTCCGCATACTCCATTGTATAATTCTTATGCCTTTGCATCCTCATAGCTTAGCTCCCACATACGAGTAAGAACATACCATATTTGCTTTTCCATTCTTGAGTTACTTCACTTAGAATAATGGTATCCAATTCCATCCAGGTTGCTGCAAATGTCATTATTTTGTTTCTTATTGTAGCTGAATAGTATTTAATGGTGCATATATATATGTGTGTGTATATATATGTGTGAGTGTGTGTATCTACATATATATATATATGTACACACATCACAATTTCTTTATCCACTCAATGATTGATGAGCATTCGGGATGGTTCCATATTTTAGCAATTGCAAATTGTGCTGCTATAAACATGCTTGTGCGAGTATCTTTTTTCGTAAAATGACTTTTTTTTCCTCTGGGTAGATACCCAATAGTGGAATTGCTAGATCAAATGGTAGTTCTACTTTTAGTTCTTTAAGGAATCTCCACATTGTTTTCCATAGTGGTTTTACTAGTTTACATTACCACCAGCAGTGTAAAAGCGTTTCCTTTTCACCTCATCCCCGCCAACATCTATTTTTTTTTTATTTTTTGATTGTGGCTATTCTTGCAGGAGTAAGGTCAAATCACATTGTGGTTTTGATTTGCATTTCCTTGATCACTAGTGATGTTGAACAATCTTTCATATATTTGTTGGCAGTTTGTATATCTTCTTTTGAGAATTTTCTATTCATGTCCTTAGCCCAGTTTTTGATGAGCTTGTTTTTATTGTTTTGTTTTGTTTTTTTCTGGCTAATTTGTTTGAGTTATTTGTAGATTCTGGACTTTAGTCCTTTGTTGGATATATAGATTGTGAATATTTTCTCTCACTCTGTGGGTTTTCTGTTTAGTCTGCTGATTGTTTCTTTTGCTGTACAGAAACTTTTAGTTTAGTTAAGTCACATCTATTTATTATTGTTTTTGTTGCATTTGTTTTTGGGTACTTGGAATATGAATTCTTTGCCTAAACCTTTGTCTAGAAGGGTTTTTTTCAATGTTATGTTCTAGAATTTTTATGGTTTCAGGTCTTAGATTTAAGTATTTGATCCATCTTGTGTTGATTTTTGTATAAGGTGAGAAACGAGGATTCAGTTTTATTCTTCTACACATGACTTGCCAATTATCCCATCACCATTTGTTGAATATAGTGTTCTTTCTCTACTTTATGTTTTTGCTTGCTTTGACAAAGATCAGTTGGCCCTAAATATTTGGCTTTATTTCTGGGTTCTCTATTCTGTTCCATTGGTTTATGTGCCTATTGTTATACCAGTACCATGATGTTTTGGTGACTATGACCTTATAGTATAGTTTGAAGTCAGGTAATGTGATGCCTCCACATTTGTTCTTTTTGCTTAGCCTTACTTTGGCTATACAGGCCAATTTTTGGTTCCGTAAGAATTTTAGGATTGTCTTTTTTAGTTCTATGAAGAATGATGCTAGTATTTTAATGAGAATTGCACTGAATTTATAGATTCCTTTTGGCAGTATGGTCATTTTTACAATATTGATTCTACCTACCCATGAGCATGAGAAGTGTTTCCATTTGTATTTTTTGTATATCATTTCTTTCAGCAGTGTTTTTTAGTTTTCCTTGTAGAGGTCTCTCACCTCCTTAGTTAGGTATATTCGTTTTTTGTTTTTTTGTTTTTTGTTTTTTGGGTTTTTTTTTTTTGCAGCTATTGTAAAAGGGATTGAGTTCTTGATTTGATTCTCAACTTGGTCACTGTTGGTGTATAGAAGAGCTACTGATTTGTGTACATTGAATTTGTATGCTGAAACTTTGCTGAACTCATTTATCAGTTCTAGGAGTGTTTCGGAAGGACCTTTAGGGTTTTCTAGGTTTGCAATCATACCATCAGCAAACAGTGACAGTTTGACTTCCTCTTTACTGATTTGGATGCCTTTTATTTTTTCTCTTGTCTGATGGCTCTGGATAGGACTTTCAGTACTATTTTGAATAGAACTGGTGAGAGTGGGCATCCTTGTCTTGTTCCAGTTCTCAGAGGGAATACTTTCCACTTTTCCGCCTTCAGTATTATGTTGGCTGTGGATTTATCATTGATGGTTTTTATTACATTGAGGTGTGTCCCTTGTATGCCGATTTTGTTGAGGGTTTTAATCATAAAGGGATCCTGGATTTTGTCAAATGCTTTTTCTGCATCTATGGAGATGATAATGTAATTTTTAAAAATTCTGTTTGTGTGGTATATAAGATTTATTGACTTTCATGTTAAACCATCCTTGCATCCCTGTATGAAACCCACTTGATCATGGTGGATTATCTTTTTGATATGCCATTGGATTCAGTTAACTAGCATTTTGTTAGGGATTTTGGCAATGATATTTGTCACTGATATTAGCCTGTAGTTTTCTTTTTTTGTTACGTCCTTTCCTAGTTTTGGACTTATGGTGATGCTGGCTTCATAGAATGATTTAGGAAGGATTTCCTCTTTCTCTATCATGTGGAATAGTGTCAATAGGAACTGAACCAATTCTTTGAATGCCTAATATAATTTAGCTGTGACTCCATCTGGTCCTGGACTTTTCTTTGTTGGCAATTTTTTTATGACCACTTCAATCTCACTGCTTGTCACTGGTATGCTCAGGGTTTCTAATTCTTGCTGGTTTAAGCTAAGAGGGTTGTATATTTCCAGGAATTCATCCATCTCCACTAGATTGTCTAGTTTTGTACATAAAAGTGTTTATAGTAGCCTTGAATAATGTTACATATTTCTGTGGTGTCAGTTGAAAAATCTCCTGTTTCATTTTTAATTGAACTTACTTGGATTTTCTCTTTTTTTCTTGGTTAGTCTTTCTAATGATCTATCAGTTTTATTTATCTTTTTCAAAGAATCTACTTTTGTTTCATTTCTCTTTTGTATTTACTTATTTGTTTGCTTCAATTTTATTTAATTCTGTTCTGATCTTCATTATTTCTTTTCTTCTGCTTGGTTTGTGTTTAGTTTATTCTTGTTTCTCTAGTTCCTTGAGGCGTAACCTTAGATTGTCTCTTTGTGCTCTTTTAGACTTTTTGATGTTGACATTTAAGGCTATAAACTTTCTTCTTCACACTACCTTGTCTGTATCCCAGAGATTTTGATAGGTTGTGTCACTATTATTGTTTTAAATTTAAATAATTTTTTATTTGTATCTTGATTTCATTGTTGACACAATGATCATTCAGGAGCAGGTTATTTAATTTCCATGTACTTACATAGTTTTGAGGGTTCCTTTTGAAGTTGATTTCCAATTTTATTCCACTGTGGTCAGAGAGAGTACTTGATGTAGCTTCAATTTTCTTAAATTTTTTGAGACTTGTTTTGTGGCCTATCATATGGTCTATCTTGTAGAATATTCCATATGCTGATGAGTAGAATGTATATTCTGATGTTATTGGGTAGATAGTTCTGTAAATATCTGTTAAGTCCATTTGTTCTTGGATATAGTTTAAATCCATGTTTCTTTGTTGACTTTCTGTCTTAATGACCTGTCTAGTGACGTTGGTGGAGTACTGAAATACCTCAGTATTATTGTGTTGCTGTCTATCTCATTTCTTACATCTACTAGTAATTGTTTTATAAATTTTGGAGCTCCAGATGTGTATATATTTAGGATTGTGATTTTTCCTGTTAGACAAGATCTTTTATCATTACATTATGTCCCTCTTCATATTTTTTAATTGCTCTTGCTTTAAAGTTTGTTTTGTTTGACATAAGAATGTCCTGCTTGCTTCATATTTTTTAATTGCTCTTGCTTTAAAGTTTGTTTTGTCTGACATAAGAAACTCCTGCTTGCTCTTGGTGTCCATTTGTAGGGAATTTTGTTTTCCACCACATTACCTTAAGTTTATGTGATTCCTTATGTGTTAGGTAATTCTCTTGAAGGCAGCAGATACTTAGTTAGTAAATTCTTAACCATTCTGTCATTGTGTGTCTTTTAAGTGGAGCATTTGGGCCATTTACATTAAATGTTAGTATTGAGATGTGAGGTACTATTCTATATATCATGCTATTTGTTGGCTGAATACCTTGTTTTTTTAAAATATATTTTGTTGTTGTTTTATAGGTACTGTGAAGTTTGTGCTTTAAGGAGGTTCTATTTTAAAGTATTTCAAGGATTTGTTTCAAGATTTAGAGTTCCTTCTAGCAGTTCTTGTAGTGCTGGTTTGGTAGTACATATTCTGTTAGCATTTGTTTGTCTAAAAAAGACTATATCTTTCCTTTATTTATGAAGCTTAGTTTCTCTGAATATAAAATTCTTGGCTGATAATTGTTTTGTTTAATGAGGCAGAAAGTAGGGCCCTAATCCCTTCCAGCATGTAGGATTTCTGCTGAGAAATCTGCTGTTAATCTGATAGGATTTCCTTTATAGGTAACCTGGTGTTTTTGCCTCACAGGTCGTGATATTTTCTTCATCTAGACTTGGGATAGCCTGATGACTATGTGCTTAGGTGATGATGTTTCTGGGATGCATTTCCCAGTTGTTCTTTGAGCTTCTTATATCTCAGTGTCTAAACCTCTAGGAAGGCCTGGAAAGTTTTCCTTGATGATTCCCCCAAATATGTTTTCCACACTTTTAGATTTTTCTTCTTCCTCGGGAATGCCAATTATTCTTTGGTTTGGCCTTTTAACATAATCCCAAACTTCTGGGAGCCTTTGTTCACTTTTTAAAAATTCTTTTATCTTTGTCTTTGTTGGATTTGGTTATTTAGAAAATCTTGTCTTCAAGATCTGAAGTTCTTTCTTCTGTTTGTTCAATTCTATTGCTGTGATTTTCGGGTGCATTTTGCATTTCTATAAGTGTGCCATTGATTTCCAAAAGTTCTGATGGATTTTATTTATGCTATCTATTTCCCTGAAGATTTCTCCTCTCATATCTTGTACCTGTTTTTTATTTCGTTGAATTGAACTTTACCTATCTCTGGTGCCTCCTTGATTAGCTTAGTAACCCACCTTCTGAATTTTATTTCTGGCAAATCACGAATGTCTTCACGGTTTGGTTCCATTGCTAGTGAGTTAGTTTGATTTTTTGAGGGTGTTAAAGAGCCTTGTTTTGTCATATTACCAGAATTTTGTTCTGCTTCCTTCTCATTTGGGTAGTCTATGTTAGAAAGAAGATCTCGTGCTCAAAGTTTGCTGTTCAGATTCTTTTGTCCCATGGGGTGCTCCTCTGATGTATTACTCTCCCCTATTTCCTAGGGATGTTGCTTCCTGAGAACCAAACTGTAGTGATTGTTATTTCTCTTCTGGGTTTAGCCACCCAGTGGGGCTAGTGGGTTCTGGGCTGATACTGGGGGATGTTTGCAGAGTTCTGTGATGTGAACAATCTTCCAGTCTCTCAGTCATAGATAGCAGCACCTGCTCTGGTAGAGGTGACAGGGCAGTGAAATGGACTCTGTGAGGGTCCTTCATTGTATTCTTGTTGTTTACTGCACGGAGTTTTGTGCTGTTTGGCCACCTGCCAGGAGGTGGCACTTTCAAGAGAGCACCAGCTGTGGTAGTATGGGGAGAATGAGGCAGTGGGCAAAGCCCTAGAACTCTCAAGAGAATATGACCTTTGTCTTCATCTACTAGTCTGTGTAGAGAAAGACCATCAGGAGGGGACAAGATTAGGCATGTCTGAGCTGATTCTCCTAGGGTGGGGCTTGCTGTGGCTGCTGTGAAGGATGAGGTTGTGGTTCCCAGTTCAATTATTTTCCCAGGAGGATTAGGGCTGCCTCTGCTGTGTCATGCAGGTCACCAGGGAAGTGGGGGAGAGCTGGCCTCACTCAGCTCCTTACCCCATTGTGATTTATGTTTAATCCTAATGTCAACTCTATGGAATAGGTATCGTTATGGTCATACCCATTTTACAGATTAGAAAATTGAGGTACAGAGAGTTTAAGTAGTAAATTTAGAATTGTTGAGGAAGATAAAAGAAAATAAATATTTTAGGTTGAGCATAGTATATATAAGAAGGAAGAGAAAAGGGAGATCATTGAAGTCTAAAGTGAATACTATGGATGTATACTTCAACTGAGAAATTCACGGTGCTGTCACTCAGTGTCCTGTGTTGTATTATAAGTAGTAAAAGCCAAAGGTATTCCTTGAATGTTCTTAATGGTTTCTGTTAGCTACCTGAGATTGCCTGAGTTCCTCATGTCACTTCAGGGTTAGCCAAGATAGCTTCATTTGCGGGTAAGCATACCCTCTCCTGGAGAGTGTTGGAAATGCACTAGACTTTATGATGCTCAAGCAAGAGAAAAGCCAGGGGACAGAGAGGGGCAAATTGTAGAGGCATTTGAATTTAGGTACAGAGGAAAAATTAAAAGTAGTATCCCAAAAACTGGGTTTTAGGAAGATGAATCTGACAGCTAAATTCAGAAACAGAAAGAAATTAGAGGCAGTGCGATTGGTTAATAAACTATTGCAATTACAGTGAAAAAAAAATGTGAGAACAGGAGCAATAATCTTGGGAAAATTTTTAATATTATCTAGCTATTATACCTCATGTTAAACATCAGAAGCATGCATGTTTCTGGTTATGAACAGATGCAAAGTATGTGACAATTCATTTTAGTTATTTTTACTAGGTTGTATTCCATAACATAAAACGATTTTAGATAATGCAAAGTAAGTTAAATAATGTTGATTGCTGCAAGAATACATGAACATAATCTACCCAATCAGAAATTGGGATCTTTATTTAGAGTTGAACATTTCATCTTAAAAGGGTTAGAGTTTTAAATGTTAAATTTATAGGTCATATGTACACAAGGTTGCTATTCATATAATTATTGAGAAATAGTTCATACTGACATGTTCTGATAATCACAAATGCATCAAATGAATCCCCAATGCTTTTACATTAAGAGCATCAACTTGATAGTGACAGAATTAGAAAATATAAGAATGGAATTTACAATGAAAATAATGTTATTTTTACTAGTGAAAAGGACTCTGAATTCATTTAATCACTCTATTTGGGTACTGACTTTTTCATCTATCATTAATCTAATATTTTATATTAATATATATTTTTTGTTCAAACCTACATGTTGCAATAGCATGAGGAAAGATTTGGATGATCTGATGGAAAGAGACTTGATTGGCATATAAAATAGCAGAATTATATTTCCAGCTATACTGCTAACTGTGTGAACTTGGGCAAGTCACAGCACCTCTGTATCTCATTTTCTTTATTTGTAGGTACTGTTTAAATCCTCTTCCAACCCTAATATTCAAGACACACCTTGAAACCCTGCCTAGTGCTAAAAACAACAACAACAGGCTGATATGTCATGGCAAAGATAAAATTAAATGAGAAATTCTGTCTAATCTGTTTGGCCAGTCACTCAGTTGGGCTTTATTACATGCATCATTGGTACTGTGAAATTTGTCAAAGTGATAAGGCTAGTAATATATCCTTGTCTGGCCTGTAAAAGAGAATTGACATCAATTTCAAGGTTTTAAGCCCTCCCAATCTTATTCTTCAGCTCATTAAATTATTATTTCTTAATGGTATATAGGAAAGAATCAGTAGTCTTGGAGTCAGAAGACCTGAACTTAAGTTTTCTCTCTGCCGCCTACTCACTAGGCTCAAATTTTCTCATCTGTAAAGTGGAAACAGAGATGACAAAATGAGCCTTGCCTACTTCACAACATTGTGGTAAGGAAGAAAGTGTTTTATAAGCCATAAAGAAATATAATGTAATATAGTAGAAATCCACATATTATGAGTAAAGGGACTATGCCCTAACTATATGACAGACCACAAAATCTCTCAACAAAATGCTTTGATTTTCTTGTAAGAAACAAATTGTTGAACTATCACTATTTGATATAAATCACCTCTGAAGAATTCTATATCTCTCCGTGAATTTTCTAGCATCCTAATATTTAGACATTTACCTGGGGATTATTTAGTGTGTAAAACATAATCCTGAAAGAAGGCAGGTTTAAAATTTTGGAATAGAGCGTTCAAAGATTTTTTTTCCCAACAACTACCCTGGAGTCATATATTCAAGAAAGGTTTCCTCTTTCTTGTTAAGGAGCTACTTTTGAATGACCATATAATAGCATGCACATTAGACAAGAAATATGAGTAGTCTGCATAGTTTACATTCTTCCATTAGTTTTCCAACCTCAGGACAAGTTGCAGATGAACAGAACATTATTGGTTTGGAAAAATATATTGATGCAGTCAAGTAGAGACAGAATGTGTGTATTTACAAAGGATAATATTAGGATATAAATTTTTTTCCTTCTAATTATGAACTTAGCACTTTCTAAGACAAACATCTTCTAATTATCTTATTTTATGCTTCATCCATTATACAATTCTGTCAAAAAATCTCTCTGTTCCTCCAACTGATTGACATTTACCAGTTTTTCCTCACTTTCAGTTCAAAGTAATGTAATAAGATTAACAACACAATTATTTGCAGTGGGTTGAATCTGTTATTTAATTAAAATAAAAGTTGTCCAAGAGGAACAACTTGTTTGCACAAACACAACAGACTAGAACTTATTCTTTAATTACAATTTATGGAGAAGCAATTTTATGCATTTTATTTTTATTTTTTGTAGTTTTAAATATTTTTATTGTTTTTTTCTGATGGAATCAGGGGAAGATAGGGTAGTTTTGCTTCATGACCTTTTTTGTAAGAGAGAATTTGCTAACTGACATGGTAGTAAAAGCATAACATTTCCCTAAATAATCGTGATGTGAGCCTGCAGTACCTAATTATTTGTTTAATCATTCCGCTACAAATTGCATTCTGCATTCGTTGAGGAAAAAACGGGGGCAAGGGGAGGATAAAATAAAAAAGAATTCACTAAAAAGAAATATCTTTAACTACAATTTCAATTGCCATTCTGTTACTAAAATCAAATTAGCAGGAAACAGTGTTTTTACCCCTCCTCTAAAGCCACCCTAAAAAATCTGAATGTTAATTATGTTTGCACATGTTTATCTTTAAATGCGAATAGAAAGAATATGTACAGCTTCCCAGAAAGTGGACAGATTCCAGAAGGTTTTAGTGATGCTTTGATAAGGTTTCCTTCCCAGAAGTTACATTTGCACTTTAATTATATTTCTTTTATAGAAATGCAATCACACACGAGCAATGAGGGTCTAACTGTTTGAGGGGAAATAGTGCTTTACAATAACTGCCTTTGGTTGACAAGTTAAGCAATTGATACATTTTTAATTATAACACCTTGGAGCTTTTAAAGAGGTATTGTAGCTTTAAGCAATGAGAACCTCTGAAGCAAGACCTTCTATTGCTTTTGGTCAGGTTGATATAAATTTGCCTCAGGTAGTGCTAGTGGCCAAAAAATACTTTGAGTAGATTAAAAACCAAGGCAGATGGGCGTCTATAAATTGAGAGTGATCAATTTGTAGATAGTTTCCACTGTAACTAGTTTTGACTGTAATTTAAAGTATAATGTATTATTTAACTAAACTCTTTTTTATTAGTGGCTCATTTTTATGAATTCCTTATTAACGGTTCAGGAAGAGCTGGATGATACTACAGAGGAGTTACTATTAACAAGTGAAAATAAATCCTAAGGTTTATTTGCTAACTCACTCACTCTCTCCCTGTCTGTGTGTGTAAGATATGTGTGCATGTGTATATATAAATATATACATATGTGTGTATTTAACTATATTTAAAAGGTATGCATACAGCAAGTGTCTATTTTTCTACCAGTCAAATGCCACTTTATGGCACAACCCTGATTGAATCCATAAACTTTCTTAAAAGCCTTGGGGACTGTAAAAACAATGTGGAGAAAAGGAAAAAAAAAATCCAGTTTAGTAATAAGGAGGCAGTCATGCTCCAGTGATTTCCTTAAAATATGGATACTCCCTGGATATACCAGAAGGGATAGCTCATATCTTAAGAAACGTTAAGAGAAAGAGAGCTGTGTCACAAGGAGTGTAATTATAATTGGAACACCATTTATTAGGGGAGTAAATCATAATGTATACCTCGATCTTAATTTGGTGTCCTACCACTAAGAAAAATTACGAAGTAAGCAAAGATTGTCTTTAGAGCCTGCAGCATCCTTTTCTAGTATCTCTTCCAGATACTCCAGAATAGCCCCTTTCCCATATCCTCAATGTATAGCCAACATTCTTAAGCATTTAAACTTAAGCCCAATCCTTACCAAAACTTGCTATTAAGGAAAAATCTAACAAATATTTTTATCCCAAAGTATTTAAGGTATTTATTCATTTTAAAATTATTTCATTAAAAAATATTTATTGAGGGCTCATGAGGTACCAGGCACTAGATGCTAAGCTGGGGTTTAGTGAAGTCTAAAGCTTACACAAACTTGATAGACCCACTTAGGAAAGTAAACTGCAAATCATAACTACAGTATTGCATGCAAGGCCTTGAAAGGGTCCTATACAAGTAAAAGCCCCTGGAATGTAAGTTTCATTAGCTTCATAGCAATAATTCCAAATCTGATGTTAGTGATACAAGTTGACACAACAGACAGAAAGCTCTGTCTTCATGGAGCTGATATTCTAGTAAAATAAATAAACATATTCAATAATGTCTTATACAAAGAAAAAACTGATAAGGTGCTATAGAACAAAGGGGGTGCTGTCTTTGATAGGGTTTCAGAGAGATTATCTCTGAGAAGGTGACATTTGAACACAGACTTTAATACTTTAGTGAATTAAGGGAATGAGCCATAATTGCAGGCAAAGAGGACAGAAAGTCTGAAGGCCCAGAGATGACACTGACTTTAGCATATTCCAGGGAAAATGCAAAAGGCAGTGTAAGGATGAGGTTAGTTTTAGTAAACCTTGTAAGCCACGATAAGGAGTTTAGATTTCATTCTAAATATGAAGGAATACAACTGGAAGTGTTCAGTAGGGGAGTGAAATGCCTTGATTTCCAGTTACAGTGCTCACTCTGGCTGATTTTTGACATAAGGCATACATTCTGATGAGTTTTCAAGTATTACTTCAGAAATAATAATCCTCATGTTACCTGGATCAGAAGCCATTTAATCTTTGCCATTAGCGTCCTCTCTGACCTGACTAAAGGCATAGTCCCTCTTCGGATGTGAGACTGCCCCCTGCTGCTCTATCGGCCACCAGTTGTCACTATGCATTAATCATGGACTTTTTGACACCTCAGTTCTGAGATGCTAAGTGGGGCCTTAGCGTTCCACTTCTGTATACCATATCTTATTGAGTTTCATTGCTAAGTGGGGCCTTAGAGCTCCACTTCTGTACACCATATGTTATTGAATTTCATTGTCTACTCATATGCCAAGACCTTTCAACACTAACTATTCACCTTAATGAACCTTGCTGTGACTCCTGATACTTGCATCTACCAATGTTAACTGTCTAAGTATGTGATCTATCTTAATAAGAATCTCTGCCACTGCCTCTTACTGTCACTAATATTCACAGTCTATGAAATTCAAATGCTGATATAATTGGCTGAAAAATGGGAGACCTAAAAATGGGAGACAAGAAGAATGCATGTGCTTGTGTGTGTGAGAGAGACAGAGAGCAGGATATGTCCTTGTAAATATTAATAGTAATCAGCACTATGTATGCTAACTACTTATATTTTTGCCTAATTATCCTGCAAACAATTCATGACTGCCATTATATACATTAGATTAACTGGGTTATAAGTGTTATTTGATTACAACAGTAAGTAGCATATATACATGGTCAGATTTCTTAGTTTCCTATTCAGGTACTAAAGTCGTTTGCCAACAAGTTAAAAAATAAAGGAAATAATGATATTAAATAGTATCAACATAACTGAAGGACAGCACGTTTTTTTTAGGAGCCAAGACTGGAATATGTTGTTTCTTGCAGTGAATAGAGTGAGTTCTATATTTGATTTGTGATATTCTTTCTTTAGTCCTTACAAAATCTTTTAAAAAAGAAAAAGGTCACATAAAAAGTATACTATTTTCTTTTTCTCAGGGGTGGTTTTCTGGAACCAGCTTTATGTCTTTGTTTCAAGCTGTTTTACATCTTATGCGGAGATTCTTTTCCTTATAAGTGCAATAATTACAGAAATAGCTCTCGGGATCTTGTTATGTTAATTGCATTATTGATTTGTAATGAAAAAGAAATAGAAATGCAATTATTATCTGAAGTGAAATAATAAAGTACCAGTATCTACTGCCATCACTGAAGCAAAATCTAAATTGCCAAAGAAGGTGAATATTATGTTGAGTCAAATAATGTGAAAGGAATATGACAACTTTATGCTTTTGTGCATGAGATATCTATAAAATATTGCATGGAGCCCATTTTAAATAACGAATATTTGGTGATTCTAGCCAAAATAATCAGATAGATACTTTTCTTTTACTTTTTCTGAATTTATTGAACAGTTTCAATCATCCAGTGTATTGGGTTCCTGCAGACATAGACATCAATTTGGTATAAACCAGGAAGCATACACTTGGACATATCAGTCTTCTCTGAGTCTGACAGGGGAATAATAGATTGCTTTTCAGATCTGGGCTGTCTTAAAATGTAATTAAGAATAGAATCATTATATAACTGTAAGAGTTACATGTGCTGTTCTGTGAGCTATTTAAAATTAGAGTATTTTAAATTGGATTAGGCAAAGCAGGTAAAAACATTTTCTTAGGAAAACACAGTATTGTAGTCTTAGAATAGGTCTGGTTTCTAAATCTAAGTTGGCATGACTTATTCTATTGATTAGCATGTAGATTAAAAAGGTAGTGGGGATGTAAAACTGAGAATTCCTTAACATATCAATTCTTATGTCTTAGAACCAGTAATTATGATCTAATTATTAATAATGCTAGAGAGAGAATCAATTATAACACATAACATGCTGAACCAATGTAATGCTAGTGTTTAATGCTACATTATCTTAGCATTCAGACCATCTACATAGATGATTTTAATGTATTGAAATTACTAGTGACCTCAATTTATTACATTTCTCCAAAAATTAGATTTCAATTACAACATCTGTCCAAACAATTGAAAAATATTTCTGTCCACAATCAAATTTATCATAAGTCTCTATGAGCTTCTTTTGTGTTTGGCCTTTTACTTTATTGTCTTGTAACAATTGGGCAACAAATTGATCATTTGCTAGTACAGGATTTGATTTTCCAAGAGAAATATGATACTTGATTTTTTTGAGGTAAATTTTAAAAATAATGATTAAATGATATGTTGCAGAGCTTGACTCATTCTTCCGTATGTTTGAATCCCAACTGAGCTCTGTTTTGTTGAAATTTCTGTTAAGATAGTGCCATATCTGTCACTGTGTGATGTTGTTTCTTGTAAGCTCCGGGACAAATAAGTGTTACAGAAAATGAAGAGGAAATGGTAGTTCACCCAGTATGAGCCAAGGCAGTACTATGCATGAGAAAGTTAGGCAATGAAACTAGGTGCCTAATTATTACTAAGCTTGAAGTTTTACTCCCAAAACTTTTCCTGCTCAACTTTTGTTCTGTTTTACGTTCAGCAAATTGCTTTATCTCCTATATCATATTCAGTACTGGAAAACAAGGACAGCAAGTATTTCATTCTGAGGTGCAGGGCTAAGAAAAACGAGTGTCTTTCAAACCTTTTATTTTATGCCAAACAAAGCAGACTGAAATCCTTGCTATGTTGTTATTAATTATAATAAGTAATTATTTTCAGTAATCACCAGCCCTAACCCATGATCCTAAAATGTGCCTGTGTAGTCAACATGCAAAGGATTGACATTCAGCTAAAATATATGGAGGTTTCAAATCTGGCAATAGGAAGCACATGTATCATAGCTCTTCTATAGAAAATGACCTGTTTGTTCAGAGTCTGGTCTAATGAAGACCAGTCAGTCTGCTCTTAATGAAGAGAGAGCGTTAGGGTCATAGAAAACCATTATTACTGTTGGCTCTGATTTCAAATGAACAAGGAAAACAAACCCCTGTCCAAGTGGAAATTAGTTTTTCTCTCTTCCTTTGCCTTTTAAATAATCAAAACCGAGTCCCCAAAGACTGACTGTTTCACAAGTACTTTCACAAGTACTTTGTTGTGTTTATTGGAAGTATAGCTTCACATTTGTTGGAAGTATAACTTCACATTTGTTAGACAAAGCATGTTGTCAATTCATGTATATAGATGGAGTCTCGCTCTTGTTACCCCATGCTGAAGTGCAGTGGCACAATCTCTGCTCACCGCAACCTCCACCTCCTGGGTTCAAGCGATTCTTCTGCCTCAGCCTCCTGAGTAGCTGGGATTACAGGCACCCGCCACTGCGCCTAGCTTTTTTTTTTTTTTTTTTTTTTTTTTTTTTTTGTATTTTTGGTAGACACAAGTTTTCACCATGTTCTCCAGGCTGGTATCAAACTCCTGACCTCAGGCAATCTGCCCACCTCGGCTTCCCAAAGTGTTGGGAATACAGGCGTGAGCCACCGCACCCAGTCCATAAGGTTTTAAAATGAGTATTTGCATATGAGATGCCCCCACATCATTGAGGCCCATTCAGATTGCTCACCTGGTTGTATGCATACTAGCTTCAATGCAGTCATCTTAAAATGAACACTATCAGTCTCAGAGACTAATTTTTCAACGTGCGAATTGTTCACAAGACTGCTAGCAAAATGTGTGGATTTTGCAAATGCATTATCGTACCACTATGTTTAAATTAGCAATGATAAAATGTCCTTACCTTACAAATGCTACTCTTTTTTTATTTTTTTTTATTTTTTTTTCAGATGGAGTTTTGCTCTTGTTGCCTACGCTGGAGTGCAATGGAGCAATCTCAGCTCACGGCAACCTCCGCCTCCGGGATTCAAGCTGAATTCTCCTGCCTCAGCCTCCCGAGTAACTGGGATTACAGGCATGCGCTGCCATGACCGGCTAATTTTGTATTTTTAGTAGAGATGGGTTTTCTTCATGTTGATCAGGCTGGTCTTGAACTCCTGACCTCAGGTGATCTGCCCGCCTCGCCCTCCCAAAGTGCTGGGATTACAGGTGTGAGCCACCGTGCCCGGACTCTTTAGCCTTACTTCCACTCCTCTTTCTGACCTCCCCATCTCCCATAAATACTCTGCAAGGGAAGAGATAAAATTAAGGGACAGATGTGGAAATGTGGGAATATCCATGAAAGATATTTGAAAAGCTTGTACCACGGAGTGGCTGACACCATGTGAAAGCTCTGCTCCATCTTACAGCAAGCTCTGAATCACTGTATTATTACTACAAGAACTTATATAATTGTTATTGCTTGAATGTCCTAAAAAAGCATTCACTGTGTGACTTTTCACTCAGTGTTAAACTTAATATACCCATTATTGGTAGTTTTATTAATTTAAGGTCCAAGATGATACATTTACAAAGGAAAAGGGACAAAGATAGTATTGCAAAAAAGTCTAAACTTTCTCAATCAAAAATTGTCTAATGAACTTAAATAATAGCAAATAGGAAATAGAGTATGAACTCACGAAGTCAACGGGGTCTTATAGTGACTAGCCTCATGGAATCTTTTTTTTTTTTTTTTTTTTTTTAGACAGAGTCTCTATGTGTCGCCCAGGCTGGAGTGCAGTGGCGCGATCTCGGCTCACTGCAAGCTCCACCTCCCAGGTTCACACCATTCTCCAGCCTCAGCCTCCCGAGTAGCTGGGACTACAGGCACCCGCCACGACGCCTGGCTAATTTTTTTGTATTTTTAGTAGAGACGGATTTTCACCGTGTTAGCCAGGATGGTCTCAATCTCCTGACCTCGTGATCTGCCCGCCTCGGCCTCCCAAAGTGCTAGGATTAGAGGCGTGAGCCACCGCACCCGGCCACCTCATGGAATTTTTCTAAAGAAAGAAATATTTACTACATGTTCAGAAATCTTGAGTAGGTGTTTGGGTTTGGCAAAGGGAGAGTTGTTCTAATCTAGTGGCTTCTTAGGTTTTTTAAAATTTTTGGACTTCTAAGAGCATTACTTCCAAATTGTTATTCAAACCTTTTATAATTAATTAGTAAACATATTTTAACTAAAGCTTTTAATTATCTATACTGTTTTTAGTTCACTTACATGAATCCTTAAGAAATTAATTTATATTTATTTTGCCATAGGAAGATTTCCATACAGATAGTGATATTTGACTTTTGAAATCTTCATAGTAACCGTTTTTATTTGCATCAGTATTATCTCATCATCACTACCTTTGGATGTTTTGGTATCAAATATGTATAGAATCTCACTAGTTCTATACCTCTGAGTTATTAATAACCCACACATAAGTTAGAAGATTACTTTTTTAACTACCTATGTAGAAAAATATTTCCCAAGTAAATTATATAAACTGGATTGTTCGAGTTTGTTTAAAATAGTCAAGAAAATTTCCAAAGATTCTCAGGTATGTCAGTGTGCTTTTGAGCATCAAACATATTAATTACAAAGAGTTCTTATGTATTCACTAAAATCTCACGCAGTATATAATAGCCAAATTTTTACTAGCTTTTATTCCTGACAATGCAAGTGCTTTTTTATTGATTAACATGACAGCTTTAATGCCTGCAGTTCATGAGACCAAGCCAGATTCTCTGTAAGAGGCTGTGGATGATACAAAGGCAAATAAGACATAGTTCCTAGACTCAAGGAGCTTGCGACCCAAAAGTGAGAACCAACAGACAAACAAAGCTTCTCTAAACACAGAGTTCATTGTAATCTCCCTCTGGCCACATATGTTGTGTTCCTTGGTTGTTTAACAGCTGAAGACTGAAACTAATTAATAGTTACAATAATACAAGAACAAAGAACAAGTCCATGGTTTTTTTCTAGATTTCTCTTTTAAAATCTAACTTTATTTAAAAAGATCATCTACCCTGATTGAGAACACTAGTGCATGCAATGAGTGCGTGTTTTTGTTTTTTTTTTAAGTTGGCCTTAAAAGTTTTTTCTGTTCAGGGTCCTAATGCCAAGATCAGCAAACACAAAGTCCTAATAAGGCAGAAATTCTTACATAGCCAAATATTTCTTCTATTTCAGTGCATCCTCTTCTGTTTGTGTGTATGACCTTCCAATCTTCATCTTGCTTCACTGAATTATTGAATCTCTTTCCATTAATTATGATTACCCAGTTATCAACTGACTATAATACAGCAATCTGCAGTGCCTTTTATTGCAGGGAGGAGCAAAGAGTTATTTTTTTGTAAAATATTAATAGTACAGAATTACTATTCTATTTCCTATGATGAGCTAATTGTTTCTTCAAAAATTCCATTTTATTCTGGTTTCTTACCAATGTTTTGCTGTTTGTTTTGCTTCTAATAGGACTTGTTACTTCTCCAGGCTATTTCTTTGACTATAGCATGGACTTTGCTATTATTTTTAACAGGGTCAAAGGATCATAGAGCTTTGTATCTAGAAAGACCATAGAGATCATCTAATTGATTCCCTTTATTTCACAAAAGGTGAATCTGAGACCAAAAGGTGAAACTGAGACCGAGAGAGAGAGAGAAGGGAGGGAGAGAAGGAGGAAGGAGAAAGAGAGAGAGAAAGAGAAAGAGGGGGGAGAGAGAGAGAGAGAGAGAGAGAGAGAGAGAGAGAGAGAGAGAGAGAGAGATTGAGAGGATTGCTGAAGGTCACACATGTAGTTAATGGCAGAGGAAGGACCAAAACATAAAGTCCTGATTTATAGTTCAGTGCAATTTTCCCCAGTGCATGGCTGACTTCTGTTTTGCTGTGTAATTCATTAATAATAGGTAAAACTTAGCTTCACAAACATTTTTAATATGACTACTGAGGTCTGAGTTACAGTTATTTTTGGGGTAAACAAAATGATGGGATAATGGATTGAATGGGGATTTTAGAAAGGCACTAAAAAGTAAAAAAAAAAAAAAAAAAAAAATTCACAAGGATCTAACCTTAAGGTAGATGTTATGTAGATTTGTTTAGTTGTTATATTTATTGGCACACAATAGAAAATAGGATGTGATTAGTTCTGTAAATTTGCTTTTTTTTTTTTGTTTTTTTTTGTTTGTTTGTTTGTTTTTTTGAGATGGAGTTTTCACTCTTGTCACCCAGGTTGGAGTGCAATGGCATGGTCTCAGGTCACTGCAACTTCTGCCTCCTGGGTTCAGCCTCAAGTAATACTTGTAAGCCTCCCAAGTAGCTTGGATTACAGATGCTTGCCACCATGCCAGAATAATTTTTGTATTTTTAGTAGAGACGGTGTTTCACCATGTTGGCCAGGCTGTTCTCAAACTCCTGACCTCAGGTCATTTGCCCGCCTCAGCCTCCCAAAGTGCTGGGATTACAGGCATAGTTCTATAATTCTAAAATATAAAGATCAGCTTCACCTCTCGCTGTTTATTTCTATTCTAGATACTACAAATTCTTTGTGACCCATTCCATTTCCCCATAAATTTCTACTGATATTATTACATAGCTCTAGCCATGTAACAGGGTTCTGGGGAATCTGTTCACTGAACTATTTTCAAATGCCAGTCCAAGGACCTGCCTCTCCTACCTACAGAATTTCTAATAAGCTAAAGCTAATTTTTGAACCATTTAAATTAAAATAGGTGCTACAATGCAAAGACAAATTTTACATGAAGTATTTGAATGTCCCATTATGATCATGAAAGCTTTCTTAGATATGCTGTGTTAAAATAAAACCTACCACTTAACCATCAGAACAGTACAAATGCTTTTATCCAATTACCACACATTCCACGTTTCCCTTCTCTACTACTAGCACTTTCAAATTGTGTTCTACCTGCTAAAAGAACCTCATTCCACCAGGAAATCCTTCTGTAGATAATTTGGAGCTATACTAATATACATCGTCCAAGAGGCTTACACCTTGCTTTCTTTACTAATATTCTGCTTCGGGAAAATCTATTATGAGGTGTTTCCTTTTGGAAATTTTCAGACTTAGCTGTTTTTAAATCTTATAAAAGGAAATATGTTTCAATGGCTTACGAAGGGCCAACCAAGGGAATTACTGACCAATTTCTATGCATCTCCACAGAAGAAGTAGCTCGACAATGCTCCTCTGTGTTGTGCAGATGTAAAGAGTGAGGCTATAAACATCACTGTCAATTATAACAGTACCCCAGAGAGAACTATATGCAAACTGAGGGACAGAAGTTCTTCTGACTTTTCCCAAGACTCAAACTGAGTCTTACCTAAAGTATTTATTGGAATGGTCTTTTTACTTTGCTATTTTATTTTATTTTATTTTATTTTTTGAGACAGAGTCTCGCTCTGTTGCCCAGGCTGGAGTGCAGTGGTGCGATCTTGGCTCATTGCAAGTTCCGCCTCCTGGGTTCACACCATTCTCCTGCCTCAGCCTCCCAAGTAGCTGGGACTACAGGTGCCCACCACCACATTCAGCTATTTTTTTTGTATTTTTAGTAGAGACGGGGTTTCATTGTGTTAGTCAGGATGGTCTCGATCTCCTGACCTCGTGATCCACCTGCCTCAGCTTCCCAACGTGCTGGGATTACAGGCGTGAGCCACCACACCCAGCCACTTTGCTCTATTCTTAATAGAAAAATCAAGTTAAGGCTTTTCTATCACTCTTTCTCAGTCTGAAATTTTAAAAATGGAGTGTAAAGATTCAGTCCTTGAGATCTAGTCATTTTCCCTCCCTGAACAAATGAGGTGGACTTGAACAATTAAAGAAAAAATGGAATGGAGCAGGGGGTGAGGGGAAAGTGTCATCCCTTCTGAGTTATCAAGGAGATGGGCTCAATTTACCAGTCTAGTTGCCCTAGTATTTACACTGCCATGAGCATCAAGATGTATGTAATAAGGTGGGGGCAGGCGAGTTGTGTGAATTTATAACATGCTTGTGCTTAAGGTTCTGGCCCATGTTTAACATTCCTAACACGGACCATGGATGTGGAATCCTGAGCTAGCTGGAAATTTTACTGAGAAACAGAGACTTCAGTCTTATATTAAAGATTTAGTAGTATAGCCCTCATATGCAGCTATTATTGCTACAATTTTTTTATTTCGGAGGGAAATTTCGAAAATAGGCCACCTCTTTTATTGAATAACATATGTTTGTTAAAATTTACACTATACTAAGAGCAAGAACCCTGTTTGGGGTTTGGAGCTTTAATCCCAGTTTCAGCACTTACTAGCTGAATGCCCTTGGTCAAACCATTTGAGTTTCTGAACCTTAGTTTCTTATTTGTAAAAGGGGATTGTACTTTGCAGTAACCAGTTGAGAAAATTAGCATGATATTTCTATATGAACTAAAGTGTGCCAGGAAAATAAGAGGAATAGTATATGAGAGGGGTAAATACCTTTCTGAGACTCCAAAATGTTTAACATTTGTGTAACATTTGTCACTTACTCTGCTACCTCTGTAAGAGCCAGTCTCAGATTAATTTTTTTTAAAAAAACTGATATTTTAAAAAAACTAACAGAGTGACTAACATATATCATCACTTAATATGGTAGATCATTAAGAGTAACACTCAGATTAAAAAAAAAACTAAAAACTAAAAAATTGACTGAGGAATTGGAAATGCATGAAGAAAACCAGGATATTATTACATAATGAGCAGAAAGATACTTAAGAATATCTTTACAATCATACATAGCCGCACAATTTAAGAACTTACTATGAGAAGATCACATTATGTAGTGTTCTGCAGAGTTTCATTGGAATGAGTTCCTTTGGGGGATGTGTGCTTAACAAACTTAAAGGGTGATGAAAACAAGCAGCAATCCAAATAAGAAAAATAAACTAAATATAAATAATTGATAATAATAAATAGAATAGAGAATATGGAATTAATTACAATGGGAGAGTGCAACAGGTAAAATTTATTGAGCACATACTAAGCTAGGCACTAGGATGTATGTTTTCTCACTGGTCTATCTTACAGGAAAACCTTTTTTGAATTCTACAAATAACAGTTTATTTTTTTGTGTGTAGGTCATTTAAAATAAACCATTTTTTTTCTTTCATCTAATATGGTTCCAGATTCCAGGTATATGACCAATAAATAAATGTCAAATTGGATCAACAGAGATCTTAGTGATAGGGACAGGAGGCAGAGAAATTCTAGGCAGAAAAAGGTGGGGTCCCTGGCAAAGCCCCACCATCAAGCCTAGAAAAACTGCCCAAAGTGAGAACATCCCCATTTTCCCACTTGAATGCTGCCTTTTCCAAAACCACCCTGGCCCACTCCACCTCCCGTCCTGTATCCATAAAAACCCCAGGCCACAGTGGCAGAGGAGCGGCAGAGAAGGAGAGAAGAGAAGAAGCAACCAGACGTCAGACGGAAGCAGCTTGACTTCAGAGGGATGGCTTGACGGTGGGTCTTCAGAGAAGAGCCTGGCTGGGGATGGCCAGATTCCAGGAGAAGACCACTTTCCCACTCCTTCCCCTTTCTAGCTCCCCTTCCCAGTGAAAGCCACTTTAATTGGCACCAAAAATCTCCATATTCATCACCCTCCAATTCATTAGTGTGACCTGATTCTTCCTGGACAAGGAACAAGAGCCTGGGAGCCACGGGTTTAGATGCTTGAGCTGTTTAACACTTAAGCTATTCACAGATGGCAAAGCTAAAAGAGTAACACATGCCGTCTGGGGCTCCAGGGGCTGTGGGGTACCCTGTCCTAGACACTGCCATGGGGCTGCATGGAGTTCTGCTCCTACCAGCACCCAGAAGTACTCGTACCAGCTCCTGCACCCGCTCACCTGCACCTGCTCACCTGCGTGCTCCCCGTCCCATGAGGGGTTAAGATCTATGGGCTGAGTAAGCGAGGCATCCCTGTCAGGAGGACCAGGAAGGGGTCAGGAAAAATTTCTTATTTCATCAGCAAATGCAAATTTCACATACAAAAGAGGGGAGCAGACAGATTAAATGCATCAGAAAGGGGATTATAAGGTAGAAACAAGAAAACATACAGGAGTCCCTGTCTACATAGGAAAATATCTAATGTTATATGTGGATGAAAGCAAGGTTTTGTGAATGCATGGCTTTTATATTATATCTACATTATTCTCCAAATTCTTATAAAAGGCATAACAACTCTAGATATAATGATTTTTTAAATGTTTCACAGTTCTACAGTAAGATTGGAGATACTTGATGAAAGGACTCTTACCTGGAGGATTTCAGGTACTATGACTCACTTTGAAATCTAGGCCAAATTTAGGGAAAAAGCAGCAGCCTAAGATTACAGTCCCTAAAAGTCATTTTTTAGGTGCCTAAAAATAATGGATACATGTCAAGATATGCTGCACATGCAATGCTATATATTTATTCTGTGATATACTCTTTGGTAATGTTAAACACTTGAGGATTTCAATCACTACAATGGAAGCTATTTAAATACACTATAGTAAGTATCAACAGCTTTTCCCTAAACTGTTAAAGGAGATAAATAAGATTTAGAAAATACCATTCCTGTAGTGACTAGAGGCTGAAACAACGTAGTAAATAATTCATTCATAAGAATAAATTTCAAATTGGAGTGAATTTAAGAAATAACTAAAATATAGAGACCACAATAGAGAGTGGTCTCTAATGTGTAGTATATTGAGCACCTTGCATATGTTATCTCATTTAATACTCACGTTAACTCTAATGTAGGTATTATTCCCTCCCACAAGCTTCCATCCCACATTATATGGATGACACTGAAGCTTAGGTTAAATGATTTATCTAAGTTTTTTCATGACCAAATTGGATTGAATCCAAGGTCTAGTATGATACCAAAGCTTGTGCTTTGTCTACTACACTGACTGCTGAAACACTGTAAAAGCAATCTCGCTAAAATGAATATGGAGCACTACATTGGCCCCCAAAGGATGTCAGAGTTCCCTCACTCTAGGCTGTTTTTTATACCATCCTCTCCCATATAGTATACACATAAAGTACCCAAATTATCACATATGAAATCTCAACTCTTCTGTCTGTGTAATAGTTTAATGAAAGCCGGTTTATAGTTTGTAGTTTTTATTAGAGTAGTGTCCTTCATAGGAAGAGTGGTAAGAATTTTAGATAATAGAGGTGTCACCCATCTACTTGGGCCAACAAAGAGCAGTGAGTTTTATGGGCACCACAATAGAAAAATTCCTCAAAAGGACATTGCCGAAGCTAAAAGTTCAATGTTTACTTTGGCAATTCAAAATTATTTAACAGCAATCTCTATCACTGGTATTTTACTAGCTTAAAATCTCACTTTAGTGAGCAAAATATTTTAAAAACTTGCTAGATTATTCTGCAACAGCTTATATTATTTTAATAAAAGGTGACTAGCTTCTTCATACCAATGGTATAGTTATCTTAAAACTGGGATAAGTTGGTGTTGAGATTCAAAAGTAAATCCCTTTGAAGTCACCATATTTCTTTTTTATGTAGTTTTTATTTTTATAAATAACACATGACCACTGCATTAAAAGTCAGAGAAAGAAAAGCAGCAGTCTACTTTGGTACCCCATCTTAATACTCAGTACAATTCCCCAGGCTAATTGCTTTCAACTCTTTTAGTTATTTTATTGATATTTATTTTGTTACTTTGAAATAACACACATATTTTTATTTCTTAATTTTTAGTTTTACATATTATATCCTGACTTTTTAGTTTGAGACATAAGAAATTTTCTTAAGCATCATTTTTAGGTTTGTGTTTGCCTCATTCTTCTATTTCCTGGATCTCCATTCTCTCTCAATTCCATGGAATACATATTCAAGTAGCTCCTTGAGAGACCCTGTATTTTTTTTTAAGATTTTTCATGACTGAAAAGGCATTTACTTTCTTTTTTTGATACTTTAACTAGATATAAATTTTTATGTTGCAAACAATTATTCAATTATTTCTTTGAATTTTGAAGGCAGTTTTCAAATACCGTCTACCTTCCAGTGTTCCTGTTGATTAATGTCATTTTTGTTTTTGATCCTTTGTATGATACTTGGTTTGTTTGTTTTATTTTCTCTAGGGAAGCTTTTAGAATCTCCTATTTGCCCCAGTTCTCTGAAATTTCACAATAATGTGCCATTGTGTAGGTTTTCTTCATTTGGGAAGCTCAAGTCCTTCATTTATGAGACATTCGATTTTATGATTTTATTGATAATTTCCTCCTCTGTGATTTATTGTCATGCTTTTTCAGAAATTATATTCTGATGGAGTAGGACCTTCTGAACTGATCTGCTTTGTTAACTCTTCTATTGTTTCCAGGTTAAATATTTTATCTATTTTCTGTGTAGTTTTATCAACTTATTCTTCCAAACATTCTATTGATTTATTTTATTATGATGTGATCATGATGACCATGATGAAGATGATGATGTTGATGACATTCACTCTTGCTCCTTGTACTATCTCCGTTTCCTCTAAATTCCCCTTTTTGTTTGTTTTGGTCTATTTTTTGTTTTAGAAGTTTTTCACAAACTTATTCTTGGTAGTTTCTTCATATTTAGGGGTGAGACTGAATTGCTGATTACAATCTCTGCATGTGCATTATCTTTTCTAGGTTAGCCAATCTTCCCAGGTAGAAATGTATCCAACAATCACTTTCCTGAGATTTTTAATCTTGATTGCCAGTGCTCTAGAAATTGAAAGACAGAAAGAGCTGAGAGGATTTTATCACTCAGCATGTAGATTCTCAGATTGTATCTTAGTTTTAGTTGTGAAATCCTCATTCTAAATTATGCAGTAATCCCCAGGTCCAGAATCCCCTCATTTTAATCTCTGTCATTTTTTCTTTTTTGAGTCAGAGTCTTGCTTTGTCACCAGGCTGAAGTGCAGTGGTGTGATCTCAGCTCACTGCAACCTCCACCTCCCAGGTTCAAACGATCCTCCTGCTTCAGCCTCCCGAGTAGCTGAAACTATAGGTGCGTGCCACCACATCCAAATAATTTTTGTATTTTTAGTAGAGACGGGGTTTCACTATGTTGGCCAGAATGGTCTCGATCTCTTGAACTCATGATCCATCCGCCTTGGCCTACGAAAGTGCTGGGATTACAGGCGTGAGCCACCACGCCTGGCCTAATCTCTTCCATTTATAGTGGGTCTGGAGGTCTAACTACTCCTACACAGACTGTTAAACAATCTTCTTGTTTGTGTGCTTGTTTTCTTCAACCATGCCCGCATCCAGACTTTCAGAGATACCAGGTAGTTATAACTTCTGAGAATTCTCTAGGTCCTAGAAACAAACATGTGCCTGCTTCATTGTTATCCTCCATCTCATTCTCACATTCCTTTTGTGGCTGGCCATGTCTCACTAACAGCTGAACAGGCAGGCCTCCATGAAAACTGGTTCAGCAGTGACTGGATGGTTAAGTTAAATATTAAAAGCTGATACAGACAGTGCCCTTATATCAAGGCTGGAATGTAACGAAAGCCCACCAAGAGTTTTGCCTAGGCCTTTGCCGGGCCTTGAAGCATGACAAGATAATGAAGGAATTCTTAACAGGACCCATTGAGGATTAAGCAAGTTTTATTGGGGGTCTGAAAAAACTCTCTAGCCTTCCACAAGCAAGTTTTATTGGGGGTCTAAAGGAACTCCCCAAGCCTCTATGATTTAGCAGGAGACAAGATAAGTGTAATCACCTCAGCACCCAGACCCATTTAGATTAAGTAAATTTACTGAGGCTCCAGAGGAAGGTCTTCAAGACTGCAACGTTAGTTATAGATTAGAAGAAGTTAATCACCTGTGTCCTTAGATGAATGCACACTTACACATAGTCACATGGCTTAGGAGGTATATAAGCTCTGACAAACTTTTTAATTTTGAGTTGGTCTGGTGACATTTTCCTGGCCTTCTCCCTGTACCCAGTTGCAGAAATAAATATTCTCATTTCCCAATTCATCTGCATCTCGTTATTGGGCCCTGCAAATAAGCAGCCCAACTCTCGGTTTGATCTGGGAACACTCTCAGGCATTTAGCTTTCAACTTTCTATCTGCCACTGCTCTCCCATCTTATTTGCATGTCTCCTCTGTTGTTGTTGTTGTTGTTTTTTCCTTCCATATTTTTTGATCAAATGATTTTTATCTAATTTTCATGATTTTCAAAGAATTATTGAAAGGACCAAAGGTACATCTTCAGTGCACACCTTCAATCTTGCATGCTTAATGAGAAGTCATCATCATATTTATTTTTCCTTTTTAAAGCACAAATATTGCACCTTAGCTGTTTTAAGAAAAAAATATAAATCTTTGAAAACTTAAAAAATAAAGTTATTTCACTTCTGCCATAATTTCAGTATTTCTTATGTTTTCTTTAAACCTTAAGCATCATATCCCTCTAATGTATGCAATGGGTCTTCTCTTCATATTTTCCAAAAACGAGACTATCAGAGAAGGTACTGCTGACTTAAATGATTTCATTTTAGAACCTATAAGAAGCAGGTGCCATGTAGACCAGGATATGATCTGTTTTTAAAATGCTTGACATTTCTAAAGTAAAATTAGAGATGCTTAATGAAGGGAGCCTCATCTGAAGGGTTTCAGATACTAAGATTTACTTTGATATTTCACTGTGGTAATTTATACCTTAACTAGCCAGAAGAACTTAAGAATCAACATTTATTGGTATTTGTTCCAAACACTGCTCTGTATGAGGGGTTTGGTTTGAAAGCTTTCATCTAGAAATGATGGAGTACAGAGTTTACCATGAAAGTTCCTGGCTATATCAAATTGTAAATCCTTTTCCTAGAAGATATTCACTCTTCACTCCAGCAAAAACAATCTGAACAAAATCCTGTTAGTGGTCTGTATACATAATTGGAGAGGAAGCCATAGATACATTTGGCATTCCAGTTGAGAAGATGGCACATTCAGAACCTAGTTCTTGTGACAGAAGATATTTGCTTCTTACCAATAGGAGAGATATTTTACTGTGCAGCTTTTCAAAGGATAATTAATTCACAAAGACATTAATAAGACACAGGCAGTTTAGTAGCCCATAGGTATGGAAGCAATGCAGAAGCATTTTTCCAAATAGGGTACTTCAAGCTTTAGGGCATTCTTATAGATGCAGAAAGAAGACTACTTCCAGAGAATGTCAAAAAAAGTGTGAGTGGCAGTTATCAACATTAAATATAATAATATTATAATATCCATCTTTCTTTCTTTTTTTTTTTTTTTTTTTTTTTTTGAGACAGAGTCTCCCTCTGTCACCCAGGCTGGAGGCTGGAGTGGAGCGGTATGATCTTGGCTCACTGCAACTTTTGCCTCCTGGGTTCAAGTGATTCTCCTGCCTCCCCCTCCCGAGTAGCTGGGATTACAGGTGTGCACCACCACATCCGGCTATTTTTTTTTTTTCTCGTAGAGATGGGGTTTCACCATGTTGGCTAGGCTGGTCTCGAACTCCTGACCTCAAGTGATCTGCCCACCTGGACTTCCCAAAGTGCTGGGATTATAGACATGAGCCACCGCCCCCAGCCTATAATATCCATCTTTTTATGTATGTATGTATTAAAGATGTATGTATGTGACTATTCATATATCTATCATCTATCTATAGCACAAGTTCATCAACTATGAAAAATATTTTTTAAAAATTGGGTGTAAGAATGCTTCTGTTTGTTAACAAACAAATACGATGTTTAGTAATATCAAATTTGTCCTTTCCTTGGCTCCACCTCTGCCTGAGAACACATTTGGCCTAAAATAAGGAGACAGCTGAACAGATGAATGTCTTTATGACAATCAGCTGTAGGCCAGAGACAGCTTTGATTAGAATAAATACTGACATCTGCAGATGAAATGAACTGCAGGGCAATGCTTAATATATCTCAGCTTTTCTTGGTTAGCATTTATTGAAATTGGACAATGTGCTGGCAGCTTGTGGAAAGTGAGCAAAATGTGGTTCTTTTCTTTAACGGTGGAGTTAAAAACTATCCCCTGGTTAAAGAGAGGTTGATGTGTACATCACTTGTATGCCTTTGCCTGCTGAATTCAAGAAGCCCACCTTTATAAGATAAAATGAAGTTAAAAAGTAAGTGACCACCCCCTGTGTTCATAGTATAATGATAAGGTTTTTTAAAAAAAAATACTTAGTCTTATTAAGAAAACAAGAATAGTTTATATGAAATAATAGGAGAACAATGTATCAAGTAAAATAGAAACTGGTATGTCAGTCAAATGCTAAATTGTAGAGGGATTTAATAAGACCAATGTTAAAGGATGTCAAAGAAGCAAGAGGTAACTGTGAGCTAGAGTATTCAAGAGAGATTTATACTGGAAATGAAAATAGATTGGCCTTCTAATGTGCAACGTATCACAAATAGTCTTAAATTCTATAATTTAGAACATAAAAAGATATCTAAGATGTATTATGTAAGAAAAGTTTTCAAAGAGTGTATTCGCTATGCTATATTTCTAGAGAAATAAATACATGAATAATATTTGGGAAGAATATATTGCAAATTATTAACAGTGGTTAAACCTAGGGCAAAGACAGTAAGAAATTAGAACTTTTAAAATTATGTACCTTTATATCACTTATTTAAACAAAAATAATTTATTTTTGCAATCAGAAGAGAGTGAGGTTGCACGAGACTTTCTGATAATTCATTTCTTCCTCAATTTCCAACATACCTGCAGTCCAGGACAGAGTTTTACCTAGATGTACACTGGAAACAAGTATTCCTGGATCAGAGATATATTATTAGAAAATAAGAAGAGGCATAAATATGAATCCCGCTGATATTAAAAGATAAATGGATTATCCTAATAATTTTGAAAACATTTGAAATGGAAGAAATCAAATGAAACCGATGCAAGAAAATACATCTTATTTGTCTTCTAAAATTATTAATGGAATTAAATCAGTATTTAAAATTTCTACACAGAAAGACTATTAAACCCAGGCAGTTTTAAGAATGTGTTATATCAAATATCAAAAAATAGGATAGTCTAACCTTTAAAGGAATAGGAAAAGAAGAAATATTTCAAACTAATTTTTGAAGCTAGTATAACTTTATTACCAATATAAGAAAAAAATAAAATGAGAAGGTATAAATACCTTATTCATTAACATTAATGTAATAATTCCAACTAAGGTATTTACAAACTGAATTTTGGACATGCATAAATAAGTCAAACCATAATAGTCTAGCTGTATTTATCCCAGGAATGATGGCTTGATTCGGTATAAGAAATCTGCTGATGAAATTTACCACATTAAAAAATTGAGGTGAAAAAAATACATATGATTACTCAATAAATGCAGAAAAGTGGTAAAATCCAACATGCATTCATAATTTTAATATAAATGACCAAAACTAGAAGTGGAAAGAAATTTATTTAACTTAATGAAAGCTACTTACAAAACTACAGTGCAACTGCTTTGGAAAACAGTTTGGCAGTTCCTCAAAATGTTAAATATCGAGTTGTTATGTGACCTAGATATACAAGTGAAAAAATTGAAAACACAAAATTTCTATGAGAATATTTAAAGCAGTATTTTTCAAAATAGCCAAAAAGTAGAAACAACCAAATTGGCCATAAACTGTTGAATTTATTTTTTAAAGTAGTATGTTCATACAACCAAGTATTATTCAGCAATAAAAACTAATGAAGTACTGATAGTTCCTACAACATGGATGAATCTTGAAAACCTTATGCTACGTGAAAGAAGCCAGATACAAAAGGCCTCTGGCTATTGTATGATTCAATTTCTATGGGATGTCCAGAATAGACAAATCTATACAGACAGAAAGTAGATTACTGGTTGCCAGGGGATAAGAATGGGGAAAGTGAGTAGTGAGTGCTAATGGTTAAATAATGTATTTTGGGGGTGACAAAAATATTCTTGAATTAGATTGTGATGATGGTTGCACAACTTTATGAATATGCTAGAAATTGCTGAATTGTACACTTTAAAATGGTGAGTTTTATGGCATGTGAATTATATAGCAATATTGTATTTTTAAACCTAATTTAAATATATTCAATGGTGAAATGTTAAAAGTATTCAGGAATAACATAGGATTCACTCTCTCACATCAATCCAACAAAGTACTGGAGGTCCTAGCCAGTGTATTGGGAAAATATATAGAAAGAACATAGAAAGTTAAAAGAGGAGAGACAAACTCTTGTTATTGCATGACGACATGACTATCCATATAGAAAACTCAAAATATTCAAAAGAAAAAGCTGAAAAATTGTTAATATATGCAGAAAGGTTTTCATCAAATGGTGCTGGGACAACTGACTATCCACATGCAAAAGAAAGATCTAAAGACAAAACTTAGCAGCTTTTATAAAAATTAACTCAAGATGAATTATAGACTTAAGTATGAAAGGCAAAACTATAAAACTCTAGAAAGTAATGTAGGAGAAAATCCAGGTGTTCTTGGGTTTGTTGATGACTTTTTAGATACAATGTCAAAAGCACAATTTGTAAAAGAAAAAATTAAAAATTTAGATTCATTAAAATTTACAATTCTGCTCTGCAAAAAATAATTTTTATGTTAAAAAATTATTAAAAAGATAAGCCATAGACTAGGAGCAAAAGACACATTAGATAAAGAAATAGTATTCAAAATGTACATTTTTTTTTTTTTCTTGAAACAGCCACGCTCTGTTGCCCAGGCTGGAGTGCAGTGGTATGATGTTAACTCACTGCAACATCCACCTCCTGGGCTAAAGCAATTCTCCTGCCTCAGCCTCCCGCGTAGCTGAGATTACAAGCACATGCCACCGTGCCCAGCTAATTTTTATATTTTTAGTAGAGATGGAGTTTCACCATGATGGCCAGGCTGGTCTGGAACTCCTGACCTCAGGTGATCCGCCTGCTTCAGCCTCTCAAAGTGCTGGGATTACAGACATGAGTCACCACGCCTGGCTGATAATTCTTAAAACTTAACAATAAAAACAAAATGATGAAATGAAAAACAATTTAAAATTGATCACAAGATTTGAACAGAAATCTTCCCACCCCAAAGATATACAAATGTCAAACAAGCATATAAAACGATGTTCTCAACCTCATATAACATTAAGGATTGCAAATTAAAACAATAAGATACCACTACTTACCTATTGGAATAGCTAAAATTCCAAACACATCACCAATGTTATTAAGGATGTGGAGTAACAGGAGGTCACATTCGTTTCAGGTGGGGATGCAAAATGAGACCATCAGTTTCAGATGACAGACTGGCAATTTCTTACCAAGCTTAATGTAGTCTTATATAATCTAACAGTCATGCTCCTTAGTATTTACTGTAATGAATTGAAAGTTTATGTCAACACAAAAACCTGCCCATTAATCCATTAATGTTTATAGCAAGTTTATTCATAATTACCAAAACCTGGAAGAAACAAAGATGTTCTTTAATTGGTGAATGGACGAACAAATGCGATATTTCCATTAAATGGAATATATCATTCACCAATAAAAATAGATGAGCTCTCAAGCCATGAAAAAAATGCGGAAACCTGAAATACATATTGCTAAGTAAAAGAAGTGAATCTGGAAAGGCTACCTACTATATGATTCTGATTATATGACATTCTGGAAAAGACAGAACTATCAAGAGAGTAAAAAAAATCAGTGATCACCAGAGCTTCAGGGCTGGGGTGGGGGACAGCAAAGAGGGAAGTATAGGTGAAGCCTAGGGGATTTTAAGGCAATGAAACTATTCTACAATGGTGGATACATGCATATACATATATACACACACACACACACATTCTATATGTCAAAACTCATAGAATTTTCAACACAAATACTGAATCCTGATGTAAACTATAGATTTTAGTTTATGATAACATATTAATATTCACTTATCAATTGTAAAAAATTCATCAATTAGTGCAAGATGTAAACAGTAGGAGAAGCTGTGTGTATATGTGCCTGTGTGTGGGTAATATGAAAACCCTAATTTCTGCTCAATTTTTCTGAAAATCAGTAAATACTCTAAAAAATAAAGTATATTAATTTCAAAACTATTATGGTAAAAGAAAAATATAAGGAAATTTTTAGCAAGAAACCAGATATAAGATCACTGTAAAAGTTATATTTCATTTATATACATTATCAACAAATAGAAAATGCCATTTTAAAAGATACTATTTTCATTTTCAATGACATTACTAGAGCCTAGGAACAAAGATAACAAATATATACATGGCCTTTGTGTGTAAAATGATAAAAATTTTATTTAAAGGCATTAAAGGTAGAGAACTCAGAGTCTTAAATTTATCAATTATCATTGAAAATATCTAGCCATGTTTCTCAACTCGGAGTGCATAAAACATTTCCTGAACGTGTTAAAAATCTCTATGTTTGACCACCTCTCAACCTCTCGAGATTAAGCAAATACGATAATCTCATAGATAAAATTTAATTGAAACACAGCCATCCCAACAGACTACAATTAGAAGTCAAAATATATAAAGCACTATGATTCAAAAAGAACAGACAAAAATATCAAGTTTTAAAATAAATATTTGAAGGACAAAATAAGCATTTCACAGAACAGAAAGCACAACATCCATAATCCTGAAAATATGGTTAACTGAGAAATTCAGAATAAAACCACAATAAAATACAGTTTTTATGATATCATATATCTCTTCATTTAAATGTATATATTTAATACTTCTTATTACCTTTAATGTTTACAGAAAAATTAATGTAAATGTATCCTAAACTGTTTGGATTACCGCTTTTTATAAAATATTCCAATAGTTTTCGGAGTACAGGTGGTTTTTGGTTGCATGGATTAGTTCTCTCGTGGTGCTTTCTGACATTTTAGTGAACCGATCACCTGAGCAGTGTACACTGTATCCAATGTGTAGTGTTTTATCCCTCACCCCCAACCTTTCCCTGAGTCCCTAGAGATTATTATATCGTTCTTATGCTTTTGCATCCTCATAGCTTAGCACTCACTTATCAGTGAGAACGTATGATATTTTCTTTTTCATTCCTGAGTTACTTCACTTAGAATCATAACCTCCAGCTCCAAGTTGTTGCAAAGTACATTATTTTTTCTATATCAACCAAATTGAAATAAAGTTTAAAATCCAGCGAAAGATAGTGATGATGTTGAGAAACTGGAATTCCCTTCCACTGTGGGAATGTATATTGTTATACCAACTCTGGGAAATAATTTGACATTACCAAGATGAACATATCCTGCAACCTAATATTTCACCCCTTAATATATTCCTTCCCTGGAGAAACTCCTACATTTTAACTAGGAATCATGTAGTAGAATGCCAAGAGAAACACTCTATGACAAACATACACACATACACAGAGACACACACACAAACACACACAGTCCTATCAATAGTAAAACAAATATACAAATGGTGGTCTCTTCATACAATAAAACAGTGTGTTGAGAGAAGGATGACAAGTTTCCTGTTAATGTGGAGTGTGGTAGTTAGAAAGTATAAGCATGAGGTGAGATTGGAAAGGGATGTTGGAGCCAGATAATGACTGACTTTGTTAAGAAGTTTAACATTTTTCCTATAGGTGAAGGGCAGCTTTGGATATTTTTAAGCAAGAGACAAGATCCAGTTGTATTTGAAAGGTTGCTCAGACAACAGTGTTTAAAATGACTGGGAAAAGGGGACAAGAGTACTAGTTAGAAAGGTGTTACAATTAATCAGTAAGGAAATACTTTTGCCAATAGGGACTTATTCACAACTGTTACCCTAAAACAAACAAACAAACAAAAAAAACCCTACTCTGTCTTGGGATGCTAAAGGGCTACACTCTAGAATAGTGAGTGGATACTATTCCAGCACCTTCATGCATTGGTCTTGGACCATTGGTGACCACAGGTGTTAGGCAGGATGAAAAAATTACCTGAACCTAGGACATCCATGGGCATTTTCTCCACCTGGTAAACTCATTCCTTAATAGCCTACTGAAATTCCTGTCTTTTGAAAAATCTGCACTAGTATTCCAAGCAGAATTAATGTCTCCCACTTCCAGGCTTTCATCATAGTACAATAAAATTAAAACAAATTATTTTTAAAAGACATTTGGGAAATATTTTTCAAACTGTTAAATTGGCATAACCTGTGATACAAAACTTCCACCACTAGGAAGGTATGTGCACAATGATGAATACACAATTTTTTAAAATTAGAATATTCTTTGTTTGCTTTGTAATAGCAATCTCCTGGAAACCACCAAAATGTACATGAGGAGGCTGGTTAAGTAAATGTGGCTACATCCATACAATAAAATGTCAATTAGTTATTAAAGACAATGAAGAGTGAATACCGATTTGGAAAAAAATATCCAAAATATACCCAATGACAGAAGCAAGATATAGATAAAAGGGTGCAATGTGTGAGCATTTACATATCTGTAAAGAAAACTTCTGGAAAGAAATACAAGAAACTGTAAATAGCATTTGCCTTCAAGGAGGGCAACTGAGCATTTGGAGTGGTAGTGTCATTTCTTTTTCATAATGCTTTTTGTATTACCTGGATTTATTTCATTACATGCATTATTTTATTTTAAATAACAAGCTTTTTAAAATGGAAATTATTGTACTCTTTAAAAATGAAAATCCTACTTATGTACCACATCTATTACACTGTAGTTTATTTGTTAATATGCTACATTTTCTCACTTGACTATGAGCAACTTAAGGACAGAACCTGTCTTATTGGTCTTCATATCCACAGTGCCTAAGCACAGTGCCTGATAGTAATGGACACCCAAGCAACTGAATAAAAAGATGAATAGATATTGATTGAATGAATGAATGGATACAGGAATCAATGCATGAATAAATAAATAAATGCATTAGTGAATGAATGGCAGATAGTAAAGTCAAGTTCAGTAAAGGACAACAATTGTAGTCCTTCACAAACTCATCTATGGCCCTTCATCTATGTTTTGAGGATTCATTATGAGAAGAAATTCAGGAAAAACACAATTGCTTTACATTCACAGGTGACCTAACTGATCGAGTACAGAATCATATTAATTATGCACGAGAGCAATGAAGTACATTTTATCCTAGGCTGCATCAAAAGCAAATCACTGTGAAATGAACTGAATGATTTAACAACATCCAATGCATAAAAGGTCCTCCTCACCTTAAAGGTCTTCAGGACAGCCTCTTAATTTGATTTCTGTTTTGTTGTGCTATCTTCATTTTATGGTCTTTAGTTCTCCTTATTACAAATGTAATTTTTAAGGGTCAAATTAATTTAATTTCACTTTGGCTTTGGGATGGTTGAATGCAAGGTTGTGAAAACCACTAGCTTAAAACAGGTGCTCTGCAAAACTTTCTGCCAAGCCTCCCTAAGTCAGCAAGACACCAATAGAAAAAAGTGTAAACTGGAGAGTTCACAGCTATTCTGTAATAGTAAGGAGAAATGATGGATGTTCCAAACATTGTATCAACGCCAGAGGGTGGCATTGTCATTGCTTACACCCCGTCCCCCATCCCTGAAGCCCGAAAGGCTTGCCTTACACTTTTCTACAAAAGCAAACTGAATGGATAAATGTGCAAGTGCACAAAGTGAAGCTTTCCAGGGGATTTCAAGGGTGCATGATATTGCATCTAGCTCGGGTTCAATTAATATTGACTAAAATTAGGGAGGTAACATCATCTGCACAGATGAGCTTGGAGTTAAATCCCTTGGTTTTGTATGTCAGCTCTGCTGCTTACTAACTAGGTGAATTTTGACAGTTTACTAAATCTTTCTGTCTCTTGGTATACTCTTCTGTGATATGGGAATAATAATAGCACCTTCCTCTCAAGATTATTAAGAAGACTGAAAAAGAATATCAATTTAGCATAGCACTTGGCTTTTAGTATGCACTTTATTAATGACTTTATGTTTTTTCCACATTCATAAAACTAAATACATTGTGGAGCCAAGATTTGAAGCAGGTTTTGTCTGACCAGAACAAACTGGAGCCAGGCAGATAAGGTACAAATACAGGCTTCATCAGTTACTAACCATTTTACTTTGGTCAAATCTATGGGATGGTCTTTAATATAATGCATATTCTGGCCAGGCTCAGTGACTCATGCTTGTAATCTCAAAACTTTAGGAGGCTGAGGAGGGAGAATTGCTTCAGGACAGGAGTTCAAGATCAGCCTGGGTAACATAGCAAAACCTGATCTCTACTAAAAAAAGATAGCCAGGCATGTGACACTCACCTGTAATCCCAGCTTCTCAGGAGGCTGAGGTAGGAAGATTGCTTGAGCCTTAGAGGAGATATATATACATATAAACACATTATATTATGTACATATGTATATATGTATATACGTATATATACATATATATGCATATATGTGTGTGTATATATATATTACACATTCCTTCACCTAGCACATCTAACATTTAGTATCTTGTTGAATATAGATAAAAGTAAGGAAAGTGTCTGAGTAAACAAGGAGAGAAGAAGGAAGGCATAGGCTTTATCCTCAATGATTTTACAATCTTCTAGGGAGAAGATAACATTGAAGCGATAAATAATAAGTAAGGTTTAATAAGTGAAGTGTAAATGACTGGTGAAGGCTGTAGCTTGAGAATCAAAGGAAACAGAGGAGGAGATCTAAAAAGCCTAGCTGGACTGATAAGGGGCAGGCAAGGCTCTCTCTCACACTGGTCATTTCACTACATCATTATGCATTCAGGACTTATTTTCTCACTTTATCCACTTATTTTCAGATTTTTGGTGTCGCTTTCATTGTTAGACTCTTATCATGTTTTCATTTGATTGTACTGATTTTTTGAGACTGCTGCATAGGCTCAAAGCTGAGTAAACTGCTACTTCAGCATGTCACCACAAAACATAAAGATATATATTGACTCTGTGTCAAACATCAAACTGATCTTTTAAATTGCTTTGATGACTTACAGGGCTATGCTTAGTGTAGGTCTAGTTTTATTGTACAATGACTATCTCAGATTGCCAAGATGAATTATACAGATTTTCCAGAATAAGGTGAGATATTTCACCAGTTGTAAAGAAACTAACTCCCTATTTGACTTCTGTCTTGATTAGAGAAAAAAAAAAAAATACATCTGTCAATCAACAAAAACAATATCCGGAGGCCAAAGAGATTGGGGTAGCATGGATGAACCACAATGTATAAATGGGGATATTTTCTATTCCCATTTGTGTTATTGTCCTTGGACAGTGAAATAAATTATTAAAACAAGGAATTGGAATCACAGCCCTTCAGAAAAATAGAGGTTATTATAGGGTAAACATTGTCCAAAAGAAGATTTGGATTATCCGCATAAACTCTAATCTTTACTCAAATAAAGACTAATTTTTCCTGGGTGACTTTGCTATCTTAACCCAGTCAAAGTGCTGTTAATTCAGTCTACAAATGTGTCCTCTTTTATTGTCTTCATACATGCTACTCCTTGTGCCTGGAATTCTACACCCTAAACTATTTGCCTATGTAACTCCTTCTCACTCTTCACCCCTTGGTTCAATCAATATAGAAACCTTCCTTGATCCACATGACTATATCAAATATATCTATTATAATCTCAACACATAATTTTTTTCCACAACACATGGAAGCATTGCAACTTATAATTTGCCATTTATGTTTATGCAATTATTTTATTAGTATCTTCCTTCTTTCACTTTAACTATAAGTGTATAACAGCAGGAACCAGAGCATATAGCATAGTTCCTGGCTTACAGTTGGTGCATAATACTAATATAGTGAATAAATGAATAAATTTCAGTTTTACCTAATTAGATTATGTTATACCTAAAGGTAAATGCTTTGCTTTAAGAAAACTCAATATACATAGATTTTAAAGTTTCACTTGTGAAATTAAGAGCTAGCTAAGAATGGAGGTATATTTACTTGTTGAGGGCAGAATTAATCAGATTCCCACGTTTAATTTATGCTTCAAAGAAAGTTTCTCATCCTGTGACTTACCATTCTGCTCTGTGCTATATGAGAAGTATCAAATCAGTATTTGAGACACTACAGCAGAGTACGAGTCTGAGGCGGAGGGAGTCATGGCAGGACAAGCGTTTAGAAAGTTTCTTCCACTCTTTGACCGAGTATTGGTTGAAAGGAGTGCTGCTGAAACTGTAACCAAAGGAGGCATTATGCTTCCAGAAAAATCTCAAGGAAAAGTATTGCAAGCAACAGTAGTCGCTGTTGGATCGGGTTCTAAAGGAAAGGGTGGAGAGATTCAACCGGTTAGCGTGAAAGTTGGAGATAAATTTCTTCTGCCAGAGTATGGAGGCACCAAAGTAGTTCTAGATGACAAGGATTATTTCCTATTTAGAGATGGTGACATTCTTGGAAAGTACCTAGACTGAAATAAATCACTATTGAAATGGCATCAACATGAAGCTGCCCATTCCACTGAAGTTCTGAAATCTTTCATCATGTAAATAATTTCCATAGTTCTCTTTTATAATAAACTAATGACATCCAGTGTCTCCAAAATTATTTCCTTGTGCTGATATAAACATTTACAAATAAAAATATGTAAATAAAAAAAAAACAAATCAGTATTTGAGTTTTTAAATCCAAGAACCGAGTAATTCCAGAAATATAGCCCTTATACTATTCAGAGGTCTTTGGAGAGACATAACCAACAGGATACATATGGATAGATAGATATAGATATAAATGTAGATATATGAAAGGATACTTGCTAGGAGAATTGGCTCACACAATTACAGAGGCTGAGAAGTCCCATGACAGAACATCTGCAAGCTGGGGACTCTGGAATGTCCATAGCATAGCTTAGTTCAAGTAAGAAGGCATCAGAATCATGGAAGTTAAAGGTATCTCTCTCAGTCTGAGGTTGTGGGTCTGAAAATGTAGGGGGGCTGCTGGTGTATGTCTTGGAGTCTAAAGTAAAGAGAGCTTGGAGTTCTAATGTCCAAGGTCAGGAAAAGAAAAGTGTTTCAGCTCCAGCAGAGGGAGGGAGGGAAGGAGGGAGGGGGAGAGAGAGAGAGAGAGAGAGAGAGAGAGAGAGAGAGAGAGAGAGAGAGAGAGAGAGAGAGAGTTTGCCTTTCTTTTACCTTTTGGTTCTATCTAGGTCTTCAGCTGATTAGATGATGCCCATTCACATTGGGTGAGTGTCAATCTTCCCCACTCAGTCCACTGACTCACATGCCAATCTCCTACAGAAACATTCTCACAGACACACCCAGAAATAATGCTTTACCAACTCTCTAGGTATTCTTCAATCCAGTCGGTTTGACCTCTAAAATTAACAGCCACAGTCCCCTACTTTTAATAATTTTATGTCAGTGTTTGGAATCTCAATTTCATAGTAAAAATAGTATTAGAAATTAGAGACTGATAATGAAATATTTTTTAGAGACCCTAAAAATAAGCTGTCTTCACAACAAAAAGAAATGCCTAAATTCAAATATAAAAATCAGACTGTCTTTTCCCATACTTCTTTGAGGACAGAGAACGATTTATTCATAAATATAGCTAAAGCAAATTTCAAAGTTCCTGGCCTATAACAACTGACCCCCCTTCATGTGTATTTCTATCTCTTCATCTGTCTCTATCTCTCTGTACATATGAAATTAGACACACTGATATGACTTGGATGTTTATCCCCTCCAAATCTCATGTCAAAATGTGATTCTCAATGTTGGAGGTGGGGCCTTGTAAGAGGTGACTGGATTATGAAGGTGGATTCCTCATAAATGACTTAGAACTATCCCCTTGGTGATAAGTGAGTTCTTGTTCCAAGTTCACATGAGATCTGGTTGTTTAAAAGAGTATGGCATGTCCCCACTCTCTCTCTCTTGCTCTAGCTCTCACCATGTGATGTGCTGACTCCCCCTTCTCCTTTCACCATGATTTTATAGTTCCTGAGACCCTCCCCAGAAGCAGATGCTGGCACTCCACTTCATACAAAGCTAGCAGAACCCTGAGCCAATTAAAAAAACTCTTTTATTTATAAGTCATGCAGCCCCAGATATTTCTTTATAGCAATGCAAAAATGGCCTAACATTGAAAATTGGTACCAAGGAGTGGAGCATTGCTATAAAGATTCCTGAAGATGCGGACGTGGCTTTGGAGCTTGGTAATGGGCAGAGGTTGGAAGACTTTAGAGGGCTCAGGAGAATACAGGAAAACAAGGAAAAGTGGAACATCTTAGAGACTTGTTAAGTGGTTGTGACCAAAATCCTGGTAGAAATATAAACAATGAAATTCTGGCTGATGAGATCTCATATAGAAATGAGGAAGAGATTAAAAACTGGATATAGAAATGAGGAAGAGATTGAAAACTGGATCAAAGGTCAATTGTGTTACACCTTAGCAAAGAGCTTGGCATAATGCCCATGTCCTAGGGATCTGTGAAAGTTTAAATTTAAGAGTGATTACCTAGGGTATCTGGCAGAAGAAATTTCTAAGCAGAAAAGTGTTAAAAAATTCTGTGTAGTTGCTTCTAACAGCCTACAATAAGACATAGGAGCAAAAGAATGACGTAAATTTGGAACTTATGTTTAACAGGGAAGCAGAGCATAAAAGTTTGGAAAATTTGTGGCCTGTCCATGTGGCAGAGAAAGAATAAACTTTTTTGGGAGAACAATACAAGCAAGCTGTGGAGCAGCCACTCACTAGACGGAATAGCATGACTAAAAGGCAGCCAAATGCTAATAGCCAAGAGAATAGGAAAAAGGTCTCAGAGGCATTCAGAGATCTTGGAGACAGTCTCTCCCTTCAGAAGCCCAGAGTCCTAGGAGGAAAGAATGCTTTTGAGGGCCAAGCCCAGGGCACCAATGCCCTGGGCCACCTCAGGACACTGCTCTCTGCATCCTAGCAGCTCCAGTTCCAGTCTCAGCTCAAGGGGCCCCAGGTAGAGCTCATGCCACTGCACTGGAGGGTACAAGCCATAAGCCTTGGAGGCGTCCATGTGGTGTTAAGTCTGTAGGCACACAGAATACAAGCATGAAGAAGGCATGGCAGCTTCCTTCTAGATTTTAGAAGATGTATCAGAAAGCCTGGATGCCCAGGTAAAAGTCTGTTGCAAGGGTGGAGTCCTCACACAGAACCTCTACTAGGGCAGTGTAGAGGGGAAATGTGGAGTTAGAGCCTCCACACAAAGTCTCCAACAGAACACTGCTTAGTGGAGCTTCAGGAAGGGGGCCACTGCTCTCCAGACTCCAGAATGGTAGAGTCACAGGCAGCTTCCATCCTCATCCTGGAAAATTCACTGGCACTCAGCTTGAACTTGTGAAAGCAGCCATGGGGGCTGCAATATGCAAAGTCACAAGAATGTAGCTCCCCAAGGCCTTGGAAGCCCACCACCTGAACCAGTGTACTCTAGATTTGGGACATGGAATCAAGATTATTTTGGAACTTTAAGATTTAATGATTGCACTGCTGGGTTTCAGACTTGTGTGGGGCCTATTTCCCCTTTCTTTTGGATGATTTAATCCTTTTGTAATGGGAATGCATACCCAATGTCCGTCCCACCATTGTGTCTTGGAAATTAATAACTTGTTTTTGATCTCATTGGCTTATAGATGGAAGGAACTCAACTCTACATGAGACTTTGGACTTAAGACTTGAGACTGAAGACTTTTCAGGTAATGCTGAAACCAGTTAAAACTTTGAGGGACTATTGCCAAGGCATGACTGTATTTTGAAATGTGAGAAGGACATGAGATTTGGGGGGCTGGGATGGAATGATACGGTTTAGTGTTTATTCCCTCAAAATCTCATATTGAAATTTGATTTCCAGTGTTGGAGGTGGGGCCTGGTGGGAGGTGATTGGATCATGGGGGTGGATTCCTCATGAATGATTTAGCATCATTCTCTTGGTGATAAGTGACTTCTCACTCTGAGTTCATGCATGATGTGGTAGTTTGAAAGAGTGTGACACCTCCTCACCTTGTTTCTGATCTTCCCATGTGAATATACCTGCCCCCTTTTGCCTACTGCTATGATTTTAAGCTTCCTGAGGCCCTCATCAGAAGCAGATGCTGGTACTATGCTTCATGTAAAACCTGCTGACCCATGAACGAATTAAACTCCTTTTCTTTATAAATTACCCAGCTTCAGATATTTCCATTTTTGTTTATTAATTTTTTATTGACATCTTCTGAATAAGCGTTTTCTCTTGGTTGGTTTCAAAAGGAGTCTATTCTTGAATATAATTAGAGGCAGTTCACATACTATGGGCTTATTAAGACCCAAATTTTTTTTTAATTTTAGCCTGTCTGATATCCCTTTTTGATTTCACTTAAATTTGCATTACTCTAAATATAATCTGAGCATATTGACTAGGTATTTCTTTGTAACAGTGCAAAAAGGGCCTATTGCACACGTAGACAGTATGTGCATTGAAAATTTCATAGAATGGAAGTCAAGAAACCTTGATATTCTTCTAGCCTCAACTCTATCAATAATTAACTATAGGATTTTAGAAAAGTTACTTAATCTCTCTTTGCCTTATGTTCTTTATCTTTGAATTTGGCTAATCATACATGTCCTGCATACTTAATCATTGTATGGAGAAGAATAAATGAAATGGCAAATGTGAAAAAATTTTAAAAAGTATTATTCAAATACAAGTGTGATTGAGGGTGTGTGTTATGTGTAGCAGAGCATATAACTAGGGTACCGAGAGTGTTAATCTCAAACAGAGTGAAGAGACTGAGATTCATTCTCTGGAAGCTCAGCACACATAGGCTAACTTGCATAATCACCCTTTTATTCATCAGCATGGATCTATCCAGTATTGAAGGAACCCTATAAATCTCTCACTTCCCCTCTTACTTCACATGCTGAATCAGCCTTTGTGAACGTATCCCCTCCAGTGTGTAATATTTTGAAGAAACTTTCAAGAAAACTCTGTGCTCAGAGAGTGCTGATTCAGCACAGTGAATGAGGTGACCAAGATGTATTTTGGAACGTTTCATTGGCATTTTCAACACCAACTCTACACAAATAAGGAGGTGCCTGTTTGGTCAAAGGAAACACATTGCTTACAAATCACTATATATGTTCCTGAACTTGAAGGCACATGGCAAATGGGAAAAAAAAAAAATATATCACCATGTTTTAAAGGCACCTTCCTGTGCATTCACATAGTCCATATTTAATTTATGGTATGTAGTAATCCCTTTCCTTCTTATACCTCCATACATAATACAAAAGCTTCTAGAAAATGTACCCTCCAGTGTGATATGTCACTGTCCCACAGGACATGAAGTAAGAAAGTATCCTTTTCTATAATATATAAAAAATAAATCAAAATTATGCATAAGCATGATTGAAGACAAATAATTCTATCTGGCTTAAAATAATCAGTTGCTGTAACTGCTTTACTCACACACCTGGAGTTTTGACTGGCAGAAACTTACATTTTGGTGATTCTAATTTTCAGTAACACAGAGCTTTCCTGACTTTTGTTCACACTTATTAGCTGCTGGAAGCAAGACACAGAAGACGTTTTAAAGTATTATTTCAAAAGATTTCACAACATGATAGAAAAACATGTGTGCCAGTAATAGGTGGTAGATTGTGGATGATAGTGTTGGGATTTAGTTGAAATGATACTTCCTCAAACAAACTTGCAAAAGAAAGCCACTCAAACTAATTAGACTACATACATGAATTACTTGCACTCTTCCTGGATGCGACAGGTATTTATCTTTTATATAGCAGGCAAGCAAAATACAATCCAGTTAATCATTTAAGTGAAATAACACATCAGTTTTTTATTAGCATCAAATCTGAACTTTTCCACTGGTTTCTGGTTGAAAAGAAAGTAAATAATTTTTGCTTTAAAATAATATTTCCATGTCTTTCCTTTTCAAATCATTCATTTTTACATGGCATAGAGATAACAGACTTACTAAAAGTAATCTAAGGAAAATAAGGGGAAGCTCAAGGAGAATAGAGGTAAACACCTTTACTAATTATACTTAAATATACATTGAATATGTGTAGTTTTTCTAATGAGTTGATTTTCACGTGGGCTTCAAAAGTCAGCCAATATTTAAAATCTGCCAGAGCTAATAGAACATTTGATTGTCCAGCATTCCATCTCTGTTCCCGTCTGTCTGTGAAGTCTAATGATTGTTGTGAATGAGATCTCAGTTGTTTTTCATCTTTATTTTGAGTAATATATTTTTATTCAGACTTATTAATATGTATTTTCACTTCCTGAAGTTATAGCAGCAACTTAGATGGAGCTATTTGCAGCTGGAAGGGCAGCACTTCTTTCTTCTGAGGCACAGCTGAATGATGTGAAGTCTGTTTACAAGGTCATACTTCGATAACTGGCATATAGCTGGCCTATTTTAATTTAATTTATCCTTATCTTAATTTTCAGTGCTCCTTTTCTCAACCATCCCACCCCGCAATCCTTGTCAATTAAATGTCTTTCCCAGATTTGCCATTTCTTGACTGTACCCATGTTACTCTTAGGTTGATACAAAAGTAATTGCAGTTTTTGCCATTGGCAGTAACGGCAAAAACCGCAATTACTTTTGCACCAACCTAATGTAATCCCTCTTCTGCTACAATCTCCCATCATAGTTTACTATTCCTACAACTCCGTGCTCTTCACGCTCATTGCCACAGATTATGTGAATTAGTCCATACTATAAATTAGCCAATACTATAAATTGTGCAAAGATTGCTAGTATAAGTGATAGGTTACTGCATTCTTTTTCCCAGGAACATTGCATTTAAACATTTCCTAATGTAGCTACCTCCAAATCATGAAATATTAGGACTCATTGTCAAATATGAAGGATTATACCACTAAAAAATAAGTGTTCCTAAGAGACAATTTGGGTGAACATCCTAATAAGAAAAATAGTTTTTCATAAATGGTTACTGTGTTCTACAGATTTATGACTTTAAAATCAGAATGCAGGATATAATTTAGAACAAGTAGCCATATGTAGCAAATTGACAGATTTTCTGATGGAGAAAATATCAACTGCCTCATTATTTTTCTGGATTTAATTCTGTCATAATTAGTTCTAGTAGAACAAAGTATGTAAGTACCTTAAAGACTATCTACCCTTTTTCTTGATCTGTGCCTTCACTGCATCACAAAACATGTATTTTTTTAAACTAACATCATTTCTAGGTGCTTGCATGTGTAATCTTACTAAGAGCTAATAGAAAGGCCAGGACCAAATCTATTTGTTTATGGGGTTGTGCAGACCCATCTAGACATTTTCAGTGTCTTGCTTTGAAATAATTAAGCTACATTAACTGTATAAATATTTAAATGTAGAATTAAAATATGAGAAAGAAAGAGAGAGAGAGGAAGGAAGGAAGGAAGGAAGGAAGGAAGAAAGAAAGAAAGAAAGAAAGAAAGAAAGAAAGAAAGAAAGAAAGAAAGAAAGAAAGAAAGAAGGAAGGAAGGAAGGAAGGAAGGAAGGAAGGAAGGAAGGAAGGAAGGAAGGAAGGAAGGAAGGAAGGAAGGAAAGGAAGGAAGGAAAGAAAGAAATAAAGAAAGAAAGAAAGTCTTACAGTTCTGGGAATTCAGGATTTTAAAGTTGAATTGGCAGAGGTTGAGTTTAGAGAATTACTCGTAATTAGAGTATAATTTATTTAGGATATAATATATGGGGTAGCGCTTTCAGAGGGATATGCTCAACATGTTATATTAGTATTAGGGTGGAAGTTTAGTTATTGTATTTACTATATAAAATGGAGGTTTAATTTAGTAGAAGGGTCTTAAGATTTTTAGAAAAATTACATCAATCGAGGGGTAGCCGTTGGGGTATTCATGGTTAGAATATGATTTCTGAGTTCTGACTGGGTTGCATTTTAGTCTCTTGTCTTTGGGGTTTGGCAATAGTACATTTACCTAGGTTGATGGTAAAGTCAGAGATGGGGGCAGAGGGGTTGCAGATTTAATCAGAAATAGTTCTTGAAAGCGAGCGCACGTGCGTGAGCGTACGTGCCTATTGATTGTTATGTCCTCCAAGCATGGATTAATTAACACCTTATGCTTATTATTCTAGCTTAAAATATTCAATATAAGCTCAGATTCTACAATTGATTTTGCAGGAATCAAATCCAAGTTCGTCTACAGCAGATTCGGAAGGGACCAGACCTTCCGCGATGGTGAGTGATAGCATCCCCCAAAGTAAAAAGTACCAAATGCACGATAGTACTCCTGTGACTGGTTAATAGGGTGGTAGTCATTAGTCCATCGAGATGTCTTATTTAAGGGGAACATGTGGGCAGTCTTAGTTTTATGGCCCTGAAGTAAGAACTAGATACCAGGTATAATTTCAGGATAGTCATCCCCAAGTTTTATGCGCCCAGAGCGAGGAGGGTAGCACTCCCTAGCGGGATGATGATTTCTCAGACATTGGTAGATTAAGAGACCAAAATTTGGTAGGCGATATCCATGTTGACAAGGGGTTTTTGGACTAAAATGTGCTATGTCTGGTGAACGAATGCATGTACTATGTGATATTAAGGATTTATAGTATGGATCAATATTTGTATGGATTAAGTCTGTGTTGTATGGTCAATAATAGTAGATGTGCAATAGTTGATTAAAGAGTTGTTAATACGTGCTTATATGTATGTGGACTAGATTTGTAATGTACTTTAATGTATGAATGTACTATGTATGAATAAACAACTATAGTACTATATATTATTCATGGGGACTAGCAGTAATGCATGAATTACAGAAGAGTACTAATGTATTAGTGCTAATTGATTAATACTGACATAGTAGTTAAAGTATGTTTTGAGAAAAATTCAGGGAGTAGATTAATTAGAATTTCAGCTTTGGGTGTTGACAGTGAAGCGGAAATGCTTTTTCCCTGAGTTGTGCCAGCGAGGGGATTCTCCATTTCTGGTTTACAAGGCCAGAGTATTGAATTGTACTACAAGGACATTGTCATTTAAGTAATTTATTTTCAATTAGGGTAGTGTGTGATATAAGGGTGAGGATGGTAGAAAAGTACGTAATAGACATTGTCTGTCTGATGGCAATAAAATGGTATTCGACTGGCTGCCCTCTGATTCATGTGAGTGTAAGCAGGTCAGCCGCTAGGACTCACAATAGGCGTTGGCTTAATGGCTGGAATATTATGCTTTGTTGTTTAGACATGTGAAGTACAGGAAAAACTTGCAGAATGAGGATGGAAGATATTAGGGCTAGTATGCCTCCTAATTTGTTAGGGATAGATGGTAAAACTGTGTATGCAAACAGAAAGTACCATTCTGTTTTAATGTGGAGTGGGGTATTTAGGAGACTGGCTAAAGTGTAATTATCTGGGTCGCTCAGGAGGTCAGACGAAAATAGTATCAGAGTTATTAGAAGGAGGAGGAGAAAAATTAAACCTAGACTATCTTTGGTTGTATAGTAGGGGTGGAAAGTGATTTTGTCGGCGTCTGAAGAAACCGCTGAAGGGTTGTTAGATCCTGTTTCATGTAAGAATAAAAGGTGAACAGTTGCTAGAGCTGTAATGATGAAGGGTAAGATGAAATGGAAGGCAAAAAATCGTGTAAGGGTGGCTTTGTCAACTGAGAGTCTTCAAAGGATTTATTGTACAAGGCCGGCTCCAATATATGGGATGGCTGATAGTAGATTTGTAATTACTGTAGCACTTCAGAATGATATTTGGCCTCATGGGAGCACGTAGCCTATGAATGCTGTTGCTGTAGTTGTTAAGTAGGAGGATAATGCCAATATTTCAGGTTTCTAGAAATAGGAATGACCCATAGTATAAGCCTCAGCCAATGTGTAAGAAGAGGCAGATGAAAAATATTTAGGAGCTATTAGCATGAAAATAGTGGACGATTCAGCCGTAGTTTACATCTCAGCTCATATGAGTGACTGAAGAGAAGGCAGTTAAGGTGTTGGATGTATAGCGTATGGCCAAAAATAATCCTGTGATGATCTGAGGAATTAGGCAGGCATCAAGAAGTGAGCCAAAATTTCATCATGTAGAAATGTTAGATGGTGTGGGAAGATCAATGAATGAGTAGTTAATAATTTTTATTAGTGGGTGTGTTTTGTGGGTATTGGTCATTGGTGTTCTTGAAGTACAACAATGGTTTTTCATATCAGTAGTCATGGTTGTAGTCCATGTGATAGCATAAAATTTTAATACTAACAAAGACTTTATTGGCATGCCCTTTTTTTCCCACTTTTAAAAATTAGTCCTCTGTTTTTTTATTGTTCCTTTTTTAAAGATGGATTGATGGTTATAAGGTAAGAAGTTACTTTGCTTTCTAAATTAAGATCATGTAATGGGCAAATGGAGACAATTTTGCTTCTTCCTTTCCTATTAGGATTCTTTTTAAATTTCTTTCTCATGCCTAACTGCTTTGGCTACAACTTCTATTACTATGCTTAAAAAAAAAAAAAAGCAGTGGTGACAGAGCATGCTTGTCTTTTTTCTTATCTTAGACAAAAAGTTTTCAACTTTTCTCCATTATGTATGATGCTAGCTATGGGTTTGTCATATATGACTGTTTTAGATGTTGAGATACATCCCCTCTATACCTAATCTGTTGAAAATTTTTAATCATGAAAAGATATTGAATTTTGTCAAATGATTTTTCTGTATATATTGAGATGATTTTATGACTTTTGTCTTTAATTCTGTTTAATATGGTGTATCACATTTAATCATTTCCTTTTGCTGAAACATCTTTGCATCCCAGGGATAAATTCCACTTGTATGATTCTTTCAATGGGTGCTCGAATTCAGTTTGCTAATATTTTGTAAAATATTTTTGCACTTACATTCAACAGGGATTTTGGTCTGTGATTTTCATTTCTTGTAATGTACCTGTATGGCTTTGGTAGCAGGGTAATGCTGGCCTGATAAAATGAATTTTGAAGAATTACTTCCACTTCAGTTTTTTGTGAAGAGTTTGAGAAGAATTGGTATTAGTTCTTTTTTAAGTGTTTTTTTAGAATTCAGTAGTGAAGTTTTCTGGTCCTGGGCTTTTCTTTAATGGGAGAGTTGTATTATTAATTGGATCTCCTTACTCATTATTAGCCTCTCCAGATTTTCTATTTCTTCATGATCCAGTACTGGTAGGTTGTATATTTCTAGGAATTTATTCATTTCTTCTAATTTATCCAAATTGTTGACATATAATTGTTTACAGTAGTTTTTAATGATCTTTTGTATTTTTGTGGTATCAGTTTTGATGTCTCTTCTTTCATTTCTGATTTTATTTATTTGAGTCTTCTCTTTTCATTCCTGGTTAGTCTAGCTAATCGTTGGTTGACTTTCAAATATTGCAATTTTGTGACAGTTAATGTATATTAGAAATACTTATATTACAACTTTTCTATCTAGGACAGATAGTAACCATAGATGCAGGGTCAAACTATGTTTTTGGTGGGTTTTTTGACCTTAGAAAGTATGCTTATTAGCATCTAAATTAGTATACATTTAAAGTTAGTTTTTTTTGTATAGCTATGTGTATTTCAAAAACATTAAATACAAAAAACATGTGTGATCATTTGATTTTGATGTGCTAGTGCTTTACGTTTTCAAGGCATCAGAGAAGCTATTTACGGAAAGATGTTGAAATAAGCTAGTGGTTAAATGGAACATCTTCTGGGTTTGAACTTAGACTTTTGTTCAAATCTCAGATGACATATTTTCTAACTGTTTGACTTTGGAAATAATTTCCATTTCTAAGCATATTTTCTCTTCTTTAAAATGGGAAGGATGATGACAACTAAATAACCTTTTATGTACATTAATGGAAAAATATATATTAAATATATGTAATAGGGTGATTGATGGGTAATGAACTCTAACAATATCATTACTTTATAACTTCACCATTATTTCTATGAGCTTATCAAAACAGAATAGGATTCTCACATCATTATCTGAGAGCTTTAGGCTCAGATTTTCTTGCTATATTCATCTTAGCCCATTTTCTGCTCCCATAATATATTACCACTAACTGGGTAATTTATAAACAACAGAAGTTTATTTAGCTCCTGGTTCTAGAGGCTGGGAAGTCCAAGAGCTAGGTGTCAGCATCTGGTGAGTATCATCCCATGGTGGAAAGCATCACAAGGCAAAGAAGCACAAGAGGGAAATATAAAGAAGAAACTGTGCCAAATTCATTCTTCTATCAGGAGTGCACTCTCAAGATAACAAATTCACTGCTGTGATAATGGCATTAAGCCATTCAGAAGAGTAGCCCTTATGATCTAGTCATCTCTTAAAGTTTCTACCTCTCAAGAGTACTGCATTGGGCCGGGCGCGGTGGCTCAAGCCTGTAATCCCAGCACTTTGGGAGGCCGAGATGGGTGGATCACGAGGTCAGGAGATCGAGACCATCCTGGCTAACACGGTGAAACCCCATCTCTACTAAAAAAAAAAAAATACAAAAAACTAGTCGGGCGAGGTGGCGGGCGCCTGTAGTCCCAGCTACTCAGGAGGCTGAGGCAGGAGAATGGCGTGAGCCCAGGAGGCGGAGCTTGCAGTGAGCCGAGATCCGGCCACTGCACTCCAGCCTGGGCGACAGAGCGAGACTCCGTCTCAAAAAAAAAAAAAAAAAAAAAGAGTACTGCATTGGAGATTAAGTTTCCAACATATAAATGTAGTAGGACATAACAATATGCAAGAAATAGACTATTTTAAGTCCAACAATAGCAAAAACACAAAGAGACAAAATAATCCACAACAGGATTTTGGGTAAATGTAGTAAATTTCAAGTCAGCTTGAGGGTCGGGACTGGGGAGGTATATGTCGTTGGAAACCTCTCTCGAGTGTTTCCTGGATGTGGTATCTTTTATTATTATCTGCCAAGTATATTAGCCCTTTATTGAGCTGACATTGCACTGACCTTAAAGAGACAAATCACATGCTGGATGAATAGAAGGAAAAGTATAACAAAAATGTGGCCTAGTGATAACTTGGCTCAAGTCAGAGATTCAGAACACTTAGAAAAACCACATTGACAGAGCAGTCAAATGAAAGCATAATCTAACACTTATAAAGTAGTTCAGGGTGGCAAATTTTAGTTTACTTTTTATTAATATGCTCTTTATGGGCCCCAACTATTTAAAGAAATTAATTCCTAAAATAAGGTTTTAAGTTCAACCTCCCTGACTTACAATATGTGACATTTTACAAAGGGATTTTAAAAAAATGATATACAGCTGTTTTTCTGTGTTGTTGGATCAAACTTTGATTTTTATGGATGCTACTACCTCCAAGGGCTCTTTCACCATAGGAAGGTAACACAGCCCAGGAGCAGGTTTCCGAAAGATTATAACCAACTGTTACATATTTAGGAAGCAAGCTCCAAAACAAACCCTTATTCTGTTTTTCCCATCTGCTGAAACTGGTTTGTCTAGTTACATAGATTTTTCCCCATTCAATAAGATTATTGTACATATTGCATGTGTCTATGTAAATGTGTACAATATATTATGATATGCAATGCAGGCAACTATTGGTAATATTGGAATGTGATTAAAAAAAAAAAAACCTATCCCTTCCACCTAGGTAACAGAGCTGACATTATCCTTTCACCATACTCACAATATCTGATAGCCCTCATTTTCAATGAGCACTATACTGAGATATAGGCTATAGGAAGTTAGTTTCTAGCCTTGAGTTAAAAAAAAAAAAATCTTCATCTAATATCCGTGGCATTGAGATCACTAGTTCACCTAATACTTAGGGATTAATAATAATGAAGCTGATATCTCTTTAGCTTAACTAGCTTCTAGGATACTTTAGGATATAAATATACTTATTTTAATGCTGGAAATATAAAAAGTATTAACTTATATATTAATTTTAAAGGTAGTTTACCATGTGGCTGGTGAATGGATTTGCTATTTGAATTTTGTCATAATTCTAGCAGTATGAGAGTAACAATAAAGCCCTAGGCCTTACTAGGAGTTAATTTAAAAGTTTATATATTTCATTTCCTGCTCAGGGTCCCATTGCACCTTCAACCTCTGCCATTAGAATGATTTATGGGCACTGTTAGACCTCAGAGTGATTCCCAAAAGTTAAAACTGAGCATAGTACTTCAATAAACCACTATAATAAGATATTTCATTATTATGGTTATAAATGTCCTGCGGCGTATGTTAATTTAGATATAAAATAATTAAAGACAATTAAAGCCAATTATACTAAGGATTACTTTGTGCTAATGATACAGAGATTACTTGCTTCAAGGAAGAATTCCCTCTGAAATCATTCAGAAAAGAAGCTGAAGTAGGTGGTGCTAGAAGAAAGGGATGTGTGTGTATATATTTATACATATATGTATGTACACACACACATATACACACACATACATACATATATACATACACACATTTAGGAATAGGAAATGCTTTCTATATCACTTCTGTGTGCGCGATACAGATACACACACATACATAAGTGATATAGAAAACACTGACAATTCTGAGAATACAATGACTTTATAAATTATTTTCATTAATAGTATCTCAAACTGCTTTTCACCGATGGTCTGAATAAAGTGCATACTGTGGTCTACAGTGAAACAAATGAGATTAAGAAAAACATTTTCCATGGAGCCCTCAGGTCTCAAGGAGACCTAGAGATGGTGAAGATGAGCTTTCTCCCTCTTTCATGGGTCTGGAGTAAGCCACACCTACACCTAGACAACCATGAGCAGGAAACCACTCATTTATCAACATATTTTTTTTTAATTAAAAACTTACTTATTCCAAATCTCATGTTAAAAGCTTTTTAGCGTATTGATTGAGAGGGTGAGCTTTCAAGATAGGTAGTCTAGCTTTGAATACTGGTCTACTAATTGGGGGAAAAAAACTTAATAGAAATAATAATAGGAAATCAATTTTGAACATGTTATTCTATGTTTTTTTGCCTCTACTTCCTAGTCTTTAAACCGAGTTATAGTAATATCGAAACGGGAAAAACTCCCTTATCAACCTCACAGGGTGGTGCCCGCTGCTCAAACCCCTAGGGGTAGTATGGCCGTGAAGCAGACGGGCAGGTTGTGGGGCTCCAACCCCACAGCAGTGTCTAGGGGTGAATGTTTACAGCTGAAGCCCCAGTGGGCGTCTGTTACAGGGTGCTTTTTCAGTTTAGCCATTCATAAGCAGCTTGTGTTACCCTTGTCAGCTCAATTACACTCTCTGCCTTATTGCAAGGATAGAGGGCTTTCTGTACCCTGGGGGTTCTTGGCTTGGTGTACCGGAAGAATGGATCGCACCTGGGATTGGAGAATGAGTGCAAGGTTTTATTGAGTGGAAGTAGCTCTCAGCAGATGGGGGACCCAGAAGGGAAATGGTTTTATCCTGGAGTCAGGTCGCTTGGCACTGCAGGCTCTTCTGCAACCGTCCTGGCCAAACTCCACATTGTTCCGCCAGTCAATGACCTGCCGGCAAGCAGGCGTCTGTCGGTGTGCTCTTCCTGGGCATGCTCTCTTGGACGGCCTCTGGACATCTGGCTGCTTGTGTGTTATTCCGCGGACGTGTTCCTCTTGACGTCCAGCTGCTTGTGTCTCTTCCCGCTTGGGTCATGGTTTTCTTTTTTCTTTCTTTCTTTTCCTTTTCTTCTTTTCTTTTATCTTTTCTTTTCTTTTCTTTTCTTTTCTTTTCTTTTCTTTTCTTTCTGACACAGTCTCGCTCGCTTTGTCACCCAGGCTGGAGTGCAGTGGCACGATCCTGGCTCACTGCAAGCTCTGCCTCCCGAGTTAACGCCATTCTCCTGCCTTAGCCTCCCGAGTAGCTGGGACTACAGGCGCCCGCCACCATGCCTAGCTAAGTTTTTGTATATATATACATATATTTTTTTTTAGTAGAGACGGGATTTCACAGGGTTAGCCAGGATGGTCTCGATCTCCTGACCTCATGATCCACCCGCCTCGGACTCTCAAAGTTCTGGGATTACCGCACCCAGCCTGGGTCTCATAGTTTTTACAAGCACAAGATGGCACGTGGTGGGTCAGGGTGGTCTTGGGAAATAAAACATTTGGGTGTGAAGGCAGGAGTACTTGTCCTCACCCAGGTCCATGGGCACAGGCCCAGGGGTGGAGCCCTCGCCAGGGACCCATCGTTCTCCCAGCACTTTCCTGCCTCCCTTCCATATCAAAACCTCACTCATAGAGTTATTGTGGCATTAAGTAAATATATGTAAAACATTTACAACAGTGTCTGCTATAATTATGTTCTCCATAAATTTGAACTGATATTCTTTTTACAATATCCAAATGCCTACTCCCTTACGAGAACCTTAATTACAGGGACACATCTATTTGAGAGACTGAATCAGAATATTAATCTTTTCTTTCTGCAAGTTTTTCATCAAAATGCATTCATTTAACCACCAGATATCTATTGAACTCTAACTAGATGAGTGCCAAGCACTCATCTAGGTTTAAGAACTGAATATTTAATGGTGAACAAAACAGACAAGGCCCTTGTTCTCACGGGTTTTACATTTCAGTTGAGGGAGTTACAAAATTAAAAAAAAAAAAAAGAAAAGCAACAAGTGAATGTGATAATTACGGTCAATGATAAATGCTGTAAAGTGATAAGTGTTATGAAGAAAAACAAAGAAGTTAACAGGATAGGGAATGATCTGAGTAGGCATAATATTAAGTCAGATGGTAAACGTATACGTTATTATGTTTAATTCAATCATTGGATGTTTACACTGTGCAAAGTACTGGTCTAGTTATGGAGATACAGCAGTGAGTTTGGCAAACAACATCCTTGCTCTCATGGAGATTACATTCTCATGTTGAGGCACGCATTAAAACAAATAAAGGAATAAGCATTTTGTAGGAGGACAGTAATACATGTTATAAAGAGTGGGAATGGGATGAAAAGTGACTGGGGACTATTTAAATTAGGTGGCCAGGAAATGACTCTCGAATTAGAGGTTGGTTACCTGAGATCTTACAGACGAGGAGCTGTCCTTGCAAATATCTAAATGTTACAGGCAGAGAGATGGCTAAGTGCATAGGCCCTTAATTGGAAATGAGATTTACATATTCAATGAAAGAAAGAAAAGCATGGGTAGATCAAACAAAGGCTTTGCCAGGCATGATTTACAGTTTAGAATTTATCCTTGTTGTAATAGTCATTGGAACACTTCTCAGCCTAGGAGCAAAGGAACTATTTTACTTTTAAAAAATCACTCTGGATATTGGGTGGAAAACGTAGAAGATTTTCCAATGGGACCAGGGGAATACATTAGCAGACTATTGCAGTGCTATGAGTAAAATGTGACCATGGCTTGGATGAGGTTGGTAAGAGTGGGAGTACAAATAGTAGATAGATTCGAGTTATATTTTAGAAGAATCAACAGCATTTGATAATGGACTAGAAAGTTTAGACATTAGTGAAATACAATAATCAAGAATATTTCCTGGATTATTTAGCCTGAATAAGTGGGAAGATAGTGGAGATATTAAATTTGAGATCCAACTAGAGTTGTCAAATAAGGAAAAGATAATTGTGTATATAAGTCTGGGGCTCGGGAGCGATTTCAGAGCTAAAGGGAGACTTGGAAGGTCACTGGTATATAGACTCTATTTTAAAACTTGGGGTTGGATATGATCATCTAGGTTTAGATAGTATAAACCTATTCCTATTTTATACTTTATTCATACAGGGCATTGATTATTGACTGACCAGTGAATGTCATAAAACATACTAAAGTACAGATGTCCATAAAACTCTTCATACTAAGTGATTAATGATTATAGACCAATCCTTTTTCCTTTCAAATTTTTGTTGCAGCAAGAAGTATACCAAAGAAGCTATTTAGATGCTGAGATTTTCCAGCCCAGCATCACACAGATGGGCTTTAGTTCATGGCTGGGATGTGCAAGGCAGTAGTGGTGGATTTGGCACCTCTATAATCCAGCTGCTTGTGTTATTCTGCTGATCCACAAAGGTCCAATCTCACAGAAAACTGCTGGATAATTTGTTTCTGGCTTTCTGTTTAATTTGGGGCCTTTAAAAATTCTCTCTGTTGCTATTTTATTTTCATATTCCTGCCTTGATCTTGCTGTCTTTCCTTGTTCCTAAACTGAAGCCAATTGTCAGGCAACCTCTGGATGGCTCACCAAGATTGTATGGTTCTGTGAGGTTCTTCTTGTTTTTTAATATTGTGCCTCAGGCATTAGTGTCTTGTCATAGTTACATTTGTCACCTTCCTGATTGCCTCCTTTGAAATTCATCAGTATGTCACTTGTTAATTTATTTATTTTCTAATACTTGAACTGCTGAGGTTATGTTTAGAATGAATTGAAAGTAGACACGTAGCTATTCATTTCTCCTCACCCTGTGAAAATTTCCAAATTGAGAGACCCAGTTCTCTCTGGGATAGGATTTTTGTATTTGTTTTTTAATTTGGAAAGTGAGAGTGTGAAGTATCCAGTCTCTCACCTGTATGCTCCCAGAGTTTTGCTTTACAATGTGATATATAATTATTCAAGTAGAGAAGGTCAGTGGTCCTATTAAAGAGAGAGAAAAGAGAGAATAAGAGAGAGAGATTTAAATACAGAGTTCTCTTAATGAGACTATATCAAAAGAAGATGTTTCAGCTTATTTTATTTTAAAAAGTGTCTGTAGTTTTCATTTTAACTATATACATCTTACGTTTGGCAGTTTGACATCGTTGATATTGTTTAAAGATAGGTTTTTATATTTAATGTGAGTCTTTTCCAGTCAGAGACATCAGCTGGAATATGAAAAATAGCTTCTCTCATTTTTCTTTTTTTCTTCTCCCAAAATAAATTTCATTACAAAGTGTGTCTGTAATTGAATTCTTTTGGTGGGTGATGATATAAAACCTATGTTTCTTCATTGAAAATTTGATCCAATAGGTCCACAGGGTTTTGCGCCTTCTTGGTGGCAAACATCTCTTTGGTTAATGCTGAATTCTGATATAATTATAGAGAAACTGGGATGGCAGTGGCTAATGATGTTTGCAATAGGAGTAGCTAACAATGTAAGAAATGTCATTCTGTGAAGTTACTACACACTAATACCAGAGAACTGGGTTGTGTCTCTTCTTCATCCTTCCCAAAACTTCATCTGTGATACAAAAATGTCCTTCTTCTGCTCTGACTTTTCACAGTGATTCTTAAATGATGAACACCCCTAATCTCTGAATCTCTTATGTGACACTGACAATCACCCCACTGAAACCAAAAAGAAGATACAAATTGAAAATGCAGTGAGACATGCACTCAGAAGGTGGGCTTTTCAGGAAAAGCCAATGTTGCAGTTCCTTAGCCTTGGTAGCAAACTTCTCTCTGACTAATGCTGAATTCCTAAATAGTTAAAGGGACATGGGGATGCAGGCGGCTAGTGAGGTTTGTAATAGGAGTAGCTGCCAGGGTGACAAATGTGATTCCAGAAATTACTATACACTAACCCCAGAGAAATGACATTAAAGGGAAATAATTTTTGTTTTATTTTTGGTCCCATATTTGGAGAAATAATAGAGCTACAAGGCCTAAAAGGCAAAGATTATTCTACTGATGGCTCGGTGGATAATGTACAGATTCCTAAGCCTGTTTTTGCAATATCTATAGATGTCTTCAGTGTCATCAGGGAGTGTTATGATATCCTTAAAACATTCCGAAATCTGTATTCATGTTACTAATATGTGGGGAGGACTTTCACAGAATCCAGTGATAACAGCACTCTAACTTCAAGAAGATTGGAGTTCAATGAATTTTTAAAAAATGATATATTTATCTTTCCTTTTGTTACCCATTTTCTCCACAGTAATCCCCTAAAAATGGTCTTATCTGAGCTTTACTGTTCTCACGAAAGAATTCAATTATATATTAGTTTGGTTCAAAAGTAATTGCGGTTTTTGCCATTACCTTTAATGGCAAAATAACTCTGCAAGGTTTCTCTTATGGTTTAGTATTAAAGGCCTTTACTTTAGAGAAATAAAATAATCATTGGCCAGAAGATCTCATGAAGATTACCTGTAATGGCAAAACCGCAATTACTTTCACATCAACCTATATAATAAGCCTTGCTTGCATCTAATATGAAGTATTTTACAAATTCAGTATCAAAATACACAAACTATGTACCATCATTATCTAAGAGATAACATGCATTTTTGTAGAAAGGTGTCTAATTTTGTAATAATCTCTCTACCTCCAAACCCAGTCTGACACTAATACAGTTGACCCTTGCACAATACAGGGCTTAGGGGCATTGACCCACACAGTTGAAAATCCACATATAACTTTTGACTTTCCAAAAACTTAACTACTAATAACCTTCTGTTGACCAGAAGTCTTACTGATACCATAAACCTTCGATTAGCATTTTTTTGTGTTATAGATATTATATACTGTATTCTTAAAGTAAGCTAAATAAAATGTAATTTTAAAAATCATAAGAATGAGAAAATATATTCATTATTCCTTAAGTAGAAGTAGGTCATGATAAATGTCTTAATCTTTGTCTTCAAGTTGAGTAGACTGTGTAAGAACAAGAGGAGGGGTTGGTCTTGCCATCTCAGGAATGGCAGAGGTAGAAAAATGTTCACATATAAATTAACTTACACAGTTCAAGTTTGTGTTGTCCAAGGGTCAACTGTACTTAGTTATATATTTTTAAAATATATATGTGTCCTGCTTGGGTTTTCATTCTACAAATCAAGACACTTGTGAGTTTTATCTCTTTTTTGGATGATCTAATTTTCTGCCTCAATAAAACTGTTCCTACAGTTGACAAAGACTTTGTGTTAAGGTCTTTTCATGCAAGGTTTTCATCTATAAAGTGGTAGTCTTAGCTAATGTTAGCCTATCTATTTTATCTTACATAAGTGTAATCTGAAATTCATTTATGCGTTTAGGAATAAGGTGACAAAATAGTTGTATGCGCTTTATAAATCTCACATACAGTATGGCAGCCTATGAGTCATTGTTATAAGTGGTTTAGACTTTATTGTCTTTCATGACTTATGTTTATAGCCATACATAAATCACACAGAACCACCAGAGGAATTTTAGTGTTTAGTCATCATAAAAGAAGGGATTTCACAGATTGTCTCTATCAAGTCTGAATGAGGTCTAAGAAGAAAAGGATCACCAATAAATAATTGGTTTCAACTTGATATCAGCTAATAATGACTATTTCTATAGAAAATAGCAACAAGAAAACTTCATTTTGCTTTACATTTCCTTCAAGTCTGTGAAATGAAGCCTCTGAAGAACTCTGCAAGGTTTCTCTTAGGGTTTAGTATTAAAGGTCTTTAGAGAAATAAAATAATCATTGGCCAGAAGACCTCATGAGGATTTAGTTTAGTATTAGTTCAGCCTAATAAAGAATTCATTATTTGTTTAACAAACATTTACAGATAAATACTGACAAATTTTGCATGTCAAAATATAAACAAAATCAAGTAAACTAAAATAACAAATTTAGAAAATAGTAGAAATTGTTCATTCATCCTTTCATTTTTTAAAACACTTAATAGAAAGAAACCCATAATTTTTATAACATGTAAAGGCTTTCTACAAATGTCTAAGTAATGGATAACTCAGGTTTATTAATTGCTAAAGAATATTATCATACAGCTCACAGAAGCTTAATGTTAATAAATGAGAAAAATACAGAACTTCACAAATAATTTTCAACATTGAATATTAAAACAAAACCACACATTTTTACCTATCAGATTGACAAATGTGAGAAAGTCTAAAAATATAAAATGCTCAAAATGTAGTTCAATTATAAACTTCTTTGGAGAGCTATGTTGCAATATCTATGTTTATACCCCTACTATTTGATTCAGCTAAGTTTACTCTGGGAATATATCCTACCAATGTATTTGCACAAGCTTGAAAATGTAGGCATTTAAAAATATGTCTTTGTATTTTTTATTTTTTTTATTTTTGTCAGTACATAGTAGGTGTATGTATTTATAAAGTACATGAGATGTTTTGATACAGACATGCAATGTGAAATTGAGCACATCGTGAATAATGAGGTATCCATCCCCTCAAGCATTTATCCTTTGAGTTACAAACAATCCAATTACACTCTTCAAGTGATTTTTAAATGTACAATTAAGTTATTATTGACTGTAGTCCCCCTATTGTGCTATCAAATTAATGGGTACCAAAAAAATAGGAAGAATGAATAAGTCTTTGTTTCTAAATGAAAACAAACAACATGCCCCTTAATAAGTGAATGAGAACCTAAATGCTTATGGTACATCCACACAATGGATACTGTAACATTGTTTTAAAAATGTGTTATATCTACATTTGCTTTCAAAAGAATGTTAAATCTATCTGTGCTGATATGAAAGGTCAAAATATATTAATTAAAAAATCCAAAGTGCAGTATTGAAATTGAATTATCTTGTTAGTTTTAAATGGATACAAATGCATTCTTATAGGATATATATTCATATACTATATTGGAGATTTAAAAGTGAGATTAGGGGAGAGAAAGAGGTATTTTTGCTTTCAATTTGAAGAATTCAGATTGTTTGAAATGTTCACCTTGTGCAAAGTAAGTGTGACATTTTGAGAAGTTAGAACAATTAAATGAGAAAATAGAGAAATTGAAGTAAGATTTATTGAACAATCATGAAATTTTAGGTATTGTGTTTCTTGCCATATATCTGTCTCTACTTTCATTCTTTCAACAACCTTTCATGGTGAATATTAATTTAACCACTTCACAAATGAGTAAACTGACATTGAAAAAGTAAAAAGGGAAACCTGGTGAAATAAATTAATGTTAATATATGTTATTTAACTATTTAATCCAAAATCTTATTTTTTTAACTTTTCATCAACATAGAAAATTAATAATGAGCTGTTTTATATATCTTTCGTAATAAATCATCGAAATCTGGTACATATTTTCATACTTATAGCACATCTAAATTTGGATTAGTCACATTTCAGTTGCTAAATAGCCACAACTGGCTAATGGCTACAATACTGAACAGTACCCACTAGACTGTAAGCTCCTTAGGTATCCTCAAAAGCTACCATGTAGGTACTCACTTCTGGATCGCCACTGCCTAGCTCAAAGCTTAGCACATAGCAGTTGCTAAAAAAAAGTTTGATGAATAGGAAACGTATTTTGTGATAGTATGGAATAGACTTTTTACATGTAAGAAGGTCAGTTTTAGATATTATGGAAAGGAATAACAATGAGGAAGGGAGACAGGAAGCAGTATTTCATTTATATATGTGTGTATACTATAAGGTGTGTGTGTGGGGGGGGGGGGTGTGCGGAAAGGTGTTTACCTTTGTCTTGTTGCTATTGCGTTGGCATTTAAATCTTCAGATTGAAAATCCCCTTTAGAATATTCCCCTTTTGTTAATGCATGGTATGTTCATGCAGCTTTTTCATCACTTCTACTGGATAATAGGAACATTCAAATGCAATCTCTTTTTCTCATTTATCTTGTTACCCACCACAGTACAGGTAACAGAACACTCACTCCATAAAGAAGTATGCCAATCTTTACAGTAGATTTCCTCAGGTCTGCCTTCCTCCCTACAGTTTATTCACCAAAACCTATGAGGAGTCAGCCTGCTGCTGGCATAGTTTTCAATGATGACGTATAGAGGTAACCTCAAAGAAGGTGGCATAGTGCAAAAATGATAATTTTCATACATAATCAAAGTGTATGTAAATGAAAGTTATGAGAGAAGGTTTTGGGTAAACTGGATTGTATACTTTGTACCCAATAGGTAATTTTTCATCCCTCACCTGCCTTCCACCTTACCACTGTTTGAAGTCTCCAGTGTCTATGATTCCACCCTCTATATTCAGGTATACACATTGTTTAGCCACCACTTATAAGTGAGAACATATGATATTTTGCTTTCTGTTTCTGAGTTTTCACTTGGAATAATGGACTCCAGGTTCATCTATGTTTTTGCAAAGGACGTAATTTCATTCTTCTTTATGGCTGAGTAGTATTCCACAGTGTATATGTACCACATTTTCTTTACCCAATCGTCCACTGATGGATATTCAGGTTGATTACATAACTTTGTTATTGTGAATAGTGCCGCAATAAACATATGAGTGCAGGTATCTTTTTGATATAATGATATATTTTATTTTGGATAGAAGCCCATTAGTGGGATTCTTGGGTTGAATGGTAGTTCTATATTTAGTTATTTGATAAATTTCCATAATGTTTTCCATAGAGGTTGTAATAATTTACATCTCCACCAACAGTGTTTGAGAGTTCCCTTTGCTCTACATCCAAGAAAGTTATTTTAAATGGTAGTGTTACTTTATTCATTCACAAATTAAAATCTAAGTATACTAATTATAACTCAGTTGACATTATAAAGTAACTTACATTATGGGGCTCAGGGTATACCAGTAATGTGGGCTTATGAATAGAAGGACCTATGTAATAGCTTAATCTTATTAAACATATTATTGCCATCATACCTTTGGTTTGAAAAATAAACCTAGTGCTTATGATTTAGATGCAACCATTTGAAGACTAAAAATAATTGCTTTTTTCCCCAGGTGCAGTTTGAAAACAAAGTTAATTGCCAAACTCCAGAAAGTGCAAAATACTCTAGTTTTTAAGTTTTTTCTTGCCACCAACATAGGATGTTGCATTCGAGTGACAAGCAGGTAATAGAAAATAAAATTAACGTGGAATTTTATTCTTGAAATTTAGAGAAACTTCTTTTAGTATTCCATGCATACCTTTTTTATCTTGCTGTTCAGGTTGTCCATTTTGGATGGGTGGTATGCTATCAGTACATGTCATATACTGCTAATAAAATACCTCAGAGGCTCTTTTTTTCTCTACAATTTCTACCTTATGGTTGTGAGACTGTGTAGAACTTTAATTTGAAGATGACTCACTAACATGCAATTCTCTTGGCAAGCCTCCAAAGTAAAAATTATGTTTAACAGAGTCACAATTTGATCTTTAAGAAATTGTTGTTTTGGCAATGAGGTCCCTTTCAGGATGCAAAACTTAAAAAGGCACTTTACATTTTACCAAAATAATTGTTATAATCTTTACAAATGTAAGGGCATAAGAAATGTGAAGGAATACTAGTAATCAAAAATATCTCAGCTTTTGTCCTCCATTAAAGAACTTTTAAAGCAACACAGTTATCTCAGGAGATCCATTTTAGTTTAATGCAAGAAATAATATTGGTTAAGATAGAATAGTATAAAAGAAATGGAAGGAAATAACATGTGAGCTAATAAGATATGAAGCCATTAAAAAAATTAACTGTACTGTATCTTCATAGGTGTTTCCAGACAATAATGCCTTATAATTTCCTTGTGTTTACAAACAAATACATCAATCATTTGCCAGTGCAGCATGCAGCTACCTCTAGGATAAAATTTGGGAGAACTGAAGCTGCATAAAGTAACTCTGTACAATATTTAGTCAGAGGCAATAAAAGAATACCATAGACAATTAGAGCACACTAATATTCAATTGTCGCACACAACCAAATCCATCATCATTTTGTTTCGTCTCTGAAAATACTGCCATTGAAATACTTACAATTCAACTGCAGATTTATGCAGCCTAACAACTCATTAATTTTAAAGATTCTATCATGGAAAATATATAAAATCAGAAATATCTGTCTTCAAACCAATAATTTTGAATTGAGTGTCATTTTGTTTTAAGTTGCTAGAGCTTTCTTTTCTTTTCTCTTTCTTTTTCTTTTTCTTTTTTCTTTTTTCTTTTTTTTTTTTTTTTTTTTTGAGACGGAATCTCGCTCTGTTGCCCATGCTGGAGTGCACTGGCGCAATCTCGTCTCACTGCGACCTCCGTGTCCCGGGTTCAAGCCATTCTCCTGCCTCAGCCTCCTGAGTAGCTGGGACTACAGGCATGCGCCACCATGCCCAGCTAATTTTTGTATTTTTAGTAAGGACGAGGTTTCACCATATTGGCCAGGGTGGTATTGAACTCTTTACCTCGTGATCTGTCCGTCTTGGTCTCCCAAAGTGCTGGGATTACAAGCGTGAGCCACCCCACCCAGACGCTAGAGCTTTCTTCTCTTCAAAATGTGTTCAAGTTAGGCTTGATATAGTGTGGGTGGGGAAACATAAAAGATTCAAGAATACATTTTAAGCTTGTAAAAGTGTAAGTTTTTTTCTTTTAATATTACTTATATATGTGAATGTGTGTGTGGGCAATTTTGTTTTTAACTGAGTTAGTTTAGTTATAGCAGTTTAAGAATATACATGTGTCTGTTGGCTGTATGAATGTCTTCTTTTGAGAAATGTCTGTTCATATCCTTTGCCCACTTTTTGATGGGGTTGTTTGTTTTTTTCTTGTAAATTTGTTTGAGTTCTTTGTAGGTTCTGGATATTAGCCCTTTGTCAGATGAGTAGATTGCAAAAATTTTCTCCCATTCTGTAGGTTGCCTGTTCACTCTGATGGTAGTTTCTTTTGCTGTGCAGAAGCTCTTTAATTTAATGAGATCCCATTTGTCAATTTTGGCTTTTGCTGCCGTTGCTTTTGGTGTTTTAGACATGAAGTCTTTGCCCATGCCTATGTCCTGAATGGTACTACCTAGGTTTTCCTCTAGGATTTTTATGGTATTAGGTCTAACATTTAAGTCTCTAATCCATCTTGAATTAATTTTCGTATAAGGAGTAAGGAAAGGATCGAGTTTCAGCTTTCAACTTATGGCTAGCCAATTTTCCCAGAAAGGATGAGTTTGCGTCCTTTGTAGGGACATGGATGCAGCTGGAAACCATCATTCTTAGCAAACTATGACAAGAACAGAAAACCAAACACCGCATGTTCTCACTCATAGGTGGGAACTGAACAATGAGATCACTTGGACTCAGGAAGGGGAACATCACACACAGGGGCCTATCATGGGGAGGGGGGAGGGGGGAGGGGGGAGGGATTGCATTGGGAGTTATACCTGATGTAAATGATGAGTTGATGGGTGCAGCACACCAACATGGCACAAGTATACATATGTAACAAACCTGCACGTTATGCACATGTACCCTACAACTTAAAGTACAATAATAATAAATAAATTTAAAAAAAAAGAATATACAACATTCTTGCATACATCAAATTTCTTTGTTGCGTTATATCTGAAAATGAATAGACTTTAAAATACTTCTTAAATTGATAATGGCAGAATCTCTAGTCAAACTCCAACTTCTACTGCCTTATACTTGATTTGCTTTAATATGGCTTATGGGAAAGAAAAACTATTGGGACTCCATTTAGAGCTGCCTCGCAACAGATAGGTAGAAAGGACTTCAAATTTCTACTTTTCATTACCGGAAGGCCCCTTAGGACTACATTGGAAAGAATTCGATCTACTCCAGAAAAGAGTCTCCTAGCAGTTTAATGTGCTGATCAGTTGTGCTCAGCAGCCCAGAATCATCAAATTGCAGCTATTGAATAGTTCCAGATGAGATGATATGTTTCAAAGGATAGAGAATGCAATATGTGACACATTTCTAAAGAATGGTGATGAACAGCATTAATATGCTGATGAAGGAAAAGTGGAAATGAAAGGGACTGAGTTGTATGGGATCAATAGTGACTTGGGATAGAAAAAAATATATATATAAGCAACAGGCACCTCACGAAGTCTTTGATTATATGTCTGCTCCAGCCATATTGTTCATTCAACACTAAATTGCACAGTTCCTCTTCCTTTCATCTTTAAACAGCATCCTTTGGAATAGTAGAACACACAAATACACTAAAGAAAGACAGATGATAGAGACTAGTAGCTTCTCTAACAGTTCAGATTCAGTACATTTTATGTCCTGTGGAGTCACCTTTAAAGTAAATCTAGAATAAGATTAACTACAGTCTGATTAGTATCTGTAGTTACCACCAATTTTAAAACACAAAACAAGATCCTGAATATGATAGCTTTAAAATAAGGAAGTGAGGGAGGATATGTATTTAAGGGTCCCCGTCTTGTAAGATAAGGAAATCAGCATTATTCATTTTAAATGGCTAAATAAAATGCATGTTGTATACCTATATGCACTTAGCATGGAACATGCACATGCTTTTTAAAAGAATGATGACAGTTTTAGGGTAAGAGTAACATCTTTTCTTTTTATTTTTTATTATACTTTAAGTTCTAGGGTACGTGTGCACAACGTGAAAGTTTGTTACATATGTATACATGTGCCATGTTGGTGTTCTGTAAATGACGAGTTCATTATGTATATCTCCTAATGCTATACCTTCCCACTCCCCCCACCCCACAACAGGCTCCAGTGTGTGGTATTCCCCTTCCTGTGTCCAAGTGTTCCATTGTTCAGTTCCCACCTATGAATGAGAACATGCAGTGCTTGATTTTCTGTCCTTGCGATAGTTTGCTCAGAATGATGGTTTCCAGCTGCATCCATGTCCCTACAAAGGACATGAACTCATCCTTTTTTATGGCTGCATAGTATTCCATGGTGTATATGTGCCACATTTCCTTAATCCAGTCTGTCATTGATGGAATAATATCTTTAGAGATCTAAATCAATAAAAACACAATAGTTCCTACTTCCATTCCTAGGTGCAGCAAACCACCATGGCAAACATTTACCTATGTAACAAACATGCATGTCCTGCACATATATCCTGGAACTTAAAATAAAATAAAAATTAAATCAAATAAAGTAAGTTTAAGGAAGTCTCATGGTGACTACTTTGATGACATCGAATTACTTTTTTAAAATGTTTTGGTGACCCTATATTGCTGGTGCTCTTAGTATGTATGTTCAGCATATAATTACCAATGTTACAGCTCTGGTTAAGGGATAGAGTTGAAACAGTAGGGTAGAAATATTTTCCATAGGATGTATATGTACACCTCTCTGGTGACAAGAGAATTAAAAGAAGTGAGGAAGTTTGCCATGTGGGTAGCTGGGGAAATTTCCTAAGCATCAGGAACAGCAAATGCAAATGTCCTGAGCTTGGAGCATGTTTGATTTGCTTAAGGAACAGCAAGTAGCTATAGCAGAGTGAGCAAAATGAGTGCAGGAAGGGAATTAAGGTTAGAGAAACAATAGGCAAAATACTCGAGGGTAACAGATGGCTCTCCATCACCAGTATTATTTCACTTCTGGAGTGAGACAGCCATCATTAAATGCCACACAGAATCCAGGTATGTAGCTAAATCCATGTCAAGTATTAACTGCATAACTGTGGCTTCTTTGCCTCTCTGAAGGTCGCTGAGTAGATTGGGAACACCAGGGAACCCGGATGGCTAACATAAGTGGCATAAGATTTATAAGAAGGAGATAAATGGACAAAAGTTTGAATTCTGGAAACAAGACAAATTTTTTTTAAAATAATTTTTTTCTGCTTTTTAAGTACATGACAACAAATGCTGTGTTATTAGTTCAGAAATCTCACAATATGATCATAAATATCTAGAAGATATATGAAAATTGATAGTTCTATTAAAGTACAAAAACATGGAATAGCCCACAAAGGAGACTTAATGAATAGTAAAACCACATTGACAAAGATGGCAGCTGACACATCTTTATTATCTCACAATGTTATGTGAGTGCAATGACATATGGACATGGTCAGAAGCTATAAAGCCAGAAAAGAGCACAAAATGTCAGCTGAATATATGGTATAACCACAGAGGGATACTGAATTTATCATTTTAAAATGTAATCAAATAATTACTTTGTACAATTTTTGTCTTAACTGGAGACTGAATAGACCATATTAACTAATAGTTTGGATTGCAGGTACATGAAAGAGCATTATATCAATATTAATCAAGTCAGGTTCAAACAATTGGTGAAAATTGGTCAAGAAAATGATTTTTAAAAGTCTAATTGATAGTGTGAAGTTATAATCAAAATATTGTCTTCTATAATACCTAATATATTTTAATGAAAATACTTACCCACCAGTGCAAATATTAGCATATTGATTTAATTTATCTTCTTAGATCAGGAGTCTAGAACTGTACTATAGCATCATCTTAGGTTCACATATTATTCTCATGTTTTTACAATACTTTTATATATATTCACCTTGTTTATGAGATCTTTATAATCCCCTATTTAAATTAAAACTCTTCTCACCTTTTCCTTTCCCTGTTCTATGCCTTGAGTCCCCTAATTGTGATCTTTTCACTGACCATATTTTAACATACGGTATCAATTACATTTTTAATTTTTATTGTCTGCATCTCCTCTTTAGTATGTAAGCTCCACGGCAACATGAATCTTTTTTATTTACTGATGTATCTCAAATACCTGGAATAGTGCCTAACACATAGCAAAGAAACAGTATTTATTAGTTGAATGAATAATAAATAACTGTTTCCCAGTTTGAACTTCAGGTGTGGTAAACCTCAGTTATATGTAAATAGGGTAGATATTAAAATTTACATACAAAAGAGATAAGAAAACCAGAGTGGCAAGATGACTTGCAGATGTCACAGGAAAAACTAATAGAGAACTAAAGTAAGGTCTCCTGGACCAATATATTTCCACGTGGAGAATCTCATTTCCCTTTTTAGTCATTCTCAATTCTGGCTACACCCTGGAATCACTTTTGGCACTTTAAAAAGTTATAATGCCTGAATCCATTCCTCAAAAAATCCTGATGCAAATTTGGCATGAGATTTTTATTACTATCTCCTGTTTCAATAAATTAAGTTAGGTTTTCCAAAAGCACTTAAACAGCATAGTAAATGGGATGAGAAACACCTGGGTTCAAATCCTAGTCTCTGTTTTATTATGGCAAGTTCAAATCCTAGTCTCTGTTTTATTATGGCAAGTTTCCTGAGCTCTCAAATAGGGATAATAATACCAAACTTGCAAGGAAATGAAAGAATCAAATAAGATAATGTATTTGAAATAGGCTAGCACATAGTAGATACTCAATAAATATTGTGTTTTGCCTCTTTCCACTTTTGTTACTTTCTTCCTGACTGCAAAGTTTTGACTATTTCTACTGCACATCCACGTAACACTGTAGAGGTAAGATTCGTTAATTGTTGATGTTGTCAATGTGATTTTATTATTCTTCAGTCTCTGTTACAACAATGTTTGAGATTTTATTTTAATAAGAACTACAAATTCTCTCATGCCTTGAGTATAACTATGCTAGGGTGTTCCCAACCCCTGGGACAGAGACAGCGCAGGAATCTGGCTGTACAACAGGAGGTGAGCAGTCAGTGAGCAATGGAAGCTTCATCTATGTTTACAGCCACTCCCCATCACTCACATTACCGCCTGAGCTCCACCTCCTGTCAGATCAGCAGGGGCGTTAGGTTCTCAAAGGAATGCGAACTCTATTGTGAACTGAACGTGGAAGGGATCTAGGTTGTGCACTCCTCATGAGAATCTAAAGCCTAATGATCTGTCACTGCCTCCCATCACCCCCAGATGGGACCATCTAGGTTCAGAAAAACAACCTCAGGGATCCCACTTGATTCTACATTATGGTGAGTTATATAATTATTTCAACATATATTGCAATGCAATAATAATAGAAATAAAGTGGACAATCAATGTAATATGGTTGAATCATCCCACACCATGGTTTGTCTTCCATTAAACCAGTCCCTGGTGTCAAAAAGGTTGGGGATTGCTGATTATGATCATATACTGAATTTTCTGAATCAATAGCACAGCATTTATTTTCACAATTTAACAAATAGTAAAATGTTTGTTCTGTATGCTTGATTTCATTTCCCTACTTGCATCTTCTTTCATAAATTATTTCCAGTATTAATACCTATTGTGAGATTACATTAAGGTGTTTCAAACTTTTAATATGAATTTTAAAAATCTCTAGGACTAATATTGATGAATAACATTTGGTGCTGTTACAAGATTGGCATATGTTTATGTATGTCTTTCTAAAAAAATATGTGACTGCATGAGATAGTTAAAATTATGCCTCTTAGATTGATTGGAAAGGTTCATCAGAGGAATACCTACAAAGTGATAGTGGCTAGAAAGTGGAATACATGAGTCTTGTTATTTCTTTTTATCTTAAACATCATTATTTAGGAACAATTATATGCCAAAAATTCACCTCTTTTTAAGTGTATAATTCAATAAGGTATAGCAACTTTACAAACATGTGAAAACAATTCAGTTTTAAAACACATCTTTCACCACAATGAAAATTAGTCATACTCATTGCAGTGAATCCCCGTGGTCACTTCTAGGTAACCACTAATATGCTTCCTGTCTCCACAAATTTTCTGTTTCTGGATATTTCATATAAGCAGATTCTAAAATATGTAGTCTTAGATACATCTTTTAAAATTTAGCATACTCTTTTTGAGGCTCTCCCATGTTGTAGCATCTATCAATATTTTATTCCTCTTTATTTCTGAAAAAGGTATAATAATTATATGGATATATAACTGAATTAGTTGCTCAGAAAGACAGTAAACATTACCATATACATGGTGTCTTAAAACAACAGAAATGTATTCTCTTACATTCTGGAGGCTAGAAGTTCAAAATCAAGGTGACTGTAAAGCCATGCTCCATCTAAAGATTCCAGAGAAGAAATCTTCATTGCTTCCTATATTGTCAAATAGTCTATCTTCAAGCTCACTAATTCTTCTGCTCATTCAATACTGCTATTAAAGAACTCTGATGCGTTCTTCAGTATGCCAATTTCATTTTAGAATTTCTGATTTATTCTTAATTATTTCAATGTCTGCTAAATTTATTTGATAGAATTCTGAATTATTTCTTTGTGTTATCTTGAATTTCTTTGAGTTTCCTCAACACAGCTATTTTGAATTTTCTGTCTGAAAGATCACATATCTCTGTTTCTCCAGGATTAGTCCCTGATGCCTTATTTAGTTCACTTGATGAAGGTCTTTTTTGAGGAATGATGTTGATGCTCATAGACGTTATTCAATGTCTGAGCACTGAAGAATTAGCTGTTTAATATGGTCTTTATAGCCATTTATAGCCATCTTTTTTTGGTGAGGGTTTCCAGATATTTGAAAAGACTTAGGTGTTGTGATCTAAGCTGGTTCTGCTTTCAACACCTCTCCACCCCCACCCCCAAGCCTAGTAATGCTGTGGTTTATGCAGACTTGTAGAGCGAACATCTTGATTATTTTGGACAAGATCAGGGAGCATTCTCTGGATTACCAGGAAGAGACTCTTGTTCTCTTCCATTACTTTCTCCTAAACATACAGAGTATCCCTCTGTGTTCTTAGCTGCCTAAAGCTAGAGATGGAGTGGCAAAAGCACCCCTGTAACCACCACCAAGTGTCAAACTTGAACCCAGCACAGCACTGGGTCTTGCCCAAGGCCTGCTGTAACTATTCCCTGACTACTGCCTATGTTTACTCAAGGCATTGGGGCTCCACAATCAGCAGGTGGCAAAGCCAGCCAGGCATGTGTCCATCCCTTCAGGTCAGCAAGACTCTCTATATCACGTGTGGGTCCAGAAGTGCCTTTCAAGAGTCAGGGACTAGAGTCAAAAACCTTAGAAGTCTACCTGGTATTCTACTGCATTGCTGCTCACCTAGCACAAATCACAAGATGCAGCTTTTCCTACTCTTCCCTCTCCTTTCCAAAGGAAGAGAAGCCTCACCTCATGGCCACCATGACCTCTGGTCATGACAAGTGAAGAATGTCATCAGTATTTTGATAGAGATTAAATCTATAAATTGCTTTTGGTAATATGGACATTTTAACAATATTGATACTTCCAATACATGAACATGGAGTATCTCATTTTTTGGTGTCCTCCTCAATTTCTTTTATCAGTGCTTTATAGATTTTATTTTAGAAATCTTTTACTTATTTGGTTAATTTCTTGGTATTTAATTTTATTTGCAGCTATTATAAATGGGATTAATTGTATGATTTCTATTTCAGATTGTTCACTGTTGGCATATAGAAATGTTGCTGATTTTCATATGTTGATTTTGTATCCTGAAACTTTACTGAATTTGTTTATCAGTTCTAATTGTTTTTTGGTGGAGTCTATAGGTTTTCCCAAATGTAAGATCATATCATCTGCAAACAAGAATATTTTAATGGCTGGTTGCAATGGCTCACACCTGTAATCCCAGCACGTTGGGAGGCCAAGACAGGCAGATCGCGAGGTCAGGAATTCAAGACCAGCCTGTCCAACGTGGTGAAACCCTGCCTCTACTAAAAATAGAAAAATTAGCCAGGTGTGGTGATGTGCTCCTGTAATCCCAGCTTCTCAGGAGGCCGAGGCAGGAAAATCAGTTGAACTCGGGAGGCAAAGTTTGCAGTAAGCCAAGATCACACCACTGCACTCCAGCCTGGGTGACAGAGCAAGACTCCATCTCCAAAAAAAAAAAAAAAAAAAAAAAGAAAGAAAGAATAATTTAATTAATTCCTTTTTAATTTGAAGGCCCATTATTTCTTTCTATTTTTTGATTTCTCTAGGTAAAACGTACAGTATTATGTTGAATAACAGTTGCGTAAGAGGGCATCCTTGTTGTGTTCCAGATCTAAAGGGGAGGGATTTCTGTTTTTCCTCCTTCAGTGTGATACTAGCTGTGAGTCTGACATACATGTCTTTTACTATGTTAAGGTATGTTCCTTCTATACCCAATTTTGTGAGGGCTTTTTATCATGAAGCAGTATTGAACTTTATCAAATGCTGTTTCAGCACCAATTGAGATGATCATATGGTTTCTCTTCTTCATTCTGTTGATATGGTGTGTCACATTGATTGATTTGCATATGTTGAACCATCCTTGCATCCCTTGGATAAATCCCACTTGGTAATGATGAATAATCTTTTTAATGTATCATTGATTTCTGTTTGCTATTAACAGTATTTTATTGAAAATTTTGCATCAGTATTCATCAGAGTTATTGGCCTGTAATTTTCTTTCTTTTTTTTTTTTTAAATGTTTCTTCGTCTGGTTTTGGTATCAGTGTAATACTGACTTCATAGAATTAGTTTGGAAGTACTACCTCTTACTCTGTTTTTCAAAACAGTTTGAGTACAATTAGTATAAATTATTTAAATTTTGGTGGAACTCAGCAGTGAAGCCAGCAGAATCTGGGCTTTTCTTTACTGGGAAACTTTTTATGAAATATTCTATTTCATTACTTGTTATTGGTCTGTTTAGGTTTTAGATTTCTTTATGATTCAGTCTTGGTAGGTTGTGTGTGTCTAGGAATTTATATATTTATTTTTGCTTTTCCTAATAATGGGCATATAGTTGCTCATACTAGCCACTAATGATACATTGAATTTCTGTGACATCAGTTGTAATGTATCTTTTGACTTCTGATTTTATTTATTTGGTTCTTCTCCCTTTTTTTTCCCTGAACTAGTCTGGCTAAAAGTCTATCGATTTTCTTTATCTTTTCAAGAAACAATTTTCTTTCATTCATCTTTGGTATTGCTTTCTTAATTTCAAATTCATTTATTTGTACTCTGATCTTTATTATTTCTTTTCTTCTACTAATTTTTGGTTCAATTTGTTCTTTCTTTTCTAGTCCTTTAAGATACATTATTAGATTATCTATTAAGTTTTTCTTTTTTGATGTAGGTACTAATTTATCTTTTTGTACTGCTTTCCCTCTATTCCACAGGCTTTAGTAAGTTGTGTTTCTCTTGTCATTTGTTTCAATATTTTTTTTCAATTGTATTTTTAATTTGTTTATTGACCCACTGGTCTTTCAGGAGCATTTTGTTTAATTCCTATATGTTTGTTTAGTTTCCAAAACTTCTCTTGTTATTAATTTGTAGTTTTCTTCCATTTTAGTCAGAGATAATGCTTGATATTATTTTAATTGTTTTTAATGTTTAACACTTGTTTTGTTACCTAACCTATCGTCTATCCTTGAGTATGATCCATGTGCTGGTAAGAAGAATGTGTATTCTGCCACCATTAAATGAAATGTTCTGTAAATATCTATTAGGTCCAATTGTTATGTAGTGCAGATTATGTCTGATTTTTCTCTGTTGATTATCTGTCTGTGAGATCTGTCCAAAGCAGAAAGTTGAGTGTTGAAGACTCCAACTGTTGTATTGGGACATATCTCTTTCTTTAGCTCTAATAGTATTTGTTTTATTTATCTGGTGTTTCAGTGTTCAGTGCATATATATGTGTGTTTATATATAGATATAGATACAGATATAGATAAAAGCATTATATCCTCTTGATGAATTTACACCTTCATTTTTATATGGTAACCTTCTTAATCTCTTACAGTTTTTGTCTTTAAATCTATTTTGTCTAATATAAGTAAAGATTCTCCTGCTCTATTTTGGTTTTCATTGGCATCTAATATCTTTTTCTGCCCTTTGATTTTCAGTATATATGTATCTTTATAGGTAAAACATGTTTCCTGTAGGCATCAGATCTTTGAATCTTGTTTTTCATTCATTCATCCACTCTATGTTTCTTGATTGGAGAGTTTAGTCCTTTTACATTCAATGTTTTTCCCAATTAGTAAGGACTTACTTATCAAGAAAACTTATTTTCTGGTTGTTTTTCAGTCTTCTTTCTCTCTCTTTTCTTTCTTTCTTTCTTTCTTTCTTTCTTTCTTTCTTTCTTTCTTTCTTTCTTTCTTTCTTTCTCTTTCTTTCTTTCTTTCCTTCCTTCCTTCCTTCCTTCCTTTCTTCCTTCCTTCCTTCTTTCTTTCCCTTCCTTCCTTCCTTTCTTTCTTTCTTTCTCTTTCTTTCTTTCTTTCCTTTCTTTCTTTCTTTCTTTTTCTTTCTTCCTTCCTTCCTTCTTTCCCTTCCCTTCCTTCCTTCCTTTCTTTTCTTTCTTTCTTTCTTTCTTTCTTTCTTTCTTTCTTTCTTTCTTTCTTTCTTTCTTTCTTTCTTTCTCTTTCTTTCTTTCCTTTCTTTCTTTCTTTCTTTTTCTTTCTTCCTTCCTTCCTTCCCTTCCCTTCCCTTCCTTCCTTCCTTCCTTCCTTTTCTTTTTCTTTCTTTCTTTCTTTCTTTCTTTCTTTCTTTCTTTCTTTCTTTCTTTCTTTTTCTTTCTTTTTCTTTCTCTCTTTCTCTCTCTTTCTTTCTTTCTTTCTTTCTTTCTTTCTTTCTTTCTTTCTTTCTTTCTTTCTTTCTTTCTTTCTTTCTTTCTTTCTTTCTTTCTTTCTTTCTTTTTCTTTCTTTCTTTTCTTTCCTGTCTTCTTTCAGTAAAGGTGAGCTTCTCTGGTTTCCTTTAATTTCTTGCTTTACATTTTTTGTGTATCCATTCTATATTTTTCTATTTAAGATTACCACAAGGCTTGCAGATACTATCTTATAAACCATTGTATTGAGCTAATGATAATTTAACACTGTTTGCATAAAAAACTCATGAACAAGCACATGTAAAGAAAGCTAATAAAAACTCCATACTTTAACTTAATCCTCCCACATTTTAACTTTTTGTTGTTTCTCTTTATGTCTTATTGTACCACCTGTTTTAAAATGTTGTATTTTTTGATTCCTTCCTCACTCTTTCTACTTAAGTCAAGAGAAGCTTACATACCACAATTACACTGTGATAATACTCTGCTTTTCTGTGTGCTTGCTATAACCAGTGAGTTTTGTACATTCATATGATTTCTTCTTGCTCATAACATCCTTTTCTTTTAGATTGAAGAGCTCCCTTTAACATTTCTTACAAGACAGGCCTGCTGTTGGTGAATTTCCTCAGCTTTGATTTGTCTGGGAGGGTCCTTATTGTTTATTCATGCTTGAATAATATTTTCACAACATATACTATTCAAGGGAAAAGTTTTTTTCCTTTAGCACTTTAAATATGTCATGCCACTCTCTCCTGGCTATAAGATTTCCATTGAAAAGTCTGCTGCCAGACATATTGGAACTCCGTTATATAATGTCATTTATTTCTTATCTCTTGCTGCTTTTATGATTCTCTCTATAACTTTGATCTTTGGAAGTTTGATTATTAAGTGTCTTCAGGTAGTCTGCTTTGGGTTAAATCTGCTTGGTGTTCTACAACTTCTTGAACTTGAATATTGTTATCTTTCGCTATGTTTGGGAAGTTCCCTGTTTTCCCTTTGAATAAACTTTCTACTCCTATCTCTTTCTCTAACTCCTCTTTCAGGATAATAACTCTTAGATTTGCTCTTTGAGGGTATTTTCTATGTCTTATAGGCATGCTTCATTGTTTTTTGTTAGTTTTTTCTTTCATCTCCTATAACTGTGTATTTTCAAATAGCCTGTCTTCAGGGTCACTAATATTTTTCTTCTGATTCATCAGTTTTGCTATTGAGCAACTCTAATGCATTCTTCAGCATGTCAATTACACTTTTCAACTCTAGAATTTCAGCTTTTTAAAAACTATTTCAATCTCTTTATTAAATTTACTGATAGAACTCTGAATTCCTTCTTTGTGTTATCTTAAATTTCTTTGAGTTTTCCCATAACAGCTATTTTGAGTTATCTGTCTGAATATTCATATATCTCTGTTTTCCAGTATTTGTCAATGGTACCTTATTTAGTTCATTTGATGAGGTCATATTTTCCTGTATGGGATTGATGCTTGCAGATGTCCATCAGTATCTGGGCATTGAAGAGTTTGGTATTCGCTGTAGTTTTCATAGTCTGGGCTTGTTTGTGCCTATCCTTCTTAGGAAGACTTTCCAGGTACTAAAAGGGACTTGGGCCCTAAGCCCAAAAGCACTGTGGTTTTTGCAGCCTCATAGCGGTTCCACCTTGGTGGTCTTGGATAAGATCCAGAAGAATTATTTGAATTAGCAGGAAGAGAGTCTTGTTCTTTTCCCTTGCATTCTCCCAATCAAATGGAGTCTCTGTCTCTGTGCTGAGCTACCTGGAACTGGGGGTGTGGTAATGCAAGCATGCCTGTGACCACCACCAGTGGGACTGTGCTGGGTCAGACCTCAAGCAAGCACAGCACTGGGCCTTGTCCAAGGCCCTCCTGTTCAGTGTGTTGAGGTTCCCTAGGCTCCAGGTGGGTCTAGAGATGCTCTCTGGGAGCCACGGATTGGTATAACAACCTTCTCAATTTACCTAATGTGTTATCCTACTGTGGCTGTGGTTGCACTCAAATCATAATACAAAGTTCTTTTCACTCTTTCCTCCCCTTTCAACAGGCAGAGGAGCCTCTTGCTATGGCTACCACCAACACTGGGTCATGGGGAGTTCTACCAGACCACCACCAATGTTCACTTAAGGCCCAAGGGCTCTTCATTCAGCTTGTAGTGAATGATGCCAGGCCTGAGACTCACCCTTTAGGACACTAGGCTTCTGTCTGTCCCAGGCCAGGTCCATAAATATTATTCAAGAGCCTATCCCTATACTCAAGGGCCCCAAGAGTCTGTTTGTGTCTCTACCCCCCTGAGGCTGAGCTAGTACCTAGAGTACAAGATAAACTCCCCTTTACTTTTCCCTCTTCTTTTCTCAAACAGAAGGAGCCTTTCACCATAGCCACCACAGCTGGGAATATGCTGAGTCACCCCTGAAGGCAGCACATCTCTTAGCCCACGGACTGTGGCATACATCCTAGATACTGCTGGTGGTTATTCAAGGCTCAAACGTTCTTTAGTCAGCAGGTGATTAATCCTGCCAGGACTAGTTCCTTCCTTTCAAAGTATTCATGTCCCTTTTGGCCCAGGTGTGTCTAGAAATGTTGTCTGGAAGGCAGGGCCTCACAACTCTGCCTAGTGCCTTGTCCTACTGTGGCTGAGTTGTTATCCATAATTCAAGACAAGGTCATTGTAGTCTTTGCTCTCCTCTGATTAAGTAGAAGGAAAGAGTCACTTTCGTTGCTGTGAGCTGCACTGTTTGAGGTTGGAGGCAGGTATCAATCTAGCACTCCTTTAGCCACACAAGCTGTTATCTCCATAGGTCACATGCCACCTTAGTTCACTGGCTGTAAGCCCAGCTAGCAGTAAGAGTTTCCTAAAAATCATAGTCCTTGCACCTAGACTGCTTTTCACATTTACCTAGGACCTCAGAGCACTTCAGCCTGCAGTGGCTGAAACTCATGTTCTGACTGCTGGGATGGGTGACTTCCCTATGGCTAGGGCTGGTCCAATTCCTCTCTCTGTGAACCCAGAATGTCTTTATTCTCAGTTGTGACAGGGCAACACTGAATTCAATGTAAAGTCCCCCAGTCACTGTGTTCTCCCTTCCCAAAGTGCAGAGATTCTCTCTCTGGACGTCGTGGCCACTGCCAGGTAATGGAAAAGGATTGGTGTCGCTGATTCAAAATTGTCTCTCCTACTTTCCTCAATGCATCTTTTCATGACATGAAGTTAAAATCAAGTACTGTAATCACTCACCTGATTTTTTGGTTCTTGTAATGTTGCTTTTCTATATGAAGATAGACTTTTTTTTTTCCTCTTACACATTGACTATGACAATGTAAAATAATAATAGGCCTTCTGGTGTCTGTTGTTCCTGATTAGAAGTCAACTGTTAATCTTCCTTTATTTCTATTTTATGTAATGAGTTATTTTTCTCTTGGCGCCTTAAGATTTTTTCTGTGTCTTTGTCCTTCAACTACTTGTTTATGATGTGTCTCGACATGGGTCTTTTTATGTTTATCCTACTTTGATTTTATTGAGCTTCTCAGATATTCAGATTAACATCTTTCTTCAAGTTTGGTAATGCTTTCTTTGGCCATGATTTCTTCGAATATTCTTTCTGTCCCCCCTCTGTCACTGTTCACATTTTAGGAATTCCAAAATGCATGATACTGATGCTGTGTTTCATGTTGTCCCCAGGTCTCTGAAACTCTGTTCATTTCTCTTTTGTTTTACTTATTCTTCCAAGTTTGTAATCTTTATTGTTTTATCTTCAACTTCATTGATGTTTCCCTCTATCCGATAAAATCTGCTATTGAGTCTAGTGAGTTTCTCGTTTCATTTATTGTTTCTTTCAACTACAAAATTTCTATTTAGTGTTGTTTATTAAATAAATTAAGTCTCTATATTGATACTCTCTATTAAGTGAGTCATTTTCCACACATGCACCTTTAATTCTTTATGCACTATTTTCATTATTTCTTTGAGCACCTTTAAAATGAATACTTTGAAGTCTTTTTCTACTAAGTCCAACACCTGGACACCATTAGAGACAGTTCCTCTTGACTTCGTTTTGCTTTTACTTATGTATGGGCCATATTCCTGTTTCTTGAATATCATTTTTTTAATGATCATCTTAAATAATTTAGTTTAGTGTCTATGGATCTGGATTTCCTTCTATGGATTGTTTTGTTACTATTATGTTTTTGTTTGACTTATTTGATTGGTCTTACCTATACTAATTCTGTAGCGTCTGTTTCCCATGCAGTGTATGGCCATTGATGTCTCTGCATTCGTATCTTTTGTAAAAGATAATTTTATTGTTTATATTGTTAAGACTGGCTTCACAGGGTTTACCTCAGGGTCAGTATAACTTAGTAGTAAATCCGTCATTGATCAAAGTTTGCACATAAACTCTTAAAGTGAATAAGGCTTCCACTCTTTGTTAATGGATCTTTGTGTGGATTGGGGTACACATTCAAATCACTCAGTGGAAGTTTTTCATGGGTATTTCTTTCTGGATGCACAAAGTCCTCATATTCAGCAGAAGATGAGAGGCCTTTCCTGAATGTTTGTCAGCAAGACTACTCGGACAGGGTGTGGTGACTCATGCCTGTAATCCCAGCACTTTGGGAGGCTGAGGCGGGTCATCACGAGGTCAGGAGTTCGAGACCAGCCAGGCCAACATAGCGAAACCCTGTCTCTATGAAAAATACAAAATATTAGCTGGGCGTGGTGGCGGGCACCTGTAATCCCAGCTACTTGGGAGGCTGAGGCAGGAAAATCACTTGAACCCAGGAGGCTACCACAACATGGAGGTTGGACTTGAGAATGAGAGTTACCTCAAGTTACACTGGCCACACATTCCCATTGTCCTTGCTAAGGTTTGATTTTTCTTGAATATTTTTTGTCAATTTGTTGTAGGTCTTTGGCTAACTTCCAACTTTGAGATATATATATATATTTATTTATTTGATAAATTGAACCAGTTGTATCATTTTTTTTTTTTTTTTTGATACGAAGTCTCGCTCTGTCGCCCAGGCTGCAGTGCAGTGGCGCAATCTCGGCTCACTGCAAGCTCCGCCTCCCGGGTTCACGCCATTCTCCTGCCTCAGCCTCCTAAGTAGCTGAGACTACAGGCGCTCTGCAACATGCCTGGCTAATTTTTTGTATTTTTAGTAAAGACGGGGTTTCACCGCCTAGCCAGGATGGTCTGAATCTCCTGACCTCGTGATCCGCCCGCCTCGGCCTCCCAAAGTGCTGGGATTACAGGTGTGGGCCACCGTGCCCGGCCCGTATCATTTCTTTTTGCTGAGTTCCTTACTTTGCCATTCTCAAAGTTAAGTAGCATCATGTCTTCCTGCTCTTTTGAAGGACAAAGTGATGAGTTATTAGCAAATGTATATTTCAATTGAGTGGACATAGTTTAATGGAATCATTTGTCATAGGAATTAAGGGTTAGTTTAACAACTGATTTTTATATTCTCCATTTCTGTACAGGAATTTCTAAAATCATCTTACTATTTCACACATTTTAGACCTTTAATATCTTATATTCAAAGGAAGTTTTTTCCCAACAAATATGACATATAGGACTTTATAAAATTATGCCTCATTTCCCAGAATTTCTAAGATTTTGTTTGTTTGTTTTGATTTCTGCTGTATTGCTGCAGGCTTGGGGAAATATCTGATGTCCTAAGAATATATAAATATTTAGTCAAGTCTAAAAAATGCAAGGTTTTTAACAAGTTTTGCTAAATTTTACCACCTTTATCTATAAATAACTTAAAATACCAACTAAATAATAATACTTATGTAAAGCTAAAAAAGATCCTACTGTATTTAAAGCTTAATAAGTTACTTCTGTTAGTAAGACATTCTAACTTGCTAAACATGAACTAGAAGGTCTTATTGTAGATACCTTTCCACACAAAGATGGGAATGGTGTGAGGACAGCTTGTAAATAAATCTAGAAGCAAAGATTAAAAGACTAGAATTATTTAGACTCTTCCGATATTGCTTCAGGATATTTCCACATAGAAATAGCCTAGTTATATACAGTTGGGTTCTTTAATCTTGAAAGTCCACACTTATTACTTCTGTTGTGCAGTGAAAAACTGCTCTAGAATTACTGAAATATTATTTGCAGTGGAAAATGCCTCACAGAAAATAATTTTAAAAATAATGGTTGTAAAAAGAAAAACACAATCAACCTCAGTTTGTATTGCCTGCCAAAACTGATGAAGCCAAATCAAGAAAGATCATATGGATTTTAATTTGAACTAATTAATAGTAGTCCATTTCTGTTCCCCTTAGTTCTTTTTGTATTCCATATTATTAATGTGACTATAATTTTTACTTGTGGGTGCTACTTTTATAATTGTGAATAAATGAATCATTGAACTTTAGAATTACAGAGGAACCCCTCTGTCCATCTAGTTAGGAAAGCTACCATATGTAAAACTTTATGCCTTACACAACTGATAATTGTAAAATAATATTTTGTTAGGAGAATGGTACAAATAAGATTTCTATTTTCATTCCAAGTGAGTGCCTTTTAATCATATATAGCACCTTGAATAATATATCAGGTAATTATGACTATAGATAATTCTGGCACTTTATAAGTTTCATAATTCAAAATTATCAAGCTAGAACATAGAAATTTTTCCTCCTCCTCCTCCTCCTTCTTCTTCCTTATCTCTCTGTCTCTTTCTCTCTCTGTAGGATAACGTAGGGACTAACAATTTAGCCACTGTCTACACTGTAATCCTGACTTTTCTTCTCACCAGCTGTGGGAACTTCTGTCTCAGTTTTTTTTTTTTTTTTCTGTAAAATGGGTATAATAGAACCTCACTGATAGAGTCATTACCAATATATGTAATCCACTTAATAGAGTTTCTGGCCCATGCTAAGTGCTTATAGAAGGATATATTGTCTTTGTCAAACATTTCCTTCAATATGATGCTATTTACACTAGAGGTGAAAGCACGTTTTGCAAATATGATTCTTAGTTAAAATACGTAAATACTATGTCGACATTAAACTCAGATATAGGAAGCATTTTTTAGATTAAGCAGGCAATTTGGATTTTCAGTAAATTTGACCAAGCCACGTAATCAAAAGTCTACTTTAAGACATAGGCAACACATAGCTCTCTGTGTTGAATATACGAATTAAAATTTACCAAATATCGGCTGGGCGCAGTGGCTCACGCCTGTAATTCCAGCACTTCGGGAGGCCGAGGCGGGCGGATCACGAGGTCAGGAGATAGAGCCATCCTGGCTAATGCGGTGAAACCCCGTCTCTACTAAAAATACAAAAAAATTAGCCAGGCGTGTTGGGGGGCGTCTGTAGTCCCAGCTACTCAGGAGGCTGAGGCAGGAGAATGGCGTGAACCCAGGAGGCGGAGCTTGCAGTGAGGTGAGATCGCATCATTGTACTCCAGCCTGGGCAACAGAGCGAGACTCCTTCTCAAAAAAAAAAAAAAAAATTACCGAATGTCCATCCAACATTGTGCTTTGGTTATTTAGACACAGTTATGTCCATTTATCCATTACATAGAACTTAAAACATCAACTTAACTGAGCTGTTTTTCCAATTGTAAAAGCTGTTACCCTGGTACCTAGAGGAGTTACTAACAGATAGCATGCACTCAATAGTTACTGAATAGATGGATGGAAAGATGAATAGGATTCAAAATCATGGAGAAACATTCAAAGTTTTACTTAAGTCAACATGCTATTGTAAATTTAAAATTGTCTTCCGAAGTACATATTAAACCAAGTACATAGTAAACCAGTGCTAATTCATCCTCCTAAAAGTTAGGTATATGACAAATATGTAAAACATCTGGTAGATTTTTGTGAGTTCAGTGCAGGTTTTTGGCACAGATGACATCAAGGGGATAAGAAACAAGACTGTGATTTGACAGAAAGTTTCACTTTCTGAAAGGTTATATCGCAATCTTTTAGATGTAGTTGATCGAACATACTACAGCTGTTCTTACCCTTCATTGTCTGTCTTCCTTAAATCTGAATGTCGCTTAAAGATTCCTATTTTAGCAGCACTCTAAAGGGAGAGTTGTCGTGGGGAATTTGAGTCAATATACTGTATCAAGGATGTCATCAGATATTTGACCACAATTCTGTGTGTCTATAGTGATGTGAATGTGACATCTCTTAACGTACTTGCAATTATCTATTTCTCTGGAACACATAGCTTCATAAAGCCCTGAATTAATCTTCAGGGAGAAGAATGCCTAATAAAGGACGCAATAATGTGCAGCAACTCTGGCAATAAATTTGATGAAGGGTTTCCTGAAAGCCACAGCAAAGGATAATATGAGTCCACTTATTAGCTCTCTGTTAGTGTTATTTATGTTCTGTGACCCACAGGGAGATGAGAGATTTTATTTTGCTGCCTGGCCCTCCTCCCCAGTATTTCAGCACTTGGTGCTTTGGGACCAGTGTTGGTATACTGACTGGGACATATTTGACATCTTGGGAGATATGCTTTTTTCTTTACAAAAGAATCTTACAGGATTTTTGTTGTTGTTGTTATTATTGTTTGTTTTTTATTTTAGTTTTGGTATCTTGAAGTTTTGGAACTGTTATGCATTTCTCTGGCTTGAGGGTTTTGTGCAGAGTTATAAGAGAAAATGAGCTTATGATGCACGGACCCTGCAATAACTCTGGGAAGCATATTTTGGGAGCGCAAATTCAAAGTTCATAAAGTGCCTGTTTTGTTAAACGTCTCTATGAATATTTTGTTTTGGTTTTATGTAAATTAAATGTCTGATAAGTATATAAAATATTTAGTATCTTTTTTACTAATGACTTTTGGAGACTGTGGTATGTATTCAAAATTTGGCATTTATATTTTACAGTTTATTTTCTAAATGGATAGTTTTCAGAGTCGAGGGGATAACTATGTTTCATTATGCTTTATGCTTACAATTGACTTCAGTTCATGGCACAGGTGAAAAAAGAGAACAGTGACTCAGGAAAACCTTGTCCTTAGATCCCTTATACTTTTAGAAATATTGCATTGATCCGTTTTCTTCACTACCAAACTCTTAGATACCTGAGGTCATTAATACATTTCCCTGAATATTGTGTTCTTTATTCTCATTACTGTCAGCACTGCCTTTAACCCATTGTTTGTGGCTTGTTGATGTTGTTATTGTTTTTGTTGTTCATTCTTTTGAGAAAATAAGGAAGATAATGTGTAGTAGAACTTTACTTGAGTATTTGAGTATTTGAACTTATATTATTATCTTCTGATACTACATTTTAATCATGCAGAATTGTGAGCTGAGGAAAAAGAAGGGGAGAGAGACATTAAGAGGATGTAATTTCTATTATTGATCATTATGGGTCAAGGTTTTAATTTTTACATTGATGTCTTATTTATCCTACCTATTCCATGCCAGTATTCATTTCATTTGATAGTACAAGGAAAGAAACTATCCATAAAACACAGACAAGGAGAATCTGGTGCTATTTAATTCAAAATATAATTCAATTAAAGGATCATCGAGGGAATATTTGGAAAGAAAATACATTAACTTTTTCTAGAATAACAACTCAGGGTTGTGAAGATATACAGCTTAAATAAAGAAAGGTATACAACCTAAAGACAGAGCAATATAGGTTGGAATAAATTTAGGATTTTATTACTCCAAAAATTTAGAAATTAAGTGTGTGTCTTTCTGCACTGGAGTAAATAGATCTCACTTCAAATTTAAATTTACTGACATTTGCTCGATCAACAAATGAATATTTAATATCCAGTTTGTGGAAGGAACTGCTCTACATAGTATAGAGAGTAATTCATGTTCTCCTGTTCTCAAGAGGTTTATGGTCTATAAACACAGGAAAAACAATTTTAATAAAAGTTAAAGTTAAACATGGGTTTAAGCAGAACTATTATAGATGTATAAGCAATATTCTATGAAAATGCAAATAAGTGAGGGATGTATTAAAAATAGAAATTAGGAAATACATTTAAGAGGAGATGTTATATATGAAGCAAACTGAAAAATAAGTTTTATGTTAATTCAAAAGGTGAAAAATGGGGAGATGTGTTCTTTCTAGAATGAACAGAAGAAATTGAGGCACAGATGTGTGAAAATTTTTAAGGAGATACAAGTAGACTATCTAAAATAGGCTTGATGGGATTATCAGCCAATTGACAGTTTGGCAGTGAAATGAAAATGAGAGATAGAACTCTTGTGGAGAGTGGAAATAGGGACAAACAAAGGAATTTCAGAATAAATGAAAAACTTTATTATTAAATTGGCAAACTGGGGTGATGGAGGCAGGTGTTGCCTGTTTTAGTATCCCTTTATGTTTTCTTGAATCAACACGAAACTGTTACCTTTTGAGGGGAAATAGCATTTTTTACAACATCACTTTTCTAAAGAAAAAGTTCATGAATAATAAATTAGTTTGGATATAGGGGGAAAAACTCAGTTTTTGAAATGGGCACTGGCCTCCTATTTTGGTTTAGGAAAAAAATAACTGTTTCCATCAACATTTTTCATAATGAATTCTTCAGGACTAATAAATAAAAGTCACATTGTGTGGGTGAGAGGAATGTTATGTTAGACAAACACATTTGATGATCTCTGGGATCAGTGAGTTTAGATGTTTTATTATTGCTGTTCTTGGGTTTGTCTTTAATACACTAATATCAATGTAAATCTTCTAGAGAAGAATGTCCAACTCAGGATCCCTTGCAAATAGAATTTGACAGGTGGACTTTTTTTTTTCTTTTTTTCCTACATAGCATCTCACAGAACAAGTGATCCACAGGAAAATATTTTGGGAAACATGACCTTGTAAAAATGATGGAAAAAAGCAATCTGCCTAAAATATTCAATAGCTATATGATAGTCTTTAATTTGAAACATTTCATTAAAAAAACACAATGTGCAAAATACTTTAATTCCCACCTGAAAGTTAATATATTGTCTTTTGCTTTGCTCATTTTATGCCTAGCAGGTATAGCATTCTTACTGTATTCAGGCTATTTAAAAGCTCCTGAAGAAGAATTGGAGGTAAAATGATTAAAGTTCTCAGATCTACAAAATATGATGGCTCCCTGGTGGAATTTATTTCCAATGAGTCTGGATGTCTGGTATCATCTGACTAGCAATTTAGAAATATCCAGATTAAAAGCCCATCAAAATGAAAAATTGTAGGAGGAGGAAGATAGACAATATTTATGTAGAGACTGTATTTTTAAATTTGATTTTTGTAACAAAGGGAACTGTGCTTAAACATCTATATTTTTCTTGTTCTTGAGTGTTGGTTAATGTTTTATTTTCTTTAGATACCTATAGTTGTATCCTGCTATGGTTTCAAGTAGGCTTAACACAGACTAGTATGCTACTGAAAGAAAGGAATGTTAAGTTACATTATTGTTCTTGATTTATGGTAAGAAGTAGAAGATTTTAACAAGAAAGTAGGATAGGCCGGGCACAATGGCTCAAGCCTGTAATCCCAGCATGTTGGGAGGCCAAGGTGGGTGGATCATTTGAGGTCAGGAGTTCGAGACCAGCCTGACCAACATGACAAAACCCCGTCTCTACTATATACAAAAAAAAAAAAAAAAAAAAAAGTAGCCAGTCGTGGTGGCACATGCCTGTAATCCCAGCTACTTGGGAGGCTGAGGCAGAAGAATCACTCAAGCCCAGGAGGTGGAGGTTGCAGTGAGCCGAGATTGCACCACTGAACTCCAGCCTGGGCAACAAAATGAAATTCCATCTCACACACACACAAAAAGGAGGATTACAAAAGACAATGTATGTCTATTCTCAATACTCCTAGCAAAAAGTTGAATATGGAGCCCTTCATGAAACTGAGCTCACAAAGTATTTAAAATTACTTGCTCTTGGCACAGTGAAGATTTTGATGTCAGGCTATCTGCCTAGCAGGACTAATACACTATGTGGCTTTAATTTTATCTTGGAACCAAAAAATACAGCCATAACTACTTCCTGGGTGCTAATAAATTAAAATAATTGATTAAAATGTTGAGTTTTTTTCTTACATATCATCAGCCATTTTTCAGAGATATTAAGTAACACAAAGGAAGGTGCTTCTCTTAATGGTTTAGGACTATGCTGTTTTCTTCAACACTTAATATTAGGAATAATTTATAGGATGATACTTCATATGTAGCAGATTTCCACACCTGAATATATAAAGGAAGAAAAGCATAATTCTTGGAATCATATTGTAATAAATTCATTAAAAAATATACAATTATGGGTTTCCAAGGTAGTTTTTGAAAACGGAGAACTTATAGGGCAGAATTAGCATCATTCCACCTGAATTTATCCATTCACTTGTAAACAAAATATATAATTTTTCTTCAAAAGAGAAAAAAAATGAAGTGTTTGAAGAAATCAAGTAAGACCTTACATGAAAGCTTACTGATTATGCAATATTTGATGGAAAAATGTCAGTGTCCTGTTAACAAAATGAGAAATTATGATACAAATGAATCCAAACATCCCTCATAGTAGGATGGACCTATTTGCTGTTGTCTGTCAGTTCCAAATTTATTCTCAATAATTTTCCACAGCTTAATGAAAATAGTTCTTTTAGAATTCTATGCATGGTATCCTGATCACTGGATCAATAAAGTATAAATTTATAGGAAGACTTAGGAAGTTCCTCATTCTCTTTCTCCAACCTCCTCCTATTTTACTTTTTTCCTCTTTTCTTCTTCTCTCCCTCTTCCCTTCTCCTTCTTCATGCTCTTCATTTAATAAAACTTACAGCTACAATTTATTGAGCATAATCATTGTTCTAAGTGCTTGTATCTATTCTTTTTTCATTCCATAAATATGTATAGAGCACTCCTAAAACACAAAACTTTTCTAGGACTCTTGTGATATTGCAATAAATAAAAGAAGCGACATCCTTGCTTACACAGAACTTACATTAGCTTATATTTTACTCAATGAAACAGATAGCAAACACATGAATGAATGACAACTACATTACATTAGGTACTCTAAAGGACATCAACAGGGTAATGAGATAGTAAAACTAGAAAGGAAGAGTTAAGAAAGGCCTCTGAGGAGATGACATTTGAACTGAGATGAAAAGGAGTCAGCCATGAAAGGATCTGGGGTCAAACCATTCCAGTAATAGGTTAGAAAGGAGTTTCAGATGTTAGAGCAGAAAAGGGGGCCTGTTTGGCTAAAGTTCAGTAAGAAAGGAGGAAAATGACATGAGATGAGGATGGAGAGGTGGCCAGGAACTAGATCATTTAGAAACCCTAAAGTCCAAGGTAAGTAATATGGATTTTATCCTAAGAGCAACAAGACTCCCTTGAAGTGTTCTAAGCGGGGACAATAAATGACCTGATTTGCATTATAAAAATTTTCTTCTGTCTACTGCAGGGAGAATGGATAGTAAGAGTAAACAATGGCATTAAGGGAGCCTATTAGGAGGCATTTGAATCAGTCCCAGGTGACAATAGATGTAGGATTGGATAACGATGATAGTATTGGAGATAGAAGTAAACTGGGAACTTGTTTTGGAGATAAATCCACAGGATTTGGTGATGCATGGACTTGCAAAATGGAGGAAAGAAAGTAATCAATTATAAATTGTAGGCTTTCAGTTTGAAAAACTGGGTTTACAGTGGCACAGTTAGTAAACTGAGGACAATTTAGTAAGCAACAAGTTTTTTGTTGTTGTTAGTTGAAAATCAAGTGTTCTTTTTCTTTTACATATTAACTTTAGGATGCCTATGAAATGTGATGTCAAAGAAACTATAACATACAAATCTAGACTCAGACTATAGGTCTGGAGTTTCAGTAAATATTTTAGAATTATCAAAATATAAATGTCATTTAAGGTTATGATGCTAGAATTGATTTACCTAGAAAGTGATTATAGATGACCAAAGAAGAAGAGAGGGGAGAAGGAAAAACTAGGATCTCAAGATTGTACCTTCAGTCAATCTTGAATACAAGGATTCAATACTGCACAGAGAAGGGTGAGCTCTCAGATGTGGCTGAGAAGTATCATGAAATGGTATACAGGCAAATGTCGTGACTCAAAAGTAAAGAGAGGAGAATGCTTCAGGAAGACCCTGTCAATCGGGTTGGATGTTGCTGAGAAGGCAATATGGAGATCATTAATAACCTTGACAATAGTTTATTAATTTATTTATTTTTACTTTTTTATTTATGGGGGCACATAGTAGGTGTATATATTTATGAGTGACATGAGATATTTTGATACAGGCATGCAATATGTAAAAATCACAATAGAGTAAAAGGAGTATCCACCACCCCAAGCACTTATTATTTGTGTTACAAGCAATCGAATTATACACTTTGTGATGGTTAATGTTGAATGTCAACTTGATTGGATTGAAGGATGCAAAGTATTGCTCCTGGCTATGTCTGTGAGGGTGTTGCCAAAGAAGATTAACATTTGAGTCAGTGAACTGGGAAAGGTAGACCCACCCTCAGTTTGGGTGGGCACAATCTAATCAGCTGAAAATACTAGACTGGCTTAGTCTCCTGGCCTACATCTTTCTCCCATGCTGGATGGTTTCTGTCCTCAAACATTGGACTGCAAGTTATTCAGCTCTGTGACTCTTGGACCTTTGGCCACAGACTGAAGGCTGCAACTGTCAGCTTCCCTGCTTTTGAGGTTTTGGGACTCAGACTGGCTTCCTTGCTTCTCGGCTTGCAGACGGCCTATTGCGGGACCTCACATCATGATTGTGTGACATAACACTCCTTAATAAACTCCCCCTTATATATACATCTATGCTATTAGTTCTGTCCCTCTAGAAAACCTTGACTAATACACTCTTTTAGTTATTTTAAATACAAATGAATTACTTATTTACTGTAGTCATTCTGTTGTGCTAGCTAATACTAGATTTTATTCATTATTTCTATTTGTTTTGTACCTATTAACCATTTCCACTTCCTCCGAAACCCCTCGCCCCGCCCCCCGCCACTACTCTTCTCAGCCTCTGGTAACCACTTTTCTACTCTTTATTTCCATAACTTCAATTGTTTTAATTTTTAGCTCCCATAAATAAGTGAAAACATACAAAGTTAGTCTTTCTGTGCCTGATTTATTTCACTTAATATGATGAAGTACAATTCTATATATGTTGTTAGAAATGACAGGATCTCATTCTTTTATGGCTGAATAGTACTTCATGTGTAAATGTATCACATTTTCCTTATACACTTATCTATTGATAGACACCTAGTTTGATTCCAAATCTTAGCTGTTGTAAATAGTGATAAACATGGGAGTGCAGATATCTTTTTGAGATACTGATTTCCCTTCTTTTGAGTGTATAACTAGGAGTTGGGTTGCTGGATCAATGTCAGCTCTGTGTTTCATTTTTGAGGAACCTATAAATAGTTCTCTATAGTGTCTGTACTAATTTACATTCCCACCAACAGTGTGCAAAGATTCTCTCTTCTCCACATCCCTGCCAGCATTTGTGATTGCCTGAATTTTGGGTAAAAGCCATTCTAACCAGGGTGAGATGATATCTCATTGTACTATTTATTTCCATTTATCTTATGATCAATGATGTTGAGCAACTTTTGCTATAGATGTTTTCCATTTATATATCTTCTTTTGTGAAATTTCTATTCTGATATTTTGCCTATTTTTAATCATATTGATAGATCGTTTTCCTATAGAGTTATTTGAGCTCCTTATATGTTCTGGTTATTAATCCCTTGTCAGATAGGTAGTTTGCAAATATTTTCTCCTGTTCTGTGAGTTGTCTCTTCACTTTGTGGATTTTTTCATTTGCTGTGAAACAGCTCTTTAACTTGATATGATTCCATTTGTCCACTTTTGCTTTGACTGCCTGTGCATATAGGATGTTAAGAAATCTTTGTCCCCAAATGTCCTGGAGAGTTTCTCCAATGTTTTATTTTGGGAGTTTTAGAGCTTGAGGTTTTAGATTTAGGTCTTTAATCCATTTTGATTTGATTTTTACATAGAGAGAGATAGGGGTGCCGTTCCATTCTTTTGTATATGGATATCCAGTTTTCTCAACACCATTTATTGAAGAGACTGTCCTTTCCCCAATGTATGTTCTTGACACTTGGACAATAGCTGTTTTATAGGAATTATAGATTCAGAATATTGGAATATATAGACCAGTGAATTGTAGAAGGTAATATGAACTCAAACCTTAAAATAAGCCTGAGGATTATTACTATTTATTAATAACATGAAAAAATTGAGGTTCAGGGAGATTATTTGCTAAATGTCACAATAAATTGGTGGAAGGACAATTCAAACAAAGATCTCCCTGACATCAAAAATTCCTGTCTTTAATCACCACATATCAGTAATTTAGGTTTTGGGGGGAAATACTGACAACTTGAATAACTTTAGTCTATTGAATCAGTGCTACTCACGTTCATGTAACAAAATTTATAATGTACCTATTCCAAAAGAAAAAAATGGATCTTTAAGCTGTCTTTAAAAATAGATGGGATTCACGAGAGTGCTATCACTATTCAATATATCCATTTTATTTTATTAAAGTCAGCTTCTGTTGAGCTACAGCCTACTTGGGTTGTAGGAGTGGTGTTGCCTGATATTCTATGGTATTAAATTTCCAGTGTTAGGTTTTCCTGGGGACTAGTCAATAGTTATTGACTTTTGAACTTGTGCTGGTATACTATAGAGAACATAAATCTCTGTTTTTTTGCAAATGATGTTTCACCTTATGCTTTTGGACATGTGTCTATCAACAAAATACAAGATGATGTTGAAGTACGTATTGCTAGCTACTCAAGGTTAATGTCATGCACAAAATAGAAATAAATAGAAATTGATAAAATAAGTCCTTCCTATCGTTGTAAATCTCAAGACATTCTGTAATGTCATCAATGGCTATGTGTTCACATTTTGTAATAATTATAAGTCTCTTTGGAGATTCTTTATAAAGTAAATATGCGATGTCAATTATGCCACCATAATGGTAGTACCCGAGTGTTTTAGACAAAAGAGTCTGCCACTGCATACCTCAGATGATTATATGTCACCTCTGTAGAAGTGTTGATGTTGAAAGATCTTTCTGACTCACACCTTTAGGCCAATCAAATTGCACAGATAATGGAATTTCATATTAGGCATGGTTTTAATTTAATTAAGGAGTAGGTGTCCCTTAGAGGAACTTCCTGACATTAAAGCTGTATCTTATAGTAGGTCACATGGCTATTGCAAAAAAAAAAAAATAGTTGATACAGTTGTGTTTTGGCCACATAAACTTAGTATGTCTGTAAATTGTCTATATGAAAACAATGGCAAAAAGATGAATCTAGCAGTCTGTATTTTATTCCTATATTTAAAAACAATTGTACTGGCATGTAGTACACAGGAGAATACCTGGTCTAAACTGCTAAAGGTGGGTGGGATGTCTTAGTAACTAATATTGATTGAGTGCCTGTTTGTGTCAACCTTGTGCAGGAGTCTTTCATATTTACCTAACCTGTTCACCACCACAACCATATAATCGTGGTATTATTATCCTCATTTTGCATAGGCAGTTAAATAACTTGTGCAAAGTCTCACAGTTGGTCACTGTCAGAAATAGAATGCACAGTTATGGACACTAAAACGTAGATCGTATTCACATTCTTTGCCAAAATGCAGATTGGTTTCACTGGATTACTACTAAGTGGCTAATAACAGGTTCTTGTCTCAAACCTTATCCAAACCCAAATTACAAAATCCACAAAATGAAAGAATGTATAAAACAAAGATGTCACTAAAGTTATAAAGTTATATCTTTGTAATATAACATTCTTCTGATAGTAAAAGAACATATGCTTATTGTAAGAAATTGAAAAAATTTTGAAGAAAATAATAGCTAACAGTGACTGGGCACTTACAATGGCTTAAATATTCTACTAATTGTCTTTCATGCATCATTTTGTTCAATGCTCATGGAAACCAGAGGTATACAATGCTATTATTTTATTTTTACAAATGAAGAAATAGAGACATAGTGAACTTAACTATTTTTCCTAATGTTTCACACAGGTAAGTGTGAAAATCAGGATTCAAAACAAGCAGACTAGCTTGAGAGCCTACACTTCTCACCACTATGCTGCCACTCATGATCCCAAGGTCTACAGACATTGTCGATATTTTGATCCCTTTCCTTATCTGTGCTCATTTTCTGAAGATTGATACTAGAATTGGCTTTCATTTTCTTACTCCCAAAGCTGACATAAAATAATAAATATTTCATGAAGCCTACCTTTTCTAACCTCCGATATATATACCAATGTATATATGGAGAGCACAGAAACAGACTCTAACATTCAAGGTTTAAAAACTCACAAGTCAACTTTTCTTTTTTTCAAAAAGTGTATATACTACATTACTGTATTACAATAAGAGTGCCTAACATTTGTAAAAGGCAAAAAGTTCGTGGCTGCAAATTCCCAGTTTCCAATTTTCTGCTCTTCTCTCCGTATTTTTGTCATCCTATAGAAAGCCCAAGGCTTTAATTAGCCCTGTGCTATCCCTCTGCTGATGCTTCACAAGCTTTTGCCTTTCCAAGGTCATTCACCATGATATACATTCTTCCAGAAACCACAATTTCACCAACAAGAAGCACTAGTCAAAAATGTTTTCTTAGTGCAAGAGCCTTGATCCCCATATGGGATTTTGTCTACAAAAATGCAACTTCACTAACAGTTTGAAGTCACAAATGAGTTTGCCCTGGACTATCTTTGTTAATATCAGATATTTTGGCGCTTGTGAGAAGTTACCAATAGCAACTGTAAAATGTGCTTTCAGTTTAAAATAGTGACTCTAAAATAAATTACTCCCCAGAATAGAAACACACACATTTTTTTCCAGGCAAAACATTGCACTCCAAATCTCAGTTTTGTGCTTGTATTCCCTCTATTGTATCCATTGAATATTAATTTTGGTGGAAATCTGAATTTTTATGTATCGCAATTTCAAAGGAACTGATAGTCCTAACCATTCTACATTCATTCCATCCTCTATGTGTTAGTCTGTTAGGGCTACTATAACAAAGCACCACAGCCTGAGTAGCTTAAATAGAAATACGGTTGCTAATCTAAGATCAAGGTGCCAGACAATTCAGTTTCTGGTGAGGGCTTGTAAATTGCCACCTTCTTGCTGTGTCCTCACAAGGCAGAGAGAAAGACAAAGAAAGACAGACAGAGTGAGAGAATGAGAGAGTAAGAGAGACAGAGCGAGTACTTTCTGGTGTCTCTTCTTAAAAAGACATCAGAATTCTACTATATGATCTTATTTAACCTTAATTACCTCCTTATAGGCCCTTTTTCCAAATACAGTAACATTGGAGTTTAGGCTTGAGTATATGGATTTTTGTGAGTCATAGCTCAGTCGTTAGCACTCGCAACCCCACCACCCCAAACTACTTACTGATAAGAGTTTACACCCATGTACTCTAGAATATGTTGCTCAGGTCTTTTTGCCCTGGCCCTCTCATCCTCCCCTTTCCTTCTGCTTCTACTGGTCTGAATGCCAAAGATCTGTATTTTACAGGACACAGATATCTTTACAAGTGACCACTACTAATGCCCACATCAGCCTCATGAAAGGGACATATTTATCTTCATGTTTGGTGTACGCCGTTATCTATCACAACTTGCCAGTATGGTCAGATTTCAGATATAGATTCTTGAAGCTAGAATACTTCATAACTGCTGCCAACATATTGGCTATTGGCTGCTCTTCAAACTGTCCACTTTCTTACACTTTTCGTTCTGCCACTAGTTCTGCTACTTCCACTGAAACTTATATCAAAACATGTGTGTCCAGGAATGACATTTTATTTTCTGTGATTGCACATAATTGAGGAAGCTCATATGTGTACACTGGAGTCTAGATTCTGAGATGGGAGTTAGGTCCCTACAATCAGTTGAAAAGGCCTATTTTATTTTATTATCTAGGATTAGTCAGTGCTCTTTAGAAGAAAAGAGTTTTCCAGTCGCCTGATTGTGGTACTGCTCCTGTGACCAACTACACAAACACAAAATATTACATTGGTATGTGTCCAAGATTGGAATTTTCCTGTTTTGTTCAAGGTCTCTGTATTATACACAACATTTTTACTAGCTGTCTACAATGTCTGCAGCCAATATAGAAAAACAGACCCAAGGCTCAGGAAGGTAGAAATGATAATAATTAGTATAGTGTAATGACTAAATTTGCTCTGGTACTTGGCTCTTTTTCCCTACATATCTTCCAGGGATGCAGTGAGTTGCAACAAAAGATACCTATTGACAACTCCTTTTCCTAGACAGAGAGGCACCAAGTGTCTTAGAAAATGCCTCCTATCCCCTGGAACTCATCCTGGTTTCAGTTTGGCCTTTCCAGGGAAGGTGCTGTGGTACCAAACACAGAAGACTTGGGCCTGATTTGGAAATAATTTGTTATTTCAGATGTAATTAAGGATACTTGTGATTCATGGAAGGAGGTAAAAATATCACCATTTTAATAAGCATTTGGAGGAAGTTGATTCCAACCCTCATGAATGACTTTGAGGGGTTCAAGACTTCAGTGGAGAAGGTTACTGCAGATGGGGTGGAAATAGAAAGAGAAATAGGATTAGAAGTGGGACCTGAAGATGTGACCACATTGCTGCAATCTCATGATAAAACTTAAATAGATGAAGAATTGCTTCTTACAGATGAGCAAAGAAAGTGGTTACTTGAGATAGCATCTACTGCTGATGATGTTCTGAACATTGTTGAAATAACACAGAGTTTAGAATATTCCATAAACCTAGTTGATGAAGCAACGACAGAGTTTGAGGAAATTGATTGCAGTTTTGAAAGAATTTCTACTGTGGGTAAAATGCCATCAAACAGCATCTCATGCTACAGAAAAATCTTTGGTGGAAGGAAGAGTCAGTCAATGTGGCATTCTTCATTGTTGTCTTATTTTAATAAACTGCCCCAGACACTGTAAACTTCAAAAACCACCTGACTGCTCAGTTAGAAGCCACCATCATGGAAGCAAGACATTTCATCTGTGAAAGGTTGATGATTAGTTAAAATCTCAAATAGTTGTTACCATTATTTAGCAATAAATTATTTTTAATTAAAGTAGGTACATTGTTATAGTAGACATAATGCCATTTCACACTTAATAAACTATAGTATAGTGTAATAATAACTTTTATATTCACTGGGAAACCAAAAAATTCAAGTGATTTGCTTTATTGTCTGGAATCAAGCCTACAATATCTCTGAGGTATGCCTGTATTTAGAGAAGACTTTTTTCTTTTTTTTTTATTCAAAAAATAGCTGTTATATTTAGCAGTGCAATTGTTCCTCACATTGGTTTCTACTTTTGTCTTTATTGTTCCTTTCATTTGCTTTTCCTTTTGTATTTGGATTTTTTGTTCACTTTGCTAATTTAGTTGAATGCTTACCTTATAATTTTCATTTTCATTAGTAAGTAATTAAAATATTTGCAGGTTACTTCCAAGAACATTTTTTTAACCACATCTTACAACTTTTGATATGCACTGTTCCTCTTTTCTTCATTTTCTAATTCATTGATTACAAACATGTTTTCTCCTAATCTTCAGCACACTAAAGGACATGGCTTAGGCCCACCAGTAATGCTGGCATAGCACACTAGAGTAGTAATTTTCAAAGGGATTAGGAATGAGGGGGATAGAAGGAGGCTATATTTCAACTGAAGTGGATTTCAAGATGTCTTTGATAAGCTCACTCTCTCTATAACCAACAAAACTGGCAATCTGCAAATGAAAATTATTTCTATAAATACTCTGTAATCATGCATTTTTTAATCCTCAACTTTTATTTTAAGTTCATGGGTACATGTGCAGGATGTGCAGGTTTGTTACATAGGTAAACGTGTGCCATGGTGGTTTGCTGCACAGACCATCCTATCACCTAGGTATTAAGCCCAGCATCCATTAGCTATTCTTCCTGATGCCCTCCCTCCCACTACTCCCACCCCTGACAGGCTCCAGTGTATGTTGTTCTCCACGAATGTGTCCATGTGTTCTCATTGTTCGGCTTGATTTATAAGAGAAAACATGTGGTGTTTTGATTTCTGTTCCTTTTAGTTTGCTAATGATAATGGCTTCTGACTCCATCCTTGTCCCTGCAAAGGACATGATCTTGTTCTTTTTCATGGCTGCATAGTATTCCATGATATATGTGTACCACATTTTCTTTATGCAGTCTATAACTGATGGGCATTTGGCTTGATACAATATCTTTTCTATTGTGAATAGTGCCGCAATGATCATCTGGATGCATGTATCTTAATAATAGAATGATTTATATGTCTTTGAGTATATACCCAGTAATGAGATTGCCAAGTCAAATGGTATTTCTGCCTTTGAGGAATTGCCACACTGTCTTTCACAGTGGTTGAACTAATTTACACTCCCACTAGTATAAAAGCCTTCCTTTTTCTACACACTCTCACTAGCATCTGTTAATTTTGACTCTGACTTTTTAATAATCACCATTCTGACTGGCATGAGGTGGTATCTAATTGTGGTTTTGATTTGCATTTTTCTAATGATCAGTGATGTTGAGCTTTATTTCATGCTTGTTGGCCACATGTATATATATTTTTTGAGAGGTATCTATTCATGTTCTTTACTTAATGGGGTTGTTTGCTTTTTTTCTTGTAAATTTAAGTTCCTGGTAGATTCTGGATATTAGACCTTTTACAGATGGATAGGTTTACAAAAATTTTCTCCCATTATTCAGATTGTCTGTTCACTCTGATGATAGCTTCTTTTGCTGTGCAGAAGCTCTTTAGTTTAATGAGATCCCATTTGTCAATTTTTGCAATTGTTTTTGGCATTTTCCTCATGAAATATTTGCCTGTGCCTATGTCCTGAATGGTATTGCCTAGATTTTTCGTCTAGGGTTTTTATAGTTTTACATTTTACATTAAAGTCTTCAATCCATCTTGAGTTAATTTTTGTAGGAGGTGTAAGGAAGCAGTCCAACTTCAATTTTCTGCCTATGGCTAGCCAGCACTCCAAGCACCACTTATTAAATAGGAAATCCTTTCCCCATTGCTTGTTTTTGTCAGGTTTGTTGAAGATCAGATGGTTGTAGGCATGTGATCTTATTTCTGACTTCTCTATTCGGTTCCATTGGTCTATGTGTCTGTTTTGGTACCAGTATCATGCTGTTTTGGTTACTGTAGCCTTGTAGTATAATTAGAAGTTGGATAGCATGTTTGTTCTTACTGGTTAGGATTGTCTTGGCTATTCATCCTCTTTTTTGGTTCTACATGAATTCCAAATTAGCTTTTATTCTAATTCTGTGAAGTATGTTAATGATAGTTTCATGGGAATAGCATTGAATCTATAAACTACTTTGGGTAATATGGTTATTTTTACAATATCAATTTTTCCTACCCATGAGCATGGAATGTTTTTCCATTTGTTTATGTGCTCTCTGATTTATTTGAGCAATGGTTTATAGTTCACCTTGAAGAGGTCCTTCATGTCCTTTGTTAGCTGTATTCCTAGGTGTCTAATTATTTTTGTTGCAGTCTTTAATGGGAGTTCATTCTTGATTTAGCTCTCTGCTTGCCTGTTTTTGGTGTATAGGAATGCCAGCTATTTTTGCACATTGATTTTGTATCCTGAGACTTTTCTCAAGTTGCTTATTAGCTTAAAAAGTTTTTGGGCTGGGGCAATGGGATTTTCTAAATATAGGATCATGTCATTGGCAAACAAAGATAATTTTACATCTGATTTTATTATTTGAATATCCTTTATTTCTTTCTCTTGATTGATTGCCCTGGCCAGAATTTCCAATACCATGTTTAATAGGAGTGGTGGGAGAGGGCATCTTCATCTTTTTCCAGTTTTCAAGGGGAATGCTTCCTGCTTTTGCCCATTCAGTATATTGGCTGAGGGTCTGTCATAGATGGCCCTTCTTATTTTGAGTTGTGTTCCTTCAATGCCTAATTTATTGAGAGCTTTTAACATGAAGGGATGTTGAATTTTTTAAGGCCTTTTCTGCATTGATTGAGTTAATAATGTGGTTTTTGTTTTTATTTCTGTTTATGTGATGAATCATATTAATTGATTTGTGTATGTTGAGCCAACCTTGCATCCCAGTGATGAAGCCAGCTTAATTGTGCTGGATAAGTTTTTTGATTTGCTGCTAGATATGGTTTGCCAGTAATTTTAGGATTTTTGCATTAATGTGCATCAGAGGTTTTGGCCTGAAGTTTTCTTTCTTCTTTTGTTGTATCTCCACCAGATCTGGGTATTGGGATGATGTTTACCTCATAAAATGAGTTAGGGAGGAGGCCTTCCTTTTCAATTGTTTGGAATAGTTTCAGTCGAAATCCCAGCAGCTCTTCTTTGCACCTCTGGTAGAATTCAGCTATACATCCATCTGCTCCTGGGCTTTTTTGGGTTGGTAGGCTATTTATTACTGCTTCAATTTCAGAATTAACTGTTAGTCTATTCAGGGATTCAATTTTTTCCTGGTTCAGTCTTCGGAGGGTGTATGTGTCCATGAATTTATCAAGTTTTTCTAGACGTTCTGGTTTATGTGCATAGAAGTGTTTATAGTATTCTCTAATGGTTGCTTGTATTTCTGTGGGGTCAGTGGTGATATCCCTCTTATCATTTATGATTGTGTTTATTTGATTCTTCTCTTTTTTTCTTCTTTATTAGTCTAGCTAGTGATCTATTTTATTAATTTTTTCCAACATCCAACTCCTGGATTCATTGATTTTTTTTGAAGGGCTTTTTGTGCCTCTATATCCTTCAGTTCTGCTCTGATCTTGGTTATTTCTTGTCTTCTGCTAGCTTTGGGGTTTGTCTGCTCTTCGTTCTCTAGTTCTTTCAGTTGTGATGTTAGGTTGCTAACTTGAGATCTTTCCAGCTTCTTGATGTGGGCATTTCTTGCTATAAATTTCCCTCTTAACGCTGCCTTAGCTGCATCCCAGACATTCTTGTACATTGTCTCTTTGTTATCATTAGTTTCAAATAATTTCTTGACTTCTGCTTTAATTTCATTATTTTCCCAGGAATCATTAGGGAGCAGGTTGTTCAATTTCCATGTAGTTGTGTGATTTTGAGTGAGTTTCTTAATGCTGAGTTCTAATTTCATTGCACTGTGGTCTGAGAGACTGTTTATTATGACTTCACTTCTTTCGCATTTGTCGAGGAGTGTTTCACTTTAAATTATGTGATCAATTTTAGAGTACACTCCATATGGCAATGAGAAGGATGGATATTGTGTTGTTTGGGGGTAGAGAGTTCTGTAGATATCTTTCAGTTTCACTTGATTCAGAGCTGAGTACAGGCCCTGAATATCTTTGTTAATCTTCTGTCTTGATGATCTGTCTAACATTGACAGTGTGGTGTTAAAGTCTCCCACTATTATTGTGTGGGATTCTAAGTCTTCTTATAGGTCTCTAAGAACTTGCTTTATGAATCTGGGTTTTCCTGTATTGGGTGCATATATATTCAGGATAGTTAGCTCTTGTTGAATTGAACCCTTTACCATTATGTAATGCTCTTCTTTGTCTTTTTTGATCTTGGTTGGTTTAAAGTCTGTTTTGTCAGAAACTTGGATTGCAATTCCCGCCTTTTTTTTTTTCTGTTTTCCATTTGCTTGGCAAATTTTCCTCTATCCCTTTATTTTGAGCCTATGTGTGTGTTTGCATGTGAGATGGGTCTCTTGAAGACAGTATGCCAATGGGTCATGGCTCTTTATCCAGCTTGCCAGTCTGTCTTTTAATGGGTCATTTAGACCATTTACATTTAAGGTTAGTATTGTTATGTGTGAATTTGATCCTGTCATTATGATGCTAGCTGATGATTTTGCATACTTGTTTATCCAAGTATGCAGTTTTGTTTTTGTAGTGACTGGTAACAGCTTTTCCTTTCTATATTTAGTGCTCCCTTGATGAAGTCTTAAAAGGCAGGCCAGGTGGTGATGTATTCCCTTAGCATTTGCTTGTCTGACAAGCATCTTAGTTCTATTCACCTATGAAGCTTAGTTTGGCTGTATATGAAATTCTGGGTTGGAAATTCTTTTCTTTAAGAATGTTGAATATTGGCCCCCAGTCTCTTCTTTTAGGGTTTTTGCTAAGAGGTCCACTGTTAGTCTGATGGACTTCCCTTTGTAGGTGACCTGGCCTTTCTCTCTGGCTGCCCTTAGAATTTTTTTCCTTCATTTCGACCTTGGAGAATCTGATAACTTTATGTCTTGGGGTTTATCTTCTTATAGAGTATCTTCCTGGGGTTCTCTGCATTTCCTGAATTTGAGTGTTGATGTTTCTTGCTAGGTTGGGAAAGTTCTCCTGGATGATATCCTGAAGTATATTTTCCAACTCAGTTCCATTCTCCTTTTTCAGGTACCCCACTCAGTCATAAGTTTGATCTTTTTACATAATCCCATATTTCTTGGAGGTTTATTTTTTTTTCATTTGTTTTTATTCTTTTTTCTCTATTCTCATCTGCCAGTCTTATTTCAGAAAGATAGTCTTTAAGCTCTGAGATTCTTCCTCCACTTCATCTATTCTGCTATTGATACTTGTGATTGCACTGCAAAGTTCTTGTGTTGTAATTTTCAGCTCCATAAGTTGGTTATGTTCCTCTCTACACTGGCTATTCTGGATATCTGCTCCTGTGTTGTTTTATCATGATTCTTAGCTTCTTTGCATTGGGTTACAACATGCTCCTTTAGATCAGTGAAGTTCTTTATTACCCACCTTCTGGAGCCTACATCTGTGAATTCTGCCATTTCAGTCTCAGCCCAGTTCTGTACCTTGACTGGAAAGGTTTAGCAGTCATTTGGAGGAGAAGAGGCATTCTGGCTTTTGGAGTCTTCAATGTTTTTGTGTTGGGTTTTTTTTCTCACCTCTGTGGGTTTATTTACCTTCGATCTTTGAGCTTGCTCATGTTTGAATGGGGTTTTTGTGGAGTCTTTTGGTTGTTGTTTTCTGTTTGTTTTTCTTTCACAGTCAGGCTGCTGACTGTTAGCAACCATAAGGCTGCTGTAGTTTTCTTGGGATCCACTACAGACACTGGTTGCCTCAGTTTTTCCCATACCAGAAGGTATCACCAGTGAGGGCTGCAAAACAGCAATGATGGCAGCCAACTTTTTCCTCTGGACATTCCATCCCAGGGGGTTATTGACCTGTTACTGACCTGAATGTTCCTGTCTGAGGTGTCCGGAGACCCCTGTTGGAAGGTCTCACCCAGTCAGGATGAATGGGATTAGGGACCCACTTACAGAAGCAGTTTGGCTGCTTTTGGCAGAGCAGGTGTGCTGCATTGTGGGTTGGGGTAGGGGGACCCTTCCTTGTCCAGAGCTCCCAGACTCTCCAGAGCCAGCAGGCTGGAAGAGCTGAGTCCACTAACCACAGTGACGGCGGCTGCCCCTCCCCCCGGATGTTCTCTCCCTGGAAGAGGTAAGAGTTCTGTCCATATAGACCTGGCTGGAGTGACTAAAGGTCTCCTGTCCAATGAGGAGGAATGGAAAGAGGTCCTGCTTAAAGAAGCGGAGAGAAGAAAGAAAGAAAGAAAGAAAGAAAGAAAGAAAGAAAGAAAGAAAGAAAGAAAGAAAGATGAATAAATAACATAATAAATAAAGTAGAATAAAATAAAATAAAACAAAATAAAATTTCCTTTAAGAGTAAATACATTTGGGGCATGATCTGGCAAAGCAGGTGTGCTGCATTGCTTGAAACCTCTCCTCATGGGGTCACCTGGACTTTTTGGAGCCAGCCTGGCTGGAAGGCTGCGTTGACTGAACTGCAAAAATGGCAGTGGCTGTCCTTCCTTCACCCCCAACCTCCCCCCAACCCCCGCCCCTGCCCCGCTCCCCCAGCTCTTTCCTGTCTCTAGCAGGCTCAGTCTGTTGCTGTTGGCTGGCTGGAATTTCAAGCCAGTAGGTCTTGTGAGGTGCCGTGGAAGTGGGACGCACAGAATGATGCTTCTTGGCCCTCCCTGAATTCATCCCCCTTCTTAGGGGAATCTATGGTTGGATCTGCCACCTTGCTGGTAATCCTGGGGCCACAGTATGTAAAACTTCTGGGTCTCTGTGTGTGCCGGAGCAGCTGCTCTTCTGAAACTCCACACAGCTCTGTGCTTCAGACCCAAGGCCCTGGTTACCTGGACTCAAGAGGCATCTCCGGATCCCAAGTTGCAAAGACCCCTGGGTGAAGAATGGTTTCCTGGCAGGGTTGCACAATCACTCACTGCTTCCCTTAGCTAGGGGTGGGTAGTCCTTTGGCTCCATGTTTCTCCTGGGTCAGCTGTCACCCCATCCTGCTTTTCTTTGTTCTCTGTGGGTCCAGTTGATAGCCTAGTCGTTCCCAATACAAGAACCTGGATATTTCAGTTGAAGGTGCTGAATTCACTTGCCCCTTTTCATTCCTCTCTGTGAGTGCTGTGGACTGTAGCTGCTTCTAATTGGCCATCTTCAGTGCTGCTCCATAATCATACATTTTTAAAAATCATTTTGCAGTTGATCTGAAGACCATGCAAAATGAACAAGCAAACTAAAAACAAAGCCCACCAAATCAACAAACATATATATAGATATATAAACATATTTTAAAGAAAATATTATAATTTGTTCTTTTCATTTAAGACTACTAAATAAACACGTTTTGTCATCAAATTTTTTCTATATATTTTATATGACTATTTATTATTATAGTACTTCAGGAAACCACAGTTCATTTAAGTAGTTTACTATTGTTTTAACATTAAGGTAATTTTTTCACTTTTATCATTATAAATAATACTGTTATTTATTATTCTGTTGATACATAAATCTTTTTGGTCAGTTCGTTATTTCTTTAGAATAAATTTCTAGAATTGAAACTACTGAGCCACAATTATGAAAACTTTTAAGGTTCTTGATGTATATTTTCAAATTTTTCTCCAGGAAGGTAATGCTAATTTATATTCTTATAAGTATTGTATTAACTTTTCCTTTTCCCTTTACTACTTCCAGATATAAGTATTCTTATCATTATTATTATTGGTGGTGTTTTTAATCCTTGCCTAGTTGACAGTCAAAAACTGATATTGTACTTTTGTTTTAATTTTACTATGAAATTCCCTTTAAAGCTGGGTGTGGTAGCTCATGTTTGTAATCCCAGCATTTTGGGAGGCAGAGGTGGGCGGATCACTTGAGGCCAGGATTTCAAAATCAGCCGGGTCAAAATGGTGAAACCACATCTCTACTTAAAATTCAAAAATTAGTTCTTTGTAGGTTCTGGATATTAGCCCTTTGTCAGATGAGTAGATTGCAAAAATTTTCTCCCATTCTGTAGGTTGCCTGTTCACTCTGATGGTAGTTTCTTTTGCTGTGCAGAAGCTCTTTAGTTTAATTAGATCCCATTTGTCAATTTTGGCTTTTGCTGCCGTTACTTTTGGTGTTTTAGACATGAAGTCTTTTCCCATGCCTATGTCCTGAATGGTACTACCTAGGTTTTCCTCTAGGATTTTTATGGTATTAGGTCTAACATTTAAGTCTCTAATCCATCTTGAATTAATTTTCGTATAAGGAGTAAGGAAAGGATCCAGTTTCAGCTTTCTACTTATGGCTAGCCAATTTTCCCAGCACCATTTATTAAATAGGGAATCCTTTCCCCATTTCTTGTTTCTCTCAGGTTTACAAGAAAAAAACAAACAACCCCATCAAAAAGTGGGCAAAGGATATGAACAGACATTTCTCAAAAGAAGACATTCAGACAGCCAACAGACACATGAAAAAATGCTCATCATCACTGGCCATCAGAGAAATGCAAATCAAAACCACAATGAGATACCATCTCACACCAGTTAGAATGGCAATCATTAAAAAGTCAGGAAACAACAGGTGCTGGAGAGGATGTGGAGAAATAGGAACACTTTTACACTGTTGGTGGGATTGTAAACTAGTTCAACCATTATGGAAAACAGTATGGTGATTCCTCAAGGATCTAGAACTAGATGTACCATATGACCCAGCCATCCCATTACTGGGTATATACCCAAAGGATTATAAATCATGCTGCTATAAAGACACATGCACACGTATGTTTATTGTGGCACTATTCACAATAGCGAAGACTTGGAATCAACCCAAATGTCCATCAGTGACAGATTGGATTAAGAAAATGTGGCACATATACACCATGGAATACTATGCAGCCATCAAAAAGGATGAGTTTGTGTCCTTTGTAGGGACATGGATGCAGCTGGAAACCATCATTCTTAGCAAACTATCACAAGAACAGAAAACCAAACACCGCATGTTCTCACTCATAGGTGGGAACTGAACAATGAGATCACTTGGACTCGGGAAGGGGAACATCACACACCGGGGCCTATCATGGGGAGGGGGGAGGGGGGAGGGATTGCATTTGGAGTTATACCTGATGTAAATGACGAGTTGATGGGTGCTGATGAGTTGATGGGTGCAGCACACCAACATGGCACAAGTATACATATGTAACAAACCTGCACGTTATGCACATGTACCCTAGAACTTAAAGTATAATAATAATAAATTAATTTAAAAAATTTAAAAAAAAAATTCAAAAATTAGCTGGGCATGGTAGCAGGCGCCTGTAATCCCAGCTACTTAAGAGGCTGAGGCATGAGAATCACTTGAACCCTGGAGGCAGAGGTTGCAGTGAGCTGAGATTATACCACAACATTCCAGCCTGGGAGACAGAGCAAGACTCTATCTCAACAATAATAATAATAATAATAATAATAATAAAATTAAATTCCCTTTAAGAGTAAATACATTTTTATATGCATTATCTGTTTGCATTTTTTGAATACCAGTTTTATATAGAGTTTTTCCATTTTTATATTAAATATAAAGGCATTTTAGACATAGTGGATATTAAAGTGTATTGAAAGTTTTGATCCAAATTAATGGTTTACATTTTTTTTCCTTTTTATTGTGTATTTGACATGCAGAACTTTTATTTTTAACCTGTAAGTATATTCAAAACTATTGCTTCATTCTTATCTTTCTTTGACCAAATACATATCCCTTTGCTAGCATATCTGGAAAAACTTCCTCCACACCAAGATAAAATCTTTCACCTATATTTCTTTCTCTTTGTGTAGTTTAATTTTTTCACTTTCTTAAGTGAGGAATTTATTTTGACATATGATGTGAGAAAAATGGGCTAATTTTTCTTCCAATAGTTAACCAATTGCATTTGTTGAATAATGTATCTTTTACTCTCTGGTTGGAAATGGTACCTTTATCAGATGTCAGTATTTGACTATATAGTGTATCTGCCTCTAATCTATTTCCATGGTCTGCATATTTATTCTTTAACCAGTAGAATATTTTAGGTGCTACAGCATACAGTGGAACCCTGTTATTCTCTGCTATGTAGTTTTTAGTTCTGCTATTGCAACTCTAATTTTCTAAAACACTTCTTTATTTTGTCCAGCATTTTTATATCTATATACTTGTCTCTGCATCCCTTTAAAAAAATTAGATTTTTATGCTCCCTTGTGATTCCTTATAGCTCATTCTTATGTAACATATTAACCTGTTGATGACACCAAAACATTTTCTAACTTTTTTTCTGGTTTCTTTTTCAGAGGTGTGCTTTTCTGCAACTTGAATGATGTAATATTTTATATAACCTAAATTATTGTTTAATAATTTCCAAATTGACTTTTTACTATTTTATCAGTGTTAATGTCAGGAAAGATTACCCAAACACAGTGTTTGACTCCAGGCAGCACATATGGGTTGCCCTTAGTCCTGCATGCTTGCCATCTCAGGACAGGTGGAATCACTTCTCAGATGTGTTACTGGAAGGAGAATGGTATAGAGCCTAATATAACTTCTAGTGACTAACATGCTTTCATTTTGTGGATTTTTGCTTTATGCAACTGAGATTATTTCCAATTTCATGACACTTTGGCATTATAAACTAATGATATTCAAAGTGTGGTTCTGAACATATAGTATCAGCATCACTTGTAGACTTGTTAGAAATGCCAATTATCAGTCTCCACCTCAGACCTACTAAATTAGAAACCCTAGATGAGGAGTATGGCCTTATGTGGCTTAACAAGCCCCACAGGTGATTCTGATATACAATAAAGTTTAAGAATACTGTCCCAAACCAATGAATTTCATATATACACATGTGCCAGTGCACACACACACAATTACAATCCAGCTTAATATGCTATTTATGGTCTTTCCACCTCTGCCCTGAGCTGCAGGCTTTTATTATGGAAATACACTTCCTTCCTAAATTATCCTGATTCCTACACATAAAAAAAGCTCACCAGAGACAACTTAACCATATTTCTTACCTGGTCATTTCTGGGGAGTCAAAGTCTCCAAACAGGTATAGTTGGGATCTATATCGACAGTGGGTATGGGGAGTACAGTAATCACGGTTTTTCAAAAAATCAGTATCTCTATGATATCAGTAGTAGAAAAAATGTTGCCCAGTTTTCTGTTTGTATGGACTCTGAGAGAAGTCGTAACATATTTTCTACCTTCTTTCCACCTGATAGATTTTTTCTGTTTCAAATGTCAAAGTATATATGGGCTATCAATTACTTTCTTAATTCCACTCCATAGACTTCACTGTTTGTGAAATGGACTTCCACATTCTAAAACTGGGCTGAGTTTCAGCCTACTTTTGGTGTTATTTTAATTTATATTACCCTCAAGCCCACATGTAGTTTTATAGATATTTTTTGTGTCAGAGTTAATATTTTTGCTTTCAGTGTTACTGCAGTTTTCTGGGCCTTATCCAAGACCTATGGAATCTGTATCTGTGTTGAATGAAATTTGGAAAATCTGCATTTTACCAGAACCTGCAAGTGTGTATTATGTACACTAAAGTTGGATAACCCCATGGTCTGAAAGAATTTTGTGTCAAAAACCTTGAAAGTTTAGCATTTCATGGCTGAAAGAACACGTGTAACAGTGGAGGCTACTGTTTATTTTTCCGTTCACTGTCAAATGACTTACTAATAGAGATTTTTTCTCTTACATTTCTTTAGACATATACATTTTGTGTTTTGATACCCTCAGTGGCTTCACACCACAGTAATTTACTGAAAATTTAGTTCTGCATTTGTATATGTGGTATTTCCTAGCTATTTTAAGTAGACAGAGCAATGAGCTTGGGCCCAGGAGAATGGATTTTAGTTGTGATCATGCCTTGGTTTTTCTCATTTGTGGTCTTGGAACAGTTTATTTGCTATTTCTTATGACATAGATTGAAATGGGATGAGCTGAAAATTTCAGGAGAAAAATGACGGGACCTAAAAATTGATCTGCACACAGAATACGAAAGAGTTGGTGTAAGCATTTGTTCTCATGGATAATCTGGAGCATAGGTGAAAGGTGCGTGACAACATAGCTGGTTCCTAGAAATGAGGTACAAGATGATGACTGAATCTTAAAGATATTCTAAAGGCAAAAGCCCAGTTATGAAAAAAATATGCTTGATTTAGGATAGGATCACATGATGATTCATGCTTAGAGTTCCCTAAATCTCCTTTACCTAAATTAAAGATTGATTCCATATTGATTATCTTTCAGGGGGGAAAAGATATTATTATGATGGCTGTTGATACAAGTAGTCTGGAAGAGCCTGACATATTTAAACATTCTATATTAAGGTATTATTTTGACCTGTATTCAGAAAGTAAACCCCCTGCAGAGGGCATCTGTGCTGTTGTTTTGTTAGGGGGTCCTATCGCAAGGAACAAGGATGAGGGACAAGAAGAGAAAATCAGGGATAGAGAAAGAGCTAATATAAAGATATGTTATTGAGCTGGCCACTGCTAAATGTGACTGAATACCTGATGCTTGGAACTGATTACTTACACTCCCATCCCCCATGTTATACATACTATTTATAAACCGTCCCAAGAAAGGAAAGATGTGGGAGAAAACAGAAGAAATGATTTATTCCCTGGCTCCTATCTTCCATTGCTCAAAGGTTGATTCATTTGGCTTTATTTCTTCTATATTTCTAGGTTGCTCCCGTGTGGGAGAGGGCACTGATCTCATTTATGGCAGTGTCGACAGAAAACCCTTGGGCAGGAGGCAAGAGACATGTTCTGAGGGAAGAATACTAGGGACTCTGAGGTTGTATTTGTGAAAAGTTGGTCAGAACTAGGGTGATCGTATAATCTATAGCCCATACTGGAACACTTGTAACAGTGAAAGGGGATAATGTTAATTATTAAAATGAGACAACATGTTTATAAACTCTTCCAGGCAAATCAGGATGTGTGGTCATTTAATCAGATCTTAGAGGTCTCAGAAAAAAAAAGGGGGAAGGGAAGAGGACCACAAGTGATTTATAAGAAATGTTTATTCAGTTTATCTTGTTCATAAATACACAAATTTTGAAACAATATTAAGGCTTTATTTTCTTAGCAATCTTATTTTTTCAAATTCCTAAGCAGAAGCCAATTATAAGGAACAAATTAAATCAGAGCTGCCCTGGTTGAAACATGAGAATACAACTCAAACACCTGCCTTTTGATCTTCTCTTAACAACTTATCCCCTACTTTGAAGGAACCTTTAGAGCAACACTCATTCTCCCATGAAAATGTAATGTGAGGTTGGGCATGGTGGCTCATGCCTATAATCCCACCATTTTGGGAGGCCGAGGCAGGAGGATGGTTTGATCCTAGGAATTGGAGACCAGCCTGGGCAACATAGGAAAACCTTATCTCTGCAAGGTTAAAAATAAAAATTAGCTGGGCATGATGGCACCAACACCCACTCCCAGTAGCTGATGGTTCCAGCTACTTGGGAGGCTGAGACAGGAGGATGACTGGAGCCCAGAAGTTTGAGGCTGCAGGGAGCCAAGATCATGCCATTGCACTCCAGCTTGGACTACAGAGAGAGACCCTGTCTCAAAAAAAAAAAAAAAAGGAAAGAAAAAGAAAAAAAGTAATGTGAGCCAAAAGTATTATTTGTGTATGTGATTGTAAATTTTCTAGTAGCCACATTAAAAATTAAGAAAAAATAAGTGCAGTTAATATTGGTGATTTAATTAACCTGATTATCTAAAATATTGTCATTTCAATATTTAATAACTATAAAATTGAGTCAGTATATGCTTACATTTTGGTGCTAAATCTTCAAAATATAATGTATATTTTGAATTCTAGCATGTGTCAGTTTGGACAAGCCATATTTCAATTGCTCAATATCCACGTGTGACCATTAATGACCTTGTTAAGACGGTAGCACAAGAGCTCCAGAGAACACCATTTAATACCTTTTGCAATAATAAGATACTTTACCAAAGATTCTTATTTCTTTCTGATGTATTACTATCCATGGAATAAATAAACACTTTCAAGTATTATATATTAACTCCAATAGATAGCAAGAAAATATTTGAGAAAGGTTTACTTTTTTCTTTAAGTTCATTTTCATATTTGAGAAGAATTTGCAGTTTTGATCTTCTTACTGATTGAGAGTCTCAATGTAACAGAAAAACATATTTGATGGAATCAAAGTCTTTAATTTTAATATCATTTACATAATATGATAGAGCACTAATTATGACCTCAATTTTATTGATCCAAATGTTTTTGGCATGACAGTTCTAGCTTCTAAAGTTTCAATACTTTAATAGGATGTACTTTTTAGGACTGTTTTAAAAATCCATAAGAAATCCACATTTTTACTTTCCATATTTGTCTGGTGAAAACTAAATGATTTTTTTACCATAATGAAAGGACCAAAAAAATCAAAGAGAAGTCCCCCTTTGAGTTTCTACACTTACCCTTAAATGGCAAACTCTAGTTTATTCTGTTATTCTTGGGAGGGCTTCAATTCCTGTTGTTTATTCAATAATGAGGATAGGTTGCTCTAGATGAGTGGTTTTCAATTTTTTAAACCCCAGGAGCACTTTATAGAAATGAAAACTTAGAAGTATAACATATCTAGCTATAAAAAGCCAATCATTTAAGAAGGGGTCAAGGAATCCCACTTTCCACTTTTATTTTTCTCCTTGAGGACACTCTGTGTAACCCCAGGTTTTTCCAAGCGCAGATTGACAAACACTACTTTAAATTATGAACATTTTTCTGGTACATTCATTTTAAGATCAATAGCACATCTTTATGAGGCTTGACATAAATTATGTTTAAAGAAGAAGCCTATGAATATGCTATGTGTGAATTCACACTGCATGGTCTTAGTCACATTAGTCCCTTTCTCTACTCACTTAGTTATATTTGGTTAAATTAAAAATTGTTTTATTGATGCATTCTTGTTCAATGAACTATGTAAGGAGGTAAGAAAAATATAGAGATGAATTAGACAAGGCCCCTGTCTTCAAACAGAGTAAAATTTTCTAAATAGCTCTATTACTGGTAACATAGCTATATTATTGAAAACATTATGGATTATCTGGATTGTCATTTATTCAGAAAATATTAATTGGTGCCTAGTATATTAGAGAAAATGCACTGCATAAGACTTGGGATGAAAGGATGGAAAATTGAACATGATAGCATTTACATCATCAAAAAACCCATAATCAAGGAAGACAGAGTAAAAACCTACATATCGATGCTGATTCATGACTTAGGTTATTACTATTATTGTGCAATATACAAATATACTGTTTTATGTATGGGTTATACCTTCAGCATTGTTTGCTGTTTTACTCTGAAAACAATAGTAGCCTATTATTATATTTTGCTTTGTATTGTCAGTGGTGGAAGTGGTGAGGGAATATATATTTTTATATCTGTGCAAAATCAAAATGGCATAAAATCTCCAATATTAAGATTTTGTGGTTGACTTATTATCCTGATAACCCAAACATAATTAGTATAGTTAATACTTCCATTCATCACTTTTCATATTTCAGCTATGAGTTTCACAGGAATCAAAATAAACAAAACATTCCACTGTGCAGTGAAAATGCTCAGAAGCTTGATCCAAAGTACCTCTCTCAAGTCATAATGAGTCAGCGAACTGACTTAGCTTTATTTTTAAAAGTACATTTGCTCATGTAGCGATTTTTTTTAGCTGCTTTATAACAGCTCATACTATAGTGTATTTGAAGATATAGCTAAGAGAAGGTATATTAGCAAAAGTTGATAGATTGAGCAGTGAAAAAGGAGCAGCTAGAAGTAGCCAAATATAGAATTCTACGTTGTAAGTTCTCATGTGATAGCAAACTTTCCTCAGCAGCTCAGTAACAACAGCTAAGCACAAATGAATGAAAAAGAAAAAGCATAAAATCTAAACCTCGTAAGTCTGTCTGCCTTTTATAACAATAGATCGTTTAACGTAAATGGAGCATTAATTGATGGCATTTTTCAGTTTTGGAAAAGTCTGAAGGGGAAACTAGAGTCCCTTACCTACTGAATTGGCATACTTTCTCTATTCTCTGCACCCACCTTGCAGAAATAACGAGGCTCATCAGGGCTTGTCAAGGCACTTCAAGATTCCTCAACTTCTCTGCTACACCTTTCAGAATGAACATCTGACAGTTGCAACTAATAACGAGCCTTAATTTTAAAAAAAGTAAAAGAATGTCTAAAGATGTAGTATGACAAATTGTTATCCAACAATGTAAAGAAATTAAGTATTTTGAGGAATTTAAAAGTCTATTTAGTGGATATTTATTATAAACAATATATATATAACATTATTCATAGAATTTGAATACAAATAAGATAGATTGAATACAAACTTTGTGCTATTCCATGTTGATCACAGAAACACTTCAGTATGGTATATATGTGTCAGTGTTTCAGTCTATAATTGTGAATATAAGTTCTCCCAGTAACTAGAGCATTCCAGTTGGATTTTCTCTATTTAGACAATTGCATTTGTTTTATGATAGATAACCAAATAAATAGGAGCAAAATTAAACAACAAATAAATAGGAACAAAATAGATTATCAAGAATAATCCATCATAACTTTTCATCTGAATACTGGGTATCTGTCTTTGCTATAAATATGAAACAATGAAAATATAATTTCTAGGCAAATGGTTAGGTATACAGTATTCCTTACTAAATTAAAGTTTGGCTAAACTTTTTCTCGCTTATACTTAATTGTAAAATATAATAATAACATAGTTTCATTCTACTATTGATCTCATACACAGGAGAAAGTTTTCCAGTATCATGATTCACTATGCATAAAACTCAGGAGACTGTTGTAAAATCTTTAAATCACAAATCCTCGTGGATAAAAATGAACAGTAGAACCAAAATTCAAGGTTATAAAAGCTACTATCAACAAGTAAATGTCATGAAAATATAAATTATTTTTCACTGAGCAGGATAACAACACGAATAAGAGAACATGTAATAAATAACTTGTTATGATAAATTCAGTACAATAAAACAATTCATTCAAAGCTTGTGATAAAATATTCAGTGTAAAACATACATAAATATACCTTAGCACTTTTTAAAAGGCCCCTTTAATAACAAGTCATGTAAATTGCCAATACCGATTAAAATAAATATAGAGAGAACTGAGTTTAAATACTTATACTTTTATCTTGATCTATTTTTTAATTCAAAAGACCAGAAAAGCTTGCATTTTAAAATTATGAAATGTTTTCAAGTCCCCAATGTATTCCTGAATATGATATTTAAATTAATTGGGCTGTGGTGGCCCTTCTCACAAACAGCCATCCTTTAAAAATCAGAGCTTCCATAGCATTTTATCTTATTTTGGAGGAACCTAAAAGGAGAAATAATGTCTTGAACTTTACTATGTGACTTATTTACTTTGTTAACTTGTTTAGAATATTATTAAAACCAAAGTCTTCAATTATTTACTAAATCAACACTTGGATGATATATGCCAGTGTTTTCCAGCCTGCCTCTATCATAAAAATCACCTGGGGCCTTGAAAAATGCAGATTTCCTGGCCACATAACAAACCTACTGAATGCAAATATCTAGGTAAAGAGACTGGAGCAAATTTGAGAAACACTGCTAAAACAATGGCCAAAGCAGACCTTTATTTTAAATACATGTTTTTCCTTCTAAAAGAGGAATTACTTCTCATGAAGTTCCACAAACAATTTAATATACATTCAATGAGTGTTTATTCAATGGACCATATAGCATAGTGGTTCTTAGTGTTGAACAGACTCTGGAACCAGACCACCCGGATTCAAAATCTGACACTGCTATTTACTAGCTGTTTGACTTTGTGATACTTAAACTCGTTTCCTCCTCTGTAAAATGGGACTAGCAGTTCACCTAGTTCATAATGTGCAAATTAAATTTATTCTTACATGTGATAAACTTAATATCTGACACAAAAATACTCAATAAACACTAGTCAGTAATTTATTGACTACTACTGACAATTATGAATATAGGCTGCATGCGGTGGTTTGGTTGGGGCGGGGTAGTTAAAATGAATAGCAGCTCTTTAGCAACCCATAATTTAGTTCAGGCTACAGACAAGTAAATTGATGAATTATTTATTTATTGTTGCCGTAACAAATTGCCACAAATTTGGCAACTTAAAACAACATGCATCGATTTTCTCAGTTTCCATGAGTCAGAAGTCCATGCACAATAGGGCTCAGCTGAGTTTTTTGCTTAGGGTCTCACAAGGCCAAAGTCAAGGTGGCATGCCTGGCGAAGCTTTTAGCTGGAAGCTGTGAGAAAGATCTGCTTTCAAGCTGCTTCAAGTTGTTGGCAGAATTCATTTCCTTGAGGCTGTAGAAATGAGGTAGCTGTTTCTTTGCTGGCTGGCTGCCTGGGAGCTACTCGCTGCTACTAGAACATGCCTGTATTCCTACTCATGTGGCCCTTTCTATCTTTAAACCAACAATGATGTGTTGAGCCCTTCTCATGTTTGGGATCTCTTTGACCTCCACATCTGCCTTTCTCTTCTGTTTTTAAGAGCTAATGTCATTATAGTGGACCCACCCTGATAATCCAGGATAATCTACCTATTCCAAGGTCAGCTCATTAGTAAAAATAATTATATCTGCAAAATCTCTTTTGGCATGTAACTTAACACTTCCAGGAGAGTAACACCAGGGAGTAGAGGTCATGGTGGCCAAAATTCTGCCTACCACTGTGAGAATTACAATCAATAATATTTAGTAAATTGGCATAGAATTTTCATTAAAAGGGTTGGATTCAAACCTCAGCTTCATCATGCTTACCAGTGATCTAAGTGTTAGTTTCTCTCATCTGTACCTAGGAGTTGAGAATATAAGCCTTAGCTGAGATAATGTATAAAGTCTTTATAAACTTAAATAGTTGTATTAGTCTGTTTTCATGCTGCAGATAGAGAAATACCCGAGACTGGGAAGAAAAAGAGGTTTAATTGGACTTACAGTTCCACGTGGCTGGGGAGGCCTCAGAACTAAGGCAGGAGGCGAAAGGCATTTCTTACATGGCAGCAGCAAGAGAAAACAAGGAAGATGCAAAAGCGGAAACCCCTGATAAAACCATCAGATCTCATGAGACTTAATCACTACCATGAGAACAGTATGGGGGAAACCATCGCCGTGATTCAAACTATCTCCCACCAGGTTTCTCCCACAACACATAGGAATGATGGGAGTACAATTCAAGATGAGATTTGGGTGAGGACAGAGAGCCGAACCATATCAACAGTCCTCAAGTGTTAGTCCATTTTAGTGTTATTGATAGAGTTATGTATAAGTTCAGTGAGGAAACAAAAGTGATTAATTTGGTCTAGAAGAGGACATGTACACTTTAGAGAGGAAATGCAATTTAAATCGGATGATAAAAACGTATAGGCATGTAAAGCTGCCTGTTTTATAGAAGCTACTAACTTATATTTAAAACATATTGCATGCCAGAAGTTGTACTAAATACCTTATATGCTAAATGATCGTTGAACTCTACTAGCCCCAGAAGGTGCATAGGTTTTAACTCCACTGTATAATATGAAGTTGGTTTTGATCAATAGTGTTGATAGCAGGAGTGGTGAGTGCATGTTGAATCACTTGGAACACTTCCAAACTATGTGCAAAAAAAAAATAAATAAAGTATCTGGAAGTCTACAAAAGAAATAATATACTGTGCTTATACACGAGAAAGAGGAACTTGAGACACTTTTCATTTTGTGGCAAACATTAGCAGGATAGATGGCTGTTCAGAAAAAAGACTTATGTTCTTGGCCTTATTGAAGTTAGAGTTGTCCAAGGAATTGAATATTATCTAGCTTGTGTGATGTAAGAAGAAAAGTTTCTGTGTGATATATTAATCTTGTAGGGTTGCCTTAACAAAGTACCACAAACCGTATGGTTTTAAGAGTAGAAATTTGTTGTTTTACAATTCTGGAGGCAAGAGATCCATAGTCAAAGTTTCAGAAGGGTTGGTTCATTCTGCACCAAGCCTTTCTCCTTGGCTTATAAATGGCTGTGCTCTCCCTGTGTGCACATCTGCTTGTGTCCACATTTCCCATTTTTATATAAACACCAGGCATATTGGTTTAGGGCCCACCCTAAGAATCTCGTATTGACTAATTACATTTGCAATGATCCTGTTTCCAAGTGAGGTCACATTCTGAGGTACTGGAATTTTGAGGACACATGATTGAATCCATAACAGGTGACTTCTGAGAGATGTCTTTAAACAAGGAGGGGAGGTAAATGCTTTTCTTTAGCGTTTCCTCCTTTCTGTAGGAGAGAATGTAAATGTCATGGCTGCAGATCTAGATGATTTGGGGATGCAAGTCACAGATGACAGAAAAATCAGATAGAAAGAGCCTAGGTCCTTGAAAATGTAGAAGTATCCTAACCAAGTCTAAACTACTAACCTTCATACTTAGTTTACAAAATAATGAAATAGTCTTCTATCTTATTTCAATGACTTTTACTTTTTGAATTTTACTAAAAATACAAATGAAGAAATAGTATGTATTTTAAACTTGTTATTATGTTTTGAATTATTTTTTCACATGCATTTTTTTAACTAAAAATATTTTAATTTTCCTTTAATGAGCTCTTCTGGTGTGTTAAAGACATGATTTTTAAAAATGCAACTGACATTTGGGAGGCCGAGGTGGGCAGATCACAAGGTCAGGAGATTAAGACCATCCTAGCTTACATGGTGAAACCACGTCTCTACTAAAAAATTTAAAAAGCCAGCGTGGTGGCGGGTGCCTGTAGTCCCATCTACTGAAGAGGCTGAGGCAGGAGAGTGGCATGAACTCAGGAGGCAGAGTTTGCAGTGAGCCGAGATCACGCCACTGCACCTCCAGCCTGGGCAGCAGAGCGAGACTCCGTCTCTAAATAAATAAATAAATAAATAAATAAATAAATATGCAACTGACATTCATTATTTTTGGTGGAATATGACATTGTTCCATATCACAATTGTTTTTATGTAATGGATTTTTTAAAAAATAAGATCACTAAGTTAAATTTCATTTTGTCTTCCTTCTGTAATTTACTTATGTAAATATTTTCCCTTTTCTCTTTTGGTTATATGCATATATTTACCCGGTGAAAGTCAGCATTTGTCCAAGTTACTGATCCTTCATTAGAGAAACATTTATTTTGCAGTATGAAACCTTTTGTAGAATGGAAAAGAAGCTCTTTCTTAGCTGCCTTTTCCTTCTGCCTTTGTTTTCAACTGATGGCATAAGTAGAAAATGGCAGCCAGGTAACAGGTTAAAGATACTGGCTTGCGCTAGATAAGCAATAGGCTCTCTGTAACATGAGTAGCTTCACTGATGGGCTGAGTGCTACTTTTGCTGTTGCAGGCTTTAGCTGCTTATATAAGAAATATTTTAATTCTATATGCCAGTGGTTCTTATGATTTTTTTGGTCATGAACCTATTTGATAATCTGTTGAAAGCTATAGATTATCTATCCCCCAAAATGCACATATCTGCAAACCATTTGCATACAATTTCAGGAGTTTTAGTGATACTGCAAATTCATCCATGGAAACTAGTTAACCACCCTGGGTTTGTGCAATTTTGAAACATACTTCCACTACTTATTTCTATTTTTCATAACTAACCTAACCTTAAAAAGTAAATTTTGAAATGCAGTGGAATTGTGCCAAACATAGAAAAAAATTAAAATTAGTGCAGTTTTCCTGGAAACCATGGCTTCTCTTTTCTGACTATTTGTTTCCTTCTTTTTTTTTTTTTTTGATGGACTCTCGTGCTCTGTTGCCCAGGCTATAGGGCAGTGGCACAATTTCGGCTCACTGCAACCTCTGCCTCCTGGGTTCAAGTAATTCTCCTGCCTCAGCCTCCTGAGTAACTGAGATTACAGGCGCCTGTCTCTACACCTGTCTAATTTGTTTGTACTTTTAGTAGAGATGGGGGTTTCATCATGTTGGTCAGGCTGGTTTTGAACTCCTGACCTCAAGTGATCCGCCAGCCTCGGCCTCCCAAAGTGCTAGGATTACAGGCATGAGCCACCAAGCCCAGCTGTTTCCTTCTGATGTTTCTCTCAACCCATCTCTTCAACATCTTGGCACTTTCCTTCAGGAATCGAGAATCTCTACTTATTTTCCTCTCAAAATAATGTTTTCTTGAAAGGGCATGATAGAGCATTTATACTCAAAATATAAATGTATAATGAAAATTAAAGTGATATCACTCCTAGAGATAGTTGCTAAATAGCAAAGGACAAGGAATATGTATCTAAGTAAATTCATTTCTAATAGTAGATACGGGCATCTGGGATAGGTGAGCAAGGTGCATCATTGGAGTGAGAAGACTTCTGGGAGACTATTAACCTTAACATGAAGCAGTTCACCATTCTCCAACGAGTAAGCCTAGCCATGTAATGGAATAATACTTTATAGTGCAGATTTTACCTCTTACATAGTGCTGTGATACAGTTTTCACTATTTTGACCAATTTGTCCTCTAACTTATATAATTTTTTATAATAATTAAGTTATCCTGTAATGATATTGTAGTGTACTTTATTTGTAGAAACTATAAATTCAGTAATTTTTTCATCTCAATATTTCACGTTGTCAGTGCTTCATGACTCTGAAGTCATGACTCTTTCATTCATTCTGTCATTGAATGCAAAATTATGTGTTTACTTATTAGAAAAGAACTTTATTACAAAATTTATATTGCATAAAATTAAGATCAAGCCCGGGAGTCAAAATGCAATAGTACTAGCCCTGCTAACTTAAAGAGAAAACACGATGATACCATTTTGTTTCAATGTGTAAATGCAAAAATACTCAATATCGTTTGTACTTTAAGAATGTTCTTTTGCTTTACTGATGAAAAATCGTTACAGTTAGCATATTCCTTATAGATTATTTTTGTGATTGTTCCATTGCTACAGTGCAGTAAAATGCAAAGCAAATAATTAGGATGGAAATACACATAGTTTTTATAATTCAGCAGTGTACCTTTATTTACAAATGTAAGGCTAGCCTTACATTTGTAAGGGTATTTTTTTATTCCCTTCTTAAGAGATTGCTCATAAAAGTATGTGCTTAGGATGCTACATCAGTCAACATAGGCTAGGCTGTGCAAATCAAGTAACACAAGGATCTAACTGGCTTATATATTAGTTTTCTATTGTTGCATAACAAAAAATCTTGGCAACTTAAACTATTCTCATTTATTATCTGACAGTTTCTATAAGTAAGTTTGTATGAGTCATAGGTCCTGGCACAGTGTACCTAGTTTCTTTACTCAGGGTAGCACTAGGTTGAAATCCAGCTGTCAACTGGGTCTGTGATTTCATCTTAGGCTTGAGGTTCCTTTCCAAACTCTTTCAAATTATTGAAAGAATTCAGTTCCTAGAAGTTGTGGACTGAGGTCTCAGTTTTCTTGCTGGCTGCCAGTTAGTCACTCTGAACTCCTACATGTTGCCCTCAGGTCATAGCATGTGGCTGTCTTACAATATGGCAGCTTATTTCTTCAATGCCAGCAGGAAAGTCTCACTTAGTCTGCTACAGATTAGTCTGTCTAATGTAAAAAATGTAACTATCCCATCACCTTTGCCATATAAGGTAACTAACCATGGGAGTGACTATCTCATCACAGTCATGGGTTCTCTCACACTCCAGTATACAATTAGACAAATGATGTACACTAGGGAGCAAGGCTATTAGGAGCCAGTTTAGAATTCTGCTAAACGAAGCTTATTGTAACAAATACTGATTCTGGCTTAATAAAAATCTATTGCAGGTATGTGTGACTCTTCAGAGCAGCTATCCTTCCTACTTAGTAATTCTGGCTACTTTAATCTTTTCTACCATTATATTTACATGAGACTTCTTCCTCAACTGCCTTGGTGGGGAAAGAAGCACTAAAGAGATAATAACAAGGATTTAAGTATTTCCAGACTGAAGTGAAATACCAGTTCCAATCATATTTCATTAGCCAAGAACAGTCAAACATTTATGCCTTACTTTAAGGGAGCAGGAAAATAAAATCTTCTTACTGATAAAGAGTTTCTCCTTAGCCAAATTCTAGTCAGGTTCTTTTGAATTATCTTCCAGACTAGACCTCAACATTCAGATCTTCATGCTCATCTTTGCATCACCAGATTTTAGCAAGAATATGGTGAAATTGGTTTACTCAGAATTCCTCAACTTTAATATCTTATCAACTTTGATATCTGATTGGGTTTCTTATCCTGCACCACCCCCAGGTGATATCTGATCACTGTGGCCTGCCTTCAGCAAGAATCTTGTTAGTTCAGTTTAACAAAGAATTACCCTACACTCTTAGTATGTAATTTTCCATCCACCACCACCCAAACTCCTGTGCTCCTTGACCATAAATCCCTAACTTTTCTTTGTTGTATTTGGAGTTGAGTCCAATCCCTCTCTCCTACTATAGCCCCACTGCAGTAATTTCCCTGAATAAACTCGGTCTAACCATTTTAGCAAGTATTTCTAATATCATTTTTCTTTAACATCACATACCTAGAAGTAGAGGAGAACTAGATAACTAAATGTTGGTAAATAATATAAATGTCTATCCCAAAATTGTTATTAATCTCAAGATATTTTCTCATTGCTGGATCATATAGTAGTATAGAATGAGTTCTTTTTATTTTTAAAGAGATTTGAGGTATAATTTACACACCATACATTTCACCCATTTGAAGGACACATTCAATGGTTTTGAATATATGTACCAGATGAGTTCTGGAATGCAAACCATTAATAAACATTTCTTAAGTGTCTATTGTGTATGTAATACAATAGTAGATTCAATGCAGAGAAAAATGAAATAAATGTTTTTTAACATTGAGATCACAATCTAATTGGGAGGGAGAAAGTAAGTATATAGGAAATCACTAAACAACAAACTCAAGTATTTTAATATATAACAAAATATTCCAAACAGAATTTCAAAATGGGAAGAGAAATTATATTTATTGAATATCTACTGTGTGACAGCCAGTGTGCTAAATGTCTTTTGCATACAATCTTACGTAAGTTTCATAATAACCCTGTTTCCCCAAATTTTACAAATGTGAAAGCTCAGGCTAATAGAAGTTAAATGTCTTGGCCAATTTCACATAGCTAGAAAATATGAGTTAGAATCTAATTCTAATTTATTCTTAATCTAAAATCCATGTTTGTTGTATTAAACAATATTTTTATATCAAAAGATATAAACCCAGTGGAGTGTTGTGTAAAAAGGGCTAGACATAAGTTGGTAAATTACTGGGTTCTCTGTGTGTGTGCATGTGCATGTGTGTGTGCGCATACACACGTGTCCATTTGTGCCTGTGTATATGTTGACTCCGCTTCATTTTCCTTCAAATAAATAAACGTTAAACCTTCAGATAACACCTGAGGAATTTCAAGCTTCTTTCCATTTACTCTTCTGTTGTAAAACATTTATGTATTTATTTATTCAACCAGAAATTATTTATAATGGGCCTACTATGTCTCTAAGCACTTACTCTGCTAAATCCTGGGATAAATACAGTTTGGATTTATTTCTCAAGAAATTGCTACAATAAAGATGATAAAAGATGATTATAAAGTGCTACTGAAGCTTAGTAGATAAAGATGATTGGTAATTGTGCTGATCAGGGAAGTCTTCATGAAAAAATAGTTTGAAAGGCAGAACTTGAAGAGTAGGTAAGATTTTTGGACAGAGAAAGAAATACAAAGAATAGCAGAAAGCATGACATGAGCAAAGTAGGAAAAGCAAAAAGGCAAAGGTAGCATTTGGGATAATAAAAGCTATCAAGTTTTTTGGAATGCAAGGAATATAAAGAGGAGTGGTGGACGATCACGGAAGGCTTTGCTGGGTTAAAGAGAATCATACTTGACAAGGAGTTTGTGGCTTTCTGTTAATGCTAGGACACATTCATAATCTCTAGTGGGGAAAAAACACCCAGAAATTAGGGAAGATCAGATGGACTCAGTGTCTTTCAAGACCAAGATAATGGAAGATGGCTTTGTAATGCAACCCCCAGTCATGAAAGAGAAAAATGTTTTTCTGACGTTATAAGATTGAAGTTAAGCTAATCAGAGATTATGCCTCTTATGTAGATCTATTGAAGGATTTTGGCAGAAAACTAATCTTCGCAATGTGAAATGTGTCTAAGTTTTTAGATATTTGAGGAAATGCAAACTGCAATTTGAAATATGAGGTCTGACATTTCTACCAACGTTCACCCCTTTCTTCTAGCTAGCGGCAGAAAATGTGTTGACGAGACAAAACTTCTGACTCACGGTAGTACCTGAATGTGTGCTTTTTATAAAGCATATGAGGGTACTTTGAATTTGTTTCTTGAAGACGAAGTAGCATATTTTAATGGAAAAAGGCAGGAGAAAGGACTTCTTCAGGAAAGACATTTATCAAAGCAGGAACTGCAGAAAGAAAGAAGAAAGGATAACATAAGGAATGAGGGAGTAGCCATGAGTGGTACCCTGAATATACAGGCAATAAGATCGCAAGCATTTTTGCATGGTAAAATGTGAAGTGTAAGCTAGACCAAACGTATGAATCTCACATTTTCACCACCCTTTCTCTGTATGTTTGAATATAACCTTACTTTTTTCTTAAATCAAGTTTGTGTGTATTTAGAAAAATGAGCAAACTAGCCTACTGTCCCAACCTATACCTTGATCCCTCTCTGGCATAGTCATCGGACAATATCAGAAAGAGCACCATGGTAAACTGGAGGGTGATAAGTGTATCTGCCCCTAGACAATATCTTGATTAGAGAACAGGCACCCTCCCACCTTTAAAGGCTAGATGGAGACACTTTAGGTGATAAAAGAGAAGTGCCTATCACATTGGTTTAAATTTGTGGTAGTTCTTGTGCTTTCTGTGATCTTTGGCACATTATCTGGCTAAATCTTCTTCAAACTATATTCTAAAACAGAGCTAGGAGTGTCCCCCACCCTAGTCACTAAACAGTTTTCAGAAAGATGACAGAAGACAAAATGGGCCAAACAATATAGTGCTTATATTAATCTGTCATAGCAAGAGGAATGTGGTAAAGGGAACCCTCACGTTGGCAGTTCAACGGGGGAACTGAGTTGTGCCATCTGGGAATAAATATTCTATGTAGAAGTCTGGGATCTTACAGTGTCACATACTTTCCCCATTTTTTTTTTCCTGGGGGGGATGGATCATAGACATTTGTAGTTTTTCATATTCTGACAAGGAGTTTTGGGTTGCTTGTTTTAGTTTTTATCTTTAATTGGCAAATAATAATTGTATACAGTTGTGGGGTAGAGTGAGACGTTTTGATATATGTATATATCATGGAATGACTGTATTGAGCTAATTGACATATCTACCACCTCACATACTTATCTTTTTTTGTAATAATAACATTAAAAATCTACTCTTTTAGCAATCATTTTTCATTTGTTTTTTGTTTTAAGAAATTCAAATGGCTAGAAGAGAAGATATAAAATGTTCCAAACACAAAAAACTATAAATATTTGAGGTGATGTGCAGCCTAAATACCCTGATGTGGTCATTACACACTGTATGCTTGTATACCATAAATATGTGCAAATATTATTTATCAATTAAGAAACTAAAAACAAATTTACATGATCTGAGCAAGCACTGAGAGGCTGGTGGCTGCCTCTGGATCTTGAACTGATGGTGTTGGATAGACAGCGGGAAAAGACAATAAAACAAAACCACTAGATATGGAAGGTGGAAACTATTTCCACAGGAATTTCAACTATGGTTTGATTATATTAAAGAAGTATGCCGGGAATGGAATTCTTCACAATTTGAGAAATGAAGAAGGGTCACCGAGTGCTTGAAACATTATGCCTCCTATAACGTATTCATGTAAAAGATTTAAAAGTTCTAAACTTACACAGTAGTTTCCCTTTACCCACAAGAAATACATTCCAAGGCTACCAGTGGGTACCTGAAACCTTGGATCTCTTAGTATATATCATACCGAACCATATGCATACTAAGTTTTTTTCCTACACTTACATGTCTATGATAAAGTTTAATTTGTAAATTAGGCACAGTAAGAGATAAACAATAATGAGTAATAAATTAGAACAATCATAGAAATATACTGTAATAAAAGTTAGGTGGTCTCTCTCTTTCCCTCTCTCAATATCTTATTGTGTTGTACTCACCCTTCTTGTGATGATGTAACTTGATAAAATGCCTAGGTGATGATAGGAAGTGAGGTGAATGATGAAGGTATTGTGACGTAGCATTAGGCTATTTTTGGACTGACAATAGGTTAGGAGGATTATCTGCTTCAGGTAATCCTGGATCATCAAGCCATGACTATTTTGATGACCAATAAAGCAGTTAGCATAGACAGTGGTGAGTATTCTGGACAAAGAAATAATTCATGTCCTGTGCAGGGCAGAATGAAACAGCCAGGGATTTCATCACACTACTCAGAAAAAAGCACAATTTAAAATTTATACATTATTTATTTCTGTAGTTTTCTATTTAATATATTTTTTTACTGCTGTTGACAGTAGCTAGCTGAAACCATGGAAAGCAAAGCCATTGATGAGAGAGGACTACTGTACTTTTGGTGACTTGTTTTGTTGCTTTAGAATAAGTCTTTGGCAGTGCGGATAACTTCAAGGGAATGTTTATTACTTTTTTTGACGACCCAGCAGAAATGATGGAAAAAGATCTGTTAATATCAACAATATGGTGGGCATTATTATGGAAGACTGAAGAAAAGTGAACTGTAGAATACAGCTTCAGGTTTCATGAACATTTGAGAATCCTTTTATGAATTTTACTACTAATTTTTGTAGATTAAACTGATTCAGGTGGAGAAAGAAAAAGAAGAGGAGGAAGTTAAGTCTATAGATATTTACAGAAAGCCAAATAAATTGGTTGATATTGCATTTTAGACTGAGCTCAATTTTGGTGGCTGAAGCAAAAGAGCCATAGCAAGACAGATTGGGGTGTTTGTGGAAGATCAGAAAATGAGTAAACGCAACCCTCAATTCCAGAGAACACTTTTGTGAGTTTATTTTTTGGCTTTTGTTTTCCCTATTAGAAAATGGGTATCTAATGGTAAACTATGAGCTCATGAAAGATCATTCCCCAATCATAATTGTATTTTGATATATTGATAACTGAACACCGTGCAGGTTTTGAGGATATGATGTTGCTCTCTAATGTGACTAATATGTTCATTTGCCTAATAACCGTCCAAGTAGTATGTCGTTGTTATGTTTTTGTTTGTTTTATCACATGAGTAGTCGTGGTTAAGTACCTTAGAAATCCAACATCATGTGAATTTGGCCACCTTAATTCCAGGTGGTGTATTTAACCCTTTACTGATTGCATTGGGTGAAAGAGTGGGTAAGAGAGCAGAGATTTAGACAATAGAAACTCCATTCCTACTCTTTCTTTCCTGAACCAAATGATGACTTCCAATTCAAATCAACTTAGCTGTTACATTTTCTGTGGCATATCAGCTTGGGTGTAATAAATATATGACTGCTTATATCCTAAGGCAGTATGTTATGTTTAATAAGTGTTTAATTCAAAGTTATTTAATTGCCTTGAAAAGATATGTTATATTTATCCTTTTTGGCTTTTTAATTTGAAAACTCGGAAATTTTCATGCTACGCTTCACTGTTCTTCTCTTTGTTTCCTAACTATAATTCTCCCTGTTTTACAAGTGGAAACAATTTACTTACACAGAGATTGAAAAGGTACTGGCAGCTAGCACAGCAGGTTGGTGACCGAAAGAGAAAGTGAAATGATTCCCTGAGCTCAATTCCATTTATTAGCCAGTTTCAAAGTGAAAAAGTGAATCTATTTTTAAGGAGAATAAAAAAATTAAACATATCTTTGTGTCAAATATGAAGAGAAATTTTCTGTCTGCCTATGCTAAAACCATCAAAGTTAAGCCTTTTGATTTTTCAAACGCATTTCACAGATCTGTATTTACACATATAATAAAGGTCAAAACAGTAACTTATTATCAGATGCCATTTTATTTAAACAGCTAGAGAAGAGACTATTTATCTTATTAAGCTTTTCAAATAATTTGCTTTCCTGAATGTGGAACTTGTGATGTGCTATGTTATTTCATTTGAGCAGTGCAGTGGATAAACAAACAAACAAACAAGCAAACAAATTTGGGATGTATATTGGCAGATGAGTACACAACCTGTTTGGAGGGGCATTAAAATTTTCCAGGAAGAGGACTAGTTGAGTTAACTTTCAGTAATCTGTGAGAGGCAGTTCATTTTTTGGAAAGAGCTTGGGCTTTGGAGTTAGAAAGATGTGGGTTAAAATCTTGACTTGGATAATACAGTGTAAACAACCTTGAGAAAGGTAACCTAGTGATTCTAAGACTTTTAGGTTTCAAGAACCAGCAAAATTAAAAAAAAAAATAGTGTCATAGAGTAATGTGTGCTTCCAGCTTCTTATTTCACCAGGTAAAGATGTAATAAAACTCCACAAATAAATGCATGAAAATGTAACAATTAACATCACTATCTAAGGTAGATAATTGCTATTGGCCTAAGCGATATCCATATTCTTCCTTACTAATTTATAGAACCTCAATTTTGTTCATGAAAGCAACATACCCAACTAAAATATTACATTTACTACATTTTCCGGTCTCCCTTGTACCTAGAAATAACCATAAGATGTAGTTTTGGGCGATGAGACATGAGGGGGATTCTATTAGGATTTCGGGAAGGGTTTTGCATTCCTGATATAAATGCCACTCCTTCTTCCTTATTGATTCCTCCTTTTTTTCCATACCTGGACATGAAGCTGGAGGTAAAGCAGCCATCTTATGATCTTGCAATGACTATAAGGATAGAGGTTATATGCTAAGGAAGTCAGAGGAGAAGAGGAAAAGGAGCTTGGGGTCCTAATGGCTTTGCGGAACCACCTTATCACCTTTGGATTACCCAATGCAGGAATTCTTATGTGAGAAAATTACTCCTTATTTGTTAAACCATTATTTTCTAGGTTTTTGTTACTAATAGTTATATGTAATCCAAAGAAGCATATCACCGTTTTGTGAAGTAAGGGACATTGTAATATTCTAAAGAGTTTTGCCTTGCTTTCTCCATTAAAAAAAAAAAAAATCATGTCTTCTTTTCTCTATATTTTTCCATCTTCATTAGCTTGTCAGGGCATTTTTAGTCCCATGTCACATTAGCTAGTGCTTCTACTTTTTGTTATGAGATTGCTTAGGTTTATTTATCCTATCTTCTACACGAGTCATTCTCCACTTCCAGATGTTTCTTTCAGTGGAAAATCTCCTTCAGGACTTTTCAGATGAAGGCTCCTTTTGATGCTTCCAAACCTGTATTCTCATGGGCTAAGAAATGATGAATATTTCCTTTGTCATTTATTCCTTGAAACCTTGTTTTTCCTTAGCTTTAGAGTTTTCTAGGTTTTGTGTAACTTGTGAAAAAGAATGGAAGAACACATCCTTTTTACCAGTTCTTTCCCTGAAGCATTAGGATATGCCTAAAGATTTGAATGTTGTTGTCTTACTTCACTACCCCTTTGAAGCAGTTTCAGCTAAGTTGTATTTCAAAGAACATTTTCTTTTTATATTTTATAGTATATTATTTAAAGAATGAACACTTATGGTTATGATGACAATTATAGCTGCGTTGTGTGTTGTATTATTTGTCTAAAAGTTGAAAAGTTGTCCCAATTCATCTTTTTACCTTGAATTTATTTTATAAAATATTAATAGTCTGAATCTCCTTTCTTGTGAACATATCTGGCTGTCTGTTCCTAATATGTAATTTTAACCTTCACATTTCATTAACTTTAGAAGTACATCTTGTAATATCCTATAGATAAATTTATCTCTAAATCCAATCACAGAGCCTTTTCTTTTTTAATAGAGAGCAACTAACTTTAAAATTATTTATGGAAATAGTAAGTTTGTTCTTATTTTATCATCATGTTTTATGATTTCTTTCATATCTATTTTCTTTTTTAGTAGAAAATGTTTATTTATATTTGATTCCTTTGTCTTCTGGAAAATATGCATTTTTGTTTTTATTTGTATTCATGGTAAACATTAATCATGGTTAAATATACCTGAATCTATCATTACTTAATAATTAATGCCATAAATGATATATGATTTATTGATGTTATTTATATGCTAATCGTTTTATATGTAAGTTTTCTGTTGCCTTCAGAAATATCTTAAAGCTTTCTTTACCATTTTCCTGATTGTTTATTTCACCCAGTATTTAAAAGTTACTTCTTTCTCTTAAACAGCTCCATTTTCACTTCAGACTAACTCAGTTTTATTTATTCTTATATGTGTTCCATGCTTTATAGAATTTCAGAAAACAGAAGCAACAAGCCCGAAGTACAAAACAGGAGTAAATTTAGTGAGGAAGAATCTCCCAAATTTGTTGCTTGGTGTTCTTATTATGAGATATGGAATAATCCATTTCATTGTCCCAACTTATGGAGGGGGATTTTAAGCCATGTCTGCTAAGTTTTTCCAAGTCATTGGATGGGAGGTTGACTGATGTTGAATTAGGAAAGGAACACCTCTGGATGACCATAACTGAACCTTTGAACCAAATGTGTTAAGGTCACAGTAGTCAAGTAATCATAGTAAACTTGCTATTCATTCTTCTAGAAAACTTGTTCCCCAGATAATTGCATATTCACTCCCTCACTTCATTAATGTCTCCACTTAAATATCACTTCCTCAGGGAGATCTTCTCTAACACATCTACTTAGAGTTATAACTATCATTCTCCATCTCCTTACCTCATTTTATTATCTTTCCATAGCACTTATTGCCTGAATTTCTATTATCTATTAATGTATTTATTCTTCTTTCCCAATTTTTCTTCTTTTTAATAGCTGTATTTCCAGGACCTAGAACACTGCATGATACACACACATTTATTTATTGAATAAATTAATTATCTCTTGTTCCCTGAAGCAGTGAAACCATAAATATAGGACTGAATTGGGTAGGGGTGGTAATTAGAAAAAAAAAAAAAAACTTGTTATAACTTCAAAAAGTGTTTGGTCACACATGAATACTCTGGATCAGTCTATAGGTGTCAACTTGTTAGAAAGAATTTAGTAACTATAACACTCAAGATACAGTATTCGCATAGCTCTTTTATGCTTAGTATTCACCTATGCTTGTTTAACATTCTAAGTTACAAAGCTCCACTTCCTATCTCCTTTACTAAGATCACATAGCATATCTGAGAATTAGAATTCAGGACAAATAATAATGGAGAATGGTTGTTGTTCAATAAAATATCCCTGACCTCCCTAGAAAGACTGAGAAGTAGAAGGTGGTTTATTTTCTTAAGATCACTTAAATATCCATCATTATTTCAGGGCATTGTTTTAACTTTCTGTAATAGAAACTACTATCGTCTGCTAGAACTTTGGTCACTATTTCATAGTTGTTGATATTTTGCACCACTTAATATGCTTTTACTACTTATTCAGTGAGAAGTTTGAGGAATTAAGACCACTAAAACTGTTAAAAGCAGTAAATGGATTTGTTGGATTTTCTTTATTTAAAATTTTAACTTTTATTTTAGATTCAGGGAGTACATGTGCAGGTTTGTTACATGGGTATATCATGTGATGCTGAGTTTGGGATATGAATGATCCCATTACCTAGGTAGTGAGCCAGATACTCAATAGTTTTCCAGCCTTGCCTCCCCTTCCATTTCTCCTCCCTAGTAGTCCCCAGTGTCTGTTTTTCCCATCTTTATGTCCACGTGTGCCCAATGTTTAGCTCCCACTTATAAGTGAGAACATACGGTATTTGGTTTTTTGTTCCTGAATTAATTTGCTCAGGATAATGTCCTCCAGCTGCAATTGCACTGCTGCCTGCTGCAAAGGACATAATTTTGTTCTTTTTATATACCTGCCTAGTATTCCACTGTGTAATATGTACCACATTTTCTTTATCCAGTTTATTGTTGGTGGTCACCTAGGTTGATTCCATGTCTTTGCTATTGTGAATAGTGCTGAAATGAACACACAAATGCATGTGTCTTTTTGGTAGAATGATTTATTGTCCTTTGGGTATGTACCCAGTAATGTGATTGCTGGTCCAAATGGTAGTTCTAAGTTTTCTGAGAAATTTCCAAATTGTTTTCCACAGTGGCTGAACTAATTTACATTCCCACCAACAGTGTATAAGCATTCCCCTTTCTCCAAGGCCTTGTCAGCATCTGTTGCTTTTGAGTTTTTAACAATAGATATTCTGATTGGTGTGAGATAGTATCTCAATGTGGTTTTGATTTGCATTTTGCGGATGATTATTGATGTTGAGCATTTGTTAATATTTTTGTTGGTTGTATGACTTCTCTTGAGAAGTGTCTTTTCATGTCCTTTGCCTGCTTTGTAATGCGGTTATTTCATTTTTCCTTATTGAATTGGTTAAGTTCCTCGTAGAATCTGGATATTAGATATTTGTCAGATGCACAGTTTGTGAATATTGGCTCCCATTATGTAGGTTGTCTGTTCACTTTGTTGATGGTTTGTTTTCCTGTGCAGAAACTCTTTAGTTTATTTAGATCCCACTTGTCAATTTTTATTTCTTTGCAAGTGCTTTTGAGGACATAACCATAAATTCTTTCCCAATGCCCATGTTCAGAATGATATTTCCTAGGTTTGCTTCTAGGATTTTTATAGTTTGAGGGCTTACTTTTAAATCTTTAATCCATCTTGTGTTGATTTTTGTCTATGGTGAATGATATCTGTCCAGTTTCATTCTTCGGCATATGGCTAGCCAGTTATCCTATCATCACTTACTGAATAGGGAGATCTTTTCCCATTGCTAGTTTTTGTTGACTTTGTTAAAGATCAGATGGTTGTACATGTGTAGCTTTATTTCTGGGTTCTCCATTCTGTTCTATTGGTTTATGTGTCTCTTTCTGTACCAGTATCATGCTATTTTGGTTACTATAGCCTTATAGTACAGTTTTAAGTTGGGTAAGTTGGTATAATATAGTTTTAAGTTGGCTAAATGCCTCCAGCTTTATTCTTTTTGTGTAGGATTACACTGGATATCCAGGCTCTCTTTTGGATCCATATGAATTTTAGAATAGTTTTTTTCTAATTTCATTTTAGAAATAAAACATTTTCCAAACAAGCAATCACTAAGGGTATTTGTTATCAGTAGACCAGCCTTACAAGAGATCCTCAAGGAGTTCTAACAGGCTACCACAAAAACACACTGAAGTACATAGCCCACTGACTATATAAAGCAAAAATACAATAGAAGCTACAAAACAATCAGCTAACAACCTCATGATAAGATCAAACCTCCCATATCAATAGTAATTTTGAATGTTAACTGGTCTAAATGCTCCATGTAAAAGGCACAGAGTGGCAAGTTGGATAAAAAAAAAGACCCATCTTTCAGCTGTCTTGAAGAGACCCATGTCACATGTGACAACACTCTTTGGCTCAAAGTAAAGGGTTAGATATATGCAAATGGAAAACAAAGAAGAGCAGGGGTGGCTATTCTTAAATAAATAGACATTAAACAGAAAACAGTGAAAAGGGACAAAGAAAATAATTACATAATAATAAAGAGTTTAATTCGAGAAGAAGACTTAATTATTATAAATAAATATGCACCCAACATTGGAGCACCCAGGTTCATAAAACAAGTATTTCTAGACCTACAGATTTTGAATGTCTAAAGAATGCTCTGGTCATAATGTGGAGGAGAAATTGCAAAGAGTTGAAATTAGATGGAAGAGGATTGATTAGGAAAATTTTTACAGTATGAAAGAAATGATTAAATTGTGAATGAATTGTATTATAGTGAGAATGGGAAGGAGAGGAGAGATTTGAGAAATATCTAGAGGGAAATCAACAAAAAGTTTTAATTTATTAGATGCATTGAGGAGTAAAAGCTAGAATTTGTTTTAAGGATTACTTTGATTCTTTCTCCTGAATGATAGGGGTAATTGATGGGGCCAGTGACTGAGGAATGATATATATATAAGGAAAGATAAGCTTGAGAAAATAATCAGTTCCACTTCAGATAATTGACTTTAAAGTGCATTTGAATATTCAAGTGAATGTAGGAAATAGACCATAGACTATAAGTGTTTGGAGGTCACTGGAGAAGTTAGATGCAGAGATATAAGACTTGGGTGTCATATTATCAGCGACAGTTAAAACCATAGAAGTGGGAATGATTACATAGTGAGAGGCTAAAAAATGATAGTGGCTTAGAAAAATTCCAACTTACCTTAGTTATTTATTTTTTATTTAAAGAGATAGAGATGATAAGAAATAATTGAAGTATTTTATGAAGTAGTCAATGGCATTTGGAAAAGAAGAGGAGTGAAAGTCAAGAGATAAGAAAGTTATAGGAAAGGTCAAGAAGTTTAAGAATTTTGAAATGTCTATGACATTTGGCAAATAAGAAATCATTAGTGATATTGTTGAGAGCAGTTTCAATGGGATAGTGGGAGTAGCACCCAGAATTTAGTGGGAGGGAATTAATGGAAAGTGAATATTTTACTAAAAATTTACAGGGCATTAAAATATCCTTGAACATAAGCAGCAAGAAACCAAACCAAAAGTGTCATAAATGTATTATAATACGTAACAAGAAGATGTGAAATAGAACATTTCCGGAAAAATAAAGACATTATCATGCACCCAACTTCTTTCCATAATCATGTTCTAACATCTTCACACTGTTGACTTTTGTCCTTAGGTTCTGTTCCCTCATAGCTACAATATATTTGTGATAGAACTAAGCATCACATTCTCCCACACTGAGACAACGTCCAAAAGGCAGGAGGAAGATGGCACATCTCTTCTTGTATAATGTTTTTAAGAGTGAAGAAAACATGTCCAAAATTCCCTACCAGATTTCACCCATATCTCATTGGCCATCGCTGTGACACAGTATTATTTCTAAATTAATAATTGGCATAGGTCATGGAGTAATTTAAACAAATCAAGATTCATGCTCCCTCTGAACATATGGGTTGGCTGGAAGAGGACAAGAGAGGGTTTCTCAGGTTCTGGAAAAAAATGTTTCTTGGTTGAAATGGTACTTATAAAAATGTGTTAACTTTGTGAAAATCTAAATAACTATACATTTAGGATTTGCACTCTGCTGCATATATATTATACTTCAATAAAAATTTACATACATGGCACAAGTATACATATGTAACAAACCTGCACGTTATGCACATGTACCCTAGAACTTAAAGTATAATAATAACAATAATAAAAAATTAAAAAAAAAAAAGAAAATAAGAGGGGTGAGAGAAGGGAAAAAAAAAATATATTCATCATCCCCCATGGGTCTTGCTGAGAGCAAGAGTCAGCTTCACTGAAGGCAATTGTCATCAGAACTCAAATTTGGGTTCTGGTTAGCAAAAAGGAAAGTAGAAAATGGCTATAGGTTAGGTAATCAATAATCTCTGTCTTTCATCCATGTAAATAATACAATTTGGTCAAAACAATCTGTTAGCAATAAGAAAAAATAAGAGACAAGTATTAAAAACAACAAGATTTATTCTTTTTTTTTTTTGAGACGGAGTCTCCCTCTGCCTCCCAGGCTGGAGTGCAGTGGCCAGATCTCAGCTCACTGCAAGCTCCACCTCCCGGGTTTACGCCATTCTCCTGCCTCAGCCTCCCAAGTAGCTGGGACTACAGGCGCCCGCCACCTCGCCCGGCTAGTTTTTTGTTTTTGTTTTTTTTTTGGTATTTTTTTTTTTTTTAGTAGAGACGGAGTTTCACCGTGCAAGTTTTATTCTTTAATAGCACTACCTTTAAGAAAGCAGTTGATTTATTCGTCCAATATTTTTACTGTCTCAAAAGAAGTTAGTATAATTAAGCTACAAAAAGAAATGTGCCATTGAATTCATCATGTCAGTGATTCTCAATCCTATCAGAGACAACGAATCCTATAACTATCATTTTTATAGCAACCCTTTTACTATCCTTAAAAGGAATTCATAATGTAACATTTTTGAAAATATAATAGGCATGTAAATGCCCAGGCTTGACTACATAGAAGGTTTAATGGAGGAGTGAGATACTTGTATTAAAAGGAAAACTTTAGTTGAGTTAAATTTAAAAGAGTTTAATTGAGCAAAGAATGATTTGAGAATTGTGCAGCCTCCTAAGCTAGAGTAGGTTCAGAGACTCCAGTGCAGCCACGTAGTGGAAGAAAATTTATGGACAGAAAAAGGAAAGTGATATACAGAAAAATGGAAGAGGCTTATTTAAAAATGGTTTGAAAAGTTGGCCACCTTTGATTGGCCAAAACTTGGTGATTGTCACAAGAAGAGGCTACAGTCTGTATACGACTCCATTTAGGTTATAGTTCATGATGTATATATGTATAGAGTACATGTATAGAGAAACCTTTAGGCCAAACTTAAAATATATAAGGAGGCAACTTTAGGATAAACTTGATTTAACACTTGTATGAACATATAAGGAATACATTTGATTTTGTGTAGTCAGAGGAAAAGAAGTCAGTCTACATAAAAATTACAGAAACCGACAAAGAGATTTGTATAGATGCTAAATTACAAACTAGTGTTAACTTTGTGATAACAGAGCACCATTACTAGTGTATGATAAAAGAAAGGGAAAAGAATTCCATGAAACTGATCCCTCGTGCCCAAAAGTTTGGGGACTGCTGAACTAAATGACTGAGACCTAATCATACAACTATAATATGCTTCCTCTCGTAAAAATCTAACCAACATATTAATAGAGCTCCTATTAATTATAGCGAAAGGCAATAGAATGAATTGCACATCTCAGATCCTATTTAAGATGTCTCTAAAGAGACTAAAACACAACAGTGGAGAAGAAAACCAAAACACCAGAAGAGTGTTTTAGTCTCTGGCTCTTATAGCTACATCAAATAGTAAATTCAGCCTAACCCTTAGCCAGTTTAACATAAAATCTCACACTAAAGGCCTATTTATTTCAATTTATTTTACCTAGTACACAATATCCATCTTTCAACAAAATATTATAATTACAAGGAACACTAAAAGATAACACACACACACACACACAGCTTGAGGGGACAGAGCAATAATGCATGAATGAGTGTCCTTGACAAAAGGTCAATAGAAACATACAAAATGGAAAATCAAAGAGAAAAATTAATGAAAAAAAAAAAAACCAGAAAGGAATATCTGAGAACTGTGGGACAATTTCAAAGATTAATTGTTAGAAGAAAAGTTATGCCAAGGACTTTGCCCTAATTATCTGCCTAATTGACTTCTTTCTTCTTTCTCTCTCACTGGGGTGGAGGAACGGGTTGAAGGAAACACCTTATGTACTAGTTGAGGTTTACTAGAGAAACATAACCAATAGAATACATACACATGGTGATATTTGTTTTAAATAATTGTCTCATGTGACTATACAGATTTGGTGAGTCCAAAATCTTACTTGGGAAGCATTAGGCTGTCAACTCCAGAAAGAGTTGCAGTTCCAGTCCAAAGGCAGTTAGGGTGAAGGCCAGAAGAGAAAATGTTGCAGGTGAAATCTGAAGGTCTGTTACTGGCAGAATTGCCCCTTGCTCAAAGGAGGTCAGTCTTTTTTTCTATTTAAGCCTTCAAGTGATTGGATGAGACCTGCACAAAATATGGAAGGCAATCTTCTTTAATCAAAGTCCACCAATTTATTTGTACCTCTTATTCAGAAACACCCTTACAGAAACATCCAGAATAATGCTTGACAGAATATCTGGGCACCAGGAATCAGCCAAATTGACAAATAGCATAACTTGCCTATGGGGAGCAAGTGTATAAGTTACATCATACATCTTTTCAAAAGCCACACCAGCGTGGAGAATGGAGTGAAAAATTTAAGTGCTGAAAGAAAGAAAAAAAAAAAAAACACCAATCAAGAACTCTGTATCCAATTAAATTATCTTTCAAAATTTAAAGAGAAGTACATTCTCAGTCAAACAAAAATTGAGGTAATTTGTAACCAGTACACTTTCCTTGTGAGAAAAGTTAAAAGAAATTCTTCAGAAATAAAATAAATCAGAAACTTAGATTTACATAAAGATAGAGAAGTAATAAATGAAGACAAAATAAAATATTTTATTTTCCTAATTCTTAATTGATCTAACATATAACACTTGTTCAAAATAATGAGAGTAAAAATGTATTTGAAGATTATGGTTTCTGGGTAAGTAAAATGAAAGTGAATAATGTAAGACATGATGGGAGACAATAGCTTGGAATAAACTGTTATAAGGTATATGCAATACCCATGAAGTAGTATAGTGTTATTTGACAGGGGCATTGGTTGTCAATATGTTAGTAGCGGTGAATTCATACCAGTCTGCAGCAACTTGATTCTTGCCTCCTTGGAAGAAAGAATTCGATTGAAGGGCATAAGTCAGAGGCAGAGACTGAGGCAGGTTTTAGAGCAGGAATGAAAGTGTATTAAAAAGTTTTAAAGTAGGAACAAAAGGAAGTAAAGTATGGTTGGAAGATTGCCAAGCAGGCAACTTGAAAAGTCCAAGTGCACTGCCTAACCCTTGCTTTGGGGTTTTATACATTGACATCATTATGGGACTCGCCTTTATTTTCCCCTGATTCTTCCTGTAGGGTGGGCTGTCCACATGCACCGTGGCCTGTCAGTGCTCAGGAAGGGTCATGTTCACAGTGTGTTTACTGAAGTTTAGTGTGTACTCATTTGAGGTGTTTTTCCCTTACCAGTCAAGTGTTCTTGGAGGATGATTATATACCAGTTAAACTCTGCGATTTTGCCTCTTAGTGTGCATGTGTGAGCCCACTTGCCCAAACCCTTAGATCTGATCGGGAAGCTGCTTATCACCAGATTTAGGTGCTTTCTATCTCTTAGGAGACTGCCTTTCCCTGGAACCGGCTGCAACCAATTATTATTTTAAAAAGTCAGTTTAAAACCACATGACCATCACCTAATGGTAGCCTGACATTCCTGGTGGTGGTACTTCCAACATGAAGAAGAAACGAAGACTTTCCAAGACAAATACAAATGTTGAGGGATTTTATCAATACCAGAACTATCCTACAAGAAATGTTAAGAAAGTACTTTATTTAGAAAAATGAAAGGATATTAATGAGCAATAATCACCTGAAGGCACAAAACTCACTGGTAATGGTAGCTACACAGAGAAACCCAGATTACTATAATGCTATAACTGGGGTGTGTCAATTACTGTTATCTTTACTAGAAAGAATAAACAATGAACTAATAACAATAATAAGTTAAACAGCTTTTCAAGACATAGTACAATAAGATATAAATATAAACAACAAAAAGATAAAAAAGCAGGGAGATAAAGTTCAGGCATAGAGCTTTTCTTAGTTCAATTTTTGCTTGTTTGTTTATGCAAACAGTGTTAATTTGTTATTGTATCAAAATAATGGGTTATATGATAGTATTTGCAAGGTTCATGGTAACCTTAAACCAAAAAAAAAAAAAAAAAATACATGGATACACAAAAAATAAAAAGCAAAAGCTAAATCACATCGCCAGAGAAAACTACCTTCACTAACAGAAGATAGAAAGGAAAGACAGAAGGAATAGAAGACAATAAAACAACCAGAAAGCAAACAGGAAAATGACAGGAGTAAGTCCTTACTTATCAATTATAACACTGAATATAAATGAACTGAGCTCTCCAATCCAAATACATAGGGTGGCTGAATGAAAAAACAATGCCCACTGATCTATTACCTGCAAGAAACACACTTCACCTATAAAGACACATGTAAGCTGAAAATAAAGGAATGAAAACGTATATCCCATGCCAATGGAAACTCCCCAAAAGTAGGAGTAGCTATACTAATATCCGACCAAATAGATTTCAAGACAAAAACTATAAGAAGAGTCAAAGAAACTCACCATAAAATGATAAAGGGGTCAATTTAGCAAGAGGATATAAAAATTGTAAATATATATGCACCCAACACTGAAGCACGCAGGTATATAAAGAAAATATTATCAGAATCAAAGAGAAAGATAAGTGTCACTATAGTAATAGCTGGAGACTTCAACACCCAACTTTCAACATTGAACAGATCTTCCAGACAGAAAATCAACAAAGAAACCTAAGACTTAATCTGCACTGTAGAACAAATAGATAGAATAGATGTTTACAGAACACTTCACCCAACGGCTGCAGAATACACATTCTATTCCTCAGCACATGGATCATTCTCAAGGATAGACATATGTTAGGTCACAAAACAAGTCTTAAAACATGCAAAAAATTGAAATAATATCGGCATTTTTTTTTCTGATCACAATGGAAAAACACTAGAAATTAATAAGAGGAATTTTGGAAATTACACAAATACATATAAATTAAACACTATGCTTCTGAATGACCAGTGGGTCAGTGAAGAAGTTAAGAAGGAAATTTCAAAATTTCTTGAAAAAAATGAAGGTGAAATAACAACAACCCCAAACCTATTGGATACAGCAAAAGCAGTACTAAGAGGAAAGTTCTTAGCTGTAAGTGCTTACATCAAAAAAAGAGGACAAACTTTAAACAACCTAACAATGCATCTTGAAGAATGAGAAAAGCAACAGCAAACTAAACCTAAAATTAGTAGAAGAAAAGAAATAATAAAGATCAGAATAGGAATAAATAAAATTGAAAATAGAAAAACAAAACAGAAGATTAATTAAACAAAAGTTGGTTTTTGAAAAGTTAAATGAAATAGACAAACCTATAGCCAGACTGACTGAGAAAAAAAGACAAGATACAAATAAATAAAATCAGAAGTGAAAAAGGAGACATTACAGTATACACTGCAGAAATTCAAAGGATTGTTAGTGACTACTATGAGCAACTATATGCCAATAAATAGGATAATATAGAATAAATTAACAAATACCTAGTCACATATAACCTACCAAGATTGATCCATGAAGAAACCCAAAATCTGAGCAGACCAATAACAAGTAGTGAAATGGAAACTGTAAAATAAAAAATTAAAAAAACCTTCCAGTAAAGAAAATCCTTAACCTGATGGTTTCACTGCTTATTTCTTCAAAACATATAATGAATAACTCATACCAATCCTACTCAAAGTATTCTGAAAAGTAGAGGAGGAGGGAATAGTTCTAAACTCTTTCTACAATGCCAGTATTACCCTGAAATTAAAAGCAGTCAAGGAAACATCAAAAAAAGAAAATTGCAAGCCAATATCGCTAATGAATTTTTTTTTTCTTTCTTTTTTTTCTGAGACAGAGTTTTGCTCTGTTGCCAAGGCTGGAGTGCAGTGGCACAATTTCAGCTCACCACAACCTCTACCTGCCTGGTTTAAACAATTATCATGTCTCAGCCTCCTGAGTAGCTGGGACTACAGGTGCACACCACCAAGTCCAGCTAATTTTTGTATTTTTTTTGTAGAGATGGGTTTTTACCATGATGGCCAGGCTGGTCTCAAACTCTTGGCCTCAAGTGATCCACCTGCTTCGGCCTCCCAAAGAACTGGGATTGTAGGTGTGAGCCACCAATCCCAGTCTCTGATGATTATTGATGCAAAAATCCTCAAGAAATACTAGCACACAGAATTCAACAATACATTGGAAAGATCATTCATCATGATCAAGAGGCATTTATTCCTGGGATGCAAGGATTGTTTAACATATGCAAATCAATGTGATGCATCATATTAATAAAATAAGGATAAAAATATATTATCATTTTAATAGATTCTGAAAAAGATTTGATAATATTCAACATCCCTTCATTATAAAAACCCTAAAAAACCTGGGTACAGAAGGAACATACCTCAACACAATAAAAGCACATATGACAGTCCTACAGCTAGTCTCATACTAAATTGGGAAAAACTGAAAGCCTTTCCTTTGAGATCTGGAACATGACGAGAATATGCATTGTCACTACTGTTATTCATGTCACCACTGATATCACTGGAGATATCATCTCGCTCCAGTTAAAATGGCTAACAGCCAAAAGACAGGCAATTCCAAATGCTGGCGAGGATGTGGAGAAAAGAGAACCCTTGTATATTGTTGGTGGGAATGTAAATTAGTACAACTACTATGGAGAACAGTTTAGAAACTCCCCCAAAAACTAAAAACTGAGCTACCATATGATCCAGCAATCCCACTGCTGAGAATATACCCCAAAGAAAGGAAATCATTATATAAAAGAGACATCTGCACTCCTATGTTTGTTGTAGCTATTGTGAAGCTAAGATATGGAAACAACCTAAATGTCCATCAGTAGATGAATGGATAAAGAAAATGTACATGTGCACAATGAAGTAGTATTCAGCCATAAAAACAAACAAACAAACAAACAAAAAAACAATGAGATGCAGTCATTTGCAACAACATTAATGGAACTGGAGATCCTTATGTTAACCAAAATAAACCAGGTACAGAAAGACAAACATCACATGTTCTCACTTACTTGTGGAATCTAAGTATCATAACAATTGAATTCATGGAGATGGAGAGAAGAAGGATGGTTATCACAGGCTGGGAAGCATAGTGCGATGCTGAGGGTGTCTGGAGATGGTTAAGGGATGCAAACAAAAATGGAACTAGTGAACAATGACTACTACTTGATACCACAAGAAGGTGATTATGGTCAATAATAACTTAGTTGCTCATTCTAAATAACTAAAAGGTTATAATTGGATTGTTTGTAACTCAAAGGATAAATGCTTGAAGGGATGGAATCCCCATTATCCATTATGTACTTATTTCATATTCCATGCCTGTATCAAAACATCTTGTATTTAATATATATACAGACACCCACATATATACACATATATACACACATATATATACATATATATACACACACATATATACGCACATATATATACACACCTACTATGTACCCTCAAAGTTTTAAATTTAAAACCATGAATAAAAGCAGTGGGAACACTTTGTATATTATTCTGTGGAGTCAAAATTACTTTAAAACCAAAAGTAAAGATATTACAGGAAGGGAAATTTATAGGTCAATGTCTTTCATGGGCATAGATGCAAAAATCCTGAACAAAGTACTCATAGTAGCAACCAGAATCCAGCAACGTATAAAAAGAATTAAATACCGCAACGATGTGGGATTTATTTCAGGTATGCCAGTCTGGTTCATCATTCAAATAATGTAATACATCACATTAGCAGTCTAAAGAAGAAACATTATACAATAATATCAATCGATTTTAAAAAGTATTTTACAAAATCCAGCATCCATTTACGATAATTTTAGTCAAACTAGTAATTAGGGAAACTTCCTCAACTTGATAAACAACAATTAAAAAATTGGCAACTAGCATCATAATTAATGATGAGAAATAATATCATCCCACCAAGATCATGAAAAAGAAAGGTTGTCTGTTCTCACTACTTTTATTCAACATTTTAGTTAAGTCTGGATAAGACAGTAAGATAAGAAAAGTAAATCAAATGTATATAGATCAAGAAGAAATAAGTAAATTTATCCTTGTTCAGAGCTGACAGTATTATCTATGTAGAAAATTCCAGATAATCACCAAAAGCATCCTTGAACTACTTAGTGATTACAGCAAGATTACAGTATGCAAGGTTAATATAAAGTCAATTGTATTTTTTTTCTTATTTTTAAAGCATAAAATAACTTATTGAGATATAATTATTACCTTTGAGAAGCTTGCACTGTACATGGGGAAACATGAAAAAAGAAACTTGTAAAATAGTATGAATATGTTATGTTTTCCCCCACTTTCATTGAAGTATAAATGAAAAATAAAATTGCATATATTTGAGGTATACAACATAATGTTTTGATATATGTATACAGTGAAGCGATTACCATAATTAAGGTAATTAATACAGCAATTACTTCATATACTTACCATTTTTGTGGTAAGAACATGTAAAATGTACACTCTAAGCAAATTTCAAATATACAGTACATTACTATTAACTATAGTTATCATGTTGCACATTAGGTCTTCAAAAATTATTTATTTTATAACAGAAGTGTTTGACCCATTGACCAAAATCTTTCCATTTTCCCTACCTCATAACACCCAGCAATCACATTTCTACTTTCTTTTCCTATGAGTTTGACTTCTGTAGATTCTACACATAAGTGAGATTATTCAGTATTTGTCTTTCTGTATCTGGCTTATTTCACATAGTATGATATCCTCCAGGTTCATCCATGTTGTCCCAAAAAGGAGGTTTTCCTTCTTACTTGAGCTGACTGATTACACACACACACACACACACACACACACACACACACACACACACATATGCAAAGATTTGATGAATATGACTGCAAAAGCACAGACAACAAAAGCAAAAATAAAGAATTGGTGCCACATTCAACCAAAATTTTTCTGCACAGCAAAGAAAAAACTCAATAAAATAAAAAGGCAACTTACCAAATGGAAGAAAATATTTGCAAACTATATATCAGATAGGGTGTTAATATCCAGAATATATAAGAAACTCATACAAATCAAAAGTAAAACAACAGCAACAACAGCAAATAACCTATTTTGAATAATGGACAAATGAACTGAACAGACATTTTTCTAAAGAAGTTATACAAATGGCCAGCCGGTACATCAAAAGGTACTCAACATCACTATCAGAGAAATACAAATAAAAAGCACAATGAGATATCACTTCATTCCTGTTAGGATGGTGATATGGTTTGCCTGTGTTCCAACGACATCTCATCTTGAATTGTAGTTCCCATAACCCCCACGGGTCATGGGAGGGATCAGGTGGGACTTAATTGAATCATGGGGGCAGTTACCCTTATGCTGTTCTCCTGTTAATGAGTGAGTTCTCACAAGATCTGATGATTTTATAAGGGGATTTTCCCCTTTGCTTGGAACTTCTCACTCCTGTCATCTTGTAAAGAAGGATGTGTTTGCTTCCCCTTCCACCATGATTGTAAGTTTCCTGAGGCCTTCCAGGCTGTGCAGAACTGTGAGTCAATTAAAACTCTTTCCTTTATAAATTAGCCAGTCTCAGGTATTTCTCCATAGCAGTGTGAGAAGGAGCTAATACAGTAAATTGGTACCACAGAGAGTGGGGTGCTGCTGTAAAGATATCTGAAAATGTGAAAGTGATTTTGGAACTGGGTAATAGGCAGAAGTTGGAAGAGTTGGACGTCTCAGAAGAGAGGAAAATTTGGGGAGGTTTGGAACTTCCTAGAGACTTGGAGGGCTCAGATGACAGAAAGATGTGGGAAACTTTGGAACTTCCTAGAAACTTGTTGAATGACTTTGACCAGAACGCTGATAGTGACATGCACAATGAAGTCCAGGCTGAGGTGGTCTCAGATGGAGATGAGGAACTTCTTGGAAACTGGAGTAAAGGTCGCTCTTGCTATGCAAAGTGACCGGTGGCATTTTGCCCCGCCTTAGAGATCTATGCAACTTTGAACTTGAGAGAGAAGATTTAGGGTATCTGGCAGAAGAAATTTCTAAGCAGCAAAGCTTTCAAGAGGAAGCAGAGCATAAAAGTGTGAAAATGTGCATACTGACAATGCAATGGAAAATAAAACCCCATTTTCTGGGAAGAAATTCAAGCCGTCTGCAGAAATTTTCATAAGTAATGAGGACACAAATATTAATCACCAAGCAAATGGGGAAAATGTCTCCAGGGCTTGTCAGAGACCTTCACAGCAGTCTCTTTCATCATAGGTCCAGAGGTTTAGAAGGGAAAAACAGTTTTCTGGGCTGGATCCAGTAACCCCCTCCTCTATGCGGCCCCAGGACATGGTACCCTGCATCCCAGCTGCTTCAGCCCCAGTCATGGCTAAAAGGGGCCATGTATAGCTCAGTCTGTTGCTTCAGTGAGTGCAAGCCCTAAGCCTTGCTGGCTTACACATGGTGTTGGGCCTGTAGGTGCACAGAAGTTAAGAATTGAGGTTTGAGAACCTTGGCCTAGATTTCCTAGGATTTATGGAAACACCTGGATGTCCAGGCGGAAGATTGCTGCAGGGACAGAATCCTCATGGAGAAATTCTGTTAGAGCAGTGTGGAAGGGAAATGTGAGGTTGGAACCCCCACATAGAGTCCCCACTGGAGCACTGCCTAGTGGAGCTGTGAGAAGAGGGCCACCGTCCTCCAGACCCCAGAATGGTAGATCCACTGACGGTTTGCACTGTGTGCCTGGAAAAACCACACTCAATGCCAGCCTGTGAAATCAGCCAGGAGTAGAGCTGTACCCTGCAAAGCCACAGGAGCAGAGCTGCCCAAGGTCATGGGAGCCCACCTCTTTCTTCAGCATGCCCTGGATGTGAGACATGGAGTCAAAGGAGATCATTTTGGAACTTTAAGATTTAATGACTGCCCTATTGGATTTTGGACTTGCATGGGGCCTGTAGCCCTTTGTTTTGGCCAATTTCTCCCATTCGAAATGGCTGTATTTACCCAATTCTTATACTTCCACTGTATCTAGGAAATAACTAACTTGCTTTCGATTTTACAGGCTCATAGGCAGTGGGGACTTGGCTTGTCCCAGATGCGTCTTTGGACTTGGAATTTTGAGTTAATGCTGGAATGAGTTAAAACTTTCAGGGACTGGTGGAAGGACATGATTTTGTTTTGCAATGTGAGGACATGAGATTTAGGAGGGACCATGGGCAGAACTATATGGTTTGGCTGTGTCCCCAGCCAAATATCATCTTGAATTGTGGTTCCCATAATCTCCACATGTACTGGGAGGGACCTTGTGGGAGGTAATTGAATCATGGGGTTGGTTACCTTCATGCTGTTCTCATGATAGTAAGTGAGTTATCATGAGATCTGACGGTTTTATAAGGGGGTTTTCCTCCTTTGCTCAGCATTTCTCTCTCCTGCCCCACTGTGAAGAAGGATGTGTTTGCTTCCCTTTCCACTAAGATTGTAAATTTCCTGAGACCTTTCCAGCCATGTGGAACTGTGAGTCAATTAAACCTCTTTCCTTTAAAAATTACCTGGTCTTGGGTACTTCTTCATAGCAGTGTAAGAAAGGATTAATACTGGTGGCTGTTATCAAAAAGTTAAATGATCGCAAGCATTGGTGAAGATATGGAGAAAAGCGAACATATCCCCCTTTTCTCCATATAGAGAACAGAGTTGGTGGGTTTGTAAGTTGATACAGCTATTATGAAAAACAGTATGAAGGATTCTGAAAAAAAATAAATAAAACTACCATGTGATACAGCAGTTCCCCTTCTGGTTTTATATCCAAAGGAATTTAAATTAGTATTTTGAAGATATATCTGTATTTACATGTCCATTACAGCATTATTCACAATAGCCAAAACATAGAACAAATTGTATTCTTATATGTCAACAATGGACAAATAAAATATAAACTTAAAAATACAATGCCATTTACATTGGTGCCAAAAGATATGAACCTACCAAAACAGACAAAATATGTATTTGAGGAAAACTGTGATCACTGACGAAAGGAGTCAGAGAATATCTAAATGAATGGAGAGATATTTCACTTACATGAATAAGAAGGCTCAATGTTTTCAAGATGTCAGCTCTTTTCAAATTGGTCTAATTTCAATGCAGTCCTAATAAAAATCCCAGAATGATTTTTAGTGGATATCAACAATTTGATTTTAAAGTTTATATGGACAATTAAAAGACCCAAAATAGCCACTATAATATTGAAAGAGAACAAATTCAGAGGACTGACATGACCTGACTTCATGCCTTACTATAAAGTTAGTTTCAAGACTGTGATTTTGGTTAAAGAATAGACAAATAGACCAACAGAACAGAATTGAGAGCCCATAAATAGACTCAGTCAAATATAATCAACTGATCTTTGACAATGGAGGAAAAATGACTCAATAAGAAAAACATAGTCTTTTCAACAATGGTGCTAAAAAGACCGTGCATCCACATACAAAAATATTAGTTCTAGACACAGATATTACACCTTTACGTAATTAACTGAAGTGCCCACAAAAATTAAAAATGGGCCACGAGGCCTAAATGTAAAACACAAAGCTGTAAAACTCCTAGAACATAACAGGTGAAAATCTCAGTAGCCTTGAATTTGTCAATGATGTTTCAGATATAGCACAAAAAAATGTGTTCCATGAAAGAAATAAATAGTTGGACTTTATTAAAATTAAAACCTTCACTTCCAAAGGAATTAAGGTAATGAAAATAAAATCCACAGACTGTTAGAAAGCTTTTGCAAAACATATATCTGATAAAGAATTGGTATAGAAAAGACCTCTTATAACTCAACAATAAGTAAACACAAAAAAAGCCAATTAAAAGAGGGGCAAAAGATCTGAAAAGACATTTTACTAAATAAGATAAACGGTTGACCAATGAACATATGAAAAGATGTTCATGTGCCATTAGGGAATTGCAAATTAAAACAATGAGATAGCACTATACAACTATTAGAACAGCTAAAATCCAAAATACTGACACCACCAAATGCTAGTAAAGATGAGGAGCAACTGAAACTCTCATTCATTGCTGATGGGAATACAAAATGTTATAGCTACTCTGGGAGACAGTTTCACAATTTCTTTTTTTTATTATTATTATACATTAAGTTCTAGGGTACATGTGCATAATGTGCAGGTTTGTTACATATGTATACTTGTGCCATGTTGCTGTGCTGCACCCATCAACTCGTCAGCACCCATCAACTCGTCATTTACATCAGGTATAACTCCCAGTGCAATCCCTCCCCCCTCCCCCCTGCCCATGATAGGCCCCAGTGTGTGATGTTCCCCTTCCCAAGACCAAGTGATCTCATTGTTCAGTTCCCACCTATGAGTGAGAACATGCGGTGTTTGGTTTTCTGTTCTTGTGATAGTTTGCTAAGAATGATGGTTTCCAGCTGCATCCATGTCCCTACAAAGGACACAAACTCATCCTTTTTGATGGCTGCATAGTATTCCATGGTGTATATGTGCCACATTTTCTCAATCCAGTCTGCCACTGATGGACATATGGGTTGATTCCAAGTCTTTGCTATTGTGAATAGTGCTGCAATAAACATACGTGTGCATGTGTCTTTATAGCAGCATGATTTATAATCCTTTGGGTATATACCCAGTAATGGGATGGCTGGGTCATATGGTACTTCTAGTTCTAGATCCTTGAGGAATCACCATACTGTTTTCCACAATGGTTGAACTAGTTTACAATCCCACCAACAGTGTAAAAGTGTTCCTATTTCTCCACATCCTCTCCAGCACCTGTTGTTTCCTGACTTTTTAATGATTGCCATTCTAACTGGTGTGAGATGGTATCTCATTGTGGTTTTGATTTGCATTTCTCTGATGGCCAGTGATGATGAGCATTTTTTCATGGGTCTGTTGGCTGTATGAATGTCTTCTTTTGAGAAATGTCTGTTCATATCCTTTGCCCACTTTTTGATGGGGTTGTTTGTTTTTTTCTTGTAAATTTGTTTGAGTTCTTTGTAGGTTCTGGATATTAGCCCTTTGTCAGATGAGTAGATTGCAAAAATGTTCTCCCATTCAGTAGGTTGCCTGTTCACTCTGATGGTAGTTTCTTTTGCTGTGCAGAAGCTCTTTAGTTTAATGAGATCCCATTTGTCAATTTTGGCTTTTGCTGCCATTGCTTTTGGTGTTTTAGACATGAAGTCTTTGCCCATGCCTGTGTCCTGAATGGTACTACCTAGGTTTTCTTCTAGTGTTTTTATGGTATTAGGTCAAAATTTAAGTCTCTAATCCATCTTGAATTAATTTTCATATAAGGAGTAAGGAAAGGATCCAGTTTCAGCTTTCTACTTATGGCTAGCCAATTTTCCCAGCACCATTTATTAAATAGGGAATCCTTTCCCCATTTCTTGTTTCTCTCAGGTTTGTCAAAGATCAGATGGCTGTAGATGTGTGGTATTATTTCTGAGGACTCTGTTCTGTTCCATTGGTCTATATCTCTGTTTTGGTACCAGTACCATGCTGTTTTGGTTACTGTAGCCTTGTAGTATAGTTTGAAGTCAGGTAGCGTGATGCCTCCAGCTTTGTTCTTTTGACTTAGGATTTTCTTGGCAATGAGGGGTCTTTTTTGGTTCCATATGAACTTTAAAGCAGTTTCTTCCAATTCTGTGAAGAAACTCATTGGTAGCTTGATGGGGATGGCATTGAATCTAATACTAAACATACTTTTACCATAGGATCCAGCTTTCTTGCTTCTTGGTATTTACTCATATGAATTAAAACTTACATCCCCACAAGAACCTGATCATGAATGTTTATAACAGATTTATTCATAATTGTAAAAACTTGTAAGCAATCATGATGCTCTTCAATCCGTGAGTAGATAAATAAACTGTGATATATCCATACAATGGAATATTATTCGATAAAGTAAGGAAACGAGGCATCAGGCCAGGAAATGGCATATTGAAACTTTAAATGCATACTTACATGTAAATTTAGTCAATCTGTAAAGGCTACATCCTGTATAATTTCAACTATATTACATTCTGGAAAAGACAAAACTATGGAGACAGTAAAAAAAAAAAAATCCATAATTGATAGGGATTCCAAGTAAGGGAGAGAGGAATGCACAGGTGGATCACTGGGATTTTTAGGGCTGCAAAGCTAATGACAAATAGGTATCATACATTTCTCAAACTCCATGGAATGTACAACACAAAGAGTCAATCCTAATGTAAACTATGGACTTAATAAAAATGCATAAATACATGCTCATCAACCATAACAAATGTACCATACTAATCAAGATGCTAATAATATGAGAAACTGCTTGTGGGGTAGCGGGGTGAGGGAATATATGGTTACTTTCTGGATTTCTTTTTGTTTGTTTATTTATTTATTTATTTATTTGAGACAAAATCACTCTTGTTGCCCAGGCTGGAGTGCAATGGCACGATCTCAGCTCACAGCAACCCCGCCTCCCAGATTCAAGCGATTCTCCTGACTCAGCCTCCCAAGTAGCTGGGATTACAGGCGTCTGCCACCATGCCTGGCTAATTTTGTATTTTCAGTAGAGACGGGGTTTCTCCATGTTGGTTAGGCTGGTCTCAAACTCCCGACCTCAGGCGATCTCCCTGCCCTGGCCTCCCAAAGTGCTGGGATCATAGGCATGAGCCACCGCGCCCGGCCCTACTTTTTGGATTTCTTGCACAATTTTTCTATAAAGCTAAAACTGCTCAATAATAAAGTCTACTGATTACAAAAAAAGACAGTTATAAAAAGAATAAAATAGAAATCTCATCAGTACAAAACACTTTCAAAAATAAATGTAGAGAAATGTCAATAACATGAATTTTAAAACAAATTTCAGTTATTGAAATTTAGCAGTATAGCTGGGTATCTGCTCTTTTAGACATATTTGGTCTTAAGTTTACTTTTTAAAAAATCTCCATTACATAGTTGCAACTCACTTAACTTCTTTTGCAGTTGCTATATCATTTCCCAGAAGTTTTTTTTCAACTAAATATGAGGTTGAAAATGATACAGTACATAATTTATTTCAAAAATGGCTATGAAATGTTAAGAGCATGAAAAGTTTTTTGTAAATATACAGATTAAACTGTTTTTCCTCAAATCATTTTTTAAAGAGCAGCTAACTCTTTCTGCAAATAAATACTCACATGTTGTATATCAATTTAAAAGGGATGATCACTTAAACTGGTACCTTAATTTCACATAGATACTTAACTCTACTCATCATGTATTTCAATAACATGGAAATGAGAGCAATGTATTTCCAAATCAATATTTTAAGCCCCTTCTTATTTAATTGAAGCAAAGATGAAATCTGAAATCCTTAGCACACAATATTATTTTTAAATAATGTAAATTCTTCTAGAATCCCATATTTTCCTCCCAATAATAAAATCTAATTTCTTTGACATTTAAGAAGGACTTCATTTTCTTTTACAAATATCATATATGAATCACATGTAATTTTGGATTAAGCAGATGAGAAATTGGATATATGCAATTTCTCATGGTTTAACTTAATATAATTCAAAGATACATCACATTATCTTCAAGCATTTTAATCTCAATGTTTGATTTCATAACTAAATTTTATAAATTCCAAAGTACTGTATCTAATAGTAAACACAGTCTTTGCAACAATTTTCTTTGGAAAATTATCTTGCTTGTAAATTGAAGTACAGCATTCCAATTTTTCTTCACTGCTATTGTGCAATTTATGAAGTAATCAATAATATTCGGGTTTTCTCTTAGTTTAATTACCAGCATTGATAGCATTTTTTTATTTGTGCCACTTTCACCAATATGCTTATGTCTAATTGTAGACAGTGAATAATAGGCTGTATAACTGAAGCACCTGGTACTATTATTTTGGTTTACTATATACCTATGTTGCCTAACGGCCATGTTTGGTGCACCAGCTGTTTCATGAGCAATGAAAATTGAAAAGCTTTTTTTTTTCCACAGAATTTGTTAAGAATTTAAAATGTTGGCAATCCCTTGGCATCCATTGTCACTAGTTTAAAATAAATTATTCTTTAATCATTTTATCCCTTACAAATCTCTGTGGTGAACAGTACAGCTTAATTATTTGTGCAGAAAGCTTTCACTTATTTGTAATAAAATTTGTTTACTATAGTTTATTAAATAGTCTACTTTCAATACTTTAATCAACTAATCAATTCTTCTCAAAGCACTAAAAATTCTCAGTAGACTCTAAGAAATATTTTAGCAAGATTTCACACAGATTATCATTCTACTAGTAACCTCTCATAGACTTGGTAAGATACATTTTTTCACCAATATTGTGTGTCTTCCCACGCTTTACAATTATCTGCGTATTTTGTAAAAACAATGAGAACTTTATTCTTTTGATTAGAAAATTTTAAAATTCCAGTTAAAGTATTACACCTTTCAAACTTTTCCTTTTTTTCTAAGAATTTTGACATGTCTTTGCCAACATTATCAGCTCACTTTCTAAAATAAAATATTCACTTAATCTTGATGATTTTGTAACTCAGGGGAAAAAGGTACAATAGACATTACTAGAAATATTTTGTTCAAGCTATACAACCAAATATCAAATATTTAAGCGTTTTTGTTTTATTTTTGCTCCTTACATTTGATCATTTAAAATCAGGGTTAAAATACAGAAATATATAAGTCACTGTAAGAATGACAGCTACAAGTACAGGTTGTTACAGGTATCCTCTGGTAGCCACTCATGTATCACAAATTAAGGTTAACATTGGTGAAATGTTTTTTCAAAATTATAAATAAACATGATAAAATTACATAGAAAACCAGATATTTGACCGACTTCGTAATTGCTTTTGTTGAAATTTATGGCCAAACGTGGTGGCTCATGCTTGTAATTCCAGCACTTTGGAAGGCTGAGGTGGGAGGATAACTTGAGCCCAGGAGTTACAGGTTGCAGTGAGCTATGATCATGCCACTGCACTCCAGCTTGGGCAACAGAACAAGACCGTATCTCTAAAAAAACACAAAGAAAGAAAATAAAACAAATTTCAGGGTATTAAAATTTTGCTGAGCTACATTAAGTTTTAGTGTAACAGGGAGGCAGGCTCTAGACTGACATAACTTATAGACAGAGTTTTCACCTACATGAATATGTGTTGGGACATTCAAAAGGCATTCAAGGTCAATATTCAGCATTTTCCCTAGGCTTGCAGGTAATCTAGCATTCCTTACCTCTAACCAAATTCCAAAAGCTCGCTCATTATTATGACAATCAAACGTACTCATAATGCTTTCCAAAATTCCCGCTAAAGTTGTCACTGATTTTACTGAGAAGGACGCTGGACTAACTGCAAGTCATAGATTTTATGGACTATTTTATTGAAAGTATCCATTGTTTCAATATATTATCACCTCTTTTTTTCTTAGTTGATAAGTGTCTCTGTTGGAAAATCAATTCAGAATTTCCTTTGGAATGCACATCTTACTACTCATTCCATATAAATTATTTGGGTTTCTGTTTCATATAATACCTTGAACTGGGTGCAGGGAAAGACATCTGACACAGAAGGCCAAAACATGCTGAATAAAATATTTAAAATGTCTTTAAAATGAGGAGTTACTGTTCAACGTATATAAAGCCTCATCAGTTTTGCTGGAGGAATAATTTCTAGAAATCTGGTGTAAAACATAGTGCCTACAGTTAACAATATGGTATTGTGAACATCAAAGTTTGTTAAGAGAGTGGATCTTATTTTATGTATTCTTGTCATGCACACACATGTACACACAAACAACAAAAAAGCGGGGCATGAGAAAACTTTAGGATATGTTAAATATGTCTATCAGTTTAAATATGATGATGGTATCATGGTGCTGCCTATGTTCAAACTCATGAAATTGCACACATTAAATATGTGCAGTTCTTTGTGTATCAATTATACTTCAGTGAAGCTGCTTAAAAAATAAAATAAAATGTGTAACTGTGACTGAGCTGGTGGGAAGGTCAGAGACAGATTTGAGACCAGAAACTATGAGACAATGTTAATTCTGAGAGGTAAGCAGGTGTTTTCCCTTAAAATTAAGCTTTAAAGTTTAATGAGCTCTTCCAAGAGGAAAGCAGAAAAACACTGAGATGTGTAAAAGATGGGAGAAGTTTTAAATTGAAAGCTGTCTTTAAAAGGCCAAAATATCCCTCAAAGAAAACATTCTCAAGTGTTGAGCTACAAAATAAAATCCAATTTGAAGAAAGATATTATGGAGATATTGAACTAGCAGCCTTAGTTATGTAGAAATGCAAAAGAAAGAAAAGAAAAGAAAAGAAAAGAAAAAAAAGAAAAGAAAAGAAAAGAAAAGAAAAGAAAAGAAAAGAAAAGAAAAATATTTTCCTAGGAATTCCTAAGCTCAAGCCCAACCTAATGTTTGTCTGGAAACACAATCCACGTTACCTGCATGGCACAAAAATCCTCCAAGCTGAAAATTTTGTTTAAAGTGATCATGATGGGTAGTGGTCCTAACAGTATGGTAGATACCTGCCTCTACAGAAATGGTTCTCTACTTTGCCTGTACAAAAAATTTCTGTGGAGCTTTTCAAAGTAAAAATAAGCAAAACAAAATTTAAAAACCACAACTGGCAATGTTAAACAATATATTGTTTGGTGATACACGCACTGGTAGTGAAATTATAAAGAAAAGAAAGATGATCAATACAAAATTCCCACAGAGGAGAGGAAAATAGATATAGTCATTCATGGAGTATAAAAGGGTTTCAAAGGTACTGAAGTGGAAGGCAGGACATGTCTCCAGAGTTGGAGTTTGAACACCAGACGAAATTGAGGACTAGCTAAAAGATGGACAGAGTGCAAGCAGCTTTTCATAAGATATGCCTCAGTATGCCATGTCAGTTTACCATTGCCATGGCAATACCCAGGCATTACTACCCCTTTCCATTTCAATGACATGATAACCCTAAAGTTAGTACCCATGCCCTGAGCTTCTCTGTTGCCCAGGCTGGAGTGCAGTGGCACAGTCTCAGCTCACTGAAACCTCCGCCTCCCAGGTTCAAGTGATTCTCCTGCCTCAGCCTCCTGAGTAGCTGGGACTGCAGGCACGTGCCACCACACCCGGCTAATTTTTTGTATTTTTAGTAGAGACGGGTTTTCACCATGTTAGCCAGGATAGTCTCGATCTCCTGGCCTCGTGATCTGCCCACCTCGGCTTCCCAAAGTACTGGGATTACAGGTGTGAGCCACACCCTCTGGCCCCTGAGCTGCTACTCTTAGCACACTGCCTATGGGGTAGCCCTGTTCTGCAGGAGTAGTCCCAGAGCTGTAACACCACCACAGCTGTAACACTGCTGCTTCAATAAAGCTGTTTTCTTCTACCCTACTACCAATTTGCCCTTGAATTACTTCCTGGGCAAAGCTAACAACCCTCATGGGCTAAGCCCCACTTTTGAGCTCATCTGGCTGGCACCAGTACTAGAAATGTTCTATTTCTTAAATTGGGTTATGTGTATATGAGTGTTGGTTTCTTCACTATTCTTTTATTATACACAAAAGTAATTCAGACAATTTTGAATGGATAATATATTTTCATTATTTAAAATATACTTGATATTCTGAGAATAAAATATCTACTTTAAAAACTAGTAGCATATTATTAACATATGCAGGAAATCTGAAAATAGGGCAAGAGTTCTTAAATAGCGATAAAACTGATTTTATCACAAAATAAATGAAGCTTTTTTTCTCTCACCACTAATTGAACTTTGAAAAAAAGGTGGAACTTGTACTTACTTCTAGCAAAAGACTGGCAAATCCTCTTCACCAGAACCAACTATAGAGCAGGAAAAATTGACAGAAATAACCATTTCAATGCTTTGTAAATCTTTGTAAAATGGTATTCAACAATCTCAAAAGCACTTATGTTGGAAAAACTGATGAAATTTGAGTAATAACAGTAGGAATCTGTGCTGTTTCGGTCCACTCTTGAGTCCAGTTGAAATAAGAATTCTGCCAAGAAAGGGCAGTTTCTAAGGAACAGCATGTTCTTTTCTGTGATAGACAAGGTGGAAATAATGTTTCCCAAGGCAAGGGAGGAGGGAAGGCCCAATGGCTCTAGTATCCCAAGGTTACTATAGTATGTGGGATACAACATATTCCTGACTGAAACCATGTGCATGTGAAGTGAAGGCCAGAGAGGGCCACCACATAATTCTGGACAAACCTGAGGCTGCACATCAGATATCAAGAAAGGGTCCATGGAAAATAAAAGATAAGGCAGGCTTGCAAATGATCTGAACTTTGAATGTGCTCCCCTACCCTTGTACAGATTTGTTTGCAGAAGACCAAAGGGTTACTGTCTCAAAGTTGTCACAGACAAGCTCTGTAGAGGTATTGTCTGATCATTAAATGATCCAGACACAGAGGAAACCCCTAGAAAGTCGGGTTTAAAAATATAAATGAGAATATAAGTAAGTAAATAAAGAAATTAATTCATTTAAAATTGAGTTGAGACAACAGCAGCCAATTTTGGCAAGGAAGACAGATTTCACAGAATTAGCTTAGGTGGGTCGCTAAACAAATAAACAGCAACAACAAAAACCTCTAGGAGCAAAATTAGTAACAAATTTGTTATATTACCTAAAATATTATTTTTCAGCAAAGAATTGAAAGGCATGCAGGAAAACAGATATTGTGCCCTATACACAGGGGAAGAAATGTCAGCAGAAAACTATCTCTCAGCATACTAGAATGTTGTATTTACCAGACAAAAACTTCAAGGCAGCAGTTATCAATATGTTACAACGTTTTTAAACAGCATACTTGAATAACTAAAGGAAAATATGACAACAATGATTCAACAAATATAAATTCTTATATTTAAGAATATAAGAATTATGTCTATCTTAAGTAAATTATATAAAGAGTAAAATGAATATTGTAAAATCAAAAAGGATAAAAATTGAAATGCAAAATTAATTAGAAGATGTCAACATTAGAATAGAGATAACAGAAAATTCAATGAACCTGAGGATAGATCAATAGAAATTATCCAATCTTAAAAACAGAGAAAAATTATTCCAAAAACATAGAGCCCTCTGAGACCTGTGGTACACGTCAGCTGTACCAAATATGAGTCCCCGGAGGATAGAAGAAAGAAATATGAAAACTTTTATTCCCGTAAATTATACTAATTAGATGAAATGAACAAATTCCTAGAAAGACACATGATAATAACTGACTCAAGAATAAGTAGAAAACACAAACAAACTTATAACATGTAAAGAACTTGAATTAGTGATTACAAATGTTTCCCAAAGTTAAAGTCCAAGAGGAGATGGCTTCACTGGTGAATTCTTTCAATTAAAGGTAAAATAATATCAATTTTCCATAAACTCAGGAAATAGAAGAGGAGGAAGCACCCCATAACTCATTTTCTAGATACAAAAATCTTTAAGAAAATTTTAGCAACCCCAAGTCAGGAATGGATTTTTTAAAAAGTATACACACTATGATATGATCAAGTAGAATTTAAAAGGCAAAGTTAATTTAGAAAGGCAAAGTTAATTTAAAATCTGAAAATGAATGCATGCAATGCACTATACTAGTGGAAAAAAGAATGAAAACTCACATTACCATCTCAATAGGTACAAAAAATTATGTAACACAATTAAGCACACTTTCTTAATGAAAACATTCAAACAGCTAGGAATAGAAAATATTTCCTCAACCTGATAATGAGTAACTATTGAAACTCATAGCCAGCATTTTACCTTATTGTGAAAGACGGAATAATTTCCCCTACAACTGAAAGAAGAAAAGATACCTGCTTTTGACAGATCTAGTCTAAATTATACTGGAGATCCTTCCAGTAAAATAAGGCTGGAAAAATAAAGGCACCCACATAAGGAAATAAGTAGCCGTAGTTCAAGACCAGCCTGAGTAACATGGCAAAACCTGTCTCTACAAAAAAAAAAAAAAAAAAAAAAAAAATAGCCAGGCGTGATGGCACACACCAGTAGTCCCAGCTGCTTGGAAGGCTGAGATAGTCTGAGCCTGGGTAGGCCAAGGCTGCAGTGAGCCATGATCATGCCACTGTACTCCAGTCTGGGTGACAGAGTAGGACCCTGTCTCAAAGAAAGAAAGAAAGAAGGAAAGAAAGAGAGAGAGAGAGAGAGAGAAAGGAAGGAAGGAAGGAAGGAAGGAAGGAAGGAAGGAAGGAAGGAAGGAAGGAAGGAAGGAAGGAAGGAAATAAAATTTCTTATTAAGCATACAAGTCATAATTTTTGCTTCTAAATTATTATTTTTCATTTTAGTTTTCATTTGGTAATTGCTAATTATTGATTTTAATTGGTTATTTCTCAGTAGAGGGAAAGTATTGATAAATTTTATTACATGGGGCCTCATTACTGTGTTCTCTTATTATACTAATAAATGCTATAGTATAGGGGTTCAGAAAATAGATTCTAGGGCCATATTTCCTGGATTTAAATCCTAGTTCCATTATCTACTAGCTGTGTGGCATTAAACTAGTCACTACCACCATTAGTGCCCCTATTTCCTTATTTGTAATATAGGGATGATAATAATTGTATTTCCTTCATAGTTTTGTTGGGAGGTTAAATTATTTTATGTGACGTTTTAGAATGCATATTTAAGCATTAGCAATCATTACTTTCATTCTCAGAGAACATTTAGGTAAATACTCTATCAATAAATATGTAAACTTTGACTTACATATGTTTGATAGTTACACTAACACTCTATTTAATTGAATTCTTATCACATTGGCCAGAATTTTCTAGGTAATATTAACTTGCTTCTAATTTAATTGGGATTACCTTTATTTATTTTTTTTTTGACGTTCAATAAAACTTTACATTCAAATTTACATAACTGCATTTGTCTTTTAACAATAAACAATAATTTTCAAGGCATGAGAAAACTTCTGGACTTACAATCAAATGTAACATTTTAATTGTCAACTGCTTTTTATCTTTTTTCCGCATTATTGAAATATGATTGATAAATAAAAATTGCATATATCTAAGGTATACAAACTGATGATTTGATAGGCATATACATTGTGAACTTACAACCACAGACAAGCTAATTAATATATATTCATCACCTCACCTATTTACCCTTTTTTGCTGGTGAGAACTTTTAAGATCTATTCTCTTAGCAAGTTTCAAGTATTTAATACATTATTATAAACTATAGTCACCATGCTATACATTAGATCTCCAGAACTTATTCATCTCATAACAGAAAGTTTGTACCATTCGACAAACATTTCCTCATTATGATCCAGCAATCCTGTTTCTGGTATATATCCAAAGGAAATGAAATCAGTATCTCAAAGAGATATCTGTACCAACATGTTCATTGAAGCGCTAGTCACAATAGCCAAGATATGGAAACAATCTGAGTGTCTGTGAGTGAATGAATGAATGACTGGAGAAAATGCAGTAAATATGTACAATGGAATATTATTCAGCTTTAAAAAAAGAAGGAAATCCTGCCATTGAAACAACATTGATGAACCTGGAAGACATTATGCTAAGTAAAATAAACCAGGCACAGAGAGACAAAAACCATATGGCCTTATTTATATGTGGAGTCTTTAAAAATGGCAAACTCATAGAATCAAAGAGTAAAAAAAAAATTATATTATTGATATCTTCTTACTTCAGTGAGATCTATAATCCACTATATTTTTGCAATGCATTATCTGACTTCATATCTAGATATTTAAAGATTAGTTTATTAATGATTCCTTACCTAGTATGGACAATCTAAATATGTTCTCATTATTTAACAGTTATTTTAAAGACCTTATTTAAAGCATTAATAGTCTTTATTTGTTTAATAGCATATTAAACTTGGGGAAGCTTGTCTAAATTCTAAATCCATAACGATTTGACTGAATTCAGGTTTTCCATTAAAATGTGAATTTAAGTGACAGCTTTGGTAATGAAATGACTAGCTACACTTAAAATCTTTCAGTTGATTTGGGAAACCCTAAAGAAAGATAAATTGAAAATACACACAGCAAAATCATTATGTTGACAAATGCCATCTTACAAGTGTTCATATGTAAAACATAGTCAACATAATCTTCTGAGCATCATATTTTCATGAATAGCCAAGCAATATCTCTTTTTAAAATCTTTTTATTACTTTTTGTAAGAGTCAGGGTCTCCCTCTGTCAGTCAGGCTGAATTGCAATGATGCAATCAATCATGGTTCACTGCAACCTCAAACTCCTGGACTCAAGTGATTCTTCCACTTCAGTCTCTCAAGTAGTTGTATACACCTGTATTTCCTGTAACCAGTAACCACCTGTGGACTCAGAGAATTTTTTTTTTTGACTGACTGCTAAACGAAAATATTGATTTCCATTTATTTTATCTCTTGTTGACACAAAATAGTGGTCACAGTCATGACTGTTATACAATGGATTGGGGAAAAGTTGTTAGGCAATGAACTGAGCATAAAGTGATATTTTTTGTTGCTGCCTCAAATTTGATTCATTATTCTGAGTCTGAGTTTATAACCTAACCTAAAATGTAGACTCTCAGAGCCAGAGTAATACAATCCAGATTGAAATCTATCACTTGTTAATATATAGCCATTCTTGCTAAGATGGATCAATTTGTGATGCTCTGACAAAATAGAGTTTGTAGTCCTTCGAACATCAAAATTTAAACTGTGCTGACATAGCTAAGATAATTTTACTTTTATTTATTTATTTATTTATTATTATTATTATTATACTTTAAGTTCTAGGGTACATGTGCATAACGTGCAGGTTTGTTACATATGTATACTTGTGCCATGTTGGTGTGCTGCACCCATCAACTCGTCAGCACCCATCAACTCGTCATTTACATCAGGTATAACTCCCAATGCAATCCCTCCCCCCCCCACTCCCCCCTCCCCATGATAGGCCCCGGTGTGTGATGTTCCCCTTCCGGAGTCCAAGTGATCTCATTGTTCAGTTCCCACCTATGAGTGAGAACATGCAGTGTTTACCTTTATTGTTTAACAGAAAGTGAGATGTTGTCCATTGACTAAAGAGTTAATCTTTGTCAAATTAAGTATTATTTCTTTGGTATCATGTGTGAAATGGAATTCATCAAACACTTTCATTATCTTATAATATTGCCCCATCCAGATTTAAGCTATTAACACGACTGAGAGATTTCTTAATATTACGTCAATTTTGGGTTTCTAGGGGAAAGCATTCTGGTAATTTATATTTTCCCAATATAAGCATTCCTTTAGTTGAGATTTTCAAATTTAGTAGCCTAAGGTGACAATATAACTCTGGAGTTAGATGCCTATATTTTGTGGGGCATTATTTTGTTCTGTTGTATTGTGTTTTTGTTTTTGTTTGTTTGATTTTGTTTTACTTAGGGAAGTTACTTAGCCAGTCTTAGCCACAGTTGCCTAATGTGTAAAATGTTACCTATCCTACAGAATGTTTGTAAAAATTAAATGAGACATTCTCTAAGAATTTACCACAATGTCTGGCACCCAATAAACAATAAAAGTTAGTCTTGTCAGTTCATGTCTCATATTTACTGCTCTGTGTGTGTCTACCCCATATAAAATAAATCTGTTTGTCCCATTCAATGATTTGTTGGTTTAAATTGTTTTTGATCTAATATTAATACTTTTCCTGCTTTCTTTTGGTTGGAAATTTTTTTTTCCTTTTTTAGTCTTTCATGTGTACTCTTTACAAATTGTCCTCTTTATACTTAATATCATTAAGTCATACTTTCAACATGTCTTCAAGCCATACTTTGAGATTAGAGGCAAATTAAATTATTTTCAATGCATGTTTTCTGAATTGCTTGAAACTACATCTGCCATCTTATATTTTGAGGTTAAGAGGTAATACTACTGAAATATTTAACTTCTGTCTTCAAGGGGCTTACACTCTGAAACATATTGAGCATAACTATATCTGCTAACAGTGTTTTTAAAGATTTGCTCAACAATGTATTCTACATAAGGCAGTTGCTTTATGATATGGTTGTGTATGAAAGTAAGGAAATAGAAACTCTTGCCTAGTTTTCATACTCATAATTTGTATGCATTGATAATACATTTTTTTTCCAATTTCAAGAGTCTTCATGTAGTCAGATCTAAAAGTTTTGCTGCTCTGCCAACTTCAGTGACATATATGGTGGGTGAAAAAATATAATATCTTATTGTACTCAAATGGAAACTTAATTAGGTATTTCTGTATGAGTGGATATAAAAATTCTGACTTTACAAAGAAAGGCAATTTGTCTCTCAGTGAGCTTGGAGTTTTTATAAATTTATATGAGCTCAAAATTTTTGAATGTTTCCTGGGTCCTACTGAATTAACAAGCTAGAATTTCTGACTACAACAGCTGTCTCCGGTTAAGCCCCTATGTCATTACTAAGATTTGGACATGAGCCACTTCCAGTTTCTTTTGAATTAATACATCTAATCATTATTTTATTTTCTAAAGAAATAAGAGTTTCCCTCTTAAACATGAACTTATTTTCTGATTTTTAAAATTTCACACTGAAGAAATGTGTGTTCTCTTCAGGATGAGAAAGATAATCATGACTGTGTTATTAAAACACAGAAAAAAAGAAGGAAAATATTTCTAATTTATATGGAGAGGTTTATTTATATTACATTACTATTCCGTCATATTCAACCTATCCTGCCATTTGGGTAAGTTACTAGTATAGGAAGCAGGTTAGACAATCCATGATGTACATTAACTCTTAAGCACATGGAATTATAGAGTGGCATTTTGCTGTGAAAGGATATCATTTTATATGTTTGTTTTGCAAGTGGCTTTTCGGGGATATATTCCTCATTTTTTTTCTAAAAATTAAGTTGAGGAAAAGGTAAAATTTTCAAGTTCTTATTTTTCAATACTATCTGTTTAAACTAAATATAGCAAATCTATAATTGCCTGGTAAATAAGCCTAATGGAATTTCTCTCTCCTACCTTCTTTCCACCTGTCTGTCCTGGATTCCTTCTTCTACTTCTTTTATTCTTTCTTACTCTTTTTATACAAAAGTACTAATTTGTTTTTTCTTTTGTTTCTATATGACATGCAAGATTTTGATATTCAGTGCATGAAATTTTATGACTGTCCACATTTTTCAACATGAAAAAATGAAATATTTGAGAAAAAACAGGGAAATTGATATCCAAACAATCAAGTTGTTTTTTCTAATACATCATTATCTTTCTTCTTCAAAAGACTACTTATTATATATTAAAAGATATGTATATATATACATGTATCTACATATAATTATATATATACACATAGTTACATATTATATGGGTATACACACATACATATACACATGTATACATATATAATTCATTATGATAAAAATCACTCTCCTTTTATTTTGGTTTATAACTTATAAAGTAATTGCACATATGTACTTTACTCCTACTTTACAATGGTCAGACTACCGAGTAGTCTTTTACTAAGGGAGGTATCATTTACCCTTATTTTCATGCTAAGAAACTAATTCTTAAAGAGGTCTTATGGCATGTCAAAGTCCATAAAGCTAGAACACATATCATCTATCCTCAAATCCAGTGTCCTTTCTCCAGTACTAGTATTTCCCCTTATAGTCCACTAAACATCAGTAGGTGTGAAAAAGCTGGGTGAAATAATTAAATGTTTTCTTTTCTGTAGAACTACTCCAAGACTTTAATATGTTAACAGATTTTGTAAATCTTCAAGAAGGGGAATGTAGTACAGCATTTTCCATATTTTACCTACTACAGAAATTTTTTTTTTTCTGTGCCACTTCTAATAACATTTCCAACAAGAGTGTTTTCATCATAGTTTAGTAAACGTTGCATGAGACAACACTGTCACTACAATAATATCTTACAAGTGTATGATACTTTACATTTTGAAAATAATTTTTATACTATATTCTGTCCTTTAAAATGTTCTGTGGTCATTTCAACCCTATTATGAAGAGAGAGATGATTTAGATTCCGGGCATGTTAAGAACAATTAATTTTTTTCTAGGATTAGCTGGATGTTTTTCTTGATGATTTATGTTTGGAGTAACTTTTCCATCAACTTCACTGTGGACTGCAGGAAACAATGAACAATGTGCATTCCCATTAGCATTTTTCATTTCTGATTATAATTATTATTAGTTATGTAATTATTAGTTATTTTTATATAATAAAAATAAAATTGCATTACATAATTGTATTGCACAAAATTTTACCTTTTTCCCATGTAGTACACTAAATGTTTGAGCTTCAGACAACTCCATTAGATTACATGATCTCATTTTTTCAAAGATCTTGTGATACATGTCCTATTATCATATGTGTTGTGTTTTGACATTTTTGATAACATTCTTCATGTATAATTGGCAAAAAATAAGCTGTACATAGTTACAATATAACATTTTGATAGATTTTGACATAGAAATACACTCATGGAACCATCATCACAATCAAGATAATGAACTTGTCTACCACCCACAAAAGCTTCCACTTAACTATTTGTAATTTCTACCTCCAGCCAAACCTCCAACTCCTGTCCCCAGGAAACTACTAATTTACTTCCTATCAATATACATTAATTTGTCTTTCTAGAATTTTATATAAATGGAAAAAAAAATTGGTCTAGTTATTTTCAATCAGCATAATTTTGAAATTCATTTGTGCTTTTTTTTGTATGTATAGCTCATCCCTTTTTATTGTTCAGTAGCATTCTATTGTATGTATGTACCACAATTTATCAATTCACTGTTCATAGACATTTGGATTACATGTAGTTTTGGCCCATTACAATTAAAGCCACAAAAAATTTATCCACAATTTGTTATCTGGACATATGCTTTTATTTCTCTGGTGTAAATACCTAGGAGTGGAAGTATGCTTAAAATCATTAGAAACTGTGAAACTGTTTTCCAGAGGCTGTGCTATTTTAAACCCCTGCCAGAAGTCTTTCGATTCTTCTACATCTTCAGCAATACTTGATATAGTGAGTGTTTCTAAATTTAGCCATTCTAATAAGTCTGTAGAGTTAACTGTGGTTTTATTTTGCATTTCCCTGATGACTACTTTATGTACTTATTTGCCATCTGTACATGCATTTCAGTTAATTTTCTGTTCAAAATATTTGCTGCCCCCTTTTAACTGAGGTGTTTGTTTTCTTTTTGAGTCATCATAGTTCTTTATATATTCTAGATGCAAGTCCTTTGTTTATATATATAACCCATATATCTGTATATGTATATATATATATGTAAATTTTTTTCTCATTCTGTGGCTTGTTTTTCTATTTTTAATAGAGTCCTCTAAGGAGTAATCATGGTTAATTGTGAAGTCAAAATTATTGAGTTTTTTCTTTTATAATTAATTTTGTGTTATAACTAAGAAACTCAAGATTACTAAGATATTCTCCTTATGTTTGTCTATAGAAATCTTACAGTTTTAACTCCTAATTTCATGTTTATAATCAATTTGTGGATTTGAGTTACTTCATATACCCTCTGTTCCTTTACTTTTTTCACCTCCCTTATAATATTAGTCTTTTTGTTACTGATTTCTTTTTTATTATACTTTAAGTTCTAGGGTACATGTGCACAACGGGCAGGTTTGTTACATATGTATACATGTGCCATGTTGGTGTGCTGCACCCATTAACTCATCATTTACATTAGGTATATCCCTAATGCTATCCCTCCCCACTACCCCCTCCCCACAATAGGACCCGGTGTGTGATGTTACCCTTCCTGTGTCCAAGTGGTCTCATTGTTCAATTCCCACCTATGAGTGAGAACATGTGGTATTTGGTTTTCTGATCTTGGGATAGTTTGCTGAGACTGATGGTTTCCAGGTGCATCCATGTCCCTACAAAGGACACAAACTCATCCTTTTTGATGGCTGCATAGTATTCCATGGTGTATATGTGCCACATTTTCTTAATCCAGTCTGTCACTGATGGACATTTGGGTTGATTCCAAGTCTTTGCTATTGTGAATAGTGCTGCAATAAACATACGTGTGCATGTGTCTTTATAGCAGCATGACATATAATCCTTTGGGTATATATGCAGTAATGGGATGGCTGGGTCAAATGGTATTTCTAGTTCTAGATCCTTGAGGAATTGCCACACTGTTTTCTACAATGGTTGAACTAGTTGACGGTCTCACCAACAGTGTAAAAGTGTTCCTATTTCCCCACATCCTCTCCAGCACCTGTTGTTTCCTGATTTTTTAATGATTGCCATTCTAACTGGTGTGAGATGGTATCTCATTGTGGTTTTGATTTGCATTTCTCTGATGGCCAGCGATGATGAGCATTTTTTCATGTGTCTGTTGGCTGTATGAAAGTCTTCTTTTGAGAAGTGTCTGTTCATATCCTTTGCCCACTTTTTGATGGGGTTGTTTGTTTTTTTCTTGTAAATTTGATTGAGTTCTTTGTGGGTTCTGGATATTAGCCCTTTGTCAGATGAGTAGATTGCAAAAATTTTCTCCCATTCAATAGGTTGCCTGTTCACTCTGATGGTAGTTTCTTTTGCTGTGCAGAAGCTCTTTAGTTTAATGAGATCCCATTTGTCAGTTTTGGCTTTTGTTGCCGTTGCTTTTGGTGTTTTAGACATGAAGTCCTTGCCCATGCCTATGTCCTGAATAGTATTACCTAGATTTTCTTCTAGGATTTTGATGGTTTTAGGTCTAACATTTAAGTCTCTAATCCATCTTGAATTAATTTTCATATAAGGAGTAAGGAAAGGTTTCAGTTTCAGTTTTCTACTTATGGCTAGCCAATTTTCCCAGCACCATTTATTAAATAGGGAATCTTTTCCCCATTTCTTGTTTTTGTCAGGTTTGTCAAAGATCAGATGGCTGTCGATGTGTGGTATTATTTCTGAGGGCTCTGTTCTGTTCCATTGGTCTATATCTCTGTTTTGGTACCAGTACCATGCTGTTTTGGTTACTGTAGCCTTGTAGTATAGTTTGAAGTCAGGTAGTGTGATGTCTCCTGCTTTGTTCTTTTGGCTTAGGATTGTCTTGGCAATGCGGGCTCTTTTTTGGTTCCATATGAACTTTAAAGCAGTTTTTTCCAGTTCTGTGAAGAAAGTCGTTGGTAGCAGAATGGGGATGGCATTGAATCTATAAATTACCTTGGGCAGTATGGCCATTTTCACAATATTGATTCTTCCTATCCATGAGCATGATATATTCTTCCATTTGTTTGTGTCCTCTTTTATTTCACTGAGCAGTGGTTTGTAGTTCTCCTTGAAGAGGTCCTTTACATCCCTTGTCAGTTGGATTCCTAGGTATTTTATTCTCTTTGAGGCTATTGTGAATGGGCTATAGTTCATTCATGATTTGGCTCTCTGTTTGTCTGTTACTGGTGTCTAAGAATGCTTGTGATTTTTGCACATTAATTTTATATCCTGAAACTTTGCTGAAGTTGCTTATCAGCTTAAGGAGATTTTGGGCTGAGACAATGGGGTTTTCTAAATATACAATCATGTCATCTGCAAACAGGGACAATTTGACTTCCTCTTTTCCTAACGGAATAACCTTGATTTCATTCTCTTGCCTGATTGCCCTAACCAGAACTTCCAACATTATGTTGAATAGGAGTGGTGAGAGAGGGCATCCCTGTCTTGTGCCAGTTTTCAAAGGGAATGTTTCCAGTTTTTGCCCATTCAGTATGATATTGGCTGTGGGTTTGTCATAAATAGCTCTTATTATTGTGAGATACGTTCCATCAATACTGAATTTATTGAGAGTTTTTAGCATGAAGGGCTGTTGAATTTTGTCAAAGGCCTTTTCTGCATCTATTGAGATAATCATGTGGTTTTTGTTTTTGGTTCTGTTTATATGCTGGATTACGTTTATTGATTTGCGAATGTTGAACAAGCCTTGCATCCCAGGGATGAAGCCCACTTGATCATGGTGGATAAGCTTTTTGATGTGCTGCTGGATTCGGTTTGTCAGTATTTTATTGGGGATTTTTGCATCGATGTTCATCAGGGATATTGGTCTAATATTCTCTTTTTTTGTTGTATCTCTGCCAGGCTTTGGTATCAGGATGATGTTGGCCTCGTAAAATGAGTTAGGGAGGATTCCCTCTTTTTCTATTGATCAGAATAGTTTCAGAAGGAATGGTACTAACTCCTCCTGGCACCTTTGGTAGAATTTGGCTGTGAATCCATTTCGTCTTCGACTTTTTTTGGTTGGTATGCTATTAATTTTTTCCTCAATTTCAGAGCCTGCTATTGGTCTATTCAGGGATTCAACTTCTTCCTGGTTTAGTCTTGGGAGAGTGTAAGTGTCCAGGAAATTATCCATTTCTTCTAGGTTTTCTAGTTTATTTGTGTAGAGGTGTTTATAGTATTCTCTGATGGTAGTTTGTATTTCTGTGGGGTCTGTGGTGATATCCCCTTTATCAATTTTTATTGGGTCTATTTGATTCTTCTCTTTTTTCTTCTTTATTAGTCTTCTAGTGATCTATCAATTTTGTTGATCTTTTCAAAAAACCAGCTCCTGGATTCATTGATTTTTTGGAGGGTTTTTTGTGTCTCTATCTCCTTCAGTTGTGCTCTGATCTTAGTTAGTTCTTGCCTTCTACTAGTTTTTGAATGTGTTTGCTCTTGCTTTCCTAGTTCTTTTAATTGTGCTGTTAGCGTGTCAATTTTAGATCTTTCTTGCTTTCTCTTGTGGGCATTTAGTGCTATAAATTTCCCTCTACACACTGCTTTAAATGTGTCCCAGAGATTCTGGTATGTTGTATCTTTGTTCTCATTGGTTTCAAAGAACATCTTTATTTCTGCCTTCATTTCGTTATACACCCAGTAGTCTTTCAGGAGCAGGTTGTTCAGTTTCCATGTAATTGAGCAGTTTTGACTGAGTTTCTTAGTCCTGAGTTCTAGCTTGATTGCACTGTAGTATGGGGACAGTTTGTTATAATTTCTGTTCTTTTACATTTGCTTAGGAGTGCTTTACTTTCAACTATGTGATCAATTTTGGAATAAGTGTGATGTGGTGCTGAGAAGAATGTATATTCTGTTGATTTGGGGTGGAGAGTTCTGTAGATGTCTATTAGGTCCACTTGGTGCAGAGTTGAGTTCAATTCCTGAATATCCTTGTTAACTTTCTGTCCCGTTGATCTGTCTAATGTTGACAGTGGGATGTTAAAGTCTCCCATTATTATTGTATGGGAGTCTAAGTCTCTTTGTAAGTCTCTAAGAACTTGCTTTATGAATCTGGGTGCTCCTGTATTGGGTGCATATATATTTAGGATAGTTAGCTCTTCCTCTTGAATTGATCCCTTTACCATTATGTAATGGCCTTCTTTGTCTCTTTTGATCTTTGATGATTTAAAGTCTGTTTTATCAGAGACTAGTATTGCAACCCCTGCTTTTTTTGTTCTCCATTTGCTTGGTAGATCTTCCTCCATCCCTTTATTTTGAGCCTATGTGTGTCCCTGCACGTGAGATGGGTCTCCTGAATACAGCAAACTGATGGGTCTTGACTCTTTATCCAATTTGCCAATCTGTGTCTTTTAATTGGACCATTTAGTTCATTTACATTTAAGGTTAAGATTGTTATGTGTGAACTTGATCCTGTCATTGTGATATTAACTAGTTATTTTGCTTTTTAGTTGATGCAGTTTTTTCCTAGCATTGATGGTCTTTGCATTTTGGCATGTTTTTGCAATGGCTGGTACCGGTTGTTCCATGTTTAGTGCTTACTTCAGGGTCTCTTGTAGGGCAGGCCTGGTGGTGACAAAATCTCTAAGCATTTGCTTGTCTGTAAAGGATTTTATTTCTCCTTCACTTATGAAACTTAGTTTGGCTGGATATGAAATTCTGGGCTGAAAATTCTTTTCTTTAAGAATGTTGAATATTGGCCCCCACTCTCTTCTGGCTTGGAGAATTTCTGCTGAGAGATCTGCTATTATTCTGATGGCCTTCCCTTTGTGGGTGACCCGACCTTTTTCTCTGGCTGCCCTTAACATTTTTTCCCTCATTTAAACTTTGGTGAATCTGACATTGATGTGTCTTGGAGTCGCTCTTCTCAAGGAGTATCTGTGGTGTTCTCTGTATTTCCTGAATTTGAATGTTGGCCTGCCTTACTAGGTTGGGGAAGTTCTCCTGGATGATATCCTGCAGAGTGTTTTCCAACTTGGTTCCATTTTCTCTGTCACTTTCGGGCACACCAATCAGACGTAGATTTAGTCTTTTCACATAATCCCATATGTCTTGGAGACTTTGTTCATTTCTTTTTACTCTTTTTTCTCTACACTTCTCTTTTCACTCATTCGATCTTCAATTGTTGATACTCTTTCTTCGAGTCCGTTACTGAAGCTTGTGCATTTGTCATGTAGTTCTTGTGTTATGGTTTCATCTCTATCAGTTCTTTTAAGGACTTCTCTACATTGGTTATTCTAGTTAGCCATGTGTCAAATCTTTTTTCAAGGTTTTTAGTTTCTTTGTGCTGGTTACATAGTTCCTCCTTTAGCTCTGAGAAGTTTGATTGACTGAAGCCTTCTTCTCTCAACTCGTCAAAGTCATTCTCCATCCAGCTTTGTTCCGTTGCTGGCGATGAGCTGCATTCCTTTGGAGGGGGAGATGCACTCTGATTTTTTGAATTTCCAGCTTTTCTGCACTGCTTTTTCCTCATCTTTGTGGTTTTATCTGCCTTTGGTCTTTGATGATGGTGATGTATTGGTGGGGTTTTGGTGTGGGTGTCCTTTCTGTTAGTTTTCCTTCTAACAGTCAGGACTCTCAGCTGCAGGTCTGTTGGAGTTTCCCCGAAGTCCACTCCTGACCCTGTTTGCCTGGGTATCAGCGGAGACTGCAGAAGATAGAATATTGCTGAACAGCGAATGTTGCTGTCTGATTCTTGCTCTGGAAGCTTTGCCTCAGGGGTGTACCCAGCTGTGTGAGGTGTGAGGTGTCGGTCTGCACCTAGTAGGGGATGTCTCCCAGTTAGACTACTCAGGGTTCAGGGACCCACTTGAGCAGGCAGTCTGTCCGTTCTCAGATATTGACCTCCGTGCTGGGAGATCCACTGCTCTCTTCAAAGCTGTCAGACAGGGACATTTACCTCTGCCGAGGTTTCTGCTGCTTTTTGTTTAGCTATGCCCTGTCCCCAGAGGTGGAGTCTACAGAGGCAGGCAGGCCTCCTTAAGCTGTGGTGGGCTCCACCCAATTCGAGCTTCCCAGTGGCTTTGTTTACCTACTTAAGCCTCAGCAATGGTGGGCGCCCCTCCCCCAGCCTCACTGCCACCTTGCAGTTAGATCTGAGACTGCTGTGCTAGCGATCAGGGAGGCTCTGTGGGCATGGGACCCTCCAGGCCAGATGTGGGATACAATATCCTGGTGTGTGGTTTGCTAAGACCCTTGGTAAAGCGCAGTATTAGAGTGGGAGTTACCTGATTTTCCAGGTGTTGTGTGTCTCAATTTCCTTTGACTAGGAAAAGGAATTCCCTTCCCCCTTGGGCTTCCCAGTTGAGGTGATGCCTCACCCTGCTTCAGCTCTTGCTGGTCAGGCTGCACCCGCGGACCAGCACCAACTGTCCCACACGCCCCAGTAAGATGAACCCAGTACCTCAGTTGAAAATGCAGAAATCACCCATCTTCTGTGTCGCTCACGCTGGGAGCTAGAGGCTGGAGCTGTTCCTATTCGGCCATCTTGGGCGCGCCCCCTTTGTTATTGATTTCTAAAAACATTAAACATGTTAACATTTCATCATGCATTACAAATGAAGTATCATATTTTCCCATTTATTTTACTGTAATACTTTGTTTTTTGGTTGCACAGAATTTATGTATTGAAATATAATCTTTTTTTTTTAAACAAATGTTCTGGAATTTTTATTGGGATGATGTTGATCAATTTGAGGGAATTAATATTTTAAACAATAATTGAGTCTTCCAATCCATGAAGATTATATTTTTTAATGTATTAAGGTCTTCTAAATATTTCTCTTTATATTGTTATATAGTTTTCTATGTACAGTTCCTGCAAATATATTGTCAAATGTATCATATTTTCATTCTATTAGTATTGTTTCAATCTCTGATTGTTCATTGCTAATGTATAGAAATAATTTTTGTAGATCTTTTATCATGCAATTTGCTTAACTCTCTTGTGATATTTTGTATTTTTGTAGATTCTTTAGGATTTTATATGTAGTTAAACATGTGTGACAAATAGACTGTTTTTACTTCTTTCTTCTCAATATGCATGCATTTATTTCTTTTTTATGCCTTGTTTCGCTGACTAGAACTTCCAGTGCAATATGAACTGAGTTGGTGAGAGTGCACATTCTTTGTTAGGTGATCTTAGGCGAAAAGCATTCAATACTTTATAATTAAGTGTGCTGTTAGCTGTAGGTTTTCCGTCAAACTACTGTGTAAGAACAAAGAAGTTCCCATCTACTCCTATTTCACTGAGAATTTTTGTCATGAGCGGGTGACAATTTTTGTCAAATATTTTTTTCTGCATCTATTGAGATGACCATTTTTTCTTCTTTTTAAATCTCTTTTTTAGATGTGTTGCATTGATTTACAAATGTTAAATTAATCTTGCATTTCTGTGATAAGCCAAAAGTCATCATGATGTATTCTTCCTTCTATGTGTTTATGGATATAACTTGCTAACAATTTGTTGGTAAATGTTGTGTTGACATTCATGAGAAATATTGTTTTGTGCTATTTCTCACATAATGTGTACAATCTGGGTATCAAAGTAATACTGACTTCATAGAATACATTGGGAAATGTTTCCTCTTATTCAATCTTCAGGAAAATTATATGTAAAATTGGTACGATTTCTTCTTTAAATGTATGACAGATGTGCTAATGGAGCACGTTTTTCCCACGATTTTTCAGTTGTTTGTAAATTTAATTACACACTTCTAAATAACCCATGGATCAGAGAAGAAATAGTAAAATAATTACAAATCATTTTTAACTGAATAAAAATGAAAATGTGAAATATATAAATTTACAGGATGCAGCTAAAGGAAGACAGAGGGAAATTTGTAGCAAAAAGGTCTCAAATTGATGACTCCAGTTTTCACTTTAAATAACTCAAAAAGAACAACAAATTTATTAAATAAGAAAAAGAATTGTATTATAACATTCACCCAAATTTTCCAACCGTGAATATTTTACCATACTTAGTTACCAAATCTCTCTTCTCTCCTTCTTTCTAGACATTTCAGGGTAAATTGAATACATGATGTCTCTTTAACACTAAATGCTTCAGTAGTAATTCCTTCCAACCTTCATAAAAAAGACATTGTCTTACCAAACCAGGGTGCAATTATAAAAGTCTGAAAATTAACGCTAACCTTATTCAGTTATTGCCCTTGTCCTCTTAATATCCAGGACCCTATACAAGATTATGAATAACATTTAGTTGTATTGCATGCTTTTTTAGTATCCTTTAATATGGAATAATTATTTGAGATAGTTTTCTCAATTTTTGGAAAGGCAGAAACTTAAGCTCAGCAGAGAGGTGACATGACTTGCCCAATATCACAATTGAGTGGTGCTGGGGCCAAAGTTAAATTATCATTTGACCCATCTTCAGGTGCTATTTTTTTTTGAAAATATATCCCTTTGTTCTATTGTTGTGTCTGTGTGTATCTATGTATGTATGTGTGCCTGTATGCATGTGTTTGTTCCATAAGTTTCTCACCTACATGACCAATAAAAACTGTTGTATCTTATCATATCACCTAATTCAACATAGTAAAGATCATCATGCAACAGTCCACATTTGACTGTAAGTTAACAAAGTGACCTGCATGCTTGCAATATGAACAAAATTTATTTCTAATTCTTTTAATATGTTGGCTGATGACAGCTAGCTTCCAATCCGTCGATTATAATGAATTTTTAGGGGAAAACATCTATGATAAAATAACTTTATGTTTGTCCAAACAAATGGAATGATAAGACTCTGCATCTATTGTCTTCCTACCTTATTTAAACAAAATTATGCGTTGTTAAAGAAAAACACTATTTGTTTTAAACTTGCATGAATGTGAAATTGTTCTTGTGAGTTTTAAGCAATGTGATTTAACTGACATTTCAGGTGTTATTTTTTTCAGATGAACATCACTTTTCTATTGTTGAAATGAGGATTGTTTTCCACATCCAAGTAATGACATGGGCAAAATATGTTTGAAATCAAGTAGTCACAAGGAATTTATTATTGAGAATGAAAAAAAAATTCTTAAAAAGCTTCAATTCATTCTCCCACACAAACATATAAACCCACCCATATAAACTTTCTTGCAATGCAAGTAAGTTCTACAATGGAGAAATAAGCCTCTTAACAAGATTGAATTGGCTATCGTGCATGTTACAAGCTGAACAAACAGAGATTGTGAAAGGCTCTGTTCATTCATGTGCCTCCTTTAAAAAACAAATACCAGTTTAATATAAATGGAAATGAGGGCAACATTAGTATGAACACAAATCTTGATCTGTTGTAACCTAATAATGAAAACTATACTTTTTTTCAAACTTGGATAAATGGATAACGTCATATATTTTAGAATTTGAGTCATCACTGTTTCTGTTAAGATTTTCTCCATTTCTGAGTTTTGCTTTACATGTTGGGATGACTATACACTCTAATACTGAATGTCTTGAATGCTAGGGTGCACAACTGAAGTAGAATGATTAGAAATAATAATGTAAGAATGTACAAAGATTACAAAAGAAATCTGAAGACCAGGGTTGTAAAATTCTGTCTTTATAACTTTTGTATTATTGGAATGCCATAGCTAATAGTCATACTCAAACATTTGTCCTGATTCAAAGGTATGATCATAGCAGCATTATTGTAGAAGTTTTATTTTGCAAACAAGCAGGACTGAAATGGTTCCTTTAATTTGGGATGATAATTTCTGAAGAGTACGGGAACATGGTTTGTTTCTAATTCCCAAATGAAGGACTTCATGTCATTCTGTGTCTTGCTAACAGTTTTAAAAACATAAATCAAAAGTAACCAACTTATCTGATTTGAAAAACGTGAAACTCCCATTCCTTAAACACACTTTCTATCTTTTTATAAGCCGTAAATAACTTACATTAAGATATTATTTAATGGTCATTATCAAAAAGATGAAATATATTAAGTGTTGTGGAAGATGTGGAGAGAGAAAAGGCAACCCTTGTACACTGTTGGTGGGAATGTAAATCAGTACAGTCATGGAAAAGAGTATGGTAGTTCCTTAAAATCTGAAATAGAACTACCGTATAGTCCAACAATCCAAATTCTGGGCATATATCCAAAGGAAATGAAATCAGTATCTTGAAGAGAGATCAGTATCTTGAAGAGATATCTGCACTGTCATATTCATTGCAGCATTATTCACAATAGCCAAGGTATAGAATTAACCTCAGTGTCCACCAATGGATAAACTGATAAAGAAAATGTGGTATATATACACAGTGGAATACACAGTATTTTTAAAATACACAGAAATACACAGAAAATTTTAAATGCATTTAAAAAATAGAAAATGCTCTTATTTTTGACAACATGGATAAACCTGTGGGACATTATATTGAGTGAAATAAGCTATGCACGGAAAGGCAAAGACTGCATGATCTCACGTGTTAAATCTAACAAAGTTAAATTCATGGAAGCAGAGAGTATAATGTTAGTTATCAGAGATTATGGGGACAGGGGTAGGGAATGCGGAGATGTTGGGCTAGCTGTGCAGGCCTAGGCTAATGTGTGTATTTGTTTGAGTCTTAGTTTTACCAAAAAGTTTTAAAATGTAAAAAAATGCTTATAAGCCAGGAACGGTGGCTCACGCCTGTAATCTCAGCATTTTGGAAGGCCGAGACGGACAGATCACGAGGTCAGGAGACCGAGACCATCCTGGCTAACACGGTGAAACCCTGTCTCTACTAAAATACAAAAAATTAGCCGTGCATGGTGACGGGCTCCTGTGGTCCCAGCTGCTCCGGAGGTAGGCTGAGGCAGGAAAATGGCGTGAACCCGGGAGGCGGAGCTTGCAGTGAGCCGAGATCTCGCCACTGCACTCCAGCCTGGGTGAGACAGCAAGACGTCATCTCAAAAAAAAAAAAAAAAAAAAAAAAAAAAAAAAAAAAGAAAGAAAGAAAGAAAGCTTATAGAATTAGGTTGTAAAGAAAGAAATACTGTTGTACAGTTGTACAACGTGTTCGTGTTTTAAGCTAAGTGCTACTACAAAAGGGTCAAAAAGTTAAAAAAATAAAGAGTTTATAAAGTAAAAAAAACTTACCATAAGCTAAGGTTAATTTATTATTGAAGAAACAAAAAATGTTTTCTATAAATTTACTGTAGCCTGAGTGTACAGTGTTTATAAAATCTGTGGTAGTGTACTGTAATGTCCTAAGCCTTCACATTCATTCACCTCTCACTCACTGACTCACCCAGAGCAACTTCTAGTCCTGTAAGCTTCATTCATGGTAAGTCCCTTACACAGGTGTACCCTTCTTTTTGGTCTCTTATACTATATTTTACTGTACTTTTTTATGTTTAGATACAAAAATACTTAGCATTGTGTTCCAGTTGCCTACAGTATTCAGTGCAATATCATGTTGCACGTATTTGTAGGTTAACAGCAATAGACTATTCCATATAGCCTAGGTGTATAGCAGGCTATTCCATCTAGGTCTGTGTAAGTACATTCTATGTTGTTCATCCAACAATGAAATTGTCTAGGGAAGCATTTCTTGGAATATTTAAGCAATGCATGACTATAATTTAGTTAGTTTTTTTTTTTTTTTTGAGAGAGAGAGACAAGGTCTTGCTATGTTGCCTGGACTGGCCTGAACGAACACTTGGGTTCAAGCAGTCTTCCCTTTTCAGCTTCCCAAGTAGCTGAAACAGCAGGCATGTACCAGTAGGTTGGCCAATACTCTTGGGTTCAAGTAGGCTATCCACAAAAGCAGCCCATGGGGAAGTGATCTCAATACTATTTATCTGAGGAAAGAGTTTTGGCAAATTCACTGTCCATCTATTTACTCAGAACTTTGTTATAATTTTGCCAGTTGATTGTTTTATAAACTGTATAGAATTTTTAATTTGTAAAATTGAGCCCAGAAAAATCCATAAATTGTGTTCCTCTTCTCCAGAATATTACACTCAAAGTAGTGTTTATTTAATCACAACACATTTCTGAATATATTCATGAAGGTGCTAAACCACTATTAATGTATGAATAACAGTTATATGATGTTTATTTTTTCAATAAAAAATCCCCAAAATAGTTGCAAGAAAATCTTTTTTTTTTTTGAAAATGCACAGTTCTTTGAATATTTTTATTATAGTTGATTAAAAAACCATTTATCACAGCTTTTATGTTCTAGAGGTTTATATATTACCCTTCTGTTCCTCCTACTTCCTCCTAAACTCCTCTGCCACAGTATTTATAAATACTATTGAACACTTCAATGCAAAGGACCTTGATATTTAAATAAATAATGCATCAATTTACAAGTGGTATTTGAGAATTTTTGTTTCTGACACCAAAGTGTTAACTTTTTGCAGGGTCCAACTTCTGTACTTATTTAAGTGAGTCAAATGTTAAATTTACTCTAAACATCTCAAGAAAGACTGTTAAGAACCTCATTAATTCAGTTAGGCTGGGGATTTCTGGCTACTGTGTTGTTTCTTCCTAAGAAACATAATAAAACAGTTAGGATTAATTACAAATCTGCCTGATGGATCAGGATACACAAGCTAGTATGTGACTGTCACAGCAAATACTCTGGGCTTGTCAGTGCTACTCCTTGCCCTTGCCCTCATGATACAACTTGACAATTTCAAAACATTGCTGAAGTTATGGTACTATAGCCTACATTTCCTAACAGGGTTTTGTAACACCCAGGTTTCCTGCTTTGCTTCAGGTACTACAATAGTGGTTCATTCTTGTGCTCCATATTATCTGAGATAAATTTCAACACTACAAGACACTTTGGTAACCTGTTTTCATTAGGCTACAGAGAATTGTGCACCAATGCATTGAAACTCAATTCAGAATGTAGACTGCCTACCAAAAAAACCTTAAAAGTAAAACTCAAGCCAAACCAAACATGATAACAAGGAATCACAATAAAGTATAAACTCTAGCCGCCAGAAGTTTATTATACATTTTCACTCAGACCCTCACATTTTAAAGGGTTAATTCATACACATCTAGATCTATGATAAGCAAATATAACTAACCTCATGACTTTTATTTTCCTAACTTGATGTTTTAGGACCAATAAGCACAAGTTATATTCTTCATAGTTTTTCTACTCATTCAGAGTTATTTTCTGAAAATAAGCAAAGGACAATTTAAAAATTATGCAAGAGTCAATTGTAGAGAACATAAAATGTACTTTAATGGAGAACACCTAAAATTGACTTAGGGGCTCTCTATCATGTTGACAGTTTTGTTTTTCCTTTAACTTTCTTTCAGAAATGCCCCAAATCTCAACTTTCCTCAGTCCACCATACCCCTTCCCCTAATGACAAACCAGACTCCTATTATCAGATTCTAGGTGGTTCTGAGATTCCTTGTCCTTCCTATACCCTTAGTTGTGTACCCTAAACCTATAACTGCAAATTTGCTATCTTACCTATTGGGAATGATTGAAAGAGCATAAAGATTTAGCTCCACCAAAATTAGCGTTCAAGACACATTAAAAAAGAAAAAAAACAAAGAACACACAATCCTAACACTCTAAGACAGCAACTGTTTTTGTTAATGCAGATTGTCTTTCACAGTGCACATTTTCACATCATTGCTCTCAGAGTTTATATATCAGTTTATGTTCTATTATTTTCCCTTACTATTATGTCATGATTATTTACATACATTCACAGCCATGACGATTAGCATTTTAATGTACTCTTTTTTGATATGCTGACATACCAAAATTTATTAAATCCTTTTATGAAAGGTACACAATTAAATTATTTCCAGTATTTTCCTCTATGGATAATATTTCAATGCACGTTTTACTGCACATTTTTTGTTTTCTACTGTTAAATTATTCTCTTAAGAGAAATACCTAGCAGTGGAGTTACTGGGACAAAAACGTGTATATACTTTTTGGAGTATGTTTCATATTGCCATATTGCTTTTTTTATTATTATTATTATTATACTTTAAGTTCTAGGGTACATGTGCATAACGTGCAGGTTTGTTACATATGTATACTTGTGCCATGTTGCTGTGCTGCGCCCATCAACTCATCAGCACCCATCAACTCGTCATTTACATCAGGTATAACTCCCAGTGCAATCCCTCCCCCCTCCCCCCTCCCCCCTCTCCATGATAGGCCCCGGTGTGTGATGTTCCCCTTCCTGAGTCCAAGTGATCTCATTGTTCAGTTCCCACCTATGAGTGAGAACATGCGGTGTTTGGTTTTCTGTTCTTGTGATAGTTTGCTAAGAATGATGGTTTCCAGCTGCATCCATGTCCCTACAAAGGACACAAACTCATCCTTTTTGATGGCTGCATAGTATTCCATGGTGTATATGTGCCATATTTTCTTAATCCAGTCTGTCACTGATGGACATTTGGGTTGATTCCAAGTCTTTGCTATTGTGAATAGTGCTGCAATAAACATACGTGTGCATGTGTCTTTATAGCAGCATGATTTATAATCCTTTGGGTATATACCCAGTAATGGGATGGCTGGGTCATATGGTACATCTAGTTCTAGATCCTTGAGGAATCGCCATACTGTTTTCCATAATGGTTGAACTACTTTACAATCCCACCAACAGTGTAAAAGTGTTCCTATTTCTCCACATCCTCTCCAGCACCTGTTGTTTCCTGACTTTTTAATGATCGCCATTCTAACTGGTGTGAGATGGTATCTCATTGTGCTTTTGATTTGCATTTCTCTGATGGCCAGTGATGATGAGCATTTTTTCATGTGTCTGTTGGCTGTCTGAATGTCTTCTTTTGAGAAATGTCTGTTCATATCCTTTGCCCACTTTTTGAAGGGGTTGTTTGTTTTTTTCTTGTAAATTTCTTTGAGTTCTTTGTGGGTTCTGGATATTAGCCCTTTGTCAGATGAGTAGATTGCAAAAATTTTCTCCCATTCTGTAGGTTGCCTGTTCACTCTGATGGTAGTTTCTTTTGCTGTGCAGAAGCTCTTTAGTTTAATGAGATCCCATTTGTCAATTTTGGCTTTTGCTGCCGTTGCTTTTGGTGTTTTAGACATGAAGTCTTTGCCCATGCCTATGTCCTGAATGGTACTACCTAGGTTTTCTTCTAGAGTTTTTATGGTATTAGGTCTAACATTTAAGTCTCTAATCCATCTTGAATGAATTTAAAGTTCATATGGAGCCATATTGCTTTTTAAAAGGGTTCTTGCAATTTGTATTACCACTTGAGTTGAAATATATTAACACCTTACCATTACTGGCTATTATTATTATAAATATGTTTGTGCCTTCATAAACATATCAAAGTGAGTCCAGTTTGACTACACTTTGTGAGAATTCACATTTTCCAACATGTTCGATTACTAATTTTCCATTATGATACATATTTCTTCAAATTCTTTTCCATTTTTCTACTGAGATCTTGATATTTTTTCTATAAATTTGAATAGATTATTTATATATTATGGATACAAATCCTGTGTTATAAGAAGTGCAAATACTTTTCACAGTTTCTAGTTTAGTCTTATTTTATAAAAAAATTTAATTTTTATATTCAAATATGACAATTTTATGCTTTTGAATTTCTATTGCTTCAAAGATAAAACGTCTGCATAAATAGGATAAATTTTCTAATTTGTTTTGTTTGATTTTCGATAATTTGATTAACTGTTTCTATTCCATGTGTGTTATTGCAACTGCAAGGCATATATAGGTTACATGGCTTCCTACTAGTAATTCTAAAAGTTCTTATAGTTCACAGCTTTTACAATTGCATAAAGTTGGTTTCAGATCTGTGTTGTGTTACAACAAACTGTGCTGTGTTGGCTAGGTTATTTAATCTCACTCAGCTACTTGTCTATAAATTTTGGACATATAATACTTGATTTGCAAGATCATTGAGAGGACAGAATTATGTAAATAAAATTTCTGACATAAAAGATACTCAGGAAATGGTTGTTTTTATTATGACATGCATCATGCTATTTGAAAACTGTTCTATTTATGGACTTTATGTTTTGCATATCTGTATTTCTGTGTCTGTCCTGGAAAAAAATTATTTTGTTTTAAAATTTCCACACTCTCCCCATTGTACTATTATTTAAAAATTTTTATTATACAATAACTTTAGATTTTCAAAAAAAATTGCAAAGATGGTACAGAGAGTTTCCATATAGCACATCTAATTACTTTTATTAGCATCATCTGACATTTGTAGGCTCATTTGTCATAATTAGTGAACCAATATTCATACACTATTATTAACCAAAGTCCATATTTTCTTTAGCTGTCTTTAGTCTTTACCTAATGTCCTTTAGTCCTCAATAGCTGTTATTAATTTGTGTAAATATATATACACACACACACATATATAATACAATACCATGTATATATGGTCACTTTATATATACATATAAATTTATATATATTTTTATTACAGAAAATATTTATATATGCTATTTTAGTCATTTTTAGTGGCACTAATCACATTCACAATGCTGTATTACCATCACCATTATCTATTTCCAAAATATTTTCATCCCAAACAGAAACTCTGTAACCATTAAGCAATAACTTCTCATTCCTTTCTTCATTCAGCTGCTGGTAAACCACTAATCTACTTCCTATCTCTATGAACTTGCCTATTCTAGATATTTCATATACCTGCAATCATAAAATATTTGTCTCTTTATATCTAGCTTCTTTCCTTAGCACATATTTTCAAGATTCATCCATGTTGTCACATTTATCAGAATGCCATTCCTTTTGGTGACTGAATAATATACCATTGCATGTATATACCAGCTTATGTTTCTTCATTGATGTGTTGATGTACTCTAGGGTTCTTTACAATGTGTGGCTATTGTGAATAATACTGCAGTAAACATTGGTATACAAATATCTCTTTGAGTCATTAAGATTTTAATGGGTATATACCAACGAATGAAAATGCTGGATCATGTAGTCATTCTATCTTTAGTGGTTTAAAAAATTCCAAACTGTTCTCTACAGCAGCAGCACCATTCTACATTCCCACCAGCAATATATGAGAATTTTAATTTATCTGCTCCCCACCAACACCTGTTTTTTTTCATTATAATCATGCTAGTGCGTATGAATGTATATATCCTCATGAATTTAGTTTGCATTTTCGTAGTGACTAACGATGGTGAGTATCTTTTCATGTGCTTAGTGATTATTTGTATATATTATTTAAAAAGAGTTCTATTTAAGTTCTTTTGCCCATTTTTAAGTTCAGTTCCTGCTTTTTGTTGTTGTTGAGCTGTAGTTCTTTGTACATTATGGATATTAAACACTTATATGATACACGGTTTGCAAATATTTTCTCCCATTCTTTCTCTCTCCCTTTTTATTATTATTATTATTATTATTATTATTTTTTGAGGCACATCTCACTCTGTCGCCTAGGCTGGAGTGCAGTGGTGCGATCTTGGCTCACCGTAACCTCTGACATCCAGGTTGAAGCAATCCTCGTGCCTCAGCCTCCTGACTAGCTGGGATTACAGGCATGCGCCACCACGCGTGGCTAATTTTTGTATTTTTAGTAGAGACAGGGTTTCACCGTAGTGGTCAGGCTGGTCTCGAACTCCTGACCTCGTGATCAGCCCACCTTGGCCTCCGAAAGTACTGGGATTACAGGCGTGAGTCACCATGCCTGGCCCATTCTCTCATTCTTTAAGTCTTTTTACTTTATTGATAAAGTCCTTTGAAGCAAAAATGTTTTTAATTTTGCTGGATTCGAATCTATTTATTTTTTATTTCTCATGCTTTTGGTGTCATGTCTAAGACTATATTGCCAAATCCAAAATCATGAAAATCTAAGAGTGTTATGATCTTAGTTCTTGTATTTAAGATGTTGATGCACTTTCATTTAAGGATTGTGTATGTTGTGAGGTAGTAGTCCAACTTAAATCCGTTGCATGTGGATATTCGGTTGTCTCAGAAATATTTATTAAAGAAACCATATTTCCCCATTGAATGCACTTGACATGCTTGTAAATAGTCAACTGGCCATGAACTTACGAATTTATTTCTGGAGTCTCAATTCTATTCCATTGCTCTATATGTACATACTTATGCAAGTACTGTCTTTATTACCATAGTTTTATGGTATGTTTTGAAATTGTGAAGTGTTAATCCTCCAACTTTTCTTTTTTAAAAGTTAGTTTTTCAAGTTAGGGTCCCTTGCAATTCCATACGAATTTCAGAATTTTCAGCATTTCCAATTCTGTAGAAAAAAGGCCTCTGGAATTTTGATGGACATGCACTGAATCTCTAGAATACTTTGTATAGTACTGACAACTTAGCAATATCAAGTCTTATACATGAACACAGGATGTATTTTAGTTTATTCAATTCCTCAATTTCTTTCAGCCAAGTTTTGTAGTTTACAGTGTATAACTCATTTCTCACCATGGTTTTATTTATTCCTTTGTATTTTATTCTTCTAGATGCTATTGTAAGTGGAATTGCTTTCTGAATTTCCTTTCCAGATGGCTCATTGCTGGTGTCTTTAAAAAAATGATCTTAAAGTGTTTATCCTGTTTGTTGTAACATTCATGAATTCATTTATTAGCCTTCATATCTTTCTTGTGGATTTTGGGGGATTTTCTGTATATAGGACCATAAATAGGACCAAATCATGTGTGAGATTATATAGTTATGATTCCTCTTTTATAAGTTGAATGCCTTTCATTTCTTTTTATTGTACTGGCTACAACTTACAGTACAATGTTGAATAGCAATGGTGAAACAAGCGTCCTTGTCTTATTTCTGATCTTAAAGGGAATGTTTTCATTCTTTTACTACTGAGTATGTTCTTAGCAGTGAAGTTTTCATAAACGCACTGTATCAATTTGAGGAAGTTCCCTTCTATTCTTATTTTTTTCTGAGTGTTTTTACCATGAAAGAGTGTTTGCTATGTCAACTGTCTTTTCTGCATCAGTTGAGATAATAATTTTTGTGTTTGTTGTTATTATATCAAAGTAATATACTAATACTATATTGATTGATTTCTTATGTTGAACCACCCTCACATTCCTGGAATAAGTATCACTTTGTCGTGGTAAATAAGGTTTTTAATGTGAGGTTGGATTGGGTCTGCTAGAATAATGTTGAGGGTTTTTGCATTAATATTAATAATACATTTTTTGTAATTTTCTTGTGATGTCTTTAGATTTTATATCAGAATAATGCTGGTCTTATAGAATGAGTTAAAAAGTGTTCCATCTTATTCAATTTTTTGGAATAGCTTAAGATGGACTGATGTTACTTCTTATTTAAGTATTTGGAATAATTCACCAGAAAAGCCACCTGGCCTAGGATCTTATTCATTAGGAAGTATTTCATTACTGATTCAGTCTCATATTTGTTATAGGCTTGTTGAGATTTTTCTATTTGAAATTGAGTCAATTTTAGTAATTAGTGTGTTTCTAGGACTTTGTTCATTTCACATAGATTATGTAATTTGTTGGTATACAATTGTTCGTAGTATTCTAGGATATATTTTCTCTTTCTGTAAGGATGGTAGTAATGTCCCCATTTTTTGTGACTTTAGTTATTTGAGTCTTCTCTTTTTTCCTTTGTCATTCTATTTATCTATTTTTATTTATTATACTGTTAAGTACTATTATACTGATTATATTTTAAAATATTAATTATGAAAATTTAAATTGTTTTTCCTTCTGCTAGCTTTGGATTTAGTTTTGTCTTCTTTTTCTAGTTTCTCTAAATATAAATATAAGTTATCGATTTGAGATCTGTAATTTTTAAAGTAAGCATTGTAGCTACAAATTTCTTCCTGAATATTATCTTCACTGCATTCGTAAATTGTAGTATGTTGTGTGTTTGTTGTCACTCATCTCTAAGTAATTTCTAATTTTCCTTATGATCTCTTGATCTCTTGTTTGACTCATTGACTCTTTAAGAGTCTGTGGTTTTATTTAAATATATTTGTGAATTTTTCAGTTTTCATTCTTTTATTGGTGTCCAACTTCATTTCACTGTAGTCAGAAAAGATACTTTGTATGATTTCAGTATTTTAAAATTCATTGAGACCTGTTTTGTGGCATAATCTGTGATCTATCACAGAGAATATTACATGTGTACTTGAGCCAAATGTGTATTCTCTTGTTATTCAGTGGAGTATTCTATACGTCCATTTTTACCCTGCTATTTTGCTGATGTAACTCATTATACTATTCATTTTTTAAGTCTTTATACCCTTTTCCACTTTCCAGATTTACATTAGAATTATTTTTTTGAGTTCCAAAAGAAAAATACGCTTTCTTTTCTTCCTTTCTTCTTATTGTATCCTCCCATGGTAAAAGGGACAAGAAACTCTCCTGTCTTTTCTTATAAGGTCACTGATCCCATTCATGAAGGCTCTACCCTCATGACCTAATCACCTCCCAAAGGCCTCCTAATACTTTTTAATACCATGAAATTAAGGGTTATTATTTTTAGCATATGAATTTGGGGAAAGCATAAACATTTAATTCATATTGAATAAATTCGAACCATTCAGGTCTATTACCTGGACAGCTACACAGGGGTAAGGATAGTAGTCAGTCAAAAGATGTTTTCTTTTTGAGAATATACCCCATAATCTAGCACTTAAAATATAAACAGTATTTAACTAGTTGAGGAGGAGTGGAGGATTCCCCGGAGAGGTAATGTCATGAACCAAGGCCCTGAGGTGAGAGAATAGACAGATTTGTTTTATGAAAAGACTCTAGTTACAGTGAATACACAAAATTAAAAGTTCCAGATTGTATATACAGAAGACCAGTTTAGGTTTGGTCCCTTTGTTGTGTGAAAATATAAAACCAAGAACCAAGTTTTTCTTCATTATACTTCTCTTATTTTGCAACTTTACATTTGTTTGGTTGACTATTTAATTAATGTCTGCCTTTCCTGCTAAATCATAAGGTTCATGTAGGGAAAGCCTGTGCCTACTGTTGCTCTCTACTATGTCTTCGGTATCTATAATGGTTTCTATCACATAAGATCTGGTAAAACAATATATGCCAAATGATTTAAATGAATGAATGAGAATAAACAGAGAAAAAAATATTTTAAGCACTAAGTAGCTAGGTGATATTAATTTGAGATTGGATACTCTTGTCTCTGAAAGATCTCTCTTAAGTATTGAAAATAGATAATAATTCCTCTTCCATTCAACCTGCTCCTCAGTAGTTATTGTCTTGATAAATTTAATTCCTCTTCTTATTAATATGTTCTTCTCTCTAAAAGAATAATGCTTTCCCCGATATCATTTTTAGTTCGTATTTCCATCACTTCTTCTTCCACATCCCTCTGTTATATCAAATCAATCTATTTCCGTACAATATTTTCAAATAGTAGTGACCTTTTACATTTTTAAAATTTTAATAAACAATTTTATGTGAGAAAATTTTTTAAAGTCAAATGATGCTAAAGATTTATAACAAAAAACACCATTTCCTTTAACTTGCTTCTCCTTACCTCATTCCATTCCCCAAATATTATCACTTTCAGTTATTTTAGCTGTTTCTTTAGGCATTTATCTCTGTATTATTATTATTCTTTTTTTTTCAAGATGGAGTCTTGCTCTGGCACTCAGGTTGGAATGCAGTGGCCCGATCTCAGCTCCCTGCAGCCTCCACCTCCCGGGTTCAAGCAATTCTCCTGCCTCAGCCTCCCGAGTAGCTAGGACTACAGGCGCGCGCCATCACGCCCGGCTAATTTTTGTATTTTTTGTAGAGATGGGGTTTCACCATGTTGGCCAGGATGGTCTCGATCTCCTGACCTCGTGATTCTCCCGCCTCGGCCTCCCAAAGCGCTGAGATTACAGGCGTGAGCCACTGCGCCCTTCCTATCTCTGTATTTCTAATTAACGGGTATACACTTTTCTCTCTTTAGTCTTCAATTCTGGAAAGTATCCATCAACTTCCTGTTATGGCAGATGAATATTTTATTAACAGTTTCCTTACTCTGTTCAATGACTGTAATTATTCCTTAATTTCAGTTAAATACTTATATTTTCATTCTTATGACTGTGCAAGCATTGTTAACTTCTGAGCCACATAGTGTACTAAGTAGTATTTCTTTTCTTAGACAACATTTTTGTTATAATTTCTGAATTTTTCAGAGTTTTTATCAGAAAGTCTTTCATGTAATAAGATAGCTCTGTAAGATGCCATTCAACATATTTTTTCATACAGGTTGACATGCAAAAAACACGTCATTTCTATTTTTCTTTATGGATACATTCCTCCTAGAGACACCAGTCTTACTGCTCTATTTGTTATTGGGTGCACCCTAGTACTGCTGTGCACTTGACATCATAGGACTTCCTTTCACTTGGGAACTATTTATCTTCTGTGCTAGATTCCCCGTTAACATAATATCAGGTCGTATTCTTTATGTGTTATTTTCTACTTGTTGACACACATAATCCAATAGCTTCCTGATAAGGAATACGTGGAGAGTAAATATTTTTTCAATAATTGTATATTTAAAAAGGTCTACTCTACAATCATCCCTTTTTTTTCTTTTTTTTTTTTTTTAGGTGTTCTTGAGTTTTTATTATTTTCTACAGTTTGAACTAAATCCTGATTTTTTTTGTGGGATGCAAGTACCAAAACTAATGCTTTCAGATGTTCCCTCCACTTTTCTGTCTTGCGCTCAATGAAATTGCTACTACCTGTTAACTGAGGCCAAGCAAGCTTGAGCTTATTCCTTATAATATAGGTGGCAAAAATGTGTCAGATTGCCACCACCTTCCTCCTCTATAACTAAAGAGACGTAACCTACTTGCATGCCACCTCCTGATTCAGAAAACAGCTGTTTAACTGAACTGATCTAGTTTCAGAACTAGGAAACTAACTGAAAAGATATGGGACAGTATATTTAAATGTGCTGTTTCCTGTCTAACACATCTGTCTCTGCTAGTAACCACACTACAATAATCTTTGATTGGTAGTGTGGCTGAATCTAGAATTCCTTGTTAAAATTATTTTTATCCAGACATATGAAGGTATTGCCCCATTGTTTCCTAAATACAATGTTGCTCTTGGGAAGTCTGCTAAAATCTTTATTCCGTACTCCTTTCAAATGACCTACACCTTCTTTCAAGCTTTTAGAGTCTTTTCCAAAAATCTAAGGATTTCGGTACCTAAGGAATTCAGTACCCTGAGGGGTACTGAATTTCACAATAATGTGATTTTGTTCCTGCCTGAAAGGCACTCAGAGGGCTATTTCTATCTGGATGTTAATATCTTCCACTTCTGATAAATGCTCTTGATTATTTCTTTAATAATTGTCTCCCTACATGATTTTATTTTTCTGGGATGCCAATTATTCATAAGCTGGTCCTCAAATAAATAATTTTATTATCTGTTCACTTCAGTTGCTCTAACTATAATTTTCATACTATCTTTAGAATATTTCATCATTTTAATATTCAGATTATTCTGTTGGATATTTTATTTCAACTATCATAGCATTAATTTCCAAATACCCATGCTTGTTCTTACATGATTCCTTTTGAAACTATCCTGGTCTTGTCTTATGGGTGCAGTATTTGTAATGCCACTAAACATATTAATGCTACTAAACATATTGTTTCAAGAATTTTTTTTCTCCTCCTTAAATTGTCTATATTTCATCTGGACTTTTTTTTTCTCTTCCTTTTTTTTTGTTTCTTTCTTTCATGTTGGATTCTTTCTGGAAATGTCTAGTGATGTTTTGTTGTTAATTCATGTCTAAAAGTGAATTCTGTTAAGCTTTTGTGTTTTATTGCATCATGGGGTTTGCTATGACCATCATCTGGTCAGCTGACTTTTTTGCACTTTGGGACCTGTAAGTGGCAATGCCTGTATATTATCTTGGCAGTAGGTGTGTAGCTTCAGAGAACAATCTTCCAGTATCTGGCTGTGCTTATTAACCTGGCTTGTGGCATTTTGCAACTGGATGTGATAGGAACTGAGAGTTCCGTCTTTCCATATGAAGACTTTTACTTCATTCCCTGTTTTCCATATGGTATCTCACGCATTGCAGAGAATAAATTTAACTGTCATGGGGTTGAGGATAGAGAGGTTTCATTATTGGCAGTGAGAGACAAGAGAGGACATCTGAATATGGGGAAAATCTAAATTATCCTTTTTTTTCTGACATTCAAATAGTGTTTTTATATTTTGCCCTCACGGAATCACTCACACATTCTGAAGTATTTGGGATTCTAATGCCTGAGTCTTCCTGAGGTTCTGTGGAAAATCACTTCATATTCATTTCCCCCCATTTCCCACCCAATTATGAAACTTAGCTTTGTCTGCCCTCCTCATTGCTACCTTTAATACTTTCTCAATTTTATTTTTAATGTGGTTCATGCTTAGTACTTCTAGATTTATTGAATATTGTGTTTCTGGTCATTGTTGTTGCTGTTATTGTCCTTTTAGTTTGGGGATGATTTCTAGAAAAGAGGCAAAAAATTCTTTATTATACAAGAAGTTTCAAATTCTCATTTAAAAGAGTTACTTGATAATTAATTACATTTACATTAAACACTGACAAGAAATTTTGTCTATAGCTGCTTGTTATAGTATACAAAGTAGAGTCTATTTATGTGATTTAACAGCTGCATGTGTCTCTTAGTCGTTTGTATGTTAACATATTGACTTTTTAGACATATTAACTTTTAAAAAGTCATTTTGCCATAATAAACTTGGTGATACTAGGAAAAAATTTCCATAATTTTTTACTTGGAAATGATTCCTAATTAAATTAGTTTATTGAATAAGCGTTAATTTGACTATTTATATGAATTTTCCAAAAACAGAGGATAGTCCCGGGCACATCATAGACATTAATTAAATATTTACTTAAAACCTCATATATGCCAGCAAATTAGATCAGTGCTGTGAGACTATCAATATAGGATGATCTGTTTGAATCTTAGCAGGGCTAGTTGGAAAGGAGGGAATAGCAAGAGAGGAAACTGGATAAGTAGACAGGTGCCAGTTAAATGCTATGGGATATTAATAAGCAGCATATTAATTTGATCATATTTGGATATTAGAAATATCACTCTAGTTACCACACCATGGGTAGCTTTAAATGGGACAAGACTGGAAAGCCACCCTTGGATTTGGCATCTGGAAGGTCATTGGTTACTTTAACAAATAAGGAGTTGTTTCTGTGTAATGGCAGGATGGGAAGCTAATTTGAAGTCGTTTGAGGAAAAAGGAGGAAAAAATAGATTAATATTTCAAGAAGGCTGGCTGTGAAATATAGGAATAATAAGAAATATGTAGAGCCAGGGAAATTTTAGTTGGTTGCATATTTATTTAAGATTAGAGAGCCTCGAATGTGCTTAAATAGTATGGAGAACAAACTTCCAAAGAAGAAGTTGAATTCAGCTTCTAATTTGATTCAGCAAAGTTACTAAAGAATCAGGGCGGGATTAAATCCAGGTGCTTTCAGATAATAGTAGATAGTCATAATTAGGTGAATGATCCATAATTTTATTGAAAATGTTCTTAATTTTATAAATAACTTCAGACTTACAAAAAATAGCAAAGGAATTATAAATATTCTTTTCCTTAATCAATTGAGAGTACATTGATGACACATTACACAGGAATCCATTGATACTTATTTACTATGAACAAAGACACTCTATTATATAGCAATAATAATAGAAACATCAAAATCACTGCGAAGACATTAATAGATTAAAGCTCACCCATGTACCACATTAAAATGCCATCAGTTGTTTCAATAATATCCTTCATAGATAAAGGATCCAAATCCAGATAGCTCATTGCATTAAGGATGTGATTTTCTTTATATTCCAGTCTCTTTCTGAGACTGGGATAATTCCTCAGTCTTTTCTTGACTTTGACAGTTTTGAAAATTACAGGCTATTTATTTGATAGACTATACCTCAGTTTGGGTTTGTCTCATGCCTCCTTGTGGTTAGACTCAGGTTTCGCCTTTTTGGCATTAATAAGATAGAAAAGAAGCTGTGTTTTTCTCAGTATATCTTATCATATTTTATAAGATAGTGTAAGATTTTAATTTATCCCTTTACTGGTGATGTTAATTAGATAATTTCATTAAAGTAGTGTCTGCCAGAGTTCTCCATTGTAAAATTACTTGCTCTTATTGTATTTAATGTACATTTTTGAAGCACTACTTTAATACTATGTACATATTTCTCTTCTCATCAAATATTCACCCAATAGTTTTAGCATCCACTAATGTTTCTTGTCTGAATTATTACTCCAAAGATTGTCATACGGACTTTCTAATCACATCCTTGCTTCTATATTTATTAGTTGGCATTCTTTTCTATGATAATGCTTTTTACTATCCTTCCTTCCTCCCTTCCTTTTTAATCTTCTTTCTTCCTTACTTCCTTCTTTCCCCCCTCAGTCTTCTTCTTGTTTTCCTGTTTTTTTCTTATTTTGTTTCTTCCTTTCTATGTCAATATGTATCATGGATTGAATATTTCATTTAGTTTATCTATATATTTATTAATTATTGCAAATTTTGAAACTCATGTTGTCACATCTCTGTCCAGTGACAGTCTCTTCAAGATGGCTCCTGTGTCTTTTTGAGATATGCTTATCAATCTTTGAGCATTTTCTTACTTTCTGGCACAGCAAGATTTCCCAGGTTCATCTTATACTTTTTCTGCCCCATCCACTCTTCCATTTCCCCAAGGAGTTCTGTCTCCTTGGTTCCTTTTATTGGAGAGTGTTAAGTAGCATTACAAGCCAAGATATGGACTATGGATAAGCTCATTACTCTCAGGATTTCTCTTTGGATAAAATTATATATATATATATATATTATATATATATATAACATATTTAAAACTTATTTAAAACTATGAGTATCACCAATACCTCTCATTCTAAAATCTAGCCACAGTGTTTATTCTTAGTCTCACTGTTGTCATATTTTCATATATTATAACTCTCTTCTCTGACACTGGGAAATCTGAGTACTGTTATCTTCTATATAGGTACATATTGTTCTAGTCCACCTATATGAAACCAATCTTTTGGCTCTGCAAAGCCACAACCCCATTTCCTTGAGTGGTCCAAAACAGTGCTAACCTCACTGGACATGCCTTCCTCATGTAAAATTTTGGATTTTTTTTTCAGGTAGAAATAAAGGAAGAAAATCAGGGTATAGGTGTTTTTAAGTAGGAAATAATGGACTCATAAACCGAAGATATTGCTTTAAGGTTTTAAGTAATATGAGACAAGCAATCACAAAGCTAGTCAAATGGATATGATCTTAGGAACACACAATCCATTACCCAAAATTATCGAAATAGAGCAGATAGGAGAGAGAGGCAGACCAAAATGGTAGAAGAAATGGCTCCACTAATCATTCCCTCTGCCAGGACACCAATTTAACAACTATCTACACAATAAAAACACCTTTATAAGAACCAAAAATCAGGTGAGCCCTCATAGTCCTTGTTTTAATTTTGTATCACTGAAAGGCACTGAAGACATAGCAAAAACAGTCTTGAATGACAGATGTCACCCCTCTCCAAAGCCCCAACCCCAGCAACAGCAGCATGGTGCCAAGAGCATCTCTGGGTGCTGGGGGAGGGAGAGAGAGCACAGCAATTGTGAGGAATTGAACTCAATACTGTCCTGTTAGAGTAGAAAGGAAAACCAGACCAAACTCAGCTGACACCTGCTCATGGAGGGAGCATTTAAACCAGCCCTAGTCAGATGGGAATCTCCAATCCCAGTGCTCAGAACTTGAGTTCCTGCAAACCACAACACCTAGGGATAAACTGCTCCAGATCTCTCAGAAAACTTGGCAGCCCAGGCCACAAATTTCTAGACACACCCTGGGTTAGAAGGGAACCTGCTGCCTTGAAAGGAGGGACACAGTTCTGGCATCATTCACCACCTGCTAACTGAAGAGCCCTTGGGTTCTGAATAACCATGAGTGATACCAACCAAGGTTTGCTTGAAGGCCTTAGATGAGCCTCTGAGACTTGCTGGCTTTAGGTGCCAGCACAGCCACAGTGGGGCAGAATACCAAACAGTCTCTTGGGGCCCCCAATTACAGTACTTGAGTCTTGCAAGACATTTCTCAACCTGTCCTGAGTCAGAGGGGAGCCCACTGCTTCAAAGAGTGCGTTCCAGGCCAGGCAGCATTCAGGGCAAGCTGACTTAAGGACCTTTGGGATTTAAGGGAACATCAGTGGTAGTATGGAAGTACTCTCTGTGGCCTGGAGTGTCAGGGCTAACAAGTGAGGCTCCTCTGCCTTCAGGAAAGGGAGGGAAGATTGAGAAGGACTGCATCTTGTGGTTTGGGTGACAACTGAGTTACTATACAATAGAATACTATGTAGAATTCTAAGGTTTTTGACTCTTGTCCCTGACTCCTAGATGGCAACCCTGGACCCACCCAGGGCATAAGGGAACTCACTGCTCATAAGAGAAGGACACAGACATGGCTGGCTTTGTTATCTGCTGATTGTAGAGACCCAGATACTTCAGCAAACATAGGCAGTAGTTATGAAGTAGTTACAGCAGGCCTTGGAGGAGACTCACTGATGGACTGGTTTCTGGTCTGATCCAGCATAGTCATAGTGGTGTTGGTCACAGGGGTGCTTGTGTCACTCCAATCCTATCTTTAGATGGTTAGAACAGAGAGAGAGACTTTTTTTTTTTTTTTTTTTTTTTTTTTTTTTTTTTTTTTTGAGAGAGAGAAAGTAAATTAAGAGAACAAAAGTCTTCACTCGGTAATCCAGAAAATTCTCCTGGATCTTATGCAAGACCATCAAGGCAGTATCTCCATGAGCCTGCAAGAACCACAGTGTTACTGGGTTTGGGGTGACCCCTGAGGTAGATACAGCTTAGATCACAACATCAAAGTACTTTCAAATATCAGGAAAGGCTTCCCAAGAAGGATGGGTACAAATAATCCCAGACAGTGAAGACTACAATAAATACATAACTCTTCAATGCCCAGACACCAAAGAACATCTATTAGCATCAACAGCCTCCAGGAATATCTCACCAAATAAATACACACCAGGAACCAATCCTAGAGACACAGAGATATATGAATTTCAGCAGAGAATTCAAATTTCTATTTTGAGGAAACTCTAAGAAATTTAAGATAACACACAAGTAAATCAGAATTATATCAAAGAAATATAACACAGAGATTGAATAATTTAAGGCCGGGCGCGGTGGCTCAAGCCTGTAATCCCAGCACTTTGGGAGGCCGAGACGGGTGGATCACGAGGTCAGGAGATCGAGACCATCCTGGCTAACACGGTGAAACCCCATCTCTACTAAAAAATACAAAAAACTAGCCGGGCGAGGTGGCGGGTGCCTGTAGTCCCAGCTACTCAGGAGGCTGAGGCAGGAGAATGGCGTAAACCCGGGAGGTGGAGCTTGCAGTGAGCTGAGATCCGGCCACTGCACCCCAGCCTGGGTGACAGAGCAAGACTCCGTCTCAAAAAAAAAAAAAAAAAAAGAATAATTTAAAAACATCAAGCAAAAATTCTGACCATGAAAAACACAATTGGCATACTGAAGAATACATCAGAGCTTTTTAACAGTGAAATCAATCAAGCAGTATAAAAACTCAGTGAACTTGAAGACAGACTATTTGAAAATATACAATCAAAGACGTCAAAAGTAAATATAATTAAAATAAAAAGGAAGCATGCCCACAGAATCTAGAAAATAGCTTCAAAAGGGAAAACGTAAGAGTTATTTACCTTAAACAGGAAGTAGAGAAATATATAGGAGTAGAACGTTCATTCAAAGGGGTAATAACAGAGACCTTCCCAAACAATGACAAAGATACAATACCTAAATACAATAAGGTGATAGAAAACCAAGCAGATTTAACTAAAAGAAGACTACCTAAAGCCATTTAATAATGAGACTCCTAAAGATCAAGGATAAAGTATTCTAAAAGCAGCAATAGAGAAAACATACAATACAGCTCCAATACATTTGGTAGAAAACTTTTCAATAGAAGTCTAGAACTAGAAATACCATATGACCCAGCAATCCCATTACTGGATATATAACCAAAGGATTATAAATCATTCCACTATAAAGACACCTGCACACATATGTTTATTGAAGCACTATTCACAGTAGCAAAGACTTGGAACTAACCCAAATGTGCATCAATGATAGACTGGATAAAGAAAATGTGGCACATATACACCATGGAATTCTATGCAGCCATGAAAAAGGATGAGTTCATATCCTTTGCAGGGACTTGGATGAAGCTGGAAACCATCATTCTCAGCAAGCTATCACAAGAACAGAAAACCAAATACCACACGTTCTCACTCATAAATGCGAATTGAACAATGAGAACACATGGACACAGGGAGGGGAACATCACACACCGGAGCCTGTTGGGGGTTGGGAGGAAAGGGGAGGGATAGCATTAGGAGAAATACCTAATGTAGACGACAGGTTGATGGGTGCAGCAAACCACCATGACACGTGTATACCTATGTAACAAAACTGCACGTGCTGCATATGTACCACAGAACTTAAAGTATAATAAAAACAAAACAAAAAAACAAACAAACAAACAAAAAGAAACCTTACATGTCAGCAGAGACTGGCATGACAAATTTAAGGTGCTGAAAGGAAAAATAAAAACAAAAAAAACTTTTATTCAAGAACAGCATATCCAGCAAAAATGTCCTTCAAACATGAAGGAGAAATAAAGGCTATCACAGTCAAACAAAGGCTGAGAGATTTTTATCAACACCAGACCTGTCCTACAAGAAATGCTAAAGAGAGTATTTCAATCAGAATGAAAAGGGCATTAATGAGCAACAAAAATCATCTGGTGGTACAAGCTTCACTGGTAATCATAAGTACACAGATAAACAAAGAATATTATGACACCGTAATGTGATGTTTAAACTACTCTTATCTTAAGTAGAAAGACTAAACAAAGAATCAATTGAAAATAATAACTACAACAACTTTTCAAGAAATAAACAATACAGTAAGATATAAACAGAAAAAAAAAACAAAAAATTAAAAAGCAGGGGAACAAAGTTAAGGTGTAGAGTTTTTATCAGTTATCATTTTGCTTGTTTGTGCAAACTGTGTAAAGTTGTTATCAGAATAAAATAATGGGTCATAAGATAATATTTAAAAGTTTTATGGTAAACTAACCAAAGAGCATACAATGTATATACAAAAAATTAAAAGCAGGAAACAAAATCATGCTGAATAGAGAAAAACTGAAAGCTTTTCCTCTAGAATCTGGCACATGGCAAGAATGCCCACTTTCACCACTGTTATTCAACACAGTACTAGAATTCCTAGCTAGAGCAATCAGACAAGAGAAAGAATTAAATGGCATCCAAAATGGAATTAAATAACTCAATTATCCTCATTTGCAGATGATATGATCTTATATTTGGAAAAACCTAAAGACTACACACACACACACACACACACACACACACTATTAGAAGTGATAAATGAACTCAGTAAAGTTTCAGAATACAAGATGAAAATACAAAAATCAGTAGCATTTCTATATGCCAACAGTAAACAATGTGAAAAAAATTGAAAACTATTCTTATCTATAATAGTTACACAAAAAATTAAATACCTAGGAATTAACAAAATAAATGAAAGATCTCTATAATAAAAAGTACAAAACACTGATAAAAGAAATTGAAGAAAACGCCAAAAATTGGATAAATATTCCAATATTGTTAAAATGTCCATACTCCACAAAGCAATCTACAAGTTTGATGCAATCCCTATCAAAATACCAATGACATTTTTCCCTGATATAGGAAATAAAAACTTCTAAATTTTATATGGAATCCCAAAAGACCCAGAATAGCTAAAGCTATTCCAGACAAAAAGAATATAATAGGAGGAATCACCTTACTTTTTTTTTTTTTTTTTTACCATACTATCACATTACCTGTTATATAAATTATACTACAGAGCTATAGTATCCAAATTAGCATGTTACTGGCATAAAAACAGACACATAGATAAATGAAACAGAATAGATAACTCAGAAAGAAATCCACACACTTACAGAGAACTCATTTCTGACAAAGGTGTCAAGAATGTACACTGGGGAAAAGACAATTTCTTCAATAAATGGTGCTGGAATAACTATATCCATATGCAGAATAATGAAACTAGGCCCCTGTATCTCACTATACACACACACACACAAAAAAAAAAAAACAAATAAAAATGTATTAAAGACTTAAATCTAAGACCTCCAATAATGAAACTACTACAAGTAATCATTGGGGAAAATGTCCAGAACATTGGTCTGAGCAAAGTTTCTTGAGCAATACCCCACAAGCACAGATAACCAAAGAAAAAGTGGACAAATGTGATCACATCAAGTTAAAAACTTCCGCACATCTAAGGAAAGCATTGATAAAGTGAAGAGACAACCCAAAGAATGAGAGAAAATATTTACAAACTTATCATCTCACAAAGGATTAATAACCAGAATAAAGAGCTCAAACAACTGTGTAGGAAAAAAAATCTAAGAATTTAATTTAAAAAGGCAAAAGATTTGGAGAGATACTTTTCGAAAGAAGACATACAAATAGCAAATAGGCATATGAAAAGGTTCTCAACATCGTTGATCATCAGAGTGATGCAAATCAAGACGACAATGAGATATAATCACACCCCAGTTAAAATGGCTTATATTTAAAACACGGGCAGTAAGAAATGCTGACGAGGATATGGAGAAAAGGGAACTGTCCTACACTGTTGGGGGGAATGTAAATTAGTACAACCGCTATGGAGAACAGTTTGGAGGTTCCTCAAAAAACAAAAAACAGAGCTACTGTATGATCCAGCAATCCCTCTGGCGATTGAATATACTCTGCTGGGTATATATCAAAACAAAGAAAACCTGCATATCAAAGAGATATCTGCACTCCCATGTTTACTGCATCACTTTTCACAATAGCTAAGATATGGAAGCAACCTGAGTGTTCATCAATAGATGAATGGATAAAGAAAATGTGGTACATATACACAATGAAGTACTATTCAACCATAAAAGAAAATGAAATCTTGCCATTTGCAACAGCATTAACAGAAGTGAAGATCATTATGTTAAGTGAAATAAGCCAAGCACATAATGACAAATATCTAATGTTCTCATTTGTTTGTGGGATCTAAAATCAGAACGACTGAATTCATGGATGCAGAGTACAAGGATGGTTTCCAGAGGCTGGGAAGGATAGTAGGTAGCTGGGGGGAAGTGGGGATGGTTAATGGGTATAAAAATTAGTTAGAAGGAATGAATAAGACCTACTATTTGATAACACAGCAGGGTGACTATAGTCAATAATAACTTAATTGCACATTTTAAAATAACTAAAATATTATATTTGGATTGTTTGTAACAGAAAAGATAAATGCTTGAGGGGATAGAATCCCCATTCTCCATGATATGATTATTATGCATTGCATGCCTGTATCAAAACATCGCATGTGCCTCATAAACATATACACCTAGTACATATTCAGAAAAATTAAAAATTAAAAAATTAAAAATAGAGCAGTAAAATCATAGAATATTTTTGAACCTATTCACTATTGGGGGCACTTTAGTTTGGAGGTAGTGATAAACAGAGGGATCTCAGATTAAGGCACAAGCTCTAGTTTTGAGAAATGTATGGACTTATCAGAGACAAAGACATTTATTCATTTATTCATTCACCAAATATTTACTAATAGACTACTATTTGTCAGGAAATTTTCCAGAACCTGAGGAAACAGTGGTAGACAAGATAAGCATAGTTTCACTGTTGTTTGAGGGTTACGCTTTAATGGAGCGAGGGCAGACAATAGCCTAATTAGTTATCCTTTTTGTTGAGTGTTATGAAGAAAATGAAAGATGTGGTAATGGCTGGGTAACTATTTAAACTGGAGTTATTAAAAGAGGACTCTTTCAGAAGGTGATATTTAATTGTAAGCCTTAATGACGAGAAGGAATGGGCAATGTAAAGAACAGAAAGAAAATCATTCCTGGCACAGGGAACAGCTAAAGTGATAAGCTCCCAATGCATGCATGATCTTGCTGGATACAGAAGTAAATAATATAAAGAAGGCAAGCATTAGTAGACTATGACAGATTCTGAAGAAGTATGCAAAGGTCAGATTGTGTAAGGCTTTGTAAACCAATGTAAAAAGATTGGATTTTATTCTAAGGTAATTGTAAGTCACTGAAAGTCGTTTAATATAACATAGTAAATGAATTAACAGAGGTATCTGGGGTTTGATTTGAGAATATAACCTAGAATAGGAGTTGGGGTACCTGGAAGAGAAAACTGAGCCTGAAAAGATCATGAGGGGTTAAACAGGTCACTCATTGAGCCAAGGTGTAGGGAACGGAGTTGGAGTGGGTATTTTGTAAGGGACTGGCAGAAGACACTGGCATGCTAGGCACAGAAATAATATTCCTGGGAAAGGGAATATAATAAAGCAAACTCATTAAATCATAAAATCTGTGATGTATGTTGAGAAAAAAAAAAGTCTGCCTGGAAGGCCTAAGGCAAGGAGGAGTGAAATTACAGTCAAGGAGCAGGGGAATCAGTTAAACTGCAAATATTATAAATGAAGCAAAAGATGATGAGAGCCTGAATTACAACCATGGGGATGGGAATAAAATTGGAAGAAGCAATGGACTTAATTAAGGGTTAGTGTATAAAGCTGTCAAGAGGTACTAACTGATTGGATGGGGAGTGAGGAGAGGGAAAGTGTGCATTCAAGAATGATTTGTGGGTTTGTAGGCCTTAGTGATAAACAAAGACCAAACAAAATTTTACTTTGTTATATACGGTTTATGGAGATAAGATATATTTTTCCTTTTTGCTTTGCACCTTCTAGTGTTGTATGTATTTTTTTACTAGTTGTAGTGGATCCTGGTTGAAACACCCACTTGTGTATGGGGCATTCACTCACCCAACTACTAGAAATGTTGGTAGATGAGGACACAGCTTATTCCCTTCTCAGGAATTGTAGTCATCTTAAAGCGTTCCTTTACTAAAGGTTACACTCATTCCCTGGAGTCATCTTGCATCCAGTGACTGGTTAATGAAAGAGTGACAAAGACTGGACACCCTTGCTTCCGTTTGCGAAATCTGTTAAGACCATTCCAACTCCAGGGCTCTCTCTGAGATCAGTTGAGCCCTCTGGTATAAATTCATGACAGTTCAAGTTTTCCCTCTGTCCAGTCTTTTTTCTTCATTCACTCATAGGTGGTATTTCTGAGAGCACTTCCCAATAAGTCACCTGCATCTCAGAGTTTATCTCTTAGGGACTCAGAATATGACTTTTATAATCTGAAAACAATTTATCAACAAAAATCCATTTTACTTAGGAAAATTAAGATGCTTAATACTAGGTAAAAGATGCTTAGATTTTCTCAGCCACTGTAAGAAATAGCTATTTCTAGCCATGTGCCATGGTATGTACATATAGTCCCAGCTACTCAAGAGGCTGAAGTAGGAGTGCTGCTTGAGCCCAGGACTTCAAGGCTGTAGAGTTATATGATCATTCCCATGAATAGTCACTACACTCCAAACTGAGCAGCAAAGTGAGACTCCCATCTTTTTATATATATATATATGTGTGTGTGTGTGTGTGTGTGTGTGTGTGTGTGTGTGTGTGTGAAATAAATTTAAAAATTAAAAACCCATTTTGTTAACAAAAGGGAAATAGCTACTCCTTATAAGTACCTGACAAAAAAGGTTGAACATTGGGAAGAGACGTTCTACATAACATGCCTAACACTATTTGTAAAAGAAGTAGTGTTTTCGTGTTGTTGTACATGCCGAAATACCTATTGAAACCTGTGGATGCATTTGCATGTATATAAGAGTAAGCTTAAATTTCTCCAAATAGGCTAAAGAACATTCATTTTCAATTATTATATATTTCTTATGGTAATTAAACATGATTTGTCAAGAAGTAATTTTCTATGATATTACATAGTATCTCTACCTCTATTTATAATTTATAATTCCCACTATTCATTACCCTTAAACACATTGGAATAAAAGAGTTTAGAATAAACTTTCTTATATTTTTTTTTAAAAAGACTCTTGATGGGCATTGCACATTTCCAATAAGGATTTAATCAATCTTTAAATATCTTTTCCTGCTTATTATAACATCAAGCAACTTATGAATATGCCAAAAAGAATTGAAAATGTTAGTTGAATTTTCATCAACTAGCCTGCCAGTTGGAAAGTTAATAGCTTACCTCAAGTAACATCTGTAAAGTAAAAGTAAAATTAATTACAAATCTTTACTCCTGAAAGGTTAGACAAACACGTCTCTTCTTATCTTGTCTCTTTGACAACCATCTGCCTTGTATATACGAGCAATAAATGTAAGAAAATAATATTTAAAATTAAAATTGCATACACACGTACACACAAACTGTGAAAAGGCAAGTTAATAAGAATACACTTATTTTCTTTGTATGTTTTTAGAATTGTCTGTTAACCTTAGAAATGGAAAACACAATTTTGTTACTGACGGAAAATAAGTGATAGAAAATACATAAATATTAGTCAATCTCTTTTTCTCCATATTTAATTATCTTTAGTGTTGTTTAATTACTTGGTATAAGAAATTAGGCATTTCTTCACATTAATTTCAAAATAAATTGGTTTTGAAAATAGCATATTCTGTTTTACAGAATGAAAGAGCTTTATATTTTCTGTTTATATCAATCATATATTTATATTATAAAAATTGTTATAGAAAATGTATGAATAGAAAAATAAAATTTACTTTGAATTCTAACTCCTAAAACAAAATGTTGTACCTATCTTTACCTATCTTTTTATCAATATGCTCTATTTATGTATCTATCTACTACTTACCTCTACATAAATAATATTCGTATATAATGAGTCATAATACATTTGCTATTTTTGTTATCTTTTTTTTTCAGATGGAGCCTCGCTCTGTTGCCCAGGCTGGAGAGCAGTGGTGCTATCTCAGCTCGCTGCAACCTCCAAGTCCTGGGTTCAAGCAATTCTCTTGCCCCAGCCTCCTGAGTACCTGGAATTATAGGCGCCCACCACCACACTCAGTTATTTTTATATTTTTGGTAGAGACGGGGTTTCACCATGTTGGACCAGACTGGTCTCGAACTCCTCAGGTGATCCACCTGCCTTGGCCTCCCAAAGTGCTGGGATTACAGGCATGAGCCACCACACCTGACCTACATTTGCTATTTTTATATATGTTTATTTTCAGTGAAAATGTCATGGACATTTTTTCATGTTAATAAACGTAGATCTACAATCTAGTTTTAAATGGGTTTATACTTTTTCATTATATTGCCATATCACATTTTATTCAAATGTTCCCCAAATGAAAAATTTTCAAATTTTTCCTCTTTTTAGAATGTATTAAAAAACACTTTAAAAAGTTAAATGTTATGAAAGAAGAAAGAAAAAGAAAGAAGGAAAAGAGAGAAAGAAAGAAGAAAGAAAGAAAGAGAGAGAGAGAAAGAAAGAAAGAAAGAAAGAAAGAAAGAAAGAAAGAAAGAAAGAAAGAAAGAAAGAAAGAAAGAAAGAAAGAAAAAGAGAGAAAGAAAGAAAGGAAGGGAAAGGAGAGAGATAGATGCAAGTCTGAAAAACCATTCACATATGTCCTTGGAACACTTTGTTATAAATAGAATTTTGGGGTCAAAGGGAACATCATTTTTTAAGAAACTAAAAGAATCTTGCATTCACTGATCCCATTATTAATTAATTCTGTTTACAGATATATTATCTTATGTAAAATTTAGTTACAGATAAATGCAAACATTCTAAGTGTACAATGCACGGAAAGACAAATACTGCATGATCTCACTTATATGTGGAATCTAAAAGGTTTGATCTCAAAGGAATAGGGTTACCATGGGCTGGAGTGGTTGCAGGGAGGGATCAGGGAGGTGTTGGTCAAAGGATGCACTGAGTGTTGACAAATGATTACACCCAAGTAACTCATATTATGACAACAATGTAGAACATTTCTCTCATGAAAGTTCCCTCATGCCCCTTCCTAGTCAATCCCACCCTACAAAACATAGAAAGCAGCTTTTCTTTTTTCACCATAGATTGTTCTTGTTCTTTTACAACTTTATGCAAACAAATAATACAATATTCTCTTTACGTGTTCAGCTTCTTTTCTTCAGCATAATGTCAGTGACATTCTTTTGTGTATGCTATTGTATGAATAAATATTTTTTTAACCCATTCTCTGCTGATGGATACTTGGGGTGTTTCCCTGAGATATTTATTTTTGCCAGCTTTATTGAGATACAGTTGAAAGCAAAAATTACATATATTTAACATGTACAATGATAAAATTTGATATATATATATGGTAAAGTGATTATCACGATCAAGTTAATTAACACATCCATCACCTCACATAGTTGCCAATTGTGTGTGTGTGTGTGTGTGTGGTAACATTTAAGATTACTCTCAGCAAATTTTAATTATATAATACAGTATTAATAACTATAGTCACCATACTGTATATTAGATTCCCAGAACTTATTTCTCTTATAACTGAAAGGTTATACCCTTTGACCAAAATCTCTTTATTCCTCCTAATCCCCAGGTCTTGTAACCACCATTCTGTTCTCTGCTTCTGTGAATTTGACTTTTTAAAATTCCACATATAAGTGAGATTATAGAGTAATTTGTCTCCGTGTGTCTTTCTTATTTCACTCTGCATAATGTCTTCTAGGTTCTCCCATGCCATTTAAAATGACAGGATTTCCTTTTCTATGGCAAAAACAATACTCTGTTGTATACGTAAACCATATTTTTTATCTACTCATCTGTCCATAGACACTTAAGTTGTTTCCATATCTTAAGTCTTGTGAATAATACTGCAATTAACATGGGATTTAGGTTGTCTATTTGAGATACTGATTTCATTGCTTTTGGATATATACCCAAAAGTGGGATTGCCACATCATACAGAAATTTTATTTTGAAGTTTTTAAAAGAACCTCCACACTATTTTCCATAATAGGTGTACTAATTTACATTCTCATTTACAGAGTACAAGGATTCCCTTTTCCACACACTTTCACCAGCACTTGGTATCTCTTGTGCTTTTGATAATAACCATCCTAACAGGTGTGAAATAATATCTTACCATGATTGTGCTTTGCATTTCCCTGATGATTAGTGATGTTGAGCACCTTTTCATATAAATGTTGGCCAATTTTATGTCTTCTTTGGAAAAATATCTATTCAGGTCCTTTGCCCACCTTTAATCAGGTTATTTGTACTTTTGCTATTGAGTTGTATGAGTTGCTTATGTATATTAAATTTTAGCCCTTCATTAAATATACAGTATGGAAATATTTTATTCATTCCATAGGTTGCCTTTTCATGTTGTTGATTCTTTCCTTTGATGTTCAGAATCTTTTTCGTTTTATGAGGTCTCACTTGTTCAATATGCTTTAGTTGCCTCTATGTTTGGTGATATATTCAAGAAATCATTGCCAAGATCAAAATATCAAGGAATTTTTATGCTGTTTCCTTCTATGAGTTTTATAATTTAAGGTCTTACATTTAAAGATTAAGTATTAAATCAATTACAAATTAATTTTATTCGTGTATAAGATAAGCGTCAAATTTTATTTCATTTTTGCATGTGGTTAACCAATTTTACTAAAACAATTTTTTGAAGAGATTATCTTTTCATCATTGTGTATTCTTGACACTCTTGTCAAAGATTAGTTGACTAAATATGCATGGGTTCTTTTCCGGGCTCTCTAATCTGTTCTATTGATCTGTATGTCTCATTTTTATGCCAATACCATACGTTTTGAGTACTATAGCTTTTTAATATAACTTCATTGTGATGCCTCCAACTTTACTCTTCTTTCTCAAGATTGCTTTGGCTATTCAGAGTCTTTTGTGATTGCATATGAATTTTAGGATTGTTGACTCTATTTCTGTGAAAAGTGCCATTTAAATTTTGATCTAGTTTGTGTTGAACCTGAAGATCACTTTAGGTTGTCTGAATATTTAACAATATTCTTCTGATTCATGAACATGGGATATCTTTCAACTAATTGGTATCTTCTTCGATTTCTTTCATCTGTATCTTATAATTTAGTGTAGATACCTTTCGCCTCTTTGGCTAAATTCATTTCTATATGTTGTATTATTTCTGATGCTATTGTCCATGGAATTGCTTTATTAATCTCATTTTTGGGTAATTCTTGTTAATATATAGAAACACTACTCATTATTGGATGTTGATTTTGTATCTTACAACCTTCCATATTATTTCTAACAGTTTATTAGTCCTAACAGATTTTTTTGAAGTGTTTTGGCTTGCCTATGTGTAAGATTCATCACATAATTGGCAAATAGAGAAACTTTTTTTCTTCCTCTCTGATTTGGATGCCCTTCCTTCTCTTCTCTTCTCTCCTTCCTTTCTTCCTTCCTTTCTTTCTTTTTCTTTCTTTCCTCCTTTTTTTTCTTTATTTCTTTCCTTTCTTTCTTCTTTCTTTCTTTCTTTCTCTCTTTCTTTCTTTTCTTTCCTTCTTTCTTTCTTTCTCTCTTTCTTTTCTTTTTTCTTTCCTTCTTTCTTTCTCTCTTTCTTTTCTTTTCTTTACTTTTTTTTTCTTCCTTCTTTTCTTTTTCTTTTTCTTTTTTTTTTTTTGCCTAGTTTCTCTGGCTAGGACTTCCACTGCTAGGTTGAATAGAAGTAGAGATAGTGGGAATCCTTGTATTTTCTGAGTGTAGAGGAATATCCTTCAGCTTTTAATCATTGAATATGATGTTAGCTGTGGGCTTGTCATTTATTGTCTTTACTGTGTTTGAGTGTACACCTTCTATACCTAATTTATTGAAAGTTTTCATCATGAAAGGATGTTAAATTTTGTCATATGCTTTCACTGCATCTATTGTGACATTGCCTTTATGCTTCCTTGTGTAAATCTGGTATACTACATTTATTGATTTGTGTATGTGAAACACCTTTAATTCACAGGGATACATTCCACTTGAGCAGATGCATGATTTTTGAAATATGCTGTTGAATTCAGTTTGCCAATATTTCATTGAAGATTTTTGCATTTATGTTCATCAGGAATATTGGCTTATGTTTTTCTTTTCTTGTAGTGTCCTTATGTGACTTTAGTATGAAGGTAATCTTGGCCTTGTAAAGTGAGTTTGGAGGTGTTCTGTCCTGTTCAATTTTGGGGGACAATTTGAAAAGGATTAGCATTGATTCTTCTTTAAATGCTTGTTAGAATTCACCTGTGAACCCATAGGGTCCTGGGCTTTTCATTGTAGGGGTGTTTGAATTATCACTTCAGTCCCCTTAGTTGTTATTGATCTGTTTTGATTTTCCATTTCTTTATGACTGATTCTTGGTAATTTGTATATTTTTAGGCATGTATACATTTCTTCTAAGTTATTCAATTTTTGTGTATAATTTTGCAGAGCAGTTTCTTATGACCCTTTTTATTTCTGTGTCATGAGTTATAATGTCTCCTGCTTTTATTCTTTTTTATTGCTATAAAAGAATACTGACATTGAGTAATTCATAAAGAAAATAGTTGTATTTAGCTCATGGTTGTATAGACTGAGAAGTTAAAAGACATGGTTCTGGCTTCTGGTGAGGGCTTTTGTTCTGCATCACAACGTGGAAAAGATCAAAGGGGAAGTGGACCTATGTGAAGAGAGAAAAACATTAGGGACATTCTGGCTTTATAATAACCCGTTCTTTGTGGAACTAATTCATTCCCATGAGAACTATTAGTTTCACAAGAATGAGGACTCACTACCATGAGAACAACATGAAGACACTCATGAGGGATCCACCTTCATAACCCAAACACCTCCTACTACAGCCCTTCACTTCCCAGGGTCTCCACATTGGGGATTAAACTTCAACATGAGTTTTGGTGGGGACAAACAAAAGGTATCAAAATCATAGCATTCTTCTTTAATTTATAATTTTATTCACTTGAGTTCTCTCTCTAGTTTCTTTGTCTACCTAAAGGTTTGTAGATATTTTTTCCCTTTCAAAAAATCAACTCTTAGTTTTGTTGATCTTTTGTATTGTCTTCCTAGTCTTTACTTCACTTATTTCTGCTCTAATCTTTATTATTGTTTTCCTTCTGCTACATCTCAGCTTAGTTTTTTCTTTTTCTTAAGTTCTTTGAGGTGTAAAGTTAGGTTGTTCAGTTGGGATAATTATTTTTCTTAATCTAGGCATTTATTATTATATACTTTCTCTCTGAACTACTTTAGCATGCATGTTTCTATGTTCATTCATCACAATATAATTTTCAATTTCTCTTTTGATTTTTTCTTTGGCCCATTAGTTGTTCAGGAGTGTGTTGTTTAATTTTCACATAATTGTGAGTTTTCCAATTTTCCTCCTGTTATTAATTTCTAGTTTCATAGTATTGTGGTCAAAAAGATACTTCATATAATTTCCATCTTCTTAAGTTTGTTAAGACTTGTTTTGCAGCCCAACATATGATCTATCTTAGAGAATGTTCTATGTGTGTTTGAGAAGAATGTATATTCTTCTTTTGGGTTGAATGTTCTCTATATATGTCTATTGGGTCCATTTGTTCTGAAGTGTAGTTCACATCCAATGTTCCCTTATTGAATTTTCATCTGGATATTGGAAGTGGGGTGTTGAAGTTCCCTACTATTATTGTATTACAATCTATTTCTCCCCTCAGATATATTAATATTTGCTTTTATAATTTGGGGATCCAACATTAGGTGCATAAATACTAATAATTATTATATCCTCTTAATGAATTTACTCTTTTATCATTATATAGTGGGATCTTTGTCTCTTGTGACAGATTTTGATTTAAAGTCTATTTTGTCTCATGTAAGCATCTCCACTCATGCTCCTTCGGTTACCACTAGCATAGAATAATGTTTTTCATCCCTTTACATTCAACCTATATGTGTCCTTAAAACAAAAGTGAGTCTCTTGATGGCAATATCTAGTTGGATCTTGTTTTTCATACATTCAGCCACTCTGTGTCTTTTTGATTAGAATATTTAATTAATTTAAATTTAAGTAATTGTTAATAGAGAAGCATTTACTGTGGTCGTTTAGTTAATTGAATTTCAACTATTTTTTTTAGTTCCTTTATTCCTTACTTCCTCTCTTGCTATCTTCCTCTGTAATTTGATGTTTTCTGTATTAGTGGCTATAATTTTTTTTTCTTTTATCTTTCTTGTAATCTACTACACGTGTTTTCTTTGTGGTTACTATAAGGCTTTCATACAACATCATATAACAATCTGTTTAAAGCTAATAACAACTTAACTTCAATTCCATTAAAAAAAAACTCGTAAAATTCTGTTTCTCCCCTTTACATTTTATTATGTGACTCATAATTTTCTTTGGATTGATCCAGCTTGGGATCCTTCCAGTATCATGTAGTTAGATGTTATTATCCCTCCCAAGATTTGGAAAGTTTTAAACCATTATTTCTTTAAATAGGTCTTTGCCCCCTTTTTCTTCTCTACTCTTCCTAAGAATATAATATTTCGTATATATTTTTCACTTGATGGTGTTCCATAGGTCCTGTTTGGTGTCCTCATGCTTTTTATTCCTTTCCTCTCCTTTGTTCCTGTAACTGGTTAATTTCAAATGATCTGCTGTCATTTTTGCTGGTTTTTTTTTCTGCATGATCAATTCTGCTGTTGCAGGTTATATAAATATTCAGCCAATTCTAATAGACACTCCAAATAATATCTTGAGAAAAATCCCTGTCTGTTCTTTTCTTTAAAAAGACTGCCACTGTCATTCTCATCAAGAAAATACAGTACACTTTATTTTATCTGGCATGTTTATAGAAGCCCGTCTCTACAATAATTATAATTAATCAAATATTTTTGTTAAAAGACATTTGCCATGTACTTAATAACGTTTTTAATAACGTAAGTATGTCAGTAAGATAAATATAATATAAATATTCTTCATATTTATTTTTTATTGTGGTAAACCCACATAATATGAGATTGCAAATTTTAACCATTTTTAAATGTACACTTCAGTGGCATTAAATACCTTAACATGGTGCAACAATTATCACCATTTATTTCCAGATCTTTTGTTATCTTTTTAAATGAAAACTCTGTACCAAATAAACAATAACTCCTCACAGCCCTCTCCCCCAGCATCTGACAATCATCATTCTACTTTCACTGTCTATCAATTTCACTGCTCTGGGTACCTCGTATAAGTGCAATCATACAATATTTGTCTTCCTGTGTCTGCTTATTTCACGTGGAATAATGTCTTCAGGGCTTAACCATGTTGTAACGTGTCAGAATTTCATTTCTTTGTAAGGCTGAAAAAATATTCCATTGTGTGTACATACCACGTTTTATCCAGTTATCCGTTGATGGCCATATGGGTTGGTTTCCATCTTTCCTTTATTGCTGCTGTGAAAATGAGCATACAAATATATGTTCAAATTATTGATTTCAATTCATTTGGATATATACCCACAAGAGGAATTGTGTTATATAGTAATTATATATATTTTTTTGTAACTTCCATACTATTTTCCATAGTAGTTGTGCTTTTGCACTTTTTTTTTTTTTTTTTTTTTTTTTTTTGAGAAGGAGTCTCATTCTGTCACCCAGGCTGGAGTGTAGTGATGCGATCTCGGCTCACTGCAAGCTCCACCTCCTGGATTCACGCCATTCTCCTGCCTCAGCCTCCCCAGTAGCTGGGACTACAGGCGCCCACCACCACCTCCAGCTAATTTTTTTTTGTATTTTTAGTAGAGATGGGGTTTCACCGTGTTAGCCAGGATGGTCTTGATCTCCTGACCTTGTGATCTGACCGCCTCGGCCTCCCAAAGTGCTGGGATTGCAGGTGTGAGCCACCGCGCCCGGCCAGTAGTTGCACAATTTTAAGTTCCTACCAACAATGTACATGTGTTCCAATTTGTCTTCATCTATACCAAGACATGCCGACATTCTGTTTTGTTTTGTTGCAATTAGCTATCCTTACAGGTGTGTGGTTTGAGAAACTCCAGGCTTCTACAGGTCTGTAGTCCCCCTTCAATTTTTATGAGTAGTACTTGCTGCTCTCTGTCACTTTTCCAGGCTGAGATCTGAGTTACACGTAACAGAGACTAGTCCTTTAGGAATCCCCCAGATAAATTAGAATCTTGCAAATAAGTTCTGCTCTGCTCCCTCCAGTTTAAAGGAGAGAACTGAGAAATGGACTGCTGCCTTAGATGGTCAATTGAATATCTTCACCTTAAATATCTGGCCTCAGGTATCTGTGGGTGATAGTTTTCCAGCAGCTTTACCAAAGATCATCAAAGTACTTTTCCCTGACTGAACTCCAAGTCAAGTGAAACAGATACTAGTCACTCAGAAAGCCCACAGACAAGTTAAAACATTGTTATGCTGTCCCTGCTTTGAGGGAGGGAACTGGAAACAGGGAAGCTGCCTCCTCTAAACCAACACTGTGCAATACTGGGTATATGAAGGTAACAATCAATAAAAAAAAGTGAGGAAATTTCCCGCCGTTTGAATTCTGCTTTTCTTGATTGGGCATTCACGTGGTTGCTGTACACTTTTGGCTATTTTTCCGAACTCCTATAAGTACGTTTAGCCGGTCTCTACTTTTTTGTTTGCTTGTTTTAATGTTTCCATGGGGAAAATAGATACCTAGAGCTTCCTAGTTCACTGTTTGGCTGATGTCACTTCAAAATAATTATTTTTTTAAGTTTTATTTTTTTAATTGAGCCACAATAATTGTACATGTTTATGGAATACAGTGTGATGTTTCAATACATATATACATTGTGTAATAATCAAATCAGGGTAATTAGAATGTCCATCACTTCAAACGCTTGTCATTTATTTGTAGTGAGAAGATTCAAACTCCTCTGTTCTAGGTATTTTGAATTATATATTATCATTAACTATAGTTGCCTGGCTGTGCAATGGAACACCAGAACTTATTCCTTCTGTGTAACTTTGTACCCATTGATCAACCTCTCCCCATACTCCCATCCCCTCTATTCCCCGTAACATCTGGTAAACACTGTTCTACTTTCTAATTCCATAAGATTAACTATTTTTTAGATTCAGGTGAATGAGATCATGTGATATTTGTTCTTCTGTGCTTGGTTTATTTCACTTGACATGATATCCTCTAGGTGTGTCCATGTTGATGCAAATGATAGGCTATCATTATTATTTTTTTTAATTTATTTATTATGATTATACTTTAAGTTGTAGGGTACATGTGCATAACGTGCAGGTTTGTTATATATGTATACTTGTGCCATGTTGGTGTGCTGCACCCATCAACTCGTCATTTACATCAGGTATAACTCCCAGTGCAATCCCTCCCCCCTCCCCCCTGCCCATGATAGGCCCCGGTGTGTGATGTTCCCCTTCCCAAGTCCAAGTGATCTCATTGTTCAGTTCCCACCTATGAGTGAGAACATGCGGTGTTTGGTTTTCTGTTCTTGTGATAGTTTGCTAAGAATGATGGTTTCCAGCTGCATCCATGTCCCTACAAAGGACACAAACTCATCCTTTTTTATGGCTGCATAGTATTCCATGGTGTATATGTGCCACATTTTCTTAATCCAATCTGTCACTGATGGACATTTGGGTTGATTCCAAGTCTTTGCTATTGTGAATAGTGCTGCAATAAACATACGTGTGCATGTGTCTTTATAGCAGCATAATTTATAATCCTTTGGGTATATACCCAGTAATGGGATGGCTGGGTCATATGGTACATCTAGTTCTAGATCCTTGAGGAATCACCATACTGTTTTCCATAATGGTTGAACTAGTTTACAATCCCACCAACAGTGTAAAAGTGTTCCTATTTCTCCACATCCTCTCCAGCACCTGTTGTTTCCTGACTTTTTAATGACCGCCATTCTAACTGGTGTGAGATGGTATCTCATTGTGGTTTTGATTTGCATTTCTCTGATGGTCAGTGATGATGAGCATTTTTTCATGTGTCTGTTGGCTGTATGAATGTCTTCTTTTGAGAAATGTCTGTTCATATCCTTTGCCCACTTTTTGATGGGGTTGTTTGTTTTTTTCTTGTAAATTTGTTTGAGTTCTTTGTAGGTTCTGGATATTAGCCCTTTGTCAGATGAGTAGATTGCAAAAATGTTCTCCCATTCTGTAGGTTGCCTGTTCACTCTGATGGTAGTTTCTTTTGCTGTGCAGAAGCTCTTTAATTTAATGAGATCCCATTTGTCAATTTTGGCTTTTGCTGCCGTTGCTTTTGGTGTTTTAGACATGAAGTCTTTGCCCATGCCTATGTCCTGAATGGTACTACCTAGGTTTTCCTCTAGGATTTTTATGGTATTAGGTCTAACATTTAAGTCTCTAATCCATCTTGAATTAATTTTCATATAAGGAGTAAGGAAAGGATCCAGTTTCAGCTTTCTACTTATGGCTAGCCAATTTTCCCAGCACCATTTATTAAATAGGGAATCCTTTCCCCATTTCTTGTTTCTCTCAGGTTTGTCAAAGATCAGATGGCTGTAGATGTGTGGTATTATTTCTGAGGACTCTGTTCTGTTCCATTGGTCTATATCTCTGTTTTGGTACCAGTACCATGCTGTTTTGGTTACTGTAGCCTTGTAGTATAGTTTGAAGTCAGGTAGCGTGATGCCTCCAGCTTTGTTCTTTTGACTTAGGATTGTCTTGGAGATGCGGGCTCTTTTTTGGTTCCATATGAACTTTAAAGCAGTTTTTTCCAATTCTGTGAAGAAACTCATTGGTAGCTTGATGGGGATGGCATTGAATCTATAAATTACCTTGGGCAGTATGGCCATTTTCACGATATTGATTCTTCCTATCCATGAGCATGGTATGTTCTTCCATTTGTTTGTGTCCTCTTTGATTTCACTGAGCAGTGGTTTGTAGTTCTCCTTGAAGAGGTCCTTGACATCCCTTGTCAGTTGGATTCCTAGGTATTTTATTCTCTTTGAAGCAATTGTGAATGGAAGTTCATTCCTGATTTGGCTCTCTGTTTGTCTGTTACTGGTGTATAAGAATGCTTGTGATTTTTGCACATTAATTTTGTATCCTGAGACTTTGCTGAAGTTGCTTATCAGCTTAAGGAGATTTTGGGCTGAGACAATGGGGTTTTCTAAATATACAATCATGTCATCTGCAAACAGGGACAGTTTGACTTCTTCTTTTCCTAACTGAATACCCTTGATTTCTTTCTCTTGCCTAATTGCCCTAGCCAGAACTTCCAACACTATGTTGAATAGGAGTGGTGAGAGAGGGCATCCCTGTCTTGTGCCAGTTTTCAAAGGGAATTTTTCCAGTTTTTGCCCATTCAGTATGATATTGGCTGTGGGTTTGTCATAAATAGCTGTTATTATTTTGAGGTACGTTCCATCAATACCGAATTTATTGAGCGTTTTTAGCATGAAGGGCTGTTGAATTTTGTCAAAAGCTTTTTCTGCATCTATTGAGATAATCATGTGGTTCTTGTCTTTGGTTCTGTTTATATGCTGGATTATGTTTATTGATTTGCGAATGTTGAACCAGCCTTGCATCCCAGGGATGAAGCCCACTTGATCATGGTGGATAAGCTTTTTGATGTGTTGCTGAATCCGGTTTGCCAGTATTTTATTGAGGATTTTTGCATCGATGTTCATCAGGGATATTGGTCTAAAATTCCCTTTTTTTGTTGTGTCTCTGCCAGGCTTTGGTATCAGGATGATGTTGGCCTCATAAAATGAGTTAGGGAGGATTCCCTCTTTTTCTATTGATTGGAATAGTTTCAGAAGGAATGGTACCAACTCCTCCTTGTACCTCTGGTAGAATTCAGCTGTGAATCCATCTGGTCCTGGACTTTTTTTGGTTGGTAGGCTATTAATTATTGCCTCAATTTCAGAGCCTGCTATTGGTCTATTCAGGGATTCAACTTCTTCCTGGTTTAGTCTTGGAAGAGTGTAAGTGTCCAGGAAATTATCCATTTCTTCTAGATTTTCCAGTTTATTTGCGTAGAGGTGTTTATAGTATTCTCTGATGGTAGTTTGTATTTCTGTGGGGTCGGTGGTGATATCCCCTTTATCATTTTTAATTGCGTCGATTTGATTCTTCTCTCTTTTCTTCTTTATTAGTCTTGCTAGTGGTCTGTCAATTTTGTTGATCTTTTCAAAAAACCAATTCCTGGATTCATTGATTTTTCGGAGGGTTTTTTGTGTCTCTATCTCCTTCAGTTCTGCTCTGATCTTAGTTATTTCTAGCCTTCTGCTAGCTTTCGAATGTGTTTGCTCTTGCTTCTCTAGTTCTTTTAATTGTGATGTTAGAGTGTCAATTTTAGATCTTTCCTGCTTTCTCTTGTGGGTATTTAGTGCTATAAATTTCCCTCTACACACTGCTTTAAATGTGTCCCAGAGATTCTGGTATGTTGTATCTTTGTTCTCATTGGTTTCAAAGAACATCTTTATTTCTGCCTTCATTTCGTTATGTACCCAGTAGTCATTCAGGAGCAGGTTGTTCAGTTTCCATGTAGTTGAGCGGTTTTGATTGAGTTTCTTAGTCCTGAGTTCTAATTTGATTGCACTGTGGTCTGAGAGACAGTTTGTTATAATTTCTGTTCTTGTACATTTGCTGAGGAGTGCTTTACTTCCAATTATGTGGTCGATTTTGGAGTAAGTACGATGTGGTGCTGAGAAGAATGTATATTCTGTTGATTTGGGGTGGAGAGTTCTATAGATGTCTATTAGGTCTGCTTGCTGCAGAGATGAGTTCAATTCCTGGATATCCTTGTTAACTTTCTGTCTCGTTGATCTGTCTAATGTTGACAGTGGAGTGTTGAAGTCTCCCATTATTATTGTATGGGAGTCTAAGTCTCTTTGTAAGTCTCTAAGGACTTGCTTGATGAATCTGGGTGCTCCTGTATTGGGTGCATATATATTTAGGATAGTTAGCTCTTCCTGTTGAATTGATCCCTTTACCATTATGTAATGGCCTTCTTTGTCTCTTTTGATCTTTGATGGTTTAAAGTCTGTTTTATCAGAGACTAGTATTGCAACCCCCGCTTTTTTTTGTTCTCCATTTGCTTGGTAAATCTTCCTCCATCCCTTTATTTTGAGCCTATATATGTCTCTGCGTGTGAGATGGGTCTCCTGAATACAGCAGACTGATGGGTCTTGACTCTTTATCCAGTTTGCCAGTCTGTGTCTTTTAATTGGAGCATTTAGTCCATTTACATTTAAGGTTAAGATTGTTATGTGTGAACTTGATCCTGCCATTTTGATATTAACTGGTTATTTTGCTCGTTAGTTGATGCAGTTTCTTCCTAGCCTCGATGGTCTTTACATTTTGGCATGTTTTTGCAATGGCTGGTACCGGTTGTTCCTTTCCATGTTTAGTGCTTCCTTCAGGGTCTCTTGTAAGGCAGGTCTAGTGGTGACAAAATCTCTAAGCATTTGCTTATCTGTAAAGGATTTTATTTCTCCCTCACTTATGAAACTTAGTTTGGCTGGATATGAAATTTTGGGTTTAAAATTCTTTTCTTTAAGAATGTTGAATATTGGCCCCCACTCTCTTCTGGCTTGGAGAGTTTCTGCCGAGAGATCTGCTGTTAGTCTGATGGGCTTCCCTTTGTGGGTAACCCGACCTTTCTCTCTGGCTGCCCTTAAGGTTTTTTCCTTCATTTCAACTTTGGTGAATCTGGCAATTATGTGTCTTGGAGTTGCTCTTCTCGAGGAGTATCTTTGTGGCATTCTCTGTATTTCCTGGATTTGAATGTTGGCCTGCCCTACTAGGTTGGGGAAGTTCTCCTGGATGATATCCTGAAGAGTGTTTTCCACCTTGGTTCCATTTTCCCCCTCACTTTCAGGCACCCCAATCAGACGTAGATTTGGTCTTTTTACATAATCCCATACTTCTTGCAGGCTTTGTTCATTTCTTTTTCTTCTTTTTTCTTTTGGTTTCTCTTCTCGCTTCATTTCATTCATTTGATCCTCAATCGCTGATACTCTTTCTTCCAGTTGATCGAGTTGGTTACTGAAGCTTGTGCATTTGTCACGTATTTCTCGTGTCATGGTTTTCATCTCTTTCATTTCGTTTAGGACCTTCTCTGCATTAATTACTCTAGCCATCAATTCTTCCACTTTTTTTTCAAGATTTTTCGTTTCTTTGCGCTGGGTACGTAATTCCTCCTTTAGCTCTGAGAAATTTGATGGACTGAAGCCTTCTTCTCTCATCTCGTCAAAGTCATTCTCCGTCCAGCTTTGATCCGTTGCTGGCGATGAGCTGCGCTCCTTTGCCGGGGGAGATGCGCTCTTATTTTTTGAATTTCCAGCTTTTCTGCCCTGCTTTTTCCCCATCTTTGTGGTTTTATCTGCCTCTGGTCTTTGATGATGGTGATGTACTGATGGGGTTTTGGTGTAGGTGTCCTTCCTGTTTGATAGTTTTCCTTCTAACAGTCAGGACCCTCAGCTGTAGGTCTGTTGGAGATTGCTTGAGGTCCACTCCAGACCCTGTTTGCCTGGGTATCAGCAGCAGAGGCTGCAGAAGATAGAATATTTCTGAACAGTGAGTGTACCTGTCTGATTCTTGCTTTGGAAGCTTCCTCTCAGGGGTGTACTCCACCCTGTGAGGTGTGGGGTGTCAGACTGCCCCTATTGGGGGATGTCTCCCAGTTAGGCTACTCAGGGGTCAGGGACCCACTTGAGCAGGGAGTCTGTCCCTTCTCAGATCTCAACCTCCGTGTTGGGAGATCCACTGCTCTCTTCAAAGCTGTCAGACAGAGTCGTTTGCTATCATTATTTTTTGTGTTTGAATAATGATGTCCGGAATATATAAGGAACTCAAATAACTCAGTAGCAAACCAAAAAACAAACAAAAAAACAACAACAAATAACCTAGTTTAAATATGGGCAAAATATATGGATAGACATTTCTCAAAAAGACATACAAATGGTTAACAAATATATGAAAAAAATATTCAACATAACTAGTAATCATGGTAAAAAATCAAAACCACAGTGAGCTATCATCTCACCCATTAATATGCCTGTTAGACAAAAAATTAAAAAATGCTAGCAGTAATGTGGAGAAAAGGGAACACTTGTATGTAACTGGTGGGAACATAAATTGGTACAGCCATGATGGAAAACAGTATGAAGGTTGATCAAAAAATTACAATCTGAACTACCATATGATGCAAGAATCTCACTACTGGGTATATAACCAAATGAAATGACATTAGTATGCTGAACAAATAGCTGCATTCCCATGTTTATTGCAGTACTCTTCACAATAGCCAAAATATGAAATCAACCTAAATACCTATCAATGGATTAATAGACAAACTGTAGTTATAATTATACAATAAATTACAAATTTTTAAACAGGCTCAATATAATTAAAAGCTTTACTATATTGGTTATGACTTGATTATTCTTTATTTATTCAAAAGATGCTAATGAATCTTGCTTAAACTGAGAGACATTGGTATCAACATCATCCACTATAAACATCAGTAGGCTCATTGATAGATCAGACTCATTTTAGGCTATTGTGTCCCTTCTACCATTTTTGCATTTTTTCCAATCACCCCAATACAATATTTAACAATGAGTCTAATATCAGTCATTTATATCTCTGTGTTAATTTAAGATTATTCTCTAGTTTTTGAAAAAAGGTTTTTTCCGCATTAAAAGAACATCAAATATTTGTGAGTTTGTAAATGAGACAGATTAATTCACAGCATATAAGTTATTATTCAAGGCTTACATACTAAAACTCACAACCTCATCAGCCCCTGAGCTGGCTCATCAATTGTATGCTTTTCTAATATACAAAAGAAAAGAAAATTATTGATCAAATTATGGTTTTATGAAAGTTAATATTTCTCACTGAATCACACTCAGGGGAATTATAGGTATTGTCCAAATCATTCTACCACATTTCTCCCTATCTTCCAGGGTCTATCATATAATCAGATATACTAAATCAATTTACCATCTGAACTCTTACCAATTATTACCATATCTCTAGCATTATTTCAACAATCCAGGCCCATAAGCAAGAATTAGTATTGCTTCTCTTCATATTTTCACCTATTTTCTATAAATGACTTTTTCATACTCAATTTTTCCTCCTTTGGAATGTCTCCAAGGACCTCAGGACCTTATACTACCTCCTAAATTTTATGTAGAATTTTATATGTCCAGCTCTCAAGTTCTATCTGTAGATTTTCATAAGGGGCAATTTAGTCTACAGATTGGACACTATAAAAAATAACATAAAATAAAATTTGTGTGTATAAACTAAGTCATTTAAAATTAATTTGAGCTCTATCTTAAATATAGATGCCAAATTAATAGTGTTTCTTTCCTGATCTATGGAATGTGGCTAGCCAACCTTTGTATAATCATACTAATAAGCTAATGCTATGAATATTTGGATATTGGAATACTTCACATGCTTTGAAACATTCTGTTATTCTTTATTATTAATCTCAAGTGTAAGAATAAAGATTTTTCTGCAAGTTTCCTCACTAATAGCATCATATTGTCCAATTGAGATCCTGTACTCAGCTTGTGAAATCTAAGTATTTCAAGTCAGTTAGAGTGAATTTTAGTTTGGCCTCAATTACACTATCGATTTAGTAATTTGGTTTTCATTAGTTATATTCACTTAATTGTTTTGAGGTCTATCATGACATTTAAAAATGGAGTTACAGAAACTTATTTCACACTCTGAAGGGTTAAGTGTGTGTGTTTTTTAAATTTACTCACTTCTACTCTGAAACTTTTGTAGAAGCTTTAGTCATATGAATCTCTTGCAGTTGTTTTTCACATGTAGGTTTGTTTTAAAGAGTGAGTGCCTTCAACAAAGTTCTTTAGCAGCAGACGTAATGACTGTCATGTGCTGCAGTGATACAATAATGTCCATTGTGTACAGTAGTCAATTTTCTAGATATTTAAAAGCCCCTATGATGAGGGACTTGTATTTCAATTAACTTGCCTTTGTGCTTCATATAATAATAATAATAAATAATAGCTATCACAACCATCACGACTATTATTTATCTTGCAAGATGTTGAACATTAAGCATATAACACTTAAACATGATATGACATTTCAATACCATCACTGACTCCTGCCTTAGCTTTTTCATCCACTGACAGAATAAAAAATGAAATGCAATTAGGATTTTTCTTTATGTTCATTTCTGTTGGCCTAGTAACATGTTATATGTTACCTAGATTTCCAAAACCTAGAGTCATAATCTCATTCAGGAAGCATTTAGAGAGAAAAGAGCATGACTGACAGAAATGTAACATTTCTCAAAGCGTGTTCAGTGGAAAGTTGTTTAATATTACCACAAGTTTGGAAAATACTAACTGAAGTAAAATAGGTTTTTTTTCTGCAAATGTCTCAGATAAGCTGCATTTCAAATTTCTCTGAAGAGAACATGCATACTCTTTTTGTAAAGCACTACACAAATGATTCTTCATAACATATTTTAGAAACTATTGCAAAGAAAAATATTAATGTTCTTTCAGGTGCATGTTATGGACTGAAAGTTTGTGTCTCTCACAAATTTAAATCCTGAATCCCTAACTCCCAATGTGATGGTACTAGGTGGGGCCTTTGTGAGGTAGTTAGTTTTGGATGAGGTCATGAGAGTGGAGCTCCCATGATAGGATTAGTGCTCTTATAATAAGAAGAAGATAAACCAGAACTTCCTCTCTCCACCACGAGAAGACACAGAGAAGGGGCCCCCTGCAAGTTAAGAGGAGGCCACTCTTGAGAACATGACTATACTGGCACCCTGTTTTTGAACTTCCAGCTTCCAGTATTGTCAGAAATACATTTTTGTTGGTTAAGACATCCAGTCTGAAATATTTTGTTATGACAGCCTGAACTAAGATAATATTGTTGAAGAATTTGTGACCAAACTGAATTTACTCTTCATCTTTGAAACTTACTAGAAGTCTAACACTACCTCTAAGTCTATGACTCATCAGTAGAGTAGGGATACCAATAACTTGCAGGGTTATTGTGATGATTGTATGTACATGGCTTATAGTAAGCTACAAGTAAATGGCAGCTGTTATTATGTTTATTATTATTCCCTATTATTATAGGTTTCTCCTACTCAGGCTCAAATTTTAAACTGAATTGAAAATTTGGAAAATTATAAATTCGGCTGCTCAAACTGGAAAATTCTGGTCAAAATATAATATCCCTGTGGATCTTTTTAGAGAGGGCAATTATTCATAAATTGTGGCTGTTAAAACTAGGTCCAGGATAGTTAATCTTGGAGTTTACAGGGTAGTATTAATAATAAATCAGCTGTTTGGGTATGATCAATACCTACTGATAAGCCTAGGTAAAAGTTTGCTCTCCTGAGCTTACGGATTTTGTACTAACTTTTACAGCTCAGCAGTCTCAACTGGGTCAAGTAATATGTTAGACGCATTAGGTAGGCACTCCATCGAGCTCCAACACACTAAGAAATTTTCCTGCACTGAACTCCCATATTCTGGATTGTAAGTATAATTTTTATACCCATAGCATCTCAAGGTAGCTCTCACAATCGCTTACTTCTCCCAATTTACCATTTTTGCTGGAGAACTGTATTCATGTCTGGTCAATCATTTTGTTTCATAAGAAAGTATCTTCAGATATGGATAACTAAATCATTTTGCGTATTTGCTTTGGAATGTCTACGTGAGGATTTATCCTAGGATCTTAACTCTAAGAAATAAATACGTAGATGCTGAATTGTTTTGACATGACATAGAGTGACAAAATCATGATTTAATATTTATGCTACAACATACCATCCTTTTAAAAATCATTTAAAAAAAATCTAGTCTTACTAACTTGTAACCTTTTTAAACTTACTAACTTAAAATCATTTGTGCTAGCTATGGTATAATTTTTTTAAGTTATTGAATTGGACAAGGCTTCTTGCCGCCAGAGACCTTATAACTTACCACATAGCACATTTTATGTTTTCACTTGTAGGCAATATATGTATTGAAAGGCACTGAGTATGTTGTGCTTTTTTCTGCTTCCTATTTTCATTTCATTTATCCATAGGAGTGCATTCTGCTATAAAGGCGATTAAGTTCTCTTAATATAAGAAGTTAATGTGGGAAAATACTTCTGATCAGTTCTGCTTTAATTTTATAGTGGAATAACAATGCTTATAAGACATTTCGATAAGCGATAATGGAAGAATGTATATGTATTCACATGAAATTTTAATGGACTAAATTGCAACACACACTAAATGCCAGCATATTCCTCTAAAATGTGCCATTGGAGATTGCAGAACTTGTAAATAAATGTCAAGCTTTTAGAAAAAAAATATAGTAACCAAGAATAGCATCGTTCATTCACCAATCAGCCATATTCTGAGTTCCTTTTAGTACTATTATTGCAGTACTCTGCAGTGTTGCTTAATTCAACTCCATCTGCTACTTTTTTTTTTAAATTAGGGTTTTCAAAATTCCATCCTAGTGTAGATGCAGCAAACTCATGATAAGTTCATGGCAATTGGTACTCATTACATAGAATTACTGATACTGAGAATCTTGTTGTCTCAGCTCAGTTTTTGACCTATGATACAGTCACCTGTATATGTATATGTTGATTTATAGTCATCCTATGCCTACATCTGGTTCAATCATCTGGAACTAGGAGCACAGAGCCATGTGATATAAAGCAAGACCAACAAAAGGCTTCTTGTAGAACAACAGTTATGAGTGAAACAGGTGGCCATCAAAGGTGCTGTGGGAAGGCAGGTGCCATGTACATTCTCTATACCTTTGTTCAGAATAACTTAGTGGTCGTCAACAAGGAATGAAAGGAATAGATTCCTTGTTGATGTGTGTTGATCTTATAATTCTATGTGTTAAGAATTAGGGAAGGTATAAGAAAACTGATACTGAAGATATTACATATTTTCTCTGCTTCTTACATATTTGAAACTGCATGATACTATATTTCAAATGTTTGAGATAATCAAGACTGATTTAATGGGTCCAAGAAAATTCTCAGCAAGTAAAACTGGACACTTGGATAAGATTTCAATATATTTTAATTTTATCCTAATAGTTTTCAGCACTTTGTTCATGTTTTTTAGCTGAATTGTACATTTAGCATTGTATTCCTATGTTCTACCTTAAAAATGAGAGCAGTTCTTCAAAACAAAATAAAACAATACCTCACTATATCACTTGTTTTATAAGCAAAAATTCAACACAAAATACAAAGTATAGGTTGTGCAGTCTTAGGAAGCAAGCAAAGGTACATTTAAATCCCAGCTCTTTCACCTAGGAGCTGTGCAAATTTGCTGAGTTGTCTTCAACTTACTATACTTTCTTTTCCTAATACATTTAATGGAAACAAAAATACATGTCTCCAGTTGTTGTGTAGGTATTAAATTAAATACTTTATGTAAAGGACTTGGCACAGTACATGGCTTATTAATAAGCACTCAATAAATAATAGTCCATTAGACCAGTGGTTTCCAACCTTTTTGACACCAGGGATCGGTTTCATGGAAGACAATTTTTTCCATGAACCATGGAGGGGAATGGCTTCTGGATGAAACTGTTCCACCTTAGATCAGGCACTGAATTCTCATGAGGAGTGTGCACCCTAGATCCCTTGCATGAGCAGTTCACAATAGAGTTCCTGCTCCTATGAGATTTCAATGCTGGCCAGGCATGGTGGCTCACGCTTGTAATCCCAGCACACTGGGAGGCCAAGGTAGGCGGATCACCTGAGGTCAGCAGTTCAAGATCAGCCTGGCCAACATGGTGAAACCCCTTCTCTACTAAAAATAAAAAAATTTGCTGGACGTGGTGGTGGGTGCCTGTAATCCCAGCTACTCGAGAGGCTGAGGCAGGAGGAGAACTGCTTGAACATGGGACGTGGAGGTTGCAGTGAGTCAAGATTGCGCCATTGCACTCCAGCCTGGGCGAAAAGAGAGAAACTCCATCTCAAAAAAATGAAAAAGAGAGAGAGAATTCAATGCCTTCACTGATCTGGCAGGAGGCGGAGGTCAAGTGGTAGTTCTGGCTTGCCCACTGACTCGCTCACCTCCTGCTGTGTGGCCTGATTCCTAATAGGCCATTAACTGGTACCAATCAGCAGTCCAGGAGTTGGGGACCCCTGCATTAGACCACATCTCCAAAGCAGTATTGCAAGACAATCCACTGAGTTACCAAATAAAACACTAAGCATTTAATTTGTAATATTACTTTCTTTTAATTTAAAACTACATTAATACTATATATATGTAACTTTAAATAATACTATATATATAACTTTAAATAAGCATACAAATGTAATCATATCATATATGCCAAGTTTTTGTGGTATATATATTTCTTCCTTTTTTGCTTGTCTCACCCCTATCTCTTTCTCTCTCCTTTGCCCATATCAGCTCCTTTGCCTACCCCCAAGAAACACATTCCAGATATAGATCTGTATCACTCAGCAATGCTCTTGGCTGCAACTAACAGAACACTCATTTAATAGTGTCTTAGATAAGTAAGAAATTTAATTAAATCACTTAAGAAGAGAGCTGGAAGTAGTAAGGCAGTTTTAGAGTTGCTTCATTGATTCAATGACATTTTAAGGCCAGATGGATAACTCTTTCTTTTTCCTTCATTTTAGTAAGATGGCTGCAATGATGCCAACCTCTAAAATCTCATGTGAAACCATGCCAAGTGGCTTACATGTGTCATCCAACACTTTGGGAGGCTGAGGTGGGAAGAAGGCTGGAGGCCAGGAGTTTCAGACCAGCCTGGTCAATATAGTGAGACTCATCTCTACAAAAGTAAAAATTAAAAACAAAATAGCTAGACATGTTTGTGTGTCACTTTAGTCCTAGCTACTTGGGAGACTGAGGTGGAAGGATTGCTTGAACCAGGAATTTTAGGATACAGTGTGCTATGATCATGCCATTGCACTCCAGCCTGGTTGACAAAATTAGACCATGTCTGAAAAAGAAAACCCTAAAAACTCAAAAACAAAACCCAAAAATCTCATGTGACAGCCTTATAAGAAGAAAGGAGAATTCAAAAGGAAAAAATGTCTTTGCCATGCATCTTATACACACACACACACACACACACACACACTTACACACACACACTCACAGGAAATTGGTCAGTTTGTTTCTAAAACTGGTATCACGCTGTACACGCTTTTAGCATCTTGCTTTTCTCACTCAACAATGTGTACTGAAAATTTATCTGGGTCAACTACCAGAACTCAAATACATATTTGTTAATGGTTGCATAATATTCTATATTGTGACTATAGTATCATACATTCAATCATTTCTCCACTGAGGGAAATTCACTTTGCTTCCAGAAGTTTTATTTATTTTTATTTATTATTATCATCTTTTTACCACTTTTGAAAAGTTCTGCAGTCATCATTTTGGCTGATACAGTTTTCTATGTAACGGAGGTTTTATTTTATTGGGTAGATTCCTAGAGGTGAGATTACTAGGTAGAAGACTATATGTATTTTTAATTTCAGTAGGATGGGCTAGATTGTGTCCCCCCAAAAGGTGATAATATCTTATATTTCCACCAGCAATATATCAGATAATTTTTTTTGCATCCTTGATAGCAACAGATGTTATTATTCTTTATACATTTTTATGTGTCTTATAAACGAAATGGTACTTTATTTTGAATTTACTTTGAATATTTCTATTGGTGAATGTGAAACATTTTTTCATATATTTGTTGGCTATTTATATCCTTTGTCCTTTTTTACTCTTTGGTTGTTTGGTCTTTTTCTTGTCAGTGTGTTAAGACACATTTACGTATTATAGACTTCAGCGTTTCGTTTGATGTATTCAGTACAATGTTTTCCAAAACTATCATTTGTCTAATGGTTTTGTTACACAAAATTTATTTTTCAGCTTTTGTATTGTTGAGTGTATATAGTGAAGGTTACTCTCGACCACTTAGATTGAATGTGATTCTACATCTACTCTATTAGACTTTCTTTCAAGATTTTGTTTTATTTTTATATCTGTGTCAGTTGACATTATATTTTGCTATAAAAACAATAAGACAAAATGGTGGCTTACGAAGATACCAGTTCTCTCCGGTGAGACTCAAAGAGTATAGCTGCCTATAGACTCCAGTAGACATCTGACTCAGACATAGTTTGGAGGTCAGGGGAAGGGAACCATATTCAGGTTGCCATGTTTCCAGAGTCCTCTTCTAATAGATACTCTTAGTGCCCTGCCAAGTTCCTCCTTAGCGAGCTGGTTCACCCATCCCCCAGTTACCTGGCTGTTACTATGTCAATTGCTCACAGCTGCAACTTTCTCTTGAGAATTTCCCTGGGCTTAGGAGGGACACCTCACTGAAAATGACTGGATTGTTGTGTCCTCCCCAAGACAACTTTGGTGGTAACACTCATTCTAAATCCTCCTAAGGAATTGAAGACAGGGTGAATGAACTCACATTTGTGCAGAGCTTCTTCCTCTGCCCTATCCTGTTTCCCTTATGCCTTTATATGTCTTACCTAAGAGCACTTTCTTAATAAATCACATATAGTGTTGTCATAGTTAGCAAATAAAAATACTGCACACTCATTAAAATTTTAGTTTCGAGCAAAGAAGGAATAATTTTTAGTATAAATATGTCACATGAAATATTTGGGACATATACGCACTATAAAATTAATCACTGTTTATCTGAAATTCAAATTTAACTGGGCACCTTGTATTTTAGCTAGAAATCTTATTTCACTTGAACAAAAATTCTCATCTCAGGCCCTGCTTCTACAGAACTCAACCTAAGTTACTGCTCACTGTTGACTATATTCAATTTTTTATACATTAGAAAATGAAATTAAGCTTTACTATTTAATATACAGATAGGCAATCTCACTAGATCCATTTGTCAGTCTGTTATACAAAGGGTTAGAGAAGCACCCTGAGTCAGAAGATTAGATGATAGCACTTTAAACCCATTTTGATATATGCAGTTTATGTAAGAGAGTAGCCCCCTCTTATCCACATTTTCATTTTCCATGATTTCAGTTACCCATGGTCAAGTATGGCCCAAAAATATTAAATGGAAAATTCCAGAAGTAAGTGATGCAAAAGTTTAAAATTACATTCCATTCTGAGTAGTGTGATGAAATCTTGCCCCTTGCCACTCCATCTTACCTGAAAGTGAATCATCCCTTTGTTTGATGTATCCACACTTTCTATGCTAACCACCTGTTAGTCATTTAGTAGTCTTCTCGGTTATCAGACTTTTAAAAATTGTAAATACAGTCAGCCCTCCATATCTATGGGTTCCACATCCATGGATTCAGCCAAGCTTGGATTGAAAATATTCACAAAAAAATTCCATCCGTACTGAACATGTACAGATTTTTTTCTTGTCATTATTCCTTAAATAATTCAGTAAAACAACTTTTTACATAGCATTTACATTACATTAGGTATTATAAGTAATCTGTGCAGGATTCAAAGTATATGAGAGTATGTGTACATGTCAAATGCAAATACTACACTATTTTGTGTAACATACTTGAACATGCTCACATTTTGGTATCCCCACTGGGTTCTGTAACGAATCCCCCTGAGAAACTGAGGGACGATATGGTTTGGTCCTATGCACAGTTTCAGGCATCTGCTCACTGTGTGCCTTAGAACAGTTCTCCCTCTGATAAGTTGGGGCTACTGTACTGAATATCACTGATGAAGATTTTTCCATGATAATAGATTTACAGTAACTTAAAGATGTATTATATATTTGTATTTTGTTAAAAAAACAATTGTATCAAATTTGTCCACTTTTTCTTTAATGACAACTGGTTTTCAATATCATGTTAATAGATTTTTTGAAAACAAAACCAAAAAATAAAAACGCTTAATCTGACCCTTCTAGACATTGATAATTTACCAAAGAGTAAATTCTGATTTTGAACAAAATGTTTTGTTATAAAGAGGGAATTTTGAAAAGAACTATTTAAAATGTTTTTATCTTTATATGATTTTTCTTCTGAGTACAACTAGAGTGTATAACTTAAAAAAAAAATAAACCTATCATCATGAGCATGTTAAAAAACAACTTTGGAAACAGTGTTTCTTTTTTTTTTTTTTTTTTTTTTCCAGAGTGGTTGAGTGTTTTGATGAGGTCACACAGCAAACAGGTGGTGATGCTTAACATTAAACACAGGGTGACTGCAGGAGGCATATATGAACCCATTGTGTAAGAGGACATAAGTATTGGTTTTCCAGTTTTACTGAAAGCAATTTCAGGGGAATGGAGCTAAATAAGACACTTTTAAAAAATTTTTTTTCACTTTTTATTATGAAGTAACATTAGGAAAATAACATAAGGTATCATGCAACCCCAGATCTTGGTTTCTTTCTTTTCTTTTCTTTTTTTCTTTTTCTTTTTTTTTTTGAGACAGAATCTTGTTCTGTTGCCCAGGCTGGAATGCAGTGGCACAATGCCAGCTCACGGCAACCTCAGCCTCCCAGGTTCAAGCAATTCTTCTTCTTATGAATATTTTACTTTAAGTTCTGAGATACATGTGCAGAACATACACGCTTCTTACATAGGTATACACGTGCCATGGCCATGGTGTTTTGCTGCACCCATCAACCAGTCAGCTACATCAGGTGTTTCTCCTAATGCTATCCTTCCCCTAGCCCCCACCCCCCGACAGGCCCGGGTGTGTGATATTCCCCTCCCTGTGTCCATGTGTTCTCATTGTTCCACTCCCACTTATGAGTGAGAACATGCGGTGTTTGGTTTTCTGTTCTTGTGTTAGTTTGCTGAGAATGATGGTTTCCAGCTTCATCTATGTCCCTGCAAAGGACATGAACTCATCCTTTAGAAACAGTGTTTCTAAACTGTTTATAAAATATTCCAAATGAAGTGCTGTAGTAGATACCTTTTTTTTTTTTTTCCTTTTGAGACAGAGTTTCGCTGTGTCACCCAGGCTGGAGTGCAGTGGCACAATCTCCGCTCACCACAACCTCTGTCTCCTGGACTCAAGTGATCCTCCCACCTCAGACTCTGGAGTAGGTGGGACTACAGTCGTGCACCACCAAGGCCTGCTAATTTTTGTATTTTTAGTAGAGGTAGGGTTTGGCCATATTTCCCAGGCTGGTCTCAAACTCTTGGCTAAAGCGATCCGCCTGCCTCCACCTCCCAAAGTGCTGGGATTACAGGAGTGAGCCACCATGCCCAGCAATATCAAATCTTTCATAAAAGTACAAACTGCAATGCTGACCCATAAATTTGCAGGAACAACTAATGGGCTTCAAAGAAGTTGAAACTTTATTAGCAGTGTTTCTTTTCAAAGTGTATGCATAATTGGTAGGTGGGATTAAAATGTGAATAATAATTTACTGCACTCAGTCAATAACACTCTTCTTCTAATTAAACCTATGTAACTTCATGAAGTGTCTTTTTCAGCTATGAAAGCCACTTAATCCAGACATGGGAAAAATAATAAACTTTAAAAAAAAAACTGAACATAAAACCAAATATTTGAATGGCTGCATCACCAAGAATAATCAAATTTTAAAATAATAATGATATATATTGAAACAAAACAATATGTTTAGCTCAAAGACATTTCTTAAACCATACATTTTAGGAGGGTAATTTTCAATGATATTTATTAAATTTGATTACTTCTGGTCTAAAGAATCATGATTCCAGCACCTCGCTGAAGTTATTAGCTTGCAGCCTCCTTAGATATACTTACGAGGTGTCTGTAATGCTAAACAGGCTGTTTCTGTTAATTTATATTCAGTACCTGGCAGTTGTATATGGTGGAGTGAAGAGTGCAAAGGAAGCAGAATGGCACTGCACTATATTTTTCTGTTTCTAGCACTCAAATGTTCTAATGGTCTCTGCCAAGTCAAAAAATGAGGCCTCACAATTGAAGGCACAGAGTCTTGTATGTTAACATTAGGCCTACTGACAGAAGGGTGCTTATAGTTTTTTTTTTTTAATTTTCTGTCTTGATAACAATATAACTTCATATTTATATATATTACATGATTTATTCCTTTGTTTTAATATACTTTAAGTTCTAGGGTACATGTGCACAACGTGCGGGTTTGTCACATTGGTATACATGTGCCATGTTGGTGTGCTGCACCCATTAACTCGTCATTTACATTAGGAACATCTCCTAATGCTATCCCTCCGCTTTCTCCTCACTCCATGACAGGGCCCCAGAGTGTGATGTTCCCCACCCTGTGTCCAAGTGTTCTCATTGTTCAATTCCCACCTATGAGTGAGAACATGCAGTGTTTGGTTTTCTGTCCTTGCGATAGTTTGCTCAGAATGATGGTTTCCAGCTTCATCCATGTCCCTACAATGGACAGGAACTCATCCTTTTTTATGGCTGCATAATATTCCATGGTGTATGTGTGCCACATTTTCTTAATCCAGTCTGTCATTGATGGACATTTGGGTTGGTTCCAAGTCTTTGTTATTGTGAATAGTGCCACAATAAACATACGTGTGCATGTGTCTTTATAGCAGCATGATTTATAATCCTTTGGGTACATACTCAGTAATGGGATGGCTGAGTCAAATGGTATTTCTAGTTCTAGATCCTTGAGGAATCGCCACACTGTCTTCCACAATGGTTGAACTAATTTACAGACCTACCAACAGGGTAAAAGTGTTCCTATTTCTCCACATCCTCTCCAGCACCTGTTGTTTCCTGACTTTTTAATGATCGCCATTCTAAATGGTATGAGATGGTATCTCATTGTGGTTTTGATTTGCATTTCTCTGACGGCCAGTGATGATGAGCATTTTTTCATGTGTCTGTTGGCTGCATAAATGTCTTCTTTTGAGAAATGTCTGTTCATATCCTTTGCCCAGTTTTTGATGGGTTTTTTTGATTTTTTTCTTGTAAATTTGTTTAAGTTCTTTGTAGATTCTGGATATTAGCCCTTTGTCAGATGGGTAGATTGTAACAATTTTCTCCCATTCTGTAGGCTGCCAGTTCACTCTGATGGTAGTTTCTTTTGCTGTGAAGAAGCTCTTTAGTTTAATTAGGTCCCATTTGTCAATTTTGCTTTCTGTTGCCATTTATTTTGGTGTTTTATTCATGAAGTCCTTGCCCATGCCTATGTCCTGAATGGTATTGCCTAGTTGGAAGTAAAGCACTCCTCAGCAAATGTAAAAGAACAGAAATTATAACAAACTGTCTCTCAGACCACAGTGCAATCAAACTAGAACTTACAATTAAGAAACTCACTCAAAACCACTCAACTACATGGAAACTGAACAATTTGCCCCTGAATGACTACTGGGTATATAACGAAATGAAGGCAGAAATAAAGATGTTCTTTGAAACCAATGTGAAAAAAGACACAACATACCAGCATCTCTGGGACACATTTAAAGCAGTGTGTAGAGGGAAATTTATAGCACTAAATGTCCACAAGAGAAAGCAGGAAAGATCTAAAATTGACACCCTAACAGCACAATTAAAAGAACTAGAGAAGCAAGAGCAAACACATTCAAAAGCTAGCAGAAGGCAAGAAATAAGTAAGATCAGAGCAGAACTAAAGGAGATAGAGACACAAAAACGTGCAAAATATCAATGAATCCAGGAGCTGGTTTTTTGAAAAGGTTGACAAAATTGATAGATCCCTAGCAAGACTAATAAAGAAGAAAAGAGAGAAGAATCAAATAGATGCAATAAGAAATGATAAAGGGGATATTACTACCGATCCTACAGAAATACAAACTACCATCAGAGAATATTATAAACACCTCTACACAAATACACAAAACACATCTACCTAGAAGAAATGGATAATTTCCTGGACACATACACCCTCCCAAGACTAAACCAGGAAGAAGTGGAATCCCTGAAGAGACCAATAACAGGCTCTGAAATAGAGGCAATAATTGTAGCCTACCAACCAAAAAAGTCCAGGACCAGATGGATTCACAGCTGAATTCTACCAGAGGTACAAAGAGGAGCTGGTACCATTCCTTCTGAAACTATTCCAATCAATAGAAAAAGAGGGAATCCTCCCTAACTCATTTTATGAGGCCAGAACCATCCTGATACCAAACCCTGGCAGAGATACAACAAAAAAAGGGAATTTTAGACCAATATCCCTGATGAACATTGATGCAAAAATCCTCAATAAAATACTGGCAAATTGAATCCAGCAGCACATCAAAAAGCTTATCCACCACGATCAAATTGGCTTCATCCCTGGAATGCAAGACTTGTTCAATACATGCAAATCAATAAATGTAATCCATCATAGAAACAGAACCAATGACAAAAACCACATAATTATCTCAATAAATGCAAAAAAGGCCTTTGACAAAATTCAACAGCCCTTCATGCTAAAAACTCTCAATAAACTAGGTATTGATGGGATGTATCTCAAAATAATAAGAGCTATTTATGACTAACCCACAGTCAATATCATACTGAATGGGCAAAAGCTGGAAGCATTCCCTTTGAAAACTGGCACAAGACAGGGATGCCCTCTCTCACCACTCCTATTCAACATAGTGTTGGAAGTTCTGGCCAGGGCAGTCAGGCAGGAGAAAGAAATAAAGTGTATTCAATTAGGAAAAGAGGAAGTCAAATTGTCCCTGTTTGCAGATCACATGATTGTATACCTAGAAAACCCCATCATCTCAGCCCAAAATGTCCTTAAGCTCATAAGCAACTTCAGCAAAGTCTCCAGATAAAAAATCAACGTGCAAAAATCACGAGCATTCCTATACACCAATAACAGACAAACAGAGAGCCAAATCATGAATGAACTCCCATTCACAATTGCTTCAAAGAGAATAAAATATCTAGGAATCCAACTTACAAGGGATGTGAAGGACCTCTTCAAGGAGCACTACAAACCACTTCTCAATGAAATAAAAGAGGACACAAACAAATGGAAGAACATTCCATGCTCATGGATAGGAAGAATCAATCTCGTGAAAATGGCCATACTGCCCAAGGTAATTTATAGATTCAATGCCATCCCCATCAAGCTACCAATGACTTTCTTCACAGAATTGGAAAAAATTACTTTAAATTTCATATGGAACCAAAAAAGAGCCTGCGTTGCCAAGACAATCCTAAGCCAAAAGAACAAAGCTGGAGGCATCATGCTACCTGACTTCAAACTATACTACAAGCCTACAGTAACCAAAACATCATGGTACTGGTACCAAAACAGAGATATAGACCAATGGAACAGAACAGAGCCCTCAGAAATAATACCACACATCTACAACCATCCGATCTTTGACAAACCTGACAAAAACAAGAAATGGGGAAAGGATTACCTATTTAATAAATGGTGTCGGGAAAACTGACTGGCCATATGTAGAAAGCTGAAACTTTATCCCTTCCTTACACCTTATACAAAAATTAATTTGAGATGCATTAAAGACATAAATGTTAGACCAAAAACCATGAAAACCCTAGAAGAAAACATGGTTTCTTTCTTAATGGTTTTCAAACAATTTTTTAAATTTTGAAAAAAATTGTATTCATATACAATGTTTAGAAGTAATATAGAGATCCAGTATACACTTTACTCAGTTTTCCACAATTAAAAAATAGCTATATATTTGGCAGCTACAGGCGGTTGGATCATGACATCAGGAGATCGAGACCATCCTGTCTAATATGGTGAAACCCCGTCTCTACTAAAAATACAAAAAATTAGCTGGGCGTGGTGGCAGGCGCCTGGAGTCCCAGCTACTTGGGAGGCTGAGGCAAGAGAATGGCGTGAACCCGGGAGGCGGAGCTTGCAGTGAGCCGAGATTGCGCCACCGCACTCCAGCCTGCGCACACTACAGCCTGGGTGACAGAGCGAGACTCCGTCTAAAAAAAAAAAGCTATGTTAAAATATCATCATCAGAATACTGGCATTGATAAAATAAGCTATAGAACATTTCCATCACTACAGAGATACTATGACCCTTTTATAGATAAACCCACTTGCCTCTGACTCCCACTCCCCTCCTTAACCCCTGTAACCACTAACTTGTTCTCTAGTTCTATAAATTAGTCATTTCCAAAATTTTATATTAATGGAATCATACTGTGTTTAATCTTCTGATACTGGCATTTTTTAAATCAACATAGTTCCGTTGAGATTCATCTTAGTGGTAGCATGCATTGACAGTGTGCCCTTTTTGACTGTTGAGCAGTTGACAATATATGGATAAAGCACGTTTGTTTAATTATTCATCCATTGAAGGATAGCAAGGTTGTTTCCAGATTTTGGCTATTACAAATAGAGCTGCTATAAACATCCATATGTGGGACTTTGTGTGAAGATATGTTGTAATTTATTTAAGACAGATCAAACCATAGACTAGGAGGAAATGTATGAAAACTGTATCCTCAACAACGGACTAGAATCTTGATTATATAAGAACTCTTGAAACTCCTCTTTAATTAAATGCCCGTTTTTGTCATTTACCCATTTTCTAATTGATTTTTTTTGTTTTTGTTTTTTGTTTGTTTGTTTGTTTGTTTTAGACGGTGTCTTGCTCTGTTGTCTGAGTGGGAGTGCAGCTTGACCGTGGGTTACTGCGACCTCTGCCTCCCGGGCTCAAACAATTTTCCTGCCTCAGCCTCCCGAGTAACTGGGATTACAGATGCCCATCACCACGCCTGGCTAATGTTGTATTTTCAGTAGAGACTGTTTCACCATATTGGCCAGCCTGGTCTCGAACTCCTGACCTCAGGCAATCTGCCCGCCTCAGCCTCCCAAAGTGCTGGGATTACAGGCTTGATGTTTTGAGAGTTTTAAGAATACTTATATATTCAAGACATGAGTCCTTTGTTCCGTATACAGTTTTCATACATTTTCTCCCAGGCCATAGCTTGTCCTTTAGTCCTCTTAAGAGGATTTTTCGCAGAGTAAAAACTTACAATTTTGATGAAGTTCAATCTATCAGTTTTTCCTTTTAAGGATGAATCTTTTGCGTCTGAGTCTATGGACTCTTTGCCTAGATGTATATCTCAAAGATTTTAATCTGTGCTTTTTTTCTAAGAGATTTATGATTTTATGTTTTAAATCTGTGTGGAATCTATTCCTAGCTAGAGGAGTTAGACTAGAGAAAGAAATAAAGGGCATCCAAATCGGAAAGGAAGAAGTCAAATTTGTTTGCAGATGATATGATCTTATATTTGCACTCCAACAAAAAACTATTAGAACTGATGTCTAAAAATTACCCTGAATTGTCCACTGTTGGCATATAGAAATGCTCCTGATTTTTGTATGTCGATCTTGTATCCTGCAACTTTACTGAATTTGTTTAAGAAGTGAGGTTTGGGTCAAGGTTCATTTTTTTTTTTTTGCCGATAGATGTTCAGTTTCTCCAGCTGTTTATTGAAATTGCCTTTGTACCTTTGTCAAAAGTCAGCTAGGTGCATTATTGTGTGTCTACTTCTGGGTTATTTATTCAATTTTTGGATGTATCTATCACTGTGCTAATATCACCCTGTATTGATTATTGTGGCTATGTAGTAGGACTTAATGTGGTGTAGAGTGATGTTTTCACCTTATTCAAGATTACTTTAGCTATTCTAGGGCCTGTGCCTTTCCATATCAATTTTAGAACAAGCTCCAAAAATACCCTGCTGAGATATTGATAGCAATTGCTCTAAAACTATAAATCAGTCAGGAATGTTGACATATTTAATATGTTGTGTCTTCCAATGCATAAACGTGGCATGTATTTAGGTCTTAATTGATTTCATTCATTATTATTTTGTACTTTTCAGCATACAGATCCTGCCTGTACATGTTTTTTGTAAATTTACATGTAATTATTTCATTTTATTTATGTGATTTAAATGGTATTTTGTTTTTAATGTCATTCTCCATTTGTTCATTGTCAATATATAGAAATGAAGCTGATTTCTGCGCATTCACTTTGCATCCTATGAACTGGTTGACCTGACTTATTAGTTCTAAAATTTTTGTTTTTCTTTTTTAGATTTCTTGGGATTTTCTACATAGGTAATCATTACATCTGCAAGTAGAGACAGTTTCATGTCTTTCTTTCCTATCTGTAGAGCTCTTATTTCTTTTTCTTGCCTCATATTACACTGGGTAAAAATTCCAGTTACAGTTGGGTAAAAGTGGTGAAAGCAAAAAATCCTTGCCTTGTTTCTGATCTTAGACATAAGGAATCTAATTTCTCACCTTCAAATATGATATTTGATGTAAGTTTTTGTTCATGTTCTTTATAAAGTTGATGAAGTTCTCCTTTATTCCCAGTTTGCTGAGAGTTTTAAATTACAAATGGGGGTTGGATTTTGTTAAATGCTATTCCTGTGTCAGTTGATATGATCATATTATTTACAAAATATTGTTGAGATGGTAGTTTACACTGTTTGATTTTCTAATGTTGAACCAGACTTGCATACATGGAATAAATCCAAATTGGTCATGCTGTATAATTCCTTTTATAGCTTGCTGGATTCAATTTGCTAATATTTTGTTGAGAATTACTAGGTAACTAAAATTCATTGGACAATATTCCCTCCTGCTATGGACTGCATTGTGTCTCTCCACAATTTATGATGTTGAAGTCCTAATACCCAATGTGACTGTATGTGAAGAGGGAACCCTTAAGAAAGTAAATAAAGTTAAATGAGGTCATAAGGATGGACTCCTAATGTGACAGTATTGGTGGCTGTATAAGAAGAGGAAAATATGTCTCTCAGCCCTCAAACAAAAAATAGGTCATGTGAGCACACTGTGAGAAGGCAGCTATAGATAAGTCAAGACAAGGGACCTCAGAATTAAACCTACCTTTCTGGCACCTTCTGGCTTCCAGAAATGTGAGAAAATTATGTTGTTTAAGTCCCCCAGTCTATGTTATTTTGTTATGGCAGCCTGAGCAGACTACGACATCTCCTTTTATAATTTTCTGGGAGAGATTGCGTAAATTTGGTGTTAAGTCTTCTTTAAAAGTTTGGTAGATTTCTCCAGTGAAAGTATTTGTGTATGGAGGTGACTTTTTAGGGGGAGATTTTAAAGTATTACTTCAATTTCTTTAATAGTAACAGTGCTCATAATATTCCCTTATTATCTCTTCATGTCTGCAGGGCCTATAGTGATGTCTTCTATTTCATTCCTGATGCCAGTAATTTGTGTTTTCTTTCTTCCATTCTGTCAGTCTTGCTAGGTGGCTATTAATATTATTTTTTTGAAGAATCAACTCTTAGGTTCATTGATTATCCCCATTTTTTTTTGTTTTCAATTAAATTCATTTCTGCTTATATCTTTATTAATTCTCTCCTCCCGCTTGTCTTGAATGAATTTTGCTCTTATCTGCTTTAGTTTCTTGAAATAAGAACTTATATTCCCTGAGACCTTTGTTTCTAATGTAAGCATTTAATGCTACAAATTTCCCTTTCAGCACTGTGTGGTATATATTTTCATATGTTGTGCTTTTACTTTCACTGAATTCTATACATTATTTCATTTCCATTGAGACTTTCCTCTTTGACCCAGAGATTATTTAGAAGCATGTTGTTTAGTCCTTGCAGATTTATTGTTTTTCTTTTTTTTTTTCTTTTTTTTTTAAATTTATTTATTATTATTATACTTTAAGTTGTAGGGTACATGTGCATAATGTGCAGGTTTGTTACATATGTATATTTGTGCCATGTTGGTGTGCTGCACCCATCAACTCGTCATTTACATCAGGTATAACTCCCAGTGCAATCCCTCCCCCCTCCCCCCTCCCCATGATAGGCCCCGGTGTGTGATGTTCCCCTTCCTGAGTCCAAGTGATCTCATTGTTCAGTTCCCACCTATGAGTGAGAACATGCGGTGTTTGGTTTTCTGTTCTTGTGATAGTTTGCTAAGAATGATGGTTTCCAGCTGCATTCATGTCCCTACAAAGGACACAAACTCATCCTTTTTTATGGCTGCATAGTATTCCATGGTGTATATGTGCCACATTTTCTTAATCCAATCTGTCACTGATGGACATTTGGGTTGATTCCAAGTCTTTGCTATTGTGAATAGTGCTGCAATAAACATACGTGTGCATGTGTCTTTATAGCAGCATAATTTATAATCCTTTGGGTATATACCCAGTAATGGGATGGCTGGGTCATATGGTACATCTAGTTCTAGATCCTTGAGGAATCACCATACTGTTTTCCATAATGGTTGAACTAGTTTACAATCCCACCAACAGTGTAAAAGCGTTCCTATTTCTCCACATCCTCTCCAGCACCTGTTGTTTCCTGACTTTTTAATGATCGCCATTCTAACTGGTGTGAGATGGTATCTCATTGTGGTTTGGATTTGCATTTCTCTGATGGCCAGTGATGATGAGCATTTTTTCATGTGTCTGTTGGCTGTATGAATGTCTTCTTTTGAGAAGTGTCTGTTCATATCCTTTGCCCACTTTTTGATGGGGTTGTTTGTTTTTTTCTTGTAAATTTGTTTGAGTTCTTTGTAGGTTCTGGATATTAGCCCTTTGTCAGATGAGTAGATTGCAAAAATGTTCTCCCATTCTGTAGGTTGCCTGTTCACTCTGATGGTAGTTTCTTTTGCTGTGCAGAAGCTCTTTAGTTTAATTAGATCCCATTTGTCAATTTTGGCTTTTGCTGCTGTTGCTTTTGGTGTTTTAGACATGAAGTCTTTGCCCATGCCTACACCAGTAACAGACAAACAGAGAGCCAAATCAGGAATGAACTGCCATTCACAATTACTTCAAAGAGAATAAAATACCTAGGAATCCAACTTACAAGGGATGTAAAGGACCTCTTCAAGGAGAACTACAAACCACTGCTCAGTGAAATAAAAGAGGACACAAACAAATGGAAGAACATACCATGCTCATGGATAGGAAGAATCAATATCGTGAAAATGGCCATACTGCCCAAGGTAATTTATAGATTCAATGCCATCCCCATCAAGCTACCAATGAGTTTCTTCAGAGAATTGGAAAAAACCGCTTTAAAGTTCATATGGAACCAAAAAAGAGCCCGCATCTCCAAGACAATCCTAAGTCAAAAGAACAAAGCTGGAGGCATCATGCTACCTGACTTCAAACTATACTACAAGGCTACAGTAACCAAAACAGCATGGTACTGGTACCAAAACAGAGATATAGACCAATGGAACAGAACAGAGTCCTCAGAAATAATACCACACATCTACAGCCATCTGATCTTTGACAAACCTGAGAGAAACAAGAAATGGGGAAAGGATTCCCTATTTAATAAATGGTGCTGGGAAAATTGGCTAGCCATAAGTAGAAAGCTGAAACTGGATCCTTTCCTTACTCCTTATAGGAAAATTAATTCAAGATGGATTAGAGACTTAAATGTTAGACCTAATACCATAAAAATCCTAGAGGAAAACCTAGGTAGTACCATTCAGGACATAGGCATGGGCAAAGATTTATTGTTTTTCTATTTGATTTTATTATGGGCAAAGAACATACACTGTGGTTTCAATACTTAAAATTTGTTACGGTTGTTTTAAGGCTTAGAATATGGTCTATCTTTGTGAATGTTCCATGTGTGTTTGAAAAACATAATGCGTGTTCTGCTATTGTTGAGTAGAGTGTATTATATATGTCAACTAGATCCAGTTGATTGGATTATTAAGTTCTTCTACATGCATGCTTATTTTCTGGTTAGTAGTTCTATCAGTTACTGAGAGTAGGATATTGATTTGTCTATTTCTACTTTTAATTATACTCATTTTTATTTCATTTTATTCAGAAGTCTCTTTAGTTTGGAACATTTAGGATTGTTATGTCTTCTTTATGGATTGATCCTTCTAAAATTATGTAATGCACCTCTTTGAATCTTGTAATCTTCTTCACTTTGAAGTCCATTTTATCTGACATTTCTATAGCCTTTCCTGATTTCTGTGATTAATGCATGCATCATATGTTTTTCTATCCTTTTACTTTTAGACTATCAATGTCATAGTTTTGGAGGTTACTTATTGATAGCATGTCTTTGAATCATGTTTGCTTTTTAATCTACTCTGCCAATTTCTGTCTTTTGATTAGTATACTTAGACAATTTATACTTATGGTAAGTTTTGATATGTTTGGGTTTAAGTCTGCCACTAATTTGTTTTCTATTTTCTCTATTTCTTCTTTCTCACCTTCCTGTGGGTTATTTGAAATCCCCCTTTTTCTTGGGTTCTATCTTCATTTTTACAGCATTTCTGAGTATATCAATTTGTATTTTTGTAATTGCTCTAGGTATCAATATATACAAATGTAATTTTTCATAGTATACTGTTGTCAGTGTTTTAACACTTTGAATGAGGTGGATAGACCTTACTTTCTATAAAGTCCTTTTATTTCCCATACTTTAAAATATCACTTTCTTAAATATTCCTTCTACATACATTAAGTACCATATCAGGTAGTGTCATAATTTTCCTTCAATCATCAAATAGGATTTTAGAAACTCATGAGAAGTAGAAAATCCTATTATGTTTAATTGTGTTTTTACCCATTTGATATTCTTCTTTTCCTTTTAAAATTCCAAGTTGTCTTTCATGATTACCTTTCTGCTTAGACAACTTCCTTTAGCCATTTTTCAAGGGTAGCGGGTTTTTTTTATTTTTTATTTTTTGGCAACAAATTCTTTGTTTTCCTTCATCTGAGGATGCCTTTATTTCACCCCATTCCTGAATAATTTTGCTACATGTGGAATGTGTGGTTGGCACGTTTTACTTCAGCACTTCCTTCTGGCCTTGTGGTTTCAGGTAAGAAATCTGGCGTCATTTGATCTGGTTTTGCCCTGTAGTCAGTGTGCCATTTCTCTGTTTTATTTTATGTTTTTTTTTCAGAGATTCAATTATAATGTGTCTTGGTGTGGATTTATTTGGGCTTATGCTATATGTGTTCACTTCGTTTCTTGAATCTGTAGGTGTATGCATTTCATTATTTCTTTGGAGCAAGACTTAACCCTGCTTCCCACCTCCTTATTCAGTCTTTTTTCCTGCTGAGTGTGTGTACAGGTTCAGCTCCTGCTGATACCAGTAGTCAGGAAGAGTGGAGAACTGACTAGCTCTGAATCTCACTGCTTTATTCAGACTCATTGATACTAAATGTGATTGGAAGATCAGCTTGTCACTGAGCTTTACTGACACTGGCAAAGAGGAGGGGTGTGAAGCATAGTGGTGATGAGGCACTTCTCAAACCTTTTCCTTGCTGACCAGGTGTGTGGAGGCTGAGTTTACTACTGGACCACATTGACACTACCCCTGCAAGTAGTATAACACCTACTTCTGTCATTGAAAGAATGGAAGATCAACTCCCCACTTGGCCACACACTGAAACAATCTGTAGTAGAGTGAGGTAGGGTAGTTTTTCTGTTGATGTTTAGCTGCAGTAGGATGGGTATTGCCAAAAAAAAAAAAAAAAAAAAAAAAAAAAAGGTTTTCTGTAATTAGACCTCTGTGTTCCAGATCCTTTGCCTATGGACAACAGGCTTTTGTTGGAGCTTTTATTATCTGTGCCTATTCATTGTTCTGGGTTAGAGGTGCCCGCAACTTTCAGGCCAAGATATATGGGACACAATAAAGACACCCAGGGAACTCACTACCCTGAATTTCCTCAAATTCTGTGGTCCTTTGTTCATCCAGCTTCTTTTCACCTTTCAGAGACTTCTTAAAGTTGTGCTATGTCCTTTAGTTTGAAGAGGGAGGACCTTGAAAGAATGGGTCTACTCTATCTTGGTCAGAGCTGGAAATCCCTTTTCTTCTATCTCCTTGTTTAAGACATTTATAATATGCACCCTCCACCACTACAAACAGAAGAGCACTGCATTATGACTTGGGGACGGTGTTAAGTTCTAAGGCGTTGCCAGTCTACTATCTGTGGTACCTCATCCCTCAGAGCATAGAAAGCCCTCTCCTTTTGTAAGCCTTGGGTAATGGATATTATCTTGTTTTGTGAAACATAAGAGGAATGTATGGCACATTTCTTTATTTTCCTAAGTCAAATTGCATTTGAGTTCAAGCTACATACACTTGCCTTGTGGAAAGTCCAATATCAGTAAAATTTCAAAAGTTCCTTCCTTTCTCTATGGGATCCTATTAGACTTGTGATGCTTACTTGGTCCCAGGAAAAATAAGTTGATTGTGGTCCTTAGTTTTTCTTGTTTGTTATGGATACCCTTACTGTTCCTCTGCTGCTAGATGACATCAAGATGACCTACACTGGTCCTTCCTGCTCCTATGGAGCAGTTCTTTTCAGCAGGCCTTGACACTAATCACAAAATCAATCTCCAAACTCCTGACAGCTGGCTTAGTGTTTTACTCCTGGTACCCAACTTCAACAGATGTTCCATAGTCATATCCCATCATCTGTGCTGCAAGGAAGTGAGGCTTATCAAATTTCTATCAATCACTAGCAGAATCTTTTACTCAATCCCTGGAATTTCTCCAATCTCTGGGAAGTGAATAAGAACATGGAATATGGAATCAAGCTACTTGGGATCACTTAATAATTCATTTACTCTGGACAAAATCATAACCTCTCCAAGCCTCAATGTCCTCACCTACAATATGGGGCTAATAATATTAGTGGTTACTATGATAAGATTGGATTAAATGAGATAATATTTGTTCTTGTGTTACTAGTAGAGGGTCTTGACTGCAACTTGTCCAGGTTCTTGGCATTCTGAACAAATAATTGGACAAAACACATAGCAAAGCAAGGAAAGAATGAAGCAATGAAAGAACAAAAGCAGGGATTTATTGAAAATGAAAGTACACTCCACAGTGTGGGAGCGGGTCCCAGAAGCGACTCAAGGGCCCCAGATACAGAATCTCCTCCTGTCTAAATATGCTCTGGAGGTTTTCCAATGGCCACTTGGCATTCACCTCATGTAAATGAAGTGATGACCCACAATCAGTCTGATTAGTTGGAGAAAGTAACCAATCAGAGGCTGAAGTGAAGTTACATAGTTATACTCCTATGCAAACATCTGACTGGTTGCAAAAAGCAACCAATCAGAGGTACTTTAAATTTCCCATCTGAGGACACAGAAAAAGTGGGGGTATGTATAGGGAGTAGCCTCTGTTCCTTTTGTTATTTAGGCGTGGAAAGTTAGGGTTTCTTTTCAGTTTGATTCCAGGAAGTCAGCGTGAAATGGCCTTGGGTTCCCTGCCCCCAGACCCTATTCTCCTACCTCACTCGCAGCAATGCCTGTTAATATAACAATATAGTAAAGGTGTAAGGTAATATAAAGAAGAGTAAGTTCTATATGCATAATAGGTACAGTTTTCCTCTCTGGGTCACTCTTTGCTCTGACATCTACATCATCATAACCTTTCTAATTCCCAATTCTTGCACAATATTCACCTGGATAAGGCCAATTTTCAGGGTAACCCTGAAGTATATGAAGATATTTATCTCCTCCTACCTGCAACACATCCTGTCCCCACCTGAGTGAGAGGAGTGTAGACCAGTGTTTCTCAAATAATTGTCCACTGATCATTTGCATCAAATCTTTAGGGATAGAATCAAAGGATATGCACATCTATTAAGCCGCTCCTGAAATGTTAATGTACACTAAAATTCATGAAACAATCCTTTACACTATCTGTGCCTTTTCACATATGGTTGCCTCTTTCTAAAATGTCCATTCACCCTATTTGTGTCCACATGTGGAAACAAAATGCAGCTTCCTCTATGTACCTGTCCCTAATTTCATGTTCACTACCACCAGCAGATGGAACCTTTCTGTTGCTGTAGGATGAATGATATGGGGAGGAATCAAAATTGAGGTGCAAGAGAGTGTTGGGGTGCACTGGAAGGCAGCAGTTGGATTGGAGTGGTGAGAAGGACCTATGGCTTTTACTTGGAATTTGTGCACTTGAGGTGAAGTTGCAAAAAGGGATGGGGGAAGGGGACAGAAAATCAGAAAAGTAAAAAGGGGGTTGGGGAGAAGCAGCAACAAAATAACTCTTATGGTTTCCCTGATCCCGAAGTAAATTCATCACCACAGGTGTCAGCACCCCATGCCCTCAGGCCCGCCTGCCCTCTTACCTGCTCTTCTCACTGCCTCAGCCCCTCCTGCTTGGCCTTCCGGCCTTCCGCCTGGATCTGTCCACACACTGACTTTGCTCTCGCTGCCCTCTCTCTCCAATGTATCACTGTGTAACTGAAATCACTGGGTAACTGAGTATGCCCCGTTTGGGCCTGCCACCTGACTGGCTGCTCTGAAGCAGCAGAACTGGATAAGAACTTTATGAACCCTGAGAAGTTATTCATGCACAGAACCTCTAAACTTGCATCATTGTATCCATGTTGTTGCCTTCTTCTGGAACGTTATGTTCTTCTGTGCACGTGAAAATCCTCTGCCTCTAGACCCAGTTCCAAGGTCCCAGGGACTCAACTTAGGCGTCTCTGTGACTGACAACGGGGATATTAACTTTGCCTCTCAGGAGTGGGGAAGGAATCCCCCTCCACAGATGCTTCCACTCCATCTCCTTAGGACTCTGAGGCTCAAAGGAAGCAAACACCTCCAAAAAGCCCCTCAGGATTCCTCCCCCATTATTACAACCCACCATTTTCTCAAGGCTGCACCAAACCAAGGGTTCCCTGATATCACCATGGGCCAAACGTGGGTCCCAGGGATTTGCATCTGGATTGTACTCCTCAAGGGACTGTAGTGCAGCAGCTCAGAAACCTCAATTTGAGGAGGGAAAAAAGATTTGTTTGAAACTGTTTAAGACATCAACTGAGGGGCTGAAACTTGGGGGGCTGCAGGTCTGACATGGGTAAAGGTCTCCCTGCAGCTGCCGAATCCCTCATTCCTTGCCAAGTTTAATGTCTAATCTTAGCGAAGGGTGTCCCAGGATTACACCAACTGCACACTGGTTTCTCCAGACAGATCGTGGCCTGGGCTCCTTCTAGCCCGGTACTTGACTATATCGTAGGTTTCAGATTTTACTGAAGTAGGGATTTTAAGAGGGGTACTTAGCTGCTGTCCTGAGGGTAGTGAAATGCCGCGTGTCTGATACTTGGGATCCTGGCTTGCGGGCCCTCAGAGACTCTGTCTTTGCAGCTCCGCTCCCCGCTCCCCGCCCTGTCCCCTCCCAGCCTTCACCCCGCCCGGCCTCAGCTACTCCTCAGGCACCCCACGCGCTCACACCCGCCTGCCCGCTCGCCTGCTCCTCCCACTCTCTCCGCCCCTCCCACTCGGCCCCCCGCGTAGATCTCGCCCCACACTGACTTTGCTCTCACTGTCCGGCCAGACGCACTTCCCGCCCTCGCGTAGGTCTGCACCGCCACAGCCGCCCTCGCCCGCGCGTCCCTCACCCGGTCCGCCACTGCCGCGCCTCAGAATCCGAAGGCTGGGTCCCAGCGCAACCATCCACGCCGCCGCCACGACCTACACGGGAGCCACGCGCCGCAACCGCCACCAACGCCTTGCCGCCGCCGCTCGCCCGCCGCCCACCATGGCCCAGCAGCAAACAGGTAGCAGGAAACGGAAAGCGCCCGCGGTCGAGGCGGGCGCCGAGAGCTCGCCGTCGCAGGGCTTGGCGGCAGCGGACGGTGAGGGGCCTCTGCTACTGAAGAGGCAGAGGCGGCCGGCGACGTGTCGCTCAATGGTGCACTATCTGAAGGTTCGGGAGGTAGGCGGATGGGGCCCCGCCGGGCTCCAGGGCTTCGATGGCGAGATGCGAGGCTACGCGGTACAGAGGCTGCCCGAGCTGCTGACGGAGCGCCAACTGGACCTGGGCACCCTCAACAAGGTGTTCGCGTCACAGTGGCTGAACTCCAGGCAGGTGGTGTGCGGCACCAAGTGTAACACGCTCTTCGTGGTGGACGTGCAGTCAGGCCACATCACACGCATCCCCCTCTTGCGGGACAGGGAGGCCAGGCTGGCCCAGGACCAACAGGGCTGTGGCATCCATGCCATCGAGCTGAATCCCTCCAAGACGCTTCTGGCCACCGGCGGCGAAAACCCCAACAGCCTGGCCATCTACCAGCTGCCCACCCTGGATCCCCTGTGCCTGGGCGACCGCCATGGCCACAAGGACTGGATCTTCGCCGTCGCCTGGCTGAGTGACACCGTAGCCGTGAGCGGCTCCCGTGACGGCACTGTGGCGCTGTGGCGGATGGACCCGGACAAGTTCGATGACACTGTTGCCTGGCATAGCGAGGTGGGTCTCCCCGTATATGCCCACATCCGTCCGAAGGATGTGGAGGCCATCCCCAGGGCCATCATCAACCCCAGTAACCGCAAGGTGCGGGCCCTGGCCTGCGGCGCCAAGAACCAGGAGCTGGGAGCGGTGTCCTTGGATGGCTACTTCCACCTGTGGAAAGCCCAGAGCACACTATCCAGGCTGCTGTCCATCAGGCTACCCTACTTCCGGGATAATGTGTGCCTGACCTACTGCGATGATATGTCTGTGTATGCTGTGGGCTCCCATTCCCACGTCTCTTTCCTGGATCTGCGCCAGGGCCAGCAGAACATCCGGCCCCTGTGTTCTCGAGAGGGTGGCACAGGTGTGCGGTCTCTGAGCTTCTACCGCCACATCATCACTGTGGGCACCGGTCAGGGCTCCCTGCTCTTCTATGACATCCGGGCCCAGAAATTCCTGGAGGAGAGAGCCTCCGCCACCCTGGAGTCCTCTTCGGGACCTTCAGGGAGGAAGCTCAGGCTTGCTTGTGGCAGAGGTTGGCTCAACCACAATGACTTCTGGGTGAATTACTTTGGTGGCATGGAAGTGTTTCCCAATGCGCTCTACACCCACTGCTACAACTGGCCCGAGATGAAGCTCTTTGTGGCTGGGGGGCCTCTCCCTGCAGGCCTCCATGGGAACTATGCAGGCCTCTGGAGCTAAGGATGGCCGCCTTGTACTCCAGGTACACAGATTTACCTTTTAGTTCCACCTGACTTTCCTGCTTCATGTTGCATTTTTTGCTTTTAACTCTGTGTGTCTTTTGTTTTCCAGGTGGAACCAGCCCAGCTTAAGTTGTACTCCTCCAAGCAGAGAGAGTGAGTGATCCTTTGGTCAATGAAAACTTGACTTTAAGACTTTTTGACTCCTTTCCAACACCATCTTTTGGAATTTTCATACAAAGAAATTTGGTTAATCTTTAGTTGCATTCTCTCTTTGAATGATTCATATATTCTCTTTCTTTAAGAAGATGCAGTCAATGTCTTACAGTTACATATATTTGTTTTCCTTGTTTTTCCTGTTACCAGTATTACAACCTCATTATTTTTAGTTATTTTTCATTGCAGATACATGGTATATGAAAAGAAAATTTTCTAGTAAGCAAGGTGTTCCTACATCTTTTCTGGAGAGCTTACCATAGTTTTATAGCATTGTTCAATTGGAAAAATACATTCCAAGCTCTGGATTACCTACGTTTGGAAACACTCAATTTGCAAATTGTGATCTTAGTGTATATAGTTTTTACTTTGTTCATGCTAAAGTGCTTTTTCTTAAGTTTATTCTCTTTGGAAAGAAGTTATCATAGAATCTTGTGTTTGTATCAAACTCCTCATTGGTGAGAACACTTTAGGAGTGCAGGGGTTCTGCTTCACTGCATTTTCAGAATTAACCTGAAAGTTGAAACAACCATTTTTTTTTTAATTTCACAACTTATTTAAGTGTTATCACCTCTCCTTAAATAGATAAAAGAATGTGTATTTTTTCACTTGTTGCCTTACTACTATCAAGACTTGTGAATATATTTGAATGTATGTTGTTTGAAAAACTTGCACAGTGCATTGGAGCCGTCATGAAAAGCAGGAAATGTAAATGTGGAATGTATGGCAGGCTGGACAGAATGTATACTGATCCAGGGTATAGACTGGATATTTTTGCTGTTGCTGTTTTTAATATAAAATGTTATATTTGAGGATATTTAACATTTTCCAATTCTGGTTAAGAGGTAATTCACAGTAAAAAAAAAAAAAAAAAAAAAAAAAAAAGACCAAAAATAGCACATTCTGAAAAAAAGATTCTTAATAAGATTTTATTTTGTGAAGTTCAAAGATTCTTTCCTAAACTATAATGTGTTGTTAAAAAGTAGTGCTGTTATAACTCTCAATGTAATAGCATGCAATATCAAGAACATAGGAAGTTTGTTTCAAGATGAAGTGAGATTTAAAATAAATAGGATGAGGTTGAAGAAAAGTATATTGGGGTGCAGATAAATATAAATTGTGGACTGCTATGAAAACAGGTTGTACTTCTCCATATGTGAGGCCATTGGAAGTGAGAAGGAATATTTGCCATTTCTAAAACTGGCCAGGTTGTGCTGAACTAGGATTGGTAATTTGTCATGTCTGTTTTTCCTTAGATGTTTGGGCACTCAGATGCTGTCTTGGTGTACACACACAACATGCTGTTCAGTCACAAATCCGAACAAGTTAATATAATAAATTGTACTAAAAATCATTTAAGAAATACCAAAAAGTAAGCTTTTGTTTTTAGCCATTGTTATAAAGGCTAATATAATTGTTGTTATATAGCAGTAAGATGTATTTGTGTGCATGCGTCTCCAACTCAGTTGTAAATGTCTTGAGAACAGAGAATACAATTGTCATCTTTATATTGCCTCATTTCTCCACTAATACTTAGCAAATAAAAGGCAATAAGTAAATATTTACTGGTTGAATGCCTCTGGAGACCTAGAGTTTAAAGTTTTAAGTAAATAAATAAATAAATATTTCTCTTAAATAATATAGAATCCTGTTGTGTTTTCCCCCCTTTGTTGGTAAACTTTGCCCTGATTTATTTTCAGGTCAGGCTATTGTGCTTATCCAATTATAAACTTACCCATATGTGATACTAGACGAGGAAGGAACATGTATAAATCTTATTTGGCACTGGAAATTAATCTTTTCACCTGCAACCATTTAGGTTTGAAGATTTATTTAAAATATTTTGGTTGTTTTTCAGAAATTAGTTTTGAAACATGTTTTGTGGTTTTTGTGTTTTAACTTAAAAAACATATTTGCTAAAAATTTCCTTAAATGTTACCCAATAACTTCAAAGTATTAACTGCCTATTTTCTTGTAGGCAATAGGGAATTTTTATGGTATTCTCGCAATTATTTTGGAAATAATGTGGAAAACATTTTTAGAGGAGGTAACACTTTCTACCTGGGGTGGGATTTTAGAGAAGAAATAGAAGGCATGTTTGATTTCTTCTCTGTCTTGGTCCTTAATTTCATCACCGACTCACTCTTAACTTTTTCATATTTTAGAGTATATCATTTTTATGCCAAACCACCTGACTTAACTTTATAAAAACTAAATATTTCATGTGTACATTTATATTTTGTAACCATCTAGTTATTTTGAAATATTTTCTAATTCTGACACAGTGATCATAGAACTATGATTATTTATGTAAACTGTGACTGAAATAATTGAAGAAAAAAAAGTCAGCCCTCCAGAAAGCCCATAAATACAACTCGCTTAAAGTACATAAGGAAGTGCAAATATTCATGTATAAATTACCTATCACTGATGCCTGAAAGGCCTCAGTTACTTATAACTATGCATAAAATGTTAATTCTCTTTATCTCTAACTACCTATTCACATATTTCTCTCCAAGCATACTTCTGATCCAAAAGTTTATGTTCCTCTCCTTTACTCTTTGGAATGAGTTAATTTCTATTTTCTTTTAAAAAGGGGTAAAATAATTTACTTATCAAGGCTATCTACTGGAGTAAATTGAGGTGACTACTCTGGAAAAAATTCATCTGTTAAATATACTCTAGCATTAATGATAAACAAAATTGAATTTTCCAAAGGTTGATTTTTATCCACTTGTACTCAGTGTTGAACAATTTGTCAAAATTTTTTCATTAATTGCTAATTTAGAGTGATTTTAGAAAGCAATTCACAAAGCCCTCCTGGATGTTTTGCTGACAGCTTCCTAATTTCTGCAAGTATTATTAGGTAACCCAACTACATTAAACATGTCACTATGTGAGCTGCTCAGGGTTGCAGTTCAGTGAGAATGTCATGTACCAATATGAAAGAGAGGCTGCATAAGCCACAGGTGTTTGCTTTAAGATGTTATTGTGAGATCTGCTCAAGAAAGGGTTGCCTAAAAGTATTTCATACTACTAGTCTGCTGTAAACCCAGAGACACCTAGCACTGGAATTTGGCATCAATGTAAGGGCAATGTGTTTGCAGGAGGTTGCCATAAAATGGTCAGACTTACCCTTAGAAGGAGGGTTCTTTCGCGGATACATATGTAGTTTGCACAGGTATTGGTCTTTGCTTCATATGCCCTTTGCCTACTTACTTTTCTATTAAACTCTCTGTGACTTCCAATACAGAATTAAGCACTTAACTTCTCCATGCTCACAGTGACAGTTTTGTTGTTATCTTCATTATAACATTTAGCAGATTATGATGCAGTCAGCTATGTGAGTGTTTAGCTTCCCTGCCCTCCACTTGAATATGAGCTCTGTCATCCCAAACCTAGCATAATAGGCTGTACATACATGGCACTTGAGTGTTCAGTACAACAACTAATATATCAATTCTTTTTCATAAATTACTTTATCAGATTAGTTGACGAAAACATTAGGGAAGATGATAAAGATTCAGTTGATGGATGAAGAGTATCCTGAGATAGGCCCCATGGTAATGATCATGGTGATTCATGGCATGACGTAATGTGGGTAGAGCAGCAGAAACTTAAGTTTTGCCCAGGAATGATATTGGACCTGAAGTACCAAGATGAAATGGAAATAAGTATTATTTCAGAATCATAAATACCTGAATTTGAATCCGAATTATATTATTTGTTTATAATAAGTCATGGGTATGCTGTTTAACTTCTCTAAACCTGTCCTTGCATTACTAATTGTTCTATCCCCAGCATCTAGCATACTGCCTGATGCATAAGGTATTCGATTTATATTCATTATTTTCCCCTCTAGAGTCCTATCAATTCTGACAGAAGGCATATGTGTTTATTTTTTATCTAATTATTATAAAAACAGTTTATGTGCCTTGCAGAAAGTCGGACACATAAGGTAAAATATTTTTAAAAACCACCACATTTCCACCAGCCTAAGATTACTACTGTCAGCAAGTTAGTGTATATCTTTCATGACTTTTTTGTACATATATGTACCCATTTATGCAGTTGATACTAAAATGTGAATATTTTGTAAAAGTTGTTTTGCAACCTACTTTTTTTCAGTTAATGTCTCCATCTTTCCGTCACAATATTTATCTTACCTAACAGTCAGGGTGTTTTAAATGTGTACAGGCTGAGCAGGGCGTAGTAGCTCACGCCTATAATCCCAGCACTTTGAGTGGCGGAGGCGGGTGAATTACCTGAGGTCAGGAGTTCTAGACCAGCCTGGCCAACATGGTGAAACCGCGTCTCTACTAAAAATAAAAAAATTAGCTGAGCGTGCTGGCGTTCATCTGTAATCCCAGCTACTCAAGAGGCTGAGGCAAGAGAATCGCTCGAACTCGGGAGGCGGGGGTTGCAGTGAGCCGAAATCATGCCATTGCACTCCAGCCTGGGCAACAAGGGTGAAACTCTGTCTCAAAAAAAAAAAGGGGGGGGTGGGTGGGGCCGGGCTCACGCCTGTGATCCCAGCACTTTGGGAGGCCGAGGCGGGTGAATAACCTGAGGTCAGGAGTTCTAGACCAGCCTGGCCAACACGGTGAAACCCCGTCTCTACTAAAAATAAATAAATAAATAAATAAATAAAATAATAATTAAAAAAAAAAAAAAGCTGGGCGTGGTGGCTGGCGCCTGTAGTCCCAACTACTCGGGAGGCTGGGGCAGCAGAATGGCGTGAACCGGCAGAATGGCGTGAACCGGCAGAATGGCGTGAACCGGAGAGGTGGGGCTTGCAGTGAGCCGAGATCCCGCCACTGCCGAGATCCCGCCACTGCACTCCAGCCCGGGCTACAGAGCGAGACTCCATCTCAAAAAAAAGGAAAAAAATTAAGTGTGTATAGGCTCACTACTTAGAAAATGGTTGCCATCACCAGAAATCATTAGAATGACACATGAAATATTTAGCCAAATATAAGAGGGTATGCTTACACCTTAAGAGTTATTTTAAACATTTATTGTGTGGCAGTACTCTCTGTCTATTTGCGTAATTCAGTGATTTTCAGACTTTGGAACATATTAGAGTCACTGGTACATATGTTGAAAGTAAGAGATGTTGCCGGGTATGGTGGCTCACACCTGTAATCCCAGCACTTTGGAAGGCTGAGGCGGGCGGATCACAAGGTCAGGAGATCGAGACCACCCTGGCTAACACGGTGAAACCCCGTCTCTACTAAAAATACAAAAAATTAGCCGGGCATGGTGGCAGGCACCTGTAGTCCCAGCTACTCGGGAGGCTGAGGCAGAAGAATGGCGTGAACCCGGGAGGCGGAGCTTGCAGTGAGCCGAGATTGCGCCACTGCACTCCAGCCTGGGCGACAGAGCTACACTCTCCGTCTCAAAAAAAAAAAAACAAAAAGGAAAGTAAGAGATGTTTCAACTCATACCTATTGTAACAGAATTTTCTTGTAAAAACACCATTTCATTTGAGTGTTTTCAGATTAATCCCTTCAAAACCAAAGCAAGACAGTAACAAAAACGTCATCTGCCTTAGAGGTTTATGGTGTAGCAGAAGAGAAAGATAGTTACTTCACTAATTATAACAAAAAAGTAAGTATAGTATTAAGGACATATACTAAAAATAATGAGAATATGGGGAAAATAGCAATCAATTCAGCCTGGGAAGGTTATGGAGGGCAACCCAAAAAGGCGATAGTTGATCCGGGTCTGGAAAGTAAAATAAGAATGAAGAAGAGCCAATACTGACTTCAAAGGACTTGTGAATGTCTGAATTGTATGGACACATACATATGTACAGGGCTGTTGGAATTTGGCCTTGTGAACTTTGAAGTGCCTGTGGGATTTCCTGATGGAAATGTCTGGTTTGCAGTTAGACATATGGATTTGGTCCTCATAAGAGAGGTTAAGGCTGGAAACACAAATGTGTTTCTATTATCACTATATAAATAGTATTTGGGAGAGGCAAGGAGGGGTGTAGTGTGTAGTGTCTCAGAATCTAAGTCTTCTGGCTCTCATTTCAAAATTCATACATTTTTAAATAGGTCTACACATATATATAAACATACATATATGTTTACACATATAATAATGATCTACACATATATATAAACATATTAAATAGGTCTACACATATATATAAACATATATAGGTCTACATATATAATAATGCATACCTGCAGGGTATGCATACCTACAGGGCTATTGCAGTTTGGCCTTGTAGACTTTGAAGTGCCTATAGGATTTCCTGATGGAAATCTCTGGTTGGCAGTTAGAAATATGGATTTGACACTCATAAGACAGGTTATATATGTATATATTTATGTATTATTATATGTCTGGGACATAGTAGGTAACTAACGACTTGTAGATTGATAGCCAAATAAATGTTTGTTTAGTTGATACTAAACAGTGCTTACTGCCCCCACGAAACAATATTTCATATTTTTATCATTTAATGATCAACTTTTAAATTTCCCTAATGCAATCACATTAATCCAAAGATGATAAAGGAAATCTGCCAAATGTTGCTGTGTTTTATGAATGAAGACATCTATGTTTTGGTTAGATGTATTTTTTCGTCTTTTATAGAATATAGGTCATTCTAGAGTCGGGCAAGAAGAAAGCTAAATATTGATGATAACTTCCTTACAAATAACCTTCTTGTTTTTCCATTTTGGAAGTGCAGTTCACTGAAGCAAACACATTGATGATGTCAATGAGAGTAATGGTGCTATTTTCACCCTTTCTAGTGCCATTATTGTGCCATTCTCTGTTTCAACCTAAGGCATTAATGTTTCATGATGATTAAATTTTAACATCTAAATTGGCCTTTTATGTTACACACAAATGATAAACTTGAATGTTGTAGTCAGAGGGCAGCAACTTCAGTTTTCTCTAGGCTCTTAGTAAATTTATCAAATAACATCCCCCAGCACCTCAGAAATGGCTCATTTCTATTTTTCTTTACTCACCTAGGAAATACTGAGTTGAGTGTGATTTTTTAAAATCATGCCTTATGTGACTAAAACTAGACCTTATTTTACAAATAGTTGCATTCCGTGACATTTGTACTTGAAGCACATTTTTGAAAATGGAATCATATATTTCCCTATTGACTTACATTATAATTTTAGAAGTGCCGCCTTTATTACAGATTGATTTCCGATTGACAGTGATTTCTAACATGTTACCACTGCCTCCACTTCTGAGACATGTGCTTTAGTCTTCAAGTAAAAGATAAGTGATATAATGGAGTCTCTAATTTCAAAGAATACTAAAGGATACTTTTAGAATATGATAAATTAAGCTAATTCATTTGTATAAAAAATGCAATTTCTTAAAATAGGGCATCACACAATTGGACTTGCTCTCTATATATTTATCACAAGCCAGAGCAAATCCTAAATGTCATGCTTAAGGAATTTGATTTTTTCTTTTCCTCAAGTCTTTCTTTCTGAAGATTCCCCTAAGCAAAGGCTTTTGACTTATGGATATTTCCTGGGAATTATAATAATTATTTGTTTTTCCTCACTATTTTAATCTCTAAAACTTTGGATATTTATATCAGTTTTCAAAAGGTTGTTTAGGCATCATCATGCTAGATGGAAGTGTGGCCCCAGAAATAACAAGAATGCAAAGTTTTTCTTAACCCATATATGCTTGAGGTTGCAGTTTTTTGAATTATTGCAATCAGACCTTGGCGATGACCTTGAGCAGTAGGATATAAATAACTCCCACATGCTTAGTGTTCCATTACTGGAACACTAGGCATAGATGGATTTAATTACTTTCTTAAAAATCAGGGGCTTTAAAAAAATTTTTAAATCTGGTAAAATACATATACATAAAAATTTCAATCACCGTTTTATTTTCTGTCTCTATGGCTTTGACTATTGTAGATATATCAATAGAATAAAACAGTATTTGTCTTTTTGTGTAGTTTTATGATTAGACTAATTCACTTAACATAATGCCCTCAAGGTTCATCCCTGTTGTAGCCTGTGTCAAAATTTTCTTTCTTTCTAAGGCTGAGCAAGATTCCATTGCATGTATACACCACATTTTGTTTATCCATTGATCTGTAGATAGACGTTTAGGGTGCTTCTATCTCTTAGCTACTGTAAATAATGCTGCTATGATCACAAATATGCAAATATCTCTTTCACTCCCTGATTTCACTTATTTTGAATATATACACAGAAATGGAATTGCTGGATCATATGGCAATTTTGTTTTTTAATGTTTGAAGAACTGCCATTCTGTTTTTCGTAGTGGCTGCACCATTTTACATCCCTACCAACAGTGAACAAGAGTTCCAATTTTTCCACATCCTCACCAACACTTATTATTTTCTGTAATTTTTTCTATTTTGATAGTAGCCATCCTAATGGGTATGAGGTATCCAGGGCTATTTTTAAACTTGTTTTAATTTATTACTTAATTAATACTATTTTAATTAGCAAATGATATTTGGGTACATTTGTGGTTTTCAATGTGATGTTTTTATATATGTATATAATGTGGAATGATTAAATCAAGCTAATTAACACACTTCATCTCACTAACTTTGTGATGAGATGTTGGAAAATTTTCACTCAGTTATTTTGGAACATACATTGTTTTTTATTATAGGCATCCTGCTGTGCAATATATCTCAAAATCCTATTCCTCTTGTGTAACTGAAACTTTATACCTTTGATGACCATGTCTCTATTTCCTCCCTTTCCCCTGGCCCTGGCCTCTGGTAACCACCATTCTCCTCTACTATAAGTTCACATTTTTACATTCCATATATAAAATATGCCATACTTGTCTTTCTGTGCCTGGCTTATTTTATGTAACATAATGTCCTCCAAGTTCATCATGTTGCTGCAAATGACAGAATTTCCTTCTTTTAATGACTGAATAGCATTTTTTTGTTTACACACCACATTTTCTTCATCCATTCATCCATTGATAGACACTTAGGTTGATTCCATATCTTTGCTATTGTGAATAGTGCTGCAATAAACAGGGGAGTGCATATAGCTCTTTGACTTATTGATTTCAAATTTTTAGATATATATCCCCTAGTGAAATTGCCGAATCATGGGATAGTTCTATGTTTCATCTTTTATGGAACCTCCAGACCGTTATTCATATGGCTGTACTAATTTGTGTTTCCACCAGCAATAAACAAGAGTTCCCTTTGCTCTACATTCTCTGGAACACATGTATTTTCTTTTTGATTATAGTTATTCCAATAGGTGTGAAGTTATAGCTCATGGTGGGTTTAATTTGCATTCCCCTAATGTTTACTTATATTGAGAATTCTTCGTGAACCTGTGGATCAGTTGTATGTCTTATTATGATACATATCTCTTCAGGTATTTTGCTCATTTTCTGATCTGGTTATTTGTTTTCTTGTAATTAAGTTGTTTGAGTTCCTTATATAGTTTGAATATTAACCTCTTATATGTATGGCTTGCAAGTATTTTCTTCTACTCTGTGGGTTATGTTTTCACTCTGTTGTTTCTTTTGCTGTGAAGAAGCTTTTTCATCTGATAAAATTTCATTGTCTGTTTATTGCTTGCGCTTTCAGGATCATATCTAAAAAAATCATTGCCCAAACCAATGTCAAGATAATTTTCCCCTATGTTTTCCTCTAGTAGTTTTACAGTTTCAGGTCTTATGTTTAAGTGATATGTTATGAAAGAAAGATTCAAATTCATCCTTCTGCATATGGGTATACAGTTTTCCTGACACCAGTTTTTGGAGACTGTCCTTTCCCCATTCTGTGCTTTCGGCCTCTTTGTCAAAATTCAATTGGCTATAAATTTATGGGTTTTCTTCGGAGTCCTTTATCTTGTTCTGTTGTTCCATGTGTACTTTTTTCCAGACAATGCTATTTTGATTACTGTACCTTTGTAGTAAATTTTAACATCAGATAGTGCAATGCTTCTAGCTTTGTTCTTTTTGATAAGGATCACTTTGGCTATTTATGTTTTTTGGTGGTCCCATATTAGTTTTCGGATTGTTTTTTCTATTTCTGCAAAAGATGACATTGGAGGGATTGCATTGGATCTGTAAATCACTTTGGTTAACATAGACTTTTCAATCCATGAACATGGGATATCTTCCTATATGTTTGTGTCTTTTTCAATTTATTTCATGAGTGTTTATAGTTATCAGTGTATATTCTTTAACATCCTTGATTAAATTTACACTTACCTTTTTTTCTTAGCTATTGTAAATGAAACTATTTTCTTGATTTCTGGATAGTTCACTGTAAGTACATACAAATACTACTGATTTTTGAATGTTGATTTTGTATTCTACAGGGTATACATTTCTTACAATTGAATTTAGCTTGACATTTCTTAGGAATACATTAATTAAAAAGATTTGTTATAAGTAGAGGCTATGTCACTTTCAGTGGCAATTGATAGATCAAAGCATCATAGAAACTTTGAACACATGAAACTAATTTTAAGCTTAATATTAGAGTATACTGTGACAAAATCTGTTTTAAATAATGGATGAGACAAACTACTTCTTGCTATCTACTCTATTTTATAGATCAAATAACATAACAGCAAGTAACTATTTAACTTCTAAACAATTTCAGAAAGGAAACTATTCTAAAATAGCTATCTTAATATTATTTGTAACTTCATGTTATTTGTAACTAGAAATATCTAGTCTCATTCCAGGCCCTTAAAAAATGTTGGAGTATTGATAATCAGGATAGATATATAGGAATATAAAAGTAGGATGCCAAATCATTTTTAAACTTTTTTGTTTACCATCTATATTTACAAATGTTGCAACATTTTATAATGACTAGAATTTTTATTTTTGTCTTTTTTAAAGATCTATTTATAGTCAATTGTGAATAAAGTATGAACTTCCAAACTCATATTTCCATGACACTTTACTGTCATGAGGGATTTATTAATATATTCTTGTATTAGAAGCACCTTTCAAGATTTTTCTTTACTTTGCACCCCTCAGTAAAATGCATAGCACAATACATGCCTAGAAACTCATAGTTTGAACAAATTGATTTTCTTATTTTATAAATAAAAATAAAATTTCTTTGATTTGGCTTTCTTGTTGCTTAGGAGCATATCACTTCATTATAAATGAGAATTACAACATCTCTATATTCATTGATATCAGATAATTTTACTATACATATTTCTATTAATAGATAGTCATATTAACATTCTTTTCACCTTCCAGAGTTTGTATATTGGGACTCTATTTAGTATTCTCCAATTTACAAGGGCTACTAAGATGGTATCTGCTCCAAAAATCATTGTAATATTACACACATTTCCATTCTCTTCCAGTAATATTAGTACAGTACTATTAGTTACTTATCATATTCATTTCCAAATAGTTTTTCAGCATCTTATTATGTGTAGTACTCAGAAGAGCAATGATATCCATTTATTAAAAGGATGCTTTATCTTTCCCACCATTTTTGGCTCAGTTTTGAGAAAAGATTTTTTAGAAATTAATTCAGAGAATTAAAATACCATTGACATCAACTCTTTACAAATGAATGCTTCTATTTTGCACAAGTTAGTTGCTATGTTTTTTTGTTTTGTTTTGTTCAAATATGAGGCAATCATTAAATGACTGAATCCTTAGGAGAAAAATCTATATTAAACCCAAACTCTTATGGCATTGAAAAGTGGCATTTTCTGTGGTACATACACAAAATGTATTATGACACAGCCATAAGAAAGAACAAAATCATGTCTTTTGCGGCAACATGGATGCAACTGAAACCCATTATCTTAAGTGAATAAAGAAAAACTGGAACAGAAACCAAATATCACATACTCTCACTTATAAGTGGGAGCTAAACATTGAGTATGGATGGAGATAAGGATGAGAACAATAGACACTGGGGATTACTTGAGAGGGGAAAGCAAGAAGAAGGCAAGGGTTGAAAAACTAACTATTGAGTACTATGGCCACTATCTGGGTGGTGGGAACATTCACACCTCAAACCTCAGCATCACAAAATATACCCATGTAACAAACCTGCATATGTACCCCTTGACTCAAAAGTAAAAGTTGAAATTATTTAAAAAAATGAAAAGTGATATTTTCATTAGTGTCACTTGCCTTTTAAAATTTCTATAAATTGAAAATCATTATGAATAATTGCACCAGCTCTGGTCAAGAATTAGTTTATTCTTTGAGTGTTAATTGTGATTGCTTTGAAATACAGATGATCCTGTATTGATTAAAGGCACTAAATAGTATCTTGATGGCAAGTCTGGAAAATGTTGAGGCCGATGAAGATTATCTTCAGGATGCGACATCACTTAAGCCTTATGCAGAAATTCTCTAGGTGTTTGTGTTCACCATCCTCAACTATATCTCCAAATTCTGATATCTAGGAGTGGCTTACTCTACACAGTGAATTGTAAATATTGTTTCAGATATGTCATGTTAGTTTTAATAAAGGCATAACCAAACCAATTTTTGGCCTATTCCACAACTGAGCACTAAGTGGGCTCCATTCCATAATTTCTATTTACTAAGTTCATTTGATATTAAGTATTGATTATAAGCGTTATTCACTTTTCTATGTCATTTGTACTTTCAACAGCTTCCTGAAATCATATTTTCTAAAAAGTAATTATAATTTTTAAAAATTATATATAGTTTTTAAAATGACGTATACAGTTATTACAATGAGAAAAAAAAACACTCTTGTGAATGGGAGCCAGAAGTCAGTGTAGAATATGAGTGCTTAAGTATACAGCTGTACTTAGACACAATGATTACCTAAAATGTTTTCATTGGTTTTTATGTTGATCTTTATTTATAATGCACAAAGTAGACACATTTTATAATATCTTAAAATTATAAGAGTTAGAATCTATATAGAAAATAGTTATGTACTAAGCAGAGCAAGAAAAAAATGCATACCAACACTCGATTAACCTATTTCTCTTCTCAACAACCACAAAATTCAAAAGATGAGAACTACAGCAAGAAAATAATAGTTCAAAAGGAATGATTATTCAGTGAGCAAATATTATGATCAGATTTGAGCATAGAATTATTAAAATACTTCGTGGAAGTATGTTTTCTAAGCATAAAAATCAGACATGGTTCCATGAATTCAGGGATACAGAAAACTTGTTAAAATATGGTGGCAATTTTAAATGTTTATCATTTTCCAACAGGTAATTGCTAGTCATGACTTTTTTCCCAGACATGCCTTCTCTGTATCTGTGTTTAGTTTCTCTTAAGATGGTGAATGAAGATTTTTTTTTTAATTTATTTATTATTATTATACTTTAAGTTGTAGGGTACATGTGCATAACGTGCAGGTTTGTTACATTTTTTAAGTATCATAATGAAAACCATGCCCCAGGCAAATACACAAACTACATTTTATTTATCTTCACTTTATTTTATGAGAATATCTTAATAATATTGCCTATGATTCTATCACATGAGAAAGTTATTTGTTCCTTCCGAGTTTTCAAGTGCGAATAGAAACAAAAGCTACAAAAGTTCAAAGCACTTATATTTTAGTATAAATTAGAAGTTAAGAGGATAAAGGAGAAAACAGAACTTAACTTTTGGTCAGTGTTTGGATACCTGTTTCTTTTGGATAGGTATTTCCTAAAGTATGGTCCTAGAAATAACTATGCCACAGTCACCTGAAATCTTACCAAACCACATCAAGTCAAACAAAATGCAGATTCCTGGCTAGCCCAGAAAAACTAATTTCAACAATGGCCCTGGTAATTTTGATGCCCTTTTAAATTTGGAAACAGCTGATTTAGTGGTTGAGCCTCCAGTTATCTGGTCTCTCTTAGAGTTCAGTGAATTGCATGGAATCGAGCCAGGTATAATTTAGATGCATGACATCATTTTAGACTCAAGTTTTGGCTGTGATGTTTTTATTCTTGTTAGTGTGACAGTTGGAAATTCATCCCTGCTAAATTTGCCTATGCATCCTTAGCAACTTGAAAAGCATATACAGCATAGTGTATATTCAATGAATTGTAACCGAAATAAGAACACTCATAATGTAAACAATGAATTGCTTTCTCCTAAAATGTAAATAATCCAATATGGCTCATCACACTGTATATAAGACTTCACTGACAAATGTTATTTTATGAGGCTGGACATGGTGGCTCACTCCTGTAATCTCAGCACTTTGAGAGGCCAAGATGCGAGGACTGCTAAAGGCTAGGAGTTCAAGTGCAGCCTGGTCAACATAGCAGGACCCCTATCACTATAAAAAAGGTTACTTTATTTGATAAGTATTACTTTTTCCTCAGTAATGTAAAATCTTAGTATCTCACATTTTTTCCTCTTTATGTGTATCAGAATTGATTTACAAAGTAATATGACATGCATTTACACATAAAGAAGTTTTTAATGTTGCCTTGTTTTACTTTCATTTGAATTTATTAAAACAATTATGTTTCCTTTTAAAGCCAACTTTATATTTTTAGAAACTGTAAAACATTTTATGCAGTTATTTATATCGTCCCATGATATTCACTTTAAATGTATATTCCCAGAAACATCACAGGCACCTTGAAAACAGAAAAGCATCCTAACATCTGTAAAAGATGTGTTAGAAAAATTCCCTGATCGCTTTATACTACCAGTGGAGTAAGGGTATGTTTCCATAAGTAGTACTTTATAGGATTGACAAATTGGTATGCACCTTTTATCTTCCTAATATGCTTCAAAGTCTACAGCTAGGATACACAACAATATAAGAATTATTTTCAATAAGGGATACCTACACTATCCTGCTTTTACTCTAGAACCATCTCAAAAAGGTTATATTTTCCTTTAGCTTTGTGAGCTACTTAAAATGTTTTTATTGAAGTAGACACAAATAGAAAAGTGCGCAAATCACAAGACCAAGGATTTCTTACAAATTTATAACATCCATATAACCAATGGCCAGATGTACAACCAGGACAGTATTGGCATGTCAACACTGCCCTGCCATGCCTCCTCTTTATGAGAGAAAGGTAACTGTCATGATGACTTCTAACGCCATACATTAGTTTTATATGTTTTGGAATTTGATTTAAAAAATGGGGCAATGTGAGCTTCTTTATCTTCAATTTCTTTAAGTTAGTGTTATGTTCTTTTGGTGTCAGATTTTATTAAATGCTATTGTTTGTATCTATATTGAAATAATCAACTAGTTTCTATCTTTATTCTGTTAATATGGTCTGTTACATGAAATTATTTATTGTTAATATTAAAGCAATTTTGCTTTCCTGAAATAATCCACACTTAGTCTTTCTGGATTATCTTTTCACATATTACTTGGTTGGATTTATTACTATTTAATTTAGGATTTTTACATCTATATTATCAAGAAATACAGGTCTGTATTATTTCTATTATTATTATTATTAATTTCCAGTTTGAGTATCAGTCTACACTGGCCTCTTAAAAAGTGAGAAAGTACTCCCTTTTATTATTCTATGAGATTGTTTCAGAAAATTTGGATATGTATGTGTGATTGTTTTTTTTTTTTTTTTCTGCCTTAAGTACCTGGAAGCATTTACCAGCAACGCTCTCTGGCACAGAGTATTTTCTAGAAAGGTTTATCACAACAAATTAAATTTATTTAATTAATCTAAGATAGTGAAGATTTTCTAGTTCTTCTCATATCAATTTTACTTAATGGCATTTTCTAAGTAGTTTGTCTATCCGAAGTGTGATTCTCTACCCACTCTTCTGGTTCTTCTTAGTGGAGAAGGAGAGTAGGAGATGGCTCTAATTAGACATCCTGAACCCCTCCCCCAACTTTTTATTTTACAGATAAGCTTATTAGATTAGTATTTTGTGAAACATAGGAAATGATGTCTAATAATTGTCTTCTATGCAGAAGAATTCAGTACACCTTGCAATGCTGAGAGTGGCTCATGGGGCATCAGTGAATGTCAATAGTCATCTAATTTTAGAGGAAGTGTCTCCAGATGAGAGCTTTACATATGTTAATGGTAATTGGCCACGTGTTAAATAAACTGATATGAGGTCTTTCGTCATATGACTAGAAATAATTTCAAACTATTTGCTATGTTTCAAAAGGGTTGCTGTCTAAACTTGTCTTGCATGAATAACAAATCATTTGCACAGAATGGTATCCCTATGTGATGTTCCCCAAATTTCTACCCAGTGTATAATTTATATTTCAAGTGATCTCAGATCCCAGAGATTCTGCAGTCCCTGTGGTCTGCAGGGACTGGGTGAGGTCCAGGCCACCCAGAAAAAGAAAATCAATACTGAGTAGAAAATCACTACTAAGAAAGAAAGTCAATACTGAGTTGCTATCTGCTATCACTTATCTAAGATTATTTTCAGTGAAGTTCATAGGAATAGAGTGATGATTTTACTCTTGGTAAATCATGTATTGTTTGTTAACTGCAGGGAAACTGTAAGAATAGGAAGTTGTACAATTATACAAAAACTGTTCAAAATAATGTCTGTAGTTCTTTTTAATACTCCAAGCTTCTAAGCACATTAAGACTGGGCCTTGTTGTAATGGAAAATCTTAAGATAAATTAATCTAAAACAATTTGGTTATTTTTCAAACGCATTAAATAGCATGTTACAAAATATTAGTGCATTCAAACAAATGCTCACTTACCTGCAATAATATTTAATATTACGCTATTTTCATTGCAATGAAACAATTTCTCTGATCCTTTAATGGCATGCAATGTGAAAATCAGGAGTAGCTTACTACAGTTTTTAAAATTTGTTTGTTAGTATATTTTCTTTCTCCTAAGTGAACTGCCTTTATTTTCCTGTTGATCTGTTTATGCTAAATATACTATGTTTGGTTTTGTCAAAATAAGTATACTGTAAGAATATTTATGACATATATAATTGTGTGTGTAACTCAAAATTACAAGTCTATAGAAGGAACATGGAACATTGATGGGGAAGAACTAGTTATGACTCATTTGTTAGTATCCTGTTTACAGTTCCATCAAAATTGCTTCTTCTTAAGTAAGTGTTTATACCTTGGTAAGTACATTAATTCGATGAAAAACATTACTAATGGAGGGTTCAAGCTAGAAAAATAAGCCTGCATACTTAATATAAGTGTATATATACATTACCACACCAGTAGATAATAATGTCTATAATAAAATAAGAGAACTTCAGTTTAAACAAACTTTTGTTATGTTCCATGATACACTCAAATATGCCACTAATTAATTTACCCATAATCTAATAGCTTTTCATTGTACATTTACATCAGTTCACATTTGGAATAAAATCCTGCCAAATTCAGAATAACTTACCTGAAAGTTTCTGAACACTTTTTGCTAAGAGCCACTCAAATATAGGAAAAAATACCCATTTCATCAGGGCATCGAGGAAATAAATACTACTATGCTAAAATCGGACCCTAAGCCTCGCTCCGTAAACACTTGTTAATTTCTACTCTGTTTTATTTTCAGATCTGTCACAGTGTTTATATTTCTTTGTGTTAAATTACTTCCATAAGACACTACCCCAACCCTGATTCTATCTCCTTGCCTGCTTAGATCTTTATTTGCCATCAGATCTTATAGTTGATTTAGTAGGCTTTGTAGTCAGATATTTGCTTGCCCCGTGTATATCCGTGCCTCTGATTGCTTCTGTTCTTGTAGTGTGTTTGTGTGTATATTAAAGAGAGAGAGAGAGAATCTCAACCCAAGTCTCATAGGGTAACTCATTATCTGGATAAACATAGGTCAGGGACTTTAGAACATGGATCCTGGTGGAGCTAATTGATTTTCCTGTGTCCATATTGTACTGTTTAAAAAACAGAGTCAATATTAACTCTTTAAAAAATGTTCAAGAAGAATTAATGTATTTGAAGCATATGTAAAATAATGTTAAAGATTTATATGATGCTTGCTTCATGTGCATACAGACAAATTGGGAATTATTTTCTTTTTCAAATAAAATTTGCACCTGAAAAGGTACGTAATAGAATATGCCTTACTCTTTAACCCTTTTCCCATTTGCCCTGAGAATACTCACCAGCGGTGTTTCCAACTGCAACTTTTACCCCCAAGGTAACTTTGCCATGGAATATCTTGCTTTTATTATTTTCCCATCATTCTAGTATATTGACTTTGAAAACAAGAGTAAAAATCCTGGAAAAGGTAGCATCCCTACACGTGATGTTAATATCATTCTCGAGCAGTTGTTTGCTGAAGATCCATTTGATGAATCTGATTTTTCTGAAATAGATGATTCTGATGTTAGTTCTCTTTAGAAATAACTCCAAAAGTAGTTTTAATATTTTATTGTCACATTAAATATCATATTTGCTTCAGCCTCAAAGAGCATGTTTTTGTAAAAATAAATGAGCACTGGCAACGAGCTGCACTTGTTTTCTTTTATAAATGGGAAAAGGGTTAAATAGCTGTAGTATCAGAAAGTCTTTCAGTCACAGGGAAAAGAAAAGAAACAAAGGGGAACAAAAAACGTTTTCTTAAAAATCCTTACTAAGTGTCTGTGTTCTGTCATGTCCCGGTTACCATTTTCATTCAATTTTAGCTAAATAAAGATAGTATTGTTCAATAATTGCCAATATAAGAACATATCAGTTTGACCAAAATTTTAAGGAAAAGTTCAATGAAAACAAAAAGCAAAATATCATTTAAAAGAGCAAGGAATTATAGTGGCAAGGAACACAATTATATGCTGAAATTAACATAAAGCATATTTTTTTTGGATGTTGCAATATAAGTAGTAATTTATATTTGCTTACTGTCACAGTAGTGCTTAATAAATCTAAAAAATGTGGTTTTATTTACATCCAGGGTAAGTAGAAGTTCTTCAATAAACTGGCCTCTTATTTATTTTTAATTTTAAATTTTTAGTATTTTTTAAATTTTAAAATATTTACTTGACAAATACATATTAAATAGATTCAAGATATAAAATGTGTTTATTTGATATACATATACATTGTATAAAGATAACCCCAATAAAATGTATTAACACATCTATCACCATCCAGGTCATACATTAGATCCCCAGAACTTGTTCATCTTATAACTAAGAGTTTGTATATTTCATCAACATCTCATTTTCCCTATTCCCTATCCCCTAGAAACCATTATTCTACTTTCTGCTTCTGTAACTTCAACTTTTTAGATCCCACATGTAAGTGAGATTATACAGTATTTGTCTTTATGTTCCTGGCTTATTTCACTTAACATAATGTCTGCCACGTTCACACATGTTGTGAATGTGGTAGAATTTCCTCCCTTTTTGGCTGAATAATATTTTATTATATATGTTCACATAGGAAAATATATCACAATTTCTTTATCTGTTTATCAGTTGATGGACACTCAGTTTGGCTAGTATCTTGGCTATTGTGAATAATGCTACAATAAGCATAGAGGTGCAGATATCTCTTTGAGATATTGATCTAATTTCTTTTGGATACACAGATGTGGTATTACTGGATTATAATGAAATTCTATTTTTGATTTTTTGGGTAATCTCCATATTGTTTTCCATAATGGAGATACCAATTTATATTTTCACTGGGTGCAAAGGTTCTCTTTACATGCTCTCCAAACAATTATCTTCTCTTGTCTTTTTCATAATAGCCATCCTAAAACTTGTGAGATGATATTTCACTGTCATTTTGATTTACACATTTGTAATGATTAGTCATATTGAGCAGCTATTCATATACAGTTACGAACTGTGTAATGATGTTTCAGGCCACAACAGACCCATAAGATTATAATAGAGCCGAAAAACTCCTATCACCTAATGACAGTATAGCCATCATAGTGCAACTCATTACACATCTTTGTGATGATGTTAATGTAAACAAACCGCACCTGTAGTCGTATAATAGTCTAAAATATAGTAATATACAGTACATAATGCTTGATAATGATAATGCATGACTACTTTACTCATTTATTTATTTACTATACTATACATTTTATCATTATTTTACAGTGTGCTTCTTCTACTTATGGAAAAAAAAACTTTTAGGTGTAAAACAGCCTCAGGCATGTCCTTAAAGAAGTATTCCAGAAGAAGGCATTGTTATCACAGGAGATGACAACTCCATGTGTGTGACTGCCCCTGAAGACCTACCAGTGGGACAAAATGTGGAGGTGGAAGGCAGTGATATGAATGACCCTGACCTTGTGTAGGTCTAGAGTAATGTGTGTAATTATGTCTTATTTTATAACACAAAAGTTTAAAAAGTTAAAAAAGGTAGAACTCTAAAAGTAGGAAAAAGCATATAGAATATGAATATAAATAAATAAAATATTTTATGGCTGTATAATGCGCTTGTGTTTTAAACTATTACAAGAGCCAAAAGCTTACAAAATTTGTAAAGTACAAAAGTTACAGGAAGCAAAGATTAAGTCTTTATTGAAGAAACAAAAGTATGTATTATAAATTTAGTGTAGCCTAAGTACAATGTTGTAAAGTACAATGTCTACAGTCATATATCATAATGTCCTGTGCCTTCACATTCACTTACCACTCACTCATTGATCCACCCAGAGAAACTTCTCGTCTTGCAAACTCCATTCATAGTGAGTTCCCTTGCAGGTGTACATTTTTTTTTTTAATCTTTTATACTGTGTTTTACTGTATATATTAAATGGTGAGATATATTTTGATACACAAACACTTAACATTGTGTTATCATTGCATATAGTATTTGGTACTGTGTCATGCTGTATAGGTTTGTAGCATAGGAGCAATAGGTCATACCATATAGCTTAGGTGTGTAGTAGACTATATCGTTTAGGTTTGTGTAAGTACACTCTATGATGTTTGCACAATGACAAAATTGCCTAATGGCATATTTCTCAGAGGTATCTCCTTTGTTAAGCAGCATATGACTGTACCTGTTGTATGCTTTTATGGAAAAATGTCCATTCAAATCCTTTGCCCATTTTTATGTGGATTATTCAGTGTTTTTTATATATTATTTTACTATTGAGTTGTATGAGTTCCTTATATATTTTGAATATTAATCTAACAAATGTATGGTTCCATACCTGCTTTCACATTTCATAGCTTGCCTTCTCATTTTGATGATGTTTTCCCTGTGTTATACTAAAACTATTTAGTTTGATATAGTCTCATTTGTTTATTTTTCCTTTTGTTGCTTGTGTTTTGATGTCATATAAAAAAAATCATTGAATTCAGGGTGAACAAGCATTCTTCGATATATCGCCTTCCTTTACATGAATGCAGTGCATTTGTATTGAAAAATAATTATTAATGGAGCAAGATGGCCGAATAGGAACAGCTCCAGTCTCCAACTCCCAGCGCGAGTGACACAGAAGACTGGTGATTTCTGCATTTTCAACTGAGGTACTGGGTTCATCTCACTGGGGAGTGCCGGACGATCGGTGCTGGTCAGCTGGTGCAGCCCCACCAGCGAGAGCTGAAGCAGGGCGAGGCATTGCCTCACCTGGGAAGCTCAAGGGGGAAGGGAGTCCCTTTTCCTAGCCAGGGGAACTGAGACACACAACACCTGGAAAATCGGGTAACTCCCACCCCAATACTGAGCTTTAAGCAAACAGGCACACCAGGAGATCATATCCCACACCTGGCTGGGAGGGTCCCACACCCACGGAGCCTCCCTCATTGCTAGCACAGCAGTCTGTGATCTACCGGCAAGGCAGCAGCGAGGCTGGGGGAGGGGTGCCCGCCATTGCTGAGGCTTAAGTAGGTAAACAAAGCTGCTGGGAAGCTCGAACTGGGTGGAGCTCACAGCAGCTCAAGGAAACCTGCCTGTCTCTGTAGACTCCACCTCTGGGAACAGGGCAATAACAAACACAGCCGAAACCTCTGCAGACGCAAACGACTCTGTCTGACAGCTTTGAAGAGAGCAGTGGATCTCCCAACACGGAGGTTGAGATCTGAGAAGGGACAGACTCCATGCTCAAGTGGGTCCCTGACCCCTGAGTAGCCTAACTGAGAGACATCCCCCACTAGGGGCAGTCTGACACCCCACACCTCACAGGGTGGAGTACACCCCTGAGAGGAAGCTTCCAAAGCAAGAATCAGACAGGTACACTCGCTGTTCAGAAATATTCTATCTTCTGCTGCCTCTGCTGCTGATACCCAGGCAAACAGGGTCTGGAGTGGACCTCAAGCAATCTCCAACAGACCTACAGCTGAGGGTCCTGACTGTTAGAAGGAAAACTATCAAACAGGAAGGACACCTACACCAAAACCCCATCAGTACATCACCATCATCAAAGACCAGAGGCAGATAAAACCACAAAGATGGGGAAAAAGCAGGGCAGAAAAGCTGGAAATTCAAAAAATAAGAGCGCATCTCCCCCGGCAAAGGAGCGCAGCTCATCGCCAGCAACGGATCAAAGCTGGACGGAGAATGACTTTGACGAGATGAGAGAAGAAGGCTTCAGTCCATCAAATTTCTCAGAGCTAAAGGAGGAATTACGTACCCAGCGCAAAGAAACGAAAAATCTTGAAAAAAAAGTGGAAGAATTGATGGCTAGAGTAATTAATGCAGAGAAGGTCCTAAACGAAATGAAAGAGATGAAAACCATGACACGAGAAATACGTGACAAATGCACAAGCTTCAGTAACCGACTCGATCAACTGGAAGAAAGAGTATCAGCGATTGAGGATCAAATGAATGAAATGAATCGAGAAGAGAAACCAAAAGAAAAAAGAAGAAAAAGAAATGAACAAAGCCTGCAAGAAGTATGGGATTATGTAAAAAGACCAAATCTACGTCTGATTGGGGTGCCTGAAAGTGAGGGGGAAAATGGAACCAAGTTGGAAAACACTCTTCAGGATATCATCCAGGAGAACTTCCCCAACCTAGTAGGGCAGGCCAACATTCAAATCCAGGAAATACAGAGAATGCCACAAAGATACTCCTCGAGAAGAGCAACTCCAAGACACATAATTGCCAGATTCACCAAAGTTGAAATGAAGGAAAAAACCTTAAGGGCAGCCAGAGAGAAAGGTCGGGTTACCCACAAAGGGAAGCCCATCAGACTAACAGCAGATCTCTCGGCAGAAACTCTCCAAGCCAGAAGAGAGTGGGGGCCAATATTCAACATTCTTAAAGAAAAGAATTTTAAACCCAGAATTTCATATCCAGCCAAACTAAGTTTCATAAGTGAGGGAGAAATAAAATCCTTTACAGATAAGCAAATGCTTAGAGATTTGTCACCACTAGGCCTGCCTTACAAGAGACCCTGAAGGAAGCACTAAACATGGAAAGGAACAAGCGGTACCAGCCATTGCAAAAACATGCCAAAATGTAAAGACCATCGAGGCTAGGAAGAAACTGCATCAACTAACGAGCAAAATAACCAGTTAATATCATAATGGCAGGATCAAGTTCACACATAACAATCTTAACCTTAAATGTAAATGGACTAAATGCTCCAATTAAAAGACACAGACTGGCAAACTGGATAAAGAGTCAAGACCCATCAGTCTGCTGTATTCAGGAGACCCATCTCACACGCAGAGACATACATAGGCTCAAAATAAAGGGATGGAGGAAGATTTACCAAGCAAATGGAGAACAAAAAAAAAGCGGGGGTTGCAATACTAGTCTCTGATAAAACAGACTTTAAACCATCAAAGATCAAAAGAGACAAAGAAGGCCATTACATAATGGTAAAGGGATCAATTCAACAGGAAGAGCTAACTATCCTAAATATATATGCACCCAATACAGGAGCACCCAGATTCATAAAGCAAGTCCTTAGAGACTTACAAAGAGACTTAGACTCCCATACAATAATAATGGGAGACTTCAACACTCCACTGTCAACATTAGACAGATCAACGAGACAGAAAGTTAACAAGGATATCCAGGAATTGAACTCATCTCTGCAGCAAGCAGACCTAATAGACATCTATAGAACTCTCCACCCCAAATCAACAGAATATACATTCTTCTCAGCACCACATTGTACTTACTCCAAAATCGACCACGTAATTGGAAGTAAAGCACTCCTCAGCAAATGTTCAAGAACAGAAATTATAACAAACTGTCTCTCAGACCACAGTGCAATCGAACTAGAACTCAGGACTAAGAAACTCAATCAAAACCGCTGAACTACATGGAAACTGAACAACCTGCTCCTGAATGACTACTGGGTACATAACGAAATGAAGGCAGAAATAAAGATGTTCTTTGAAACCAATGAGAACAAAGATACAACATACCAGAATCTCTGGGACACATTTAAAGCAGTGTGTAGAGGGAAATTTATAGCACTAAATGCCCACAAGAGAAAGCAGGAAAGATCTAAAATTGACACTCTAACATCGCAATTAAAAGAACTAGAGAAGCAAGAGCAAACACATTCGAAAGCTAGCAGAAGGCTAGAAATAACTAAGATCAGAGCAGAACTGAAGGAGATAGAGACACAAAAAACCCTCGGAAAAATCAATGAATCCAGGAGTTGGTTTTTTGAAAAGATCAACAAAATTGACAGACCACTAGCAAGACTAATAAAGAAGAAAAGAGAGAAGAATCAAATCGACGCAATTAAAAATGATAAAGGGGATATCACCACCGACCCCACAGAAATACAAACTACCATCAGAGAACACTATAAACACCTCTACGCAAATAAACTGGAAAATCTAGAAGAAATGGATAATTTCCTGGACACTTACACTCTTCCAAGACTAAACCAGGAAGAAGTTGAATCCCTGAATAGACCAATAGCAGGCTCTGAAATTGAGGCAATAATTAATAGCCTACCAACCAAAAAAAGTCCAGGACCAGATGGATTCACAGCTGAATTCTACCAGAGGTACAAGGAGGAGTTGGTACCATCCCTTCTGAAACTATTCCAATCAATAGAAAAAGAGGGAATCCTCCCTAACTCATTTTATGAGGCCAACATCATCCTGATACCAAAGCCTGGCAGAGACACAACAAAAAAAGAGAATTTTAGACCAATATCCCTGATGAACATCTATGCAAAAATCCTCAATAAAATACTGGCAAACCGGATTCAGCAACACATCAAAAAGCTTATCTACCATGATCAAGTGGGCTTCATCCCTGGGATGCAAGGCTGGTTCAACATTCGCAAATCAATAAACATAATCCAGCATATAAACAGAACCAAAGACAAGAACCACATGATTATCTCAATAGATGCAGAAAAGGCTTTTGACAAAATTCAACAGCCCTTCATGCTAAAAACTCTCAATAAATTCGGTATTGATGGAACGTACCTCAAAATAATAAGAGCTATTTATGACAAACCCACAGCCAATATCATACTGAATGGGCAAAAACTGGAAAAATTCCCTTTGAAAACTGGCACAAGACAGGGATGCCCTCTCTCACCACTCCTATTCAACATAGTGTTGGAAGTTCTGGCTAGGGCAATTAGGCAAGAGAAAGAAATCAAGGGTATTCAGTTAGGAAAAGAAGAAGTCAAACTGTCCCTGTTTGCAGATGACATGATTGTATATTTAGAAAACCCCATTGTCTCAGCCCAAAATCTCCTTAAGCTGATAAGCAACTTCAGCAAAGTCTCAGGATACAAAATTAATGTGCAAAAATCACAAGCATTCTTATACACCAGTAACAGACAAACAGAGAGCCAAATCAGGAATGAACTTCCATTCACAATTGCTTCAAAGAGAATAAAATACCTAGGAATCCAACTGACAAGGGATGTCAAGGACCTCTTCAAGGAGAACTACAAACCACTGCTCAGTGAAATAAAAGAGGACACAAACAAATGGAAGAACATACCATGCTCATGGATAGGAAGAATCAATATCGTGAAAATGGCCATACTGCCCAAGGTAATTTATAGATTCAATGCCATCCCCATCAAGCTACCAATGAGTTTCTTCACAGAATTCGAAAAAACTGCTATAAAGTTCATATGGAACCAAAAAAGAGCCCGCATCTCCAAGACAATCCTAAGTCAAAAGAACAAAGCTGGAGGCATCACGCTACCTGACTTCAAACTATACTACAAGGCTACAGTAACCAAAACAACATGGTACTGGTACCAAAACAGAGATATAGACCAATGGAACAGAACAGAGTCCTCAGAAATAATACCACACATCTACAGCCATCTGATCTTTGACAAACCTGAGAGAAACAAGAAATGGGGAAAGGATTCCCTAGTTAATAAATGGTGCTGGGAAAATTGGCTAGCCATAAGTAGAAAGCTGAAACTGGATCCTTTCCTTACTCCTTATACAAAAATTAATTCAAGATGGATTAGAGACTTAAATGTTAGACCTAACACCATAAATATCCTAGAGGAAAACCTAGGTAGTACCATTCAGGACATAGGCATGGGCAAAGACTTCATGTCTAAAACACCAAAAGCAACGGCAGCAAAAGCCAAAATTGACAAATGGGATCTCATTAAACTAAAGAGCTTCTGCACAGCAAAAGAAACTACCATCAGAGTGAACAGGCAACCTACAGAATGGGAGAAAATTTTTGCAATCTACTCATCTGACAAAGGGCTAATATCCAGAACCTACAAAGAACTCAAACAAATTTACAAGAAAAAAACAAACAACCCCATCAAAAAGTGGGCAAAGGATATGAACAGACATTTCTCAAAAGAAGACATTCATACAGCCAACAGACACATGAAAAAATGCTCATCATCACTGGCCATCAGAGAAATGCAAATCAAAAGCACAATGAGATACCATCTCACACCAGTTAGAATGGCGATCATTAAAAAGTCAGGAAACAACAGGTGCTGGAGAGGATGTGGAGAAATAGGAACACTTTTACACTGTTGGTGGGATTGTAAAGTAGTTCAACCATTATGGAAAACAGTATGGCAATTCCTCAAGGATCTAGAACTAGATGTACCATATGACCCAGCCATCCCATTACTGGGTATATACCCAAAGGATTATAAATTATGCTGCTATAAAGACACATGCACACGTATGTTTATTGCAGCACTATTCACAATAGCAAAGACTTGGAATCAACCCAAATGTCCATCAGTGACAGATTGGATTAAGAAAATGTGGCACATATACACCATGGAATACTATGCAGCCATCAAAAAGGATGAGTTTGTGTCCTTTGTAGGGACATGGATGCAGCTGGAAACCATCATTCTTAGCAATCTATCACAAGAACAGAAAACCAAACACTGCATGTTCTCACTCATAGGTGGGAACTGAACAATGAGATCACTTGGACTCAGGAAGGGGAACAGCACACACAGGGGCCTGTCATGGGGCGGGGGGAGGGGGGAGGGATTGCATTGGGAGTTATATCTGATGTAAATGACAAGTTGATGGGTGCAGCACACCAACATGGCACAAGTATACATATGTAACAAACCTGCACATTATGCACACGTACCCTACAACTTAAAGTATAATAATAATAAATAAATTTTAAAAAAAAGAAAAATAATTATTAACATTAATTTTTTCAGCAAAGAGGATTGATAACCTACTAGAAATGATACTAATTTTTGGTAATGATTTCTCTAATAAATAGATTTTTTATAACATATATTTCCTGATTTTATTATGATTACATTCAGGAGCTATTGTTATAACTTTGCCAAGATTATTAACCATTATTAATAATCTTAGTGTTGCCATTGTTACTCATTTACTGACTGCTGAAAGAACGTGCAACTCTACAAACTTTGTAGTCCAAACCCATATAGGCATATTTACCAATTTATTCCACATAATCCAGTTTAAATGAATAATGTAAAGTGAAATTAATCTTTTAACTTTAACTACATTCAAAAGACATCATTCATAGATGAAAGTAGATTTACCACTGAAATTACATTTTTTATTACTTGAGGCTAATTCAATCTATCTATAACCCTTCTACTTCTGACGTAATTAAAATATAAAAGAGCCATTTACTATGAGTACCTACAGGGAATGCGAAAATGAAATTGTAAAAGAACACACACAGCCCCTAACTACTTGTTTTTGATAACACTGATTTTTGTTGAAAAAACATATGTTTAGTGTCTAGATTGCTAAATAAGAATGAAATCTCAATTTTTCTTTCTTTTTTGTTGTCAGGATCTCACTCTGTTGCACAGGCTGGAGTGCAGTGGCATGATAGTGGCTCACTACAACCTCCACCTTCTAGGTTCAAGCTATCCTCTCACCTCAGCCTCCTGAGTAGCTTGGACTACAGGCACACGCCACCATGCCTGGCTAATTTTTATATTTTTTGGTAGAGGCAGGGTTTTACCATGTTGCCCAGGCTGGTCTCGAACTCCTGAGCTCAAGCAATCCATCCACTTCAACTTCCCAAATTGCTAGGATTACAGGCATGAGTCACCAATGCCTGGCCTGAATCTAACTTTTGTTGATAAAAATGAATAATATGTGCCATGTAAAGACGTACTGTAATATTGTGGTATAAAGTAGTCGTTGCAGATGTTTATTTTTATTCAATATGTATGTACTTCATGTTTGTAAGATGGTGACTCATTATTTATATGTATTTTGGTAATGCTTTTTGAAATTATATAGTTAGCTGATATAACAGAAAGGAGAAACTGCTTTCCAAATTAAGTATATGTTAAATTCAAAAGAAAGGCATCTTTAAAACAATCTCACGCAGCTTTACGTGATTACTATGGTGGTATCAGGTTGATATATAAACTTAGAAAAAAAATCTACACAGGTAATTGCATTCATTTGACAACAAAAATCCATTATTAACAATCATTTTACTTTAGTACATTTTTTAATACAGGCATACCTTGTTTTATTGTGCATTGTCTTTGTGCTTCGCAGATATCGCAGTGTTTTTTTTTGGGGGGGGGTGTTTATTGTTCTGTTTTGTTTTTAAATTGAAGGTTTGTGGCAACTCTGCATCCAGCAAGTCTATCAGCACCATTTTTTTCCGTCAGCATGTGTTCACTTCATGTTTCTGTGTTACATTTTAGTAATTCTCACTGTATTTCAAAATTTTTATTACTATTATATCTGTTACAGTGATCTGTACTCAGTAATCTTTGATGTTACCTTTGTAATTCTTTTAGGGCATCACAAACCACACCCATATAAGATGGTGAACTTAATGAATGTTATGTGTGTTTTCACTGCCCCACCAATTGGCCCTTTCCCTGTCTCTCTATTTTCTTGGGGCTCCCTATTCCATCTGAAGCACAATATTGAAGTTAGGCCAATTAATAAATATACGATGGGCTCTAAGTGTTCAAGTGAAAGAAATAATCTGTGCAACACTCACTTTAAATCAAAAGCTAGAAATAATTAAGTTTAGTCACAAAGGCCCATCAAAAGCCAAGACAGGCCAAAAGCTAAGGCACTTATGGCAGTTAGCCAAGTTGTGCATGCAAATGAAAAGTTCTCAAAGGAAATTAAGCGTGCTACTCCACTGAACACAAGAATGATAAAAAAGCGAAGCAGCTTTATTACTGATATGGAGAAAGTTTTAATGGTCTGTATAAAATATCAAATCAGCTACATTACTCTCTTAAGCCAAACCCTAATCCAGAGCAACGTCCTAACTCTCTTCAGTTCTTTGAAGGCTGAGAGAGGTGAGGGGGCTACAGAAGAAAAGCTTGAAGGTAGCAGAGGTTGATTCACAAGGTTTAAGGAAAGAAATCATCTCCAAAATTAAAAGTTCAAGGTGAAGTGACAAGTGCTGATGTAGAAAATGCAGCAAGTTATCCTTATTAACTAGTTAGATAACTGATGAAGGTGGCTACACTAAATAACATATTTTCCATGTGGATGAAACAGCTTGATATTGGAGAAAGATGCCATCTAGGGCTTTCATATCTAGAGAGGAGAAGTCCATACCTACCTGACTTCAAAGTTTGAAAGGGTAGGCTGACTCTCTTGTCAGGGACAACTGCTGTTGGTGACTTTAAGTTGAAGCCAATGCTCATTTGCCATTCTGAAAATCCTAGGGCCTTAAAAATTATGCTAAATCTACTCTGCCTATGCTCTATAAAAGAAACAACAAAGCCTGAATGGCAGCACATTTATTTACTTCATGGTTTACTGAATATTTTAAGCCAGTGGTTGAAATCTACTGCTCAGGGAAAAACAAAAACAAGAACAGTTCATTTCAAATATTACTGCTCATTTACAATACACCTGGTCACCCAATAGTTCTAATGGTGATGAATAAGAAGATTAATGATGTTTTCATGATTGCTGATATAACATTTATTACACAGTCCATGGATCCAGAAGTCATTTTGATTTTCAAGTCTTATTATTTAAGAAATACATTTAATAAGACCATAGCTGAAATGGTGATGCATCTGAGAGATATGGGCAAAGTAAACTGAAAACCTTGCAGAAAGGATTTTCCATTCAAGATGCCATTAAGAACATTTGTGATTCGTGGAAGGAGGTCAAAATATCAACATTTTGATAGGAGTTTGGAGGAAGTTGATTCCAACTCTCATGGATGACTTGAAGGTTTCAAGACTTCACTGGAGTAAGAAACCTGCAGATGTGGTGAAAATAGCAAGATAACTGGAATTAGAAGTGAACCCTGAATATGTGAATGAATCCCTGCAATCTCATGATAAAACTTGAACATATGAGGAAATACTTTTTATAGATGATAAAATAAAGTGATTTCTTGAGATGGAATTTTCTCCTGATGAAGATGCTGTGAAAATTGTTGAAATGTAAACAAATGATTTGGAATATTACGTAATCTCTGTTTTTAAAGCAGCAAAAGCATTTGAGAGGATTGATTCCAATTATAAAAGAAGTTCTACTGTCTTTAAAATGCTATCAAACAGCATCATATGCTGTAGAGAAATATTTTGTGAAAGAATAAATCAATGCCACAAACTTCATTGTTGTCTTATTTTAAGAAATTGCCACAGCCACCCCAGCCTTCAGCAATCACCATTCTGATCAGCCAGCAGCCACCAGCATTGAGGCAAAACCCTCCACCAGAAAAAAGCATATGAATTGCTGAAGGCTCAGTTTATTTTTAGCATTTTTAACAATAAAGGATTTTTTATTGAGGTATGTGCATTGTTGTTTTAGACACAATGCTATCATACACTTAATAAACTACTGTATAATGTATACATAACTTTTCTTGGAGACATGGTCTCTCTCTGTCACCCAGGGTGGAGTGCAGTGTTGTGATCATGGCTCACTGCAGCATTGACTTCCTGGGCTCAAGCCATCCTCCTACCTCAGCCTCCTGAGTAACTGGGAATACAGGCATGCAGTATCATGCCTGGAAAATGTTTTTCAGATGTTTTTGTGGAGATATGGTCTCCTTATGTTGCCCAGGCTGGTCTTAAGTTCCTAGGCTCAGACAACCTGTACATCTTGGCCTCCCAAAGTGCTGGGGTTAAAGGCAAGAGCCAGTGCTCTTCACAGAAACATAACCTTTACGTGCACTGGAAAACCAAAAAAAAAAAAAAAAAAAAAGGGTGACTTGCTTTATTGTGATATTCATTTTATGGCAATGGTCTAAAACTGAATCCACATTATCTCCAGGATATTCCTTTAATAGCAGATATATTAAAGGTATAATATTTCTACATTTTAAAAACTAGAATGCAGATTTCTTTATGAATTTAAGCTGTCTAATGCATTTGTTTGGAATTTAAGTGTTTGGTATATTGTAGAAATTGAGGCACTCTTAATTTGTTGTTAATGTATATACAAAAGCCCCTCAATGTTGTCATCTAGCTCTGAAGGAGTAACAATATAAATCATAATTCATGGTCATACTGCCAAAATAACTTTGCAGAGTTTATCTATTTGTAAACATTTTTTTCCACATTTGGTGAGAAAAAAAAGGGTGTTTCACAAGTTAAAGCAAAAAAATATAAAAGGTGAAGCAATCATTTTTAAAATTTGAGATGAATCCTATTATTGAAAGTTCATTGTCATGCGTAAAGTTTTACTCAATATGTATGTAGCTATGTGTCAGATACACTCTCTGCCTTTCTGCCTCACAGAAATCCATAATCTTGCAGAGCAACCTACCTGTAGACTCATATTTGGATTGTGGCTTGAATGGTGGTGCCACAAAGCATTGAATAGTCATTTATTTTTGGAGTATGTGATGAGAAGGAATAACTGCTTTTGCCGAAGCTTGGGGGAACACAGATATTAAAGAAGACTTTCATGAAGAGGGGTAATTGAGATGGTTCTAGCAAGAATATCTCAGACAATATAGGGAATTCTAGGCATAATGGACACAACATAGAAGTGCATAAAAATAAGGAAAAGGTAGCAAGTGGCATTCAGGTAAGGCTGTAATGAGGAGACAGAGAGAAATAGGAATGAGGAAGTTTATGGCACACTACTACAGAGGATTTATATGGCATTCAAATTAGTTTAATACTAGATTAATAAAGAGCTAATGAGGGATAATATAGCTTCCAGCCATATTCCCTAAAGAATGTTAATATTCTTAGTCAACAGGTACTTTGTGTATAGACTTCTGAAATTTTAGGGGAAACCAAATAGCAAGTCTTTCTATATGTTTAATTGCACATTAAATTCAGCATTACTTTTCAAGGATTGATCTGAAATGTTTATAAAGAGCAAGTTTTTAATCATCTTGGCTGGCATGGAAGGAGCGACATCAGAACTCATATTTCTTTTTTTTTAATTATTATACTTTAAGTTCTAGGGTACATGTGCACAACGTGCAAGTTTGTTACATATATATACTTGTGCCATGTTGGTGTGCTGCATCCATCAACTCGTCAGCACCCATCAACTTGTCATTTACATCAGGTATAACTCCCAATGCCATCCCTCCCCCCTCCCCGCTCCCCATAATAGGCCCCAGTGTGTGATGTTCCCCTGAACTCATATTTCTAGAGTAAGGTTTGCTAAACAAATATGTGAACAATAACATCTTTTCCACCTCAGCAAAAATGTGTAGTCAATTCTAATTTGATATTTTCAGTGAGTCTTCCCATCCTTGATGATTATTGTACAATATCCTTCATATCGACTTCTTGCAGTCACAAAGTGAGTTAAATATTGAAAGGGGGAAAAGATTGAAATATTCTGTCAACTTCAAAAGTTGGGAACTCGAGAATGAAGATGCATAATTAGGAAACCATAATGTCTTTCTTTCAGACTCAAAAAGAATTCTTCTAATTCTTCTAGGTTTCAAGTCGAGAGTGCTGTCAAGCTACATTCCAATATTCTATGTTATATGACGTTATTCATGTGCTCTTATAAAGTCATTCCCCAATTAATAATCTAAATATCGAAACAATATTGCACATCACAGGATTTTTTTTTTTTTTTTAGAAAGAGCCTTAGTCTTAGGGTGTTGTTTTCATCAGTGATGGAAATAAAGGGTGATTTGTGGCAGTGAAGTTCTGGGGCTGCCCAACTTGCATGTCAGTAATTTAAGAGGCAGAACACAATGACACTTCCCAAATAAATATTCATCAGTAGACATTTATTAGCTACTTGTCATTGCTTAGCTCTATATACTTGGCTCGGTGAAAAGCTTAAAGCAGGGGAAAACACAACATACGCCTGCATAAACTGGAGGAGCTTATGCGCTAACTGGGAAGACAATATGTATATTCACAAAAAAGGCCAGGCAACAAGGTGTTATATATATTATGAGGTAATATAGTACAGATGATCCTATGGAAGTTTACATAGCTTTATGATTTCCTCTATTAACCATCACTTTTCCCCACTGTTCTTCCTTTCATAGAAATGGTGATGATAACCTAGTGTCTTCCTGTAAGGGGACGTTGTAAAGATATACTAAGTAACTTTTGGAAAAGAGTTTGAGCTCAGAGAGAAGAAGTCATCAGAAGAGTATAGTGAAAAGAACCATATCATAAATCATGGTAGAGTTGGTTATAACAGAAAGACTAATAAATCATTCCTTTGTTTACTTTCTTCTTCTTCCGTATTTGACAATTAAGCCTTTTAAAATTCCTGGTGTTTAAACTGACAAAAAAATAACCGTGAATTGCCATGAAACAACCTAATGCACAAGATTTTAAGCATACACACTGCCTATTTTTGGCCATGTCTTTATTTCTAAAAGGGGCCTTTAAAAACCAGCTTTAGCAACAGTCTATAATAATAGAGAAAATCACTAAATGTATCTATTTGTCAGTAATCCTAAGGCATTATTTTGCGAGGAGAGGAGAAGAAGAAAATGGTTTGGTTTTAAATTTTTGAAAGTTCTAAAATACGTTTTTTATTAGGAACAAATATGGGTGTTTATCGCTTCCTTGTTAAAGTAATTATACACTGACTTTTTTCCTTTCCAGGGTGTTATTCAAGGACCTTAGCCTAATATCTCCAACAGCTCTTTTGATTACTCAGGAAGAATGATTTATATAAACAGATATGAAAGTACTGAGCCTGATTTTCTTTGTCAGCTTAAGTCGTGTGTTCTACAGACTTCAGGACTCTAAATGATGTCTTTGAGCTGCATATTTTTAAACCTGAGGGCTTCGGTTTATGTAGACTGGAACTGGAAAATTTCTCTTCCTTTCTTCAATCCTTTCTTCCTTCCTTTCTTCCTGACTTTTTTCCTTTCTTTCTTTTCCTTTTGTAACTCAGATAAAGAGTATCCATTTAATCATATTCCTTAGTTTACAGCACATTATTAATCACCAACCGATGTAAAGCCCCTCTTCTGTTTGTAATTCCATCCATCCATCCATTCATTTCTTTTTAACTTTTCTACTTCCATTCCCCTTTAGTCATAGGCAATCATTACAATGTGTATATATAGTGTATTTTTTTAATTTGAGGGCATGCTTTGAACATGTATGTTGTTATTTTGGGTTATGTCTTTGTAATTTATATAAATGGCATAAATAGCAGTTGTAGGTATTACTGACATAGTACTTTCTATAAGTCAGACATTGTTCTAAACACCTTTTTATGTACTGACTTATTTAATCTTTGCAATAACCTAATGATGTGGGTACATTTTTTTTCTTTTTAAAAGGCATTTTTACTATTTTCACATTACATAAAGTGATGTAGACAACCTTAGGAGAATTTTTCCAGATAATGGTTGTGTTTAGGACCAAATAAATCTACATCTGATTAGCAGGATTAATTCGTTTTCAAACAATAACTATGTCTTTAAGAGTTCTTCCCTTAAGTAAATTCACTATTTTTTATTATTATTTGTTTTCTAGCTTTATGAGGGTATGATACCATATAAATATATGTTTTTAAGGTGTACAATATGATATTTTTATATACTTTTACGTTGTGAAATGATTCCCTCAATCACGTTAATCAAACTATCCATCACTTCACAGTTATTTTACAGAGGTGAGGTTGAGAACATTTAAGATATACTCTCTTAGCAAATTTTAAGTATACATTATTAATAGCTATAGTTATCATGGTGTTCATTAGATTTTCAGGACTTACTCATTTGATAACTGAAACTTTAGAAGAGGAAACTAAGGCACAAATTGGCCTGTACCACACAGCTAGAAAGTGAAAAAGCTGAGATAAAAACCCATACATCTGGCTTTGGAATCCACACTTTTAATCACTAGTCAAACTGTCTCTTGCTACTCTATTTTTTTAAATTGTTTTACTAAATGCTTTCTTGAAAATTCATGTATCTTGCTATGTATACAGCTAATTCATTCTTTTTGATTTCTGGGAGGCCTCTTTTGTAGGTTTTAGCAACTTTTTGCCTTAACTCTCACCAATGTTTCCAAGTCTATTGTGAGTACACTAGCATCTATGAGTCTGCACAGAGAAGGAGATCAGGATGAGTGTAGCAAAAAGGGTGGTAAAAAAGTAATCTACAGGTATGTGTCAGTTCCTGTTCGGTCATATTTCTTAATTTTACCTAAACACGATTATCCATTATAACAAAATATTTGAAAATAGGGAATTTCTGGTAATTTGTGCACAGCTGAAAAAAATCTGAATTAGTTTGCCAGGGCTGCTATAACAAAGTACCACAGTCTGAGTGGCTTATAGAACAGATATTTATTTTTTCACCGTACTGAAGGCAAATTGTCCAAGATAAAGGTGGCCACAGTGTTGGTTTCCTCTGAGGTCTGTCTTCTCAGCTGGTCGATGGCCATCTTCCTCCTATGACTTTAAATATCCTTTCTTCTCTAAGTGTCTGTGTCATAATATCTTTCCTATAAGGACACCTGTCATATTGGATTACATCCCATCCTAATGAGTGCACTTTGACCTAATTTCCATTTTATAGTCCCTATCTGCAAATATGGTCACAATCTGTGGTACTGAGGGTTAGGACATCAATCTATGATTTTCTTTGTGGCATAAGGAGATACAATTGAACCCATAACAACGGCTAAGGGACATAGTGAGACCATGAATTGACTATGTGTTAAAGCTAATGTTTCTCTTAGGAAAACGTAAGAAGATTATTTTGATAATTATATACTGAGCATCTGTTATATGTCAAGAACTAAGATAAGATACCATAGAGTGAAAGTTTGGTGAACAAGTACTTTTCAGATGATGAAGGTGGCTAAATGGTGCTGTTATTACCTAGGAAGATGTTAGAGTCATATTCGATAGCATTTTCAAAGAATATATTTTCACTTGGTGAGACAAGCTTATTGTAGACATTCTAGAAGGCAGATCATCATTTCTCTCTGATGCCATATTTATTTAAAATCAGGCTTTCTTTCTCCTTCTACTCCTTTGAGATCTTTTTAAACGTTTCCTTATGTGCCATGTTTACTACAATAATACTGATTCCCAGTCCAATGTCACACCCTTTTATATCACTTACTATGGCACTGTTCGTTTACCAATTATCCTGGTGATAGTTGATGAATTCATACGTTCCCCAGATTATACTTGAGCTCTGTATGAACAGAAGCACACTGTGTCCAGCATCTGTAAGGTAAAGAGATGCAAACATACACCATAGATCCAAAAGAGCAAAGAGTGAGAGCAAAAGGCTGAAGTTAATATTCCAAGACAGTAAACTTTCATAGCATTTAATCTGTTTCATGGTTTGGTATTTCTGAAGTTAACAGGAGCCATAAACAAGAAAGAAGAAGGAGTTTTTTGTGTGCTGAGGGATGAATTAGAAATAATGTGAACAAAGCAGAATACCTCATAGTTGTATATTCCATGTGGAATAGTCAATTTGGTACTGGCTTAGTTCTTCAGCTGAGTGGACTGGTGTGTTGAGACAAAGTCCTACATTTCTCACAGAATGGTATCCCCATATGTTTTACTGGATTCATGATTGTTGAAATGTCCATGGAATCCTGACTTTCATAAGTGAAAAAAAATATATGCACATACATAAAAATACCAATGCCCAGTTGAATTATTGATATTAAAGCTATAAAACAGGTTATTCTCAACAGAGTAAAGCATTATTTTTTGGTTTTGTTATTTCCTGCCAAATTATAAAGAATGGATATTTTGCTTCTAACTTCTCTCAAAGAGGATATACTGCATTGAACTACTTTTGCTAACACTTAGTGTAACTGTATTCCATTTAAAGAAAAGGCATGGAGTAAATGTTTTCCAGCTATGCAACATTTATAATATGACATGATTTTAAATACAAGTAGTGCATTATCTGTGTGTTGTTTTAAGAAAAAAACTCTTTTAAGTAAACCTAATAATGTTTTATATATCTCAGAACTGGCTTGTTTTTAAACCCAACCATTTGCTTACTGCCTTTCATGCTACAAAAATGCTTCTTCTGTAATAGATATTATTTTTTATGTAACCTTGATTTAAAGGAAACGTAAACGTTAAAAATATTTAAGAATCAAAAATATTTGAGTTATTGAAGAGTATTGTTAAACTTTATATGAAAATTATATTGGAATTAAGCAGAAGGAAGTTGTAATTAAAGGAGCATTTAAATCAAAATAAAATGTCTTAGTTAGACTTGTTATGCTTTATATTGCAATTTTTATCAGTAATACTTTATAGGTATGAGATAAGATAACAATGATTTCCACCAGGGATACTAAACACATTATCAATAATTATTTTAAATGTCTGAATTCAGTAAAAATAAAATGTATAAACTACCTGAAACATGTTCAAGCAAGGAAGACATTTGTAACTATTCTCATTCTAGCGTTTAACACTTATTTTAGTATCTAACATACCTACTCTCTAGGGTTGGTAATACCCCTAGAATGGATTAACTGTTATGATTGTTTAAATTGATTTTGCTGTTTATCAGCTTTTATTCAGCAAATGGCAAGTTTGCTGACATATCAGTGTACCCTAGATTCATTCTCCCAGATTCTATCAGCCCTCTAATTCAGTGCAGGTCTATCACTGGCGGTTCAATATAAGGAACTTAATGCAGGACTGTAAAACTTCTAGAAATTACATTAAGGACTTCCTTTGATTTTGAGGATTTCGAAGGAAACAACTAGATAGGGATAAAACACAAATAGCCTCATTTATTCTTTGAAGACATTTTTACATGATTTTTACCCATGAAAATAAGAATGTATTAGAAGTTGGAATACTACTGCGCACATGTAACTTTAACATTTCTGAATGGCTTTTCAAAAAGGTTGACTTCTGCATATGGTTTGTTTCTTATTCTAAGTTTCTTAATTCAAAACAATCAATTCTCTTTCATTTCTTTTAATAGTCTGCTTTGATTAATAAAGGCTACAAGTTTTTCTACCCTATGGATTATCTTTACCACCATTCTTCTATGCCCATCTTCTCAACCTTACATCTAGACCATAAGGAAGACAAATGTTTATATTAAAATTTGGATTCCCCTTACTTTTCTCTTTTCTGTAACAGATAATTGAAAATTGTCAGTAATAACATGATATAATGGACTAAGTGTAATAAATTCTTTAAATGTCTTTATTTTCATCTGAAGTGAGAAAGAAATGCTGTCTTTTCACAGTTATTCCTAACATGTTTTTTTCTGATTCCCTCAAGCCTACTCCAGAACTTTTGCTAAACTGTCATGCCTTCTTACTTTCAATTTCCTCCTTTCAACTGATTTCCTCTCTTTGGCATATAGAAATACACAGGACTGCCCACATAGAAAAGGCTTTTCTCAAGTTACTAATTCCCTTAAACTAGCAATTTCTTTAATCTGCTGCCGTAGGATCCTCTTTTCTCTCATCACTAAATTTTTTCAAAAGTATTCATTCAGTTCTAGCTAACTACCCTATTTTATTCCCCAATCCACTACAGTACTTTTTGTTCCAATTACTTTACAGAGACTGTTAAAGTCACCCTTGACTTTCTTTTTTTGTTGTTTGGTTTTAAACCAATGACCTCTCAATTGCTAAATCAATTGGCTCCTCAAGTAACTTCCCTACTTCTATCTTGAGCAGTTGACTAAAAAAAAAAAAAAAAAAAGGCATTTCTATCAGAAAGTCCACCTCTCATACATTTCATTTCTTTTCAGGTTGCCACTTTCAACTTCCTCTCCTACTATTCCACCTTCCCAATCTTCTTTGCTGACCTCTTTTTCTCCAACCGTTACATGTTAATGTTTCCCAAAATTCTTATGTTTGGCCACCTCTTTTTGTTCTCTGTGTTTTTCCAAGTAAATTAAACCATGCAAATGATTTTATATACAATTTATGCAGAGATAACTTCACAATCTGTGTCTTTCAGCTTGATCTGTATTTTAGACATATACTTACACAAACTTACTAGAAGTATTCACGAGGTACTTCAAGCATAGCATACCTTAAATTAAGCACATTATATTTACTCTTAAATCAAAATCCATTTTTAGTCCTGTATTCTGCATCTTGTTCAATTACATCTATTTCTTCCCCTCTCGAGCTCCTAGAGTTAATATTGACTCTTCACTACCCTTCAATATCCACATCTAGTACCTCATCTAGATCAATTAGGCCTCCAAAATATCTTTTAAGTATTTTTATCCTGTCCAGTCCTACTTTTAGTAACTTACCATTTCTCCACTGAACTCTTTATGAAAATGCCCTCATTATTGGCTTTCTTTAACTTTTTCCCAAATATTGCCACAGTTATATTTTTAAACACAATTAGGGTTATGGGACTTGCCTACTTAGAGTACATGTATGTAAAGCACTGAGACAATAGTCTTCAAATCTGGGGTCCCATCCTTCAACATGTCTAATTACACTTGCCATATAATAAATATATATATATACACACATATATATATATGTGTGTGTGTGTATGTTTTGTATATACCATACATATTATGATATATAATATACATAGATAATAAATAGGTTATATTATATATAGACATAATATATATATACATATTTAGTCATTTTCACTCGTTCTTACCACAGAATTCTCAAAGTATTGGAATTTCCTGAGTGACACAAATGTCTTTTGTTATTTGCAACAAACACCTTTTTACCATACCTGAGTTTATGCAAAAGAAGTGACTCCTAGTGATCCTAAGATAGCTTCAAGATAGTAGCTGGTTGCCAGAGGAACCAAACACATGATTAGAAATTGCAACTTGCAGCCTCATCGTCCATACCCTGTCCAGGGAAGAAAAAAAGGCTGGAGATTGAGTACAATCACAAGTGGCCAATGATTTAATCAATCATGCCTACATAATGAAACCTTCTTAAATATTCTTGAACAACAAAGTTTGGCAAGCTTTTGAGTTGGTGAACATAATGATGTGCTGAGATGGTGACAAGTCTAAGAGAGGGCATGGAAACTCTTCACACCTCTACTCCTCCATACTGGCTCAATGCATTTCTTCTATTTGGTAATTCCTGAGTTGTAGCCATAATAATAAAACTTTAATCATAAGTATAGCACTTTCCATTGTTTTGTGAGTCATTCCAGCAAATTATCAAATATGAAGGGGTGACAGGAACCCGTACATATATAGTCTGTGTGCTCTGAAGTAAGATGGCCCCTGGGACTTGCAACTGGCATTTGAAATAAAGCCAGTCTTGAAGGACTGAAGCCTTGAGTTGTAGGGTCTATGGTAACTCTAGGTAGTTAGTGTCAGAATTCAATTGAATTCTGGAAAAGCCAAGTGGTGTCAGAGAATTGAAAATTTTGTTTGAATAACAACATATTTGAGGTCAGAAAAAAAAAAAAAGCATTCCTTGCTAGAAAAATCGGATTGCTAAAAGGGGTCTGACCCATGGAAACATGGTTTGAAACAAGAAAGGATGAGGAACCTTTGATCCTGGAATGAGTTAAGACTTTTTGGCAGTTGAAATGAGGGGAGAGGGTGCAAATGTATTTTGCATGTGAGAAAGACATGAATTTGGAGGGCCCAAAGGGCAAAGTGTTATAGGCTGAATTGTTTTCACACAAAACTGAAATGTTGAAGCCCTAACCCACCAATACTTCAGAATGTGACTGTATTTGGGAGTGGAGCTATTAAAGAGATAATTGAGTTAAATGAGATCATATGCATGGGCCTCAATCTAATCTGAGTGGCATAAGAAGAGAAAATTTAGGCAAAGAAAGACATCAGCTGTACCAAGGAAGAGAAAAGACCATGTGAGGACACAATGAGAAGGCAACCATCTACAAGCCAAGGAGAGAGGCCTCAGAAGAAATCAAACTTGGCTAGTACCTTGATCTTGAAATTACAGTCTCTAGATCAGTGTGGTAATAAATTTCTACTGTATAAATCACCTGTTCTGTGTTATTTTGTTATGGCAACACTAGCAACCTAATACAGCAGGTTATTCTTGAGGGAACAGTAAGTCTTGTGGACTGTATAAAAGCCACTGTAAATCCTGTTTACCCTGGGAAAGGGGCTGTCTGATTCCCACTATAAATTCCAAGTGGAACATTCCAGATAAAGCAGCTGATATGAAAGCCATGTAAGACTGGCTTTATGATGATAGGGATATTCACCCACTGAATATTCTTGTTACCCTGATCATGATAAATTCTGTGATCACGAGGGTCCCTTTTGTCTGAACACCCCATGTAATCTTACTGCTGCAAAACTGAGCAACATTCTGGGAAGCCTTGTTGCATTTTCCGTTTCAAGTTTTGCTTATGGGTCTTACAGATACTAATAAAACATCATATTAATTAAGAACAGAATGGAGATAAGCAGAGGAAAGAGTCAAGGTACTCATTCCAGCAGGGTGGAAATTTTTAGATGATTATTAAGAATTGGGATGAATAAAAAGGACATTGATAGGATTGAAACAAAGATCTTAACACAGCACTGTGGAAGACTGAGTGGACTAATGGGAGCCCAACATTAAAGGGCCCCAAACAATTCTACTTTATTTACCTGAGTTTGGAGGAATTAAAAAATCTGGAAGGCAAAGATTATAAGGAAAAACCCACCCTGAAATTGCCAGAGGCAACAGTCAGACAAATTAAAGATAAAGATTGACCAAAGGGCCAGAGTCTCTTGGCTTGACCTCTTGGTGAGGTCCCCAAAGCCTTACATACATGAGTAAGTAAAATGGTGAGAGTGGAAAAGAGAAAATTTTGTTACTCTGGGACATGGGAACCTCATATACCCTGGTACCAAAATCCATTGGTGAAGTCGAACATTGGTTAACATGACTTTATGTGAAGGAGTCGTATTTCCTTTACTTGAATGTTTTATGGGAATAGATATTATGTATGACTGGGAAACACTTCCCCTATCTTATACTGTGAAACTGAAACCTGTTTGATAAAGCCTTAATGGAGGCTCAAGTTAGGGATATATGTGTTGATGGAATTAAAGTGAAAGTTTAGATGAAAATTGATATGTGATATGGATTGGTTTTGTCCCCAGCCAAATCTCATCTTGAGTTGTACCTCTCATAATTCTCACAAGTTGTGGGAAGGACCCAGTGGATGAATATGACCTGGTGGGAGATAATTGAATTATGGGAGTGGTTCCCCCCATACTGTTCTCGTGGTAGTGAATAAGTCTCATGAGACCTGATGATTTTATAAGGGGTTTCCCCTTTCACTTGGCTCTCAGTCTCTCTTGTTTGCCACCATGTAAGATGTGCCTTTGACTTATACCATGATTGTGAGGTCTCCCCAGCCATGTGGAAGTGTGAGTCCATTAGATCTTTTTTTTTTTTATAAATTGCCCAGTCTTAAGTATGTCTTTATCAGCAGCATAAAAACAGATGAATACAGTAAATTGATACTGGTAGAATGGGGTGCTGCTGTAAAGATACCCAAAAATGTGGAAGTGACTTTGGTACTGGGTAAGAGACAGAGGTTGGAACAGTTTGAAGGGTTCAGAAGAAGATAGGAAATTGTGGGAAAGTTTGGAACTTCCTAGAGACTTGTTAAATAGTTTTGGCCAAAATGCTGATAGTGATATGGACAACAAAATCCAAGCTGAGGTGGTCTCAGATGGAGATGAGAAACTTGTTGGAAAATGGGGTAAAGGTGACCCTTTCTATGTTTTAGCAAAGAGACTGGCAACATTTTCCCCCTGCCCTAGAGATTTGTGGAACTCTGAACTTGAGGTAGATGATTTAGGGTATCTGGTGGAAGAAATTTCTAAGCAGCAAAGCATTCAAGAGGTGACTTGGGTGCTGTTAAAATCATTCAGTTTTAGAAGGGAAACAGAGCATAAAAGTTTGGAAAATTTGCAACCTGACAATGTGAGGAAAAGAAAAACCCATTTTCTGAGGAGAAATTCAAGCTAGCTGCAGAAATTTACATAAGTAACAAGGAGCCAAATCTTAATCTCCAAGACAAGCGGGAAAATGTCTCCAAGGTATGTCAGAGACCTTTGCAGCAGCCCCTCCCATCACAGATCTGGAGGCCTAGGAGAAAAAAAAAAATAGTTCGTTGGGCTGGGTCCGGGGTTCCCCTGCTATATGCAGCCTAGAGACTTGGTGCCCTGTGTCTAAGCCACTCTAACCATGGCTAAAAGGGACCAAGATACAGCTTGGGCCATGGCTTCAGAGGGTGCAAGCCCTATGTTTTGCCAGTTTACACATGGTGTTAAGCCTGGGGGTGCACAGAAGTCAAGAATTGAGGTTAGGCAACCTCCACCTCGATTTCAGAGGATATATAGAAATGGATGGACATCCAGGCCAAAGTTAGCTGCAGGGTCAAGGCCCTCATGGAGAACCTCTGCTAGGGCACTATGGAAGGAAAATGTGAAATACAAGTCACCACGTAGAGTCCCCACTTGTGAACTACCTAGTGGATTTGTGAGAAGAGGGTCACTGTCCTCCTGACCCCAGAATGGTAGATCCATTGAGAACTAGCACCATGTGCCTGGAAAAAGCCACAGACAATCAACACCAGCCTGTGAAAACAGCCAGGAGGGAGGCCATACCCTGCAAAACGACGGGACAGAGATGCTCAAGACCTTGGGAACCTATTTACTGCATCAGCGTGACTTGAATGTAAGACTTGGAGTCAAAGATCATTTTGGAGCTTTAAGATTTGACTGCCCTGCTGGATTTTGGACTTTCATGGGACCTTTAGCCCCTTTGATTTGACCAATTTCTCCCATTTGGAATGGGTATATTTACCCAATACATGGACCCCCAAAGTTATCTAGGAAGTAACTAACATGCTTTTGATTTTATGGGCTCATAGGCAAAAGGGACATGCTTTCTCTCATATGAGAGTTTGGACTGTGGACTTTTGAATTAATGCTGAAATGAGTTAAAACTTTTGGGGACTGCTGGGAAGGCATGATTGGTTTTGAAATGTGAGGATATGAGATTTTGGAGGGGCCAAGGGTGAAATGATATGGTTTGGCTGGGTCTCTACCCAAATCTCTTCTTGAATAAGACTGCTCATATTTCCCACATGTTGTGGGAAGGACCCAGTGGGAGATGATAGAATCATGGGGCCAGTTTCCCCCATACTCTTCTTGTGGTAGTGAATAGGTATCATGAGATCTGATGGTTTTATAAGGGCTTTCCCCTTTTGTTTGGCTCTCCTTCTTTCTTGTCTGCCACCATGTAAGACATGCCTTTGCCTTTCGCCTTCTGTCATGGATTAGTTAGATTCTCACAGAAGCACACAATTTAGATCCCTCACCTGTGCAGTTCATAATAGGGTTCATGCTCCTATGAGAATCTAATGTCACCACTGATCTGACAGGAGGTGGAGCTCAGGCAGAAATGCTGGCCCTCCACTCACCTCCTGCTGTGTGCCCTGGTTCCTGTAACAGACTGGACCTGTACTGGGTCCATGGTCAAGGGGTTGGGGACACCTGTTACAGTGAGTGCAGCTATATTGCCTAGTGATAAAAATAGCCCACTAGTGGGACAGAATAGGATTGGGACTTGGCTGCTTTTTCAAATTTCTTTTTCTTTTGTCCCACTGATCGCAAAACTCATGTCATTACCTCTCTGACACTATCCCTGCTATCCTAGAGGTTTTAGTCATACAAATAAAATAAACATTATTTTGTGCTCTCATAATATTTAGCCATGCCTTTTACTTAAAGAATTTCAGAAACTGGCCTTAGGGGATCCAAATGTCCAACTAAGATTGCAGAGTGTCCCACCTCTGGTAGGAATGCTGAACAATTGATTTACAACTTTGTTGCCACTAGCCACATCACTAGGTGGCCCATTACTCAAGATAACCATCACAACAGGATATGCTGACCCACATACCCTTCCTCTCATGTGCTTTGCCCAGCCTAGCTTGCATACCCTATCCCTGACATAAATTCCCTTCTTTGCTTCATAAAAAAATAAAATCCCTATAGGCTCATTTCGGGGAGCCAACTGGGAAATTTTTGCACCCCCTCTGTTTCCCTTACCCTCAAGCACAAAACTCAAAAGACTTGTCTGGGAAAACTGCTTGGCCCTGTGTTAATTTCCATTATATGGGGAGCCTAAAAGCCTGTGGTTTTTAACACTAGCTCTATACCAATGTAAATGTAACCTATCGAAGTGGGAGTGGATTGATGGGAAGGTATTTGCTTGTAGTAGTATTGCTGCTGGAAATCAAGACCAGCACAGTGATCAAACGTAATGTCTCTTCCAAAGGTAGAAAATTCTGGGTACAAATGGAGAAAAGGAAGAACAGTAGCTGAGGGTAAATGAATAAATAAATGAGATATGTGATAAATTCAATATTAGATTAACACTTTGAAAAAGGTACAAAGCAAAAGATAATACTGTCTCTTAGCTCATTTATACCAGATGCCTGAAAGGGTGAAGGCATATATTACTGAGACTACTTCTGCTTTTTGAATCTCTCAATATCAAATGAAAGCCTGCAAACTTGACTTCCCTGCCCTAGTAGACAATGCTATACACTATAAAGATGGATTGGTCTAATCATTAATGATGGAATAGCTTCCTAATGTGTCAGTAATTTTTGATGTTTATAAATCTTTTATCATAAGGTATCTGTGGTCACAGGTCAGGGTGTTGCCCGTGCTATAATAATAAAAAAAAAATGTACATTTGGTCTTTGTTCTGGTTCCTGAGCTCTTCAAACCCTTGGAATTTCCTGCGTGATGGGAAGGGCTTTTGTTAAACCTGAATTTATGCAAATAGGGTCACTCTCAGCGGCTTCTAGGTAGCTTCAGAAAAGGACTGCTTGCCAGTGGAACCAAGCACAGGATTGGAGAGTTGGAACTTTTAGCCTCATCGTACCCCCAACATCCGGGGTGGAGGGGACTTGATGATTGAGTTCAATCACCAATCACCAATGATTTAATCAATCATGCCTACACACTTCATTAAATACTCTTGAACAGTAAAGTTTGGAGAGCTTCTGGGTTGGTGAGCACATCAATGTCCTGGGAAGGTGGTATGCCTGGAGACAGCATGGAAGCTCTGTACCCTTTTACCCCCACTCCTCCATACTTTGTCCTATGCATCTCTTCCATTTGACTGTTTCTGAGTTTTATCCTTTTTGATATTACTATAATCATATTATACATATATATCATATATACAAGGAGTATTATACTCTTATACTGAGTTCCTGAGTTATTCTAGTAAATTATCAAAGTGGAGGAGTGGGTTCCAGGAATTCTTGAACTTCAAGTTGATCGATCTAGAAGTGTAGGCGGCCCCGAAGACTTGTGACTGGCATCAGAAGTGAGGGCAATCCTCTGGGACTGAACCCTTTCCTTGTGGGTTCTGCATTTAAGTTGTTGCTATCATAATCAAAAGACATTGTCCTTATCTTGTGGGGTCTGTGTAAACTCTGAGTGCTTAGTGTCATAATTCATTTGAATTTTGGGACACCCAGTTAGTTAGTGTCAGAGAATTGAGAATTTTTAGAATGACAATGTATGCAGTGTCTGCTATGGACTCAATCTTTGTCTCCTCTCAAAATTTATATGCTGAAACCTTAATCCCCAATGTAATGGTCTTTGGAGGCAGGGCCTTTGATAGTAATTAGGGTTTGACTAAGTCATGAGGGTGGATGTCCCCTGAGTAGATTAGTGCTCTTTTAAAGAAATGAAGGGACCAGAGGTTTCTCTCTTTGACATGTAAGGACACAGTGAGAAGGCAACTGTCTGTTAACAAAGGGAGAACACTCACCAAGAACCTGACAATGGTGACACCTTGATCTCAGACTTCTCACTTCAGGACTCTGAATAACAAATATTTGTTGTTTAAGCCACTCAGTCTATGGTATTCTGTCACGGCAGCCTGAACCTACTAAGATGGTGTCAGAAAAACAACCAACCAAAAACAAAACAAAATGCTAAACAGGAGACTCGTTTGTGCACTATGTCCTCAGTAGAAAGAATGCATGGGTTCAGGAACCAAAGAGTAGAATCAGCAGTGGCCTCACTTATTGTCATTTCTAATGTCCCTCTGGGAGACTTTGTATTTTCTGTCACTGCAACTTTGGGGTTTGTAGAGAGACAGAAACTATAAAGTGGGCACACTTTTGCTGTGTGCCAATAAGTTATAATCTACAGCTGCTACCAGGACACTTTGGACTCCTTGTGTTCAGAGAATAGCAGGGTGGAAGGAAAGCTATTATTTTTAACAGGGGTAATTCACCCTGATTGCAGGGGTGAAGAAGTAGGACTACTCTCACACAGTGGAGGCAGGGAGAATTATAGTTGAAATCCAGATGATCTATTAGGGTTTCTCTTGGTACTTCCTTGCCCCACTATAACTGTGAATGGACACATGCAGCAATCCCTACTTGAGTGGGATGTGATTACTAGGGGCTTAGAATCTTCAGGCATGAAGTTTTGATTCACACCATCAGTGAAGTCCCAAGACCTGTTGAGATGAGAGTTAAGGATGAGGGTAGTTCAGAATGAGTAGTGGAGGAGGGAAAGGATGAAAACCAGTTACAGCCCCGAGACAGATGTTCTAGTTTGTCCCACTAACTTCCCTCATCTAATTGTCTCACCAAGAAGAGAGGTTCAAGAAACCTTTGGGGGAGCTGCTATATAAATTTGTATGGAGAAGTGCATCTGTGCAGTAAAGTACAGATGGTGGACTGTGGCATCCATGGAAGTGTGCTATTCGGATTCTCCCTTCAAGAGAACCTGCTGCAGAGAGAATGGTTGACCAAAAAACTGCCACAAATTCAGATCCGCTGTGGTGCTTTGCAAAGGCCATTTTCCCTCTGGAAAGTCTCCAGCAAATAAGTGAGCATAGTGGAGGTACCAGAGTCAGGCCATTTCTTCTCAATTCAGGACTTCTCTACCAAGTAATCTTTGCTCAGGGAATCCCATTAGGCATGACCAAGACTTTCTTTAATGTACTCTGAATCTTTTTCAACCCGCTAATTCCTTCTTCCCTCTTTTCCTTCACAGATGTCAGTCCTGCATTGCAGACTGAAGGTTCTTCGTACCTATTCCTGCTCCCTCTTTATTTTTTAATTATTCAAAGATATTTTCCAGAATTAATCTCTTGTATAATTAATTCTCTCTTGGAATCTCTTAGCAGAAGATCAAAAGTGACATATTGTGTAATGCAACAAACACTGAAACCATTTTGAACTGTTTCAGAAGTGCCATGCTTTTTCATGGTACTATGCCTTTATATACCTATTATCTCGTGTTTTTGGCATATGTCTACCTCTTGCCTTTCTTCTCTGCTTGATAAACCATTAGAAACAAAAATGTCACTGGGGATTTAGTGAAAGCAGATTCAGGGGAATACTTTAGCAATAAGCTAGATTGCATTTCATTTTAGTTATAATAAATGACTGGAAGATTATCTGTACAGAGAGTGAGTATATCGAACTCTGCCAACATGTTTGATTTTTAAGGACAGGAAGAAGGAGTAACTATAGGAAAATGTCAAGTTATTAAATTAAATATAAGGGATAAAGATGGGATAACTGACGGAGGAAGTTTGATTAGAATGAAGGAAAAGATGGGCTTTAGAACTGAGGTAAAACTATTGACTTTATGCATTAGAATATGATATTTTTTCATGTTATATAAGGTAAGAAAGCAAGAATGATATGGGTTTTGATAAATTAGTGAAAAAGTGAAATTTGAAGGAACTTAAATCTGATGTTGTCTATGTTCCTGGTCCAGGCCTGGCTTCACAAGGGTGAAACCAATTGAGTAGCATGGTTAAGGTTGCTATATTGAAATTCTTAACAATTTTATCTTTGAATTTATGTTACATTTTAAGCTTGAGATTTCAGCTCAAGTGTAGCCTGGTCTCTTGTCAACCTTACCACCTCCCTAGGATGAGTTCTAAGCTGCCAGCTTTCTGCCCCTGCTTCCATAGGTTTCAGGTGTCCTCCTCCCTCCTGACTATATCTTTCAACCACTGTCATTATCTGCCTTAGACAGTGATCAGGCTGCATTGCCTTTCAACCCTGGCAGAGGACTGGATAGGATCATAGATACATTTGTAGTTGAGTTCATAGTCACAATACTTTTGGACAGGGCAAGACAGAGGTCATCCTTCCCATAGTCTGGCAGTGCTATGGCACAATGAGCAAGTGGTAGGCTTCTTGCCTTTCTGTGTACCAAACATCTTATCGTGTGAAACTTGCAATGCCTTGGGGGTTTGCTATTCACATTGGGTGGGAGCTGCAGGCTGTGAAAAGAGAAAGAGAGATTGACTTCCCCACTCCTTACAAGCATTTCCAATTTTCACTGTGTCCTGAAAAGTATATAGCCAGTTCTAAATTGGTGAAATAAGAAGTGATATTATTTTATGAGAATGAGGGACAAAGTGGTAGAATAGGGAGTCTCAGGAAAGTGTCTATGGTCTATGGTAGCTTCTGTGCATGTTAGATAGAAGGTACTTTGTTGATTATATTAAATGATGCTTCAGTCACGATACCCCGGATCTTTCCTTAGAATAAAACAACATCAGTCCACAAAGTTTTTAGAGTAACCTAAGAAACAATCACAAATGTGACTGAATTGTTAGTTGATCTTGTTTCTAAAACCTAACTCTCTAAGTGTTGTCTCAAAATGAACTATGAGAATTATGTTTCCATGTTAGTTAGATGTCCAGTTTAATCATGGGTTGGAACCCAATACTCTCATTTACCTCCACGAATATCCCATCCTGCAAGCACAGCAAGGATGACGTGAATAGACTCTGCTGGGTCTGCGCCTGCCACCTGTGCAGGGGCCAGCAAGACCCCTAGAAGCAGTTCATATGTGACGAATGTGACATGACCTTCCACATCTACTGCCTGCGCCCGCCCCTCAGCAGCATTCCCAGCGAGGAGGAGTGGTACTGCCCAAGTGCAGGAACCACACCAGCAAGGTGGTGCTGGCGGAAGAGAGGCTGAGAGAGAGCAAGAAGGCGTAGATGGCCTCAGCCACGTTGTCCTCAAAGCGGGACTGGGGCAAGGGCATTGCGTGTGTGGGCCCCACCAAAGAGTGCACCATCGCCCCGTCCAACCACTACGGATCCATCCCAGGGATCCCCGTGGGCACCATGTGGCGGTTCTGAGTCCAGGTCAGCTAGTCTGGGGTTCATCGGCCCCACGTGGCTGGCATTCACGGCCAGAGCAACTACGGGTCGTACTCCCTGGTCCTGGACAGGGGCAACAAGGACGATGGGGACAAGGAGAATTTTTTCAGATACACGGGTAGTGATGGTTGAGATCTTTCTTGCAACAAGAGGACCGCGGAACAGTCTTGTGATCAGAAACTCACCAACACCAACAGGGCTCTGGCTCTCAACTGCTTTACTCTCATTAATGACCAAGAAGGGGTTGACGCCAAGGACTGGCAGTCGGGAAAGCCTGCTATGGTGGTGTGCAGCATCAAGGGTGGTAAGAACAGAAAGTACGCCCCCACCAAGGGCAACCGCTATGACTGCATCTAGCAGGTGGTGAAGTAGTGGCCCGAGAAGGGGAAGTCCAGGTTTCTCCCGTGGCGCTACCTCCTGCAGAGGGACGACGACGAGTCTGGCCCCTGGACGAAGGAGGGGAAGGAATGGATCAAGAAGCTGGGGCTGACTATGCAGTATCCAGAAGGCCACCTGGAAGCCCTGGTCAACCGAGAGCGGGAGAAGAACAGCAAGAGGGAGGAGGAGGAGCAGCAGGAGGAGGGCTTCGCAGGCCCCAGGGCAAGCAAGGGAAAGTGGAAGCAGAAGTAGGCAGGAGGTGGCCAGAGCAGGGCCGCGTCTCCTCACCAGACATCCAAGAAAACTAAAGTGGAGCCCTACAGCCTCAGGGCCCAGCAGAGCTGCCTCATCAGAGAGGACAAGAGCAATGCCAAACTGTGAAATGAGGTCCTAGCTTCGGTCGAAGGCCGGCCAGCGAGCAGCAGCCCGTTTCAGATGTTCCTGAATAAAGTGGAGGAGACGCTCCAATGTATCTGCTGTCAGGAACTGGTGTTCCAGCCCATTGCAACAGTGTGCCAGCGCAAGATATGCAAGGACTGCCTGGATAGATCCTTCTGGGCACAGGTGCTCAGCTGCCCTGCCTGTCGCTATGACCTGGGCTGGAGCTATGCCATGCAGGTGAACCAGCCCCTGCAGACCATCCTCAACCAGCTCTTGCCTGGCTACGGCAATGGCCGGTGATCTCCAAGCACTTCTCCACAGGCGTTTCGCTTAAAACGTGTGGGAGGGCTCTTTCATCGGCCCTGATGTTGTTCTTAGTGGGCTTAACTTAAACATGTAGTGTTTCCTACCTTCCCTAACAAGGTTTGTTTTCCTTTTTTTATTTTTAATTTTCCAATCTATACATTTTCACACATTTTCAGGAATTTATGTATTCTGGCTAAAAGTTGGACTTCTCAGTATTTTTTTTTTTTTTTTTGTAAACATAAAAGTCTGCAATTTCTTGACAAAACATAAGATTTTTTTTGACAATTTTTATTCTATAAACTATGCTTTGATTTCTTTTTTTTCTTTTTCTTTTTCTTTTTTATTATACTTTAAGTTCTAGGGTACATGTGCACAACATGCAGGTTTGTTACATACCTATACATGTACCATGTTGGTGTGCTGCACCCATTAACTAGTCATTTACATTAGGTATATCTCCTAATGCTATCCCTCCCCCCTCCCCCCAAGCCACAACAGGCCCAGGTGTGTGACGTTCCCCTTCCTGTGTCCAAATGTTCTCATTGTTCGATTCCCACCTATGAGTGAGAACATCCAGTGTTTGGTTTTCTGTTCTTGCGATAGTTTGCTGAGAATGATGGTTTCCAGCTGCATCTATGTCCCTACAAAGGACATGAACTCATCCTTTCTTATGGCTGCATAGTATTCCATGGTGTATATGTGCCACATTTTCTTAGTCCAGTCTGTCATTGATGGACATTTGGGTTGGTTCCAAGTTTTTGCTATTGTGAATAGTACCGCAATACACATACGTGTGCACAACATAAGATTTTTTAAAGATGGAATCAGAAACTATGTGGCGTGGAGGCTGTTCATTATTCTGATGTCAGGTTCTCAGAAGTTGATGCCACCAACTCTAAGAAGTGGGGGAGGGAACAGTCCTTCTTTTGTGTTCATGGGTTTGGTCCCCCAAGGTCAGAGCAAGCATCTATCTGACAGCATTTTATCATCTAAAGTCCAACGAGATGGGTCTCCGTGGTGGCTCATGGCATGATGTGGCCTAGCTGTCTATTGAAATTCTTGCAAGGAAAAGCGGAAACATCTTGGCCCAGTTCAAACCTTTCCCTCAAAGCTATCCCCCAGCAGACTGCTTGGTGTTTGAGATCCGCTTGAAAACTCCTCTGCCCCTGCAAGCATAGTGTTGGGGCCATGCAGAAGTGGCCTCAACAGGACTCTGCTCCACGTGGGGACAGGCATGTGTCTGATGCTGTCCAAAGAAGGTGGTCACGGATGGATACCAGCGCAGGAAGCCAAGTTCAAGTGCCTTTGGTTCACTCCTTCTCTCTAAAGACAACATTCCTTGTTGTGAGCACTGAATTATTGAAAATGCCAAACAAATTCTAGAAACTGCAATCATTCAGTTCTTCCTGACACTGAGTGGGTGCTTGGGAACAGTTTGAGTCTTACAGATCATTTAAATTCAATTTTTTAACTTGGCAATTGAGAACTTACAAGAGGTTTTTTTTTTTTTTTTTAACGACATTTTCTAAATGATTCTTTTTTTTTTTTTTTGTAGTTACTGTATATGTACTGAGAAAGATATAACGTTAAGGTTCAGTGTTGTTTTAGTTTTTGTATTTATTTTGAAAGGGTTTGTTAATTTTTCCAATTTTACCAAAGTTTGCAGCCTGTACCTCAATAGAACAGGGATATTTTAAATCACGCACCTGCAGACAAATTGAAGCAATGTTATTTTTAAAGGTTTTTTTTCACTTCTTTATTCTTAGATTAACAATGTATTAGGGAAGAAATGAGACAATTTTGTGTAGGCTTTTTCTGAAGTCCAATACTCTTTGTCCAGATTTTAGATTCTCAGAATAAAAGTTTTTCACACAAAAAAAGAAAATGGCCCAGTTAATGACCTCAAATGTGACCAGTTACAGTAGTATCTATTTTTGGGACTGTGTATTTATATAAATGAGAAATGATGAATGGATTGTAAGTTAACACCCAACAACATCAGAGGTCTGAAGTAAAGGATATTACAGCTAAGCTAAGGAAGCAAGTTTGCAAGCCAGTTCACAGGGCCAGTTGTGGTTAAAGACCAAGACTAAATCTTATTTGAGAATTTCCAGTGGTGTTCATTAGTGTGGATATTATAATAAAAAAAAAGACAGACAGTGCATTTATCTGGGTTTTTATTTTTGCCAGAGACTTAGAATAAAGTGGCTGGAAATTTGAAAGTATTGGTAAGGGTATGATAGCAGTTATGCTTTTAGTAGTCTATACGGGATAGAAAGGAGGCAAGTATAAGAAGGCAATGACAGACAAGAGATAATGACATATAGCTTAAAAACAAAGGTTGAAAAGCCAAGTTGTATTCTATAACCATGTGAGTGGTAAATGAAAATCACTGAAGTTGAGGAGGTCCAAGAACCAAGATTATGAGGTATTAAAATTACTTTCCACATAAATCATGAAGTCACCATTGATGTTGGCTGGGCAGTAGGACTGAGCTAGCTACCACAGTCTTCAATGATTGAAGATAAGGGGCAAAGTTGTTGCTAAATATGAACAATTAAGCAAGAGTACAGCTTACCAAATGACAGAAACTTCAAAGAAAGAGGAGTTTTTAAACATGGAGATGGACTTATATTCAAATGAAGCATTGAGAAAAAATATGACCAAAAACACCTTGTGATCATGGTGTTTGTGGAATTAGGGAGAATGAGCAACCACCACCAGAAAGAGTTCTGGGACAGTTGTATCTACAAGGGACTGCCAAGCTTTATTTAAGAGAACAGTTGGAGACCATGTTCAGTGATTAGTTAATGATTATTTGCATTTTTAACCGAGGAATGAGGCACCACAAGACAGTGTGAAATATTTTGGAATGGAGAGAATCAGTGGGCATTAGGGTGAGGGGAGAAGAAACAGCAAAAAGTATAGGTGATTGAAGGGGCTTACATTTTGGTGAGAGCAAAAGATGACAAGGAATCAAGGCATATCTGTTTGAATTATAATCATTGCAAAATAATTAGTCATATTATTTTCCTAATGGATACAGGAGACTTCAGTATACTCTAAAACATATTCTTAAAAGTTTGAATGGAATTGTTTTAATTTCAATTTTTCATTTAGATACAAGGCACACATGTACAAATATGTTACATGGGAATATTGCAGGATGCTGAGGTTTGGAGTACGGATTCCATCACCAAGGTAGTCAGCACAGTACCAAATAGGTAGTTTTTAACTGTCCCATCCCTCCATCCTCCATTTTCAACAAAACGAAAAGTTTTTTTGAAAAAATAAACAAAATTGATAAACACTTAGCTAGGCATACTAAGAAAAAAGAATCAAATAAATGAAATCAGATGAAAAATGACCACAAGAGACTACTATAAACTCTATGCCAACAAACTGCATAAGCTAGACAAAATCAATAAATTCCTATAAACATACATATTACCAAAACTTAATCATGAATAAATGAAAAATATGAACAAATCAATAACAGATAACATTTTGAGTTATCAATCAGAAACCCCCTGACAACAAAAAGAGTCCAGGACTAGATGGCTTCACTGGTGAATTCTACCAAACATTGAAAGAGGAATTAACACAATTCATCTTAAACTCTTCCAAAAACAAATGAAGCAAAAAGAGCACTTCCAACCTCATTTTATAAGGCCAGAATTACTCTGAGACCAAAGCCAAACACATAAATATGAGAAAAAAATTACAGGGCCAATATTCTTGATGTACATAGATGTGAAAATCCTTGACAAAATACTAGTACTCCCAATTAAATAGCCCGTTGAAAAGATCATAGATCAAACAAAGTGTGATTTAATTCTGGGAAAAAATGATGTTTCAAAAAATATCTAAGTCAATTAATGTGATACATCACATTAACAAAAGTAAAGATAAAAATATCACAGGATCATCTCCATAGATACAGAAAAAGCATGTGATAAAATTCAATAACCTTGTCATTACAAAAATCTCTCAACAAACTATTTATAGAAAAAAATTTCCACAACCTATAATCTTACATCTAACAACACACATAGTATTCAAAAACTATTTTTTTTTTTTTGTCTAAGATCAGGAACAAAGAAAAGACACAAATTCACACCACTTCTATTGAATATCATACTGGAAGTTGTAGCCAGAATAAATAGGCAAGAAAATAAAATAAAAGGCATGCAAAATGGAAAGGTAGCAGTTAAATTGTCCATTTTCACAGAGTACATGGTCTTAAATGTATAAAACCCTAAATACTCCACAAAAAAATCTTTAGAACTAATAAACAAATTCAGCACATTGCAGGATAATATATCAACATACAAAAATCAGTTGTATTTCTACATGCTAACAGTGAACTATCTGAAAAGTAAATTAAGATAACAGTTACATTTACAATAGCATGAAACATAATTAGGAATAAATTTGTACAATGTAAAACATAAATTTGTAAAATGTAAACACTTGTAAAATGAAATTACAAAACATTGCTCAAAGGAATTAAAGAATGAACAAGTAAATTTAAAGATATTCGTGTACATGGGTTGGAAGAGTTAGTATTATTAAGATGTCCATACACCCCAAGTGACCTCTAGATTCAGTGTAATCCCTACCAGATCCCAGTAGATTTTATTTTACAGAAACAGAAAAATGAAGCCCAAAATTCATATGGAACTACAAACATTCCAAACAGCCAAAGAAATTAGGATATGAGGAACAAAGCCAGAGGCAGCATGCTTTGATGTCAAATATATTACAAAGCTATGATAATGATAGCAATATTTCACTGACACAAAGACACATATGGAATAATGGAACAGAACAGAAATCCCAGAAATAAACCCACTCATATAGGATTAACTGACCTTTGACAATGCTGACAAGAACACAAAATAGAGAAAGTATAGTCTCTTCAAATATTGCTGAGATAGCTGGATATCCACATAGAAAAGAATGAAATTGAACCATTATCTTACTCCATACATAAAAATCAATCCAGAATGTATTAAAGAATTGAACATAAGTCCTGAAACTGTAAAATTCCTAGAGAAAACATAAGAGAAGATCTTTGTGACATTGGTCTTGGCAATGATTTCTCAACCATGACACCAAAAATACAAGCAACAACAACAACAAACATAGACAAGTGGGACTATATCAATTTAAAAAGCTTCTATGCCACAAAGAATAAAATCAACAGAGTGAAATAGCAACCTATGAAAAGCAATAAAATATTTGTAAATTATATATATAGTAAGGTTTTAATATTCAAAATATTTTTGAAGCCCCTACAACTAAGTAGTTAAAACCTAATGACATGATTAAAACACGAATAAATAACTTAAATATACATTTCTCCAATGAAGATGTACAAATGGCCAACATATATATGAAAAGACGGTTAACATTAATAACTATCATGGAAATACAAACCAAAACCACAATGAGGTATCACCTCTCACTTGTTAGAATGGCCATGATTAAATAACAATACAACCAAAACAAAACCAGAAAATAATGTGTTAATAAACTGGAACACTTGTGCACTGTTGGTGGGAATGTAAAATGAAAAAACTGCTAGGAAAACATTGTGGAGGTAACTCAAGACACTAAAATAAAACGACTGTATGTTTCAGTCACTTCAATACTGGTAAAAATAATTAAAATCAGGATATTGAAGAGTGCTCAACTTCCATCTTCATTGCAGCATTATCCATAATAGTTTAAATATCCAAACAATCTATATATCAATTGATAGATGAATGAATAAAGAAAATATGGTACATACATACTGCTATGGTCTGAATGTATCCCTAAATTTCATGTATTATAAGCTCAATCCCCAATTTAACATGTTGAGTAGAGGTGGGGCCTTTGAGAGTTAATTATGATTAGATAAGGTCCTCGGTGTGGGGCCCCCATGATGGGGCTGTTGGCTTTTTAAGAAGTGGGAGAGACACCTGAACTGGCATACTCTTGCCTTCTCCCAATGTCATGCCTTTCACCATGTTATGATGCTGCAGAAGGCCATCATCAAGTGCTTGTGCCATGCTTTTGGTCATGCCAGCTTCTAATTGTGATAAATACCTTTGAAGATAAGTTATCCATTCACAGGTATTCTGTTGTAGCAACAGGCAACAGACTGCAACAACTACAATGGAATGTTATTCCACATTAAATAAAGGAAACATTGTCATATGCAACAGGGGGAATAAACCTTGAAAAAATTATACCAAAGAAATAGGCCAGTCACAAATGGACAAATATTGCATGATTTCCACTTACATGAGGTATTTAAAAGGGTCAAATTTATGGAAGCAGAGAGAAAAATTTGGTTGCCAGTTCTGTTGAGAAAGGGAAATGGAAAGTTGTTCAATGGGTATAAAGTTTCAATTATGCAAAACTAATAAGTTCTAGAGATCTCCTGTGCCACATACTGCCTATACCTAACTATACTGTATTGTGCAATGAATAATTTGTTAAGAGCATAAATTTTATGTTTAGTGTTCTTACCACAATAAGAAATACTTGCCTGCATAGTTGGATATATGTTTGCATTTATTATTTCTCCGAACCATCACTTCATGATCATGGTCACATTCATTTTAGTTAACATTTAGAAACATTCTTCAGGAAACTTATCCAGTGCTTTTATCACTTTGTCCATTTTCATCCCTATTGTTTCTCTATTTTTCACTGCATGCATAGTTCTCTGTGTTTGGCCTACTTCGCCATCATCACTTGATAAAAGTCTGTTCATTGTTGACTTTGTTGTCACCTCTGTCTTGAAGTCTGCCACCTACACATTAAATAACAAAAGCATAAAGGTAGCACTTTGGAATTTTCATGAAAATATAACTTATTCAACTTTTTCTTAATCACATCTTTTTCTGGAGCTTTAAAACTGTAACTCCTACTGCACATTGGCCTATCTCCCCTTGTGCACTTCAAATTTAACATATCCAGAACAAATGCATAAACTACCATCCTCAACCTGTTACTGCTTCATCTGTAGAGTATAAGGCCATTTCTGTTACCATCACGGGAAATATAAATCTGTCATACTAAGAACTGATGTTCTTACAGAGAATGGTATAATCTGCCTAATCATATTTTACTCTTGAAATTTTGGTTATTTTTCAAATAAAATGCTATAATAACATCAAAAATTGGAAGATATACTACTGTATATCAGGACTTAATATAAAAGCAATGTAATCAAGACAGTTTTTTATTAATAAAAGGCTAGTCACATAAATTAATGGAATCGAATAAAGAACCCAGACATAGGAGTACACGTATATAACCACCTTATTTTGACAAAAGAGCAAGAGCAATTCAATGGAGAACTGATAGTTTTTCAAAAAAATAAGCAAAAAAAGAAAAAAGAAAAGAAAAAAAACACACACACATGAAACAAACAAAAATTGAACCTAGACTGAGGCCTTATAACTTTCATGAAATTAACTCAAAATATAATTCTAAATTAAAATACAAAATCATAAAACTTCTAGAATAAAACATAGGTGAGAATCTATTGACCTTTGATTTGACATGGTGTTTTTAGACACAATACCAGAAGCATGATCCATGAGTTTAAAAAATGTTAATCTTTGGCCAGGTGCTGTGGCTCACGCCTGTAATCCCAGCACTTTGGGAGGCCGAGGCAGGTGGATCACGAGGTCAGGAGATCGAGATCATCCTGGATAACAACGTGAAACCCCGTCTCTACTAAAAATACAAAAAATTAGCCAGGCATGATGGCGGGCACCTGCAGTCCCAGCTACTCAGGAGGCTGAGACAGGAGAATGGTATGAACCTGTGAGGCGGAGCTTGCAGTGAGCCAAGACTGTGCCACTGCACTCCAGCCTGGGTGACAGAGCGAGATTTCATCTCCAAATAATAAATAAATAAATAAATAAACAAATAAATAAATAAGTTAAAAAGTTAATCTTCACTAAAATAAAAAAATTATCCCTTATGAAAGACACTGTTAATAGAATTAAAAGTTAAATGAAAGATGTAAGTTCTAGTATTAATAGTACAGTAAGTAAACTAGAATTAATGGTAATTTATTGCATATTACAAAATAGCTGGAAGAGAAGATTTTTAATGTTCCCTACACAAAAAAGTGCTTGAGGTGATGGATATCCCAATTACGCTCAATCGATCATTCCATATTCTAAACAGGTATCGAAATATCACATATACTCTAGAAATTTGTATAACTAAGATATAAAGAAACAAGCCACAGACTGGATAAAAATATTTGCAAAATATATTTCTGATAAAGGACTGGTATCCAAAACATATAAAGAAATCTTAAAACTCAACAATAAGAAAACAAGCAACCCAACTGATAATTGCAACAATTCTGAACGCCAAAGAAGATATAAAGATGGCAAATAAGCATGGAAAAACAATCATTCTTTACAGAACTAGAAAAAGCAATTCTAAAATTCACATGAAAATAAAAAACAGCTTGCATAGCCAAAGCAATATTAAACAAAAGAACAAATGTGGAGTCATCACATTACCTGACTTTGAACTATCATACAAGGCTATAGTTACCAAAGCAGCATGGTACTGGTATAAAGATAGGGACATAGACCAATGAAATAGAATAGATAATCCAAAAATGAAGCCACATAGTTATGGCCAACTTATCTTAGACAAAGTAAACAAAAGTGTAAATTGGGGAAACAACATCCTATTCAACAAATAGGGTGCTGGAATAATTGGCAAGCCACACGTAGAAGAATGAAACCAGATCCTCTTCTCCCACCTTATACAAAAATCAACTTGAGAGAGATCAAAGACTTAAATCTAAAACCTGAAACCATAAAAAATTTAAAAGATGACATCAGAAAAACTCTTCTAGACATTGGCTTAGGCAAATAATTCATGACCAAGAACACAAAAGCAAATGCAACAACAACAACAAAAATAAATGGTACATAAATAAACTAAGAAACTTCTGAACAGCAAAGGAAATAATTAGCAGAGTAGACAGACAACCCATAGAGTGGGAGAAAATATTTGCAAAGTATGCATCCAACAAAGGACTAATATCCAGAATCTGCAAGGAACTCAAACAAATTATCAAAAAAAAAAACCCTTAATAATACCATCAAAAAGTGGGCAAGGGACATAAATAGACAATTCTCAAAAGAAGATACACAAATGGCAAATGTACATATGAGAAAATGCTCAACATCAATAATTATCAGGGAATGCAAGTTAAAACAACAATGTAGTACCACCTTACTCCCACAAGAATGGCCACAATTGAAAAACAAAAAAAGAATAGATGTTGGTGTGGATGTGGTGGAAAGGTAACACTTTTGTACTTCTGGTGGGAATGGAAACTAGTACAACTACTATGGAAACCAGTATGGAGATTCCTTAAATAACTGAAAGTTGAACTGCCACTCATTCCAGCTATCGCACTACTGGGTATCTACCCAAAGGAAAAGAAATCATTATATGAAAAAGACACTTACACACACCGTTGTTTATAGCAGGACATTTTGCAATTGAAAAATTATGGGATGAACCTAAATGCCCATCAACCAATGAGTGGATAAAGAAAATATGATATATATACACCATGGAAAACTACTCGGCCATAAAAAGGAATGAAATAATGGCTTTTGCAGCAACTTGGATAGAGTTGGAGACCATTATTATAAGTGAAGTAACTCAGGAATGGAAAACCAAATATAGTATGCTCTCACTTATAAGTAGGAGCTAAGCTATGAGGATGCGAAGGCATAAAAATGATATAATGGACTTTAGGGACTCGTTGGGAAGGATGAGAGGGGGATAAGGGATAAAAGGCTACACATAGGGTAGCATGTACACTTGGGTTATGGGTGCACCAAAATCTCACAAATCACCACTAAAGAACTTATCCATGTAACCAAAAAACACCTGTTTCCCAGAAACTATTGAAATAAAATAAATTTCTTAAAAAAGCTCAACATATTTTGTCATTAGGGAGCTATAAATTTAAACAAAAAGGAGGTAGAACTACATACCTATCAGAATGGATATCATCTATATAACTGAAAATACCAATTCCACCATGAGGATTCAGAGCAATGAGAACTCACTTATTGCTAGTGTGAAGGGAAAATGGTACTGCCTGACTAGAAGATAGTTTGTCAGTTTCTTAAAAAACTAAATATAACCTTATACAATCTACTAATCACACTGTGAGTTATTTATCTACCTGATCTGAAAGCTTATGCACACGCAGACATCAACTTAACTATTATATATATATAATTTTTTTATGCGTATTTTGTATGTATACACTTTTTTATATACAATGTGTACAATATTTTGTTTGTATACATATATATGTATAATTGAAGTAATCAAGATTCTCTTATATACATATATATTTATAGTTGACATAATCAAGATGCACTTCCTCAGGCAAATGGACAAACAAACATTAGTACATCCATACAATGAAATATTATTCAGCAATAAAAGTAATGAGTGAGGAAGGCATGAAAGGACATGGATGGATTTTAATTGCATATTTCTAAATAAAAGAAACCAGTTGGAAATCACTACATGCTGTCTGATTTCAATTACATGACATTTAGGAAAAGGTGAAGTCATAGAGACATTAAAAAGCCAGCAATTGCCATGGATTGGGGTGGCAGGATTTTAATGAATGAAGCGCAACAGAATTTTGGGGTTCAAAACTATTCTGTAAAATATAGTAATGGTGAATACATGACACTACTGCATTTGTCAAAGCTCATTGAGCATTACCACAAAAAGTGTGAATCTTTACATACGTAAATTTTTAAAAAAATAGTGGTTAGGAGATTCCAGGATTAAATGTAAAATGTGACAATATAATCTGAGTTTTTAACAAATGTATGAAACTTAATTCACTGAAGTGAATGGGAAGATAAAGTGCTGACCTAAATAATTTTGGAAATAATTGAAGTCAGTAAGACTAAACGTAAAAGGAAATGTTCAAGCATTGTACTTCAGCTTGTAATATTTTTCCCACAGGGGTATGGGTTAAAAATTCTTATACCACTAAATATGTATACTGAAATTTAACAATTAAGCAAATGGATGGTGGATGGTGGGAGCCAGGTTTGTTACAGTTGGAATGAGAGAGTACAGATAAGCAAGGGAGTAGGCTAGAATGATATATATGATATGGACTAGAGTCAGGGACATCTGTGTAACCCATGTTTAGCTTACTATGGTTACAGATGGTTACACTAAGGAATGTAAAACTTCTCCAGTGCCCTTTGAGGAAATTTCTGACACTAGGACCCAGGCAGGAAATATATAGCATCAGCCAGAGCATCTTGTAGTGATGGAAAGGAGGGAAGAAATTACTCAGAAAAAAGGGAAAATTTTAAAATGATAAGGGCATATCAAACAGATAGAGTTGCCATCTGAAAGGGCTCCCAATGGCCAAAGCTGGATCAATTTGAGGAACAGAATAGATTAGTGTTGAATTATGACCCAAAATATAAAATAGCAACAAGCTCAAGCTGATAAAATTAAAAGATTAGATAAATAAATGGTAGAGAAAAGACAAATCTTCCCTGTAGAAGAATTCCACATGATTTACATAGATACTATCCCCTAAGGAAGATAGAACAGTTGCTAACTCAAATGTAAGTTGTAGATAGTGACTTCCTTCCAAATAATTCACTATGGAAAGAGGGTTAAAAGAGTACCTTTACAGTGGAAAACCATGACAAAACCTACCTCAGCCAGGTGATCAAGATTAACATCAATAATAATAAATCATATTGTTGGTATAGTTCCTTGATATTCTGTGATAAAAGTGGCACTTTAAAGTCTTCCTACCAAGAGTATCTAACCACAGTCTAAACATATTGATTCTCTTTTGGTACTGTAACAAATTAGCACACACATAGTGGCTAAAAACAAGAGACATATTCTTTTGCAGTTCTGGTAGTCAAGTGTCTCTTCCTGTTGTCACAATGCCTTCCCTTCTGTAGTCAAATAAATATCTGCTTCCCTCTAATAGGGGCACTTGTGATTACGTTTAGGGCCCACCTGAATAAGCCAGGAAAATCTCCCCATCTCAAAATTATTAATTGCTACTGCAAATTTACTTTTACCATATGAGGGTATCTTTGAAGGTTCCAAGAGTTAGCACATGAATATTTTAGGGCTATTATCCTGTCCCCACACTAACCATGAGAGAAAATATCAAACAAACTTCAAGTGATAAGCATTATAAAAAAATACTTGTCCAGTATTCCTAAAAACTGTCAATGTCATAAAAAATAAGCAGTCTGAAAACTGTCATAGTCAAGAGAAGCCTAAAACATTCAGTGATGACTAAATGCAATATGGTATCTTGGATGGGATGTAAAATAGAAAAAGCCAATAGGTAAAAGTCGAAGAAATTTGAATAAAATATGGAATTAAGTTAATAACAATGTACTGTTATTTATTAATTGTGATAAACATGACATATCAATGTGAAATGTTAATAATAATAGAAACTGGTTGTACTCTGTGATAGTACAGGGAACTCTATATTATCTTTGTCAATTTTCTGTAAGTCTAAGTATATTCTAGAGTAAAAAGTTTATGTTAAAACTTAAAAATACATTGTTTATTTTATTATTTCAGTTATATCAAAAGCACTATAAATCTAAACAAAGTCAAGTAGGAAGCACACAAAATGTTTAGTGTCAATTTTAATTGACGGCTATTGGTTTAAGACTTGATTTGTACATTAAATCAAACAAAAATATTATTAATACAAATACAAATTTCTTTTTAATGTATTTTTATAGATAATATATAAAGTTCCAATATTGATGGTTATTGCAGATCTCTTTTTGATCATAAATATTGCAATTGGCCACGTTGTGCTTAAATCTTTGCTATACTTCAATCTGTTGCTTTAGGATAGATTCCTATGAGTGGGTGAAATTATTAGCAAATATGATGCTTTTCAAAAAGGTTGTAAATATTCTCTTATCAGCTATTACTTTGTAATTTTATGTACTATTTCTCTGCCTAGAAAGTCTTTCCCAATCCAGAGATTAGTTAAATATCTATCTTTACTAGTATTTAATACTTACATACTAATGTTTTCCATGTTGTGACTCATAGTGAGGAATTTTAATTTTTTGTTTATTAGAAAGGATGGAGTTAATGGGAGTAAAATTATCTTATAAAGTTTTGATTACTGAATTTTTATTTATTTCCAGAAACACTCTGAAATGATGAGTAGCTTATTTTTCTTGATCTTTAAGCTGAGAGAGATTCCCAAAAGAACACTTGCAAAGATTAAAGTTTACCTCTGTTTTAGTTAAGTTTCTCTAGCTTCAGATACAAGTATCCATTGCCCTTGTGTATTCGGAGTTTAGGTTCTTATGATAACTCCAGAGATATCTTGATTATATTCACAATGGGTATACTTTATACCTAAGACACAGGAAATTACTTGTTTCAAAGAACAATATGTATTCCTACACAGTTTATAATACAGTTGACCCTTAATGCAAAAGTTAGTGGCACCAACTCTCCACACAGTCAAAAATCCATGTATAATTTTGACTTCCCAAAAGCTTAACAAATAAAAGCCTGCTGATGACCTGTTGATGGGAAGCTTTACTGCTAAAATAGTTTATTAACACATATTTTGTATGTTTTATGTATTATACACTGTATTCTTAAAATAAACTAAGCCAGATAAAGTGTTATTATGAAAATTATAGCGAAGAGAAAATATATTTACTATTTATTTATTGGAAGTGGATCATCATAAGGGTCTTCATTCTCATCATCTTCACGTTGAGAAAGCTGAGGAAGAAAAGAAGAGGGGTTGGTTTTGCTGTCTCGAGGAAGGGAGAAGCAGGAGAGGTGAAGGAGGTGGAAGAAGAAGGAGGAGAGGCAGGCACATTCATGGTAACCTTTATTGCAAAAAATTCACATGTAAGTGGAACTGCACAATTCAAACCCATGTTGTTCAAGGGTCAACTGTATACACATATTATAATTTGATGGTCTTTTAAATTTTATTTATTTTTAAAACTCTAGATTAGATTAACTACAAGTATATTTGTGTAAAGATATATTTTATAATGTTTATAAATGACTAGTATCTAATTAGAAGTTTCAGTATTAAAACCATTTTCAATAATTAAAAAATAAAACTTCATTTCTTATTTCTAAAAGAAACATCAAACCATAGATTTCTAAGTATCACCACACTAAGATATCTTTTAAAAAAAGTTGTCAAATTTTTGTTTAAGTGCTGATATCATTTGGGTATGTCCCTACCAAATCTCACCTTAAATTGTAATAATCCCCACGTGTCAAGGGTGGGGCCAGTTGGAGATAATTGAATCATTGGGAGTGTTTTCCCCCATACTGTTCTCTTGGCAGTAAATAAGTCTCACGAGATCTGATGGTTTTATAAGTGGGAGTTACCTGCATAAGCTCTCTTGCCTGCTGCCATGGAAGACATCCCTTTGCTCTACCTTCTTCTACTGCCATGATTGTGAGGTTTCCCCAGCCACGTAGAACTATGAGTAGATTAACCCTCTTTCCTTTATAAATTATCAAGTCTCAGCTATGTCTTTATTAACAACATGAGAAGAGACTAATACAGTAAGTTGGTGCCAGGTAGTGGGACACTGTTCTAAAGATACCTGAAATGTGGAAGCAACTTTGGAACAGGGTAACAGCCAGAGGTTGGAAATGTTGGGAGGTCTCAGAAGAAGACAGGAAAATGTGGGAAAGTTTGGAATTTCCTAGAAACTTGTTGAATGGCTTTGACCAAAATGCTGATAGTGATGTGGACAATGAAGTCCAGGCTGAGATGTTCTCAGATGGAGATGAGGAACTTTTTGGGAACTGGAGTAAATGTGACTCTTGCTATGCAAAGAGACTGATGACTGATGGACTTTATCCCATGCCCTAGAGATCTGTGGAATTTTGAGCTTAAGAGAGATGATTTAGGGTACCTAGTGGAAGAAATTTCTAAGCAGGAAAGATTTAAGAGGTGACAGTGCATAAAAGTTTGGAAAATTTACACCCTGATGATGCAGTAGAAAAGAAAACCCATTTTCTCGGAAGAAATTCAAGCCAGCTGCAGAAATTTGCAGAAGTAATGAGGAGCCAAATGCCAATCATCAAGACAATGGGGAAAACCTTTATAGGGCATGTCAGAGAACTTCACAGCAGTCCCTCCTTTCACAGGCCTGGAGGCCTAGGAGGAAAAAAAATGGTTTCCTGAGCAGGGCCCAGGGCCCACAGCTCTATTCAGCCTCAGGACATGGTGCCCTGTTTCCCAGCTGCTTCAGCTACAGCCAAGGCTAAAAGGGGTCACTGTACAGCTCAAGCCGTTGCTTCAGAGGGTGCAAGCCCCAGGCCTTGACAGCTTACACATGGTTTTGTACCCGTGGGTGCAGAGAAGTCAAGAATTGAGGTTTGGAAACATTCACCTAGATTTCAGAGGATATATGGAAATGCCTGGATGTCCAGGCAGAAGTTTGCTGCAGAGGCAGAGCCCTCATGCAGAACCTCTGCTAGGGCAGTGTCGAAGGAAAATGTGGAGTTGGAGCCCCCACATAGAGTTTCCACTGGTGTACTGCCTAGTGGAGCTATGAGAAGAGGGCCACCATCCTCCAGACCACAGAATGGTAGATCCACTGACAGCTTGCACCATGCATCTGGAACAGCCACAGACACTCAAAGTCAGCCTGTGAAAGCAGTCAGAAGGAAGGATATACCCAGCAAAGTCACAGAGGTTTAACCAAGGCTGTGGGAGCCCACCTCTTACATCAGCATGCCTTGGACATGAGACATGGAGTCAAAGGAGAACATTTTGGAGCTTTAAGATTTGACTGCCCTACTGGATTTTGGACTTGCATGAGGTGTGTATCCCTTTCATTTTGTCCAATTTCTCCCATTTCGAACAGGTGTGTTTACCTAATGCCTATATCCTCATTTTATCTGGGAAGTAACTAACTTGCTTTTGATTTTACAGACTCATAGGCAGAAGGGACTTGTCCTATCTCAGATGAGACTTTGAACTGTGGACTTTTGAGTTAATGCTGAAATGAGTTAAGACTTTGGGGGACTGTTGGTAAGGCATGATTGATTTTGAAATGTGAGGATATGAGATTTGGGAGAGGCTGGGAGAGAATGATGTAGTTTGGCTGTGTCCCCACCCAAATTTCACCTTGAATTGCAATAATCCCCATATGTCAAGGGTGGGGCTAGGTAGAGATAATTGAATCACAGGGGTGGTTTCCCCCATTCTGTTCTCATGTTAGTGAATAAATCTCACAAGATCTGATGGTTTTATAAATGGAAGTTCCCCTGAACAAGCTCTCTTGCCAGCCACTGTGTACGAGGTCCCTTTGCTCTTCCTTTGTCTTCCACAATGATTGTGAGGTGTCCCCAGCCATGTGGATCTGTGAGTCCATTAAACCTCTTTCCTTTATAAATTATCCAGTCTCAGATATGTCTTTATTAGCATGAGAATTGACTAATACAAGTGCTAAATAAAATGCCATTTCAATTTCCATCTAAACTAAACATTTTTTAACACTAACGAATATCTTGATTTTTTTTGTTGTTTTTATTGAGACAGAGTCTCACTCTGTTACCCAGCCTGCAGTGCAGTGGCACAATCTTGGCTTACTGAAACCTAAGCCATCTGGGTTTAAGCAATTATCCTACCTCAGCCTCCTGAGTAACTGGAATTACAGGCATGCACCACTACACCTGGGTAATTTTTCTATTTTTTTTAGTAGAGACAGGGTTTCACCATGTTGGCCAGAATGGTCTTGAACTCCTGACCTCAAGTGACCCACCCACCACGGCCTCCCAAAGTGCTGGGATTACAGGTGTGAACCACCACGCCTGTCTGTAACTTGATTTGTCTTGCCACATTATAATCTATTCAGGGATTTTTAAAATTGGAACTTTTAGGAAGCATATCCCAGGTTTTTATTTTCTTCAGTGATGCCCTTATAGAAACTCTTAAACTTATTTGTGTGTATATATGTATATTTTTTTTCTTATGCATGATTCATGCATTTTTGTCCTGAGAAATAACATTAAGAAACTATCCATGTGTAAAAAGAATATTGGCTTAAAATGGCCACTGTGATGGGAACAGTGTCTTAGCGAGATGCAGCTAGGACTTGTAATAAATATAATACTTTAAAAACCATTGTTTTGAGTTTGCTTTCATGCTATTATAAATAAAGGTCACATGATTGCTACAATTTTATATTCATTATGGTTTTCTCAATAAATAAATGTACATTGTTGAGTATTTTAAAAATCTAGAGTTTTCTATATATAATATGTATGAAAAAGTACTATTCCCTTTTACTTGCTTATGGTCTAGATTACTGAATTTTAAAATATATTTAATAGGGAACACTTTTTCTGTACATTCATAAAGTCCACATGCTAAAATATAATTGCAGTGAAATTGTGTGTTCACTCACTTAGGAATAGTTGTGATTTGTAAAGAGAATATAAAAAGAGAATACAATCGTTAAAACATCCAGAGAATGTGGACTTTAGTCTTAAATCAGCCATTAACTTTCTGGGTTGATTTTGGGAGGTCTCTGAATCATCTGGGCATTTGTCTCCTCTTTTAAAGATTTATAAATACGAGATTTATTTTATAAGTTTTGTTCTACCTTAGGTACTATATTAACAAATGTATAAATTATTTTCTGGACCAATATATTCTCATTTCTCATCTGGACTACAACAGTAATCTTCCAGTTGGTCCGTGCTTGATATGCTGGTCCCCTTTATCTGATGTATATTTGAAATGTCATTCCATTACAGTATCGGAGGAAAAAAGAATAAATGTCACTCCTCTGCATTCCATTGCATTTAGAATAAAACCTTAATTCGTTATCATAGCCTATAAATTCCTAGAGGAACTGTCCCCCAGTCTTCTACTTCTATCATTCTCTCTGTTTCTGATACATATGCCTCTGTCAGTTCCTTAAACATAATAGGCTAACTGCTTATAATCTTAGCAAATGCCCTTTCCTCAGCCTGAAACAATTTTCTGATATCTTTACATGATTGAACTTCTATTCAATTATCGGTTCAAATACCACCTACCCACAGATGCCTGCTTTAATAATCCTCTCCAGAAAACACCATCACCTGACCCTAAATCTCTTTATCATAGAACTCTGTTCATATCCTTTGGAGTACATTATCACACTGTAATTAATGTATTCGTTTAATTACTTGCGTAATGTTGGTCTTTTCCACCAGAATGTAAGTTTCTGGAAAGCCAATCTGGTTTGTTCACTGCTGTACCAACAGTGCCTATAAGAGTGCTTGGCACAGAGTAAGTGCTCAATAAATGCTTGTTGAACTAATGAATTTGAGCTTTCTTGGATTTGCAGTCTTCAGTAGCAAAGAATATGTCAGTTTTATTCCTAAGGAAAAATAAGTATAATTCTTATTATTTAAAAAAAACACATTTAAATTGATAGTCATAGTATTAACATTCATTACTGATGTCTTTAGCCACAAGTCCTAGCCCTTGAGTGTTTTGAATACTGCTCATTTCAAAGTACCATTCAGAAAACATGAACCCTTTGCATTCTAAACTAGTAGAGAATTAAAGCATATACTAAAATACTGTAAACTTTAGTACAGCAAAATCTGTCATTTATTTATACTAAGACACTGCTTATATGCTGCAAGGTTTTTCCTAACTGTACATACAATGCATTCTTTCTAAAATACATTTGCTAATCTTTAAATAATATTTCATTTTAGCTAAGAAGCAAAAATGTCATTGAAATGGAATATCTTCCCATATCCAATGTGCTCTTAGAAACTTAACAGAATATTTTAATATTGCTCTTTAACTCCTTTAAAAATAAGCTCTACTTATAATTTAATTGCTAAGCATTTCTTATAACTATATCATATATGACTTACAACTATATTATATACATAAAATATAACTATATTATAATACATATAACATAATAAATATTACAAACCATGCAATTCTAAAATGATGCATTTTACTAAAAAAGTCTAAATTTTATAATATTAAGACAAGAAAGTTGGAGTCTTATCATTATTGTTCTCTTAGTTTTTGATTTCTAATTTGTTAAGATGTGGTCAGATAATGTAATCTGTGTAATGTTTTTGGAAATTTTTGAAAATTGCATTTAAAAATGGTGTATGTATATGTCCTTGTAAATAATGGCTATTCTTTTCTGGGACGTATACATATTAGATTAAGCTGATTATGCTTGTTTACCGAATTTTGAATTTTACATCTTTACTGATTTTTCATGCTTGCTTTATCTTTTATTATAAGGCTTACACTTAAGTTTATGTGTTTTTAGGCCAATTCTTCTTAAAGAGGCCAAGCATTTTGCTTTTTAATGCTAAAAGAGTGGTTATGAGATGTTAGTGTGCACCAGAAGCACCAGGAGCACTTGGTAAACTACATGTCAGCAACCTAATACCCAGAGTTACTGATTCAGCAGTTCTGGACTGAGGCCTAATAATTTACATTTCAAACAGGTTCTCAGATTATTCTGCTGCTGCTGGTCTGGGAACTACAGTTCAAAAATCACTTCCATAAAAGAGTGGATTTTCATCCTGGAAGCTTATTATAATCACGTAGTGGATCTAGAAAAGAAAAATGGTTCTTGAGGTTTATACATGACCAGAAAAATCAAAGGGTAAAACCCAGGCTCCACTATTTTTTAAGCTCTCCAGGTTACTTCCTTGTATAGCAAGAGTTGAAAACCACTCATCTAAAACATGTATGAATCAATCTGACCTCACAATGTGTGATTAATATTCATTGAAGAGTAGTTTTTCCACACCTGATTACCTCTAATTTACCTAAAGATTTTCCCTAACCAGGCAGCTCACAGGCTTACATCCCAACCTCCTACTCTTTAGCTTCACAGACTTTACTGAATGACCATTATATATAAGACACTACACAAGCTTGCTTTATTTTTGTTTGTGTATCGCGTTTTCATACACTGTAGTTCTTTATCATTATTTCAATAAATTTATTATCATTTGAATAATAATCGTCATCAAAACAATTATAACAATGATAGTGTTAACTATGTAATGGGGATTCTTATAATGTTACATATATACTCATTTACTCATTATAACAACCATATGAGATAGAAATTATTATTATTATGATTTTGCAGATGAGGAAACTGAAGAAAAAGATTTTGAGTAAATTACCAAGGTCACCACACTATTATAGTAAGTTGATGAAATGTTAATTGAGACAATCTGGTTTGAGTTACTAACAATCTGAAATTAAAGCATCTGCAGATTAGAATCAATGAAATCAATGAAAAAATATTTAGTTTATCCAAAAATTCATGACAATATCTCGTTTTTATTTTTTGCTTTAGTGTAAATGATTAGTGGAATATTATTTCATTTTTATTACCAAATTCATTCTGAAGGAAGAGTGATTTTCTTCATCAAAAGCTATGTAAATCATATTTTTTGATTCTGTACATTTGAACTGGTAACAAGATTTATTTGTATTATGCTGCATAAACCCATGTAGTATAATCATATAATTATACAGTAAAAATTATACAGTAATTTACAAAATTTATTGTGTAATAAATAACTTGTATACATAGAACACATGCTGTGCAGGAAACATTTTAAAAGTCTGGTTTGTACAAAATTCCCAGGATATTGATAATCAATACTTGTAATAGCTTGGACTGGGGTAACAGGATATCACAGATTAGATGGCTTAACCTACAGAAATTTATCCTCTCACAGTTCTGGGGACTTTATGTCCAAGAGACATGTGTCAATACATTTTATTGGGGTTAGCATTCTCTTCCTGGCTTTCAGGGTGCCTTCCAGGTGTGTGCTTGGAGAGACTGTTTTATTGTCTCTTCCTCCAGTGCTGTTGGATTTAGGGCCCACACCTATAATCTTGTGTAATTGTAATGACCTTCTTAAAATCTCTGTCTCCAATTATGGTCACATTGTGGGTTAGGGCCTCAACATAGGCATTTTGGGGATTGATATACAGTTAGGAGATAATAGTACCTAAAATTATTTATTTATTTATTTATTTATTTATTTATTTATTTATTTATATTTTTTTAGAGGGAGTCTTGCTCTGTCGCCCAAGCTGTAGTGCAAGGGCACGATCTCAGCTCACTGCAAATTCCACCTACTGGGCTCAAGCGATTATCCTGCCTCAGCCTCCCGAGAAGCTGGGATTACAGGCATCTGCCACCACACCCGGCTAATTTCTGTATTTTTAGTAGAGAGGAGGTTTCACTATGTTGTCCAGGCTGCTCTTGAACTCCTGGCTTCAGGTAATCCACCTGCCTTGACCTCCTAAAGCACTGGGATTACAGGCATTAGCCATTGCGCCCAGCCCTAAAGTTATTTTATTGCAAAAATCATCAATATAAAACTACATCAATGAACAGTGTGCATTCCAAAGATTTCAGGATAAAAGGAAACAAGTGACCATTTTGAAATATTGAATACCTTCTGATATGATTAAGTTTATTTTCAAATACAGGTCCTAACTTTTAAAAATATGGCTTATGAAAGAAAACTAGGTATGGAGCACAGTGAAATATAAGGTATTTTTTTTAAGTTACGTTAAGTTGCTCTACACCTTGTATAGGATATTAAGACAGAATATTTAGCAAGAGTCAAAATGAAAATATAGATAAACATAATAAATCAAAATCTTCTCCAGTTCTTTGTTGTCAGATTATGTAATTTCCTTTTAGTTCAGTATTGGATATGTTGTTAATTTTAAGGATATTTAATATATTGAATAATTAAGTAATAAAATAAAGGTTAATCTTTAAAATGATGTTATCAATCATAGATGTATAGAAGATTGAATTATACATACATTTAAATACACCTGAAGAGACAGAAATGTTGGGTTTATAGGTTTCTTAATTCTGTCTTAATAAAATATAAATAATAAATTGAAGTCATTAAAAAGTAACGTATTTTGATATCACTAGAAATGATAGTTTTAGATGTTTCATGCATAACTTGACAACATGCAATCAATCAATCAATCAAAATTATTCCAAGCTCAACAATTAATTCAACGAATGAACCTTTGTCAGAGTACACATTGGAAAGGTAAAGATGGAGAGAGATACATACTGGTCATAATAGATTACTGTTCTAAAATTCAAATGAAAACTTTCAGTTAAGCATTGAAATTTGAGTAGAAACATTTTAATTCCTCTAATCCTACTATAGACTGAATATTTGTGTTCCCCTCAAAATTAATATGTTGAAACCTAATGTCCAATGTGATGGTACTTGGAGCTGCTGCTTTTGGAAAGTGATTAGCACATGCAGGAAGAACTTTCATGAACTGGATTAATGTTCATATGCTAATGCCTCGATCTTGGACATCCCAATCTCCATAACTATGAGAAATAAATTTATGGGTTTTTTTATAAGTCACCTAGTCTAGTATTTTTGTTATAGCTGTCCAAATAGACTAAGACAGAAAATTGGTAATAAGAGTAGGGTGCTGTTATAACAATTACCTACAAATGTGAAAGCAGCTTTTGATCTGAGCAATGAGTAGATCCTGGCAGAGTTTTGAGGTACATGCTAGAAAGAGACTACATTACTAGGAATGAAACATTAAGAGAAATTCTGGTGAAAGTTCAGATGGAAATGAAGAACACGTTATTGTGAAATGGTGGAAATACAATCGTTTTTATAAAGAACTTGCCTAGACTGTGTATATATCTTAGTGGTTTGTGGCAAGTTGAACTTGTGAGTAATGCAATTGGATATTTAGCTAAAACAATTTTTAAGCAAAGTGTTGAAGAAGGAGCCTCGTTTCTCCATACTGCTTATAGTAAAATGTGAGATAGAAATAATTTAAAGACAGAACTGTTAATCAGAAAAGAAATAGAAATTAAAGATTTTGGGGAAAATTAGCTTATGCATATTTTAAAGAATTAGAAATCCCGTTTAGGAGAAAACACTAAGAGTGTGGCAAACACCCGTTTGATTTTTTTTACTTCATTGAGATTTGATTATTGAGATTTTAGTATTTATTATCATTTATCATTGAGATTTTATTCAGATTTATTATTGAGATTTTATTATTGATATTTTATTACTATTTTATTTTATTTGTTTGAGATTAGTCAGTTATCTCAACAGAAGCCAAGAGCTATTCATCAAGGTAATGGATGAATGCAAAGGAGGGGCTGCTGGTGCCTGTGGGACCTTGGTGTGTATGTGCTGACCAGCTGCCTAGTGCTGCCTCACATCATAGGCTCTGCTTCACACCCTCTGGTGCCACACTCTTTGACTGCCCCTGCTGCTGTTACAGGGACCTGCTGTGCATTGTGGGCTGCAGTGGCCTCCCCCGATTGGGACACAAGCAACCAGCTTTGGCTATGTCCACATGATGCTGTCTCCATCAGCATGCAGAATGCATGAGTCATGAGGGCAAGCTGCCTCCAACTAGATTTCAAAGTATAGAACCAAATGCCTGCAGAGCTGTTGGAGCAGGGCTCAGGCAGACAGCTTCTGTGGGGTCATTTAGACAAGCTGTGGGATGGAGCTACCCAAAGCCTTGGAGACAAGTTAGCTCAGAACCTTGCAGGCCCAGCAAAGCTGTGGCAACAGAACCACTACCCCAGTAGATATGGAAGTTATTACTTCAGGACTGTCCCTTCAGGGTGTCTGAAAATTGGGACATATGTCCCAGTGGGCCCCAAGGGCAGAACATCAAGCCAAAGTACATAATATATACAGAAGGGAGAGTAGTTCTATCACTTTGTTTCTACAGAAACAGAAAAGTTTATCTTGAAATATACTTCATTGAATATTTTCCATAATTTTAAAATGTAAAATACCTATTAAAGTAGGTCGTAGATAGCAAATAATAAATTAGACACATATCTATGTGAAATTGTATTCTGATCACTCATTTGCCTTTGTGTTCTTGTATGATTTAGCTGTGGTGTGGCTTTCTTTTACATTTCAGATTAAAGTAAATTTTATATTGGTTTAAATTTAGTATATTTTCAATTTCCTATTTGCTTTCTCTGGTAATTTTGAATTTTTTAATCTTTTTAAAATGGAACTTGACTTTCATCTGGGGTATGAGAAGACTTATTTTAATATTATTAAGTCATTAATATAAATAGCATATTTTAGACAGTTTGGATGAGAAATTTCCTGCTCACTGACCATTTTACTGAATTAGTGTATGACCTGACATGGAACTAACAATAAGAGCTGGAAATTACATTTACCTCAAATCATTCTGGTTTTAACTAAATTTATTAAGCTTCAGAAATGTAAATTATGCATATTTATTGAGTACTTAAATCAATATACCAAGATGATGGAGAAAGTGCATATTTGTATTATAGTGTAGCTTTCAACTAATGTTTGGATGAATTCATGGAAACTTACTCAAACTTCGATGTCAGATTTTACTTTAAATAAACACAAGTTTAATATTAGAATAAAAGAGTGCCTTGGTCAAATGTCAGTTGAATTCTGCCAGAGTGAAAAATCCTGATTACTAAGACTATGTTATTTGCTAAACACCCCTAACATCTCATCTTGAGCATCAAAGAAGAAAATTCAACCATAATGTCGTGTATTTACCTATCTTTTCTCTTGTCACAGTGTGGTTCACATAAAAGTCAAATAGAATGAATTCCCTGGGAAATGATTCCTTTTGTAAAATGAGGTTAATGATCGTTACTGCCAGAGTCAACTTATAGAACAACTATGAAGCAAAAATGACTTGTGTATGACAGCACCTTGAACACTACTGCATAAACAGTATTATTAAAGATCAATTGGTATGAAAAACATAAATTATATTTTGAAATACAAATAGCTTTATTTCTGATGTATGTAATATGTTATCATTGTTTTAAAAAGTCAGTCAATGAAAGAGATACACTGTTAACATTCTTGTCACATTCTTTTATTACATGTGTGTGTATATATAGCTATCTCCAGTGTGGAAATATTTCTATGTTGAAAATGAAGAGCTACATAAATATTTTGAATATCTGGATTTTTTATTTTAAATCCATGTTAAAATTTATAAAACCTACTGCCATTGAGTTTATTTTCTATATTTTTATAAATTGCAATAAAATAAATATCCTCCTGTGTTAACATATACAACTATTGATTTAAGACCATGTAATAAATGTAAAGATAAATCGCTCCTCCTAACATTTTTGCCAATTTACTCTCCCACCAACAATGAATTTCTGCTTCTTTCCACACTTGACAATATATATTATTTGATCAATTTTTAAATGCTTTGAAAGTGCAATAGATTTTAAAAAGGCATCTTATTTTTTAAATTTATATTTATTTATAGTGAAGCGAAACTTTTTTCATATGTTTAGTGACCATTTGCATTTTTGTCTGAAATGTTCCTGTTTCTTTCCCATTTTTTTCATTGTTTTGTAGGCTTTCTGCATGCCTTAAAATAATTTATCTTTAAACTGTCATAGATTCTATACATTACCCTAGTTGTTGTTTGTCTTTAAACTTTGTTCTTGGTATTTTTAGGTATATAGAAATTTTGTAATTTGTTTTTATTTAATCTTATTTATGTAATTTATTTTTATTTAAAATATGCCTACAAGGTATGCATATACGCTTATGAGGTACATGATATATTTTGATACAGGCATACAATGTGTAATAATCACATTAGGGTAAATGGAGTATCCATCCCCTCCAGTATCCTTTGTGTTACAAATATTCCAATAACACTTTTTTAGTTATTTTTAAAATGTACAATACAATTATTATTGACTGTAGTCACTCTGTTGTTCTATCAAATACTCCTTCTTATTCATTCTTTATAAATAGTATTTAGTACCCATTAAGCATCCCCATTTCCCTCCAACCAATTCACTACACTTCCCAACCTCTGGTAACCAGCCTTCTATTCTCTATCTCCATGAGTTAATTATTTTGATTTTTAGGTCCCACAAATCAGTGAGAACATGCAATGTTTATCTTTCTGTGCCTGGCATACTTCTCTTAACATAATGACATTCAGTTCCATCCATGTTCACGGAAATGACAGGATCTCTTTCTTTTTGGTGGCTGAATTGTACTGCATTGCGTAAAAGTACCACATTTACATCATGCATTTGTCTGTTGATGGACACAGGTTGCTTCTTAATCTTGGCTAGGTTGCTCCTTAATCTTGGTTTTTGAGAACTGTGCTGCAACAAACATGGGAGTGCAGATAGCGTTTTGCTATACTGATTTTCTTTCTTTTGGGCATATACCCAGCAGTGGGTTTGATGGACCATATGGTACCTTTATTTTTAGTTTTTGAGGAACCTCTAAACTATTCTCCAAGTGGTTGTACTAGCTTACATTCCCACCAACAGTGTATGAGGGTTCCCTTTTCTCCACATCCTTGCCAGCATTTGTCATTGCCTGTCTTTTGGATATAAGCCATTTTAACTGGGGTGAGATGATATATCATTGTAGTTTTGATTTGCATTTCTCTGATGATCACAGATTTTGAGCACATTTTCACATGCCTGTTTGCCAATTTGTGTGTCTTCTTTTGAGAAATATCTATTCATTGTTTTGCCTATTTTTAATTTCATCTATTTTTAATTTCTCATTGGCTGATTTGATTTTTTTCCCTATAGAGTAGTTTGAGATCCTTATATATTCTGGTTTCATAGTTTGAGGTTTTAGGTTTTAGTCTTTAATCCATTTTGATTTGATTTTTGTGTATGCAAGAGATGGTGGTCTAGTTTCATCCTTCTGTATATGGATATCCAGTTTTCCCAGCACCGTTTATTGAAGTGACTGTCCTTTCCCCAGTGTATGTTACTGGCACCTTTGTCAAAAATGAGATTACTGTAGGTGTATGGATTTGTTTCTGGGTTCTCTATTCTGTTTCATCAGTCTACATGTCTGTTTTATGCCAGTACCATGCTATTTTGGTTACCTTAGTAGTACAATTTGAGGTAAGGTAATGTGAGTTTTTCCAGTTTTGTTCTTTTTGCTTAGGATAGCTTTGGCTATTCTGGGTCTTTTTGGGGTTCAATATAAATTTTTAATTTTTTCCATTTATGTGAATAATGTAATTGGTATTTTAATAGGGACTGCATTGAATGTGTAGAATGCTTTGGGTAATATTGACATGTAAACAATATTTTTTTCTTCCAGTCCATAAAATGGAATATATATTTATTTATTGGGGTCCTCTTCAACTTTTTTCATCAGTGTTTTACAGTGTTTCTTATAGAAATCCTTCACATCTTGGTTAATTTAATTTTTAGTTATTTAATTTACTGTGTGACTACTGTTTCATGAGACTACTGGTTTTGATTTATTTTTCAGATTGTTCACTGTTGGCATATAGAAATTCTAGTTATTTTTGTATGTTGATCTAATATCCTGAAACTTTACTAAATTTGCTTATGATTTCTAATTGTTTCTTGATGACGTTTTCAGGTTTTTCCAAATGTAAGATCATTTCATATGCAATCAAGGATAATTTGATTTCTTCCTTTTCAATTTGGATGCCCCTTATTTATTTTACTTGTCAGATTGCTCTAACTAGGACTTCCAATACTATGTTGAATAGCAGTGTTAAAAATGGGGCTCATTATTGTGTTCCAGAGCTTAGGGGAAAGGGTTTCAGTTTTGCCTCATTCAATATGATGCTAGCTGTAATTCTGTAATACACGGCTTTTAGTACGTTGAGGTATGCTCTTTCAACATTCAGTTTTTTGGCAATTTTTATCACGAAGGGAAGCTGAATTTTATTGGGTGCTTTCTCAGAATCAACTGAAACGATCATACCGTTTTTATTCTTCGTCTACTGATACAATGTATTACATTGATTAATTTGCGTATCTTAAACCATCCTTGCATCCCAGGAATAAATCCTATGTGGTCATTATTAATGATATTTTTCATGTGTTCTTGAATTCTGTTTATTGTATTTTGTTGAGGATTTTTACAGCAATCTTGATTGACACTGATATTAGTCTGTACTGGTTTTTTTATGTGTCTTTGTCTGGTTTTGAACTCAGTGTTGTTAATATTGTTCTTGTTGATTTGTTTGGAAGTATTCCCTCCTACATTTTTCAGAATAGTTTGGGTAGGATTGCTACTGTTTCTTCTTAAAATGTTTGGTAAAATCCAGCAGTGAAACAATTAGGTTATGGGCTTTTCTTTGCTGGGAATCAGTTTATAATGGCTTTGATGTCATTGCTTGTTATTGGTCTGTTCAGATGTTGGATTTCTTCCTGATACAAGCTTGGTGGGTTGCATGTGTCTAAGAATTTGTCCATTTTATTTATGTTTTCAAATTTATTGCCATGTAGTTGCTCATAGTAGCCTTTAAATCATCTTTTAATTCCTGTGGTATCACTTGTAATGTATCCTGTTTCATCTCTGATTTTATTTATTTGAGTCTTGTCTTTTTTGTTGTTGTTAGTCTGACTAAAGTTTCTGAATTGTGTTTATCTTTGCAAAAAAACAGATTTTCATTTCATTGTTTGTATTATTTTCTTTATTTCAATAAATTTGATTCTGCTCTAATCTTTATTATTTCTTTCCTGCTAATTTTTGTTTGGTTTATTCTTGCTTTTGTAGTTTTTAAAATGCATCATTAAGTTGTTTATTTGAAGGTTTTCTCTTTACTTTTTTTATATAGGTGATTGTAGCTATAAATTTCCCTCTTAGTACTGCTTTTGCTGTATCCCATACCTTTTTGTATGTTGTTTTTCCATCATCATTTGTTTCACAAATTTTAAAAACTTTCTTCTTAATTTCTTAATTGATGCATTTGACATTTGGGAACATACTCTTTAAATTCCATGTGTTTCTAGTTTTCAAAATTCTTCTCTTTATTGATTTATATTTTTATTCTATTGAGTTGAGAGAAAAGACTTAATATTATTTTAATGTTTTCATTTTTTTAAAGTCTTGTTTTGTATCCTAAAATATAGTCTACTCTTGACAATTATCCATGTACTGAGGAGAAGAATGTGTATTTTGCAGCCATCAGATTAAATGTAACATAAATATTTATTAGGTTCATTTGGTTTATCTTGCAGATTAAGTCAATTGTCTTTTTGTTGATTTTCTGTCTGGGTTATCTGTCCATTGCTGAAACTGAAGTGTTGAAGTCTTCAGCTATATTATCTGGGGGTCTATCTCTCTCTTTAGCTCCAATAATATTTGCTTTATATGTCTATGTGCTCCAGTGCTGGATGCATTTATATTTAAAATTGCTATATCCTCTTGATAAAATTATGACCCCTTTACCATCATACAGTGATGTTATTTGTCTTTTTACAGTTTTTGTCTTGAAATCTATTTTGTCTAAGTATTGCTACTTTTGCTCTTTTCTGGTTTCCATTTGTATGGAATTTTTTTATGCCTTTCTTTTCATTCTGTTTGTGTCTTTTTTGAAGAGGTGTGTTTCCTGAAGGCGGGTCATTGGATCTTGTTTTCTTAAACCATTCTGCTACTCTATGTCTTTTGCTTAGAGAGTTTAGCGCACTTGTATTCAATGTTATTGTTGATAAGTACAAAATTGCTCTTGCAATTTTATTTGTTTTCTGACTATTTTGTGGTCTCCTCTTCCTACTGTCCTTCCTTCCTGTCTTCTTTTGAGTGAAGGTAACTTTCTATGGTCATATGATTTTCTTTCCTTTTATTTTTTGTGTGACCCTTGTATTTTGTTTGACTTAAGGTTAACAAGAGGTTTGCAAACAATGACCTTTAACTAATTATTTTAAACTGCTGACAAGGTAACATTATTTTCATAAACAAACTAACCAACTGGAAACAAGAAAATAAATAAAATTTGCATTTTAACATTATCCCCCATTTTTAACATTTTGTTTTTTCTATTTATATCTTTTTGTACTGTCTGTTCCTTGCATAGTTGTTGTGGTTTTTATTTTTGTTCAGTTTATCTTTTAGTATTTCTATTCAAGATATGAGTAATTTAAAAACTCCAATTACAGTGTTATATATATATATATTTAACTATATATAAAAAACTATATGTTTGTGTGTGTGTGTGTGTGTAGTTTTTCTGAGTCCTTGCTAGTTCCAGTGAGTTTTATACCTGCAGATAATTTCTTATTGCTCATTAACATGATTTTTTCTTTCACACTGAAGAACTTCTGTTAACATTTCTTGTAGTACTGGTCTTGTGTTGATAAAATTCCTCAGTCTCTAATTGTCTGCAATAATCTTGCTTTATCCTTCATGTTTGAAGGATAATTTCATGGGATATACTATTCTAGAGTTAAAATTTTATCCTTTCAGCAGTTTAAATATGTCATTCCACTCTGTCTTGCCCTGTAAGGTTTCCACTGAAAAGTCTGCTGCCAGATATAGTTGAGCTCCATTGTGTATTATTTGTTCCTTTTCTCATGTTATTTTAAAGAAATTCTTCTTTATCCTTGACTTTTAGGAGTTTAATTTTTAAATGTCACATGGTACTCTTTCTTGAATTTAATGTTTGGTGTTCTATAACCTTGTTGTACTTGAATATTGATATATTTCCCTAAGATTGGAAATTTCTCTGCTATTATCCATTTGAATAAACTTTCTAACTGCATCTCTCCCTCTCTCTTCTCTTAAAGGCCAATAACTCTTAGATTTTTCTCTATTGAGGCTATTTTCTAGATTCTGTAGGTATGCTTTGTTGTTTTTTATTCTTTTTTCTTTTGTCTACTCTTACTATGGATTTTCAAATAGACTGTTGATATGGTTTGACTCTGTGTCCCCACCCAAATCTCATGGCGAATTATAATTCCTCATGTTTGGGAAGATACCCAGTCGGAGGTGATTGGATGATAGGGACAGATTTTCCCCTTGCTGTTTTCATGATAGTGAGTGACTTCTGATAAGATCTTATGGTTTAGAAGTTTGTGGCACTTTCCCCTTCACCTTCTCTTTCTCCAGCTGCCATATGAAGATGTACTTACTTCTCCTTTACCCTTCTGCTGTGATTGTAAGTTTCCTGAGGCCTCTTCAGCCATGCCTACTGTACAACCTGTGGAACTGTGAGTCAATTAAACCTCTTTTATTTATAAATTACCCAGTCTCAGATATGTTTTTATCAGCAGCATGAAAACCGACTAATACAGTAAATTGGTACCAGTAGAGTGGGATGCAGCTGTAGAGATACCTGAAAATTTGGAAGCGACTTTGGAACTAGGTAACAGGCACAGGTTAGAACAGTTTGCAGAGCTCAGAAGAATACAGAAATATGAGGGAAATTTTGGAACCTCCTAAAGACTTGTTAAATGGTTGTGATGAAAGTGCTGGTAGTGATATCAACAGTGAAGTCCAGTTCGAGGTGGTCTCAGATGGAGATGAGGAACTTATTTGGACCTGGAGTAAAGGTCACTCTTGCTATGCTTTAGAAAAGAGACTGGTGTCATTGTGCCCCTGCTCCAGGGATCTGTGGAACTTTGAACTTGAGAGAGATGATTTAGGGTATCTGGGGGAAGAAACTTCTCAGCAGCAAAGCATTCAAGAGGTTGCCTGGCTGCTTCTAAAAACCTACACTCATTTGTATAAAAAAGAAATATCCTGAAATTATAACTTATATTTAAAAGGGAAGCAGGATGTAAAAGTTTAGAACATTTTCAGTCTGACCATGCAGTAGAAAAGGACACCCCATTTTCTAGGGAGAAATTCAAGGCTGCAGAAATTTGCATAAGTAATGAAGAGCTGAATGCCAGTAGCCAAGATAATGGGGATAGTGCCACCAAGCCATTTCAGAGACATTTTTGGCAGCCCCTCCCATAACAGGTCTGGAGTCCCAGGAGGGAAAAATGGTTTTGTGAGCCAGGCCCAGGGTCCTCCTTCTCTTTGCAGCCTTGGGACTTAGTGCCCTCTGTCCCATTTACTCCAGCTCCAGTCTTGGCTAAAGGGACCAACGTACAGCTCAGGCCATTGCTTCAGAGAATGCAATCCCCAAACCTTGGTGGTTTCCATGGGGTGTTGTGACTGTGGGTGTGCAGAAGGCAACAGTTGAGGTTTGGGAGACTCTGCCTAGATTTTAGGGGATGTATAGAAATGCCTGGTTGTCCAGGCAGAAGTCTGCTGCAGGGGCAGAGCCCTCATGGAGAATCTCTACTAGGGAAGTGCAAAGGGAAGATGTGGGGTTGGAGCCCCCACAAGGGCACTGCCTAGTGGAGCTGTGAGAAGGGGGCCACTGTCATCCAGACCCCAGAATGATAGATCCACCAAGAGTTTGCACTGTGTGTCTGGAAAAGATGCAGGCACACAACAGCAGCCTGTGAAAGTAGCTGATGGGGCTATATCCTGCAAAGCTATAGGGGAAGAACTGCCTAAGGCCTTAGGATCCCACTCCTTGCATCAGTATGCCCTGGAGATGAGACACAGAGTAAAAGTAAATTACTTTGCAGCTTTAAGATTTAATGGCTGCCTTGCTGGGTTTTGGACTTGCATGGTGTCTGTAGCTCTTGTGTTTTGTACAATTTCTCCCATCTGGAATGGGGTTATTTACCCAATGCCTGTACTCCCTTTGTATATTGGAAATAACTAAATTGTTTTTGATTCTACAAGCTCATAGACAGAAGAGACTTGCCTTGGCTTAGGTGAAATTTTAAAATTGGCCTTTTGAGTTAATGCTGGAATAAGTAAAGACTTTGGGTGTCTGTTGGGAAGGCATGATTGTGTTTTGAAATTCGAGAAGTACATGAGATTTGGGAGAGACCATGGGTGGAAGATGTGTATGAGTCCATTTCTTTCTTTTTTTCTTTTTTTTTTTTTTTTTTTTTTTTTTGAGATGGAATCTCACTCTGTCACCCAGGCGGGAGTGCAGTGGTGCGATCTCGGCTCACTGCAACCTCTGCCTCCCAGGTTCAAGCGATTCTCCTGTCTCAGCCTCCCAAGTAGCTGGGACCACAGGCACCCACCACCACGCCCAGCTAATTTTTGTATTTTTAGTAGAGACGGGGTTTCACCATCTTGGTCTGTCTGGTCTCAAACTCCTGACCTCATGATCCTCCTGCCTCAGCCTCCCAAAACGCTAGAATTACAGGCGTGAGCCATCGCACCTGGCCAATGCTTAGTCCATTTTCATACTGTTATAAAAAGCTTCCTGAAACTGGATGATTTATAAAGGAAAGAGGTTTAATTGACTCACAGTTCAGCATGGCTGAGCCGGCCTCAGGAAACTTACAATCATGGCAGAAGGGGAAGGGCAAGCAAGGCATCTTCTTCATAAAGTGGAAGAAGTGCCAAGCAAAGGGAGGCGAACCCCTTATGAAACCATCAGATTTCGTGAGAACTCATTCACTATTATGAGAACATCATGGGGGAAACCACTCCCATGATTCAACTAACTCCACCTGGTCTCTCCCTTGACACGTGGGGTTTATGGGGATTAAAATTCACAATGAAATTTTGGGTGGGGAAACACCAAACTTTATCAATGTGGTTTGGCTCTGTGTCCCCACTCATTACATATGTTGAATTGTAATTCCCAGTGTTGGGGGAGTGACCTGTTGGGAGGTGATTGAATAATGGAGGCAGGTTTCCCCCTTGCATTTCTGGTGATGGCAAGTGAGATCTCATACCATCTGATGATATGATGGTTTAGAAGTGTGTGGCACTTCCCCCTTCACTCTCTCTCTCTCTCCTGCCACATGTGAAGATGTTCTTGCTTCCCCTCACCCTTATTCCATGATTGTAAGTTTCCTGAGGCCTCCCCAGCCATGCCTCCTGTACAGCCCTTTGGACTGTGAGTGAATTAAACCTCTTTTCTTTATAAATTACCCAGTCTCAGGTAGTTTTCTAATAGTGATGTAAGAATGGATCAATATGACTGTCTTTAAGCTCTCTAATTCTTTTTACTGCTTGATCATTCCTGCTATTTAAAAACTATGATGCATTATTCTATAGTTCATTTGCATATTTCAGCTCCAGAATTTCTGCTTTATTCTTTTTAATTATTTCAATTTCTGTGTTAAATGTATCTGATAGGATGTTGAATTCCTTCTATGTTATTTTGAATTTCTTTGAGATTCCTCAAAACTTATTTTGAATTCTGTTTCAGAAAGATCACATATCTGTTTAACCAGTATTAGTCCTTGATGCCTTCCTTAGTTCGTTTAGTGAGGACCTGTTTTCCTGGTTGATCATGATGTTTTTCAATGTCTGTCAGTGTATGGAAATTTAGGTATTTATTGTAGTCTACACAGACTGGACTTCTTTGTACCCATCTCTCTTGGGAAGGGTTTCCAGGTATTCAAAGGGACTTGGGTATTGTTATCTAAGTTTTTGTTCAGTCCAGGTGCAGTGGTACTCACACCTGTAATCTCAGCAATTTGGAGCCTGGGGTAAATGAATTGTTTAAGGACAAGAATTTGAGACCAGCCTGGGCAACATAGTGAGACCTCATCTCTACATTTTTTTTTTAAAAATATCCCAGCATGGTGACATCATTCTATAGTCCTGTCTTCTTTTGAGTGAAGGTAATTTCCAGCTACTCAGGAAGCTGAGGCAGGAGTATCGCTTGAGCCTGAGGGGTTGAGGCTGCAGTGAGCTGTGATTGCACCACTGTACTCCAGCCTGGGCAACAGATCAAGACCTTGTCTCAAGGAAAAAAAAAAAACAAGTTTTGTTCACTATGGCCTTGTCTGCATTAGGTAGCACCCAAAGCTCAGTAACACTATGGCTCTTGCAGACACATACAGGTCCTGGCTTGGTGGTCCTGGGTTAGACCTGGAAGAATCATCTGGATTATGAGGCAGAGATTCTTGTTCTCTTCCCTTACTTTTTCCTAACAAACAAAGGCGCTCTCTCTCTCTGCTGAGCTTCCTGGAGCTGGGGCAGGGGTGACACAAGCACCCCTGTCGCCACCACAACTGGATCTGAGTCAGACTTGAAGCTGGCATGGCACTGGGACTCGTCAAAAGCCTCGTATAACCACTTCTTGGCTACCACCTATGTTCACTGAAGGCACTAGGTCTATACAATCAGTAGATGGTGAAGTCAGTCAGGCTTGTGTCATTCCTTTCAGGGCCACGAGTTCCCCTACCCCTGAACACTCCTGAGATGCTGCCTGGAAGCCAAGGCCTTGAGTTGGATACCTCAGGAATCTACCTGGTGTTCTTTTCTGCTGTGGGTGAGTTAGCCACATTCCCTCCCCACTCTTATGGCCACCACCACAGGTCCAAAGGACTAGTGCCAGGTTATCCCTGATGTTTACTCAAGGCCCAAGGGCTTTTCAGTGAGCTTGTAGTGAATGCTGCCAGGCCTGGGACTCACCCTTCAGGGCAGTGGTCTTCCCTGTGGCCCACGGCAGGTGCGGAAATATTGTTTGAGAGTCAATACCTCGAATTGGGGAACCCAAGCACCTTCTTGGGACTCTACCCCACTGTAATTGAGCTACTGTTGGTACTTAAGCTGCAAGACAACGTTCCCTTTCCTCTTCCCTCTGATTTTCTCAAACAGAAGTTGTCTCTCCCTATAGCCACCAGAGGTGGGAATATGCTGAGTTACACCTGAAGCCAGCACATCTCTGAGTCTCACCCAAGGCCCATGGTGTATACTACCAGACTACTGTTGCTGATTATTCAGAGCCCAAAAACTCTTTAGGCAGCAGATTATGAACCCTGCCAGGACTGGGTCCTTCCTTTCAAGGAAGTGGGTTCACTTCTGGTCCAGGAATATCTAGAAATGTCATCCAGGGCTAGGGCCTGGAACGGGGTCCTCAGGACTTGGCCCAATGCTCTGTCCTACTGTGAACGAGCTGGTGCCCAAGATGCAAGACAAAGTCCTCTTTACTCTTCCCTTTCTTCCCCTCAAGTGGAAGGAAGGAGTCTCTTTCACAGCTGTGAGCTGTGCTGCCTGGGTTTGGGGGAGGGGTAATGCAAGCACTTTCTTGGCAGATCCAGCTGGTGTGTCCCACTAGTTTGTGTGCCCCCCAGTCCACTGGCTCAGACTCTACAAAGCACTGGAAATTGCCATCTTTGTGGCCTAGACTGCCTTTCAATTTTGTTTAGGACCTCAGATCACTTTAGCCCATGGTGGTGAGGTTTACTAGAACTCAGGCTCTGGCCCGTGGGATGGAAGATTACCCTCTGGCTAGGGCTGGTCTAAATGTTCCTTCTGTGGGTGCCAGCTGAGTTCTGCCTGGTGTTGCTTTCCACAGTAAACAGGGCAGCACTGATTTCCAATGTAAAGACCCACAATCACTATGCTCTCCCTCCTCCAAGTACACAAATTCTCCATGCCATGGCTGATGCTGCAGGATGGCAGGGGGTGGCATCGGCAATTAAAGGCTGCCTTTCCTACCCTCTTCAGTGCCTTTTTCAGTTATACGAAATTAAATCCAGTTATTGTGATCACTCACTTGAGTTTTGTTTCTTATGAAGGGGCTTATTTGTGTAGATACTTTGTAAATTTGGTGTTCCTGCAGATACAGCAATAGGTAGAGGTCTCTATTTAGCCATCTTAATCTGCCTCAGAAGTTGTTGGGTTTTTTGGGTTTTTTTTAAGTTTGTTATAAGATCACTTCCATTCATCCATACCCTTATCATTTTTAGTTTTGTTATCAGGCTTAGGAAGGCTTTCTTCATTCAAATATTGTAAAATATTCAATTTTAATCTTCTGGTCTTTCTGTGGTTAGAATCACCAGGAATTTATTTTTGTATGAGGCAAATCTATGTTTAATTTTGTCCAAATCATTAGGTAGCTGCAACAGCATTAATAATTTTTCTTTCCTAACTGATTTTAAGTGCCAACTGAAACTAAATAATTATATATACTGGAGTTTGTCTCAAGGTTTTTTATTCCATTCTATGAATATATATGTTCTGGCAACAGTACCATACTGCTGTCATTACACTAGTTTTGTAAAAATAAAGACAATGTTTCTCGCATTACTTTTTTGGGGGCAGATTTTTTTTTTTTTTAACTGGAAGAACCTCATACATTTTTTGTTATGGATGAACTCTGAAATGGCACTTCCGTATTCCAAGCTTCCCCATTTTTGCTTATTTATCTTTTCCTTAAAAAAGTATCCACATTTTCAGTTTAATTAGCATAATTGTATTCTTAATTTACATTTCCTCTGTGTATGTGATTATACAGTAATCTATTACTTTTCGTTTGCAGGATAATGAACATTTATCTTATAATATAAACAATGACCTGGGTATGATGAGTGCAGGGGATAGATTTTTAATGTTGGCACTTTCATTTATATAATATTTTAGCTATCATTCCTTTCTCCTCTCCTTTCTTCCCTCCCATTCCCACTCATTTTATGTGTTGTATTGGGGCCATATTTTCACATCTGATGATAGATTCTACCTGATCTGTATTCCAGGTATAGAATCTGTCTCTGCTTTATCTTTTCTCCCACTTTTGATCTTGTGAGTTGGAGGAGTGTCTTCTTGTCTCCTGATGTGTCTCATTGTGAAGGATGCCCTCTGAGTAACAAGATTGCATCCTCAGTTGGTGATGACTTGAAAATGTTGGTAAAATTGAACAAACATAAAACAAACTAAAACACAACTCTCAGTCTTTTTCATTGGTGATGAAATTGCCCATCTTTATCCTTCAACACCACCATTTTTTCATCTGAGTGGTAATTTTGGTCAGTTCCTGGGAGGTGGGTGGAAGCAAGCTTTTACAACTTCATATTTCCCAGAAGTCTCATTTATGTTTGAAAACTTTCAAATTGACACAATGATATTTACCAATGTTTTCTACTGCTCCCAGTTGTATTTGATATTCATTTCTGGTGTCATTTCCTACCTGTATTAACATTTTGATCTGAGTTTGGACTGCTTTATCTTTATTTCCCCTGCTTTCTTTGCCTACACAAATCCCATATATCATTTAAGACCCAGCTCAGACATCACCTATGCTATTTTCCCATAGTCAATTGATTCATTAATATTATAATAAATTCAGATTTCAATGGGAGCATAGCAATGTTTAAAAAATGTGTGCAGGCCAAGCATGGTGGCTCACACCTGTAAACCGAGTGCTTTGGGAGGCCGAGGTAGGTGGATCACTTGAGGTCAGGAGTTCAAGACCATCCTGGACAACAAGGTGAAACCCTGTCTCTACTAAAAATACAAAAATTAGCTGGTGTGGTGGTGTGGCTTGTAGTCCAAACTACTTGGTAGGCTGAGGCAGAAGGATCATTTGAGCTCGGGAGGCAGAGGTTGTGGTGAACTGAGAGTGTGCCACTGCACGCCAGCCTCAGTATGGGAGTGAAACCCTCTCTGGGGAAAAAAAAAAAAAAAAAAGTGTGCAAAAATAACAGTGAGGTAGGAAACTATACCAGAACTTAACATGATATACAAATAGAGCAGTAGAAAATATTAGGGAATGAAATGATATAAATTTAAAAATTTTCAAACTTGAGTGAGACTTCTGGAAAAGATGAAGTTCTAAGAGTTGACTTCCTTCTACCTCCCAGGGTCTGACCAAAATGACCACTTAGATGAAAAAATGGTGGTGATGCTGGAAGGAGGGGATGAACAATTTCATAAAAATGTCATCAACTATGAACAATCAAAATAAATTATTTCTGTCTTTGACACTGTAACTAATACATTGAATCCTATGTGTTTTAACATCTATACTCTTCAGAAAAGTGAAGCTGATCAGAAATAGTTATATCTTTTTTATAATCCTACTTGTGTTTCAGCCAGCATTTACCTTCCTCAAATTTACACTAGTTATGCAACTGGAAGAGCATCCAGGCCTCCCTTCCTCCATATTTGTCTAAAAAATGGAGCCACAAATAACAGAATGAAAAATACAGGGCATTAAAAAATAAGAGGCAGCAAATTATCATAATCTCCATATCCTAAAACATCAGCTGTTAGGTTTTTGTGTTCTATCCATACATATATTCATGTCATTATAAAAGTAACATCTTATTAAACATTTATTATATTTTCAACATGTTAATTGTTATCATAAACATTTTTATTATTACATAATCATAATATTCAAGTAAATATACTATAATTTACTAAACTTTCTCCTTAATGTTGCACCATTCTAAAGCTAATTTCACATATTCACTATTATAAAAATGCAATAGTGACCATCTTTGTGGATCTATTTCTATCTTTTGAAATATTTCCTTAACTTAAATTCTATTATTTTACTTCAGAATAACAGAGGTGTGTTTAATATTGATTAAATAAGTATAAAATAGTATTTTGGGGAAAATATTTTTATAATTTATCTCTACTAGTACCACTGAATTATTGTCTCACATCATTTAATATACTTCATGGTGAAAATAGGTTTCTAACATCCCTTCTAGCTTTACATTTCTATGAGTCTACTGAGTTTTATTGGATGTCAGGCAAAACCATTTCTAGACTGAAATTGTAAATTAGTTCAATAGGAGACCTTTTAATATTATAAGTTACAACAGTGAATAAAATGAAATTCACCTTACAAAAATTCACTACCCATGCTAGAATAGTCTTTAAAATATAATGTCGCAGTATTAGTAGACAACTTGTGGCAACATGCCTAAATAATTTCTATTTGAAGAAATAATTATAGTGTTTCTCACAGAAAACCAGAGAAGAAAACAAAATTTTAAAATACACTTGTTTTTCAGAGTAGGATTAGTTGCGATAGCTAAACACGAAGGATGGGACAAATAGTTAATATATCTGCAATGTTTCATATTATATCATTGTACCTGCTGTTTATAACTTAATTTTAGTGGATTTTAAACAGAAATTGTAAATATTTTAAACTATATTAGAACTATGTATGGTATTGTAATCTGTAGTATGCATCTAGACTAACATATCTACCTACTTTTCTGCAAATAGATGCAAATATGTTCACATCAGGCAAGATAACTTAATGATGAATTTTAAAAACTGAAGCATTAATTGTACTTGAAAATTTCATCATTTTATATATCACTGTTTATAGAATAAGAAGCTATTTTTAAACTAACCAATGTTTGATAGAAGCAAGATTGACTAAGTGGTTCTTTCTGTTAAAAAATACAATGTGAATTTCTATTTAGCATTCTACAATGTGACTTTTTTTTTTTTTAATTTATTTATTATTATTATACTTTAAGTTGTAGGGTACATGTGCATAACGTGCAGGTTTGTTACATATGTATACTTGTGCCATGTTGCTGTGCTGCACCCATCAACTCGTCATTTACATCAGGTATAACTCCCAATGCAATCCCTCCCCCCTCCCCCCTCCCCATGATAGGCCCCGGTGTGTGATGTTCCCCTTCCTGAGTCCGAGTGATCTCATTGTTCAGTTCCCACCTATGAATGAGAACATGCGGTGTTTGGTTTTCTGTTCTTGTGATAGTTTGCTAAGAATGATGGATTCCAGCTGCATCCAAGTCCCTACAAAGGACTCAAACTCATCCTTTTTTATGGCTGCATAGTATTCCATGGTGTATATGTGCCACATTTTCTTAATCCAATCTGTCACTGATGGACATTTGGGTTGATTCCAAGTCTTTGCTATTGTGAATAGTGCTGCAATAAACATACGTGTGCATGTGTCTTTATAGCAGCATAATTTATAATCCTTTGGGTATATACCCAGTAATGGGATGGCTGGGTCATACGGTACATCTAGTTCTAGATCCTTGAGTAATCGCCATACTGTTTTCCATAATGGTTGAACTAGTTTACAATCCCACCAACAGTGTAAAAGTGTTCCTGTTTCTCCACATCCTCTCCAGCACCTGTTGTTTCCTGACTTTTTAATGATTGCCATTCTAACTGGTGTGAGATGGTATCTCATTGTGGTTTTGATTTGCATTTCTCTGATGGCCAGTGATGATGAGCATTTTTTCATGTGTCTGTTGGCTGTATGAATGTCTTCTTTTGAGAAATGTCTGTTCATGTCCTTTGCCCACTTTTTGATGGGGTTGTTTGTTTTTTTCTTGTAAATTTGTTTGAGTTCTTTGTAGGTTCTGGATATTAGCCCTTTGTCAGATGAGTAGATTGCAAAAATTTTCTCCCATTCTCTAGGTTGCCTGTTCACTCTGATGGTAGTGTCTTTTGCTGTGCAGAAGCTCTTTAGTTTAATGAGATCCCATTTGTCAATTTTGGCTTTTGCTGCCGTTGCTTTTGGTGTTTTAGACATGAAATCTTTGCCCATGCCTATGTCCTGAATGGTACTACCTAGGTTTTCCTCTAGGATTTTTATGGTACTAGGTCTAACATTTAAGTCTCTAATCCATCTTGAATTAATTTTCGTATAAGGAGTAAGGAAAGGATCCAGTTTCAGCTTTCTACTTATGGCTAGCCAATTTTCCCAGCACCATTTATTAAATAGGGAATCCTTTCCCCATTTCTTGTTTCTCTCAGGTTTGTCAAAGATCAAATGGCTGTAGATGTGTGGTATTATTTCTGAGGACTCTGTTCTGTTCCATTGGTCTATATCTCTGTTTTGGTACCAGTACCATGCTGTTTTGGTTACTGTAGCCTTGTAGTATAGTTTGAAGTCAGGTAGCGTGATGCCTCCAGTTTTGTTCTTTTGACTTAGGATTGTCTTGGAGATGCGGGCTCTTTTTTGGTTCCATATGAACTTTAAAGCAGTTTTTTCCAATTCTGTGAAGAAACTCATTGGTAGCTTGATGGGGATGGCATTGAATCTATAAATTACCTTGGGCAGTATGGCCATTTTCACGATATTGATTCTTCCTATCCATGAGCATGGTATGTTCTTCCATTTGTTTGTGTCCTCTTTGATTTCACTGAGCAGTGGTTTGTAGTTCTCCTTGAAGAGGTCCTTTACATCCCTTGTAAGTTGGATTCCTAGGTATTTTATTCTCTTTGAAGCAATTGTGAATGGAAGTTCATTCCTGATTTGGCTCTCTGTTTGTCTGTTACTGGTGTATAAGAATGCTTGTGATTTTTGCACATTAATTTTGTATCCTGAGACTTTGCTGAAGTTGCTTATCAGCTTAAGGAGATTTTGGGCTGAGACAATGGGGTTTTCGAAATATACAATCATGTCATCTGCAAACAGGGACAATTTGACTTCTTCTTTTCCTAACTGAATACCCTTGATTTCTTTCTCTTGCCTGATTGCCCTAGCCAGAACTTCCAACACTATGTTGAATAGGAGTGGTGAGAGAGGGCATCCCTGTCTTGTGCCAGTTTTCAAAGGGAATTTTTCCAGTTTTTGCCCATTCAGTATGATATTGGCTGTGGGTTTGTCATAAAGAGCTCTTATTATTTTGAGGTACGTTCCATCAATACCGAATTTATTGAGCGTTTTTAGCATGAAGGGCTGTTGAATTTTGTCAAAAGCCTTTTCTGCATCAATTGAGATAATCATGTGGTTCTTGTCTTTGGTTCTGTTTATATGCTGGATTATGTTTATTGATTTGCGAATGTTGAACCAGCCTTGCATCCCAGGGATGAAGCCCACTTGATCATGGTGGATAAGCTTTTTGATGTGTTGCTGAATCCGGTTTGCCAGTATTTTATTGAGGATTTTTGCATCGATGTTCATCAGGGATATTGGTCTAAAATTCTCTTTTTTTGTTGTGTCTCTGCCAGGCTTTGGTATCAGGATGATGTTGGCCTCATAAAATGAGTTAGGGAGGATTCCCTCTTTTTCTATTGATTGGAATAGTTTCAGAAGGAATGGTACCAACTCCTCTTTGTACCTCTGGTAGAATTCAGCTGTGAATCCATCTGGTCCTGGACTTTTTTTGGTTGGTAGGCTATTAATTGTTGCCTCAATTTCAGAGCCTGCTATTGGTCTATTCAGGGATTCAACTTCTTCCTGGTTTAGTCTTGGAAGAGTGTAAGTGTCCAGGAAATTATCCATTTCTTCTAGATTTACAATGTGACTTATGCTTGATTAAACGGCACATACTAGGTTCAGTTGCAGACAATGTTTTTTTAAGTTTATTGATAAGTGCTCCCAAAGTATTATATAAGATTAGCTTTCTTAAAATCCAAATTTAAGATGTTATACTATGAATTATGTAATTATGTGTTTAATGAATTTTTTTTTTTTTTTTTTTTTTTTTTTGAGACGGAGTCTCACTCTGTCGCCCAGGCTGGAGTGCAGTGGCTGGATCTCGGCTCACTGCAAGCTCCGCCTCCCGGGTTCACGCCATTCTCCTACCTCAGCCTCCCGAGTAGCTGGGACTACAGGCGCCCGCCACCTCTCTGGGCTAGTTTTTTGTATTTTTTAGTACAGACTGGGTTTCACCGTGTTAGCCAGGATGGTCTCGATTTCCTGACCTCGTGATCCCCCTGCCTCGGCCTCCCAAAGTGCTGGGATTACAGGCTTGAGCCACCGCACCCTGCCATGAAATTTTTTAAAGGGATTGGGCATGGATGATGGTCATATATATATTTGATGGCAGAGAGAGTCAGAGAAAGATAAAGATTCTGGGTATACTTTTGTTAAAAAGTGAAAAATTGACCCTGTTTACATAGATATTAAAATCTACTTGAATGAAATACAGTACACAAATAATAAAAATGAAATAAATCTGTTGGTACTAAGTGCTACAAGAAAGATAAAACAGGGTGATATGATGGTGGTTATGGTGGGAGGGGTGAGGCCAGTAAGGCAGATAGTCTGTTCAGGAATGGCCTGAGGTCTTGGAATTTTAGGTGAGACCTGAGTGAAGAGAAAAATTTAGCCATGAGGATCTCTGGGGAGAAAATGTACCATAGGTAATATCAAGTGAAAAAATCCGGGGCTGGAAAACAACATAGAGGGTGCGAATAATAGAAATAAACCTAGTATTACTAGAGCATAAAGAAGGTGAGGGAGAATGGTAAAAGTAGATTAGAGTATGCTGGTCTCCATATGCTATAATAGGCATTTTGATTGACATTTCAAGTATATCAAGTTGATTATGTAATATATTTTCAGAACAAGAATTGTGACTTGCAAATACAGACATATATATGCATGTGTATGTATGTATATATACATATATGCATGCATGCATATAGGCATACACACATATACACACATATGTACATATACACATGCACACATATGTGTATATATACATATGTGCATGCATACACATACACATGTATATATACATATATGTGCATACAGATGTATATATTTCAACATATACATATATTTAAGTATATATATTTATAATATATGTATATATACATATACATGTGTGTATATACACATATATAGTACTACAACGTTGTAGTGAAAGTTATATTATGCTAACATACTTTTATTATTACACTAACACACTAACACGGTTACTGAACTGAAATTGTACCTTTAAGATTATTTTCATTTTTTGAAGTCTTTATGATGTGCCAGTTAGAAGACTAAACATTATGTATTATATTTTATTAAATCCTCACAATAACCTTCTATTAGTTTGTTCTCACATTGCTATAAAGAATTACCTGAGACTGGGTAATTTATGAAGAAAAGAGGTTAAATTGACTCATGGATCTGTGGATTCTACAGGGTTCTGTTTCTGGGGAGGCGTTAGGAGTGTGCAAATGTAGTGACTTGCTCATGGTCATACTAATAAAAAGTGAAGGCTGTATTTTAACATAGTTCTGTCTTACTTCATGTATCTCAAACAATCTGTAAGAGATTTTTGTCTCCTGAAAGTGTTAAGGTCTAGGTAGGTTCTATGGTTGGAATATGCCCCTCCAAAAGTCAAGTGTTGAAATTTAATGACCAATGTCATACTACTACGAAATGAAACCTTTAAGAAGTGATTAGGTCATAAAAGCTCTTTCTTTTATGAAACGAATTCAAGCCCTTGTAAAAGAGGTTTTACCCACCATTTGGCTCTCTTGCTCTTCTGTCTTCCACCATGTAGGGACACAGTACAGTGTTACATTCATACAGAGGATACAGCATCAAGGCACCATCTCGGAAGTAGACAGCAGTCCTCACCAGAGAACTGAATCTGCTAGTGCCTTGATGAACTTCCCAGGCTCTGAAACTATGAAAAATAAACTTCTCTTGTTTATAAATTACCCAGTCTCAGGTATTTTTATTGTAGTGGCACAAATAGATTAAGACAATATGTTTTAAGAAAGAAAATATAGCCAATATATTGAAAATGATAATTTAGTGAACAAGCCCTGTTCTAAGTGCTTGATGCATTAACTCGTTGATTCCTTGTAATTATTTTATGAGGCAGGTGTTATATTGATAGTTTTATTTTGTAGATAAGGATACTGAGGCAAAGAGGTTAAGCAAATGATCTTAGGTCACAAAACTAGCAAAGTGGCAATGTCAGAATTTGAAGCCAGAAGTCTGACTCCAGAGCTTGGGTACTAAACAACTATTCTCCAAATGCATCTCAATTGTAAATATTAAGAATGGTAAAATTCAATATAGCAAATGAAGACAATAGATCAAGTATTAGTTTGCTCTGTTCTGTCAAAGTTTTCAAACTAAAGTAAGCAGTACCCAGGAAGCCACTAACAGAAAAAGACCTTTCTGAGGGTCATTGTTCTCAAAGAACCGGAAGTAATCAAAGATGCCTTCACTCTTTTTAAAGGCACATAATTGGCATTTTAGTAGGGTCATTTCTTTATTTTTATTTCCTTCCTTCCTTCCTTCCTTCCTTCCTTCCTTCCTTCCTTCCTTCCTTCCTTCCTCCCTCCCTTCCTCCCTTCCTTCCTTCCTTCTTCAGCTCCTTCTGGTATATTATAATGGGCTTAGGATACTCAGACTCTGGGTACTCAATGAAAATAGCACTGTCAACCCCCCAGTCATCATGACAACTAAAATGACCCCTACCAAATTCTAGAAGGAATACCTGTGTCAACCCAAGGGCTCTTGCATGTCTATATCTGAGGGGAGGATACTTTTGTGACTAGGGAAGAAGGACAAGTAACAAACCTTGAATATTATCTATGTATATAGAGACATAGATTGTTTTAGACTGTTTATATATACATGTGTGTACACATTTTTAAAATTATTGCATTAATTTTACAACCTTGTAAGGTAGGGTTATTATCTCTGATTTGCGTATAAGAAATGTGAAGGTCAGAAAAATAATTTACCTGGTGTCTCACAGTGGCAGGAGTGGGAAATTTAATACAGGTGTAAATAACAAAAGTACTACTTCACAATGCCTGAAGACTTGGGATGGTCATCACCCAATTCAGCTGTCTTCATCACATGAAGAACGAGACCTTCTGATATTAACTTTTGGCATGTTATTTTTCTTCCAAAAGAGCTCCAAAAATGGAGAATACGCTATTTATCTCCTTAACACCTAATTAAGGTTACCGCTCAGAGACAAGTCTTGAGAAGGTTCTAACTCGTCTGGGATAATCTTTTCATCTTTAGAAGGTGACTAATTCTTAGAGCTCCCATCTCTTTCAGAGCAAGAACTCAACATGGAGCCTTGGGCTCTGAGGAGTTAGTTTCAGAAAGAAAACATTTATCTCCAGAAATTTTTTAAAATAGGGTTGTTTGTTATTTCTATAGATGGAGTTACAGTTTAAAGCAAGTCCCAGAATTAGATTGACTGAGAAACCTATTTGAATATATGTATTTTTTACCATGTGGTTAGCTAAAATAGAAGAGAGAAATTGAATTTTCTATGTGTTGATAAAATGTCACTTTTTTATATTATGCACTTTCCCCATTTTCCCAATCAACAACTTGTTTGTTAATTTATTTGTCAATTGAACATATTTTCAGCCTTTCTAATTAGGAGCTAGAAATAGACTGTGCTACAAAATGAAATTTGTCTACTTTCAAGAGTAGGAGTAGTGACTATTAAAGAAAAATTATTCATGACACTCGTTAAAGATTTTAAGGCAGGCCGGGCGCCGTGGCTCACGCCTGTAATCCCAGCACTTTGGGAGGCTGAGTCGGGCGGATCATGATGTCAGGAGTTCAAGGCCAGCCTGGCCAACATGGTGAAACCTCGTCTCTACTAAAAATACAAAAAAAAAAAAAAAAGAAAAAGAAAAGAGAAAAGAAAAAAACCTGGTGTGGTGGTGGGTGCCTGTAATCCCAGCTACTGGGGAGGCTAAGGCAGGAGAAATGCTTGAACCTGGAAAGCAGAGGTTGCAGTGATCTGAGATTGTGCCACTGCACTCCAGCCTGGGCGACAGAGTGAGACTCTGTCTCAAAAAATAAAGTAAAATAAAGTAAAGATTGTAAGGCAGACTTTATGCAAGGGAATTTCTACACTACCTTTTTTTTGTTGTTGTTTGTTTGTTTTTGTTGCTTTTTGTTTTTTCCAAAGGGGTATTATGGTCTGAATGAGTTCGTCACCAAAAATTTATATGTTGAAACTTAATCCGCAGCGTAATGGTTTTAGGAGTTGGAGCATTTGGGAGGTGATTAGTGCCTCGTAACAGGGCCCTAAAGGAGCTATTTTGTCACTTCTATCATGGGAGCACACAGCTAAAAGGTGCCATTTATGAATGAGAGAGAGGGAACCCTCACCAGACACCAAATTTTCTGGCACTTTGATCTTGGATTTTCTAACCTCCAGAAATGTGAGAAACAAATTTCTGTTTTCTTATAAGCTACCCAATTTGTGGTATTGTGTTACAACAGCCTGAAAATACTAAAACAATGAAAGAAAAATTGGATTCAATTCCAAATACACCAAGGACAAGTGGAGATTTACAGCCAAGGAACAGGGTGGGGGTGGGGGATGGAAAATTAATAAGAGGAAAAATCAGAAGTAAAGGAGACTGTGGCTCTACTGACTTGAGAGAATTTTTACTTAAGGTAGGCCAGGATGATGATAAATCAAGGGGGAGGGCAATAGAGAATTTGAGCAGATGTCAAGGATGGAAGATTTACTAAATTGATCCAGAAGAGTTCTTGTTAAAACTGGACTAAACAGGCGAAAGGCAGAGCCCAAGATCAGACCTAGTTAAAAAGGGAGGTCAGCAAAGTTTGACTCAAGTTTGATTAAGAAAGAGAATCTTTGTCATAACTAATAGAGTCTGGGGATTATCGTAGGAATAAAAGAATTTTTTGAGAAGTTCTAAAAATGGAAAATAAGCTAGCTTTTCAAAAATACTAAATTACAGAAAAATCTAATTTTATTTGGAATGTTTTTCCATATTGACATTAAATTCTTATGTGCAAATGAGAAACTTTTTTACGTCAAAATTGTTTTCATGATTGTTAAGAACAAGTGATTAGTTATTTCTCTATATTTTTAGATGGGTACTAATTTTTGATATATATTTCTCATTGGTAAGTTTGTTTAATGTTCTGCCAAGAAGCTCAACTTTGTTTGAGCAGCAACATTAATGATGTCAGAACAATTATGATAATGCTGTAGATTATTTAACTTATGTTGCAGAACCCTTTCATAATGTTTATAAATACTTCCAGATTGCTTTCCAGAGTAGTATCAATTTATCCTCCATTTCCTTCACTCTTGCTAACATTCTATATTGCATATTTTAAAAAAATTTACAAATGCAATAGAAAATCATATTTTATGTGTATATTTGCATTTTCAATTCATTGTAATTCTTCTAAAATGAATTTTTAAATATGTTGAATAGTCACTTCAGGAATTGCATTTTTATGACTCTTGCCCATTTTCGTCCAATTGGAGAGTATTTTTTTCTTGTTCAGTGTAATTGTCTGTTTTTTGCATTGCTATAAAGGAATATCTGAGACTGAGTAATTTATAAAGAAAAGAGGTTTATTTGTCTTGAAGTCCTACAGGCTGTACAAAAGCATGGGACTGGAAATAGCTTCTGGTGAGGGCCTCAGGGAGCTTCCAATCATGGCAGAAGGCAAAAGGGGTGTAGGTATGTCACATGGCAAAAGAGGGAGCAAGGTGGGAGGATGCCATGCTCTTTCAACAACAAGCTTTCTTGTGAACTAATAGATGGAGAGAACTCACTCATTACTATAGGGATGACATCAAGCCGTTTGTGAGGCATCTGCCCCCATGACCCAAACACCTCCCGCTAGGCCCCACCTTCAACATTTGGGATCACATTGATCACATTTAAACAGGAAATTTGGAAGAAACAAATATCTAAACCATATCATACAGTATAAAAATTTAAGCAATATTAACTTCTTGTTGATCATAAAGAATGCAAATTATTTTCCTATTTAGTACTTAACACTTTATTTTTGTTAATGGTGGGTATTGTGTCACAATGCAGAATGTTATAATTTTCATGTTGTCAAATATATCAATCTTTCGTGCATTGATATCCTTTAATTTTAACACTATTTCATTGTAATTATTATATCTGAATTTTATTAACTAATGGCAAAAGTCTAATCATAACTTTACCTTTTTCACTAAACATTATTTTGCTTTTTTGCTTATTGATTCCTTTAGGTAAATGATGGCATTACTTTACTGTTTTTTTAAGAGGGAAAGAAGAAAGGATAGGATTTTGAGTAGGCTTTTATTAAATGTAGAATTTTGAGGAGAATTTGTGTTTCTACAACATTCACTTACTACTTTTTTCTCAATTTATGTACATGATTTTTTTCTCTATTCTATAGTAAAACTATTTGTAAAATTCTACAAATATAGATACATTCAGTTAAAATTGTTCCTAGATATTTTATATTTATATTATTGTTGCTATTATCAATAGAATATGTGTTTTCTTTAACTTTTCAATTTGTATATCTTGTTAAAATTTTAGTATTACACATCAACATCCATAGCATTTTACTGAGAAAAGGTGGTGACGGCTGCCATCCACATCTTGCTCTTAATTTTATAGGAAGTGTTTCTAACATTTCACAGTTATGTACTATATAATGTTTGTCATAGAGTTTTAAGTTATTATTTCAGAAACAATTGAAATCATATTCAATTATTTTAATTGTACAATTCAATGCTATTTAATAAATATGTAGAGTTGTGCAACTGTCACCACAATCCAATTTTAAAATGTTTCGATCACCCCCAAAAGACCCCTAATGTTTATTTCAGTCACTCACCATTCCTATCCCATCCCCATATTTCAATTATTAATTTACTTTTATTGTCATATAGAACAATAGTATTCCATCTTAGAGATATTGTACATTTTGGTTTTGGTAGATAATTATCAATTTAACCTACTTCTTTTCTACTGCAAGTTTGATTGTAATTTTTCTTTTAGTGAATGGATATTATTAGCATTGTAAATTTTTGACAAGAAATTGCACATTTTTCTTTGTGTCAGAAACATTTACTTTTTTAAATGTTATTATTTTTAATTTTTTGTGAGTGCATAGCAGGTGTACATGTTTATGGGGTACCTGAGATGTTTTGAAACAAGGCATGCAATGTGAAATAAGCATATAATGGAGAATGGGGTATCCATCCCCTTAAGCATTTATCTTTTGTGTTACAAGACATCCAATTACACTTTTTTAGTTATTTTAAAATGTAGAGTTAAGTTATTATTGACTATAGTTACCCTGTTATGCTATCAAATAGTAGGTTCTTATTCCTTCTGTTTTTTTGTACCCAGTAACGATCCTCCGCCCAACCCCCACTATACTTCCCAACCACTGGTAATCATCTTTCTATTCTCTATCCACATGAGTTCAACTGTTTTGATTTTTAGGCCCCAGAAATGAGTAAGAACATTCAATGTTTGTCTTTCTGTGCCTGGCTTACTTCACTTGCATAATGATCTCCAGTCCTATGTTGTTGCAAATGACAGGATCTCTCTCTCTTTTTTTTAATTTTTTTTGGCTGAGTAGTACTCCATATGGTGTATATGCACCATATTTTCTTTATCCATTCATCTGTTGATGAACACTTAGGTTGCTTTTAAATCTTAGCGATTGTAAACAATGCTGCAACAAACATTGGAGTGCCGAGTGCAGATATGACTTTTATATACTTATTTCCTTTCTGTTGGGTATATATTCAGCAGTGGGATTGACGTATCATACAGTAGCTCTATTTTTAGTTTTTTGAGGAATTGCCAAACTGTTCTCTGTTAGTGGTTTTACTAATTTACATTCCCACAAACAATATAAAAGGGTTCTCTTTTCTCCACATCTTTGCTAGCATTTGTTATTATCTGTCATTTGGATGTAAGCCATTTTAACTGGGATGTGGTAATATTTTATTATTGTGTTGATTAGCATTTCTCTGGTAATTATGTTAAGCTCCTTTTCATATATCTGTGCCATTTGTATGTTTTCTTTTTAGTAATGGCAATTCAAATATTTTGCCCATCTTTTGATTGGATCAGAATTTTTCCTATAGGGTTGTTTGAGCTCCTTATATATTCTGGTTATTAATCTGGGGTTACATGTGTATTTTGCAGTTATTTTCTCCCATTCTGTGGAATGTTGCTTCTCTTTTTTGATTCTTTCCTTTGCTGTGCATAAGGTTTTTAACTTTGTGTGATCCCATTTGTCCATTTTGCTTTTGCTTGCCTGTGTTTGTGATCCTTTGAATTTCTGCAGTCTCAGTTGTAATGTCTTCTTTTCCATCTCTGATTTTTTTTATTTGCATCTTCTCTATTTTGTTTTTAGTCTGGCCAAAGTTTTGTTAATTTTGTTTGCCTTTTCAAAAAACTAACTTTTTAATTTCATTTATCTTTTGTATTGTTTTTTTTTTTAATTTCAATTTCATTTATTTCTCCGTTGATCTTTATTATTTATTTTCTTCTAATAATTTTGAATTTGGTATGCTCTTACTTTTATCATTTTTTTAAGGTGCATCATTAGGTTGTTTATTTGAATTTTTTTCTCTTTTTTGATGTAGGCACTTAGAGCTATAAATTTTCCTCTTAATACTGCTTTTGCTGTATCCCATAGGTTTTGGTATGTTGTGTTTGCATTATTATTTGTCTCCATAAAATTTTAAATTTCATTCTGAACTTCTTCATTGACCTGATGGTCATTAAGAAACATATGCTTTAACTTTCATGTATTGGTATAACTTTCAAAATTCCTCGTTATTGATTTTTAGTTTTATTCCATTGTGTTCAGAGAAGATGCTTGATATTATTTCAACTTTCTGAACATTTTAAGACCTAACATATGGTTTTGTGACCTAACATATGGTCTTTGATCTAACATATGGTCTCTCCTTGAGAATAATCCATGTGCCAAGGAAACGAATGTGTATTCTGCATCCATTGGGTGAAATATTCTGTAAAAATCTATTAGATGCATTTGGCCTGTAGTGCAGATTAAGTCCAATAACTTTTTTGATTTTCTGTCCGTACGATCAATCCACTTCTTAAAGTGGGGGTATTGAAGTCACCCACTGTTATTGTATTGTGGCCTCTCTCTTTACCTCCAATAATATTAGCTGTATATATTTGAGTGTTCCAGTATTGGGTGTGTATATATTTATAATTGTTATATCTTCTTGCTGAATTGTCCCATTTGTCATTATAGAGTGACATTGTTTGTCTCTTACAATTTCTGTCTTGAAATCTATTTTAGCTGATATAAGTGTAGCTACTCCTGCTGTTTTATGGTTTTCATTGGCAAGGAATATATTTTTTCTATCCTTTTAGTTTTAGTCTATGTGTGTCTTTATACATGAAGTGTGTTTCTTTTTGGCAACATGTCAATGGATCTTGTTTTTTCATTCATTCAGCCACTCTGTCTTTTGATTGGAGAGTTTAGGTCATTTACATTCAATGTAATTATTCATAGGTCAGGACTTACACCTGCCATTACGTTGTTTTCTAGTCTTCTTTCTTTCCTATCTGTCTTCCTTCAGTGAAGGTGTTTTTTTTTTTTTTTTTTTTTGTTCTTGTGATATTATTTAATTTCTTGCTTTCTATTTTTTGCACATGCATTGTATGTTTATTGGTTTCAGGCTACCATGAGGTTTGCAAATGCCTTGACTTCGTCCCCCTGCTTTTTATGTTTCTGTTGTTTCTATTTATATCTTATTGTATTGCCTATATCTTGAAATCTTGTTTTAGTTATTATTTTTGATTGGTTCATCATTTAGTTATTCTACTTAGGATAAGAGTAGTTACCACACCACAACAATGATACTGTTATAATATTCTGTGTACTTACTATAATCAGTGAGTTTTATATCTTTAGATAATTACTTACTACTCATTAACACGCATTTTTTTCTGATTGAAAGAAAATCCCTTTAGCATTTCTTGTAGGACAGGTCTGGTGCTGATGAAATCCCTCATGTTTTCTTTGTTTGTGAAAGTGTTTATTTCTTCTTCATGATTGAATAATATTTTCACTGGTTATACTATTCTAAGGTAGACATATTTTTTCCTTCAGCACTTTAAATATGTCATGCCACTCTCTCCTGGCCTGTAAGGTTTCCACTAAAAAGTCAGCTGCCAGTCATATTATAAGTGTTTTGTTTTGTTTTGTTTTTTGTTTTTGATGGAGTCTTGCTGTCTCACCCAGGCTGGAGTGCAGTGCTGCGATCTTGGCTCACTGCAACCTCCGTCTCCCGGGTTCAAGCGATTCTCCTGCCTCAGCCTCCTGAGGAACTGGGACTACAGGTGCAGGCCACCACACCCAGCTAATTTTTGTATTTTTTAGTAGAGACGGGATTTCACCATGTTGGCCAGGATGGTCTTGATCTCTTGACCTCGTGATCCACCTGCCTCAGCCTCCCAAAGAGCTGGGATTACAGGTGTGAGCCACTGCGCCCAGCCTAGAGTTCTATTGTATGTTATTTGGTACTTTTGCTTGATGCTTTTAGCATCTTTTTTTTTCCTTGGTTTTTGCGAGTTTGATTATTAAATGCCTTGAGGTAGTCTTTGAGTTAAATCTACTTGGTGTTCTATATACTTCTTAAACTTGATTATTTATATCTTCCTCTAGGTTTGGGAACTTCCCTGTTATTATCCTTTTGAATAATCTTTCTATCCTTCTCTCTCTCTACCTCCTCTATACAGGCACTAATGCTTTGTTTGCACTTTGAGGCTATTTTCTAGAACCTATAGGTGCGCTTAATTGTTTATTTCTTCTTTTTTGTTTTGTTGCTTCTGATTGTATATTTTCAAATAGTCTTGTTTTCAACCTGACTAATTCTTTCACCTTCTTGATCAATTCTTCTGTTTAAAGGCCTCTGATTTGTTCTTCAGTATGCCAGTTGCATTTCTTACTCTGGAATTTCTGGTTGACTATTGTTAATTATTTCAATTTCTTTGTTAAACTTATCTGAAAGAACTCTGAATACCTTCTCTGTGCTAACATGAATTTCTTTGGGTTTACTCAAAACAACTACGTTGAATTCTATCTCTGAAAAGTCACATGTCTCTTTTTCTCCAGGATTAGTCCCTGGTGCCTTATTTGGTTCATTTACTGAGGACATGTTTTCCTGGATGGTGTTGATGCTAGTATATGTTCTTCAGTGTCTCAGCATGGAAGAGTTAGCTATTTATTGTAGTCTTCACTATCTGAGCCTGTTTATGCCCATCCCACTTTGGAAGGCTTTCCAGCTATTTCAACGGACTTGGGTTTTTTAATCTAAGTTGTATCTCCTTTAGTGGGCACTGCAAGCCCAATAACACTGTGGTTCTTGCAAACTCATACAGGCACCACCTTGATATTCTTGGACAAGATCTGCGAGAATTATCTGGATTACCAGGCAGGGACTCCTTCCCCTTTCTCTTACTTTCTCCCAAAGAAGTGAAGTGTCTCTCTCAGTTCTGAGTCACCTAAAACTGGGGGGTGGAGTGACGGAAGTATCCATGTGACCAGCACCACTATGATTGTGCCCAGTTAGACCTGAGGCCAGCATAGCACTGAGTCTCACCCAAGGTCTGCTGTAACTACTACCTGGCTACTGCCTACATTGGTTCAAGGTCCTGGGTCTCCAAACTCAGCAGCTGGCAAAGCCAGCCTGGCCTATGTTTTTCCCTTTCAGATGGCAAATGTCCCCAGGTCCCAGGTGGCTCCAGAAGTACCTTCTAGGAGTCAGGGAATAGAATGAAAACCCTTGGAAGTCTACCTGGTGTTCTATCATACTGCATCTGAGCTGACACTCAAACCACAAGACAGAGTCCTTCCCACTCTTCCCTCCTCTTTCCCAATGCAGAGTACGTTCACCTCATAGCTAGTCACTATCACCAGAGGCTATGAGAGTACTGCTAGACTACCATAGATTTTCATTCAAGGCTCAAGGCTCTTATGTCAGCTTGTGGTAAATGCTGCCTGGCTTGGAACTCACCCTTCAGGTTAGTAGGTTGTCTTCTGGCCCAGAGCAAGTCCAGAAATGGCATCCAAGAGTCAAGTCCTAGAATTAGGGACCCCAAGAGCCTACATGATGCTCGACCCACATGTGGCTGTGCTGTGATGTAAGGTGCAAGACAAAGTCCCATTTACTGTTCCTTCTGCTTTTCTGAAGCAGAAAGATTTTTGCCTTGTACTCACCATAGCTGGTAGTGTACTGTATCTCACCTGAAGCTGGCAAGTCTCAGAGGCTGAACCAAGTTCTTTGGTTCTTTGACATAGTACCTGATATCGCTGCTGATTTTCCAGGGTCCAAGGGCACTTCAGTTTACAGACGATGACTGCGGTCAGGACTGGGTCCTTCGTTCAAGGCAGTAGGTTCCTCTCTGGCCCAGGGTTTGTCTAGAAATGTCCTCTGGGAGATAGGACCTGGAACGGGGGCCTCATGAGTCTTACGCATGTTCTATCTTGCTGTGGCTGAGTAGGTATCCAAGATGCAAGACTCTTTCCTCTCCTCTCTTCAAGCAGAAGGAAAATGTCTTTTTTGGAGCTATGACCTATACAGCTTGGGGTTAAGGGAGGTGTGATGCTCATGCCCCTTAGCCAACCCATTTGATGTTTCAGTAGGTTATATGCCCCACCCCCAACTCTGAATCCACTGTCTCTGGGCCCAGTCCAGCACTAGGATTCATCTAAGAGTTGCAATCCTTATGGCCTAGACTGCCTTTCAAGTTTTCCGAGAGACCCAGAGCAGTTTAGCCCTCAGCAGCCAGGTTTTCAGGCACTCAAGTTCTGAGTGTGAGGATCAGTGATTTATATCCCTCTGGCTAGGTTTGTTTTAAATGCTCCCTCCATGGGTGGGCATCAACTGTGTTTAGTCTTGTTTTCCTTTCTGTTATAGCAGGACAGCACTGTGCTCAGTGCCTCACAATTGATGTTCTCTCCTTCCCCTAGCAAACAGAGATGGTCTCAGCACCATGCAGCCACTGCTGGGTCAGGAGAGGGCTGGCTTCAGAGATACAGGAATGTCTTCAGTGCCTCTTTCAGGGATACAAAAATAAAACCAGGTATTGTGAGTGATCACCTGAGTTTTGGTTCTTATGAAAGTGTTTTCATTTTAATGTAGATAGTTGTTAAATTGATATCTTTGTTGGGGGAGACGATATGTGGAGCCTTCTATTCTGCTGTCTTAATTCATCTCTCCTCAATATTTGAATAACTGTGAGTTTATCTGTTCTTTGAAGATATTTAGATCACAAAATTGTTGGACTCAGCTCTTTTATTAGAGGTTTACATCTTTTTATAATTATTGACTTAGCCTGGTTACTGATCTAATATACATGAATTTTTCAAAGGAAATTACTCATTTTATGTAGAATTTTGCCATAGGGTTGTACTAGTAATATTATTGTCATAATGATTGAAATCCTCCTGTAAGTATTTAAATGTTTATTATACAGCAAATACCAAATTATAGAAAGAGAATAACAATCATCTTATCCTTCAACACTCAGATATAATAAACATTAAACATGCTTATTAATATCTAGCTATAATGGTGCATAAACTCCTAAAGTTCATCACACACACACACACACACACACACACACACACACGTATCAAATGAATGGGTTTGTAAACATGTTGTTTTTTTTTCTAATCTATTTTTAACATGTAACAATATGACCTTAATATTTTTGTAAGTCCATACATATCTTCAGTATGTTTTCTTTAACATTTTTGAGGGAGTCTATGATTTGCATGATATATGCATGTAACATAGTTTTCTTTACCAACAGCCCTCATACAGATATTTAAAAAAATTCTATAGCCTTATGTATGTATATTTCCTTACCCTTAAATGGCTAAAATTTAATAATATGAACGTTTCACATTTTGATATATGATTGCCATACTCCCTTCTAGATTTATTTTAACAATTTACATTCCTGTTGGCAGTATAACAATCAGTTCATTTTTCACTATTGATATCACTGTGTCTTTTCAATATTTCTTATTTTAAGTGCTATTTTAGGGAAATTATATTTAATTGTCTGTACTATTATTTATTTTATTATTAATGAGGCCATATTTTTAATACTACTAGTTTATGTTCCTTTTTGTGTATTTTAAATTTATATCTCTTGTTTAACCTTATTGGAGTGCTTTTTATTAATTTTTTTGTTATTTATTATGAATATTGTTCTCAGGGTCTCATTTATTCCTCAAAAATTGTATGGTGTTGAACAGACAGATTATTTTTTACATTGTCAAATGTATCAGTCTTTTTTATCTCTAATATTTATGTTCTGCTTAAAAGCTTTCTACAATCCAAGATTATAAATATATGAACATATCCAGCCATATTTCCATATATTTTTATCATCTATATTTAAATATTTTAACACTTGTGAAAAATTTTGGTTTAAGTGTGAGATGATGCTTTAAGCAAATAGTTAATGCCTGCACAGTTCTCTCTGTTCTTTTCATCTATTTCTGTGCCAGACCACAATATTTTGATACCACTTATTTTACTGTTTTATTTACTACATTAATATTTGTTATTGCTAATTTGATATGTCAACCAGGTAATTATTAATGCCCAGTTATTTAGTCAAACACCAGTTTAGATTTTATTATAGAAGGATTTTTTTAGAAGAGATTACATTTAAATCAGCATGCTCCATAAACTCAGCCTCAAGATTCCAACATAGTAACCCAGCTTGAGTTTCAAGGCTGATGGCCTGCCCTGTGGATTTTGGACTCAGTACTGCAACATGAACTCTTCGCTAAATGTTCAACCTGCCAGATGCCTGTACAGATTTGACTTGCCAGCCCTCTCAATTGTGGGCCAATTCTTAAAAATTTCTCTCTGTGTGTGTACATAATATACATAAATATACATTATAAACACACACACACACGATATATACCTAGGTGATGTCTCAGTGGAGACTCTGTATGGGGGCTTTGACCCCACATTTCCCTTCTACACTGTACTAGCAGAGGTTCTCCATGAGGGTCCTGCCCCTGAAGCACACTTCTGCTTCAACATCCAAGCATTTCCATATATCCTCTGAAATCTTGGCAGAGTTTGCCAAACCTCAATTCTTGACTTCTGTGCACTCGCAAGCTCAACACCACCTGGAAGCCGCCAAGGCTTGAGGCTTAATCCTGTGAAGCAAAGGTCCCAGCTCTACATTGGTCCCTTTCAGCCATGGCTGGAGCAGCTGGGACACATGCACAAAGTCTCTAGGCTGCACACAGCATGGGCACCCTGGGCCCAGCCCATGAAACTATTTTTCTCCCACTAGGCCTCCAGGCCTGTGACGGGAGGGGCTGCTGTGAAGACCTCTGACATGCCCTGGAGACATTTTCGCCTTTGTCTTGGGGATTAACATTCTGCTCCTTATTACTTATGCAAATTTCTGCAGCTGGCTTGAACTTATCCTAAGAAAATGGGATTTTCTTTTTTATCATATTGTCAGGCTGCAAATTTTCTGTTCTTTTATGCTTTGCTTCCCTTATATAACTAAATGCTTTTAACAGCACCCAAGTCACATCTTGAATGCTTTGCTGCTTAGAAATTTCTTCTGTCAGACACCCTAAATCATCTCTCTCAAATTTAGAGTTTCACAAATCTCTAGGGCAGGGGCAAAATGCTACGAGTCTCTTTGCTAAAACACAACAAGAGTCACCTTTGCTCCAGTTCCCAACAAGTTCCTTATTTCTATCTGAGACTACCTGAGCCTGGACTTTATTGTCCATATCACTATTTGTATTTTGGGCAAATCCATTCAACATGTCTCTAGGAAGTTTCAAACTTTTCCACATTTTCCTGTCTTCTTCTGAGTCCTTCACACTGTTCCAACCTCTGCCTGCTACCCAGTTTCAAAGTCACTTCCACATTTTCAGGTATCTTTTCAGCACCGTCCCAATCTGCTGGTACCAATTTACTGTATTAGTCCATTTTCATGCTGCTGATAAAGACATACCTGAGACTGGGCAATTTACAAAAGAAAGAGTTTGTTGGACTTTCAATTCCACATGGCTGGGGAGGCCTCACAATCATGGAGAAAGGCCAGGAGGAGCAAGTCACATCTTATGTGGATGGTAGTAGGCAAAGAGATACTTGTGCAGGGAAACTTCCATTTTAAAACCATCATATCTTGTGAGACCCATTTGCTATCACAAGAACAGCACAGGAAAGACCCGCCCCATAAATCAATCACCTCCCACTGAGTTTCTCCTATGACACATGGGAATTGTGGGAGTTACAATTCAAGGTGAGATTTGAGTGGGGACACAGCCAAATCATATCAACAAGATCTACTGTCAGTGTACTAGGTCCATTTGTTCACATAAAAAAGGAGCATTTGCTAAACCTGATTTGGTCCCTGAGCCAACACACTGAATTCCTAACTTACTCCAGATGCCTAAGAAATGCTTTACTGTATTGCAATATCTTTGATAGACATGTTTTTTATAAAATGAAGTTTGATTGATTCTATTCAACTTTTTGACAATAGGTTTTAATAAAAATTGCATATAAAATGTTTCATTAACTTTTCTAAATCTTCCAAGAATTCCACTGTTTAGACTTTATATTCTCTGCCATCAAATGAATGTTTTTATGTTTTCAGTAACTTTCTCTGCCATTAAAGGTGACCAGAAAAGTTCAATAAAATTACTGCTATATTCAGTAATACATGTACCTTGTTTCTGTTTGCATTTTACCTGATATTCTTATAGCACTTTGAAGTGTACAAGGCATTTTGGCATTGAATTAAATTTTGAGAATATCATGCTATGTGGTCAGGGCAGGTATTAGTGATTTAAGGTAAAGAGCCTTAAATTGAACTTCTAAGAATATTACCACATAAAATAGTAAACACGTGGATAATGAAGGCCTCAATTTGCCTTTACTATCTCTAAGATTTTCTACTGGATTTCTCCTGCCCTTACATGCTCTTTGTAATCTATATGGAAAAGTATTTTTGTTGAAGTTACTGCTGTAAATGTCTCCTTTGCTCCATTAGTACAGATGGGGCAAAGGAGTGCAATTTGTTTCATGTATAAACTACTGGAAAACAGCTCTACCTTCTTTTTTTTTTCCCAATAAATAATTATATTAAATGCAAGTAGATTAAACTCCCAATCAAAAGGTATGTTTAGGAAATTTTTGGTTAACACTTTGCAATCAAACGCTTATAACAAAGTTTGGTTTATCCCGACACTTGTTTTTTTTTTTGGTTTTTTTTTTTTTTTTTTTTTTATTTCAATGCCATATTTAAATGTTACAGTATTTTCTGAATTTTTTTTTATTATTATTATACTTTAAGTTCTAGGGTACATGTGCATAATGTGCAGGTTTGTTACATATGTACAAATCAGGTTTAGCAAACTCAAATTTTGTCTGTGTCCAGTTTTTAAGGACAAGAGTACAAAGGAGTACAAACATGTTTTCTCAAACAGTGTGCCAATGGCAGGCCATCTGTACTCTTCTAAACCACTCTCAATCTTGCCCTTAATCTGTAAATCTCACAAATCCTCTTATAAATCCCTTTTTTTGGATATATGAAACACATATTGATACACATCAAGAATATATTTATTGATAAGCCCAGAGACTTACTATAGAAGTCACCATAAGTGTTTCTTTAATCTCTTATAGATTATTAATCAAATAAATCTAATCAAAACAAACAAACAAAAAAAGGAGCATTGATACATGGCAAATAGCCAAGGTTTTGGTTTACAGAAATAGTATTATTTAATTCACTTTCCTTGGCACTCATATAGCTGTGCAAGGGTTGCAAACATACATACATAATAACACTGAAATTAATATTTTTATATCCTTATTTATCCAGATATTAAATCCAACTTTGTTAAACAGTGATAGGAATCTAAATATTTGTAAATAAGTTGTTAAATAAATGCAATATAGTATACGGAACACTAAAAATCTAAAAGAATAATGCAACTACACACTTAAGAATAATGCAAATATACACTGATATAAAAACATGTTCACAATGAACTAAATATATTTTATAAGAATATATATACATATATTCATATATTTATGGAAGAATTTATAAGAAGCTGCTGAAAGTAGTCATCTTGACATTTTAGAACTTCCAAATTTGCTTAGTAGATTCTGCATAAGTGCCTTCATAACATATACAAATTAATTACTCAGAAAACAAGTAAATATATAAAATAAAATGAGTAAATTGAAAAATAGCTATTGTAATATATTTTCACCTGCATAAACTGCATACATATATATTTATACACGAATAAAATACTAGAAAAATACACACTTAAGTTTTTAAAATGATTTTTTAGAGAGGGTGGGGTTATGGTTGCAATTTCACATTATGCTGTCTGATATATTGATTTAGTCAATTTTACTGTATATTTGAATTCTCTAGGCATTAGAAACTCTCTCCCTATTTCATTGTATGCTGTTTTGTGGAATAAGATGATCTAATATTCTAAAGACTTGGATAACCTTCTAAAATGATAAAATTACTTAATTGAATGAACATTTCTGAAGTAATGGTAAAAGTTTCAAATTTGCTTTAGAGCATATAATTTGTCTTTTAATATTTAATAAAGTCAAATTTTAAAAATTATTTTGTTCATGAAAGTAATTCAAAGGGAGTGATTAAAATAATATGCTTCAATTAATAATTAAGAAGACTTTGTATAATATATTTTAATCGCAGTCTTTTCCAGTAGCTAAAGCATTGATTCTTACATTTAAAATATACTAAGTAAAACAGTACCTTAAGAATTTTTGTTATCTAAATTCTATTTACTTTTTTATGAATCCTTAAATTTAAATAGTTTGACTTAAAATGGAGAATTTTTGAAGGAATGATCAAAAAAGTAAAATAATAAATATTTTACTTTAACCAATTTTTTGAAACAACTATGCCATATTAATCTTGTATATACAGGTGAAATAAAACAAGTGCACCTCTCTTAAAGGCAAGTAAAAATAATCAAATAATTTTCTTTTTAATTCTGGTGTTTTTATGTACGTTTCTGATAATACTGAAGAATATGTGGCCCACTAAAACTACCTAGGACTATCTCTCCTTGGAAAAATTATGACAATGGAAAAATACAATATAATGTAAACAGAAAGAATTAAAGGATTTTTTATTTACAAAAATAAAAATGCATTCACTATCTTTCCTTAAACGGTCCCACACATATACTCATATCACTGCAGTAATAAGTAATCAAACCAGGTTAAAGTTTAGATGATTAACTGAATAAAAAATATATATCACATTATTCCTAGTTGTGTAATTAAATGGGCATATTTATATAAATAACATGAAAAGTGCTCTTTAAGTAAAGTTTATCTGAAAGACATTGCAATTACTCTCATTAGACTTTTTATGTTTAAAGGAAATCAGATGACTACATCATGTAACAGGCTCAAACTATCAGAAAGTGTTTTAAAAATCATATCTCAGGAATAATCATTTAAATCTAAGCATACTTGGCATATATAGATTATGCTATTTGTGATAAATGGGTATTTGGGGTTTTTCATGTGTTTCTCTGTATTTTGTAAAGCATGTATAGGAAAATAATTTTAGTTTGCAGTCTTTGATGACAAACATAATAGTTTAACAAAACTATTGTTTTTCATAGAAACTCACATGATCGAAGTACCAATATCTTATTTTCATTAATTAACTCATCTAAATTATAAGACAGACACATCATTTTAATAGACCAAATCAAGTAACTTTCATAATAAGTAGACATTTACTATTATCCTTATTTTATAAGTTGATTGTTATTTTGCTAGATATTAGGTTCACATCTTCCATTGATTTTTCTCAGCACTATATTCATTATGTGTTAACATTGTCTATAAAACCAAGACTTGATACATTGTTTATAAAAGTTTTCTTCTCAAGCACAGGTAACATCAGAGAAGTAGGTTCACATCCCTTAGTTGTCTGTCTGGAGAAGCCTAGTCAAAATAGTTTGCTACAATGTAATTGTTTTTTGAATCTTTGGTGTCCTTTTAAAAATGCACATAGGGAGCTAAGAAAGTTGAGAAAGATGGTAAAATAAAACTCTGTAGGGGTTGTCCTCTCCCTGATAGAAACATCAATTTGTACAACTATGAACATTTAAAAATACCTTCAAAAGAGCTAAGAAAACCAGGTGACAGATTACAGTACCTGGTTATAAGGTAATAATAAGTAAAGATGCATTAAAGAGCTTACAATGTACAGTTTTCTATTACCTGCATCAAACCTTCCCCAATCCCAGGCAGCATGACATGAAGAGACATCATCTTCTTAGGGAAAAAAGAGGGAAGTAAGCACAGGACTTATCCTTGGTCCCTAACACTAGGCTCATGACAGTTAAACCAGTTAAACTCAGTGCCAGGCAGACACTTGTGGTCCATCTCTCCTGGCCAGCATCCAAGGGTTGAGCCTCCTGACCTGCCGCAATACCAGGCAGAAACCCGCAGTCTCTGAGAAATAGATTTAATATATGGTCAGTATCACTGCCAGCCAACTGCAGTGGCCTAGTGTTCTGGATGGGCAAGCTTCAGCAGCTGTTGGTGTCAATCAGGTCCCATTGTTATGCTATCGTCAGTGGCTCTGAGGTTTAGATATGCCTGAGAGCTTTGCCAGCATGGGCAGCCAAATAATTTCAACTTAGCAATTAGCTGTCCATGGCAGTCTTGGGCTTAGAGCATCCTCTAGCACTGCAGCAGCTGCAGTAGTCATGGGATTAGAAACCATGCAAGATGACTTGCCCAGAATCTCTAGACAGGCTAACAGTTTAAAGGTATTCCAAGATGAAGCCAGACTATGAAGACTGAAATAATCACTTACTTTTTTACTGAGTAGAAACTGATACAAAACCATAATGATCAAAAACAATCAGCGAAAGATGGCATCATACAACGGACAAAATAAAAATAAATAAATAAATAAAGTGCCGATGACCAACCCAAATATATGGAGATGCATAGACTGCCAGGCAATGAATTCAAAATAACAGTTTTTAGGAAGCTCAGAAAACTTCTAATAACTACAAAGAGACAATTTAACAAAATGAGGATAACAATAAGTTAAGAGGATGGGAAACTTAACATAAGGATTAAAATTACTTAAAAAATCAAACAGAAGCCTACAGCTAGAAAATAGAATGAACAAAATAAAAAATGCAATAGAGAAGATCAACAACAGAATTGATCATGTGAAAGAATCTGTGAGCTCCAAGACAGATTATTTGAAAATATACAGTCAAAGGAGAAAAAATAATGAAAAGGAATAAAGAAAGCCTATGGAATTTATACATTCGCATCAAAAGAAGAAATGTTCAAGTTATTGGAGTTCAAGAAGGAATAGAGAAAAACAAAGGGGTAGAAAGTTTATTTTAAAAATATGAGCAGAAAATTATCCAAACCTGGAGAAAGACATAAATATCCAGAAACAGCAAGGTCAGAGGTCAATGATCAGACTCAGTCCAAATAAGGCGACTCTAATAAGTATTACAAACTCTCAAAGATCCAAGACAAAGAGGAGATCCTGAACATGTCAAGGGAAAATAAGCAAATAACATAAGGGAGTTTGAATATGCTCAGCTTCAGACTCCTCAACAGAAACGTTACAGGCCAGGAAGAAGTGAGGTGATATATTTAGAATGCTAAAGGAAGAAATTAAAAAAACTACTAACTAAAAATGCCATAGATAGCAAAAACATCATTCCTCTATTTTGGAGGGGAGATAAAGAATTTTTCTTTACACATATGTTCATTGCACCACTATTCACATTAGCAGAGACATGGACTCACCCAAAATGCCCACAAATGGTAAACTGGATAAAGAAAATATAGTACATATACACCATGAAATACTATATAAAAGAATGAGTCATATAAAAGAATAAGATCATGCCTTTGCAAGAACATGGATGAAGTTGGAAGCCATTATCCTTAGCAAACTAACACAGAAACAGAAAACCAAATACTGCATGTTCTTATTTATAAGTGGGAGCTAAATGATGGGAACAAAGGGACACAAAAAGGGGAACAATAGACACTGGGGTCTACCTGGGGGTTGAGGATGGGAGGCAAAGGAGGATCAGAAAAAGTAACTATTAGATACTAGGCTTAGTACCTGGATGATGAAATAATCTGTGCAACAAACCCTTGTAACACAAGTTTACTTATATAACAAACCTGCATATTTTTGTATATGGTGTAAGGAAGGGGTCCAGATTCAATTTCCTGCATATGGCTAGCCAGTTATCCCTGCATGATTTATTAAATACAAATTCTTTTCCCCATAGCTTGTTTATGTCAGTTTTGTCAAAGATCGGATGGTTGTAGATATATAGCCTTATTTCTGGGCTCTGTATTATGTTTCATTGATCTATGTGACTTCTTTTGTACAAGTATCATGCTGTTTTGGTTACTGTATTCCTGTAGTATAGTTTGAAGTCGGGTAGCATGATTCTTCCAGCTTTGTCCTTTCTGCTTAGGATTGCCTTGGCTATTCAGGCTCTTTTTTGGTTTCATAAGAATTTTAAGATCATTTATTCTAGTTCTGTGGGGAATGTAACTGGTAGTTTGATAGGAATAGCATTTAATCTGTAAAGTGCTTTGGGCAGTACAGCCATGTTAATGATATTGATTCTTACTATTCATGAGCATGGGAGGTTTTTTTTTTTTTTTTTTTCATATGTTTGTGTCTTCCCTGATTTCTTTGAGGAGTGTTTAGTAATTCTCATTTTAGAGACCTTTTACCTCCCTGGTTATCTTTATTCTTAGGTATTTTATTGTATTGTATTGTATTTTGTTTTATTTCATTTCTTGTTTGGCAATTGTGAATCAGATTGCCTTTCTGGTTTGGCTTTCTGTTTTGCTGTTGGTGTATAAGTATGCTAGTGATTTTTTACATTGATTTTGTATCCTGCAAATTTGCTGACATTGTTTATCAGCTGGAGGGAGCTTTGGGACTGAGATTCTGGAGTTTTCTAGATATAAAATCATGTTTTCAGAAAACAGAGATGGTTTGAATTTCTCTCTTCCTATTTGGATATCCTTTATTTCTTTCTCTTTCTTGATTGCTCTTGCTAGGACTTCCAATATTATATAGAATAGAAGTGGTGAGAGAGAGCATCCTTGCAACACCATAATAAATAATCAACTCAAGGTGAATTAAAGACTTAATTGTAAAACCAAAAAAATAAAAACCCTAAAAGACAACACAGGGAATACCATCTTGGAGATAAGAAAGAGCAAACATTTCGTGAAAAAGACATCAAAAGGAATTGCAACAAAAGCAAAAATCGACAAGTGGGGTTTAATTAAAGTTAACAGCTTCTGCACAGCAAAAGAAACTATCAACAGGGTAAAAGACAACCTACGAAATAGGGAAAAAAATTTGCAAACTACCTACCTAACAAAGGTCTAATATTCAGCATCTATAAAGAACTTAAACAAATTTACAAGAGAAAAACGAACAACCCCATTAAAAAGTGGGCAAAGGACATGGACAGACACTTCTCAAAAGAAGACGTGCATGTGACCAACAAGCATATGAAAAAAACCCAATATCACTGATGATTAGAGAAATGCAAATTAAAACCCAATAAGATACCATCTTACACAAGTCAGGATGGCTATTATTAAAATGTCAAAAAATAACAGATGCTGGCAAAGTTGTGGAGGAAAGGAAATACCTATACATTGTTGGTGGATGTGTAAATCCATTCAATCATTGTGGAAAACAGTGTGGTGATTTCTTGAAGACCTAAAGATAGAAAAATCCATTCAACCTAGCAATCCCATTGCCTGGTGTATACCCAGACGAGTAAAAATCATTCTACCATAAAGACTCATGCATGCAAATGTTCATTGCAGCACTGTTCACAATAGCAAAGACATGGAATCAACCCAAATGCCCATCAGTAACAGACTGGATAAAGGAAATGAGATACATAGTATTCTCGGTGCACCGTGGAATACTATGCAGACATAGAAAAGAATTGGATCATGTCCTTTGCAGGAACATAGATGGTGCTGGATGTCACTATCCTTAGCACACTAATACAGGAGTTGAAAACCACATACCACATGTTCTCACTTATAATGGGGAGCTAAATGATAAGAACTTACTCTCACAAAGGAGGAGACAACAGACACTAGAGTCTACTTGAGAGAGGAGGTTAGGAGGAGGGAGGGGAACAGAAAAGATAACTATTGAGTACTGGGCTTAATACCTGGGTAATGAAATATGTACAACGAACTCCCATGAAACATGTTTACCTATGTAACAAACCTTCGCATGTACCCCCAAACATGGAATAAAAGTTAAAAGTACATAAATAAATAAAATTATCCAGACATACCAAAACTGAGGAAGTCATCACTAGAACTGTTGTACAAGAAATCTAAAGGGAGTTCTTCTAGATGAATGAAAATTATGTTAATGAGTAACATGAAAACACCTGAATGCATGAAAGTCACTGGTAATAGTAAGCACTTTGTCACATTTAGAATACTTTAAAACTGTAACGGTGATGTGTAAATCGCTTGTATCTTTGGTGTGAAGGTCAAAAGATTAAAGTTTTAAAAATAATAACTTCAAAAATGTGTTAAGGGCTATGCAACATAAGAAGATATAACTGATGGCATCAAAAATTTTAAATGTGGAGGAGAAAGTGAAGTAATCTGTACAGCTTTATTTTTATGTAGGTGACCAGTTAAGTTTTTATCAGCTTAAAATAACCTTTTATAACTATACAGTATTTTTTAAACCTCATTGTAACCGCAAGGAGACATCTATAATACAAAAATATTAAAAGCAAGGAATCAAAGCATGCTACTACAGAAAAACCAATTAACCACAAAAGAAGATAATAAGAGAGTAATAGTAGAATTATAAAGCAACTAAAAAGAACAAAATGGCAGTAGCAAATCTTTACACATTCATAATTACCTTGAATGTAAATTGAGCAAATGCTTTAATCAAAAGTTATAGAGTGACCGAATGGCTGAAATTATAAGATACAGTTATATGATGCCTTCAAGAAACTCCTTTCCCCTGTAAGGACACACATAGACTAAAAATGAAGAGATTGAGTAAGATATTTTATATAATAATACATTTACATAACATGTGAGCACATAAATATATAAAGCAAATATTGACAGTTGAAAAGGGAGATATAAACTTCAACACAATAATAGTATTGAAATTCAGCACTCTACTTCCAGCAATGGATATATCATCCAGACAGAAAATCAAGAAGGAAATATCATAATTAATCTGCACTCTAGACCAAGTGGATCTATAGACATACACAGAATGTTCCATCTGACAATATCAGAATGTACATTCTTCTCAACTACACATGGAACATTCTCCAAGCTCAAACATATGCTAGGCTACAAAACAGATCTTAGCAAATTTAAGAAGATTGAAAACATATCAAGTATTTACTTTAACCACAATGGTAAAAACAAAGCAAAACAAAACTCAGTAACAGGAGGAACTTTGGAAAGTTCATACATATGTGAAAACTAAAAAATATACTTCTGGACAACCAATAGGTCAATGAAGAAATTAAAATGGAAATGTAAAAATTTTCTTAAGACGAATAAAAATGGAAACATCGTATACCAAAAATTATGTTATACAGCAACAGAAGTTCTAAGAGGGAATTTCATAGCAATAAATGCCTACATCCAAAAAAAGAAAAGATGAAAGAGTTCAAATAAAAAATCTAATCTTGCACCTCAAGAAACTACAAAAAAAAAAAAAAAAACTATGCTCAAAATTATTAGAAAAAAATGATAAAGGGCAGAGCAGAAATAAATTTAAAAAAGACTAAATAATAGAAAATGTGAAAGAAATTATGTGTTTTTCTGGAAAAGATTAATAAAATCAACAAATTTTTAGCTAGACTAAGAAAAAAGAGGAAAGGCTGAAATAAATAAAATAACAATTAAAAAGACATCGCAACTGATATAACAGAAATAAAAAAAGATCATTAAAGAAAATTGTGGAAAGTTATACCACAACAAATTGGATAACCTAGAAGAAACACACAAATTCCTGGACACATAAATCCTACCAAGACTGAATTATGAAAAACAGAAATCCGAACAGACCAATAATGTATAAGGAGATACAATTTGTAATAAAAACTTTCGCTTCAAAGAAAAGCACAGGACCTGATGGCTTCACTGCTGAATTCTACTAAACATAAAATAAAAAAAAAGATAAAAATAAAAATCGCTCTTTCTCAAACTCTTAAAAAGGTAAAGAGGAAATAATGTTTCCAAACTCAATTTATAAGGCCAGAATTACCCAGATACCAATCCCAGACATAAACACAACAGCAATAAAAAGGAAAACTCCATGCCAACATTCCTGATAAACGCATATGTAAAATTTCTCAACAAGATATTAGCAAAGAGAATTCAATAGCACACTAAAAAAAAAAAAACAAAAAAAAAACAATTTGCTCAAATGGTATTCATCGCAAGGATGCAAGAACAGATTAACATAAACAAATCAATAAAAGTGACACATTGCATGAATAGAGTGAAAGATGAAGTTTATATAATTCTTTTAATAGATGAAGGAAAAGCATCTGACAAAATTCAACATTCCTTCATAATGAAAACTCCCAACAAATTAGGAATGCAAGGGATGAACCTCAATACCATAAAGACCATATATAACAAGTTCCAGCTAGTATCACACTGAATGGGAAAGTGGTGAAAGCATTTCCTCTAAGATCTGCAACAAGATAAGAATGCCTACTCTTGCTAGTTCAACATAATACTGGCAGTCCTAACCAGACTAATTAGGCAAGAGAAATAAATAAAAAACATCCAAATTAGAAAGAAAGAAGTTAAGTTGTCCCTTTTCAAAGGTGACATGATCTTAAATATAGAAAAACCCAAGACTCCAACAAAAACCTGTTAGATCTAATAAACAAATTCATTAAAATGGCACAATATACAATAATCATACAAAAATTAGTAGTGTTTCTATACACTAACAGTGAACTATCCGAAAAGGAAATCAAGAAAACAATTCTATTTACAAAAGCCATGACAAATAAAATAGTCAAATAAATTTAACCAATGAGGTGAAATATTTCTACAATGGAAACCATAAGATATTGATGAAATACTTTAAAGAAGACACAAATAAATGGAAAGATATGCAGTGTTCATGGATCGGAATAATTATTACTGTTCAAAATATCTATACCACTTAAAATAATCTATATATTCAATCGAATTGCTATCAAAATACCAATGACATTTTCCAGAGAAAGAAAAAATATAATAGTAAAATTCATATGGAGCTACAAAAGACCCTAAATAGCCAAATCAATCCTGAGTAAAAAGAAGAAAACTGGAGACATTACACAATCTGAAATCAAAATATACTACAAACCTATATAGCAAGCAAAACAGTATGATACTGGCATAAAAACAGGCAACTAGACTAATGGAACAGAATAGAGATCCCAGAAATAACTGTGGCATTTACAGCAAACTGATTTTTTATAAAGGTTCCAAGAACATACATTGTGGAAAGGACAGTTGCTTCAGTAGATGGTGGGAATACTGAATATACATATGCAGAAGAATAACAAAATTAGACTCTTATCTCTAATGATATTCAAAAATTTTCAGAAAATGGATTAAATCTTTAAATGTAAGGTCTGAAACACTGAAACTACTGGAAGTAAATATAGGACAAAAGCTCTATAAAACTTGTCTGGAGAATTATTTTCTGGATATATCCTCAAGAGCACACGCAAGAAAAGGAAAAATAGACAAATGAGAATTCGTTAAACTGAAAAGCTTCTGCACAACAAAGGAAACAATCAACAAAATGAAGAAACAGCCTACCATCTGAGAGAAAATATTAGAAACCATACATCTGACAAGGGTTTAATATATAAAATATATTTAAAAACCTCAACTTAATAGCAAGAAGACAAACAACCCAATTGCTAAATGGCATAAATACCTGAATAGATGTTTCTAAAAAGAAGACATACAAATTGTCAACGGGTGTATGAAAAAATACTCAGCATTACAAATTGTCAAGGCAATACAAATCAAAACCACAATATGACCTCACTTCTGTTAGAATGGCTATTCTAAAAAAGACAAGCTGATTGTTAGCAAGGATGTGGAGAAAAATGAACCCTTGCACATTGTTGGTGAGAAGTTAATTGGTACAGCCATTATGAAAAACAGTATGGAAGCTCCTCAAAAAAGCTAAAAATAGAACTACCATGTAATGCACCAATCTGACTACAGGGTATATGTCCACAGAAATTAAAATCAGTATATCAAAAGGATATCTTCACTGCCATGAGTATTGAAGCACTATTCACAATAGCCAAGATATAGAATAAAAGAATAAATCTGTGTCCATTGTGTGTGTGTGTGTGTGTGTGTGTGTGTGTGTGTGTGTGTGAAAGAGAGAGATAATATTACCTGGATGCACTTTTACTTTTGAGGTGAATTGAATGCATGCATGGCCAAGCCTAAAATATGTAAAATATCTTCTATGGTGATGATGTGAGGCATCCAATGTCAAAATAAACACTATTACATTGTTTAAAATAAACAAAAATAATCTATCTAGGGATATATATTTGTAGCTAATTCATCTCGATGGACTTAATCAAACATTTTTTAGGAACTGTAAAAATGCTCTGTCATTAAAAAAACTGGTACCTGGCATTCTCTTCCCTTATACATTTCCTAGTCAAAGTTAGCTGTTTTTGAATAATTTATATAGCGCATGTAAAACAATCATAAGAAATATCCCAAAACAACAGTAGCAATAACAACAAATAAAAATACCATATATTTAGTAATTAATATCTGTCAGATACTCTGCTAGCAACATTATATAAATTATCTTATTTAATCATCACAATAACTTCATTGCTATTTGTCTCCCCATGAAACACATGAGAAATTGAAATGCAGAGATTAAAAAACTTACCTAAAGTGACATAGCAACATTTGAATTTTCTATTATGTTCCAGTAATAGTTATTGAGAATTCATGTTGGATCATATTTAGTTCAACAAGTATGGAATTGTAAAGTTAGGCTGTGTCATAATTACCCAAATATATTGAGGAAAGCCTTACTTACTTGTTTGGTTGGTGGTTGTTTAGCTTTGTTCTGCTTTCCTTATATATCAGGGTAATTATTTCAAGGCTCTACTTCACTAAAATATTAGAAGTCCATGATCTTACTCACGTGATCCTTTTTTTTTTTTTTTTTTTTTTTTTTTTTTTTGAGACAGAGACTTGCTCTGTTACTCAGGCTGGAGTGCAGTGGTGCGATCTTGGCTCACTGCAGTGTCTGCCTCTGGGGTCCAAGTGATTCTCCTGTCTCAGCCTCCCGAGTAGCTGGGACTACAGGCCTGTGCCACAATGCCCATCTAATTTTGTATTTTTATACAAAAATTCTTCCTCCTCTTCCTTCTTCTTTTCTCTTTTCTTGTCTTTCTTTCTTCTTTCTTTCTTCCTTCCTTTTTTTTTTGTTTCTGTCTTTCTCCCTCTCTTTCTTTTCTTTTCTTTTTTCTTTTCTTTCTTTCTTTCTTTTTCTTTCTTTCTTTCTTTCTTTCTTTCTTTCTTTCTTTCTTTCTTTCTCTTTCTTTCTCCTTTTTTCTTCTTTAAATATGATGAATGCCAGATTTTGTCAAATTACTTTATCTCTTGAAATTATTATATGCTTTTTGTTCTTTTGTAAATATGGTATATTAGAGTATTTGATTTTTGCATGTTGTCTGAGTCCACTTGGTCTGCTATAAACAAAGTACCATGAACTGAGTGGCTTAATAAATGACAAATTTATTTCTCACTGTTCTAGAGGCTAGAAAGTGAAAGATTAAGACACCAACAGATTCAGTGTTTGGTGAGGCCCCATTTTCTGGTTCATAGATGACACCTTCTTACTGGGTTCACACATGGTGAAAGGAGCAAGGATATCTCTTGGGCCAGTTTTATAAAGACACAAATCTCATTCATGAAGGTTTTGCCTTTATGACTTAATCATCTCTCAAAGATTCCACCATCTATACAGTCACCTTGGGGGTTGGCATTCAAACATATGATTTTGGAGGCATCCAAGCATATGTGAAACCAACTTTGCTTTCCTAGAATTATCCCACTCAGTCATTACAAAAATTTTTATATGCCACTGGATTTAAGTTTGTAATATTTTGCTAAGAATTTCTTTTTCTATAATCATAAAAGGTATTGAACTTCACTTTTATTTTCTTGTGATATCTTTTCCTGGCTCTGGTTAAAGAGTAATATTTGCCTTATAGAATAAGTTAGGCCATGTTATCTCCTCAATTTTCTGAAAGTGTTTCACAAAAATTAAAATTATTTATTATTTAAATGTTCGGTTGAATTTATTTGTTAAGGTATATGGGCCTAATATTTGATTTGTAGGAAGTTTTAAAATAACTAATTGAATCCCTTTACTTGTCATCAATCTTGTAAATTTTCTATCTCGAGTTAATTCTGGTAACTTGTATTTTCTTGGAAAATTGTCCATTTCATGTAAATTATCTGGTTTATTGGCACACAGTTGTTCATGGTGTTCTCATACATTTTTTTCTGTAAGGTCAATAATAATCATTCCTCCTTCATTCTGAATTTTAGTAATTTTAATAATATTTTTAAACTGTTGATCCGTCTAGCTAAAGATTTGTCAGTATTATTGATACTTTAAATGAACTCATTTTTTATTTTTTTTTATTTTATTATTTATTTATTTATTTTTGAGACGGAATCTCGCTCTGTCACCCAGGCTGGAGTGCAGTGGCGCAATCTTGGCTTACTGCAAGCTCTGACTCTGGGGTTCACACCATTCTCCTGCCTCAGCCTCCTGAGCAGCTGGGACTACAGGCGCCTGCCACCGTGCCCGGCTAATTTTTTTTTTTTTTTTTTTTTTTTTTTTTTTTTTTTTGTATTTTTAGTAGAGACAGGGTTTCACTGTGTTAGCCAGGATGGTCTCGATCTCCTGACCTCATGATCCGCCTGCCTCGGCCTCCCAAAGTGCTGGGATTACAGGCCTGAGACACCACGCCCAGCCTAAATGAACTAATTTTTAATTTCACCAATTTTTGTATCAATTTTCCATTTTCTATTTCATTTATTCAGAATTGATCTTTATTGCTCCTTCCATTCCGCTTTTTGGGGTATGTATTTTGTTTTTATTTTAATTGCTTATGGTAAACCCTTAGATTATTTGAGAGCATGCTTCTATGTTAAAATTGATGTTTAAAACTATAAATTTCTGTTAAGCACTACTTTAGTGTATCTCATTAATTTTGATATGATGTGGTTTAATTTTCATTCAGTTCAAAATAATTTCTAATGTTTCCCATGATTTGTTCATTGGCCCACTGGTTGTTTACAAGTACTTAATTCCCAATTATTTGTGAATGTCTCCAATTTGTTTCTGTTATTGAGTTCTAATATAGTTTAACTTATTTGGTCAAAAAGTGTGCTTTATGTGACTTCAATTCTTTTGAATTTGTGGAGACTTTTCTTTATAAGTTAGCATATAAGTTTTCCGGAACATTGTTCAATGTGTTATTGTGAATAATGTATAGTCTGCTGTTCTTGGTTTTAATGTTAGGTCAAGTTATTTCACATTGTTGTTTAAGTCTCCTATAACCTTACTGAAGCTCTGTCTAGTTGTTCTATCCCTTAATGAGAGTGAACCATTGAGGTTTCCAAGTATTGTTGAATTTTTTATTTCTCTCTTGGTTTCTTTCACTTCCTGCTGTTTATGATTTGGGGCTGTTCTTTCAGTATGGACATAGGCTTTTAAATTATATTTTATGCAACAATCATTTCCATGGTGCTAATTATCTCCAAAAAATTCAGCAAAAACATTATAAAAATCATTTTTTTCCAAACTTTGGAAATTAACCAAAATATTTGGATGATCTGATAATTTATTTTTTAAAAGGCTGAATTTCAGTAACAACAATGAGCATTTTTGCATTTTAACTTGCCCTATTTCTATACCCCTCTCTCTAGCTGTGTGATATACTCTTGAAAAGCGACACTATTAGAATGAGTGTAGCTTTGGAAACTAAGAGATTAGCACATAATGAATGTAGGGACCGTAAAGATTAGACATGTCCCCAAATCCCATCCACAAGGAACTGTTGCTATTCAACCTCTTTGGCAGCTTCCTAAGAAGCTCCATTCTCAGTGCTTGCTTTTATTTCACCTGGCTCAGAGCTCACTCTGCATAAACCCTATCCATAGAATGTTGAAAACAACCAGAAACAACAGTGTAGCATACCAGTTGTGGCTAACTAGAGGCTAACCAAAAACCTTTTAAAAAACTTAAATATTATATTATAAATTAGTATTATATTATAAATTAGTTATAAATATGTTCAAAAACTAAAGATAACTGCATAGATAAATAAAAGACATTATGAGAAAAATGTATTTCTTAGTCCATTTATGCTGCTATAACAGAATACCTGAGACTGGGTAATTTATAGTTAACAAAAAAAATATTTTTTAACGTTTCTGGAGCCTGGGAAGTCCAAAACTGAGAGGTCAGCATCTTGCAAGCATCTTCTTGCTACATCATCCCGTGGCAGAAGGCAAAAGGGCAAAATAAGGACAAGACAAAAAGAAAGAAAAGAAAGGCAGAAGGGGTTCAAACAGCAAGAGACAAGCAACACATCTTGTAAAAGAAATTTTCAATAGCATTAACAGCAGGCTTCTCGTCAGAAATCATGGAGACCAGAAGGAAGTGAGATGACATAATGAAAATGCTGAAAGAAATACAATCACTCATGGATTCTATATCCAGAAAATTAGCCATCAAAAATAAAAAGAAATATTAATAAATTCCCCAACAAACCCAAACTGAAGAAATCTGTTGCCCACAAACCTGCCCTACCAGAAATGCTAAAGGGAACCTTTTAGGGTGTAATGAAAGACTATAGATAGGAAAGTTCTCAAACTCACACAATGAAATAACAGCAATAAAGGTAACTACAATATTACTTCAGGAGACATATAAAATATATTATAAATTTAGTTTTCTTTTTAACTTTTCTAAAATATGCTGTAAAAGCCAAATGCAAAAAATTTGTGAATCCATGCTGATGGATTTAAAATGTATAATGATATAATTCGAATGCCAATAATACCAAAAAGAAGGGATGAAATAGAGCAATAGAGCTATATATTATGAAAGGTTTTTATAATATTTAAATTAAATTGCTATTAATTCAAACTAGATTTGTTTAATTTAAGATGATAGTTGTAATCCCAGGGTAAGCAGGAAGAAAGAAATTCCACAAAATATGTCAAAATAAAGATTACGAGAGTTGAAATAGTATGCTATATCATATATATTTAACAAAAAGAAGTCAGTAATAGAGAGAGACAAGAGCAAAAACGTAAGATATACTAAGAGACAAATAGTTTGAAAGTAAAAGACTATAAAAAGAAAATAATTACCACACAAACACTAATCCATAAAAACTGGCATGGATCTACTAATAAAAGGCAAAATAGACAACAAGATTAGAGTTATCACTAGACACTAAGTAAATTTTATGATGATAAAAGGGTAAATCCATCAAGAATATATAATATCTATAAGCTTATATTCACTTAAAAAATCTTCAAAATATGTGAAACAAATCTGACAGTATTAAATAGAGAAATACACCATGTAACTATAATAGCTGGAAAATTTAGTACTCCATTTTCAATAACAAATAAAACAACTAGGCAGAATAACAACAAGGGAAACAGAAGACTTGAACAATATTACAAACCAACTAAACCTAACAAACATCTATAGGATATGCCACTCAACAAAAGAAGAACACTTCCTTCTTAAGTGCACATGGTACATTTTCCTGGATTAATCATATTTCAGGTTATAAAATAAGCCTTGATAAATTTTAAAGGATAAGAACATAATAGCTATATTCTCTGTGCAATGAACTGAAGACCTATTTCTCTCAAAGTTCATATGTTGAAGTTTAGTCTCTAAGGTGATGTTATTAGGAGGTGGGACCTTTGGGAGGTGATTAAATTATGAGAGAAAAGCCCACATGATTGGGACTAGCACCCTTATAAAAGAGACTTCAGAGAGCTAGCTATTGCTTTCTACCATATGTGGAAATAGCAAGAAGGCTGAATATGAGAAAGAAGGCCTTCATCAGACATCAAATCTGCTGGTGTTCTGACCATGAATTTCTCAAACTCCAAAACTGAAAAATAAATTTCTGTTGTTTATAAGCTACTCATCTATAATATTTTATTATAGCAGCCCAAAGAGTTTAAGACACTCTGATTACATGGAATGAAATTAGAAATCAATAACAGAAGGAATTCTGATAATACACAGTATGTGAAAATTAAACAAATAATACATCCTTGACATCACAAGTTAAATGGAAAATTCTTTGGGAAGACTTGGCTTTTGGATAGCAATTCTGGACCTGCCCCGGGCCAGAGGAGAGCCCATTGCCCTGACATGTGGTCTCAGGTCAGCCAGCATGTACCACAAGCTAACCATAAGGGAACATTAGAAGTAGTCTGGCAGTACTTAACAGTGGCCTATGGTGGCAGTGGCCATGGGTTGAGGCTTCTCTGCCTTAGCAAAGAAGAGTGAGAAAGACTATTCTTGTGGTTTGAACACTAGCTCAGCTGAAGTACAATGGAACACCATGCAGACTTCCATGGTTTATTACTCTAGTCCACAGTTTTCAGATGGCATGGACTAGAGTAAAAATCCTTAGAAGTCTACTTGGTGGACTGGATGAACTTGCAGACTTGACTGGCATTGCAAAAAGCTGTTTGCAGAGCCCCAAGGCATTGAAAAACATAAGAGGGAACTAGCAAATGGTTACAGCAGGCCTTGGGTGAGACCAAATGCTATGCTGGCTTCAGAATTGCCTTATCAATCCTGAAGTAATGGTGTCACTACACCCCCAGCTTCAGTTGACTGAGGACAGAGCAAGACAGACCCTGTTTGACAGAAATTAAGGGAAGATAACAAAAGTCTCTGCCTGGTAATCCATAGAATTTGCATGGTTATTGTCCGAGACCATTAAGGCAGTACTCTAAGAGTCTGTAAGAACAACAATGTTACTGGGCTTGGAGTGACCCTAAAGCAAATACAGCTTAGATTACAACACCCAAGTCTTTTCAAATTTCTGGAAAGCCTATCCAAGAAGGAGGGGTACAAAGAAGCCCAAGACTGTGCAGACAAATTAAGTACCTAAATCTTCAATGGCCAGACAATAAAGAACATTTGCAAGTATCAAGATGATCCGGGAAAACATTACCTCATGAAATAAACTAAATAAGGCATAAGAAACTTATCCTGTAGAAACAGAGACAGGTAAACTTTCAGAAAGATAATTAAAAATAGCTGAGTTGAGGAAACTCAAAGAAATTCAAAAGAACCCAGAAAAAATTTGGAATTCTATCAGAGAAATGCATGAAAGACATTTATATAGTTTTAAAGAATCAAGTAGAAATTCTGGAGTTGAAAAATGCAATTGACTTACTGAAGAATGCACCAATCTTTTAATAGCAGAATTGATCAAGCAGAAGAAAGAATTAGTGCACTTGAATAGAAGCTATTTGAAAATGCACAGTCAGAGGAGACAAAAGAAAAAATAACATGAAACAATAAAACACACCTAAGGGATCTGGAAAATAGCCTCAAAAGGGTAAATGTTAGAATTATTGGCTGTAAAGAGGAGGCAGAGAAAGAGGCAAGTGTAGAAAGTTTATTCAAAGAGAAAATAACAGAATTTTCAAATCCTAGAGAAAGGCAGCAATATCCTTATATAAGAAGGTTATGCAGTACCAAGGCAATTTAACACAAATACAAGTACCTCAAGGTATTTAATAGTTAAACTCTCAAAAGACGTAGACCTAAAGAAAGGATCTTGAAAGCAGCAAAAAAGAAAGAAGTAACACACAATGGAGCTCTAATATGTCTGACAGCAGACATTTCAGTGAAAACCTTGCAGGCAAGGAGAGAGTGGCATGACCTATTTAAAGTGCTGAAAGAAAAAAAACCTTTTACCCTAGAATAGACAACCAGTGAAAATATCCTTCAAACATAAAGGATAAATAAAAAATTTCCCAAACAAAAGCTGAAGGATTTTGTCAGCATCAGAATTATCCTGAAAGAAACGCTAAAGGGAGTATTTCAATCAGAAAGAAAAGGTCATTAGAGAGCAGTAAGTAATCACCTGAAGGTACAAAACTCACTGGTAATAGTAAGTACACAGGAAAACACAAAATATTATAACACTGTCACTGTTGTGTGTAAACTACTCTTATCCTAAATACAAAGTTAAAGTGATGAATGAATCAAAAATAATAATTAAAACAACTTTTTAGTACAGAGACATTACAATAAGATATAAAAAGAAACAGCAAAATTTTAAAAGCAGGGAGTTAAAGTTAAGGTATAGAGTTTTTATTAGTTTCCTTTTTGCTTATTTGTTTGTTTCTTTGTTGCGATACTCATGGTAACCTCAAACCAAAAGACATAAAACAAATACACAAAAAATAAAAAGCAAGAAGCTGTATCATGTCACCAAATACAATCACCTTCATCAAAAGGAAGATAAGAAGGAAGGAAAGAAGGATGGGTAGACCACAACACAATAAGAAACAAATAACAAAATGGCAAGAGTAACTCCTTATTTATCAATAATAGCATTGATTGTAAATGGTCTAAACTCTCCAATCAAAAACATCGAGTGCCTGAATGGATAAAACCCAAGACCTACTGATCTGTTGCCTACAAGTAACACACATATAGAGACACACATAGACTGAAAAAAAAAAAAAAAAAAAAAGAGGATGGAAAAAGATATTCCATGCCTATGGAAACCAAAAAACACAAGAGTACTTACAAAATAGATTTGAAGACAAAAAATATGAGAAGTGACATAGTAGCTCACTGTATAATGATAAATGCATTATTCCAGCAAGTGGATATAACAATTTTAAATATATATGCACCCAACACTGAAGCACCAAGATATATAAAAGAAATATTATTACAGCTAAAGAGAGAGATAGACCCCAACACAATAAGAGCTGGTGACTTCAGCACCCCACTTTCAGCATTGGACAGATCTTCCATACAGAAAAGCAACAGAGAAACATTGGACTTAATCTGTACTGTAAAACAAATGGATCTGATAGGTATTTACAGAACATTTCACCCAACAGCTGCAGAATACATATTCTTTTCCTTATTGCAGGGATCATTTTCAATAATAGACCATATGTTAGGTCACAAAACAAATCACAAAACATGCAAAAATTTGAAAGAATATAAATCATCTTTTCTGACTACAATGAAATAGAACTAGAAATTAATAAAAAGAGAAATTTTGAAAAAGTACAAATTCATGGAAATTAAGCAATATTCTTCTGAATGACAAGTGGGTCAATGGACAAATTACAAAAAGAGGAAAAATTCTTGAAACAAATGATAATTGGAACAAAACACACCAAATCTATAGGATACAGCAAAAGTAGCATTAATAGGAATGTTTAGAGCTAAAAGTTTCTACATAACAAAGAAGGAAAAACTTCAAATAAGCAACCTAACTATGCATCCTAAAGAAACAGAAAAGCATGAGTATACCAAAGCCAAAATTAGTAACAGAAAAGAAATAATAGGAAAGAAATGCAATTGAAATTTTAAAAAATACAAAAGATCAATGAAACAAAAAGTTGCTTTTCCAAAAAGTTAAATCATATTGACAAATCTTTAACCAGATTCACTAAGAAAAATCAAGATAAGATATAAATAAATAAAATCAGATATGAAAAAGGAAATATTACAACTGACACTGCAGAAAGTTTAAGAATCATCAGTGGCTACTATGAGCAACTATCTACCAATAAATTGAAAAATCTAGAAGAAATGGAAAAACTACTAGACACCTACCACTGCCACCTACCTAGATTGAATCAGGAATATATTCAAAACCTGAAGATAATAATACCAAGTAACATGATTGAAGCAAAAAAAAAAAAAAAAAAAAAAAAAAATCACCCAGTAAAGAAAATCTCAGGACCTGATGGCTTCACTGCTGAATTCGACCAAAAATTTGAAGAAGGAATAATACCAGTTCTACTCAAAATATTCTGAAAAATAGAGAAAGAGGGAACACATCCAAACTCATTCCAAAAGGCCAGTGTTAATTTAATACCAAAACCAGACAAAGACACATCAAAAAACAGAACAAAACTACAGGCCAGTATCTCTGATGAATATTGATGTAAAAATCATCAACAAAATACTAGTAGATCAAATTCAACAGTATATTAAAAGGATCTTTCCTCATTACCAAGTGGGATTTATCCATAGGATGCAAGGATGGTTCAGCATATGCAAATCAATCAATATGATATATCATACTGATGCAGGATTTTTTTTCTCATTAGCTCAGCTAAGTCCGGGTTTGTTTCTTACTACCAGGAAAAATTAGGCACATGGACACTCAAAGAAAGAGTGCTGTAGAATTTATTAAGCAAAAGGAAAGCTCTCGGGAAAGAGAGGGGTCCTGAAAGCAGGTTCCTAGTTGCCCCCTTCACAGGGGGCTTTTACATACAAGGGCTTTTACATACAAGCTGATGGGGCTGGGTTCCCTATTTGTATAAGGTACACATTCCTGGTGACTCCACCCCATTTCTGAGTGCACGTGTCAGCCTTTAGTCCACTGTGGGCATGTTTTGGCAAGTTTCCTGTGCAAGGACCCCTATTTACACAAAACACAAGCTGGAAGTTCTCTGGGGTCGTTTCCCTTGCTGTCTGCCTAAAGCAAGCTGGCTAACTCCTTTCAATATCCACAGAATAAAGGACAGAAGCCATATGATCAATACAACTGATGATGAAAAACTACTTGATGGACTTTAGGATCCTTTTATGATTAAAACCCTCAAAATCTGAAGATAGAAGGAATATACCTCAATATAATAAAAGCTATATACCACAGACCCAGAGTTAGTATCAGATTGAATGGGGAAAAGCTGAAAGTATTTCCTTTAAGACCTGGAACATGACCCAGATGCTCATTTTCACCACTATTATTTAGCACAGTACTGGAAGGCCCAGGTAGAGTAATCACGCAATAGAAAGAAATAAAGAGTATCCAAATTGGAAAGGAAAATGTCAAATTATCCTTGTTTGCAGATGATATGATCTCTTATTTGAAAGATACCTAAATACTTCACCAAAATGCTATTAGAACTGATGAACAAATTCAATAATGTTGCAAGATACAAAATCAACATACAAATACCAGTAGCATTTGTCTATGCCAACAGTGAGCCATCAGAAATGCAAATTTAAAAAAAATAATCTGGTCGAGTGCAGTGGCTCATGCCCATCATCCCAGCACTTTGGGAGGTTGAGGCGGGAGGATTACCTGAGGTCAGGAGTTCGAGACTAGCCTCGCCAACATGGCAAAACCCTGTCTCTACCAAAAAATACAAAAATTAGCTGGGTGTGGTGGTACACATCTGTAATTCCAGCTACTTGGGAGGCTGCAGCATGAGAATCACTTGAACCTGGGAAGCAGAGGTTGTGGTGAGCTGAGATCGTGCCACTGCACTCCTGCCTGGGCAACAGAGTGAGACTCCATCTCAAAATAATAATAATAATCATCATCATCATCATGATCATCATCTTATTCACAATAGCCACAAATAAAATTAAATGCCTAGGAATTAACCTAAGAAATAAAAAATTTCTATAATGTAAACTATAAAACATCGATACATGAAATTAAAGTGGACACCCAAAAGTGGAATGATTCCAGTGTCGTGGATTAGAAGAACGAATATTGTTAAAATGTCCATGCTATCCAAAACCATCTACAGATTCAATGCAATTCCTATCAAAATGCCAATGACATTCTTAACAGAAATACAAAAAACAATCTTAAAATTTGTATGCAACTAAAAAAGACCCAGAATAGTCATAGCTATCCTGAGGAAGAAGTTACCAAACTGGAGGAACCAAATTATCTGGCTTCCAATTATACTACAGAGCTATAGTAACCAAAACAGCACAGTATTCTCATGAAAATAGACATATAAAACAATAAAGAAGAATAAAGAATGCAGAAAGAAATCCACATACCTACAGTGAACTCATTTTTGACAAAGGTGCCAAGGCGTAAAGACAGTCACTTCAATAAATGGTGCTTGGGAAACTGAACATTCATATGCAGAATGAAACTAGACTCTGCTCTCTCATTACATTAAAAAAAAAAATCAAACAAAATGAATTAAAGACTTAAACCTAAGACCTTAAACCATGAAACTACCACAAGAAAACATTAGGGAAAATTTCCAGGACATTGATTTGGGCAAAAATTGTTTGAGTAATACCCAAGAAATAGAGGCCACCAAAGCAAAAATGAACAAATGGGATCACTTCAAGTTGAACAGCCTCTGTACCATAAGAGAAACAACCAACAAAGTAACGAGAGAGAATAGGAGAAAATATTTACAAAGTACCCATCTGACAAGGAACTATTTACCATAACATATAAAGAGCTCTAACTAATCTGTGGGAAAAAATCTGATAATCTGACTTTGAAAATGGACACAAGAGTTGAATAGACATTTCTCGAATGAAGATATATGAATGGCAAACAGGCATATGAAAAGCTGCTCAACATTATTTGTCATCAGAGCAATGAAAATCAAAACCACAATGAGCTATAATCTCATCCCAGGTTAAATGGCTTATATCCAAAAGACAGTCAATAGCAAATGCTGGCAAGGATTTGGAGAAAAGGATGCCCTTGCACACTGTTGGTGGTAATGTAAATTAGTACAATTACTACAGATTTGAGACTCCTCAAATTACAGATTTGAGGTTCCTCAAAAAATTAAAATAGGGCTATCATATGATTTAGGAATCCTCCTGATGGGTGCACACCCAAAAGAAAGGAAATCAGTATATCAAAGAAATGTCTACACTCCTATATTTGTTGTTGCACTATTCACAACAGCCAAAATTTAAAAACAATCTAAGTGTTTATCAACAGATAAATGGATCAAGAAAATGTGGGACATACACACAGTGGACCACTATTCAGCCATAAAAAATAAATGAGATCCTGTTATTTGCAATAAATAAATAAATAAATAAAAATAAATGGAACTGTAGATCATTATGTTATTTGAAATAAGTCAGGCATATAAAGACTAATATCGCATGTTCTCACTTATTTGTGGCATGTAAGAATAAAAACAGTTGAATTCATGGAGACAGAGAGTAGAAGGACGGTTACCAGTGGCTGGGAAAGGTAGTAGGCTGTGAGGGGGAGTTGTGGGTGGTTAACAAGTGCAAAAAGTAGTTCGAAAAAATGAATATGATCTACTATTTGGCAGCACAACTGGGTGACTATAGTCATTAATAATTTAAATGTATATTTTAAAATAACTAAATGAGTATAATTGGATTGTTTATTAACACAAAAGATAAATGCTTCAGGAGATTGATAGTCCATTCTTCATGATGTGGTTATGATACATGCCTATATAAAAACATCTAATGTTCTCCATAAATACATACATCTACTATATACCCACAGAAATGAAAAATGAAAAAAATAATAAAATGATATCTGAAATTCATAAAATAGAAAGCAGATAAATAATAGAAACCAATAAAAACAAAAGTTAGTTCTTTGAATAGAACAACAAATTTAATGATCCTTTAACTACAATGACTGCAAAAGTAGGAAAGTAGTTTCAGATTACTTCAATCAAGCATCGGAAATAAACACCACTACACACCTTACAGAAATAAAAAAAAATCATTTTACATGAATATTGTGAACAATTGAATGTCAAATTATTAGAAAACCCAGATGCAATGAACATCTTCCTCGAATGGCATAAACTACTGAGACTGACTCAAGAAGAAATAGAAAATCAGAATAGGCTTACAAGTAAGGGGATATAATTAGTAACTGAAAAACAAACAAAACAAAGTAAAATTTTAGCAATTGCCCTGAGCCTATTCCTGGACTAAATGGGTTTACAGGCAAATTCTGGAACGCAGTTGAAGAAGTAATACCAATTTTCACAAGATCTTCTACAAAAAGGAGAATAAGAAGTCATACTTCCCATTTCATACTATGAATTCAGTATTAAAGTGATACCAACACCAGACAGTCATAACATGAAAACTACATATTATTATCCCTTAGTAATATAGTTGTAAAAATTCTCAACAAACTGTTAGTAAACTAATTCCAGCAACATATAAATAGGATTTTACACGATGACCAGTAAGTATTTATCATAGGAGAATGTAGATTTGACTCACCATAAAAATCTATCAATACAAATATCACATTAACAGAATAAGGGAAAAATGCTTCATGAAATCTCTATGGATGCAGAAAGATCCATTGATGTGACCCAGCATACTTTCATAATAATAATACTCAGTGAGCCAGGAATAGAAGGAAATTCCTCAACTGTTAAAGTCCAACTAAGAAAAATGATTTAATTGTAAATGGTTGAATGTTTTCATCACTGAATCATTTAATCCTTCAATCAATGATGGAATGTTTCTATAATCAGGAGCAAAACAAGGTGTCCACTGTCACTTTATTTGTTATATTGTGTTTGGGACTCCAATCAGAGATATAAGCAAGGAAATTTATAAAAGAGGTCATTGGGTAAAACGAGATTCGTATAGGTAAGTCAGAGTCAGACCATATTGGATCTTGAAATTATATAAAAATCATTTGGGTTTATCTAAGAACAGGATAAGTACAAAAGAAAATAGTGACATAGAGATGGATAAGGCATTTCATACTATTAAAATTTATTAATTCCTTTTAATTATAGTTAAGCCCATATTTAAATTTTAAAGTTCTAATATTTCAATTTAAAAATGATATTTCTAATTACGTGTCTATCATAATATAGATTTAAAATCTGTTTCAAATCAGAGACTTTTTATATGTATTTCTCGTTTTGTCACTCCTGGAAACATTTGCATGAAATAAACGTCCCTGGGAAATTCTCACTTCCCCATTTAAATTTATATTAAAAACGCAATGCATAGTCAGGGAATATATACTGTGCTTAGAATTCTCCATTGCATCCTGTGCTGTGTGAGTTAATTCCAGCAGATTTAGTATTGACCTGGGCTGTCTTGCCTAAATAAAAAATGTACCTGTCTCATACTGATCCCTGATGAAAGCATGTATTTCTTTGCCATGGTAGGGAAAAGGAGGTTTAGGAAGTTTTGTATCTGCTTTTCAGCATTGTTTTTTATTAACAGTGAAATTGATGACTTGCACATGGTCTCTTTGAGGTCCCTGGGGTCTCTGCCATTGTAGCTGTTTACATTGCAAGAATGGACCTTATATTTGAGCACAAATGAAACTTGTGTCTAGCTTTCCTGGATCCAATGCTGTGAGACAGTCTTTGACAGTGATTCATTTATTAATTTTAACATGGTCACTATATTATTCTGTATCTCTTCAATAAACCATACATTTGCAAGCATTGCCATTTTGGGTATTGTTAGTATACTTTAGCAATGAAACCCTAGCAAACTTCCACTTCCAGATACTTATGTCCTACAGTGCAGATTTCAAACTCCTCAGTGCAATCAGCAAGGACTTTCTCAATGAAGCCCAATTTATCCCTCCAAAACTATGTGTTATACCTGCTAGCCTCTCACCCAATATAATTTTATTTTCTCCTCTATATTTTCATAGAAAGTGGGTCATTGCACCACTGTAAAATTATTATATTGGCTCACACCTATTTGTCAATATTTTTTATCCACTTATGCTTAATACACTGCCTGACACACAGTAAGTGCTCAATAAATGTTCGATGGATAGATGCATGCATGAAAGGTTGTCCTTTGTTTTGACCTTACTACTATTGAAATAATACTTCTCTAACAACAGATAACACAATGTGATACATAAAAATAATGTTTGTGGAAATACATTAGAACATGGACATGAATCATAATTTTTTGCTATCTACCTTCCCTTTCTAATGTTCATAACTACTTCTACTATCAGTTAATTATATCCCACTGTTCATTTATTATCACAATTTAACTTGGTTATCACATACAGCAGAAGGCTTCATTGAACTACAGTGAAAGTCTGGCTCTAAATGTGCCAGGGATAGTTAAATGAATTATAATTTAACGTTGGCTCAGGGACTCAGGCTAAAAATTACTGAATGGACAGTTAGTGATCTGAAAGGAGAGTAGAATAGAAATTTTAAACAATTCACTGATAATCACCCAGGAGGGATTTGGAAAGTATGCTTTTATAGATAACATTCACAAAAAAATATTTAATATTAATGCCTGAAAACCTTCAGCCAAATTTGTTTTAATCCCTATAATATGCAGAGTATTACAGTTTTCTTTTTTAAGAGTTAGACTTTGCATTAGGCTTTCATGTTCATGTAAAGTATTGAAATGGAATGGAAATTAATACAGTCACTTTTGTAGGAATAATTCCAAGACATTAACCTGGCCAAAAATGAATACATTCAACCAATGAATACACTCTTGACATTATGATGGGTACAACCATTCTCCAAGCAGTCATGCTCCATTAAAAAATATATTTTCTTATTATCCCCACCGCAATTGGACTTTAAAACTAATGGATATATTAACAGTAAAAATTTTAACACTCTGATTAAAAAAAAATCAAAAACAACGAAAACTTTTGTATACAAACCACTATGTTGGGTTATTAGTATTATAATAGAAGAGGTTTAAATTAAAAGTGCTGTTGCAGAAAGCCTAATCCACAACTGTGCTGATAAAATGTAACAAGTTGTGTCCATAAATCAAGGATTTGCTAAAATGTTACTTTTTATTCTTAACTTAGATGTGTTTATTCTATTAACCTTATATTTTGAAAATGACTGTTCAGTTTTACTAATTACAGTTCTCGTCGTTTTCATCATATATCCCACAGAAATATGCACATGCTTCTTCCTTTGGATCCCTGGAATGCAGAAATTTAGTCTCATTTCTATCTTCAGTAATTTAATGATGTTATTACTCAATACATAGAAGAATAATGTTTCGTTTATTCACTTTTCATGTGTTTTGGTTCCCTTTCTTTCAAGTAATGAATGATATGTTAAACCATTGAATATTCTTTTCTCTAAACATAGGTATTATATATCTACTATCTAATTTTTGAATACCAATATAGCTATACATAGTTATTTTACATCAGTTATGTAAACAGACAACCTAAAGATCTAACTGCTATTTTATTTATTATTATTATACTTTAAGTTCTGGGATACATGTGCACAACGTGCAGATTTGTTACTTAGGTATACATGTGCCATGGTGGTTTGCTGAACCCGTCAGCCCATCATCTACATTAGGTATTTCTCCTAATGGTATCCCTCCCCTTGCCCCCCACCCCCCTACAGGTGTGATGTTCCCTTCCCTGTTTTTATTGCTCAACTCCCACTTATGAGTGAGAACGTGCAGTGTTTGGTTTCTCGTTCCTGTGTTAGTTTGCTGAGAATGATGGTTTTCAGCTACATCCACGTCCCTGCAGAGGACATGAACCCATTCTTTTTTATGGCTGCATAGTATTCCATAGTGTATATATGCCATATTTTCTTTATCCAGTCTATTATTGATGGGCATTTGGGTTGGTTCCAAGTCTTTGCTATTGTGAATAGTGCTGCAATAAACATATGTGTGCATGTGTCTTTATAGTAGAATGATTTATAATCCTTTGGGTATGTACCTAGTAATGGGATTGCTGGGTCAAATGGTATTTCTAGTTCTAGATCCTTGAGGAATTGCCACACTGTCTTCCACAATGGTTGAACTAATTTACACTCCCACAAACACTGTAAAAGCTTTCCTATTTCACCACATCCTCTCCTGCATCTGTTGTTTCCTGACTTTTTAATGATCACCATTCTAACTGGCATGAGATGGTGTCTCATTGTTTTAATTTGCATTTCTCTAATGACCAGTGATGACGAGGTTTTTTCACATGTATGTTGGCATGGGCAAAGATTTCATGACTAAAACACCAAAAGGAATTGCAACAAAAGCCAAAATTGACAAGTGAGATCTAATTAAACTAAAGAGCTTCTGCACAGCAAAATAAATTATCATCAGAGTGAACAGGCAACCTACAGAATGGGAGAAAATTTTGCAATCTATCCATCTGACAAAGGGCTAATATCCAGAATCTACAAGGAACTTAAACAAACTTACAAGAAAAAGACAACCCCACCAAACAGTGCGCAAAGGATATGAGCACACTTTTCAAAAGAAGACATCTGACTGCTATTTACAACAGACTTTACTTCATCTCTGCCATTTTAAAATTTCCTAATACAAAAGCTGGATTAGTCTCATTTGTTGCTAGTGCTATTAGTGCACATATCTATCAGTATTAATAATACTTTGAATACAAATGGTCTGTTTATTTGTCTGTCTTCCATACTGGGGAAATTTTCACAGGGAAAAGATTTTGCTATATTTGTTGTGTTGTTAAATTCTCAGCATCCAAACAAAAAATGTCTGAGAAATGACAGCTACTCTCTCAGTGTTTGAATGAAATTGCTTGGGTCATGGAGTGCTCAGGTTAAACATTTTTTTCTGAATGTGTCTGTGTGTTTCCAGGTGACATTAACATTTACTTCGGTGAACTCAATAAGGTAGATTTCCCTCCTCAATCTTGTTGGGCATCATCAAATCCAATAACAACCTGAGTAGAACAAAAGGTAGAAGAATGAGGAATTTGCTCGTTTATTTATGCCTTACTACTTGAGTTGGAACGTCTCATCTCATTTTCTCCTGCCCTCTGATTAGGATTTACATAATCAAGTTCATTGGCTCTCAGTCCTTCCGACTCAGACTAAATTATGTCACTAACAAATTATTGGACTTCTCAACCTCCATAATGATGTGATCCAATTTCTCATAATAAATCTATCGGTCTATCTATCATCTGTCTATATCTATCATCTTTTATTGGTTTTGTTTCTGGAGAACCATGACTAACACATACATTAATTATTTTTTGCAAAGCCTTATACATTTATTCTAAGTTAATCTTAAATACATTGGTAAGATTTATGCCTATAATAACATTTAACTTGTAGAATTGGGTAGAAAATAAACTATAAAAGAGATAAAATAATCTGTGTGTTGTATCTATAAATTAAAAGAATTTTAGTCTATAGTGTAAGGGAATTGATTGCTTTTACTTCAATTACACTGGACCTGTATACTCAATTAATAGTATATTATAGGCATTCTTTATTATATCATAATATTTTGAGAGGAGCTATAAATATAAATTTAGAAAAATGAATTCTCTCAATATGTCATAGCTCTTGTTATTTATATATTCACTATATGGGTGTTCTAAAGTGAAGAGTCAACACCTTTTATCATTGTCTTAAATAGCTAAGGTGTATGTTTACTTCTTTGCAATGACCAATAAATTTTATTTTTAAGTCCTGACTAGATGTGCATAACATTCTGAATTGGTTGTTACAATATACATGTAAGAGAACTGGAAAAGTTAGTTTTATGGTGTTGTAGGCAGAATAATGCTTTCTTCCCAAAATATGTCTTTGTATTCACGCTCTGATCTGTGAATATGTTACGTTACATGGCAAGTGGAGCTATGAAGATGGAATTTATGTTAAGGACAGAGCGATTATCCTGGATAATACATGTGGGCCCAATATATTCATATGGGCCCTAAAAAATGAAAGAAAGAGGAAAGCAAGTCAATTAGAGACATGTGGGGGAAGGATGGCCAGAAAGATTTAAAGTACGGGAAGACCTTAGCCCACTACTGCTTACCTTGAAGAAGGAGAAAGGTAGTCATGAGCCAAGGAATAACAGTGACCTCTGGAAACACAGGATGACCCTCGGTTGACAGCCAGCAAAGTAAAAGGATCCTCACCAACAACCACCAGGAATTAAACTTTGCTAATAACCCAAATAAGATGGGGAATAGATTCTCTCCTATAACCTGCAGAAAAAATACAGCCTCACCAACACCTTGATTTTAGCCCAGTGAGATTCATGTCAGACTTCTAATCTATAAAACAAACGGAAAACAAACATAAAACATATTTGTGGAGTGTTGCTCTGCTAAATTTGTAGTAATTTGTAATGGGAACAAAAGAAAATTAACACAAATGGCCCATGCAAAGGAAAACATAATAATAGCTATTACTCATTAAGTACTTATGATGAGTCAGGAACATTCCATATATGATCTCATTTAATAGTAATAATAGTATCTTTGTTTGTATAGATGAGGTAATTGAAGCAAATAAAGACTAAATAACTGTTCAAACTTAGCCAGCTTTGTGGTTATACCTGGATTGTTCAAACAAGCTACCTCTGAGTCACTTTTTAACCGCTATTCTACACTGTTTCTGAATAGAACTAGAGGGTTATATGATGAAGGAATATTGAGTTAATACTAAAATTACACAAGTAGTCATTTATGTAAGATCATTATCTGTTATTTATGTACATAAGCTCAAAGGATCTACTGTGCAGATTCTTTACTGAAGTTTATTTTATGGAAATAAGCTCAGAAATATTACACATTCAAGGATTTACTTTTCATTGTATGAAATCTATCATAAAAATTAATATTACAACACAGTCTAGTTAACTATAGGTACAATGTTCTATAGCAGATCTCTAGAATTTCATCTTGCATAACTGTAACTATACCTATTGAATTGTAACTCCCCATTTTCCCCTTACCTAAGCCCTAGGCAACTACTATTCTACCTCTCCATATTCTATGACTTTTGCTATACTTTATTGATACATAATAGTTGTACAAATTTGGAGTATATGTGATATATTGATATATTCATACAATGTATAATGATCAAATTGGGATACTTGAGGCATCCATCACCTCAAACATTTATCTTTTCTTTATGCTGCGAATATTCTAATTCTTCTCTTCTAGCTATTTTGAAATACACAATAAATTATTGTTAACTACAGTTACCCTATCATACTATTGAACACTAGAACATTTCCTTTCTACATAACTGTATTTTTATACCTGTTAACCAAACTTTCTTTATCTTTCTCTCTCCCTTCATCTTTCTTAGCCCCTGATAACCAACAATCAACTCTCTACCTCCAAGAGATCCACTTTTTTAGGGCCTACAAAGAGTGAGTACATGTGATATTTGTCTTTTCATGCTCCTCTAATTTTGCTTAACACAGTGACCTCCAGTTCCATCCACATTACTGCAAATGACAGAATTTCATTCATTTTATGGCTGAATAATATTTCTTTGTGCATATGTACCACATTTTCTTTATCCATTTCTCTGTTAATGGACACTTTGATTCCATATTGGCTATTGTGAAGAGTACTGAAATAGACATGATTTCTTTCTTTTGAATATATACCCAGTAATAGAATTGCTGGATCATATGGTAATTCTATTTTCAGTTGTTTTGTTTGTTTGTTTGTTTGTTTTTGTTATTTTTTTTACGAACCTCCATACTTTTTTACATAGCAGCTGTACCAACTTACATTCCCACCAACAGTGGGAGTGTTTGTTTTTCTGCATATCCTCTCCAACATCCCTTATTTTTAATAAAAAACATTTTAAGTGAGATGAGATGATATCTCGTTGTGGTTTTGATTTGCATCTCTCTGATAAGTAATGATATTGAGCATTTTTTCATATATCTGTTGGCCATTTGTATGTCTTCTGGGAAATGTCTATTCAGATCTTTTAGACATGTTTAATTGGATTATTTTTATTTGATTGTCTCTTGGCTGGTTTGAGTTTCTTATATACTCTGGTTATTAATTCTTTGTTGGATAGATACTTTGCAAATATTTTCTTTCATTATGTTGGTTGGCTTTTCACTTTTCTGATTATTTCCTTTGCGGTGCAGCCACTTTTTAACTTGATGTAATCTTATTTGTCTATTTTTGCTTTCTTTGCCTGTGACTTTGAGGTCTCACATAAAAATTTATTTGCCCAGACCAATGTCCTGAAGTACATCCACAATGATTTTTTAGTAGATTCACGGTATTTGTTTTTACATTTAAGTATTTAATTCATTTTTTTTTATTTTTGCATACAGTAGAGATAGTGGTCTAGCTTCATTTTTCTACACATGACTATCCAGTTTTTCCAAAAAACATGTATTAGACTGTCCTTTCTTCAATGTATATTTTTGTGACCTTTCACAAAAATGAGTTAGCTGTAAATTCATGGATTGAGTTTTGGCTTCTCTACTCTGTTCCGTTGGTCTATGTGTTTGTTTTTCTGTCAGTACTATACTGCTTTGGTAAATAAATTTGTAGTATACTTTGAAGATAGGTAGTGTGATGCCTCTAGTTTTGTTCTTTTTGCTCAAGACTGATTTGACTATTCAGAGTCTTTTGTGATTCTATACAAATTTTAGAATTATTTTTATTTCTGCAAATAATATCATTGGCATTTTTATATAGATTGTATTGAATCTGTAGATTGCTTGGATTAGTCTAGCCCTTTTAAGTGTATTAGTTCATTCAATCCACGAGCATGGAATACTGTCTTAATTTTTATGTCTTTTTCAATTCATTTCATCAATGTTTTATAGTATCCCTTGTACAGATCTTTCATTTTTTTGGTTAAATTTATTCCTATGCATTTTATACTTTTATAGCTATTGTAAATGATATTGCTTTTTTGATTTATTTTTTTCAGATTAGTCACTGTTGAAGTAATTAAATGCTACAGATTTTTATGTTTATGTTTTACTCTGAAATTTTACTGAATTTATCAGTTCTCACACTTTTTTGGTGGGGTCTTTAGTTTTTTCTAAATATAATATGATGTTGCCTGTGAACAAGGGTAATTTGACCTCTTTTTTTTCCAATTTGGATTCCTTTTATTTCTTTCTCTTGCCAAATTTCTCTGACTAGGGGTTTTCGTACTATATTGAATATAAGTGGTGACAGTGAGCATCCTTGTCTTGTTCCAGATCTTACAAGGGAAGCTTTCAGTTTTTCTGCATTAAATATGGTGTTCGCTATGGGTTTTTCATATATGGTGTTTATTGCTTTGAGATATGCTCCCTCTTGACCCAGTTTTGGAGCGTTTTTTGTTGCAAATGGACGTTTAGTTTCGTTTAATGCTTTTCCAGCATCTATGGAAGTTACCATATGGTTTCTGTCTTTGATTCTGCTGGCGTGATGTGTCACTTTTATTTATTTCCATTTATTGATCCATCCTTACTTCCCTTGGATGAATACAACTTGATTAGGGAAGTGATTTTTTTAAAGTGTTGTTGAATTCAGTTTGCTGGTATTTTGTTGTGCACTTTTGCATCTATGTTCATCAGAAATGATGCCCTGTAGTTTTGTTGTTGTTGTTGTTGTTGTTGTTGTTGTTGTGTTCTTGTCTGGTTTTGGTATCAAGGTGATACTGGACTTGTAGAGAATGAGTCTAAAAGTATTCCTTCTTCCTCAACTTTTTGGACTATTTTGATGAGGACTGGTGCTGGTTCTCTTTTCAATATTCTGTAGAACTCAGCAGTGAAGTCATCAGGGTCTCGGACTCTTTTGTTGAGGGAGTTTGATTACAAATTCAATTCTGTTACCCATTATTGGTCTGTTAAGATTTTTTATTTCTTCATAATTCAATCTTGATAGGTACATGTCAGGACTTTTTTCATTCTTTCAAGGTTTCCCAATTTGTTTCAGATTTTACTTATTTGGTACTTCTCTCTTTTTTTGGTTAGTGTAGCTAAAGTTTTGATAATTTTGTTTATATTTTCAAAAAAAGCCAACGTTTTGCTTCATTGATTTTTTGTCTTGATTTATATTTATTTCTGTTTGATCTGTATTATTTCTTTTCTTCTACCAATTTTGGGTTTGATTTGTTCTTGCTTTTCTAGTTCTTGGAGGAGCATAGTTTATTTGAAATATTTTTACATTTTCGATGTAGGTATTTATTACTATAAACTTACCTTTTAACAATGCTTTTGCTATATTCAATAGACTTTGGTATGTTGTGTTTCTGTTTTCATTTCTTTCAAAAATGTTTAAATTTTCTTCTTAATTTCTTCCTTGACCCATTGATCCTTTGAGAGCATATGTTTAATTTTCATATATTTCTATATTTTCCAAAATTCTTCTTGTTATTCCATTGTGGTAGGAAAGGAAAGTTAATATGATTTGAATATTTTGTATTTGTGGAAACTTCGCTATGCCATAGTATATGGTCTACTCTGGAGAAAATTCCATGTGTTAATGAGGATAATGTGTATTTTGCAACAGTTGGATGAAGTGTTTTAGAAATGTCAATTACATTCATTTGTTCTAGAGTGTAGTTTAAGTCCAATGTTTCTTTGTCACTTCCCTGTCTGGATGATATGTCCATTACTGAGAGTGGGATGAATCTGTCTTCTGCTATTATTAAATTTGAGTCTATCTCTTCTTCAATGTATATTAATATTTGCTTTATATATATGAGTGCCTATGTGTTAGGTGTGTATGTGTGTGTGTGTATATATATATATATATGTGTGTGTGTGTGTATTTATTTTTCTGCTTAATTGAACCCTTCATCATTATATACTGACTTTCTTTATCTCTTTTACTGTCTTTGACTTGAAGTCTGTTTCATCTAAATAATATAAGTATAGCTTCTCTTGTTCTTTTTTGTTTTCCGTTTGCATAGGATTATCTTCCATGCCTTAACTTTCAGTTTATGTGTCTATAGATGAAGTGAGTTTCTCGTAGAGAGCAAAAATTTTAGATCTTGTAATTTTATTCATTGAGCCACTCTATGTCTGTTAATTGGAGAATTTAGTCCATTTACATTTAATGTTATTATTTACAGGAAAAGACTTACTACTGCCATTTTGTTTCTTGTTTTCTAGTGATTCTGTATCTTATCTTTCTTTCTTAATGTTTTCTTATGTGGTTTAGTAATATTCTCTGGCAGTATGTTTTGATTTGCTGCTTTTCAATTTTAATTTACTACTACAGGTATTTGCTGTGTGGTTACCATGATGTTTATAAAAATATCTTATTGATATAGCAAGTTATTTTAAATAAATGAATACTTAACTTTGATTACAAAGGCAAAAACATGAAAAAAAAGTCTATACTTTAACTCCATCTGTGATTTTGACGTTTTTTAAATGTTTAATTTTTGTGTGTTTATTGTCCCAGTTTACAACTTTGAATATTGCCTAGGTCTTAACATGTTGTTGTTATTATTAATTTTTATAGATTTGTCTTTTAGTCTTCCTACTAAAGATATGAGTGGATTACACACCACAATTACAGTATTGGAGTCAGGGAAAGCAACTTTATTATTCACAAACAGGAAGCAAAAATCAACAGAAATCTAATTTTCGTGGCAAGCTAGTACTCCAAGGCTCAGAAAAAGTGCTCAGGGCAGTGGCCACACATGGTGGTTCATGCCTGTAATCCCAGTATTTTGGGAGGCCAAGGTGGGTGGATTGCTTGAGTCTAGGAGTTCAAGACCAGCCTGGGCAACATGATGAAACCCAGTCTCTACAAAAAATATAAAAATTAGCCAGGCGTAGTGGTGCTTGTCTGTAGTCCCAGCTACTTGGGAGGCTGAGGCAGGAGGATCTCTTGATCCCAGGAGGCAGAGGTTGAAGTCAGCCAAGATGGAGCCATTGCACTGTAACCTGGGTTAGCAAATGAGACCCTGTCTCAAAAAAGAAAAAAATAATGCTTAGGGCAGAGATAATCTTGTCTGCCTGTTTCCCACTTTGCACCACAACTGCAGAAACCCAAAAGCACTCTAATCTGGCTTTTTACCTCTAACACCACTGAGCATGTGGAATACAAGTGTTGTTTTAGTAGTGACCAGTTGAGAGCAACGGGTGTTCTGTCAATTTATTCTTTTTTTTTTTTTTTTTGAGACGGAGTCTCGCTCTGTCGCCCAGGCTGGAGTGCAGTGGCTGGATCTCAGCTCACTGCAAGCTCCACCTCCTGGGTTTATGCCATTCTCCTGCCTCAGCCTCCCGAGTAGCTGGGACTACAGGCGCCCGCCACCTCGCCCAGCTAGTTTTTTGTATTTTTTAGTAGAGACAGGGTTTCACCGTGTTAGCCAGGATGGTCTCGATCTCCTGACCTCGTGATCCGCCTGCCTCGGCCTCCCAAAGTGCTGGGATTACAGGCTTGAGCCACCGTGCCCGGCCTGTCAATTTATTCTTATCTATGGCCACTGCATTCTAGCACTTCCTACAGTTATCCTCAGTGCTACAAGAAGGATGGGGAAGAGCTGGATTAGCCAAGTCAGGGTCATCTGGGGACCTCTTCTCCAACACTTCTATTTTAATCGATGTGTTGGTATATAATTGTTCATAATAGTCTCCTGTAATCCTTTTTATTTTTGTGAAACCAATTGTAATTTATCCTCTTTTATTTCTGATTTAATTTATTTGTGTCTCCTCCCTTTCTTTTTCTAAGGTAATCTAGCCATGATTTATCAATGTTGTTTAGATTTTTCTAAACCAGTTCTTAGTACTGTCGATTTTTTCTATTCTTTATTCTTTTTAATTTATTTTATTTGAGATGGAGTCTTGCTCTGTCGCCAGGCTGGAGTGCAATGGCGCGATCTTGGCTCATTGCAACCTCTGCCTCCTGGGTTCAAGCTATTCTCCTGCCTCAGTCTCCTGAGTAGCTGGGAGTACAGGCATGTGCCCCCATGCCTGGCCAATTATTTGTATTTTTAGTAGAGATGATGTTTCACTGTATTAGCCAGGATGGCCTCAATCTCCTGACCTCGTGATCCGCCCACCTCAGCCTCCCAAAGTGCTGGGGTTACAGGCATGAGCCACTGCACCCGGCTATTCCTTTTACTTTTTCTCTAATCTATATTATTTCTTTAATTGTGCTAACTTTGAGCTAAGTTTGTTCATGTTTTTCTAGTTCTTTGAGGTGTAAATTTAGAAGGTTTACTGAAATTCTCTTTTCTTATTTTAATATAGATATTTATCATCATAAACTTTTCTCTTAGCACAGCTTTTGTTGCATCCCATAGCATTTATTGTGTTATGTTTTAATTTTTCTAGGTCTTAAGATATTTTCCACTTTTTATTTTTATTTATTATTGAGTCATTGATTGTTCAGAAGTGTTTGTTTAATTTCCACATACTTGTGAATTCTCCAGTTTTCCTTCTGTTATAGATTTCTAGTTTCATTTCATTGTGATTAAAAATGATATTTAGTATGATTTAAATCTTAAATTCGTCAAGATATTCTTTGAGACCTAACATATCATATATCCTGAAGAACGTTGCATATGTGCTTGAGAAGAATGTATATTCTGTTGCTGTTGGGTTGAATGTTCTGTATATGCCTGTTAGATCCATTTGATCTACATGGTTGTTCAAGTCTACTATTTCCTCAATGATTGTTTTCTGGATGTTATATCAATTATTTAAAGTGGGATATTGAATTCTCCTGCTAATATAATAATACTATTTATTTTTCTTCAGTTCTGTCAATGTTTGCTTTATATATTCAACTGCTCTAATGCTGAGTGCACGTATGTTTATATTGTTAAATATTCTTGGAGAATTTATCCTTTTATTATTATATAATGATTTTCTTTGTCTTTTGTAACAGTTTTTGACTCAAGATATATTTTGTCTGAAGTGAATGTAGCCACTCCTGCTCTCGTTTGGTTACCACTTTTATGGTATATCTTTTTTCATCTCATCAATTATAGCTTACCTGCGTTCTTAAAGTCAAAGTGATAATCTTGTAGACTGCATGTAGTTGGATCTTAAATTTTAGATATTCAGCTCTAGATATTTTAAGTGGGAAGTTTAACACAATTATGTTTAAAATAATGATTAAGTTTCCCAAAGCAAGATGGCCAAATAGGAACAGCTCCAGTTTCCAGCTCCCAGCAGGAGTGACACAGAAGATGGGTGATTTCTGCAGTTTCAACTGAGGTACTGGGTTCATCTCACTGGGGAGTGCCGGTAGGTGCTGGTCAGCTGGTGCAGCCCGACTAGCCAGAGCTGAAGCAGGGCGAGGCATCACCTCACCTGGGAAGTGCAAGGGGGAAGGGAATCTGTTTTCCTACTCAGGGGAACTGAGACACACAATACCTGGAAAATCGGGTAACTCCCACCCTAATACTGCACTTTAACAAGGGTCTTAGCAAATGGCACATCAGGAGATTATATCCCACACCTGGCCAGGAGGGTCCCACCCCCATGGAGCCTCCCTCATTGCTAGCACAGCAGTCTGTGATCTAGCTGCAAGGCAGCAGGGAGGCTGGGGGAGGGGCACCCGCCATTGCTGAGGCTTAAGTAGGTAAACAAAGCTGCCTGGAAGCTTGAACTGGGTGGAGCCCACAGGAGCTCAAGGAGGCCTGCCTGTCTCTGTAGACTCCACCTCTGGGGACAGCGCACAGCTAAACAAAAAGTAGCAGAAAGCTCTGCAGATGCAAATGACCCTGTCTGACAGCTTTGAAGAGAGCAGTGGATCTCCCAACATGGAGGTTGAGATCTGAGAACAGACAGACTGCCTGCTCAAGTGGGTCCCTGACCCCTGAGCAGCCTAACTGGGAGACATCCCCTACTAGGTGCAGACTGACACCCCACACCTCACACAGCGGGGTACACCCCTGAGATGAAGCTTCCAGAGCAAGAATCAGACAGGATGACTTGCTGTTCAGCAATATTGTATCTTCTGCAGCCTCCACTGCTGATACTCAGGCAAGCAGGGTCTGGAGTGAACCTCAAGCAATCTCCAACAGACCTACAGCTGAGGGTCCTGACTGTTAGATGGAAAACTAACAAACAGAAAGGACACCCACACCAAAAACCCATCAGTACGTCACCATCATCAAAGACCAAAGGCAGATAAAACCACAAAGATGGGGAAAAAGCACTGCAGAAAAGGTGGAAATTCAAAAAATAAGAGCGCATCTCCCCCTCCAAAGGAAGGCAGCTCATTGCCAGCAACAGATCAAAACTGGACGGAGAATGACTTTGACGAGTTGAGGGAAGAAGGCTTCAGTCCATCAAACTTCTCAGAGCTAAAGGAGGAATTATGTACCCAGTGCAAAGAAACTAAAAATCTTGAAAAAAGAATGGAAGAATGGGTAACTAGAATAATCAATGCAAAGAAGGCCATAAACGAACTGAAAGAGATAAAAACCATGACACAAGAAATACATGACAAATGCAAAAACTTAAGTAACCAACTCAATCAACTGGAAGAAAGAGTATCAACAATTGAGGATCAAATGGATGAAATGAAGCGAGAAGAGAAGTCTAAAGAAAAAAGAGGAAAAAGAAATGAACAAAGCCTGCAAGAAGTATGGGATTATGTGAAAAGACCAAATCTACGTCGGATTGGGGTGCCTGAAAGTGAGGGGGAAAATGGAACCAAGTTGGAAAACACTCTGCAGGATATCATCCAGGAGAACATCCCCAAACTAGTTAGGCAGGCCAACATTCAAATTCAGGAAATACAGAGAATGCCACAAAGATACTCCTTGAGAAGAGCAGCTCCAAGACACATCATTGTCAGATTCACCAAAGTTGAAATGAAGGAAAAAATCTTAAGGGCAGCCAGAGAGAAAGGTCGGGTTACCCACAAAGGGAAGCCCATCAGACTAACAGCAGATCTCTCGGCAGAAACTCTCCAAGCCAGAAGAGAGTGGGGGCCAATATTCAACATTCTTAAAGAAAAGAATTTTCAACCCAGAATTTCATATCCAGCCAAACTAAGTTTCATAAGTGAAGGAGAAATAAAATCCTTTACAGACAAGCAAATGCTTAGAGATTTTGTCACCACCAGGCCTGCCCTACAAGAGACCCTGAAGGAAGCACTCAACATGGAAAGGAACAGCTGGTACCAGCCATGGCAAAAACATGCCAAAATGGAAAGACCATCGATGCTAGGAAGAAACTGCATCAACTAATGAGCAAAATAACCAGCTAATATCACAATGCCAGGATCAAGTTCACACATAACAATCTTAACCTTAAATGTAAATGGACTAAATGGTCCAACTAAAAGACACAGACTGGCAAATTGGATAAAGAGTCAAGACCCTTTCCTTGCTCCTTATATGAAATTAATCCAAGATGGATTAGAGACTTAAATGTTAGACCTAATACCATAAAAACTCTAGAAGAAAACTTAGGTAATACCATTCAGGACATAGGCATGGGCAAGGACTTCATGTCTAAAACACCAAAAGCAATGGCAACAAAAGCCAAAATTGACAAATGGGATCTCATTAAACTAAAGAGCTTCTGCACAGCAAAAGAAACTACCATCAGAGTGAGCAGGCAACCTACAGAATGGGAGAAAATTTTTTGGAATCTACTCATCTGACAAAGGGCTAATATCCAGAACCTACAAAGAACTCAAACAAATTTACAAGAAAAAAACAAACAACCCCATCAAAAAGTGGGCAAAGGATATGAACAGACATTTCTCAAAAGAAGACATGCATACAGCCAACAGACACATGAAAAAATGCTCATCATCACTCGCCATCAGAGAAATGCAAATCAAAACCACAATGAGATACCGTCTCACACCAGTTAGAATGGCAATCATTAAAAAGTCAGGAAACAACAGGTGCTGGAGAGGCTGTGGAGAAATAGGAACACTTTTACACTGTTGGTGGGATTGTAAACTAGTTCAACCATTGTGGAAAACAGTATGGCAATTCCTCAAGGATCTAGAACTAGAAATACCATTTGACCCAGCCATCCCATTACTGGGTATATACCCAAAGGATTTTAAATCATGCTGCTATAAAGACACATGCACATGTATGTTTATTGCAGCACTATTCACAATAGCAAAGACTTGGAATCAACGCAAATGTCCATCAGAGACAGACTGGATTAAGAAAATGTGGCACATATACACCATGGAATACTATGCAGCCATAAAAAGGATGAGTTTGTGTTCTTTGTAGGGACATGGATGCAGCTGGAAACCATCATTCTCAGCAAACTATCGCAAGAACAGAAAACCGAACACCGCATGTTCTCACTCATAGGTGGGAATTGAACAATGAGATCACCACACACTGGGGCCTATCATGGGAAGGGGGTAGCGGGGAGGGATGGCATTGAGAGTTATACCTGATGTAAATGATGAGTTGATGGGTGCTGACGAGTTGATGGGTGCAGCACACCAACATGGCATAAGTATACATGTGTAACAAACCTGCACATTGTGCACATGTACCCTAGAACTTTAAGTATAATAAAATAAATAAATAAATAATAATTGAAAGGCAAATACTTACTATTACCGTTTTGTTGATTATTTTCTGTTTCTCTTGTAGTTATTTTTTCCCTATTTTCCTCTCTTGTTTTCCTTCATGTTTATTTAATTTTTTTTGAATTGATATACTTGGATTTCTTTTTCTTTTTCTTTCCTGTTTCCATTATAGGCATTTTCTTGTGGTTACCATGAGGATTATAAAAAAAAAAAAATCTTATAATTATGATAATCTGCTTTAAGCAGATAATTCAATTTAACTTCACTTCTATACAATTTTTTTTTGACAGATTCCCGCTCTGTCACCCAGGCTGGAGTGCAGTGGCGAGATCTCAGCTCACTGCAAGCTCCGCCTCCTGGGTTCATGCCATTCTCCTGCCTCAGCCTCCCAATGTAGTTGGGACTACAGGCGCCAGCCACCACGGCCGGGTAATTTTTTGTATTTTTAGTAGAGACGGGTTTTCACCACGTTAGGCAAGATGTTCTTGATCTCCTAACCTCGTGATCCGCCCGCCTTGCCCTCCCAAAGTGCTGGGATTACAGGCGTTAGTCACAGCACCCGGCCAAAAACACTTTAATTCTCCCAACTTCACACTTTTTTATTGAAGCCATAATTTATTTCTTTGTGTATTGTATATTCATTAACATATTTCCGTATTTATATATTTTAATACTTTTATCTTTTAACTTTTATACCAGAATTAATAATTGTTTTTGTCACCATTACAATAATATATTATTCTGTATTTTCAATATATTACCTTTATCAGAGAGTTTTATTCCCTAATATGCTTTAATATTACTTTTTATTATTTTTAAATTTCAACTTAAACAACTCAATCTTTATTGCCTGGGCTCATATTGATGAAGAACTTCACCAATCACCCCACTCAGAGATTTTGGGATCTGTTCAACCTTCCATGATGATCTCACCAGCTTTCTTTGTTTTTAGCAGCCCCTGGATGTCAAGAGTATGCTATGTTCCATCAGTACTCAGAAACGTGAAACTGAAGCTCATTTCTTGGGTAGCTCCTGGAAAAGCTGAATCATTGAACACTCTGCCCAACTATTTCTCTCTCTGGAGGAAGCTGGGGCCTTGGTGTTTGCACCTTTCTACTTTATGCTGAGTGAAATAGAGGGTCTATAATGACTGCTAGTTCAAACCAGTGTCTTTTTTTCTTTTTCTTTTTCTTTTTTTTTTAATTTATTTTTTATTATTATTATACTTTAAGTTCTAGGGTACATGTGCATAACGTGCAGGTTTGTTACATATGTATACTTGTGCCATGTTGCTGTGCTGCACCCATCAACTCGTCAGCACCCATCAACTCGTCATTTACATCAGGTATAACTCCCAATGCAATCCCTCCCCTCTCCCCCCTCCCCATGATAGGCCCCGGTGTGTGATGTTCCCCTTCCCGAGTCCAAGTTTCTTCACCTGATCTTAGGCAGCAAGAGTATGTCTGGTCCTGTTACTACTCCAAGATAAGTAAGACAGAAGGCAGACTTTTGGAAAGCTCCTTGAAAAGTTGGAAACACCGCAAGCACACCCCAATTTTTCTCTCTACAGGAAGAAAATGGGAGCTGGGTTATTTTTTTCTGTTCACTCTATTGTGAGGCAGGAAGATGGGCTATGTTGCCTGCTTTCCCAAATTGTCATCTTTATTCCCACTGGTGCCAACGTAACTGCAGTATTCTGGTCCCATTAGCACTCTGAAACAGTCAAGAGAGACGCAAGTCTCCTGGGAAGCTCTAAAAAATGTTTGGGTGTTGGATTCATGTTACAACTTTTCCATTCTTAGGGAGAAGCTGGAATGTTGGGGGTTTTGTCTAGATCATAGGGTGCTGTGCCAGGATGTGAGAGGGTATTTTAAATATCTTTATTGGCTTTGACATTTCTGGTTTTGTGCTCACTCATGGTACAGATGCCTCTCAAATATTTTCTGAATTATTCGCAAATGAAATTTATGTGTTTTGTTGTTAAATCAGTGTGTTTGTGAGGGGAAGGAACATGCAGGCCTTTCTATTCTGCCATCTTGCTGACATCAATCTGAATATTAAAGTTTTGGTGAGTATACAAAAATACATAATTTTTCCTTTGGGGGGCCGAGGTGGGCGGATCATGATGTCAAGAGATCGAGACCATCCTGGCCAACATAGTGAAACCATCTCTAATAAAAATACAAAATGTTCCTGGGTGTGGTGGCATGCGCCTGTAGTCCCAGCTACTTGGGGGGCTGAGGCAGGAGAATCGCTTGAACCCAGGAGGTGGAGGTTGCAGTGAGCCAAGATTGTGCCACTGCACGCCAGCCTGGCAACAGAGCGAGACTCTGTCTCGAAAAAATTATATATATATACACAATTTTTCAATATATGATCTAACATACATTCAGCAGTTACTATGAGGAAGGTGCTATATTCAGTGTGCTACATGCATCATCTCCTTTACTCATAATAACCCTGTAATATATCTATATCTATTTCTATTTTACTGATGAATAATATGTGCTTCCAAAATATTTATATACACACACACACATGCACACAGCCACAAAAAGTGGCAAAAGAGGGTCTAGAATTCAGAAATGTGACACTACAAAACTTATTATCTCCTTATGGATGATTCAGTGTGCAATGCCATGTAGTATAAGATTACCGGGACTATAAAATGGGATAATGATCAAATATTCACTTATTGTGATTGCAGAGATGATTAATGAGACAATGCATCATATATAACGTCCTTAACATGGTAGTGACTTATGGTTTTCAGCCCAGAGACCCCAGTGCATTAGACTTACTGTTCCTGGCCTGGTGACCTCCTCTCACATCTTGGTTTATCTCTAGATAGGCTATGCTCCTGAGAAAAGCCTGATAAATTGTAGAATATGAAGATGAAGGTGAAAGCTATAGCAGAGATGCAATTAAACATCAACATGCAGTCTCCACTAATTTATCATCATTGTTAACTCCCTCAGGTGTTTTTGTATAGATTTTAATAGCTCCTCTTGGCAATATTTCTGCCTATTAATTGATATTTTTAGTATTTACTCTCTTGGCTCTGAGTGGCCAGTTGTTTCCACCCAATTATAACCAGTAAACTGTACCTCCTCTCTTGGCTCTTGACTATACCCAAATGACATGTTAATTCCTTTCCCTTCCCCAATCTCATTCTATCACTTTACAGAAAAATAGAGATATAAATAATTTTGACAAGTACAATTCAGTGGCAGAATAACTTACAATGCATTCTCTATGTAAACCATGTGTTTTTAAAAAGATCATTCTCAGGCAATTGAATGAGCTGCATACTTAACTTACCTAAAACACTGAATATTATAACAATCATGTGTTAAAAGTATATGCTTTACAAAGTGGAGCGTTTTAAATGTGAAACGTCCTTGAACATATATACCTTTATTAGACTTGTTTAAAGGAATGTTCTATGAATTTTTCAGGAAAATTAAAATTATAAATTATCTTGTTTGTAATTTTTATTACCCCAAACTTTAGAAGACTAAAATCTTTACACATCTTACATGTGCAGTTTTCTGAATTAAGCTATGTACCATTATTCTTTTCACTGTCTTCATTTAAAGATTACATTTTGCTCTTCTGCTGGAAAAAGTTGAATTGTGTCAGTGTGAACATTACTTCTCATTTTGATAACCTCCATGTAGTACAAGCTAATAATACATAATTATGAAAATGTGCCCTTTCAGAATAATATATTTCCTATAAGAAAAATAATATTTACACAAAATCCAAGACATATAGAATTAATCAAACTCCATAAATATTTTATTTATCATTAATTTGGTTGACATAAAGTGATGACATTACAAATACCAAAATAATTACATTATTAAAAATGAATTCCATATTACTGAATATGTTTTGGCAAAGAGTGCAGTTCTAGGATAGGCAGTACTATTTAATGAGCTAGGCCAGCATTTCTTAAAGTAGGCTGCCTGGATCACTAATTGTATGGAATGCTAATAGGTGTTACATGAAAAAAATATGGTTCTACAAGTTTATCTTCTGTTTTAAACAGATTTTATTCCTGCAAGCTTGTTCAAAGCTTTAGTATGCTAATATTCATTGTGAAGTTTTAAGAATCTGGCATACCATACAGCATTTCTCAGACTTATTTTATTTTAGAACACTTCATTCCATGGATTTTGTTTTTAAGAACTGGCCCATGAATTGTTCCTTGTGAAATACTGGTTTTTGCGTCATTGAAAGAAAGCTAAAAGTGAAAACAAGTGAACATAAGAGAGCAGAAAGATAAAACTGTATATAAGCAACCAACAAGCACTCCAGGAATGACTCAGTGCCTAGCACAGTGTTTTGTATACACAATATGTGTTTGTAAATATTCATGGAATAAGTGGAAAGGTGAAAACATGACTGTAATCCTATAATTACTCTTCATTGATTAGAGCATTACATTTTAGAAGTCAAATTCCAATGTTATAGTTTAAAAAAAAGGATCGGATTTGCAGTTAGACATACACAAGCCTCACTCTACAACTAGGTACCTCTGACAAATTGTTAATGATTAATCATCCTAACCCCTAGTTTATCTCTTATTAGTAAATAATACTATTTAATTTTCAACTTGTCATAAAAATTAAATTTACAATAGCACTTTAAAATTGCTTGGCACAGAGTAGGTATTCACCAAACATTTGTTTCCTTCCCTTTCAAGGAAATTAAAGTTTGATTCCAAGTAATTGTGATGGAAAATTTTATAGATATTGGAATCACAGCAAATTTGATTTTAATCTCTACTCTCATGCTTGCCTGCTGTGCAGCCCTGTCTAGTCCTTAATTTCTCTTTGCTGTGTCTCTTTATATGTAAAATGAGAACAAAATTACCAAGCTCAAAGTGTTATTATGTTGAAAATATAAAACACATAGTAAGCAGCTTACACAAAGTAGGCCCTCATAATTCACTGCCTTTATTTCTGATTTCTGAAAAACCTTGAAGTGAAAAACCTATTTAACAAGTATGCAACAACATTGTAAAAATTGTTTGAGATCTATTGTAGATGATGATTATAGACAACAAGTTTTCAATGCACAGACTCTATTCAAAAGGGGAATATGTTCTTAACATAAGCAAAGAGGTAACAAACTGTATTACATACCTAGTAAAAACTTCACTGCCACTCAGAATATAGTCAGTTTAGAATCCATTTATCTCTTTCACTAGCCTAAATAACAATATGATGTTTACCAAATATAGTAATAGTAATTAAGTTATCTGGGAACAGAGATGAGGAGAGTTGGGTAAAGGGCAAGCAAAGTGCTGATAATTATAAAGCTATGATTCCAATATTATTGGATTGCATATTTTCTCCTTTGCTTCCTAAACGTTCATATTTTAAAAAACACTGATTTTATTCTTCTGCTTCAAAATAAGTCCTGTATGATAAAATCACACTTTCCTGTGCACATGCTCTCTCTCTCTCTCTCTCTCTCTCTCTCTCTCTCTCTCTCTCACACACACACACACACACACACACACACACACACACATTCTTTCAGTACAGAATAATAGCTGAATAGATTTTATTTATTGTCTTCCAGATTTAAAAAATATATATATTTGAAACACTGACACTCTCTCAGCTACTCTATTGACTGGAAGGCAAATTCTCTCAGCTGAGTTATAAAGCACAGGAAATAGAGGTTTATAATGGCAGAGATGACAGACTTTTAACTAGACTGGCACCAGCACACCACTATAATTTTACTTTTTGTCTAATTCTGACAAGAACCTCCATAGATCATGGTTAATGACACTCTGGGGGCTTCAATATTTCTGAGAGGGGCCACATAATTCAGTGAATATATGGTGGGTATCCAGTATACATGTCAGAAAAGGAGGAAAGGAAGGGGTTGACATTTTCCTCAAATACCACCAGTCAGAGCTGTACTGAGAACAAGACAAAAACATTGAGAACAAAACAATTGCCATTGGCACAGCATTCTGCATGGAAATTTTTTTCTGCCAAGCTTGTCAGTTAAGTTGCTATATCAATTGTGGTTTGTGATTGATTTATCTGACTTTTTACTTTTAATCCCTTCAACTATTTTGGACACACTTCTCATGTGTTTTTCTGAAGGCAGCGACAATGGGCTCTAGGCGTTAAATAAAAATATCTACTGTTAATATAAGGTGATGAATTCATTAATAATTCTTCCAAACTATCTTTATTAATTTGATACTGTCTCATTCTTTTCCAAGATATGTTAAAAATAAAGCATATTGTGAAATAATTGAGTGATAAGAGTAATTATCTACTTTTTTTTCTCAAGTGTCTCCCAAACCAGAAAATAACTTCAAATGAGTATGAAAACTTAGTTGACACTTTGTCCTCAAGAGGGAAAGACAAAGCTTTGTTGGTGAGAGGTCTAAAAACTTGGTATCCTGAATAAGTGAAGTTTGTTGGTATAGAAAGAATTCACGTTTCTTCTCTAAGGAATCATCACAAAATGGGCATCTTAGGGTTCTCCAAAACTTTTACTGATGGGTTATAAAGTTGAATACAAGTGTTTTTAGAAATAATATTCCCTTTATTGAAGTACAGAGCACATTCAAAGAAGTGAAATAATATTTTATCTGATAGGAAGGAGGTATAATTATTGGAAGAGACTTGGGAGAAGAGGATGAGATGCTGATAATGTTTTTATTCCTTACTCTGGATGTTAGTTACATGATGGACTCACTTTGTGGTCATTAATTGAGATAGATGTGTATTTTTGAAACTTTTATGAGTGTGTTTGTATATATGAGAAATGCAGATAAAAATCTAATTGCATTGTGGAATTAAGGAAGGAAGTTTAGTCTACAAATTGATCAAGGGAAAACTTCTAAAACCATAGTCAATTGATAACACAAAAGGGACTTTTTAATATATATTGATAAAAAATTAAGTTAGTTTTAATTGTAGTTTTACTAATATAAGATGAATAAAAATTACTTATTTCCTGATATATTGCTGTTAATATCTTTTTAAAAGCTAACCATGTTTAAATTCTATAATTTAGCTCATGAGTTATGTGAATTTCTTGGATACACTTTCTTATTAATATATTGAGGGTAGTGACATCAGCAAGATTATGGAGTAGGAGATCCCAGTTTTTATCACTCCGTAAAAAACAACAATTGGACAGCTGTCTATGAATGTAAATCGCTCTGGAGAAGTCAGGAGTTCATTTTAACAACTTCAGCAGCATACTGGAGCAAAAAAAAAAAAAAAAAGGAAAAAAAAAAAGAAAAAAAACCCCAAGATGGTCACACAAAAAGTGTAGGAAGAACAGTTTAATTTTGCCTGCATCATCCTATCTTCTGGCCCAGCAGTGCTCAGTGTTGAGAGAAATATCCCCAGCTTGTTATATTCCTTCATAGGGGGAAGGAGAGCAGGGTAAATGAGTAGCTACTCTAGACGGCAGACACTGCCCCCAAGGTCCTGCTATGGTTTCCTTTACTCAGATCACTGAGGAGACCAGAATATCTATATTACTAGAAACTACTGGAACAAACAGTGGAGAATATCAGAATCAGCCATGTGGTAGGTGCCAAAATGATCCCAAATGTCCTGGTCTTTAGGGAACACCAGCAATCTGCTGCTGAGAACCTCAAGAGCTTCATGACCACCTTGTACTTCCTGCAGGTTCCACCATTGAATACCCCACAGCGTTCATCATTGCAGATCCTAGTGGCCTGTTCTGCAGAGGATCTAAGTAGATTTTCCTGCTAAGGAAACCAACAGCTAGCACAGCCACCACACAAACCCTGCACCTTTTGCTGCCAAGGGGTACTGGTTTTACCTTCACAGATTCCAGTTGTCTGACCCTCCTCCCTTTTTCTTCTCCCTTACCAAGAACCACCCCAGCCAGAGCCACTGCAGACTCCCTGGCCCCAGGACCCAGCACAGTCAGTGCATGAGTGCCTGCAAACAGCTAGGTCCTCTGCAATTGGCACTGGCTCCAAATGATGCATGCGTGTCTTTAGCTGATCCTTCAGTCGTGGTCATGCAGGTAGCCACCCCAACCCTGCTGCCAGTCCTCACCACCATGAAAACACCTGTAACTGGCCCCTAAAGCTATGTGTATGCACGCTGCTAGGCCCAGATCCTGCAGCAGTTCACATACATGCAGCAAGCCCCAACTCCCATTTCTTATTCATAATGCCAAAGTTACACATGTGCATGCCACAGCCCTAGCCCCCATAGCAGCACAAGCACATGCAGCCAGCCCCAATACCCATTCCTGGCTCCAACTGCCACACTTGTGTGAGAAGCTTGTTTCTATAGTTGTGTGCATGTACACTACCAGTTCTGGTCCTTGCCGACGTGTTCACTCATGTTGCTAGCAATTCCATGCATGTACCCAGAGCTGGTCTCTGCAGCTGTGTGCATGTAGGTAGCCAGCCCTGACCCCTGTAGCAATGCATATACCTGCAGTTGGACATGGCATGTGCACACTGGTGATTGATGTCTCCAGCCCCACTGCTGGTGGCCCCAGATTCTTGCCACTGGAACCAGAGGAACCACTGGATACCTCAACAGCTCTGACACTCGTTGTGGAGACCCCATAGCTCTTACCACCAAAGCCCATGAAGTTTCCAATGTCACGGACCCCAGCAACCTGAGTCAATAAAAAACCACATCTCCTTGGACCCAGAGATGCTGCATGCCCTACAGTTAGTGCCTAGTGCCACAGTGCACTACAGTGCTATATTCCATCAATGGGAAAGTCTTTCCTTACCAAAGGCAGCCATTTAAGCCTGTAAATGTTGACTGATGTTTCAGATGTGCAGACACCTATGCAAGGCTGCAAGAATCAAGAAGAATCAGGGAATCATGATTTCACCAGAGGAACCAGTGAACTTCCAATAGTCAATCCCAATGAAATGGAAATCTAAAAATTTCCTGAGAAAAAAATTCAAAGAAATTGTTCTAAAAAGAAGGACAGAAAACTACAAGAAAACACAGATAAACAGCTTAACTAACCAGGAAAGCATTACGAAAATAAAATGAGAGGCTCAATGAAGAGTAAACATATAAAAGAACCAAACTGAAATTTTAGGTCTGAGAATGCAATGATTGAACTAATAAACACAGTAGAAAGCATCAACAACAGGTTCATTGAAATAGAAGAGAGAATCAACAAACTCAAAAATAAGCCATTTGAAATTATTGTCAGAGAAAAAAAAGTTTACAAAGAATGAAAAAGAATGAAGGAGGCTTGAGGGATGAATGGGATACTATCGATAGAGAAAATATTTGCATTATGTGCAAATTCTGAAGGAGAAGAGAAAGAACAGAGGGCCAAAAGCTTGTTTACAGAATTAGTCACTAAATATTTCCCAAATCTGTGCAGAAATATGGACATTCAGTTACATGAAGCTCTGAATTCTTCATGTAGTTTCAATTACAAGAATATTTCACCAAGACCTAGTATAACGAAACAGTCAAAAAATCACAGAGAGAATCCTGAAAGCAACAACAAAAAGAAGCATATTACATATAAGTGAGTTTCAATTAAGCTAGTGGCAGATGTCTCAGCAGAAACTTTGCAGGCCAGGAGAGAGTGGGATGATATATTAGAAGTGCTGAATGAGAAAAACTGCCAAACATAGTTGCAAAGGCCAGCTGTAGGCATTTGCGTGGGAACATGAATGCACACAGCTGCAATTAGCAACATGAAAACAGATGAAAGTGTAAACCTCCCTGGAAAAGGTAAATATATAGTCAAATTCAGAATACATTAATACTGTAATAATGGTGTATAAATCAAGTCTTAACAAACTGAAGTCATGGAAATCTTAAGAAGCATCTTTTCTGACCCCAATGCTATAAACTAGAAATCAATAACAGGAGAAAAACTGGAAAATTCACAAGTATGTGGAAATTAAACAACATCTTCCTGAATAACTAGTGACTGAAAAAGTAAATAAAAAGAAATATAAAAAATGTTTGGAGACAAATGAAAATGGAAGTACAACATACCAGAACTTATGGAATGCAGCAAAACAGTTCTAAGAAGTTTATAGTGATAAATACCTACATGATAAAAAGAGAAATATCTTCAATAAATATCCTAAGTTTACATCTCAAGGAACTAGAAAAACAAGAACAAACTAAGCCCTATTTTTTTCTTGTTCTCATAAACTTTTATTTCTGTGAGGATAGTCAAAGAAACATAAAAAAATAGTGAATGCATGGGGTGTCTTGTGTCCCAACCACTGTTCAAAGCTAACTACACATACATTAACACATTCAATTATCACAACAGCCCTACGAAATAATTAACATTATTACCCCTAATTTACAGATGATAGAACTGAGGACAAACGGATTAAGTTACTTACCCAAGGTTACAGAGTTAGAAAAATGCATCTCCCCTACTCTCAAATAGAAGACAATCACTTTTTTTTTTTTTTTTTTTTTTTTTCCTGAGACAGAGTCTCACTCGGTCACCCAGACTGAAGTGCAGTGGCATGATCTTGGTTTACTGCAGCCTCCACCTTCCTGGGTTCGAGGGATTCTCCTGCCTCAGCCTCTCAACTGACTGAGAATAGAGTCGCCCGCCGCCAGGCCCGGCAAATTTTTGTATTTTTAGTAGAGACTGGGTTTCACCATGTTGGCCAGGCTGATCTCAAACTCATGATCTCAAGTGATCCACCTATCTCAGTTTCCCAAAGTCCTGGGATTACAGGTGTGAGCCACCGTGCCCGGCCAACAATTACTAAATTAATTATATAGAAAAGACTTTCTGAAAAAACAAACTCAAAGCTCCTTAGAAATTCCTATTTTTTTCTTATCCTCTATATTTTTAAATATATATATAATATAAATATAAATTTATATTATATATATATTTATATAAATATATATATTATATATATAATATAATATAATATAATACATTAATAAATTTATATTATATATAAATTATATTATATAAATTAATTATGTAATATATTAAATTAATTAATATTATATAATTTATATTATATTTATATTATATTATAATATAAATATAAATATATATAAATTTATATATATTATATATTATATAAATATATTATATATATATAATTTTAGCTTTTATTTTGGATTAAGAGAAGCCTGAATATAGCAGAAGAAAGGAAATAACAAAGATCAGGTCAGAAATAAATGAAATGGAGACTAGGACAATCATAGAAAAGATCAACAAAACTATGGGTTGCTTGTTAATATAAGCCAAATGGACAAATTTTTATATAAACTAACCAAGAAAAATGGAGAAGACTCAAATAAATGAAATAGAAAAAAGAAGAGGCATTAGAAGTGATACCTCATGAGTACAAAATATCCTAAGAGACTAATATGAACAATGACATCTCAGCAATTGAATAATGCAGAAGAAATAAATTCCAAGAAACATAAAACCTCCTAAGACTGAATCATAAAAAATAGAAAATCTGAACAGACCAATAAGTAATGAGATTGAAACTGTAATCTAAAGTATATCAACAATGAAAGTTCGGTACCAGAAGTCTTAACTGGTGGATTCTACCAAATACTTAAAGAAGAATTAATGACAATTCTTCTAAAACTCTTTCAAAAAATTAACGAGGCAATATCATTTCCAAACTCATTTGTATAAAGCCAGTATAACCCCATTACCTAAGCCAGACAAAGACATTGCAAGGAAACAAAATTACTGGCCAATATCCTTGATGAAAGTTGATGCAGAATTCTCAACAAAAATGCCAGCAAGCCAAATTTAACGGTACACTCAAAATACCATACACCATCATCAAGTGGGATTTATTTCTGGGATATAAGAATTATTCAATATGCACAAATAAGTCAATATAATATACTGCCTTAACAAAATAAAGGACAAAAATCTCATGGCCATCTAAATAGATGCAAAGAAAAAGCATTTGACAAAATTCAACATCCTTTATGATACAATTCTCAATAAATTAGGTATAGAAGGAATGTATTACAACACAATAAAGGTCATAAATGACAAGATTACAGATGAAATCATACAAAATGGTGAAAATCTGGAAGCTTTTTCTCTAAGATCAGTAACAAACAAGGATGCCCACTCTCATCCCTTCTACTCAACAAACACTGAAAGTTTCAGACCGATCAATTAGCCAAGAAAAATAAATAAAAGGCAACATAAAACCAAATATCATTCAACCTTTAAAAAGAAGGAAATCCTACCATTTGCAAAAACATGAATAAACCTGGAGAACATTATACTAAGTGAAATAAGCCACACACAGAAAAACAAATACCACACGATATCACTTGTATTAGGAATCTAAAATGTCAAACTCACAGGAGCAGAGACTAGAATGATAGTTATGAAGGAATGGGGAAGGGAGACAAAGGGAGATAATGGTTAAAGAGTAAAAACTCAGTTATAAATTCTGGAGACCAAAAGTACAGTATACTGACCATAGTTAATAATAATGTATTATAGACATGAAATTTGCTGAGAGTAGATCTCAATTGTTCGCACCATGAACACATATATATGCAAAGATAACTATGTGATGATGAATATGTTAATTAGCTTGATTGTAGTAGTAATTTCACGATGTATACATATATGAAAACATCACATTATATACTTTAAATATCTACTTTTATTGGTTGATTATCTTTCAATAAAGCTGGAAAAATAAGGGCCAGGTTTTTGCATTGCCCCCCTCTATACAAGCTAGAGGCCATAGGACATATGGTTCAGATTAGCAGTTCTCAACCTGTATATCATTACATCATGACATGTGTTTCCAGTAATTTGCTACTGTGCAAAGTTAAAATACAAAGTTTACCAATATTTTATCTTACGTAGCTTATTCATTTGTATATTATCCTTACTGGCATATATTCCTTTATTTCTTCTTTACTAGAAGAGAAACATATAGAATTCACTAGGAACATCACATGACCAACAGACCATTTAATGTATTCCATATCCCATGACTAAAATTGAAGTCTGTCTAAAAGAATGTGTTTCGTATGCAATCTTTATCCATCTTGTAAGACACAGCGAAAAGAAGTTGACAACTACAGCTATAAATCATCACCAGAGAGTGCATGTGGGACCTGGCCTTGGAAAATATAATTGAGCTATCTTGGAACTGGAGCACTGGCTCCAGCCCACAGCTTTCATATTCATAGCATCATTAAAGCCAAGGCCTAGATCTTGAAAGAAAACCTAGCTATGTTTTCATGTCATTATTGAAGTCATAGATATCCATTCCATAGCAATGGATGAGATTTCTCACTGAAAATCTTTGAGATATCTGAAGAGAAATCACCAAGGTCAGGAGAGTACATGCATAAGTTATGACACTCCAAATAAGCATATGTTTGTACCCAATTAACATAGACAAATTTAATTAATGCTTGAAAGGAAAAATAACAGGATAGTCAGTATCATGTTTATGTTTCTACATGCAAGATAATGATTGTCAACTTACATATGTAATTTTGACTTGCATCAGGATTTGACTGGGTCCAGAAGCCTACTCTGAAATGTTATACATGCAAAAATTACACATAGTCAGACTTTCAAATGTAGTTTGAGTTTTCATAGACCTCCCCAGTTTCTGAGAATATATGGGGTCGCACATAATGTAATCATTCAAATCCACTGGCTTTTGTCTCCACCTGCTTACAGTATCTCAGACTTCTTTAAAGAGTCCCTTAACAATTTCTGGAAATTACTGGGACTGTCTCACATGTAGTTAGCATTTCTATTGATCTGTTTTCTACTTACCATTTTCTCTGTCATCTCTATTCTGATAAATACCCCATCCAACTAATGTTTATATTTCAGATATGGAATCTTTTCATTATAAAATTTCCAATTTTTTGGTAATTTATATTTTCTGCTAAGAATATCTATCTTAGCATTCATTTCAAAGGTGTTTACTTCATCAGAGGGTGATTATCTCAGCTTATTTAATGTTTTTGTCTGATAATTGTAACATGTTGGGGTCAGCATCTGTTCTTTCTTTTTTCCTTGAAAATTGGTAATATTTTCTTGCTTTGTTTTATTTTTATCTAGTATTTTTCTTTATGTGATGAGTATTTTTTATTTATGTTGTGGGACTCTGAGTCCAGCTAAAAATTCTCTAGAGAAATGTATCTGTTCTTTTAGCATGAAATTGCCAAAGTTAGGTTTATACTACAAGTTCTTTCTTTCTGCAGATGATATTACAAATGACCTTCGCTATACCCTTTGGTTGTACATCTCACATGCGCCACTTTCAGAGTTAATTTGCGATGTGGGCAGTAGTTTATATTTATACAAACAATGTCAAAACCTTTGCTACGCTTCTTTGGGTGTGTTCCACACATCTGCAGCCTGGGGGTGAGCCTGGGATTTCAGTCAGTTCAAACACAGATTTAGGGATATACTTCTCTAACTCTCTCATCTTTGGGATTTTCCTTATGCACTGCAGATCTCAGGGGCTTGTTGTTTCTCTGGCCAGAAATGTGGAATTCTCTCAGTGTTTCAGTTATCTGCACATGTTCACAGTTTAGTTTAAATAGGCAGAATGAGAATAAAGAGAAAAAAAAAAAACCATGGAGAGTTCCCCCAAACTCTTTGCAGAACAGAGGCTCCTTTTCCTTAGTCCTTATCCAAAGGCTTGAGGTTTCTCTTGGGGCTTTAGGTACCTCTGAATTGCAGCAGTGAAATTTAGCAGCTAGTGCTGGATTCAGGAAGGGTAGGAAAGAAAAAGAAGAAAACAGGATTCCATCCTCCCGCTCCATATTTCCGTTCTACTCTGTGGCTTAAGGGGACCCTTTTGCTTGCATTGTGGTCACAATGATAAATTCCTCTTGAAGTTTTGGTTGTCTGCACCTACTGCACAATTTCCCAATATTTTCTGTCTGCTGGTCAAGCATACTGCTACAGGAGAAAAAAGATAACTTACTAGTCTTTCTTTAGATTTTGGCTTCCTTTCCCAAACTGTCTGCTATTATTTACATTTCGAGGTCCCCATATTTTTTTCCATATTTTTTCGATAATCAATTTTAGTTGTAATCAGAGTTATATCAGAGTTAAATGGTAAGAGGCTTACTTCACTTCAGCAGGCACAAGAAATCTTTTCACTCTCTTTTAAAAAAGAAGTAATCAGATAACATTTGACCAAAAAACATGTATATCAGGTACTTTTGCATCAAACTTAGGTGCTACTGTCTCAGTTACACAGTCCTGGAGACATTAAGATCTCACAGTTTGTCAGTAACAGCAACTAGCATTTGAACCTAGGTCTTTTGAATGATTTTCCCATTTGCTCTTAGAGAGGGAGAATATACCTTTAAAATGTCAGCAGAATAAAATTCATCAAATTCACAGGTTTTAAAAAACAATTTATCAAGTTAGTGAAAATGTTGTTTTTGTGAATTTCAAATACTCAGTGTTTATGTAAACTTGGATAATTTGAACATATTTTAATTCATAAAATGCCACTAAGTTATGAGTTTCTTATTTAATAATCTCACCAACTATCTTTCTGTCCTCACCTAAAGTTAAAGTTCTGGGGAAATCGCCTTTGATTTTTGTATCCTCATAAAATGAAGTTTACTTCTCAACCTCTTCCTCTCCCTCTCCATTCCAGCCTCCTCCTTCCTCCTTCTTCTACAGACCCAAATTCAGCCCACAGGGAAATATAAGAATCATTGAGTTTCTTTCCAACTTTTAGAGTACATTTTCTTGGCAGAAAACTATAACTCTTGTTTATATGGAAAATCATTTAGCCAAATGAATATTCCTGACCCATTCTATAAAAAGAGAATTCTTTTTTCGCTTGTAATTTTTGGATGACTATTTTCTGCATGCTAAAATTGAGGAACAGGCCTTGAAAGATTCTCCAAAAATATAAATTTATACTTACACCATTCCAATCTTACTAGTTGACTTAATTTTTGGAATGAAGTGTGTCAGACTTATAGAAATGTGCACAAAACATTATTGTACAGTTCAGTGAATTACTTACCACCTAAGTGAACACCTATGTAACCCACTTGGGTTAAGAAGTAAAACATTGCTAGGAACCTAAGTGATTTGACTTTTAATGTATCTGTTAAGACTGCTTTAGTATTTCATTAGTCAAAACATCATTTAAATTATATGCAATTAATTTACACACTTTCAAAAATAAATTTATCTATGTTTATGGAAGGAGATGGAACATCTATATGTTACTGCCTTCATAGCATTACATTCTAAGTGAATACATGGGTACCTGCTTTATCTTATTAACGTCTTCCTAAACATTGCGTGTAAGTGAATTTTATCAAATACATTTAAAAACAATAAGTTGAGTAAGTGGGATTACTTTTAAAATGTTGTGAATCTTTCGTAACAGTATAGATCTTTTTACAAATAAGTAATTTTCCTGATTTATCTGTTTTAAAACTAAAGTTGTGTACTCTACGTTTCCTTAAAGTGGGGTGTATATATTTGTCTATATATAGATATAAACAGACATTTCTATTACAACAAGTCTAACAAACCTTTGGTAAGTTTGATGAAACTGGATTATCTACATTACTACAACCTGAGTTTCTAGAGCCTAACAGGATATGGAACAAATGTACTGCATTTTCTCGTTATAAAAAAAAAAAAAAAAAAAAAAAAAAAAAAAAAAAAAAAAAAGGTTTGTGTTTGCTACTGGATAGGTGATTTTAGGTATCTTCATTTTAAGCTGACATAAACAAAGTGTTAAATTTAGACGCTGTAGGGCTCATATTTTCTAAACTTGTCTTTATAAATCTCAGTTAAGATTTGAACATGCAGTATAACTTTGAATAGAAGTTCCTTTGAGCATTTCATTTGAATTAATCTAAGTCCCAGAATATTCTGAAGTTTGCCTCATGCTTATGATTTCTACTTAGAATATAGAAAATCACTGTATGAGAAAATGTATTTAATTGCCTCATGCTTTAGTAAGCTTATATATAAATCTGAACAAACAAAATTGATCTCTGAAAATCAACGGCAGTACCCTTTATGAGGCAAAAGCACCTACAACTCTAACTTGTATTTTAAGTTCAGGGGATGCAGGTTTGTTACATAGGTAAACTTGTGTCATGGGTTTTTTTGTACAGAATATTTCATTACCCAGGTATTAAGCCTAGTGCCCATTAGTTATTTTTCATAATGCTCTCCCTCCCCCGACCCCATACCTTGACAGGCCCCAGTGTGTGTTGTTCTCCCCCGTGTCTATGTGTTCACCTTGTTCAGCTCCCACTTATCAGTGAGAACATGTGGTGTTTGGTTTCCTGTTCCCACGTTAGTTTGCTGAGGATAAAAGCTTCCAGCTCCATCCGTGTCCCTGCTAAGGACATAATCTCATTCCTTTACATGGCTGCATAGTATTCATGGTGTATATATACCACATTTTCTTTATCCAGTCTATCATTGATGGGCATTTAGGTTGATTCCATGTTTTTGTGAAGAGTACTGCAATGAACATACATGAGCACGTGTCTTTATAATATAATACTTTCTGATCTTTGAGTATATACCCAGTAGTGGGATTACTGGATCAAATGGTTTTTCTGTCTCTGTGTTTTTGAGGAATTTCCATACTATTTTCTACAATGGCTGAACTAATTTACACACCCACCAACAGTGTATAATCATTCTTCTTTCTCTACAACCTCGCCAGCATCTGTTATTTTTTGGCATTTTAATCATAGTCATTCTGACAAGTATTAGATAATATATCATCATGGTTTTGAGTTGGATTCCTCTAATGATCAACGATGTTGAGTTTGTTTTGTTTTTTTCGCATGATTTTTGGCCACATTTGTCTTCTTTTGAAAAGTGTCTGTTTACATACTTTGTCCACTTTTTTATGGGGTTGGTGGCTTGTTTCTTTTATATTTGTTTAATTCCTTATAGATGCTGGATATCAGACCTTGTTGGAAGCATAGTTTGCAAAAATTTTCTCCTATTCTCCCTTTATGTAGGTCATCTGTTTACTCTATTGATCATATGTTTTGCTGTGCAGAAGATCTTTAATTAGATCCCACTTGTCAGTTTTTGATTTCGTTGCAATTACTTTTGGCTTTTTCATCATGAAATTTTTACCCGTGCCTATGTCCTGAATGGCATTGCTTAGGTTGTCTTCCAGGATTTTAATAATTTTGTGTTTTACATTTAAATCTTTATTCTATGTTGATTTAATTTTTGTATATGGTTTAAGGAAGAAGTCCAGTTTAAATCTTCTATATATGGCTAGCCAGTTATCCCAGCACCATTCATTGAATAGAGAGTCCTTTCCCCGTTGCTTTTTTTTTTTTTTTTTTTTTTTTTTGGTCAGGTTTGTCAAAGATTAGATCTTTGTAGGTGTGCAGAATTATTTCTGGGTTCTCTATTATTTTCCATTGGTCTGTGTGTCTAAAAACCTACATTTCTCAGCTGGTCTGAAAAATCTAGATATAAAATAGCCAACATAGTACTCTATTGTGGGGAAAAATACCCTAATTTCTCTCTAAAGTTACATACAGCTTCACATAATGTTATTTTTTTTTTCTTTAATGATGGGAAGATTTTCCCCCAAAATGATTTCTCATTAGACATTTATCTAAGACAAGATAAGCACAATTTTACACATCCATTAGCTAATATGCATTTAGAAATCATTAACAGCTTGAAATTGTGCAAGCTCTCTGTACTTCAATTAAATATTCACAAATAAATGTGCAATAGCCATTTTTAATTTTTATAACCTTTCCTTGGAGTTAAATTGTTCCCACCTATTGTAACTAAAAGTAGATCACCCCTTTTTATTCTCTTTCATTGACAGTTGCAATCACCCCCTATACTTCTTTCTTTTAAAAATCCTAGTCTAGCCAGATTTTTCAGTTTATACAAAACAAACTCAGTTAATTTTGGGCTAATGCCAGTATATTACATTTGGTTAAGATGATCTTAACAGAATTCTAAAGGTTTTCCTAAAATCAAATAAAATGTGTTTTATTATTTTAAAACGCACATTTTTACTGAAATTTGTGAAATGCAATTTAGAGTATGCATATACCAAAATTGTGTGAACATGAATTTTTGAAATGTATATTTCTTTGCCTTTTTAAAATAGGTGTTTTTTCTCATAAAAGTAATTCAGTTGAAATTTCTCATTTTTATCTTGATAATCTCAAGTTATACATTTTTATGATTTCAAAATAATGTATTATGAAATCTTTATATCTTCTGCACTAATTTCCTTGTATTTTTCTTGATATCTAAATATTCTTCATTGGGGAATGGTAACTTCTATCAAATACACTAGTGTGCCAGATTTTGGAAGCAATTCTAGAAATATACTACTTTACAATTGTCAAAGTGTTTTCATATCCATTATCCATTTGTGCTCATACAAACACTGTGGAATAGTTAGGGCACATGTTCCTTCCCATATGTCAAAGATGAAAGAAGAAAGAAAAGCCTAAGACTACCTGACAAGGTAATGACAGAGTTTAGGACTTCTGATCTACCATTGTGCTATACAAAGAAGTGCCAAAATTTGTCCAACAAATTAGTAAAGACAATGAAGACCAACTATTTTCTTAGATTTAGTTACTTGCCATCACATTGCTTTTTTTTTTATCAATACATCTAATGTTTTAGATTAAGAGCCATACTTTGTTAATGTTCTGTTAAGTTACTGTTCACTAAAGTTGAAGTCCTAATTCATGAACATAAACTATACACGTAATGATTAGTAATGTTTCAATTTTATAAAAAATATCTTAGATGAATCATTTAATTCCCCATCATCATTTTCCAGATTAACATTATTTTATTAAATATAAAAAGCAGTCTAAATAATTACTAAACCAATATATTAAAAACAAATTACCTTACTAAAATAAGCTTTGAATAATCTAGAATACCAAGTCAAACTTTAGCAATCATTTTCAAATTTATTTTGAAAACCTAATTTAACAAGATCTTGGACTACCGTGTTTAAAACCCATCTGTCAATGAAAATTTTCATTTTCTCCCCATAGATTTTTCTTTTGAGTAAACCAAGTCTTATATGACATAAAATAGAAACTTTTGTCATAATCTATATAGTCTCTTAGTGGCCTTGGGAAGGGGACATTATAGAAATGTGACATAGAATAAAGGACAATTGAAATAATGGACTCTTATATTAACAACATTTCTTTGAGTCTTGGCCTATTAATGCTCTCGTTATTACCTGACCTTCATTCTTCCATCTTCCTTAGTTTACATATTCATTCATTCTAGCTTGAATTACTTACATTTACCTGGAAATCACACTACATGTTGACTCAGTGCCACTGTTCACTTGTGATAACTGAATTTATCCTTAACATTTGACAGTAAGCTCTGTACCTCTGTTATCCATTACCAATCTCATTCATCCTGGCTTCCAAGTTTCATTCTCTACCATTCTTCGAGAGCTTCAACATTAATAGAAGAGATGCATAATCCTTTTCTTTCCTCATAATCCCAAAGAACCCCTGGCCATTTTATATCATAAACCAATGGGTACATATAACTGTTTCTGCAAACTTTTGTGGAAGGTTTTGTACCACAATTTGCTAACCTTAGTTAATTTTGGTTAGAATAAATTGTAGGTGAGGTAAAGATGGCAGGTGTAATTCTCACATAGCCCTATTTATCTTGAGAAAAATCATTTTTTAATGTACTCCTGAGCCCAGTTACGTGTCTTGTCATTATAAAGAGCAGCAAATTATAATTAAGCCTATGCAATATATCTCAACTGATAGAACTCAAGGAGTCACCTTCATATTGTTGGGAAAGAAATTTAAAGCTACCAGCTGAGCTTCTAAGGCAGAATAAGTCAGAGGTTTGGTACCATTCAGACTGAACACTTGCATAAAGAAATAACAAGGGTAAGGCTACTAGCCTAGGACCTGAAACAGATATGTAAGACAAGGTGAAAGTTAGAATTCACAACAAGAATTTTCTGCCACAAAACAGAAATTGAATACTTTGAGAGGTACCAATGAGCAAATGCAAAACCCACAATATAATGGCTAGAGACATCGAACACCTAAAAAGAGAAAAGAACATGGGACCTTTAAATATTCTTTTATACAGTGAGCTGGTAATTCTTCTGTAAAGACATTTGGCAAAACCACAAAATGCTGAAATGCAGTAATCTCATTTCCAGAAATTTACTATGGGTAAATGTTTCACAGATGCACAAAGATGCTCATAGCATTCTTATTTATAATTATGAAAATATAATACAAATATTCAACATTATAGGAATGGTTAAGTGATATTACACACATGTTATATAATCATTAAAATAAATAATATGATTACTCTTTAATGATGGAGAAAACTGTTGAATAAAAAATTTGCAATATTTCCTTACTACAACGTTTACTGTCAGGCAAATACATATGCTTATGAAAACTGGAATGGAATACCCCCAAATTATAATGACCTCTTTAGGGTTCTGGACTTGTAGCTAATAATATTTTTCCTCATTTCTTGTTAAACCTTCTATGATATTATTTGTATATTTTAACAAGTTTTAAATGCTGTCTGTTGTATTGATACTTCCACATTATCTTTACTGAGATAAAACTGTACTGCAAGACAAAGGTATTTGCAACACCGATTCAGTAGTTCATCAGTGTCATAGAAGAGAAAATATTGAAACCAATGAATTATCATAAACATGCCTTAATATTTTCTAGGAATCATGATATAGCCTATATATAATCTTTTCATGTCAGAATCCTTCCAAGAACATCATTTTTGCCCATTCACTTTGATTCTGCTTTACTGTGGTATGGAAACCTGTCGTATTAAAAGTAACAACCTTTCATTCAGTTATCTAATAAGGTAGTTGAATTCCTGTCTCCTATATGTTTATAGGGACTTTGTCATTCAAATCCACGAAAAACTTCACTCTATATTGTGTGATGTTAGGAATTTCACATTCATTATCATTTACCTCTCATGCCAATCCTACGAAGAATGTATTCTTATCATAGAGATGAAAGCTCAAAGAAGTTAAGTAACTCATTTAAAATTACACAGTGTGGTAGAAAGATTTTTTTTTGAAACTCAGAACTGCCTGAATCCCAAATTAGTATTCTTTCTCATGCCTTTTTCTTCATAATCATCCCTTAAATCCCTTCCTCCCCTTTATTTATTTACCGAACACCAACAATGTGATAGACACTGTGCTAAACTCAGAGGATACATGGATAAATAAAATACAGTCACACCAAAAGGTTTAGTTTATTCTGTCATTTACAATTAATTCATTATTTTGCTCAGTCACAAATTATGTAATGGATACTTACTATGTGATAGGTGCTTCTAGAAAAAAAAGGAGCATGTCTTAAAGTATTGCTCAACTATAACATAAAGCAGCGAAAAGTATGCAGTAGAAGTAAAGACATAAATATATGGTTAAAACTATATAAATACAAGACAATATCCTTCAAGTAAATTAGGAATGCTTAAAAACAACAACAAAAAAAATCTTTGTCATTGTAGGGAAACTTTCTTAAAGGAAAATACGAGGTGAGAATTCCTAAAACCTGATGATAATCCCACATGGAAACCCTAACAGCAGAAAGCCCTTCAGTTCATATCACTGACATAGGACTTCATAAATGTTCTTCACAGCAAAACACAGACAAAAAAACAGTATGCATGCAGTGGCTTTGAGTCGGCTTCTCATTTTCCTTTCCTTATGCTTCTTTCCTCAATTTCTTCAAATGTTTATCTTGGCCTTTAAGCCTCATTTGCAGCTATAAATAAGTGGAGTATTCTACTTTATGAAAACAGAAGTCTAACTTTCCAACATGTATGTTACTCTTGCTGCATTTCATTCTCACTAGAGGAAAATTATGAACTGTTTTACCTCCATAAAAAACATGAACCATTTTTCATAAGTGTTTTTTTTTATATATTCCTAAATCATTCATGAATAACAAAGAAAAGAAAGCTGAACACTATTAGTTGAAAACTCTCATTTGCACACACCTGGCTGTAGGTGGAAAATCTCATCAGTAGCAGTGGACCATAATGTGCTTTATTATCATATAGGAAACATAAAATTGTTAAATTTATTCAGAAGTATTCCAACAACAAATGTATTGTCATGGTACTGAATAAGCAAAGCCATATATTAATCTTTCTCTCCTGTATGTGAATGTTCAAAGAATGATTCTGTTTTTTCTCTATTGCTCCTTCTCTCACTCTTGCTTTTTTCTCTCCAATATTATGGCTAATTTAACAGATAAGATCAAAATGAACTGTCAGAGGTAATAACTAGATTAAGTATTTAGGTAATGTGATGAAGGACTGTACAAGTGAGGATTACACCAAATCCCTAGATAATATAGGAGCGTCTTGTTATAATATTTACTTCTCAAATTTTAATTGGTGCTAGATCTGCTAATATAACACTATAGTAAGAACTGGATTATTTTGCCTCTTTTCTCTAGTTTACTGTTTTTAAATTAGTCATAAGTTTTCATGTTGTTTCAGTACAGCCACCTCATATTACACTGAAGCAGTGTCTAAACTGATATGACTGAGAAATCTTTTTATATTGATGCACATAGATATACATAGTTTTCAAGTCCATATGATAATATAATACATTAATGTAATTTTTAAAGACCAAATATGTATACATGGGATATCCATCACCCTCAATATTTGTGTTTTCTTTATGTTAGACCATTCAAATTACTCTCTTCTAGCTAATTTGAAAGATACAGTACATCAGCGATCCCCAACCTTTTTGGACTAGTGACCAGTTTTGTGGAAGACAATTTCTCCACAAACCAGGATAGGAGTGGGGGAATGGTTTTGTGATGAAACTGTTGCACCTCAGACTGTCAGGCATTAGATTCTCATAAGGAGCCCACAACCTAGGTCCCTTGCATATGCAGTTCACAATAGGGTTCACACTCTTATGAGAATATAATGCTGCTGCTGGTCTAACAGGAGGCAGAGCTCAGGCAGTAATGCTCGCTGACCCACCCACACTCACTTCCTGAAGTGTGGTCTGGTTCCTAACAGGCCACCAACTGGTATTGGTCTACAGCCACGGGGCTGAGGACCACTGAAATAGATTATTGTATATTATAGTCACCCTACTGATCTATGTAACACTAGGTCTTATTTATTCTATCAAATTGTATTGAGAAACCATTTTATATATTGGAATGGGCTTCAGATTTTGAGACAGACAATTTGGGCTTCAATCTTGTTTCCATCATCATCAGCTGTGTTTACTTAGGCAAATGATCCAGAAGTGGGTAGTGTGACTGCCTCTCAAAGTCAGATACAATGGCTACTGTTACTTGCCATTTCCTAAATTTGTGGAGGATGGGGTGAGGGAGGAAGATATAGATGAGATTATAAAATTACAGTTAGAAATAAGAACATCTGTTTTTTGGAAGGATGGTTGCATCATGTTAGTGTTGGGAACATAGAGTTGTTTTTGTTGTACAACAGTTCAAATATGTATTGAAGGGTGTATATAGATTCTGGATAGGTAAGAGGGTGGGCTATACCAGTTATTAAACTATTATCTCTTATCTTTAAACTACTCTTCTCTACTCTTTGTGATGCTGGTGCCAGGACTCTGCAAACCACATTTCTGCTTTTTCATCTGGCTCTGTGTTCAGCTATGCCAATACAGGGCATGACTGCGAGATTTTAGCCAGGCTAGAGGAGGAAGAAGGGACATGTTCCTACCTGTTTGATCTCTGTTAGCTTCAGGTTGATTTCCTGTTCATTTGTTACCATGCCTTACTTCATCCAGCTTCTTCACCCTGGAAGTCGTAGGTGTTTCTCATAGTAGTGGTTGAATCCAGTATGCTATTATTCCAATATTTATAGAACCAGGCTCATTCTGCCTATTCCTCCTACCCCCAGTGATATGGGTTGGCTGTGTCCCCACCCAAATCTCAACTTTAATTGTATCTCCCAGAATTCCCACATGTTGTGGGAAGGACTCAGGAGGAGATTATTGAATCATGGGGTCTGGTCTTTCCCGTGCTATTCTCGTGATAGTGAATACGTCTCACGAGATGTGATGGGTTCATAAGGTGTTTCCACTTTTACTTCTTTCTTATTTTCTCTTGCCTGCTACTATGTAAGAAGTGCCCTTTGCCTCCTACCATGATTCTGAGGCCTCCAAGCCATATGGAACTGTAAGTCCATTTAAACCTCTTTTTCTTCTGCATCTCGGATACGTCTTTATCAGCAGTGTGAAATGGACTAAGACAGTAAATTCGTACCAGTAGAGTGGGACGTTGCTGAAAAGATACCCAAAAATGTGGAAGCAACTTCGGAACTGGGTAACAGGTAGAGGTTGGAACAATTTGGAAGGCTTGGAAGAAGACAGGAAAATGTGGGAAACTTTGGTACTTCCCAGAGACTTGTTGAATGGCTTTGCCCAAAATGTTGATAGCAATGGACAATAAGGTCCAGGCTGAGGTGGTCTCAGATGAAGATAAGGAACTCATTGGGAACTGGAGTAAATACAACTCTTGTTATGTTTTAGGAAAGACTGGCAGCATTTTGTCTCTGCCCTAGAGATTTGTGGAACTTTGAACTTGAGAAAGATGATTTAGGGTATCTGATGGAAGAAATGTCTAAGCAGCAAAGCATTCAAAACGTGACCTGGGTGCTGTTAAAAGCATTCAGTTTTATAAGGGAAGCAGAGCATAAAAATTTGGAAAATTTGCAGCTTGACTATGTGATAGTAAAGAAAAACCCATTTTCTGGGAAGAAATTTTAGCTGGCTGCAGAAATTTACGTAAGTAGCAAGTAGCCTAATGTTAATCCCAAAAACCATGGGAAAAAAATGTCTCCAGGCCATGTCAGAGATCTTCATGGCAGCTTCTCTCCATCACAGACTGAGAGGCCCAGAAGAAAAAAAAGTGGTTTTGTGGGCCAGGCCCAGGGTCTCCGTGCTGTGTGCAGCCTAGGGACTTGGTGCCCTGTGTCCCAGCTTCTCCAGCCATGGCTGAAAGGGGACAATGTAGAGTTCAAGCTGTGGCTTCAGAGGGTGAGATCCCCACGCCTTGGCAGCTTCCACATGGCATTAAGCCTGCAGGTGCACAAAAGTCAAGTATTGAGGTTTGGGAACCTTTGCCTAGATTTCAAAAGATGTATGGAAATGCCTGGATGCCCAGGCAAAAGGTTGTTGCAGGAGTAGGGCCCTCATAGAGAACCTCTGCTAGGGCAGTACAGAAAGAAAATGTGGGGTTGACACCTCCACACAGTCCCTACTGGTGCACCACCTAGTGGAGCTGTGAGAAGAGGGCTACTATCCTCCAGACCCCAGAATGGTAGCTCCACAAACAGCTTGCATCATGCACCTGGAAAAGCTGCAGACAGTCAACATCAGCCCATGAAAGCATCTCGGAGGGAGGCTGTACCCTGCAAAGCCACAGGGGCAGGGCTGCCCAAGACCATGGGAACACATCTCTTGCATCAGTGTGACCTGGATGTGAGACCTGGAATCAAAGGAGATCATTTTGGAACTTTAATATTTGACTGCCCGGCCATATTTTGGACTTGCATGGGCCCTGCAACCCTTTTGTTTTGGCCAATGTCTCCCATTTGGAATGGCTGTATTTACCCGATACCTGGACCCCCACTGTATCTAGCAAGTAACTAGCTTGCTTTTGATTTTACAGGCTCATAAGTGTAAGGAACTTGCCTTGTCTCAATTGAGGCTTTGGAATGTGGAATTTTGGGTTAATGCTGAAATGAGTTAGGACTTTGGGGCCTGTTGGGAAGATATCATTGGTTTTGAAATGTGAGGAGGGGCTGGTGACAGAATGATATGGTTTGGCTGTGTCACCAGCCAAATCTCAACTTGTATTGTATCTCCCAACATTCCCAAGTGTTGTGGGAGGGACCCAGGGGAACGTCATTGAATCATGGGTGCCAGTCTTTCCCATGACATTCTTGTGATAGTGAATAAGTCTCACGAGATCTGATGAGTTTAGCAGGGGTTTCCACTTTTGCTTCTTTCTCATTTTATCTTGCCTGCTGCCATGTAAGAAGTGCCTTTCATATCTCTTCATGATTCTGAGGCTTCCCCTTTCACATTGTTACAGATGTGAAACTAAGTCCAATTAAACCTCTTTTTCTTCCCACTCTCGTGTATGTCAGCAGTGTGAAAACAGACTAACACACCCTGAGTTACATGTGCTCCTGTTGAGAGGTCTGAGATTCAGCATCACTGAGACACCTTCTCTAAATTTGTACTTTTATTAATCCTAACCTCTTCTCTTTATTTGTCCATCCCTAGGTGTGGTAGGTAACCTCTTCCTTTAGTTGCTAACTTGATAGCTTGGTGTTCTCTGTTCTCTTACTACCTTTTAAGTTATTAAGTTAGCAACTTTTATAGTTAGTTAACAATTATTTATACTTAATTCTCTCTACCCAATAATAACTGTTTTAGCAAGCTATCATATTTTCTTGAAATTCAGTTTCCTCATCTTAAACATAGGGACAATAATCCAAGGATGCTTCATGATCCAAGAATAATAGGCACCATAAAAGACAATTTAGGCCGGGCGCGGTGGCTCAAGCCTGTAATCCCAACACTTTGGGAGGCCGAGACGGGCGGATCACGAGGTCAGGAGATCGAGACCATCCTGGTTAACACGGTGAAACCCCGTCTCTACTAAAAAATACAAAAAATTAGCCGGGCGCCGTGGTGGGCGCCTGTAGTCCCAGCTACTCGGGAGGCTGAGGCAGGAGAATGGCGTGAACCCGGGAGGCGGAGCTTGCAGTGAGCTGAGATCCGGCCACTGCACTCCAGCCCGGGCGACAGAGCGAGACTCTGTCTCAAAAAAAAAAAAAAAAAAAAAAAAAAAAAAAAAAAGACAATTTAATTGGAATACACTTTAAAGGAGAACTGAGATTGCTGGATCACATGAAGTTATATTTTTAATTTTTAGAGGAAGCACCATAATGTTTTTCATAATAGTTATACTATTTTATGTTCTCACCAATAATATAAAAGGATTCCCTTTCCTCCACGCCCTTGCCAACACTTTTTAACTTTTGTCTCTTTGATAGTAGCCATACTAATCGGGGTGAGGTAATATTTCGTTGTGGTTTGATTTACATTTCCCTGATAATTAGTCTTGCTGAAAATTTTTTTCACATATATATCGTCCATTTGTATGCCTTCTTTTAAGAAATATTTAGGCCATTTGCCCATTTTTAATCAGATTATTGTCATTTTTTTAGTATTGAGTTGAATTTCTTATATATTTTTGATATTAACCCCTAGTAATGTATATAGCTTGCAAGCATTTTCTCCCACACTGTAGCTTGTCTCTTCACTCTGTTTATTGTTTCCTTAGCTGTACAGAAGCTTTTTAGTTTGATGTAACTGAAAATGTATCATAAATTGTGACAAAGGTTTGACTGGGAGTATAATTTTTAAAAAAATTTATAAAAATTATTTTAGTTTGATGTAACTGAAAATGCATCGCAAATTGTGACAAAAGTTTTGACTGGGAGTATATTTTGAAAACAATTATAGAAATCATTTATAAAAATCATACATTTATAAAAATTTATAAATGTCACACATTTAGCAAAATTATATTTATATTCAAAACTATGCTGTACTTCTCAGAATGAAGGTTGATTTGATGTTGATTTGTACTTTTATGCATATATATTTTTCTCTGAAAAAATGCATAAAATAGTATCATACATTGCACAGTTTTTATTTTTTGTGCATATTCATTAACAGGGTCATTCCTGGAAAAAAAATTCAAGGGCTTTTTAGTTTTCCAAAAGACACACTCTTTGTCGTTCTGGCCAGTGTCCTTTTATTCAACTTACCTGCCCTGTCTGTCAGATTCTCATTTGTTATGGTTATTCTCATTTGTGATTTCCTGTAACATTTTCATTTATCTCATGAAATTCTTTCTCATATGTAAAATTTATAATTTTACCTTGTGATAATCTTGAATACATCAGCATTAAAATACCAGATTGTGGGTAGGAATGAGACGGATGCTAGAATTTATCATGGACAAATAATTAAGTGGGCATTTTTTATTGTTTTAATAGTTTTGGAAGTACAGGTGGTTTTTGGATTCACAGGTAAATTATTTAGTTGTGATTTCTGAGATTTTGGTGCACTCATCACCAAAGTAGTGTACACTATACCCAATATGTAATCTTTTATCCCTCACCCCTTCCCACACTCCCTGCTGAGTCCCCAAAGTCCATTATGTCATCTTTATGCCTTCACATTCACATAGGTTAGCTCCCACTTATAAGTGAGAACATAAGATATTTGATTGTCCATTCTCGAGTTACTTCACTTAGAATAATGGCCTCCAACTCCATCCAAGTTGCTGGAAAGGTCATAATTTTTTCCACTTTATGGTTGAATAGTGTTCCATGGTGTATATATACCACATTTTCTTTATCTACTCTTTGGTTGATGGGCATTTTAGAAGACTAAAACAACTTTTTTTAATGTTAGTTCATTAGTGAATATTTGTATATGTACATATATAATAAATTATAATTCTTAAATTTAAATTCTTAAATTCTTAGATTTAAATTTAAAGAATTTAAATTATTAAATTCTTAAATCATAATTCTTAAATAAATTTATATATAAAAATATATATTATATATTAGTTTAGTGCAAAAGTAATTGTGGTTTGTGCCATTAAAAGTAATGACAAAACCCACAATTACTTTTGCATCAACCTAATATATATTATATATGCTTATACATTTTATATATTTTAAAGTATATATATTTATACTTATATATACATGTATAATATGTTATATATTTTATAAAGTATATTATATATAAATATTTCTTCATAAATATATATTTCATTTTACATATAAATATATATATTTCATCAAATATATATATTCATAAATGGTTCATTGGATAAAGATGACATATATATATATATTTATTTGATGAAATTGTTGTGAATGTCGAAAGAGATCATTAGTTAAAGAAATGTATATCATGGTGCCTGAACCAAAGTTGGTTGTAGAAATTATCAAATTTTAACAATTTAGTTTCACAAATGTATACCCTTATTATATTATTTTTATCTTTTACATCTTAATATACGTTATTGATCTGATTCTTTTTTAATTTTTATTTTAGATTTGGTCATATATGTACATGTTTGTTACATGGGTATATTGCACAATGGTGGGGATTGGGCTTCTGGTGCACCCATCATCCAAATATTGAATTGTACCCAATAGGTAATTTTATGATCCTCATGCCCTACCACCATGCTCCCTTTTGGAGTCCCTATTGTCTACTATTTCCATTTTTATGTCCATGTGTATCCATTGTTTAGCTCCCATTTATAAGTGACAACCTGCAATATTTGATTTTCTGCTTCTGAGTTCATTCACTTATGAAAAAAGAAGGCCTCCAACTCCATCCATTTTGTTACAAAGGACATTATTTCACTATTTTTATGGCTGCATAGTATTCCACTGTGTGTGTATACACACACACACGCATATATACGTAGCAATGTGTGTATACATCTATCTATCTAGATACAGATATAGATATAGATATGGATATAGATATAGATATAGATACATACCAATGGAATCCAGTCAACCATTGATGAACATTTAGGTTTGTTTTAAGTTGGTTTCATGACTTTGCAACTGTGAATATTTCTATGATAAACATGGAGTTGCAGGTGCCTTTTTATTTTTTTTATTTTTATTTTTTCTTTGAGTGGATGACAGTAGTGGGATTTCTGGGTTGAATTGTAGTTCTATTTTTACTTCTTTGTGCTATCTCCATACTGTTTTCCATAGATGTTGAACTAATTTATATTCCCACCAACAGTGTATAAATGTCTCCTTTTCAATGCATCCATGCCAACATATGTTGTTTTTGACATCTTAATAATAGCCAATATGACTGGTGTATGATGATAGCTCAGTGTTGTTTTAATTTGCATTTCTCTGACAATTATTGATGTTGATCATTTTTTCAGTTTTTCTTGGCCACTTGTATTTTTTGAGAAATGTCTGTTCATGTCTTTTGTCCACTTTTTAATTGAGTTATTGTTTGTTTTATTCTTAGTTGTTCAAGTTCCTTGTAAATTATACATATTAGGCTTTCATCAGAGGTATAGTTTTCAAATATTTTCTCCCACACTGATGGTTGTCTGTTTACTCTGTTGATTATTTCTTTTTCTATGCAGAAAGTTTTTACTTAAATCTCATGTGTCCATTTTTTTCAAAAGTTATTTGTCTAGGCTGATATCCAGAAGAGTTTTTCCTAGGTTTTCTTCTAGAAGTTTTATAGTTTCAGGTATTAAAGTTAGATCTTTAATCAATCTTGAGTTAATTTTTGTGTATTGAAGAGGTAGGTTTCCAGTTTCGTTCTGCCTATGATTAGTCAAGTTTCCCAACACCATTTATTGAAAAGGGTATCTTTTCCTCATTGTATATCTTTGTCGATTTTGTTGAAGATCAGTTGTTTTTAGGTATGTGGCTTTCCTTCTTGTTTCTGTTCCATTGATCCATATGTCTATTTTTGTACCAGTGCCATGCTGTTTTAGTTATTATAGCCTTGTAGTATAATTTGAAGTCAGGTAATATGCCTTTGGGCTTCTTCTTCCTACTTAAGATGGCTTTGGCTATTCAGGTTTTTTATTTGGCTGTATATAAAATTTAGGATTTTTTTCTAATTCATATTGCTTTGGGCAATATGATCATTTTAACGATATTGATTCTTCCAATACATGAGCATGGGGTGGTTTTCCATTTGTTTTTGTTGTCTATAATTACTTTCATCAGTGTTTTTCTGTTCTCCATGTAGACATGTTTCAACTCTGTAGTTAAATGTATTCTTAGGTATTTATGTATGCATGTGTGTGGCTATTGTAAACGGGACTGAGATTTTTACTTGGTTCTCAGTTTGAACGTTACTGGTATACAGAAATGCCACTAATTTTTGTATGTCAATTTTGTATCATGATATTTACTAAAGTTCTTTATAAATCTATGTGCTTTTTGGATAAATATTTAGAGTTTTATAGGTACATACAATCATGTTGTCGGTGAACAACGATAATTTGACATCCTCTTTTTCAATTTGAATGCCTTTTACTTCTTTCTGTTGCCTGATTGCTCTGGTTAGGACTTCCAATACTATGTTGAATAGGACTAGTGAGAATGAATACCCTTGTCTTCTTCTAGTTCTTAGGGGAAATACTTTCAACTTTTGCCCATTCAGTATATGTTGGCTGTGGGTTTTTTATATATGGTTTATTATTTTGATGTATTTTCCATTGATTCCTAGCTTGTATAGGGCTTATACCATGAAGGGATGTTGGACGTTATTAAATGCTTTTTCCTCCATCTATTGAGATGATCAGATGGTTTTTGTTCTTGGTTCTGTTTATATGATGGTGAATAATATTTATTGATTTTCATATGTTACACCATACTTGCATCCCCAGAATAAAGCCCACTTGATCACTATGAATTATCTTTTTGATGTTCTATTGAATTTAATTTCAGCATTTTGTGGAAGATTTTTGCATGCATGCTCATCAGTGATATCAGCCTGTAGTTTTCTTCTTTTTGTTGGATCTTTGCCTGATTTTTGGTACCAGGATGATACTGTTATTGAAAAAGGCAGTCCCCCAAATGCTGGGGTCTTTCTCTGTTTGGTGTCACAAAGCCAATACACAAAACCAAAAGTGAGTGTCAAGCAGTGCAGGCTTTATTCGATGTCCATGGAATTGAAAAGTTGGAGCATGGCTCACAAATCAACTTTTTGACAAGAGGTGACATGGTTAAAATATAAGGTTTCTGTAATGAACAGATTGGACATTAAAAGTGAGCAGAGCAATATTCGTGTCTTTTCTGCAAATGGGCAGTGAACTTCCCAGAACTGAAATGCTCCCTTTTTTCTTGTTCTTTTATGGCTTCTTCTAGTCATTGTCATGAACATTGTCAATTTTTCTGGCACTGGCGGGAGCTTCATTTAGCGTGAAATAAGATTATAATGAAGTCTGGGGTCTTTTTTAAGTTTTTTGGTTGACTGTCTTGGTTCTAATCAGTCTCAGTTGATCAAGTTACAAAAGGAACCTTTTATCACAAATGTTCTGTTTCTTAAAGATAAGCAGGATTAGGACATGGTAGACATTCAGCTATGTTCTGTAGGCATTACAATAGGAAACAATACTGGATTCATAGAATGAAATTCTTCCTCCTTGATTTTTTAGAATAGTTTCAGTAAGATTGGTATCAGCTGTTTGTTGTACATCTGACAAAAGTAGGCTATGAGTCTGTCTGGTCCTAGGCTTTTTCTTGTTGGAAAAATTTTTTACTACTAATTCAAAGTCGTTAGTTATTATTGGTCTGTTCCGGATTTCTATTTCTTTCTAGTTCAATCTTGGGATGTTGTATGTTTCCAGGAATGTATCCATTTCCTCTAGGTTTTCTAGTTTGTATACAGAAAGGTGTTCATATTAGTCTCTGATGATCTTTTGTATTTCTGTGTTATTAGTTAGAATATCACATTTATCATATCTGATTATGCTTATTTGAATCTTTTCCCTTTTTTCTTGTTCTAGCTAGTGGACTGCCAAATTTGTTTTTCCTTTACAAGAATCACCTTTTCATTTCATTGATCCTTTGTTTGATTTGATTCTTTAGTGAGAGCAGGTTTAGATAAGAAAACAGATTGGAAATAGGTATAGGATAGAACCTCTATCAAGGCATAGAAGTACATTTTCTATTGAAGATATGATATGGTTGCTTCTTCACCTTTAAAACAAAATCAGACCACTATTGAAAGGCTGGTTTTAGAGAAAAACAGTGTCAGAACATTTAGCTAAAAGATGCATCCTTTTTGGAAACTGAAACTTCTATAAGGGCACTTAAGATTAAGTTTTCGGCCGGGCGCGGTGGCTCAAGCCTGTAATCCCAGCACTTTGGGAGGCCGAGACGGGCGGATCACGAGGTCAGGAGATCGAGAGACGATCCCGGCTAACACGGTGAAACCCCGTCTCTACTAAAAAAGTACAAAAAAATAGCCGGGCGAGGTGGCGGGCGCCTGTAGTCCCAGCTACTCGGGAGGCTGAGGCAGGAGAATGGCGTAAACCCGGGAGGCGGAGCTTGCAGTGAGCTGAGATCCGGCCACTGCACTCCAGCCTGGGTGACAGAGCAAGACTCCGTCTCAAAAAAAAAAAAAAAAAAAAAAAAGATTAAGTTTTCAATTCATGAGTAGAGGTAAAGAGAAGCAGCAAGTTAACAAAATGGGGTAGAAAAAATATTGGCCAATGTCATACCTAAGACAAACCAAAATGTGCCATAACGTTTTGACTTTATTTTAAATGAAAACAACTCTGTTTAAACATTTTACGTAAAAACATTTACTATACTTACTGCATTTCTAACAGTTTGCTCATGACCTGAAATATCTAACGAGAGGTTGAAGCAAATAGAAACATGAAGGTATGGTTCTCAGGAGATGAGTATGCCAACCATGTTGACTTGAATGTGTATTGCCTGTTGATAAAAACATACTATTAATAGAACATGCAAAAGGCTTATGATATTTATTTTTATTCATTTTTTAACATTGATATTGTTTTGTCAGTAACTGCTTCAGGTTGATATTTTTAAAATAATTTTGGTATATTAAAATGCTGTTTTACATCAGTTTGTAATCATTATGGTTTGGTTTGTTTCCTTTTTATAGTAGAACATGCATAGATCACCTTTACTAAGTGACAGACATTAAGAAGATGTTCCTAATAATACAAGAATGTGACAATAAACATTATTGATTTATTTTTTATAAGATATATACTATATACTTATATATAATTATATAAGTACATATATATACATTTATGTATTATTCCTAATTTTAAATGGTTAGTTATAAAGATCAGACTTAGCAATCAAGACTGCAGCTACATTGATTATAATACCACATGACAAAACAATTTTTCAAATGTTTTTTATATAACATATGTATATATAAAATATAAAATAATAAACCACAGGCTGAAATACTGTCAATTTTTTAAAGTATCAACACAATACCAACAGCATTTTACAAAATACCTGCATAATGATACTTACAAAATATAATAAACTTAATTATTTCTTCAAAATCAATTTCCCCTCTGGACATATTTATTTCAATGTACTTATCTTTCTATTTGTCCTGAGGCTTAAATTTTCAAATAATTCTTGATTCTTTCTTTCTGGAGAAACTTAAAACAGACTGATTATGAAATTCATTACCCTACTCATCACAAACGGTTATTCTCCCCTCTCTCTTTCCCATCCCATCAATCACCAAGTGTAGTGTATTTTTTCTGTTGTAAGAGCTATCCCTCTCATTGTCCGTGTTACAAACTTTGTTCAAGCCCTCATCACTGTTTCGTCGGATGATCGCCAAGGTCTCTTAACTAGTTTCCTTGCCTTCATTTCCTCTTTTCCCATTTGCTGATCAACACATCTTCATAAAATTCCATTTTGTAGACATTATCATCTGTTGAAATCCATCAGTAGACCCTAATCATCTACCAAACAAACCTGTAATTCCTCCATTTCAAATGTAATGTTCTCTGGTTAAAATCTCCATTTTATTTTTTTGCTTTGCAAGAATTTTCTTCTCTGTTCTCTTTGCTTATTTAATCTGTATCCTACTTACAATCCCCGCTGAAACCACAATGACACTGTGAAGACTTATCTGCTTTCACCTCTACATGGCGTTCTTGTCCAAGTAACCTTTTTAGCAGCTGTAGGTTAGTCTTTCAAATCATACTATAAAATTACATTTTCCTACCTGGCACATTTGTGAACCTTTGTATGATACTTAATACATCATTTCACTTCAAGTACTTACTAATGAAACATAAAATAGTTTAGAGACTGTATCTATCAATTATGACTATCATACTGTTGATTATTTTGACCTCTAAAGCCCTGATCAGTGAATGCCCTTTGATTCAAGGAAATACACTGAAGTTTAGAAATGTTTCTCATGGCACTGTGTCAAATGCAAATGCGTTTCATGGCAGTGTATCAAATGTATCTTTTTTTCTGTTTTGTTCTCCATCTTTTCTACTGCCAGTTTGGAAAGCTAAAATATTATTTTATAGATTTCTACCTAGAAAGAAGTGTCATAACCTTCTTTCTTTATGGCTTGTCCTGCATCGTTCTTGCAGGCAAAATTAGCATGGATCTCGATGCTCATCAATAGTATCAGTATGGTCTAACCAAAATTATTCTTCCTTTAATGCATAGTGGTCTTTATAGCAACCTAGCTCTGCAAAAGTCTTATAAATAGTAGTGATTGTGTTTTATTACAATTTCTCCAGTCTAGATTGATTATATAATATCTAAAATCCACAATGAAAGTGAATCATTTAAAAGTAAGCTGACTGTTCAATGCATGTTCACCATTTTCTTTAAATATAGCTTGGTGTAAATTTTTTCAAGAACTGTCAAATACATAATACTGCAGTGAAAAAAATCATTTCTCTCTGCTGTTAAGATATTGTTTCTTCAAACTAGAACACTAGAAGGCCAATTTTTTTCTTATTTTACTTCATAAAACAGTGAGAAGAAAAACAGGGTAAAGCCCATAGCAACAAGATATTTCTTTTACCATCTGTGTGATTTATGTCGAATTTAAACTGCTTGTATTTTAGAAAGGAATCTGTTTTCTGTCTTCAAAAGGATGCTATCCAACATCTCTCAGCTGCTAATTTTTAGCACTTAGAGGTTCCCTTGGGCTGCTGTCAACTACAACTTATTGCATAGGTACTTTTCACTAAACTCATTATAAAGTGATTAGCCTCCAGCAAGATAGTGCAATGCTTCAGACTGCTTGCACTATATGTAGCTTTGCAACTGAATTTTGTACTGTCAAATATTATCAGACAGTGAGTATAGAATTACTCCTGGGATTCAATACATAGAATGTTGAGAGGGATTTTTGTCACTTCTCTTTTAAACCATACCTTTCAAAAAACCATATGTATGCACATACACAAAAACATACACATGCATGTGTGCATACAGAACAAACGTAAAATATATACTAGTTTAAAATAGATGGCATACTTTGCTATCATCAAATACATTTTAAAAATATATGAATTATTCTTCAGCTTATGCTTTGAATTCAAAAGCTAATTAAATATCTCTGAATAAATGACTGGTTATCAATATATGTAACAGTGCCACTTTTATTAGCATATTTAATTTACAATGCTTTTTACCTTAAAGTACCAATAGTAATCAATATTTTGGCATCTAATAAGCCAATAAAACTAAAATTAGACCTTATATGTTAAAATACAGATTATCAGGAGAAGAATGTTAATTTGTCTATTTATTTGCAAGCCTTCCTAAAAAGTTATGCATTTTCCCAGTTCACATATTAACCAGAGCATGACAGTACCACTATACTGCAATAACGAATAGTCTATACTAGAAGCTACATTAATTACATTGTCCTTCTTCATTAGTCTTTACTTACTGTAAGACTCTTGCATTATCCAGTGCATATTACTGAACTGTTACGCAGTGGTTAAGCTCATGACACATCTTGTAGAAGTTTTAAAATACAAAAGAGTAACTTGCATGCTCCCTGGAAAAAAAAAAAAAAGACATAACTGCACATTCTCAAATTGTTTATGTTATGACAACTTCAACTCAAGTATGAAGGTTAACTCAAAACAAATGATCTACTAGGAGGATAAAAGTCTAAAAACGTTATTTTATTATTTGGAATTATTACTATTATTTAAGCTGAACTAGTATTTATTCTTTAGATAGAACTGATAGTTTTTGAATGTTTGGATTATTTCATATTTGGTTCCTTTTACAGATTATTCCTGGGCAACTTTACATCCCTACTAAAAGATTCACATTCACCAGAATGTTCACATATATTATCTTTCTCTATTTTTTTTTTGTTTTCTCTATAATATACTATGTTGAGAAAACAGAGTGTGGTGGATTAAGCATACAGATTTTAGTATCAAACCTGTGGGCTTTTGTTTCTTTATTTCAGTAGAAGAATAATATGACTAACTCAGACTCTTGTGAGGCTTAGTTATATGTTATTTTTTATTTGAACATATACACGTGTGTGTGTGTATATGAGAGAGAGAGAGAGCATATATTTTTCCTTGCACACAGGGAATATAATAAATGTTTGCTATTCTTGAGTATAATATTTTTATTTCTTTAAAAAAAGGATACATGTGAGAACATGCAAGTTTGTTACATAGGTATACGAGTGCCATGGTGGTTTAAAAGCTGCACCTATTGGCCCATCCTCTAAGTTCCCTCCCATCACCCACCACCCCCCAACAGCCTTTGATGTGTGTTGTTCCCCTCTCTGTGTCCATGTGTTCTTATTTTTCAACTTTCACTTATGAGTGAGAGCACTCAGTGTTTGGTTTTCTTTTCCTGTGTTAGTTTACTGAGGATGATGGCTTCCAGCTTCATCCATGTCCCTGCAAAGGACATTATCTCACTCCTTTTTTTTATGGCTGCATAGTATTCCATGGTGTATATGTACCACATTTTCTTTTCTAGTCTATCATTGATGGGCATTTGGATTGGTTCCATATGTTTGCTACTGTAAATAATGCTGCAATAAACATACATGTACAAGGAGAACTGCAAAGCACTGCTCAAGGAAATAAGAGAGGACACAAACAAATGGTAAAACATTCCATCTTCAGGGATAGGAAGAATCGATATCATGAAAATGGCCATAGTGCCCAAATTAATTTATAGATTTAGTGCTATTCCCATCAAACTACCATTGACATTCTTCACGGAATTAGAAAAAAAATTTTAAATTCCATATGGAATCAAAGAAGACCCTGTATAGCTAAGACAATCCTAAGCAAAGAGAACAAAGCTGGAGGTGTCATGCAAACTGATTTCAAACTATTCTAGAAGGCTACGGTAACCAGAATAGCATGATACTGGTACCAAAACAGTCTTATAGACCAATGGAACAGAACAGAGACCTCAGAAATAACACCACATATCTACAACCATCAGACCTTCAACAAACCTGACAAAAACAACCAATGAGGAAAGGACCTCCTATTCAGTAAATGGTGCTGGGAAAACTGGATAGTTGTATGCAGAAAACTGAAACTGGACCCCTTCCTTATACCATACACAAAAATTAACTTGAGATGGATTAAAGACTTAAATGTAAAACCCAAAACCATAAAAACCCTAGAAGAAAAGCTAGGCAATAACATTCAGGATGTAAGCATGGGCAAAGACTTCATGACTAAAATACCAAAAGCAATTTCAACAAAAGCCAGAGTTGACAAATGGGATCTAATTGAACTAAAGAGCTTCTGCACAGCAAAAGAAACTATAATCAGAGTGAACAAGCCACCTAAAAAATGGGAGAACATTTTTGCAATATACCCATCTGATAAGGTCTAATATCCAGAATTTACAAGGAACTTAAGCAAATTTACAAGATAAAAACAAACAACCTCATCAAAAAGTGGGCAAAGGATATGAACAGTCACTTCTCAAAAGAAACCATTTACGTGGCCAACAAACATATGAAAAAAAAGCTCAACATCACTGATCATCAGAGAAATGCAAATCAAAACCATAATGAGATGCCGTCTCATGTCAGTCAGAATGGCGATTATTAAAAAGTCAAGAAACAGTAGATGCTAGCGAGGCTGTGGAAAAATAGGAATGCTTCTCACTGTTTGTGGGAATGTTAAATTCGTTCAACCGTTGTGGTGGAAGACAGTGTGGCTATTCCTTAAGGATCTAGAACCAGAAATACCATTTGACCCAGCAATCCTATTACTGGGTATATACCCAAAGGAATATAATTTTCATACAAATATGACTACATTTATTTTTATATTTAGATTTTGACATGAAATATGATATTAATCAAAAAAGAAATAGTTAATGAAGTAATTTATTGCATAAAAATAAAAAATGTGTCTTAGATACAACATATATTTTTACTCTATATACTTCTAACATGTTTATATATATTATATAATTATGTTATAAATGTGTACATACCACTAATGATGCTTATGAAAAGTAAGCTAGGTAAATAAGTATTTTACCAAAGTAAATAAGATTCTATTACTTTCTCAGTATTAAAAGTGAGATAAAATATTTTAATTTTGAGACATGGTCTCATTCTGTGACCCAGGATTAAGTGCAGTGGCACAATCATGACTTGCTGCAGCCTCGACCTCCTGGCCCATTTGCTGCTTTCACCTCAACCTTCTGAGCAGCTGTACAGGCACATACCACCAGGCCCAGCTAATTTTTTAATTTTTTTTTTTTTTTTTTGTGGAGGTGGGGGTCTTACTATTTTTCTCAGCTTTGTCTGGAACTCCTGGACTCAAGCAATCCTTTCACCTCAATCACGCAATATGCTGAAATTAATAGGCATGAGATGCTGCACCCAGTCAAAATCAAATATCTTTAACTTGTCTTCACCTGTTGACTAGAGTCACAGATATTTTAGGCACTGCATATACACCTTATACAAAAATTAATTCAAGGTAGATTGAAGACTTAAATGTAAGACCTAAAGCCATAAAACCCTAGAAGAAAACCTAGGCAATAACATGCAGGATATACACATGGGCAAAGACTTCATGACTAAAACACCAAAAGCAATGGCAGCAAAAGTGAAAACTGACAAATGGGATCTAATTAAAGAGCTTCTGCACAGCAAAAGAAACTATCATCAGAGTAAACGGGCAACCTACAGAATGGGAGAAAAATTTTGCAATCTATCCATCTGACAAAGGGTTAATATCCAGAATCTACAAAGAACAAACAAAATTACAAGAAAAAACCAACCTCATCAAAAAGTGGGCGAAGGATATGAACAGACACTTGCCAAAGAAGACATTTATACATCCAACAAACATGAAAAACAGCTCATCACCGGTGGTCATTAGAGAAATGCAAATCAAAACCACAATGAGATACCACCTCAAGCCAGTTGGAATGATGATCATTAAAAAGTCAGGAAACAAAAGATGCTGGAGAGGATGTGGAGAAATAAAAATGCTTTTACACTGTTGGTTGGAGTGTAAATTAGTTCAAACATTGTGGAGGACAGTGTGGCGATTCCTGAAGGATCTAGAACCAGAAATACCATTTGACCCAGCAATCTCATTACTGGGTATATATTCAAAGGATTATAAATCATTCTACTATAAAGACACATGCACACATATGTTTGTTGAAGCACTGTTCACAATAGCAAAGACTTGAAACCAACCCAAATGCCCATCAATAATAGACTGGATAAAGAAAATGTGGCACATGTACACCATTGAATACTATGTAATCATCAAAAAGGATGAATTCATGTCCTTTGCAGGGACATGGATGAAGCTGGAAACCATCATAAACTCTTTTGTTATACCATGCTAGGTCTACCTTGTCAATCTTATCATCTCCTATCTCCCCAAGAACCATATGCTCCAACCGCACCTCTATATTTTCAATATGCTATTTATGTTTATAGAAAATTATGTTACGTGTTTCCTTTTACTGAACCACTCGCATTCTCAGAAATAAACTTTGAATTAATGACTGACTGATTCATTATACAGTTTATTTGATTTTAGTTAACATTTCTTCTTTAATATTCATAAGTCAGATGTAGATGTAGTTTCATTTACTGAGCTTTTTTTAACGTGTGATTTTTAACAGAAGAAATAAATGATAATGCTTTTTGCTTACTCTTCGGGGCAATCTAAGAAAGTTAAAAGTGAGGTATGTTACTCAGGTGCAAATATAAGAGGGCACAAAAATTCAAGGTCGATAATATGTTAATGCAACATTATTAAAAATAAAACTCCGTGAACAAAATTAAATGATGGACCAAATATCAAACTTTAAAGCTAAAATCTAACAGGGGTAACATTGGAATGAACTCATCCTTTTTATGGCTCCACTGTATTCCATAGTGTGTATGTGCCACATTTTCTTTATCCAGTCTATTATTGATGGGCATTTGGGTTGGTTCCAAGTCTTTGTTATTGTGAACAGTGCCGCAATAAACATACATGTCCATGTGTCTTTAGAGTAGAATGATTTATAATCCATCGGGTATATACCCAGTAATGGGATTGCTGGGTCAAGTGGTATTTCTGATTCCTGAAGGATGCTTCAGGAATTGCCACACTGTCTTCCAAAATGATTGAAATAATTTACACTCCCACCAACAGTGTAAAAGCATTCCTATTTCTCCACATCCTCTCCAGCATCTGTTGTTTCCTGACTTTTTAATGATCACCATTCTAACTGGTATGAGATGGTATCTCATTGTGGTTTTGACTTGCATTTCTCTAATGACCAGTGATGAGCTTTTTTTTCATATATTTGTTGGTTGCATAAATGTCTTCTTTTGAGAAGTTTCTGTTCATATCCTTTGCCCACTTTTTGATGGTGTTGTTTTTTTTTTTCTTGTAAATTTGTTTTTTCTTTGTAGATTCTGGATATTAGCCCTTTGTCAGATGGATAGATTGCAAAAATTTTCTCCCATTCTGTAGATTGGCTGTTCATTCTGATGATAGTTTCTTTTGCTGTGCAGAAGCTCTTTAGTTTAATTAGATCCCATTTGTCAATTTTGGCTTTTGTTGCCATTGCTTTTGGTGTTTTAGTTATGAAGTCTTTGCTCATGTGTATGTCCTGAATGTTATTGCCTAAGTTTTCTTCTAGAGATTTTATGGTTTTAGGTGATACATTTAAGTCTTTAATCCTTCTTGAGTTAATTTTTGTATAAGGTATAAGGAAGAGGTCCAGTTTCAGTTTCCTGCATATGGCTAGATAGTTTTCCCAACACCATTTATTAAATAGGGAATACTTTCCCCATTACTTATTTTTGTCAGGTTTGTCAAAGATCAGATGGTTGTAGATGTGTGGTGTTATTTCTGAGGTCTCTGTTCTTTTCCATTGGTCTATATGTCTGTTTTCATACCAGTACCATGCTGTTTCTGTAGTGTGGCCTTGTAGTATAGTTTGAAATCAGGTAGTATGATACCTCCAACTTCGTACTTTTTGCTTATGATTATCTTGGCTATATGGGCTCTTTTTTGGTTTCATATGAAATTTAAAGTATTTTTTTTCTAATTCTGTGAAGAAAGTAAATGGTAGTTTAATAGGAATAGCATTGAATCTCTAAATTACTTTGGGCAGTATGGTCATTTTCACGATATTAATTCTTCCTATCCATGAGCATGGAATGTTTTTCAATTTGTTTTTGTCCTCTCTGATTTCCTTGGGCAGTGGTTTTTATTTCTTCTTGAAGAGGTCCTTCACATCCCTTGTAAGTTGTATTCCTAGGTATTTTATTCTCTTTTTGAAGAGAGAATCATGAATGGGAATTCACTCATGATTTGGCTCTGTCTTTGTCTATTATTGGTGTATAGGAATGATTGTGATTTTTTTCACATTGATTTTGCATCCTGAGACTTTGATGAAGCTGCTTATCAGCTTAAGGTGTTTTGGGACTGAGATGATGGTGTTTTCTAAATATACAATCATGTCACCTGCAAACAGTCACAATTTGATGTCCTGTCTTCCTATTTGTATATCCTTTATTTCTTTCTCTTGCCTGATTGCCCTGGCCCAAACTTCCAATACTGTGTTGAATAGGAGTGGTGAGAGAGGGCATCCTTGTCTTGTGCAGATTTTCAAAGGGAATGCTTCCAGCTTTTGCCCATTCAGTGGGATAGTGGATGTGGGTTTGTCATAAATAGCTTTATTATTTTGAGATACATTCCATCAATACCTTGTTTATTGAGAGCTTTTAGGATGAAGGGGTGTTGAATTTTATCGAAGGCCTTTTCTGCATCTATTGAGGTAGTCATGTGTTTTTTGTCATTGGTTCTGTGTATGTGATGGATTACGTTTAATTATTTGCATATGTTGAACCAGACTTGCATCTTCAGGATGATGCCAAATTGAACATGCTAGATAAGCTTTCTAATGTGCTGCTGGATTCAGTTTGCCAGTATTTTATTGTGGATTTTTGCATTGATGTTCATCAGGAATATTGGCCTGAAATTTTATTTTGTGATTGTGTATCCGCCAGGGCTTGGTATCAGGAAGATCCTGGCCTCATAAAATGAGTTAGGGAGGAGTTCCTCTTTTTCTATTGTTTGGAATAGTTTCAGAAGGAATGGTAGCAGCTCCTCTTTGTACCTCCGATAGAATTCGGTTATGAATCGGTCTGATCCTGGGCTTCTTTTGGTTGGTAGGCTATTAATTACTGACTCAATTTCAGAACTTGTTATTGGTCTATTCAGGGACTTGATGTCTTCCTAGTTTAGTCTTGGGAGGGTGTGTTTGTCCAGGGATATATCCATTTTTTCTAGATTTTCTAGTTTATTTGCATAGACATGTTTATAGTATTCTCTAATGGTAGGCTGTATTTCTGTTGGATCGGTGGTAATATCCCCTTTGTCATTTTTTACTGTGTCTATTTGACTCTTCCCTAGTTAGTGGTCTAGCTATACTGTCAATCTTTTTAAAAAAACAGCTCCTGGATTCATTGATTTTTTTAAAAGATTTTTCATGTCTCTGTGTCCTTCAGTTCTACTCTGATTTTAGTTATTTCTTGTCTTCTGCTGGCTTTTGAATTTGTTTGCTCTTGCTTCTCTAGCTCTTTTAAATGTGATGTTAGGGTGTCCATTTTAGATCTTTCCTGGATTCTCCTGAGGGCATTTAGTGCACAAGTTTCCCTCTAAACACTGCTTTAGCTGTGTCCCAGAGATTCTGTTATACTGTGTCTTTGTTCTCATTGGTTTCAAAGAACTTATTTATTTCTGCTTTAATTTCATTGTTTACCCAGTAGTTATTCAGGAGCAGGTTGTTTAGTTTCCATGTAGTTGGGCGGTTTTGGTGAGTTTCTTAATCCTGAATTCTAAATCATTTGCATTGTGGTCTGAGAGACTTTTTTAAAATGATTTCCATTCTTTGCATTTGCTGAGGAGCATTTTACTTCCAATTATGTGGTCAATTTTAAAATAAGTGTGGTGTGGTGCTGAGAAGAATGCATATTCTATTGATTTGGGGTGGAGAGTTCTGTAGATGTCTATTAGGTCTGCTTGTTCCAGAGCCGAGTTCAAGCTCTGAATATCCTTGTTAACTTTCTGTCACATTGATCTCTCTAATATTGACAGTGGGGTGTTAATGTCTCCAACTATTATTCTGTGGTAGCCTAAGTCTCTTTGTACGTCTCTAAGAACTTGCTTTATGAGTTTGGGTGCCCTTGTATTGGGTGCGTATATATTTAGGATAGATTGTTCTTCTTGTTGCATTGATCCCTTTACCATTATGTAATGCCATTCTTTGTCTTTTTTTGTCTTTGTTGGTTTAAAGTCTGTTGTATCAGAGACTAGGAGTACAACCCCTGATTTTTGCTTTCCATTTGCTTGGTAAATATTCCTCCATCCCTTTATTTTGAGCCTATGTTTGTCTTTGCACATGAGATGGGTCTCCTGAATACAGCACACTGATGGGTCTTGACTCTATCCAGTTTGCCAGTCTGTGTCTTTTTATTGGGGGAATTTAGCCTGTTTACGTTTAAGGGTAATATTGTTATGTGTAAATTCTATCCTGTCATTATGATGCTAGCTGCTTATTTTGCCCATTACTTGATGCAGTTTCTTCATAGTGTTGGTAGACTTTACAATTTGGTATGTTTTTGCAGTGGCAGGTATCGGTTTTTTCTTTCCATGTTTAGTGCTTCCTTCAGGAGCTCTTGTAAGGCAGGCCTGTTGGTGACAAAATCTCTCAGCATTTGCTTGTCTGTTAAGGATTTTATTTCTCCTTCACATATGAAACTTAGTTTGGCTGCATATGAAATTCTAGGTTGAAAATTCTTTTCTTTAAGAATGTTGAATATTGGCCCCCATTCTCTTCTGGCTTGTAAGGTTTCTGCAGAGAGATCTGCTGTTAGTCTGATGGACTTCCCTTTGTGGGTAACCCTACCTTCCTCTCTGGCTGCTATTAACATTTTTTTTCTTCATTTCAACTTTGGTGAATCTGATGATTATGTGTCTTAGTGTTGCACTTCTTGAGGAGTATCTTTGTGGTGTTCTCTATGTTTCCTGAATTTGAATGTTGGCCTGTCTTGCTAGGTTGCAGAAGCTCTGGATAATATCCTGAAGTGTGTTTTCCAACTTGGTTTCATTCTCCCCATCAATTTCAGGTACACCAATCAAACATAGGTTTGGTCTTTTCACATACTCCCATATTTCTTGGAAGCTTTGTTTGTTCCTTTCCCTTCTTTTTCTTTTCCTAATCTTGTCTTCACCTTTTATTTCATTAAATTGTTCTTCAACCCCTGATATCCTTTATTCTGCTTGATCAATTTGGCTATTGATACTTGCATGTGTTTCATGAAGTTCTCATGCTGTGTTTTTCAGCTCCATCAGGTCACTTATGTTCTTCTCTAAACTGGTTATTCTTGTTAGCAGTTCCTGAAACCTTTTATCAAGGTTCTTAACTTATTTTCATTGGGTTAGAACATGCTCCTGTCGCTCGGAGGAGTTTGTTATTACCCACTTTTTGAAGCCTCCTTCTGTCAATTTGTCAAACTCATTTTCCATCCAGTCTTGTTCCTTTGCTGGCAAGGAGTTGTGATCCTTTGAAGAACAAAAGGCATTCTGGTTTTTTGAATTTTCAGCATTTTTGCACTGGTTTTTCCTCATCTTCGTGAATTTATCTACCTTTGGCCTCCAATGTTGGTGACCTTCAGATGGGGATTTTGTGTGGGTGTTTTTTTTGTTAATGTTGATGCTATGGCTTTCTGTTTGTTAGTTTTCCTAACAGTCATGCCCCTCTTCTGCAAGTCTGCTGGAGTTTGCTGGAGGTCCACTCCAGATCCCGTTTGCCTGGGTATCACCAGCAGAGCCTGCAGAACAGGAAAGATTGCTGCCTGCTCCTTCTTTGGGAGCTTCGTCTCAGAAGGGCACCCGCCAGATGTCAACTGGAGTTCTCCTGTATGAGATGTCTGTCAACCCCTGCTGGGAGGTGTCTCCCAGTCAGGAGGCATGTGGGTCAGTGACCCACTTGAGGAGGCAGTCTGTCTCTTAGCAGAGCTCAAGCAACTGTGCTAGGAGATCAGTTGTTCTCTTCAGAGCTGGCAGGCAGGAACATTTGAGTCTGCTGAAGCTGTGTCCACAGCTGCCCCCTCCCCCAGGTGCTTTGTCTCAGGGAGATGGGAGTTTTATCTATAAGCCCCTGACTGGGGCTGCTGCCTTTCTTTCAGAGATGCCCTGCCCAGAGAGGAGGAATCTAGAGAATTAGTCTGGTTACAGTGACTTTGCTGTGCTGTGGTGGGCTCTGCCCAGTCCAAACTTCCCAGTGGGTTTGTTTACACTGTGAGGGGAAAACCACCTACTCAAGTCTCAGTAATTGTGGATGCCCCTCCCCCCACAACCTTTAGCATCCCAGGTCTACTTCAGACTGCTGTGCTGGCAGTGAGAATTTCAAGCCAGTGGATCTTAGCTTGTTGGACTCCATGGGGGTGAGATCTGCTGAGCAAGATCATTTGGCTCCCTGGCTTCAGCCTCCTTTCCAGAAAAGTGAACGGTTTGTCTCACTGGCATTCCAGACACCACTTGGGTGCAAAAAAATACTCCTGCAGCTAGTTTGGTGTCTATCAAAATGGCCTCCCAGTTTTGGGCTTGAAAGGTCTGCAGGTTGCAAAAAACAATGGAAAAGCGTAGTATCTGGGCTCGATAGCATCATCCCTCATGGCACAATCCCTCATGGCTTCCCTTGGCTAGGGGAGGGAGTTCCACTTAATGGGTGAGGCAATTCCCCACCCTACTTCTGCTTGCCCTCCATGGGCTTCACCCACTGTCTAACCAGACCCCATGAGATGATCCAAGTACCTCAGTAGGAAATGCAGAAATCTCCCACCTTCTGTATTGGTCTCGCTGAGAGCTGTAGACTGGAGCTGTTCCTATTCGGCCATTGTTCCCGGATTCAACATGCTGTTTTTATCTGTAATAGTTTAGCCAATTAATTCTAGTAAACTCTTATCCAACCTTAACACCTCAGCTTTACAGGTACAGCCTGTAGAATTGGGCTGCTGTACATCTCGTCTGTTTCCGTAGGATTGTATGTCAGACACATCATCAGACTCTACTGCAATTGTTTATTTACTTTTCTGACCCAACATTTGATTTTGAGTTTCAGCAGTCATGTACAGAACATGTAGTTAAGTGTGTGTTTAATCAGTGGAATATGTTTGTTTTATTTATGTGTGTATGCGTGTGTGTGTGTGTGTGTGTGTGTGTGTGTGTGTATGCATCCATATCTCATTCCAGCAGACTCTTGACTTTAAAATTTTTACGTATTTCTGTATAGTATACACTACTTGATGACAAAAGCAACCTCTTGGGTAGCTTTGCGTCTTCTAAGTACATAACACAGTTAAGTTCGCATATTAAAAAGTATGTTCAAATGTAGATGTAACATTTTCTATCACATTGAATGTCCTTATTTCCCCCATATTATATCCATATCTCTCATAAATAATTAAACATGCATAATTTTACTGTGAAAAATATCCTAATGTTAATCATTAGTGAGTCTTTAACTGGTCTTTATACCTAGTCCTTATAAGAATGTTACAGTATTAGAAATTATACTTTGGCTATCACTCAGGAAACTATAGAGGGAATATTGAGGAGATTCAATGCTTCCCTGGAGGGAGAAAGTATATAGTGACTTTGTAATTCTCTGGGTTAATTCTCCAGAAGTGGAGACTAATTTCCAACAAATTTTCCACATTCCTATCCTATTTCTTATGCAACAAAGGACATATTCATTTGTTAAATTTACATCAAGTTCCCACTATGTATCGGGCAATATTGAGCATAGATCACTTACGGAGTACAGATCAGCATTACTGAGACAATCTTTGGTTGCAAATATCATCATGTAACACAGCAGCAGAAACATCAGCAGCTAAAAAAGACATTGTGTACTTGTTACATGAAACGCACCATTTGTAGCACATAAAATTGAAGCTGCTTCCGTTGAAAGAGGGGTAGGAATGTCCAGAGTCTCTACTATCTCCCCAACCCATGCGAAAAATCAGGTACCTTCTTTGACTTCTTTAGGCTTCTTACAATTAAAACAACTGTGCTCATTTAAGTTACCAAATTTTGAATGTATAGCTTTTTAAGCTATCAGAAATATTAGGGCCAATAAATGGGGACCACACTTAAATTATCCAATTATATGGGTTAAGTCAAGGGAACTTGAACAGTTATCCCGGAATAGCTTTCTCTTCCAACCTCTGAGAACATATTGTTCAAGATAAGGCAAGTTTTGTGAGTTCTTGATGTGATTTTATGTAACACAAGTAACTCTAGTCCATGAGAATCAAAAGCAAAATTACATTTTAAGATAAAAGAAACACTCCTCAAGCTGAAACTTGATGACCCTAGAAGCAATATGTAGTAAGTGGACAGGGAGAAGTAATGTTTAAAATTATTTCACCAGTCACACTTTAACTTTGCTGATAATAAGAAACGTGATTGATATTTTAAAATATTTTTAAACCTGGAATTTTTCTACTTGAATTTATTTTTGTTGTTCAGCAGTCTCCACGTTCCCTGAAATTCCATTAAGAATTTTAAATATTTTGCAAGGAATTTTCAAGCATTAAAGCTTCCAGTGAGATAAGATTGATAATAGGTACTTCAGGAAAATTGAGAAGGTAGCAATAAACATTTCTTCATAAGGTGGAATTACAGATTCAACAGTGGACTGGATCAAACACAATGAGCAGTAGCATTTGAGTACAGAGAAATGTCATTTTAAATATTCTTAAATAAAAATATCCACCAAACCACAATGCTTTACTTCAAAGTTGAGTATTTCGTTGGGCTACAGTTATTTCATTGGCTGAACAATTGCACTTTAAAGTAGATGAAAATGAAAAAGTCTGCAGTCTGGTTACTTGCTGACTGAGAAATACCACTGACACATGAAGACAATTGAATTGACACACATATGTAATTTTATTTGAATAATGATGAGGCTTATAATTTCTAGGGAGTCCATTTTATCTGGGTAAAAAAGTTGCTGTTCTGGGATTAAAGTGTCAGGAGTCTGGAGAGAGAGAAAAAAGAATGTACTTTGAGTGACTTTACAGGACAGAGAGAATGAAAAACTCTGCATCAGAGAATCAAACGAAGTTGCTATTTTTACTTTTTATCAGACAGGATCCCTGTTGCAGTCTTGGGGAAATAATTATATGTACTATATTTAAGTACTTTGTTGAACAAGATAATCTCTGTAGTCAAAAGGGGAGATCCATTGTTCTAAGGTCAATATTTGACAGTGTTTTTAAGACAAGAGACTAAAAGGCTAAAATAATTTTGGACAATCCACCACCTGAAAATTGAAGAGCAAGAAACAACTAAACGGCAGTTCTTGTCTGTTTTTTTTTTTAATTAATGCTGTTAATTTTAAACCAAATATGCAGAAAATATGGCCTTCCTAAAGGCATGATTTTAGCAACACCAGTTACACCACTTTTGTTAAGTGTATCCTTCAATTTTCTTTTGTGATAATTGTTTTTGATGTTTGGGCTAACAGGTAATATTTTTTCTGATTCCAGAATTGAAATCTTCTTCATATAGGTGATTTATAAAATATTAAATATTAATAAAAAACAAGTTAATTATTCAACACTATATGTAACATGGTATTTTTTCTTAAGATATACTTTGTTGTTGCTTAGAGAGGTCTTCTCTATTCTAATATTGCACAACTAGTATGTTTTTAAGATATTTATTTATCAAACATTTACCTTTCTAATCCACATCAAATTAATTTTGGTGATTGGTGAAAAGTGACTGTAACATTTGGAAAATAACTAACCAATTGTCCTAATTAATACTGCTTACTGGCTAATCTTTAATTTCCCTATTGATAATATAATGCTGCCTTTAAAAATTGCTAAATTTATCCTTATATTGGGGGCTATTTTTAGCATTTTATTGTATTTTCTCATCTATTTTAAAAGCTTTTTCTTCTACACTGACATTAATATCACATTCTCCCATCTCTTTATTCCCCAAATTTGCCATCATTATTTTCACAGCAATTATCAATAAATTAATTTGGGAAGTATTTGTATCCTTACAATATTAAGAGTTTTTTTCCCAATCTACATAATGGGTACAAGTCGTTTCTTTTTTCTTTTGTCTCCTCTGACTGTGTATTTCCAAATAGACTGTCTTCAAACTCACTAATTATTTCTTCTCCTTGATTAATTCTGCTATTAAAAGACATGATTGCATTCTTTAGTATGCCAATTGCATTTTTTCAGCTTTGGAATTTCTGATCGATTGTTTTTATTTCAATCACCTTGTTAAATTTATATGACAGAATTCTGAATTACTTCACCATATTATCTTGAATTTCTTGGAGTTTCCTCAACACACCTATTTTGAATTCTCTTTCTGAAAAATCGCATATCCCTGTTTCTCCAGAGTTGATCCCTGGTGCCTTATTTAGTTCATTTGGTGAGATCATGTTTTCCTGGATTGTCTTGATACTTGTAGATGTTTGTCTGTTTCTGGGCATTGAGGAGTTCGGTATTTATTGTAGTCTTCATGGTCTGGGCTTGTTTGGTTTGTACCTGTGAAAGGAAAATAAATCTCGAAATCTTGGGGTCCCAAAAATCATTAAGCTAAAGGGAAAAGTAAAGCTGGGAACTGCTTAGGGCAAACCTGCCCCTCATTCTATTCAAAGTCATCCCTCTGCTCACTGAGATAAATGCATATCTGATTGCCTCCTTTGGAATGGCTGATCAGAAACTCCAAATAATGCAACTGTTTGTCTCTCACCTTCCTGTGACCTGGAAGCCCCCTCCCTCTTTGAGTTGACCTGCCTTTCCAGACAGAACCAATGTACATCTTATATATATTGATTGATGTCTCATGCCTCCCTGAAATGTATAAACCAAGCTGTGCCCTGACCACCTTGAGCACATGTTGTCAGGACCTCCTGAGACTGTGTCATAGGCACATGTCCTCAACCTTGACAAAATAAATTTTCTAAATTAACTGAGACCTGTCTCAGATTTTCAGAATTCACATACCTATCCTTCCTGAAAAGGTTTTCCAGCTACTTGAAGGGACTTGGGGTTGTGATATAAGCTGTATCTGTTTTTGGCACCACCCCAAGCCCAGTAATGCTGTGTTATTTGCAGACTTCTATAGGTGTGACTGATGGAAGGTATTTGAGTTACTGGCAGCTAATTCATATGGCTCTGCAGCAACCTCAATTCTTGCCTCCTCAGAAGAAAGCATTCTACTGAGGGGCATAAGGCAGAAAAGGAGACCAAGGCAAGTTTCAGAGCAAGAGTGGAAGTTTATTAAAAACCTTTAGAGCAGGAAAGAAATAAAAGTGCACTTGGAAGGGATCCAAGTGGGTGATTGAAAGAACAAGTGCCCCATTTTACTGTGATCCTAGGACTTTATAGACTGGCATCTTGCACCTCTCTCCCATGATTCTTCCTTTAATGTGGGCTACCTGCATGTGCAGTGCCTTCCTTACTCTTAGCAATTGAGCATGCACAATTTAGGAAATTGTACACTTGCCCATCTGAGGATTCATTCCCTTTTCTGATGGAGTGCTCCGCGAAGGTCATGCTCTGTCATTTTGTCACTTAATGGTCATTCTTGAGCTCACTCACTCAATACCTGAAATTTTATTGGAACCCCTTTTTCCTTCACCCTGCTGCCTGCATTCAATTAACACTTTAACGTTAACAGCTGTGGATCAACAGGGTATTGTCTCTCCCTGGCTCTGGCTGCGCTGCGGAATTATCATTTTTTAGGGAGGCAATGTGATAACTGTTGAACCTGATCACCTGACATTCCTGGTGGGTGGGTTGGGGGAGCCCTCTTCTGCCTGGCTCATGCCTGACTAACTACCTGTAACAGAGATACCACCTTGAGAGTCTTGGACAAGATCTGGGAAAACTCTCTGGATTACCAGGCAGAGACTCACTCTTTTTCTCTTCCCTTACTTTCTCCTAAACATACAGAGTCTCTCTCTCAATTTTGAGCTACCTAAAGCTGGAGGTGGGGTGACACAAGCATGACCTATGGTTTGCACCACTAGGACTGCACTGTGTCAAACCTGATGCCAGCACAGCACTGGTTCTCATTCAAGGCCTGCCATAACCTGTCCCTGGCTACTGCCTATGTTCACTAAGGCCCTGGGGTTCCACAATAAGCAGATGGCAAAGCCGCCAGGCCTGTGTCTTTCACTTTAGTCTGGTGAATTCCCTCAGGCCCTGGGTGGGTCCAGAAGTGCCATCCTGGAATAAGAAACTAATGTCAAAAACCTTACAATTCCGCCTGGTGTTCTACTGTACTGTGTTTGAGCTGGCACTTAAACCATGACACCACATGACAGTGTCCTTCCTACTCTTCTTTCCTCTTTCCAAAGGCAGAGGAACCTTACCTCATGGCCGCCACCACCACAGGCCCATGAAGAGAGCACTGCCACACTACCACGGATGTTCTCTTAAGGCCTGAGATCTCTTCAGTCAGCTTGTGGTGAATGCTGCCGGGCCTGAGACACCCTCTTCAGGGCAGTGGGCTCCCCTCTGGCCCAGGGCAGTCAAAAAACGAAGTCCAAGAGTCACGTTCTGGAATTGGGGGCTCCAAGTGCCATCTTGGTGCAATACCCCACTGTAGCCATGCTGATACCTAAAGTTTAAGACAAACTCCCCTTGACTTTTCACTCTCCTTTTCTGAAGCAGAAGGATTTTTCCTGTGTAGCCAGCACAGCTGGGAATGTGCAGAGTCTCGCCTGAAGCCAGCAAGTCTCAGAATCTCACCCAAGGCCCTCAAAGGAGTTACCTGGGTATTGCTGCTGGTTATTTAGGGCCCAAGGGCTCTTTAGCTATCAGGTAATACATCTTCCCAGGACTGGGTTTTTCTCTTCAAGGCAGCAAGTTCCCTTGTGGCCCAGGGTGTGTCTAAATAATGTCATCTGGGGGCTAGGGCCTGGAACACGGGCCTCTTTGACCAGTGCCCTATCCTACTGTGGCTAAGCTGGTATCCACAAAGCAAGACAAATTCCTCCCCACTCTTCTATCTCCTCTCCTCAAGCAGAAGAAAGGGCTCTTTTTTAGAGTCATGAGCTGTGCCTCCTGGGCTTAGGGGAGGGTCACACCAGTACTCCCTTAGCTGCCCTAGTTGGTGTCTCAGTAGATGTCTGTGCCCCCAGTCCACTGACTCTGACCAGGACTTGTCTGAGGGTTGCAGTCCTTGTGGCCTGCACTGCCTTTCAAGTTTATTTAGACTCAGAACACTTTAACCTGTGGTGCTGAGATGTGCAGGAACTCAAGTTCTGACCACTGGGGTTGGTTGAAATGCTCCCTCTGAGCGTGGATATCAGCTGAGTTTGGTCTGGCTTTGCTTTCTGTTATAACGAAGGCAGCACTAAGTTCAATGCTTCACACTCTCCCTCCCCCAGAACACAGAAAGGCCCTCTTCACCATTCCACTGCTGCAGGGGATGGGGGATGGGTGGCTTTGGCCATTTAGGACTGGTTTTTCTAACTCTTCAGTGCATCTTCCTGTAATACAAAAGTAAACCAGGAACTAGAGTGCTTACCTGATTTTTGGTGATTTTTGAGTAGATAGTTGTTAAATTGGTATCCTTGTGTGGGGGTGTGGGGATATGATTCATTAAGCCTTCTGTTCTGCCTTCCTCCTCTGCCTCCTCTCCAGGTCCCCAATTTAAGTGTCACTTCTTCAGGGACAGAGCCCTACATTGATCACCAAATATAAAGTAACGTCTGCCCCCAACATCTACACACTCTTGATCACATTTCCCTGGGTTGTTTCTTTTGTAGCACATACACATTTTTTGAAATGATTTTATTTCTATACTTGTTTACCTGTATGTCTCCTTAGCCAGATTATAAAATCATGAAGGATGGTATTTTATCTGTCTTTTTCACTGTTTTCTCCCCACTGTCAAGCAAAATTTCTGGTATATATTGGTGTTCAATAGTTGCTTGCTGAATAAATAATGAATGAGCTATTAAAGTCAGCTTAGAGAAAAGTCCCTCTGCTTTATGCTTGATGTATACTCTACCAGTCCTGGTGCTGCTATCCTTTACTGTTGTGTAGAGTTACTTGTGGCATCTAATGGAGTGGAACCCAGATTTCTTATGGCTTCCTGTGCCCCAACCCTCAGCTGCCATTATTGATAATATGAAGCTACAATTGTGATATGGCCCATTGTGACTTCCTTCAATCTTTTCCTGCTGCAAATTATTTCACGAACACCTCTCGGGGTATGTGGTGTAATTGGCCCCTAAAATGCTAGAGGATCCTCCATTTTGTGTTTATTTTATTTCAATTGGATTTTGGAAAAGGGGTTAAGACATTTACTGTGTCATCTTTCCTGCAAGACCACCTATTGATTATAACAAAATTTCTCTATATTTCTATTTATTATTTTTTTCTGCTTTGTATGATATATAAAATACTTGCAGGGCTTTTCATAGTTCCCTGTTATAAATGTCTTTCTCCTGATTCTTCTTATAGCTCTACTTATTTTTAAAAATATATACTGCAATGTTATTTTATTTAAATAATTATTAAAATAAGTTATTTTATTTAAATATGTTACTTTATTTAAATAATTGAGCTTTGTACATTCAAAGTTACTGTCAATTTGTATGAATAAAATTTAAATTTTTCTGATTTAATGTAATTATTTTCTTTGAAATTTAAAACTTTTACCAAAATAATATGTAGTATTCCCAGGTGTTATGTCTCCTTTCCAGTCTCATCTTTCTCTCTTTTTTTCTCTTTCTCTCTCTCTCTTACACACACACACACACACACACACACACACACACATACATACACACACACACAGACATAGTTCATATTATATTTGACTATTACCTAGTGATTTCTTTTAAACTTCAAGGTTAAATGTTTGTTCAGCTCAGACAATTTTCTCTCCACTGTTCTTTGGTTTTCCCTTTTATTACATTGTGTCTGACTCATCTAAAATTTCTCTTTTGTGTGTATTGGGATTCCTTAGATTTGTCCACTGTGATGGTTAATTTTGTGTGTCATCTTGACTAGGCTAAGGATTGCTTAGAAGATCATAAAGCATTATTTCCATGTACATTTGTGAAGCTGTTTTCAGAAGAGATTCGCATTTCAATTAGTACACTGAGTAAAGAAGTTTACTTCACTTAACCCATTGACGGCCCAGATAGGAAAAAAAAGGCAGAGAAAGAACAAACTCTCTCTCTTCTAGAGCTGGGACATTGATCTTCTTTTGAACTGAGACATTAGAAATCCTGGTTCTTGGGCCTTCAGACTCCAGGACTTTCAGAAGTAACTCCACTAGTTCTCAGACCATTGGCCTTGGGCTGCGAGTTACGTTATTACCCCAGTCAATTCCCCAAGGTACTGAGGCCCTCAGACTTTAACTGACTTATACCACTGGTTCTTCTGCTTATAGGTGACAGACCATGGAGCTCATTTTCCTTTACAGTTGCATGAGGCAATTCTTATAGTAAATCTTCTCTTTTAAATCTCTATATATCCTATTAGTTCAATTTCTCTGGAGAACCCTGATACATCCACCAAGTTTTTCATACCTTCTTCTACTGTTGTTTTGTTTGTTTGTTTTTATCACCTTACTACTTCGTGGGTCCTGGATGAATTTTTTGAATCTATATACTACTTTTTAAATTCAAATATTACCTAATATATGGTATTCCCTTTGAAGCTTTAAATTTAACAATACTACTTGAAAAAAATTCTTTATGTGTGTGTAGGTGTGTAGCTCCAATTCATCTCTTTAAAATTGCTTATTCTACTATAATTTTATTTATTTATTTGTTGACCAATTATATTCTTAAATCTCATTGAGGAAAAAAATAAGAAAACATTTCTAGTATTATTCTGTTACTTAGAATTATTATATTTCCCAAAGAGGTATCTCTTCTGATTCTTTTTTTTTTTTTAAACAGAGTCTTGCTCTGTTGCCCAGGCTGGAGTGCAGTGGCATGATCTCAGCTCACTGCAACCTCCACCTCCTGGGTTCAAGTGATTCTCCTGCCTCTGCCTCCCAATTAGCTGGGATTACAGGTGCCCGCCACCACGCCCATCTAAAGTTTATATTTTTAGTAGAGATGGGGTTTCACCATCTTGGCCAGGCTGGTCTCAAACTCCTCACCTCTGGATCCACCCACCTTGGCCTCCCAAAGTGCTGGGATTACAGGCGTGAGCAACCGTGCCCGGCATCTTCTGATTCTTAATGATACTTTCTTTTGAATTGCAGTGTATTTTCACATATTTGGTTATTTTCATTTTTCTTTTTAGAAATTCTGGCATCAGAATGTTTATGATTGCTTATTATTTTTCCATAGTTAAGTAGGAATTGAGATAGGTTCTATAAGAAACTGATATAACTCTTTGCATTAATCTTTCAGATCTAGATGCAGAGAAGGGAAAATGTTAAATCAACAGTGTTTTTCTTTTTGTTTTTCTTTTTTTTTATTATTATTATTATACTTTAAGTTGTAGGGTACATGTGCATAACGTGCAGGTTTGTTACATATGTATACTTGTGCCATGTTGCTGTGCTGCACCCATCAACTCGTCATTTACATCAGGTATAACTCCCAATGAAATCCCTCCCCCCTCCCCCCTCCCCATGATAGGCCCCGGTGTGTGATGTTCCCCTTCCTGAGTCCGAGTGATCTCATTGTTCAGTTCCCACCTATGAGTGAGAACATGCGGTGTTTGGTTTTCTGTTCTTGTGATAGTTTGCTAAGAATGATGGATTCCAGCTGCATCCAAGTCCCTACAAAGGACTCAAACTCATCCATTTCTATGGCTGCATAGTATTCCATGGTGTATATGTGCCACATTTTCTTAATCCAATCTGTCACTGATGGACATTTGGGTTGATTCCAAGTCTTTGCTACTGTGAATAGTGCTGCAATAAACATATGTGTGCATGTGTCTTTATAGCAGCATAATTTATAATCCTTTGGGTATATACCCAGTAATGGGATGGCTGGGTCATATGGTACATCTAGTTCTAGATCCTTGAGGAATCGCCATACTGTTTTCCATAATGGTTGAACTAGTTTACAATCCCACCAACAGTGTAAAAGCGTTCCTATTTCTCCACATCCTCTCCAGCACCTGTTGTTTCCTGACTTTTTAATGATCGCCATTCTAACTGGTGTGAGATGGTATCTCATTGTGCTTTTGATTTGCACTTCTCTGATGGCCAGTGATGATGAGCATTTTTTCATGTGTCTGTTGGCTGTATGAATGTCTTCTTTTGAGAAATGTCTGTTCATATCCTTTGCCCACTTTTTGATGGGGTTGTTTGTTTTTTTCTTGTAAATTTGTTTGAGTTCTTTGTAGGTTCTGGATATTAGCCCTTTGTCAGATGAGTAGACTGCAAAAATTTTCTCCCATTCTGTAGGTTGCCTGTTCACTCTGATGGTAGTTTCCTTTGCTGTGCAGAAGCTCTTTAGTTTAATTAGATCCCATTTGTCAATTTTGGCTTTTGCTGCCGTTGCTTTTGGTGTTTTAGACATGAAGTCTTTGCCCATGCCTATGTCCTGAATGGTACTACCTAGGTTTTCCTCTAGGATTTTTATGGTATTAGGTCTAACATTTAAGTCTCTAATCCATCTTGAATTAATTTTCGTATAAGGAGTAAGGAAAGGATCCAGTTTCAGCTTTCTACTTATGGCTAGCCAATTTTCCCAGCACCATTTATTAAATAGGGAATCCTTTCCCCATTTCTTGTTTCTCTCAGGTTTGTCAAAGATCAGATGGCTGTAGATGTGTGGTATTATTTCTGAGGACTCTGTTCTGTTCCATTGGTCTATGTCTCTGTTTTGGTACCAGTACCATGCTGTTTTGGTTACTGTAGCCTTGTAGTATAGTTTGAAGTCAGGTAGCGTGATGCCTCCAGCTTTGTTCTTTTGACTTAGGATTGCCTTGGAGATGCGGGCTCTTTTTTGGTTCCATATGAACTTTAAAGCAGTTTTTTCCAATTCTGTGAAGAAACTCATTGATAGCTTGATGGGGATGGCATTGAATCTATAAATTACCTTGGGCAGTATGGCCATTTTCACGATATTGATTCTTCCTATCCATGAGCATGGTATGTTCTTCCATTTATTTGTGTCCTCTTTTATTTCACTGAGCAGTGGTTTGTAGTTCTCCTTGAAGAGGTCCTTTACATCCCTTGTAAGTTGGATTCCTAGGTATTTGATTCTCTTTGAAGCAATTGTGAATGGAAGTTCATTCCTGATTTGGCTCTCTGTTTGTCTGTTACTGGTGTATAAGAATGCTTGTGATTTTTGCACATTAATTTTGTATCCTGAGACTTTGCTGAAGTTGCTTATCAGCTTAAGGAGATTTTGGGCTGAGACAATGGGGTTTTCTAAATATACAATCATGTCATCTGCAAACAGGGACAATTTGACTTCTTCTTTTCCTAACTGAATACCCTTGATTTCTTTCTCTTGCCTGATTGCCCTAGCCAGAACTTCCACCACTATGTTGAATAGGAGTGGTGAGAGAGGGCATCCCTGTCTTGTGCCAGTTTTCAAAGGGAATTTTTCCAGTTTTTGCCCATTCAGTATGATATTGGCTGTGGGTTTGTCATTAATAGCTCTTATTATTTTGAGGTACGTTCCATCAATACCGAATTTATTGAGCGTTTTTAGCAGGAAGGGCTGTTGAATTTTGTCAAAAGCCTTTTCTGCATCTATTGAGATAATCATGTGGTTCTTGTCTTTGGTTCTGTTTATATGCTGGATTATGTTTATTGATTTGCGAATGTTGAACCAGCCTTGCATCCCAGGGATGAAGCCCACTTGATCATGGTGGATAAGCTTTTTGATGTGTTGCTGAATCCAGTTTGCCAGTATTTTATTGAGGATTTTTGCATCGATGTTCATCAGGGATATTGGTCTAAAATTCTCTTTTTTTGTTGTGTCTCTGCCAGGCTTTGGTATCAGGATGATGTTGGCCTCATAAAATGAGTTAGGGAGGATTCCCTCTTTTTCTATTGATTGGAATAGTTTCAGAAGGAATGGTACCAACTCCTCCTTGTACCTCTGGTAGAATTCAGCTGTGAATCCATCTGGTCCTGGACTTTTTTTGGGTGGTAGGCTATTAATTGTTGCCTCAATTTCAGAGCCTGCTATTGGTCAATTCAGGGATTCAACTTCTTCCTGGTTTAGTCTTGGAAGAGTGTAAGTGTCCAGGAAATTATCCATTTCTTCTAGATTTTCCAGTTTATTTGCGTAGAGGTGTTTATAGTATTCTCTGATGGTAGTTTGTATTTCTGTGGGGTCGGTGGTGATATCCCCTTTATCATTTTTATTTGCGTCGATTTGATTCTTCTCTCTTTTCTTCTTTATTAGTCTGGCTAGTGGGCTGTCAATTTTGTTGATCTTTTCAAAAAACCAACTCCTGGATTCATTGATTTTTTGGAGGGTTTTTTGTGTCTCTATCTCCTTCAGTTCTGCTCTGATCTTAGTTATTTCTTGCCTTCTGCTAGCTTTCGAATGTGTTTGCTCTTGCTTCTCTAGTTCTTTTAATTGCGATGTTAGAGTGTCAATTTTAGATCTTTCCTGCTTTCTCTTGTGGTCATTTAGTGCTATAAATTTCCCTCTACACACTGCTTTAAATGTGTCCCAGAGATTCTGGTATGTTGTATCTTTGTTCTCATTGGTTTCAAAGAACATCTTTATTTCTGCCTTCATTTCGTTATGTACCCAGTAGTCATTCAGGAGCAGGTTGTTCAGTTTCCATGTAGTTGAGTGGTTTTGATTGAGTTTCTTAGTCCTGAGTTCTAGTTTGATTGCACTGTGGTCTGAGAGATAGTTTGTTATAATTTCTGTTCTTGTACATTTGCTGAGGAGTGCTTTACTTCCAATTATGTGGTCAATTTTGGAGAAAGTACGATGTGGTGCTGAGAAGAATGTATATTCTGTTGATTTGGGGTGGAGAGTTCTATAGATGTCTATTAGGTCTGCTTGCTGCAGAGATGAGTTCAATTCCTGGATATCCTTGTTAACTTTCTGTCTCGTTGATCTGTCTAATGTTGACAGTGGAGTGTTGAAGTCTCCCATTATTATTGTATGGGAGTCTAAGTCTCTTTGTAAGTCTCTAAGGACTTGCTTGATGAATCTGGGTGCTCCTGTATTGGGTGCATATATATTTAGGATAGTTAGCTCTTCCTGTTGAATTGATCCCTTTACCATTATGTAATGGCCTTCTTTGTCTCTTTTGATCTTTGATGGTTTAAAGTCTGTTTTATCAGAGACTAGTATTGCAACCCCCGCTTTTTTTTGTTCTCCATTTGCTTGGTAAATCTTCCTCCATCCCTTTATTTTGAGCCTATGTATGTCTCTGCGTGTGAGATGGGTCTCCTGAATACAGCAGACTGATGGGTCTTGACTCTTGATCCAGTTTGCCAGTCTGTGTCTTTTAATTGGAGCATTTAGTCCATTTACATTTAAGGTTAAGATTGTTATGTGTGAACTTGATCCTGCCATTATGATATTAACTGGTTATTTTGCTCGTTAGTTGATGCAGTTTCTTCCTAGCCTCGATGGTCTTTACATTTTGGCATGTTTTTGCAATGGCTGGTACCGCTTGTTCCTTTCCATGTTTAGTGCTTCCTTCAGGGTCTCTTGTAAGGCAGGCCTAGTGGTGACAAAATCTCTAAGCATTTGCTTATCTATAAAGGATTTTATTTCTCCTTCACTTATGAAACTTAGTTTGGCTGGATATGAAATTCTGGGTTTAAAATTCTTTTCTTTAAGAATGTTGAATATTGGCCCCCACTCTCTTCTGGCTTGGAGAGTTTCTGCCGAGAGATCTGCTGTTAGTCTGATGGGCTTCCCTTTGTGGGTAACCCGACCTTTCTCTCTGGCTGCCCTTAAGATTTTTTCCTTCATTTCAACTTTGGTGAATCTGGCAATTATGTGTCTTGGAGTTGCTCTTCTCGAGGAGTATCTTTGTGGCGTTCTCTGTATTTCCTGGATTTGAATGTTGGCCTGCCCTACTAGGTTGGGGAAGTTCTCCTGGATGATATCCTGAAGAGTGTTTTCCAACTTGGTTCCATTTTCCCCCTCACTTTCAGGCACCCCAATCAGACGTAGATTTGGTCTTTTTACATAATCCCATACTTCTTGCAGGCTTTGTTCATTTCTTTTTCTTCTTTTTTCTTTTGGTTTCTCTTCTCGCTTCATTTCATTCATTTGATCCTCAATCGCTGATACTCTTTCTTCCAGTTGATCGAGTCGGTTACTGAAGCTTGTGCATTTGTCACGTATTTCTCGTGTCATGGTTTTCATCTCTTTCATTTCGTTTAGGACCTTCTCTGCATTAATTACTCTAGCCATCAATTCTTCCACTTTTTTTTCAAGATTTTTAGTTTCTTTGCGCTGGGTACGTAATTCCTCCTTTAGCTCTGAGAAATTTGATGGACTGAAGCCTTCTTCTCTCATCTCGTCAAAGTCATTCTCCGTCCAGCTTTGATCCGTTGCTGGCGATGAGCTGCGCTCCTTTGCCGGGGGAGATGCGCTCTTATTTTTTGAATTTCCAGCTTTTCTGCCCTGCTTTTTCCCCATCTTTGTGGTTTTATCTGCCTCTGGTCTTTGATGATGGTGATGTACTGATGGGGTTTTGGTGTAGGTGTCCTTCCTGTTTGATAGTTTTCCTTCTAACAGTCAGGACCCTCAGCTGTAGGTCTGTTGGAGATTGCTTGAGGTCCACTCCAGACCCTGTTTGCCTGGGTATCAGCAGCAGAGGCAGCAGAAGATAGAATATTTCTGAACAGCGAGTGTACCTGTCTGATTCTTGCTTTGGAAGCTTCCTCTCAGGGGTGTACTCCACCCTGTGAGGTGTGGGGTGTCAGACTGCCCTTAGTGGGGGATGTCTCCCAGTTAGGCTACTCAGGGGTCAGGGACCCACTTGAGCAGGGAGTCTGTCCCTTCTCAGATCTCAGCCTCCGTGTTGGGAGATCCACTGCTCCCTTCAAAGCTGTCAGACAGAGTCATTTGCGTCTGCAGAGGTGTCTGCTGCGTTTGTTTAGTTTACTGTGCCCTGTCCCCAGAGGTGGAGTCTACAGAGACAGGCAGGTTTCCTTGAGCTGCTGTGAGCTCCACCCAGTTCGAGCTTCCCAGCAGCTTTGTTTACCTACTTAAGCCTCAGCAATGGTGGGCACCCCTCCCCCAGCCTCACTGCTGCCTTGCCGGTAGATCACAGACTGCTGCACTAGCAATGAGGGAGGCTCCGTGGGTGTGGGACCCTCCCGGCCAGGTGTGGGATATGATCTCCTGGTGTGTCTGTTTGCTTAAAGCTCAGTATTGGGGTGGGAGTTACCCGATTTTCCAGGTGTTGTGTGTCTCAGTTCCCCTGGCTAGGAAAAGGGACTCCCTTCCCCCTTGCGCTTCCCAGGTGAGGCAATGCCTCGCCCTGCTTCAGCTCTCGCTGGTCGGGCGGCAGCAGCTGACCAGCACCGATCGTCCGGCACTCCCCAGTGAGATGAACCCAGTACCATAGTTGAAAATGCAGAAATCACCGGTCTTCTGTGTCGCTCACGCTGGGAGTTGGAGACTGGAGCTGCTCCTATTCGGCCATCTTTTTTTAGTCTAAATCGACACTGTTAGTCTGTGATTTAGTAGTTTGGAGGGATTAAGAAAAAATCCAGGGTCCTAAACAGACCAAGGAAGAAACGCTACTGTGCTAGTACTTCATTTTCAAGAACAAATTCAATGCAAACAAACCCAAGAGTAAGTGCACAATAAACTACCTTCTTGTACCAAGAACAATTCTTGGCAGTCCTGTTTCTTTCTTAGTTATGCTACCTGTAGCATTGGCTTTTGACTTCTAGTGAACTCTCACTGTAAGTTATCATACTTCCCCTCAAGTCTAACTGTAGGTCTAGATGCTGGGAATGCACAAATATTAGGTGGCACTAGGGTGTTATGTGCCCTTCAATGTTCTTTGACTCATTTTTAAGCAATTCAGCCTTCTTCTCTAAATTGTAAGAAGTACTGCTGGATGAAACAGTAGTTCCATTTTTAATTATTTAACAAATCTTCATACTGCTCTCCAGAGAAACTACACCATTTTGCCTTCCCATCAACAGTGCACAAAGATTCCAATTTCTTTACATTCTTACCATCCCTTGTGGGTTTTTTGTTTGTTTTGTTTTGTTTCTTGATAGTAGCAGGCCTGACACGTGTGAGCAGGTATTTCTCTGTCATTTTGACTTGCATTTCTCTGATGATTAGTGATGTTGAGCAGCTCTTCATATACCCACTGGCAATCTGTATGTCTTCTTTGGAAAAATGTTGATTCAGGCCCTTTGCAAACTTTTCGGTTATATTATTAGGTTTTGGCCATTTAGTTGTAGAAGCTCATTATATATTTTGGGGATTAACCCTTGATCATATGTGTGGTTTACAAATATTTTCTCCTATTACATGGATTGCCTTTTAACTCTATATCTTTATCCAAAAGAATGTAAATCAGAGTCTTGAAGAGATCTTAACACTCCTATGTACATTGCAGCACTGTGCACAATGGCCAGAAAGTGGAAACAACCTAAATGTCCATTGCCAGATGAATGGATAAAGAAAATGTGTTACATACGTACAATATGTACTATTCAGTTTTTCAAAAAAAGAAAGTTTGCAATATGTGACAATAAATTATCTTGGTAACATGGCCAATTCAGGAATTATCAGACACTACACTCTTTTTAAAATTCAATAAAAACAAACAAGATACAGCCTCTCCTCTGATGTTTCCCACAAAATATAAGTGTTTCTGTTGTTATTTAACAATAGGAGGAATTACACAAAGGAATTTTCTCTACTGTTATAGTCCCTTATACTGTAATAGTCCCTTAATAGTTTTATTAACATTGGGGATAACATTGGGGACACTACCCCTAATACTTTTATTAAGAGACTATTAATACAAATTCTATAATATTACAAGCAATTGTACAAGCAAAAACACATTTAGTACAAATCTAGTGAGAGTGTTCTTGCCATGGAGTAGCAAAGGAGCCCTGAACAGTTTAAGTCACAGAAGCAAAAGTAGAGTCATGCAAATGAAGTCTGGGAAAATGGGAATTAAGAAAGAAGTGGGAAGAGACCATGATGGCTCACAGTTTTACCTAAGATTGGATGAAACATTTTTATCTTTCTTTTTGGTATGCATCTTTATGATATAGTATTTCCTATACTTTAAGATTTGGATATTTTCTTAAAGGTTTTTACAGTTAGTATTTGTGCATATACACAAAGCTGTAAGTATGCCTGTATGACAGGAAATCAATACAGACCAAAGGTAGTTATTTATCTCCCAAATAAGTGTATATTAGTTTTCTATTGCTTTCTATGTGGCTGCCCTCCAGCAATGGTGAATTAAGTGCTTCTTCAGACTTTCTGAATTCAAATTCTGCCCCATCTTTCTGAATGAATCTTATGTCCTCTTCCTTTGCTTTAAGGGCCCACCAAAATATTCCAGGATCCATGATAATCTCCCTGTCTTAAAGTCAGCTGATTAGCAATCTTAATTATATCAACAAGTCACTTTTTCAATAGTATTACTATCTATGATTGAATAACCATATCACAGAAATCATGGGAGAAGGGCATTTTTAGAATTTTGCCTACCTCAAAACTTACATAGGTAAACAATCATAAGAGAGAGACCTATGTTTCATGGCTTTGATAGCTCTTTGTTTTTTGCTATCTGGTTTTATACATTTATAAATATTGTAGAATCTCAAGGTTGACTTATTAACCTTGACCCAACCTGTATTAGTCTGTTTTCACACTGCTTTAAATAACTGCCCAAGACTGGGTAATTATAAAGAAAAGAAGTTTAATTGACTCACGGTTCCACATGGCTGGAGAGGCCTCAGGAAACTTACAATCATGGCAGAAGGGGAAGAGGCACATCTTACATGTCGACAGGTAAGAGTGAGCAAGTGTGTGAAAAAGGATCTGTCAGAGACTTATAAAACCATCAGATCTCATGAGAACTCACTACCAGGAGAACAACATTGGAGACGCTGCTCCCGTGATTTAATCACATCCAATCAGGTTTCTCCATCAACACATGGGAATTATGGGAATTACAATTCAAGAGGAGATTCGGGTGGGGACACAAAGCTTAACCATTTGCAAAATGATGTATTTTTTTTTTCAAAAGTATGAAACACTGACGAAAATAAATAAATTACTGGAATTATTAACCTTTGAGTTTTACATGAATTCTTGTGACGGTAATGACATAGGTAACTGTTCTTCAATATAATTTTTTTAGAGTAACTTGTCCCATTGTACACAGAATCCATAGTTAATTACTGTGAAGAACTAGAGTTTACTGTTTTCTTGCTACCCAGGGGAATTAGATCTTAAACAACAAGATGTGATCTAAGCAAACTTTACACTAGACATTTAAAGTAATTTAAGGTATAAAAACACACTAAATTAATAGTCCAGAAAATGAACAGAAAGACCAGTTAGTTTTATTTTAATTATAAATCTTTATAAATATATGTCATTGAAGCATATCATTTCTTAAATGCTTATGATTAAAAATAGGTGCCTGACTTCCTTAGACAGTATAATATAATTGATAGAGCTTAAGCTCTGGAGACAGAACTGGGTCAAAATCTTGACTTTATCACTTAGTAAATGTATGATTATGCACAATTTATCTAAATTTTCTGTTTTACTTTCTGCATTTATAAAATAAGAATATTGTTACTTTGAAGACTAAACAACATGTTAAATTTATCCCTCAGTTTCTGGAACATAGTAAGTGCTGGAGGGGTAACTTATTATTTTATGTCCAATCCTATGCAATCTATACTTTGGTTGTACTGGTAACTAGTGACACAAGGCAAACATTGACACCGGTATTATGATAATTTCCACTATTAACAAGCCATTCTCCTCCTCCTACTCCTCGTACTTGTCTTACTCGCTCCCCTCCTTTTCCCTCTCTCTCTCTCTCTTTTTTCCTCTCTCTCCCTTCTTGAGCTTTCTTTCACTTCCTTGTTGTTTTAATTTTTTTTCTGAAATGATTGGAGACGCAAGAGTCAAAGACACAAATCAGTATTGAGTCTAGTTATACAAACAGAAGAAAAGAAAAGTGTTTCAAGGAGGAATTCATTATTAGTGTCAAATACAATAGAGAGATCATAGAGAATAAGAACAGAGAAAATAACTCTGTAGATCTAACAGGCAGAGAGTTCATTGATGACTTTCATGAAAATAATCACACTCCAATAGCAGTTATTAGTCTGATGAATGACTAATTTTCTTGTTCAAAGGAGATATAAAGAACAACGAATGGACCCTTATGGAGAGACAAAGACTCATGAAATAATATTTAAAACAAAAATTATTTTCCATTCAGCCACATATTTCTCCAAAGACATAACAAGGAAGAAAGAAGAGTTATTTTTAAGGAGGCAAATTAAGAGTTAAGAGTTTCATACATTTTCAGACAAGTACTTAAGAAAGGCTAGCAGAGTAGCAACACTTAAATGAGAGGGTCCCATAACTACAACATCTTCAGCTATTCTGGGTAAAATTTCTGTGCTGTTGCCTAGAGCAGTCTCAAAGAGATTCCTCAGCTGACTTACCCCAAATGCTGCCTCCATCCCCAAACACTTATACATTGTTATTGGGCAAGGTAGGTATAATCACTTATCAGAAATTACCAGGCAATGATGAACTAGGCAGCTTGATGATATGTGGCTGGGTAAAACTGGGTGTTTAAAGTCCAATTGTCCAAACACATCTAACTAACCATCCAATGACTGGAGTGTTCCAGGGAAACAGCTCATTAATTTATTTAAAACTCATATTTGAAAGCTAATCATCCATTTCTATTTCAAATATACCATTGTTGACTACATTAACACTGCTGTCACACAACCAAGATACACCATTCTGTCCTAGATTTGAAGATCATAGTTTCAATCCCTTGACCAAAGAATTGTATTACAAAATGACTTTTTTAATGGATAGAACTAGATGGTACCTAGATGGAGAAAGTTGCAGGAATATTCTAAAGGAACTATTGATTGAGAAAAGGAATCAGTTCTGGTGACCATACAGTTTATATTACGTTTCTGAGTGTCATCTTTATGATTTGACTGTATAGCCATACGTCCAGAAAAACCTGTGTAATCAGACGTGACCTATCCTCTATTTATAAAAAACAATTCTAGAGCATCATTGGCAGAGCATTATAGTAAATACTGCTTTAAATTTCCTATTAAGTGAATATTATTTATGAAACAAATTCCATTAATCCAGATACTATTGAAATAATTTTTAAATTATCTCTAGCTCTCTATCCATGCATTAATTAAAAATGTCCTAGTTTTGACTGAATTTCTAATATTTTCAACACTATATAAGATATTAAAGTTTGATGTAAGTGAATGTCATTATGCTTTCTTGTGATTTTTAGTTTTAATTACTGTGGGTACATAGTTGGTGTATATATATAAATATTGATTGTGCATGAGATGTTTCGATACAGCCACAAAATGTTTAATAATCACATAATGGAGAATGAGATATCCAAACTTTCAAGTATTTATCTTTTGTGTTAAAAAAATCCAATTATACTCTTTAGTTATTTCAAAATGTACAACAAAATTGTTGTTGACTATAGTCACCTTGTTGTGCTATGAAATATTAGGGCTTATTCATTCTTTCTCCGTATATTTTTCTGTACACATTTACTATCCTCACCTTCCCCCAAATCCACCACTGCCCTTCCCAGCCCCTGGTAACCATGCATCTACTCTCCATGTTCATGAGTTTAATTGTTTTGATTTTTAAATCCCACAAATAAGTGAGAGAATATTAGATGTTTATCTTTCTGTGCCTGTCTTATTTCACTTAGCTTATTGATTTAACTTCTATCCATGATGTTTCAAATAACAGGATGTCATTCTTTTTATGGCTGAATAGTACTCTGTTGTGTATGTATACCACATTTAAAAATAATCCACTCATCTGTTGATGAACACTTGGTTGATCCCAAATCTTACTATTGTAAACAGAGCTGCAACAAACATGGGTATGCAGATGTCTCTTTTATATACTGATTTCCTTTTTGGGGGGTATATACCCAACAGTGGTATTGCTGGATCTTATAATATCTCTATTTCTAGTTTTACGAGGAACATCCAAACTGTTCTCCATAGTGGTTGTATTAATTTATCTGCCCACCAACTGTGTACAAGTATTCCTTTTTCTTCACATCCTTGCCAACATTTGTTATTACCTATTTTTGAATATAACCATTTTAACTGGGGTGAGATGATATTTTATTGTTGCTTTAAATTGCATTTCTCTGATGATTGGTGATGTTGAGCAACTTTTCACGTGCCTTTCTGCTATTTGTGTGTCTTCTTCTAAGAAATGTATATTCAAATCTATTGCGTATTTTAATGGGATCATTAGATTGTTTCCCTATAGAGGTGTTTCAGCTTCTTATGTGTTCTGGTTATTCATCCTTTGTCAGAATGTTAGTCTCCATATATTTTCTCCCATCCTGTGGGTTGTCAATTCACTTTGTTGATTGTTTTCTTTGCTGTGGAGAAGGTTTTAACTTGATGTGATGCCATTTGTTCATTTTTACTTTGGTTGCCTGTGCTTGTGAGGTATTGCTTAAGGATTTTTTGCCCAGACCAATGATTTGGAGATTTCCTCCAATGTTTTCTTGTAGTTGTTTTATAGTTAGAGGTCTTTAATCTATTTTAATTATATTTTTAAATGTGGAGAGGGATATGGGGGGTCTAGATTCATTCTTCTGCATATGGATATCCAGTTTTCCCAGCACCATTTCTTGAAGAGATTCTTTTCCCCAGTTTATGTACTTGGCACAATGGTCAACAATGAGTTTACTGTAGATGAGTGGATTTGGTTTTGGTTTATCTATTCTGTTCCTTTGGTCTATATGTCTGTTTTTTTGCCAGTGCCATGCTGTTTTGAGTACTATGTCTCTGTATGATAACTTGAAGTAAGGTATGTGATTCCTTCAATTTTGTTATTTTTGGTTATTATAGATTTGGCTATTCCGGGTCTTTTTTGGTTCCATATAAATTTTAGGACTTTTTTTTCTACTTCTGTGAAACATTCCATTGGTATTTTGATAGGGATTGAATTTAATCTGTATATTGCTTTGGTAGTGTGGACATTTTAACAATATTGATTTTTCCAATTCATTAATGTGGAATATGTTTCCATTTTTGATGTCCTCTACAATTTCATTTACCAGTGTTTTATAGTATTTATTATATAAATCTTTCACTTATTTGATTAATTCCTAGGTATTTAATTTTATTTGTGGCTATTATAAATGGGATTCCATTTTTATTTCTTTTCCAAATTATTCACTGTTGGCATGTAGAAATGCTACTAATTTTTTTAAGTTGATTTTGTATCCTAAAACTGTACTAAGTTTGTTTATCACGAACAATCTGTTTTTGTTGTGGATTCTTTAGGGTTTTATTTCTAAATATAAGATCCTATCATCTGCAAACAAAGGTAATTTGAATTCTTCCTTTCCAATTTGGATGCTATTTATTTCTTTCTGTTGTCTGATTGCTTTAGCTAGGACTTCCAGTACTATGTTGAATAACAATGGTGAAAGTGGTCATCTTTGTCCTGTGTCAGATCTTAGAAGAAAGGCTTTCAATTTTCCCCACTCAGTAAGAGATAAGCTGCCAGTCTGTCATACATTGCTTTTGTTATGTTTAGGTATGTTTCTTCTATCCGCAGATTCTGAGGGTTTTCCCGTGAAAGGATGTTGAATTTTGTAAAATACTTTTCCAGCATTAGTTGAAATGATCATTTGGTTGTTATCCTTCATTCAGTTGATATGATGTATGACATTGATTGGTTTGCATATATTAAGCCATTTCTGCATCCTAGGGATAAATTCGACTTGATCATGATAAATGACCTTTTGTATGCTTTGTTGAATTCAGTTTGCTAGTATTTTGTAGAGGATTTTTTGCATCAACATTCCTCAGAGATATTGGCCTATTTATTTTTGATGTGTCTTTCTCTGATTTCAGTATTAGGGTAATACTGTTCTTGTAGAATGAGTTTGGAAGTATTCACTCCTCTATTTTTCAGAATAGCTTGAGTAGGATTGGCATTAGTTCTTTATTAAATGTTTTATCAAATTCAGCATTTAAAATGCTGTGTCACAAGCTTTTGTTTACTGGAAGACTTTTACCATTGCTTCAATCTCATTATTTGTTATTAGTTTTCTCAGGGTTTGGATTTGTTCATTGTTCAAACCTCACAGATTGTATATGGCTAACAATTTTTCCATTTCTTCTAGATTTTTCAATCAATTGCCATATGATTACTTATGTTAGCCAGTAAAGATACTTTGAATTATTGCAGTATCTGTAGCAATATCTCCTTTTCATTACTTCTTTTATTTGTTTAGATCTTCTCTATTTTTTTCTTAGTCTGGCTAAAGATTAGCCCATTTTATTTAACTTTTCACAAAAATAACTTTTTTTTTAATTTATTTTTTTAAATTTATTTATTATTATTATACTTTAAGTTGTAGGGTACATGTGCATAATGTGCAGGTTTGTTACATATGTATACTTGTGCCATGTTGGTGTGCTGCACCCATCATCTCGTCATTTACATCAGGTATAACTCCCAATGAAATCCCTCCCCCCTCCCCCCTCCCCATGATAGGCCCCGGTGTGTGATGTTCCCCTTCCTGAGTCCGAGTGATCTCATTGTTCAGTTCCCACCTATGAGTGAGAACATGCGGTGTTTGGTTTTCTGTTCTTGTGATAGTTTGCTAAGAATGATGGTTTCCAGCTGCATCCATGTCCCTACAAAGGACACAAACTCATCCTTTTTGATGGCTGCATAGTATTCCATGGTGTATATGTGCCACATTTTCTTAATCCAATCTGTCACTGATGGACATTTGGGTTGATTCCAAGTCTTTGCTATTGTGAATAGTGCTGCAATAAACATACGTGTGCATGTGTCTTTATAGCAGCATAATTTATAATCCTTTGGGTATATACCCAGTAATGGGATGGCTGGGTCATATGGTACATCTAGTTCTAGATCCTTGAGGAATCGCCATACTGTTTTCCATAATGGTTGAACTAGTTTACAATCCCACCAACAGTGTAAAAGTGTTCCTATTTCTCCACATCCTCTCCAGCACCTGTTGTTTCCTGACTTTTTAATGATCGCCATTCTAACTGGTGTGAGATGGTATCTCATTGTGCTTTTGATTTGCATTTCTCTGATGGCCAGTGATGATGAGCATTTTTTCATGTGTCTGTTGGCTGTTTGAATGTCTTCTTTTGAGAACTACAAACCACTGCTCAGTGAAATAAAAGAGGACACAAACAAATGGAAGAACATACCATGCTCATGGATACGAAGAATCAATATTGTGAAAATGGCCATACTGCCCAAGGTAATTTATAGATTCAATGCCATCCCCATCAAGCTATCAATGAGTTTCTTCACAGAATTGGAAAAAACTGCTTTAAAGTTCATATGGAACCAAAAAAGAGCCCGCATCTCCAAGACAATCCTAAGTCAAAAGAACAAAGCTGGAGGCATCACGCTACCTGACTTCAAACTATACTACAAGGCTACAGGAACCAAAACAGCATGGTACTGGTACCAAAACAGAGATATAGACCAATGGAACAGAACAGAGTCCTCAGAAATAATACCACACATCTACAGCCATCTGATCTTTGACAAACCTGAGAGAAACAAGAAATGGGGAAAGGATTCCCTATTTAATAAATGGTGCTGGGAAAATTGGCTAGCCATAAGTAGAAAGCTGAAACTGGATCCTTTCCTTACTCCTTATATGAAAATTAATTCAAGATGGATTAGAGACTTAAATGTTAGACCTAATACCATAAAAATCCTAGAGGAAAACCTAGGTAGTACCATTCAGGACATAGGCATGGGCAAAGACTTCATGTCTAAAACACCAAAAGCAATGGCAGCAAAAGCCAAAATTGACAAATGGGATCTCATTAAACTAAAGAGCTTCTGCACAGCAAAGGAAACTACCATCAGACTGAACAGGCAACCTGCAGAATGGGAGAAAATTTTTGCAATCTACTCATCTGACAAAGGGCTAATATCCAGAACCTACAAAGAACTCAAACAAATTTACAAGAAAAAAACAAACAACTCCATCAAAAAGTGGGCAAAGGATATGAAAATTAACTTTTTGTTTCATTGATCTTTTGTATTGTTTTCTTCATTTCAATTGCATTTATTTATACTCTGATTTCTATTATTTCATTTTTATTACTAATTTTGAGTTTAGTTTGCTCTTTCTTTTCTATTTCTTTAAGATGCATCAGTAGATTGTTTATTTGTAGTTTATTTTATTTTTTGATGTAGACACTTACAGCTATCAACTTCCCTCTCAGTATTGCCTTTTCTATATTCCATAGGTTTTGGTATGTTGTGCTTCCATTATCATTTGTTTCAAGACATTTTTCAATTTCTTTCATTTTCAATTTCCTTTAAATATCATCATTGTGAATACTGCCATTCACAAGCACATTGTTTGATTTCCATGTATTTGTACAGTTTCCAAAATTCCTCTTGTTATTGATATCTAGTTTTATTCTATTGTAGTCAGACAATGCTTGATATTTCAAAATTTTTTAATGTTTTATGACTTGTTTTGTGATCTGAGATATGATCTATCCTTGAGAAAGATCCATGTGCTCAGGAACAGAATGTGTATTTTGTAGTCATTGGATGAAGTGTCTCTAAATATCTATTAGTTACATTTGGTCTATAGGGCAGATTAAGTTTGATGTTTCTTTGTCGATATTCTGCCTGGAAGATCTGTCCAACACTGAAAGTGTGGTGTTAAAGTCTCCTCCTCTTATTGTATTGGTATCTATCTCTTTAGCTCTAACAATAGTTACAGTATATATTTGGGCACTCCAGTGTTTGGTGAGTATATGCCTAAAATTGTTAAATCCTCTTGCTGAATTGAGCTCCTTTATCATTATATAGTGACCAAACGTATCTCTCCTTATAGGTTTAATTCTTGAAATCTATTTTGTCTGATATAAGTATAGCTACTTCTACTCTTTTTTGTCTTCAATTGACATAGAATATCTTTTTTCATCTCATTTTTTCAGTCTATGTGTGTCTTCACAAATGAAGCGTGTTTCTTGAAGGCAACATATCATTGGATCTATTTTTGTTTATTCTGCCACATTACGTCTCTTTATTAGAGAGTTTAGTCCATTTACATTCAATGTTATTGTTCATAATGACTTATTCATGCCATTTTGTTATTTGTTGTTGTTGTTGTTGTTTTGTGGTCTTCTAATCCTCCCTTCTTTTCTTTCTGTCTTCCTTTTAGTGAAGGTGATTTTCTCTGGTGATATGATTTAGTTTCTTGCTTTTTATTTTTTGTGTATCTGTTGTATGTTTTCTGGTTTGAGTTACCAGGAGGCTTGCATATATTATCCTGTAACCAATTATTTCAAGCTGATAACAACATAACACTCATTGCATAAACAAATGAGCAAAAAAATCAGCAAAAATAATTAACAATTTTATGTGTTCATATTTTCCTCCTGCTTTTAAACTTTTTGTTGGTTTTATTTATATCATATTGTATGGTTTACGTGTTGGAAAGTTGTTTTAGCTATTATTTTTGATTGGTTCATGGTTTAGTTTTTCTACTTAAGAAGAAATTAGTTGACACACAGTTTCATAATGTTCTCTGCTTTCCTGTGTACTTTCTGTTACTAGTGAGTTTTATACCTTCAGATTATTACTTAGAGATAATTGGCATTCTTTTGTTTTCTTATTCAAGTACTCCCTTTAGCATTTCTTACAGGACAAATCTGGTGTTGATGAAATTATTTGGCTTTTGTTTGTCTGGGAATGTCTTTCTTTCTGCTTCATGTTTGAAGGATATTTTCACCAGATATACTACTCTAAGTGAAAAGCTTTTCTCTGTCAGCCCATTAAATATATCATGTCAATCTCTTCTGGACTTTAAGGGTTCCACTGGAAAGTCTTCTGCCAGGTGTATTGGAACTGCAGTTTGTTACTTGTTTCCTTTCTCTTGCTGCCATTAGAATCCTTTCCTTACTTTTTTCCTTTCTCGTACTGCCATTAGAATCCTTTCCTTATCCTTGACCTATGGGAGTTTGATTACTACTAAATATCTTTAGGTATTCTTCTTTGGGTTAAATCTGTTTAGTGTTCTATATCCTTCTTGTATTTGGATATTAATGTCTTTATTTAGGCTTAAGATATTCTCTTTTATTATCCCTTTGAATAAACTTTCTACTCCTATCTTTTTCTCTACCTCCTCTTTAAGGTCAATAACTCTTAGCTTTGCCCTTCTGAGAGTATTTTTTAGATGTTATAGGTATGCATCATTGTTGTTCTTTTCTTTTCTTTTGTCTCCTCTGACTGTGTATTTTCAAATAGCCTGTCTTCAAGCTCACTAATTCTTCTTTTGGCTTGATCAATTCTGCTATTAAAAGAGTCTTCATTATGACAATTGCATTTTTCAACTCCAGAAAAATTCTGTTTGATTTTTTTTGCTTATTTCAGTCTCTCTATTAAATTTGTCTGACAGAATTTTAAATTCCTTCACCATATTATCTTGAATTTCTTTGAGTTTCTTCAATGCAGTCATATTCAATTCTGTCTGAAAGGTCTCATATCTCTGTTTCTCCAGGATTTGTCTCTGGTGCCTTATTTAGTTCATTTGGTAAGTTCATGTTTTCCTGGATGGTGTTTATACTTTTAGATGTTCATCTGTGTCTGGAAATTACGAGTTAGATATTTATTATTTTTTCTCAGTCTGTGCTTGTTTTTACGTATACTTTTTGAGGAGGCTTTCCAGATATTCAAAAGTACCTCAGTGTTATGGTGCAAGCTGTATTGGCTTCAAGGGCACCCCACGTTTAGTAATGCTGTTGTTTCTGCAGACTTGCAGTGGTACCGCATTGATGGTCTTAGATAAGATCCAGGAGAGTTCTTTGCATTACTTAGCATAGTCTATTTCTTCTCTTCCTTTACTTTTTTTCCAAATGGAGCCTGTCTTGCTCTGTTCTCAGCCACCTGGAGCTAGGGATAGGGTGATACAATTATCCCTGTGGACACTACCACTAAGACTCTGCTGGGTCAAACTTAAAGCAAGTGCAGCACTGGGTCATAGCCAAGGCCTGTTGTAACCACTCCCTGGCTGCTTCCCATGTTTGCTCAAGGTCCTAGGGCTCTACAATCAGCAGGTAACAGAGCCAGCCAGGCCTGTGTTCTTCTCTTTAGGGCAGCAAGGTCCCCCAGGCACCTAGTGGGTCCAGAATTGTTATCTGGGAGTCAGGGACTAGAGTCAAAAACCTTAGAAATTTGCCTGGTCTTCTATCGTGTTGCAGCTTAGCTGACACTCAAATCACAAAAGGTGCAGTGTTTTCCACTCTTTCCTCCCCTTTCCAAAAGCAGAGGAGCCTCACCTTGAGGACACTGTTACTACAGGCCCACGGAGAGTACTGCCAGACTACCACCAATGTTCTCTTAAGGCCCAAGGGCTCTTAAGTCAGCCTGTTGCAAATTCTCCCTGGCCTGGGACTCACCCTTCAAGGCAGTGGGCTCCCCTCTGGCCCAGGGCAGGTCCAAAAGCCTTTCAAGAGCAAGTTTCTGGAATAAAGGACCCTAAGAGCCTACTTAGTGTTCTACCTCCCTGTGGCTGTGCTGGTACATAAGGTACAAGATGAAGTCCCTGTTACTTTTCCCTCTGCTTTTCTCAAGAAGAACGAGCCTTACCTGGTAGTCACCACAGCTGGAAATGTCCTAAGTTTCACTTGAAATCAAGATTCATAATCTCACCTAAGGCCCTTAACCTAGTACATAGTTGTTGCTGCTAGTTATTCAGGTCCCAAGGGCTCTTCTGTTGGCAGGTGATGAATCCTGCAAGGTTGAGTTCTTCCCTTCAAGGCAGCAGGTTCACTTATGGCCCTGGGTATATCTAGAAATCTCATCCAGGAGCTAGGGCCTGGAAAGGGGGCTCATAACTCTGACAGTTGCCTTATCCTGCTGTGGCTGAACTGATATCCAAAATACCTGACAATATTTTCCACACTGTTTCCTCTCATATCCTCAAGTGGAGGGAAGATTTATCTTTCTGAGCCATGAGCTGGGCAGCATGGGTTTAGGGGAAGGGTGATGCCAGCACTTCCTTAGTCACCCCGGCTGGTGTCTTAGTAGGTCATATGTTTCCCAGTCTGCTGTTTCTGGGCCCAGTTCAGCACTAAGACTCAGTTAAGAGTTGCAGTACTTATAGCCTAGACTGCCTTTCAATTTTATTTAAGGTCCCAGAGCACTGTAGACTATGTTGGCAAGGCTTATAGGAATTCAGTTTTGGACCACTGAGTTCAGCAATTCCCCTCTGATTAGGGCTGGTTTAAATGCTCCTCCCTCTGTTGGTGGGCGTCAGCTGAGTTTAGTCTGGTTTTGCTTTCTGTTATAACAAGGACAGCACTAAGTTGAATGCCTAGCAATTGCTGGCTCTCCCTCACCCTGGAGCACAAAAATGCTCTCTGCACCAAGCCACCACTGCCAGGGGATGGAAGAGGGGTAGCATTGGCAATTCAAGACTGTTTTTCCTACCTCTTCAGTGCCTTTTTCAGTAACATGTATTTAAAACAAGGTACTGAGTGTTCATCTGATTTTTGCTTTTTATGAAGTTGTTTTGTGTGTGTGTGTGTGTGTGTGTGTGTGTAGAGAGTTGTTAAATTGGTGTCCTTGGGGGAGGGGATGATCGGTGGAACCTTCTATTCCAGTATCTTGCTCTGCCCCCACCATCAATATCACTGAGATTTTAGAAAGCTTTAACTAGCTAAAGTCCATATGGTTTTCAAATATATGCAAACAGGGTGGCATGCACATGATTATTACTAGGGGAGAAGGGTTTAATTTTCAGCTTATGGAAAGGGAAGTTTGGTAAGGGAGATTATTTCTTGATGATGAGGTGTGTGTAAATGCTGGAATTTAGCTGTCAAACATTCTCAATGCATTCAAAAAAACAGCAAAATTTTCCGTTAATCTGTTCTTTACATTTGGTTCTCTCTTAAATCAGATTAGTAAATTGTAAGAAATTAAGTTTTTTTCTACTCTGTAAAGTTACCATTCAGTTTTTGTTCTTATTGAAATAAGAAACAAAACAGCTGAAGAATAAATTATCATGGAAGCCATATATATAAGTAGTCAAGATACTGTGTGTTAGAAAAATAATTCAGAATTAAAAGATCCCTCATTTTTAGGCCTTCTTTCTATGCAGTTTTCACCTTTGAATATGTTATTGATGCATAACGAGTCTCAGTTTCCTCAGTTCTAAGTGAAAATTATTCTTACCCTGCTTAATTCATAAGCTATTTTTTAAATGTTAAATTTCGTAAGAATTTGGAAGCTGTCTTGTAAATGATAAAATCTTAAATACTGTATTCCTTCCTTATCAGCAGAGGATGCATTCCAAGACACCTAGTACATCCCTGAAACTGCTGACAGTAATAAACCCTATATCTACTACGTATTTTTTCTTATTTATACATACCTATTATAGAGCTTAATTTATAAATTAGGTATAATAAGGGATTAACAACAATAATAAGAACATAGAACAAGTATAACAATATACTACAGTAAAACTTATGTGGATACACTATCCCTCTTTCAAATTGTGTTTTCTGTTTATAACTTCTACTGACAAATTTAACGCCTTTTCCTTCTTAGCTAAGCATTTACCATGCACTGCGGCCGTAACTTTAGCATTTTGAGGTGCAACAAAAAAACTAGCTCAAATTTCTTTTTTCTTCTTCACAATTTTATTGATTTTCTTTCCTCATTAAATTGACATTTCACTTTTTCACTTAAAGGAAGCACTTTGCAGCTTCTTTTGGTCATATCCAAATCACTGGCATTTCTCCTCTTGTACTTTAGGGGCATTATTAAGTAAAATAAGGGTGACTTCAACACAATCGCTATGATACCATGACAGTCGATCTGATAACTGAAAAGAGTACTAAGTGAATAACAGGCAGAAAGCATATACAGGATGAATATGCTAGACAAAGGGATGATTTATGCCCTGGGCAAGGTAGAGCTAGAGAGCACAAGATTTCATCTCAATATTCAGAGTGAATATGCAACTGAAAATTTATGAATTGTTTATTTCTAGAATTTCCCATTTTATATTTTTGGAACATGGTTGACTGAATATCACTGAAGGCATGGAAAGTGAAACCAGAGATAAGTGGAAACTATTGTAACATGAATTCTTTTTATGTAAATCAGTGTGTGTCTTAATCACATTTTAATGAAATACAATTGTATAACTGTATGGAATATAAATTACACTTTCAGTTAGACCCAGAAAAATCAAAGAAAGCAAACTAAGACAAAGTCTATGATTTTTAATTTATCTAAACTAGAATTATTATAAATATATTAAAATAGAATATATGTCCATGTACTAGTCAAGTGTTTTAAAAGAATATGTTCACCTTAATCACTCTAATGTTTTGATTGTAATAATATTTGGAGTATGTTTCATTAACCTATAATGCAGATAAACATATAGAGGAGTTTTGAATCCGCTAATTAAGTATCTACCTAGATAACAGTTTATCTCCCTAGCTTCTTAGTTTAGTCTTGTATTTTGCTATATTGTATATTAAGTTATAGCTGGATCTTGCATCAAAGAAGAAAAAGTTCCAAGGAAAGACCCTCTCAGACTCTAATTAAAGTTACTATGGATCAGCCAACTTAGTGTTCCACTATTTAAATATTTTTTCACAAATATGCAGAAAATTGAGATTTTCTGATACTGCATGACTCCAGATTTATTTGGCTCACAGAAGCTATTTCTGTAGAATTAAGACGGATTGCCGTATAAACATATGAAACTACAAAATGTCATGATACTCATAAACTTCTTCCTCTTTTTTTGCTTGCTTTTTTTATGTGTTTACATTTTCTGCCTTAAGAACTAACTTAAAAATCACAGTTCAACTTAATGCCAAAATATTGATTTAACATGACTAACCACTTGGCAGGTAAATATTATGGAGCAAGTTTCATAAAATTGCCTAACTTCCTTTGGATTCCAAATGGTTCATATGCATGCAGGGAAAATTAATCTAAACCACAGTTAAATGATTGGCTCTGAACTAACCATCAAACCTCAGAATGGGGATTTGGAAGTCATTGTTAACTGTTTCTTACACGGAAGAGACCAACACATATCCCGTGTTGCTGATCTACAGAACATCTGTACCTGGAATATTGCATGCAATTACAGTCACCAGACCACAAGAAAGGCATAGAATGCAGTAGGAGAAACTGAAATGATCACAGAATAGGAGACGTTGTTGTAGAAGAACAACTTTAAACTTTCCAGGGAATTGTTATTCACTAGGTTCTTGTTTTATAGAACAATGGACTATGTTTTAATTGCAAAGTAGGTAAGTTTCCTTTTCTTTCTTTTTTTTTGAGATGGAGTTTCACCCTTGTCATCCAAGCTGGAGTGCAATGGCGAGATCTCGGCTCACTGCAACCTCCGTTTCCCTTCTCTGCTTCCCTTCTGCCTTTTTGATAATTTAAAAAAAAAAAAAATCAAAAAGGGAATAATTATGAGTGTGATATAGCTATAGTAGATTTTAAAATAGAAATTAAGGACGTTGGGAAAGATATCCCAAGGCTTTTGAGGTTAATATTTTAAAAATTGTTTTTGAGTAAATTTTTCCCATACTATTAGGGAAAAAGTATTTTTCTTTCTACAGCTGGCTTCGATTATATAAACAAATACTTTTTATAATGCAGTGAATGAGAGTTTCAGAATTGTCAGAGAAGAACATTGGTTAAAAGTGATTTTCATGCTTATTTTCTACTTAATATAATAATAAGTAATAATTAGATTTTACTCATCCTTGTTTCTCAGCCCTCAGGTGATAAAGTTTCTCTCCAATATGTTTAACTTTTTCAAATGTTCAAGTTGAGAATAAAAACAGTTCTCTGTCTAAGAGGGACAGAATAAAAGTAGTTTGCCCATGAGCAGTCATTATTGCATGGTTTGTTCTCTACTGTCTTTTGATAAAAGCTACCTGATTATTTTATGCTTAAATTGACCATCAGTGAAGATATCAACTTACAACTTTCAGATGTTTACAAATTACCATGCAGGTAAAACTTCTCATGGAATAATGCAAGCTATAAACAAAATTGCAAATATAATCTATACATTTGTACAATTTAGAATATAAATAAATAGTTATATTTTAACAACAAGAAAAAGACTAAAGAATACCCCATGCTTTCTTACAGTCCTTATTTATAACATAAATGAGTTATCTTCTGGAAATGAAAAGGCCTAAGCCTTCATGGCATCTTAGTAATATTTCCAAATTATCAGGTACCTAGATAAAATATCTATATCTATACCTATATCTATATCTATATCTATATCTATATCTATATCTATCTATCTATCTATCTATCTATCTATTTATCTATCTATATCTATTTTCTATGAAAAACAGCCAAGGGAACGACTTGGTTCTATATGATTGCCCAAGGGTCATTCATGCTCCTCTTATTTTATTGGACTGTTTGAAGCATTATTCTGGCCCAGTTTGCTATTTTTTTCATTTTAGATAACTTTTACAAAGTTAGTTTTCTCTGTTATAGTGTAAATAAAGTCTGAGTGTCCCATTTAGATAGTTGTAGTAAACAAAAATAGACTGGATTATGTTATTAGTAATTCTGATTCTCTCTTTTCCTACTTATAACTTTTATTGAGGAATATTTTGCCTATAATTTTAAGTAAAGATAAAAAATATACAAAATTGAATCTACAGCATGATCTCATCTTTATACACTTCGTAAGAAAATATAGTAAAGAAAATATTTTCAAATACATGAGGAGGAGGTCTCATGTGCTTTCTTCATTTATTTCAGGATATTATACATTTATAATTTTTAAGTAAATTAAATATATTTAAGAAAAAGTATGTATATCAATCCCAAGGATTGTGAAACTTTTTGTATGTTATAATATCTGCTACATCTAGAAGTGGCTGTGTGGGAAATAAGCTACCTTCTAACTGTGATTTGAAAATAATGTGGAAATGCCCTTCTGCCTCAAATTATTTTTTTCCACAAACTTTCATATAATACTTGAATGACTGCTATTAGGATACTACTTTTCTGGGCTGTAGATATTTTTCTTTACAAAATAAAAACAACAATTTTAAAAACAAGTTCAGATATAAGAGATGATTTAGTTAGTGTTCTTACTTTCAGGAAACCAAAACTACATTAGAAATATTCAATAAAAATGCATTTTATTAAAATATTATTTGGTAGCTCTGAAATCATCAGGAATACTGAAAAGCCAGGCTTGGAAAATGAACAGGAATAAAGGAACGAGGACATATTGAAGAAAACATTCGTGATTAGTGCAAAAGCAGTGTCAGTAACACCAAATTCAAAATTTACAAGGGTGACAAGCCTAGTTACATGCTAAAAAGACAATTAGAGCTGTTGTATCTTTTATTTTTATTGTGTATAGTGGGAAGTGGATTTTCTGTCCTATAAAGTTCATAAAGTAAAGTATTAACCAAATAATGGGAGCTCAGATGATAGGCAACCAAAAATCATTACAAATATTCACAGCAAATGTGATAAAGGCAGATTATAATGTCATCATGTAAGAAGCAAGTTTGTGTGCGAGGGTGCAATGTTTGTACATGGTTGATATGCAAAATCAAAAGAAACTGAAGTAATGAGATATGATGTAAAGGGGAAACAAGACAAATGAGAAATTCAGCATGAGGTTCATCTGTAGATGTTTAAGTAAGTGTAATCTGATGTGAATAATGTTTCAAAGGGCTATCCTTACCACAATACGAGAAAGTTAAATTTAAGAAACAGAGACAGAAAGTTGGATATTTGAGTCTGGCAATTATCAATGTTCTTTCTGTCAATGTTTTGCCAGGCACAAATTTAATAAGTCGAAAACTTCTGATACTTAGTTGTTTCTCCTAGTCACTTCTTTCTTACATTCCCCCAAATTGTTATGTTATTTCAGAAAGTCTCATTCTCCAACTCCTGTGATTACTAAGCTAATGAAGTTCCTAGAACTTATACTATTTCACGTGATTCTAAATTCTCAACATATGTAGCTACTGAATAAACTACCACCTTCTGCACAGCATATCTATATTCTGAGAAACCTGCCTTTCTGAAAAAATTCAACATCATTTTCTCTTTACTTACTTTAGAATTTTTTACAACTTATTTTTGCATAAGAAGACTCTTAAACGAACTGTTGATCTTAACTATTCAGCTATAAGTGTGTGTCAAAGCAATGCCTTATACAAATTTTTCTCACTAATGAAAAGGAGCTTTGAAGCAAATACGTATTTACCCACCACTGATACATTTTATAAACTGTTATTTTAAAATGTTTACTCATAAAAATAGAAACACCTATAGTGTCAAAGATTTTTGCTTGTAATACATATATATGTAGAACATTTAGTCTTTCACATGTATATATTTTTCACATTAATTTTAATATGCCAGAACCCGTGTATTGTGAGAAAAAAATGGGGATAGAAGGTTAAAAATATTTTATTAAATACCATTATCCCATATACTTCAATTACAACTCTTTTAAATTTTGCTAAATATTTTATTCAAAGCTGTCAATATCATCCTTTTCTTATTTTGCATAGTTAAAACATATCAATTTTACCTTTGATAGAAAATCTAGATTGGTATGCCTTAATGTGTAAGCATGACTTTTAAAAATAGTATTTTAGACACCAAATTGAGATACATGAAATAAAGACTCAATATATGAACAATCTAAATTGTACTACCCAGGAATATAGAAAGTATTTATAAACTAAAGATCATAAAAATAAACATGAAACAAAACAATAACTAGCACTACAGTTTGTCAGAAAAGTCATCGAATTCTATGAATAATTTTATGGTATATTTAAATATGTGTGCTGATGAAAACATTTGCCCATAAATTTGTGAGTTTTAATTACCTCATTATGAAATTGTGTTTAAATAGAGCTTTTCTCAGCTGTGCAGTTAGGGGGATGTAAGGAAGAGGCAGGGGCATGGTTATTACATTGTATGGAATATGCTTTTGAACTATAGTCAATTTAATATTTAGAGACTTTAGTCTCTGGCATGTTTTGTGTATTAGTGAACAAGGGCTTTACCATCCACAGCTGGGGCATATTATAGGCAGGGAAGTATTCTGTAAGCTTGTTGTAGTGGATATTTATTTCATGTATATATCATTGGTTATATCAGTGTTGGTCAAATGTCTGACAAAGATCAGGCAGTTGTTTCATTGCTAATCCAGTTTAATGGTGAAGTTGTTACAAGTAAAACCCAAATGGAAAGAGAAAGGATGGAATATGCCTTTCTTGAGGATGATTTTTCTTATTCTTAGTGAATTAGAATTACCTATGGTTTGAGAAGGTGACAGCAGTCATCCCAAGCCAACAAATTCCAATGAGTACCAAAAGATGCCTTTTCCAGCTGCTAGAATTACTTATTGAAGAGATCAATTATGTAGAACTTTACAAAATGAGACATAAACTGTGACATTATCTGGCTCTGTACTGCTCCCTTTCGAGTAAACAATGCAGGAGAGTTGATTGCCTAATCTCCTGAAGATCTCAAGAGGCATGTAATTAATTTATGTCTTACAGATCTTTTCTGTTTGATCAAAAATAGTATTTCTCATTTTCACTTAATTTCTTCTTGTTAGATTTTATATATACATATATATGTGTGTGTGTGTATATATATATATATAATTCTTCAGTATTTACTTCTTATAAATTTTGATTTTTTTTTGAGTCAGGGTCTTGCTGTGTTGTCCAGGCTTGAGTACACTGGCTGATCAAGGCTCACTGCAACCTCTGCCTCCCAGGTTCAAGTGATTCTGTTACCTCAGCCTCCTGAGCAGCTGGGATTACAGATACCCACCACCACACCCAGCTAATTTTTGTAGTGATGGCATTTCACCATATTGTCCAGCCTGTCTCAAACTCCTGGCCTCAAGTGATCTCCCCATCTCAGCCTCCCAAAGTGCTGGGAGTATCATGTAATCTAATCAGCCTTTAACCATTAATCCCGTAAGCTAAACAAGATCAGTTCCTTTAAAATTTCTAATCTATTGCTGATAATACCAATTATTTTTGTTATTTTCTGAAAAAAATATCCAGTTCATTCACATCATTTAAAAACGTGTCACAAAGGTTTATATATAGTATAGAGAAACTACAATCTTCGTGGCAAAGAATCAATATTATAGAGCATGGACACCTCAATAAGGAAGTGGTAGGACTGGTCAAGAGGGACATTAATAAACAACCATGAAATGTAGTTAAAAGGTTTTTAATACATGGAATAATGTTTTAACAAAATAGTACATTATATTATGCCCTCACCTATAAAATTGCCAACATGATGACTTTCACCATAGCTGCAAAATTTAGGAATTTTAGGATGGCAAATTAAAAATCAACAATAACATTGACTAAACAGCATCATTTTTGAATTAAGATTAAATTTAAAAATAAAATATTATGTATTACTTGATGTGGAAATATTTTCTATAATATCATCGAGGCATTCAAGCACCAATTTGTACACAGTGACCCTCAGTAATATGTTACTGAGACTCTCCTACTATGGTAACAAAGGATAGAAAATGATCATACCATGCTCACTGTACTTATTTGAGACACAGGGAGCATTAAAGTAATGACAATGTTAAGTGATCAAATAGCAGAAATTAATTAATCAAGGTTTATCTTGAAGCTGAACAGGTAAAATTTAAATTCTGCTACAATATTTACCTGATTTATAGAAAGTCTAAAAAATTATTGTAACATTGTTTTAAACATTACTAAATAACCATGATAGACAAATGTTGCTGATTCAAGGTGAGTATCTCTAGTGTTTCACTAATAATCTGAGTTTTTCCTGGTGTGTGTGTTTATGTGTGTATGTGCAGGCAAACATACATGCTTTCATTTGAAGTAGACATAGCTATCAAAATGTTGATATCAGAATTACAAAATCTTCATAGAAAAATTTGGGTTGCTTTTCATGTTTTGCAATAATATGTATTTACATACATATCTGTATATACACATATGTAACAAAATGGAATGGTACTAGGTACCGAAAATCCAAATAATGCATTGTAACATTAAATTAAAATTACAAATAAAATTCCTTATTTATGTTTACCACAAAACAGTAAATAAGATATTCTGAAGATAAGAAAGGAAAACACACAGAGAAAAACATACAAATGTTGCATAAAGTATTAAAACTAAACTTTTAAGTACATTCATGATCCCTTAAGAAAGGAAACGAAATGGCCAAGGGCCATAAAAATTAAACAAGGAGTTGGAATAATCATGGTAAGTGAAACTTGGGTTGTTCATACCATGAAGCTGGAGCTTCAAGAATAAACAGCCAACATTTTCAAAACTGAGGAATTAGATTTTAGACATAGGCAAGATGAGGCGAAGCAGAAATGTAACAAGCATATAAGAGCCAAAGTAAGAGGTGATCCCATTTATAACAGTCACAAAAAGAATAAGATACCTAGGGCTAGAGCAAACCAAGAAGTTGAAGAATAACTACAAGGAGAAAACACTGCTGAACAAAGTCAAAGATGACACAAACAATAGAAAAACATTCCATGGTCATGGATTGGAAGAATCAACATCATTGAAATGGCCATACTTCCCAAAGCAATGAACAGATTCAACACTATTCCTATCAAACTACCAATATCGTTTTTCACAGAATTAAAAAAAAAATTCTGAAATTCATATAGAACCAAAAAAGAGCCCAAATAGACACAGCAATCCTAAGCCAAAAGAACAAAGCCAGAGGCATCACATTACTCAACTTGAAAATATGCTATAAGGCAGACAGACACATAGACCAATGGAACAGAATAGAGAATGCATAAATAAAGCAGCACACCCACAGTCATTTGATCTTTAACAAAGACAACAAAAACAAACAATGGAGAAAAGTCTTCCTATTCAATAAATAGCACTGAGATAACTTGCTCGCCATATGCAGAAAAGTGAAACTTGACCCATAACTAACACTATATACGAAAATTAACTCAAGATTAATTAAAGACTGAAATGTAAGTCTTCAAACTGTAACAATCCCAAAGAAAACCGAGCGAATGCCCTGCTCAATATCAACCCTGGAAAATAAGTTATGGCTAAGTCCTCAAAAGCAATTGCAACAATAAAAAAATTGACAAATTGGACCTAATTAAACTAAAGAGCTTCTGCATAGCAAGAGAAACTATCAAGGGAATGAATAAACAACCTACAAAATGAGATAAAATATTTGCAAAATATTCATCCGTCCAACACAGGTTTATTTTTCAGATTCTATATGGAACTTAAACAAATCAAAGAGAAAAAAAAAAACCTCATTAAAAGTGGACAAATGACATTAATAGACACTTCCCAAAAGACATACACATGGTATGAAAAAACATGAAAAAAATGTTCATTATCACAAATCATTAAAGAAATACATGTCAAAACTACAATGAGGTACCTTCTCATATCAGTCAGAAAGGTGATTATTAAAAATTCAAAAAAGACAAATGTTGGTGAGGCTGTGGAAGAAAGGGAACACTTATACCCTGTTGGTGGGAATGTAAATTAGTTCAGTCACTGTGGAGAGCGGTTTGGAGATTTCTCAAAGAACTGGGAGTTGAACTACCAATCAACCCAGCAATCCCATTACTGGGTATATACTCAAAGGAAAATAAACTTCTACCAAAAGATGCATGTACACATATGTTCATTGCAGTGCTATTCCCCAAACCAAAGACCCAGGCACCCCTCAATCTTGGACTAGATTAACAAAATATAGTACATATACACAATGAAACACTACACAATCATAAAAAATAATGAACTCCTGTTCTTCACAGCAATATGAACGCAGCTTAAAACCATTACCCTAAACAAACTAATGCAGAAATGGAAAACCAAGTATCATATGTTCTCATTTATAAGTGGTAGCTAAACATTGGGTTCACATGGTTATAAAAATGCGAACAATAGACACTGAGGAATAGGAGGGTTAAGAAAGAAAGGCTGATAATGGTTAAAAAAAAATACCAATTTGGTATGTTCACTACCTGGGTGATTTATTCATTCATACTCCAAACCTCAGCATCAAACAATATACCTTTGTAAGAAACCAGCACATGTACCCTCTGATTCTAAAGTAAAAATGGAAAGAAGAAAAGCATATAAGTACATCAAAAGAAAAAAAAGACTATAGCATAAACCTAGGGTTTTAAATAGGACACATCCTCAGTTTTGTGTACCTTTTGCTTCAGTTTTTTTAAACAAGAGGATATGATAATAATTATTTTAAAGTGGAGGAAATAGGACACTAACTCCTAACTCCAAAATATGTGGCATGTGAAATAATAAATATCCGTCATTTGACAAGAATACCAGAGAAGTGGTATCTTTAAGGGAAATCACATTTATATTAAAACAAACAAGAGAGATCTCTAGAGAAAATGTTGAAGATATTAGGTTGGTGCAAAAGTAATTGTGGTTTTCGCCATTACTCTTTATTTATTCATTTATTTATTTATTTTATTATTATTATACTTTAAGTTCTAGGGTACATGTGCATAACGTGCAGGTTTGTTACATATGTATACTTGTGCCATGTTGGTGTGCTGCACCCATCAACTCGTCAGCACCCATCAACTCGTCATTTGCATCATGTATAACTCCCAATGCAATCCCTCCCCCCTCCCCCCTCCCCCTCTCCCCATGATAGGCCCCGGTGTGTGATGTTCCCCTTAATGGCAAAATAATATAAGCATTGACCGATGGAGACAGGGCTAAAAATATGCAGATTTCATCTCAAGCGTTTATTACTTGAATAAATATCTATGATTTTAAAGTTAGCTGAGTAATGTTAAGTATTAAAATAAAGTTTAACAACAAAATGTTATTTTTGAAATTATGTTTTTGTTTCCATACACACAATGTACAAATATTTCAATGGGAGGTTAATTACATAGTATTATAGAGTAACAGTTAATCTGAAATCAATTATATTTGACTTTAGGATGTCATTGGAATGCTATATTTACACATTCTACCCAGCAATTCACTCCCTAGTGTTTGTAATTCAAGAGAAAAATAAAGGAGACATGGAAAAGAAATACAAGGAGACAAAAGCCTTCTATAAATTATTTACACATAAATAAAATCAATTATTTACCTTAATTTTAGCTCCATTATATTGACTAACCTACTTATTTCTGTTTCTTAAGAGACCAAAATATATAGGAAAACCTATTTATTATTCATTACAGAAGTGCCATTTAATAAAAAATAAGCAGCTATGTTAAAAATGTAAGTAATTTCAACTTGCCTTTTTCTACAATGTTGACATAGGGCATTTCTTCTATTACATTATTTCTTGTCATAGTTACTCTGTGATTTTGCTCCGCTAGCAATCTTAGTAATTCTTTTATCCAGAGATGGAATTCTTTTAGAGAGAATGAACAAAATTGGGTTTTGTTCAAAAGAAAAACTATTGTGAGGATATCATTGATATACTTAAGAACAATAGCTAAAATGTCACTCAACTGCTACTATATACAATCAAACAATTTTCAGAAGTTTTAAATATAAAGCAATTTTAAAGATTAATTTTGACATATATACCCAATGAAGATCTAAAGAGGAGAAAGGTCACTGCTGAAGTAAACTAAAGGATGTTTATATTCTGAATCTTTTCCCAGAGAAGAGACTTGGACCATAAAAATCATTGGCTATCTTACTTAGCACCATATTACCTAAGTAATAATAAAAAATAAAAGTAAAAATTGGGACCCATTGTAAATGGTAAAAAATATAATCGAACACAAATGTGAGATAAAACTAGCATAGAATAATGTGAGCAAAAATTATCAAGTAAAAGCCTTACCAAATTATCTTCTTCCTAAGAACAATGGAAAACTGGTGAAATTTTTCAGAAACAACTTTTTCAGAAATTTGGAGATTGACTAAGATTTTGCAGCAATCAGGAGAGTGTATTTAAGAATAACAGATAAATCTCACTAAGAACAGAAAACTTTATAACATTTAAACTTGCCCTATTGCCACCCCCCCCTTTAGATTCTTAGTAAACTTAAGAAGCAACAGTCAACAATTCCCATGAAAACTAGCAGCTATGTAGTCACTAAAAAGAGCAGAACATATTTGGAGCTCTTTCAGACCCTCATTACCAAGGAATGTCCATTGTTTTACCTGTGTGATGTCTCCATGGAAGACCTTACTTGCATTTTATTTTTATTTGACATAGCTTGGAGTTTAACAAGGGTAGAAAGCTTTTCTTTTTTTTTTTTTTCTTCAACTTTTGTTTTAAGTTCAGGGGTACATGTGAAGGAGGTACAGGTTTGTTACATAGGTAAATGTGTGTCCTGGTGGTTTGCTGCACAGATCATCCCATCACCTAAGTATTAAGCCCAACATGTATTAGCTATTCTCCTTGATACTCTCCCTCTCCCCACGGTCCCCATCCAACAGGCCCCAATGTGTGTTGTTTCCCACCACGTGCCCATGTGTTCTCATCATTCAGCTCCCACTTATATGTGAGAACATGAGGTGTTTGGTTTACTGTTCCTGTATTAGTTTGCTGAGGTTATTGGCTTCCAACTCCAGCCACGTCCCTGCAAAGCATATGATCTCGTTTCTTTTTATGGCTGCATAGTTTTCCATGGTGTATATATACCTTATTTTCTTTATCTAGTCTGTCATTGATGGGCATTTAGGTTGATTTCCTGTCTTGCTATTGTGAATAATGCTTCAGTGAACATGCACATGCATATATCTTTATAATAGAATACTTTACATTCCTTTGAGTGTATGCCCATTAATTAGATTGTTGGGTCAAATGGTATTTCTGCCTCTAGGTCTTTGAGGAATCACCACTCCATCTTCCACAATAATTGAACTAATTTACACTCTTACCAACATTGTAAAAGTGTTCTTTTTTCTTTGCAACCTCACCAGCGTCTATTGTTTTCTGACTTTTTGATAATAGCCATTCTGACTGGAGTGGTAGGGCATCTAATTGTGGCTTTAATTTACATTTCTCTAATAGTCAGTGATGTTGACCTCTTTTTCCATATGTTTTTTGGCCATGTGTTTGTCTTTTGAGAAATGTCTGTTAATGTCATTTGCTCACTTTTAGTGGGGTTGTTTGTTTTTCTTGTATATTTGTTTAAATTCCTTGTAGACAGGATATTCAACCTTTGTCAGATGGATAGGTTGCAAAAATTTTCTCCCATTCTGTTTGTTGTCTGTTCACTCTGATGATACTTTATTTTGTTTTGCAGAAGCTCTTTAGCTTTATTAGTTCCCTCATGTCAAAACTTTTGTTTTTCTTACAATTGCTTTTGGTGTTTCTGTCATGAAATCTTTGCTCATGCCTATGGCCTGTAAGATATTGCCTAGATTTTCTTCTAGGGTTTTTATAGTTTGGGTTTTTATGTTTAAGTCCTCAATCCATACTGAGTTAATTTTTGTATATGGTGTAAGGAAGGAATCCAGTTTCAATTTTCTGCATATGATTAGCCAGCTTTCCCGGCACCATTTATTTAATAGGGAGTTCTTTCCCCATTGCTTGTTTTTGTCAGGTTTGTCGAAAATCAGATGGTTTGTAGGTGTGCTGTCTAATTTAAGAGTTCTCTACTCTTCCATTGGTCTATGTGTCTGTTTTTGTACCAGTATCATGCTGTTTTGGTTAGTGTAGTCTTGTAGTATAGTTTGAAGTCAGGTAGTGTGATGCCTCCAGCTTTGTTCTCTTTACTTAGGATTGTCTTGGCTATTTGGGCTCTTTCCTGGATCCATAAAAGTTTTAAAATAGTTTTTTTTCTAATTTGTGAAGAATGTCAATGGTAGTGTAATGGAAACAGCATAGAATCTTTAAATTACTTTCGGCAGTATGGCCATTTGCACAATATCAATTCTTTCTATCCATGAACATGGAATTTTTTTTCCATTTATGTCATCTATGATTTCCTGAAGCAGGGGTTTGTAGTTATCCTCGAAGAGGTCCTTCATTTACCTTGTTAGCTGTATTCCTAGCTATTTTATTATATTTGTAGCAATTATGAATGGGAGTTCATTCATGATTTGGCTCTCTGCTTGTCTGTTGTTGGTGTATAGGAATGCTTATGATTTTGCACATTGATTTTGTATCTTGAGACTTTGCTGAAGTTGCTTATCAGGTTAAGTAGTTGTTGGGTTGTGATGACAGGGTTTCCTAGATACAGGAGCATGTCATCTGCAAACAGAGACAAATCGACTTTTTCTATTTTTATTTGAATACCCTTTATTTCTTTCTCTTGCCTGACTGTCCTGGCCAGAACTTCCAACACAATGTTGAATAGGAGTGGTCAGAGAGGATATCTTTGTCTCATGCTGGATTTCAAGGGAAATGCTTCCAGCTTTTGCCCATTGAGTATGATATTGGCTGTGGATTTGTGATAGATGACTCTTATTATATTAAAGTATACTTCTTCAATATCTAGTTTATTGAGAGCTTTTAACATGAAGGGATGTTGAATTATATGAAGGCCTTTTCTGCATCTATTGAGATAATCGAATGACTTTTGTCTTTAGTTCTGTTTATGTGATTAATCACATTTGTTGATTTGCATAAGTTGAACCAGCTTTGCATCACAGGGATGAAGCCAACTTGATCATGGTGGGTAAAATTTTGAAGTGCCTCTGGATTCTGTTTGCCAGTATTCTATTAAGAACGTTTACATTGGTATTCATCAGAGATATTGGCCTGAAGTTTTCTTTTTTTGTTGTATCTCAGCCAGGTTTTGGTATCAGGATGATGCTGACCTCATAGAACGAGTTAGAGAGGAGTTCTTCTTTTTCAATTTTTTGAAATAGTTTCAGTAGAAATGGTACCAGCTTTTATTTGTAACTCTGGTAAAATTTAGCTGTGAATCCATTTTGTTCTGGGCTTTTTTTGGTTGGTAGGCTGCCTGAATTTCAGAACTCATTATTGGTCTATTCAGGGATTCAATTTTTTTTTCTGTTTCAGCCCTGGGAGGGTGCATGTGTCCAGGAATGTATTCATTTTTTCTACATTTTATTGTTTATGTGCATAAAGTATAGTATTCTCTGATAGTTGTTTGTATTTCCAGGTGGTTAGTGGTGATATGCTTCTTATCATCTCTGATTGTATGTATTTCATTCTTCTCTCTTTTCTTCTTTATTAGTCTAGCCCATAGTCTATCTATTTTGCTGATTTTCTTCCCAAAACCAGCTCCTGGATTTACTGATTTTTTAAGAGTTTTTGTTTCTCTAACTCTTTCAGTTAAGCTCTGAACTTAGTTACTTTTTGTCTTCTGCTGTCTTTGGTGTTTGATTGCTCTGGGTTCTCTAGTTCATTTAGTTGAGATGTTAGGTTGTTAACTTGAATTCTTTCTAGTGAGGCATTTAGAGCTATAAATTTCCCTCTTAACACTGTTTTAGCTGCATCTCAGAGATTCTGGAACATAGTCAGTTTGTTCTCATTAGCTTCAAATAGCTTGTTGATTTCTGCCTTAATTTTATTATTTACCCAAGAGTCATTCAGGTGCGGGTTGTGCAATTTCCATGTAGTTGTGTGGTTTTTAGTGAATTTCTTAATCTTGAGTTCTAACTTGATTGCACTGTGATCTGAGAGACTGTTATGATTTCAGTTATTTTGCATTTGCTGAGGAATGTTTTACTTCTGATTATGTGATCAATTTTAAACTAAGTGTCATGTGATGAGAAGAATATATACTCTGTTGTTTTGGGGTGGAGAGATCTGTAGATACCTATCAGGTTCACTTTATCCAGAGCTGAGTTCAGGGCCTGAATATCTTTGCTAATTGTTTGTCTCAATGATCTGTCTAATATTGTCAGCGGATGTTAGTCTCCCACTATTGTGTGAGAGTCTCTCTGTAGTCTCTTTATCTCTTTGTAGGTCTCTAAGAGCTTGCTTTACGAATCTGTGTGCTTCTGTATTGGGTGCATATATATTTAGAATAAGTAGCTCTTCTTGTTGAATTGAACCCTTTACCATTATGTAATACCCTTCTTTGTCTTTTTTAATCTTTTGATCATTTTTGGTTGAAAGTCTGTTTTGACAGAAACTAGAATTGCACCCTCTGCTTTTTTTCTGGTTTTCCTTTGCTTGGTAAGTTTTTCTTCATCCCTTTATTTTGAGCCTCTGTGTGTCTTTGCACTTGAGATAGGTCTCTTGAAGACAGCATACTTATGGGTCTTGGCTCTTTATCCAGCTTGCCATTCTGTGTCTTTTAATTGGAACATTGAGTGCATTTACATTTATATTTAAGGTTAATATTGTTATGTATAAATTCAATTCTGTCATCACGATGGCTTCTGGTTATTTTGCTTGTTTATTTGGTTGCTTCATAGTGTCACTGATCTATGTACTTCAGTGTGTTTTTTAGTGGCTGGTAACATATTTTCCTTTCCATATGTTGTGATTCCTTCAGGAGCTCTTGCAAGGCATGCCTGCTGATGACTAATTCCCTCAGCATTTGCTTGTCTGAAAAGGATTGTATTTCTCCTTTGCTTATGAAGCTTAGTTTGGACAGATATAAAATTCTGGATTGGAAATTATTTTCTTTAAGCATGTTCAGTGTTGTCCCCCAATCTCTTCTCACTTGTAGGGTTTCCACTGAGAGGTTCGCTGTTAATTTGAGAGGTTTCTTTGCAGGTGACCTGACCTTTCTCTCTGGCTGCCATTAACATTTTCTATTTCATTTTGACCTTGGAGAATCTCATGGTTGTGTGTCTTGGGGTTGATATTCTTGTGGATTATCTTGCTAGGGTTCTCTGCATTTCCTGAATTTGAATGTTGGCCTGTCTTGTGAGATGGGGGAAGTTCTCCTGGATGGTATCCTGAATTATGTTTTCTATCTTGGTAGCATTGGCCCCATTTCTTTGAGGTACCTCAATCAGTCATAGGTTCAGTCTCTTTACATAATTCCATATTTCTCAGAGATTTTCTTCATGTTTTTCATTCTTTTTTCTCTATTCTTGTCTACCTGTCTTATTTCAGAAAGATAGTCTTCAAGCTCTGAGATTCTTTTCTCTGGTTGTCTATTTTGCTATTGATACTTGTGATTGCATTGTAAATTTCTTGTGTTATGTTTCTCAGATCCACAGGTTACTTATGTTCCTCTCTAATTTGGCTATCATGGCTGTCAGCTCCCATATCATTTTATCGTGATTCTTAGTTTCTTTTCATTGGGTTACATGCTTCTTCCAGTTCTGTGTCCTTGTGGGAGAGGTGTTGTAGTCATTTGGAGAAGAGACACTCTGGCTTTTTGAGTTTTCAGTATTTTTGCATTGATTCTTTTTCATCTTTGTTGACTTATCTACCTTTGATCTATGAGGTTACTGATCTTTGAATGAGGTTAGTGTGGAATTTTTTTTTGTTGTTGATGTTGTTGTTGGTTTCTGCTTGTCTGTTTTTCTTTTAACAGTCAGACCACTCTACCATAGGGCTGCAGCATTTTGCTGAGGGGGCCGCTGCAGACCCTAGCTGCCTCAGTTTCTTCCCATTCCTGGAGGTATCACCAGTAAAGGCTGTGAAATAGTAAATATGGTAGCCAGCTCCTTCCTCTGGATGCTTTGTCCCAGGGTGGTAGTGACTTGTTGCTGGCTCAAATGCACCTGTAGGAGGTGACTGGAGACCCCTACTGGGCAGGGGGGGGTCTCACCCAGTCAGCACAAACAGTGTCCTGCTTAAATAGGCAGTCTGGCTGTTTTTTGATATAGCAAGTATGCTGCATTGGTGGGAGGGCAGGACTTCCTCATCTAGGCCACTTGTATTCTTCAAAGCCAGCAGGCTGAAGCAGATGAGTCAACCAAATCACCAAGATGATAGCTATCGCTCCCCCAGGAGCTCCATCCCAGGGAGAGATCAGAGCTCTATCTGTAGAACTCTGACTGGAGTGACTGAAGCCCCTGCAGGGAGATCTCACCCAGTAAGGAGAAATGGATAGGGGGCCTACTTAAAGAAGCAGTCTGGCCATTATCTGGCAAGCCAGCTATGCTGTGTTGTGGGGGAAACTTCTTCAGACTATTTGTATTCTCCAAAGTCATCAGGCTGAAACAGCTGAGTCTACCAAACTGCAGAGATGGTGGCTGCCCCTCCCCTACTGGGAACTCAGACACCTCTCAGGCAGATTTCAGTGTGTTGCCACTGGCTGGCTCGAATTCCAAGCCAGTGGGTCTTAATTTATGAGGTGCTGTGGAAGTGGGACTCAGAATGATGCTGCTTGGCTCCCTGGATTCAGCCCCTTTCCTAGGGATGTGTATGGACAGATTTCCCACATTTCCAGGGATCATGTGGCCAGGGTATGTAAAACTCCTGGGTCTCTGCGTGTGTCTGAGTGGTTGCTCTGCCGAAATAACACTTTATAACCACTTCAATGGTAATAGTAATAATAATATAAAATAATGAGTGTTGGCAATGATGTGGATAAATTGGCACCACAAAGTATTTCTGGTAAGAATGTAAAATGGGCAACACATAAGCAAAAAGATTGGCACTTCTTCAAAATGTTAAATTTATAATTAGCATGTGACCACCCATCAACTTCATTCATAGGTACATACCCAAAAGACGTGAAAACATATGTCCTCACAAAATGCTGTGCATTAATAATCATAACAGCATAATACCTAATATCCAAAAATAGAAATAATCTGAATATTCATTAACTGGTGAATTAATAAACACAATGTTACAAATCCATTCAATTGAATGTTATTCAGCCATGAAAAAATATTCTTACATGCTATAACATGTATGAACTTTGAAAACATTATTCTAACTGAAAACATCCGGTCATAAAAGGCTACATACTGTCTGATTCTATTTATTTTATTTGTCCAGAATAAGCAAATCCATGAAGACTAAATGAAGTTTAGTGAATGTTTGAGGATGCAGGGACTGGGATTGGAGAGTGACTGCTATGAGGAATGCGGTTTCATTTAGGGTGATAGAAAAGGTCTGGATTATACAGTGGTGATGTTTGCACAACTTTATTAATGTACTGAAAACCACTGAATTGTATACTTTAAAGCAGTGATTCCTATGTAATCTGTATCTCAATCAAAATAAAATACAAACATCTTCTCCTGCACATAATTTACCTAAAATAGCTGTTAATAGTCACTTTGAAAAATATATATGAAAAGATGTGTGTTTTAGTATAATTTCACAAACATATCAGATTTATTGCATATGTTAAATTTAGTGACTCATCCACATCATCAAGATTTAATTGCATCAACATTGCCCACTATTCTTAATCATCTCAAAGAGAGTAAAAATTTCTTAGTAATTTTTGTTTTTGTGTCAAAATGTCTCTTTTCTATGTTACAGAAGAATTACTAATTATTTTGCCCAAATATGTATGTGTCCCTCGGTGAAACCCCGTCTCTACTAAACAATACAAAAAACTAGCCGGGCGAAGTGGTGGGCGCCTGTAGTCCCAGCTACTCAGGAGGCTGAGGCAGGAGAATGATGTAAACCTGGGAGGTGGAGCTTGCAATGAGCTGAGATCTGGCCACTGCACTCCAGCCTGGGCCACAGAGCGAGACTCTGTCTCAATAAATAAATAAATAAATAAATAAATAAATAAATAAATAAATGAATAGGAAATCAGCAGTTTCTTCCACTAAGAAGTATAGTATCCCAAATCATGAATGTTTTGTATCTGAGGTACTTTAAAATACTTATAAATTACATAAGGTTAAGAACAGAAATATTTCTTATGTTTATATTTCGCAAAGAATTTATCACATTTTGTATTACTCAGTAGGCCTTTAATTAGTATTTTTTTATTTGACTTCATCAGGACACACTTATGTATGGCAATGAGTTCAAATGAACACTCTGAAGAGATCAGATGAAATCAAAGTAAACTTCTCTATTGAAGAACTAAGCTGGCTAGTTGTTGTTTTTTATATTTTACTGACGATTATTTGTTTTAAAAGGCAGAGTAATAGTGAGAGGTATAATGTACAATATGGTGTCTTTGGGCATAAAATGAATCAAAACAAAGTGACTGAGATTGGGTGTTGGGATGGTTGGAATAAGTTATGTGATGGGTAGCTAGAAGAAAATATCCATTAAAGTCAGCATATATTTTCTAGAATCATAAGCAAGGACACGTACTCTGTCAAGTTCCTAGGAAATCATTTCATGCTTCCCACAATATTAAGAAAAACAGGTAATCAGGAGATAAATCCTTTAACTTGTAACTACCTCATCTTCAAATCTAACTATCCCCTCTTACTATCTTGGAGAGATGCATTTCCCTGACTCTCTATTATGCTATTCTTGCCACCTGCACTTTTAAAATTCCAGTTCCATAACCTGCTACTTTCTTATTGGCTTTGCTCTGCCAATTATCATTCTTCCTTTTGCTTAAACTCCCTCAATTTGCTGTTTTCCTTCACACTCTGAACATGTGCAAATTCCTATCAACTAAATAAAATAAAAAGCCCTGTCTAAGCATTTACTTCCTCTACCCTCCACTGTTTCTGCCTTTGCCAAATATAACCACATTTTGAAAACATTCTTCTACACTTTTTTCATTTTCAAAGTTTCATTGAATGCTACACTGACTTTAATCAGTAAACTCTATAGAAACTATTCACCATAATAAACTTGTAATTGATAAATATTTTATTTTCATTTTTTAACAGAGATTGGACCTTGCTCTGTTAACCAGGCTGGTCCCAAACTCTTTGCCTCACACGATTACCCTGCCTTAGCCTCTCAAAGTGCTGACATGACAGGCATGAGTCACCACACACAGATTCTAACAAATCTGATAAATTTTTGTCGGCCTTTTGTATCCTATTTGGCATAGTGCTGAACTGGAAAACTGTTATCCTTCTACTGTCTTCAAAACTCTTTCATCTCTTGATTTTCTTTACAGGACTCAATTCTAGTTTTGATTTTATTGTTAACATAACTATTTTTCTATTTTTCTTATTGATTTATGTTCTATTATTTCACAGAAAATCACCAGTTCCTACTTGTATATCCTCAGCTTTCCTTTCTTCTCACTGTACACACTCTCACATCTGCTTTCCTGGCTTCAAATACTGCATATAATAATATGATTTCCAAATTTAACCTAAAGATTAAACCTTCTGAAGTGTATATCTGCCAAATCCATGATTCCTCTTGTAGTCTTCATTTCTGTTAACAAAATCATCCATCAACCAATTGTTTGTGTAGGATATCTGGGACTCATGTTTATTTTATTTCAGTTACTTATTTCCTCACCCCCTCCAAATCTAATATATCAATGACTTCTCTCTTCTGAATTTATAAGATACTTTCACTTGCTACAGACGCTTTTTAATCTTCTATCACTAATCTGGGTCCATTGACAATAAATACTCTCTTTAATATTTGCTTTTTTGAGATAGGGTCTTGGCCTATTACTCAGGCTGGACTTCAGTGGTGCAATCAATGCTCAGTGTAGCCTCGACCTCCCAGGTTCGAGCGATCCTCCCACCATGGCCTCTTGAGTAGCTGGGACTACAGGCAAGCACCACCATGCCCAGCTTTTTAAAAAGTTTTCTATTTTTTTTTTTTTTTTTGTATAGACAGGATGTCCCTGTGTTGCCCAAGTTGGTCTCAACCTCTTGAGCTCGAGCAATCCTCCTGCCTTGGCCTCCCAAAATGCTGGGATTACAGGAGTGCACCACCACACCTGGCCAGCCCTCCTTAATTCTTATTGTGTCTTTTGGTATTTTTTAGTCTGTTCCTCACTTTTCCATCACTGATTACATATATAATTAAATATGTAATATTACATATTTGTATTAGTTTACTAGCCCTGCCATAACAAATTACCACCAACGAGTAACTTACAACCACAGAAATTTATTATCTTACAGTTCCAGAGGTGATACGTGGTCTGCACTCCCTTCGAAGTCTGTGAGGGTTAATACTTCTTTGCCTATTTCAGCCTCTGGTGGTTCTAGGAGTCCCTAGGTTAGCAGTAGCATAACTCCGATCTGTCTCCAACTTCACATGGTCTTTCCCTCTGTGTGTCCGTGTCTCAAGTCTCCCTGTCTTTTCTCTTATAAGAGCACCAGTTCTTGGATTTAGGTCCCACCCTAAACCTAGAATGGTCTCATTTTGAAATCCTAAACTAATTACATATCCAAAACCCTATTTCTAAATAAAGTCACATTCTATATAAATAATTTTATATATAGTCATTCATTTACTTTAATAAATTATTGCCATAATAAAGTATTTATGCCTACATTATGACATTCATTCACTCATGCGTTCATTTATTTATTCAAAATATTAATATGTATCAGACACTGTATAAAGAATTGGAGATATAACAATGAATTTGATAGAAACAGTCCCTGCCCTCCAAGATGTTAGAGTCTAATCATAGACTAATAAGTAATCAAGTTGTGATACATATTACAAGAAGTATAATCTCCCCACCTTCTAGCCCCAATTATTATTTACTTCCTCTGTGTTCTCAACAAAATTTCTACATATATTGGGAGTTATCCCAATATGCTATACATTTTGTTTTTGTACCTGTCTCTAAAAGTAGACTATGCGTTTACTAAAAATTCTAACTTAGTAGGATTCATATTTACTGATTTGAGAACCAAAACAGTGATATAGAAGGAGCTTAGTATTACTTAATAAATCAAAGATGAAGAAACGGAGCTGAAACAAAATATCCACTTATCTTATATTTTATTCTATTATATTTTAATCTGAAGCTCAAACCTTTATCAGAGGTGTACATCTGACAAATCCATGATTCCTCTTGTATTGTTTATATCTCTTAATAAAAGCATCAATCCATGGTTTATATGAGAAATCTTGGTCTTATCTTAATTTTCTCTCAGTTCTCCTTCTTTGCCTTCCCAATAGTCAAATAAACACAAATAGGAATACATTTTTGCCTGTTAAATTAGCAATGATAAGAGAGAATCATATGCAGTGTTGGGTCAAATAATTGAAAAGTGTAATGCTATGTTGGTCCAAAAGTAAATTAGCATACCCTTCAAGAATTTTTAATTATTGTCCATGAAAGGGTTCAGATTATACGATCCCAATATATGCACTCTGGTATAAAGGTTATTTTGAGTTGAAGACAGCTGAGAAGAGGTAGACACAGAATGAGCTCACTGCCCTTCCCCTGTCTACCTGAAAACACAACATGAATTTCCTTTGTGAAAATGTCCCATTTCCTGTATGAGGACCTTGTCACCAGATAGAAAATGGCACTGGAAAAGACTCTACGTAAGCCTTACTAACTCTCCTTTATCTTCCATTAGTTTATATCATATGTAGCAACTATCTGGGGCTGGTGTCACATGGATAGTAAAAATTATTTAGCAAGACAGTTGTAGGTAAAGAAAGGCAGATTTATTAGAGAAAGCATGAAAATATGTTGCAAGGAAGCAACAGACAGGTCAGCAAAAGAAGAGCTAACTGCAAAGAGACAAAGGCTTTCTGGGGATTTTATGGGATGGTTTATGTGCATTACAGAAAGCTACATGCAGTACTGATAGTGCCAAGGTCGCCGTGTGCTAACTTGCATTTTTTTTTTTAATCAGCCAAAGATTTGGTGATAAGTCAGGCACAGGAAGATACTGAGTTATTTGTGCAGGAGGGCTATGTGTCCTGGACCATGAAGAAAGGCAGACTTATAATGCTTCTGCTTTCCCCTGTGCCCACCAGCCTGACTCTTTTTTTTAAATTAGGACTCCACCGTTTACCTCATATAATTACCTTCCCACAGTTTGCTGGACCTATAAGCATACACCCCTTTTCCTTTGTCTTACCACTTCTGTACAAAATTTTATTGTTCTTCATTAAGATTCTATATAAGCCCCAATTCTGACAACTCCTTTAAGTTACAAATCACTGAGTATTTCCAAGTGTATATGAAATGCATGCATAAATAAACCTCTGTTATTTTTTTATCATGTTAATCTGTCTTTTAGAAGTCTAAATTGCAGGGTCCCAACCAAAGAATCTAAGATAGGTAGAAGAAAATGACATATTTTTCCTCCTCTAGACCTGCCTTTAACAAACAACTGATATTTTGGAAATCAATTTCAAGAAATCATTAGGGATGTGGAAGAAGATTTATGCACAAAAAATGTTCACCATTGTGATATTAAATGAATAGCAAAGTATGAAAAAACCCAAATGCCCAATAATACTAAAAAGGTTATGTAAATTGTGGCATATTCCTATTGTGGAATATTGGTCAGCAATGTAATCTCATGTATTTCAAGAATATTAATAAAATTTGTTACATAGTGGAGTGAAAGAATAGTTGATCATGAATCACTATCTAATTTTAGTATTCATCTTTTTCAAGAACAACAGATTTGACAGAATAGTCCTTTTCATGGGGATCATGTTCATCTCTCAAATCCTGAATTCCTTTCACCAAAAGAAGATAATCTTGGTTTTCTGTTTTGTTTTTATTTTTGTGAAGGCAACATACTCCAAATTTTAGCTTAATAAAAGAAGAAAAAAATTGTTGTCACTTTAAATTTGTTGTCAGTTAAATTTACCACTCCATCGCTTACAAATGTAGTTAAGGAAATTGTGAGAATTGAACCCTAAAGGGTCATTTTCTCCAACAGCCTCACAACCATCCTTCTCTATCTGCCTTATCTCGCTAGGAGGAGAGTGGAATTTTCCTTCTTTCATGTAAATCTTCCATCGACCTGTTATTCTGGCTTTTCTATTAGTTTTTGGCAGCTACTTTTAATGCTACAACTCCCATCTCCTGATCGTCTTCTTTGCAGCCCTATATATGTGGAATTTTCCAGTTTTACTTAAAAAAGAAAATTAATACCCTGACCAACTCATTCAGTATCATTTTTCCTGAAGATGTTTTTCCTCTGGAGATTTTTAAACCTAAGCTTTAGGCCTCTAACTGCTTCCTTCCATTGCTAGCAAAACACTTATTAAGAGCAGTGAAGACTCGTCTAATTAAACATTTTTAACAAGTAAGGAATAAAACGAAACTTTAAGCGAATCCAAAATATTATGACCAGATCACTTTAAAAAATATCTAAAACTCAACTTGTCCTATTTCTAGTATAGCCAGTTCAGATACAATTGTTACTACATTGTATTTTTCAATACAAGAGTTTTTTGAAATAAAAAACTTGAAATATTTAATTAAAATCTTCCTTTCACATGTAATACCTCTTAATGCTTTTAATTAATCTGAATATCCTTAATTAGTTCTGTAATTTTTCCATGTGTAAATAGCAAATTGAAGTATTAAGCTACCCCGAAACATCTTATATGATTAAATATATAATTGTTGCCAGAATGATTAAAGAATTACATGGAAAAGGTAGTAAGGTTCAGGTAAAGGTTTTTGTTGTTTGATTTTTGAATTCTGAATGCTTTTAAATACATTTTCCTCAACATAATTATTCTCAAAACAATCTTCTTTAAAATAGTAACTTTTAATGTGTGAAATCATTACCGGCCCCAAATGCAATTCAAATAAATGTGAGTCAAATAGAATGCCTGTTGAAGAAATGAAGTCAAGATGGCTGAAATGGTTTCCTAACCTCAGGATGTCATTAGCCTAAGAGCCTTTGTATTGATTTTATACATTTTTTAAGTTGTCTTCTAGTGGCTTATAGTTACCGATCAAATTACATTCCTTCAGCAAGAGGTTTGGATGTGATTTTGCTGGAAGGCCAAACTTTTCTCTCTCCAGTTTACTGACACAAATAAATTAAATTTTATAATGAGCTCAGTTAATTTTCTAACTTGCTTCTTTTCTCATCTAAGGCATTATACCAAATCTAATACAACAAATAGTAACTTCAACACTGTAAGGTTTATTCATGTAATTAGCATTTCTTCATCTTCAATAATATTATGAAAAGTAATTAAACCTAACGATGTCTCAACATGTAATATTAGTGTCAGTTTAGAAATAAGAATAGCAATCATAATGCTTTTAACAAAACCACTGAGAGATCCTAGAAAGACGATCTTACTTACTGAATACCTTTCTAATACGTAGTGAACTTCCATATATAAGATAATTCTTAATTACAATAGAAAAAATAGATCAATGTGTACTAATCAAAATGTCATTTGACCTATGTTGTTCATATTCCCTCCCAAAGTGCATTTTTTTGAGACAGGGTCTTGCTATGTTGCCCAGGCTGGAGTACAGTGTTGCAATCTCAGCTCACTGCAACCTCAGCCTCCAGAGCTCATACAATACTCCCACCTTAGTCACCTAATTAGTTGGGACTTCAGACGTGTGCCAGCACACCAAGCTAATTTTCGTATTTCCTGTAGAGATGGAGTTTTACTATGTTGCCCAGGCTGGTCTCTTACTTCTAGGCTTAAACCATCTGCCTGCCTTGGCCTCCCAAACTGCTAGGATTATAGGCTTGAGCCACCACACTTGTTTTTCTTAATCTAGGAGCTAGCTTCCTCACTAATAAGATCTGAGTTATTACAGAAAGATATTCTGGGCTTTATAAAATTCAAGTTGACAGTAGATTTGAAAACTGGTAAAAGACAGCCTCCCAATTTCCAATTTGGATATGAATTTACACTCAGTCTCGAATCAGATTTGCACTGCAGTTAGCTATGTCCTCAAAACAGTTCTCAATACAAAACATGATGACCAAAATCAGTCTTTCCTTTGGGGATTATTTTACAAAATATTTCAGGAAATGGGAAATTTACGCCATTTAGATTTGTCATATGTCAGTGTGCACTCTGTTTCATTCTTGTATAATCTCACTCTCACTATGTAAATTTTTGACTACCAAAGTGTCCTAGTTAAAACTGTGTTGGGGAAGAAAAAAAAATTCTGTCCTGCAAATTCAACAGACAAACAACATATTGACCAGAGAAAAAAGGTTTATTTGTATGCACATTGGAGCTACAGAAGAAGTAACTAACTCAATAAATGGCTACAGTTGGAGACTTATGTACTTAATTTAGAAAAAAAGGAGGGGAGAGAAAAAACTTCTTCGGCTAAAAGGGACGTATTTGCTTCTGAAAGACAAATGGAATTTTAAGAAAGTTTGTGATAATGTTGGTTTGTACAGGTTCCAGTGAGTGGTCTTTCAGTTTTCTTTATGGCCGTGAAACTATCCCAGAGAAGGTATTTATGGTAGGTTTACTGCTGGTATGTTTCCTGAGAGTAGACCCACCCTGAAGAGGGAATTTATGGTGGCCTCCTTTCTCCAAAGTTTCTGTTTTTAGTTAGATAAGGACGATTTAGAGAAGGTTTCCTTTTGCTTACACTGATTCTCAAATGTCTTCAGCTTAAAACGTTTTACCAGCTCTGGGATTCTGGGTGGTTCTTCTTCACACTAGTTACTGAGAGTGTGAGTTCTACACCTAACAAACATAGTACAGCTAAATTTGTTTTTCAGTGTATCAGTAATCTTTTATTTGTATAAATTTATAAGGTACAAGTGTAAATTTGTTACATGCATAGATTGCATAGTGATTAAGTCAGGGCTTTTAGAGTATTCATCACCTGAATAACATAGATTGTGCGTATTAAGTAATTTCTCACCATCCACCTCCCTCCCACCCCTCACATTGTTCCCAGACTGTTGTATATCAGTCCGCATTCTATGTCCACGTGTACACATTATTTAGTTCCAACTTATAACTGAGAATATATTTTTGTTTCTGTGCCTTTGTTGTTTCACTTAAGATAATCGCCTCCAGTTTCATCCATGTTGCTGCAGAAGACATTATTTCATTTGTGTTTATGGCTGAATAGTAATTCCATTGAGTATATACAAGATTTTTTTTTTTTTTTTGAGACGGAGTCTGGCTCTGTTGCCAAGGCTGGAGTGCAGCAGTGTGATCTGGGCTCACTGCAAGCTCCGTCTCCCAGGTTCATGCCATTCTCCTGCCTCAGCCTCCCGAGTAACTGAGATTACAGGTGCCCGCCACCACGCCCGGCTAATTTTTTGTATTTTTAATAGAGATGGGGTTTCACCTTGTTAGCCTGGACGGTCTCAGTCTCCTGACCTCGTGATCTGCCTGCCTCGGTCTCCCAAAGTACTGGGATTACAGGCGTGAGCCACCGTTCCCAGTCCAGATTCTTTATCCATTCATCCAATGATGGAGATTTCAGTTGATCCCATATTTTTGCTATTGAAAATAGTGCTGCAATAAACATATGAGTGCAAGTATATCTCATATAAAGAAATCATTGTATCAACCATCTTTTGATAGGAAGGGGTGAAGGGAAGGAGAAAATCTCAGTGAACCCAGCATTTCACAGGACCTGAATACCTAAGAATAATTATTTATGAAGAAATACATTGGATCTATATAAAAATTAAAATACATAAAACATTGTTGAGTGACAAAATAAAATTTGAATGAATCAAAAAATATATTGTATATCTGAATAGCAAGAGGCAGAATTGTAAATATGTCATTTCTTGACAAATTAAATTACAAATATAAAGTAATTCCAATAAAAATTTCAATAATACTTTAAGATAACAAATAACTTTAAAATCATTTTATGAGAAAAATGGAGTAAGAAAAACTAAGAAAATTGCATAAATAAGATATTTAACGGGAACTCGCTTTATATACATGTAAAATACTGCACATTGACACTAGGTAAAACCATTTGGCACTGGCACAGATTCAACAGATAAAGCATTAAAATAGAACAGCTAGCCAGGAGTACATATACTTTGACCTAGCAATTACACATCTATGGATTCATTCCAGATATATGATAAAATGTCATCAGCCATTTATTATAAGAAAAGTTTTTTGTTGCAGTTTTATTCATAATACCAAACACTTTACCCTCAAACATTAAAAAAATTATGAACCTTGTTAAATAAAATAGAGAAAACAATAACCTTTGGTGAGGTGTTATGCAGCTACTAAAAAATGCTTTTAAATAATATGTAATTATATAAATATAACACCCTAAATTATGGGAATGGATAAATACATTATGGTGAAAATCTGTGATAGAAGGCTGTAAATATGTTTACATTTGTAATTTTAAATTTTATGATATGAGAAAAATTGATATAATTTTCAAAACCAGGATATAATACTGTGACACAGCAAGGCATTTTATTTTATGAAATTGAGACAAACCAGTATGGTTTCTGACATAATTACATTAAAACAGTATGGACTTATCTCAGTTTTATAAAATAAGAAAAAATGACACCTAGCATGCACACATATGTCCACACAAACACATCTATATACTAACTATAGATTGTTTCTGGTCCCAGAACATTCATATGTTGAAGTCCTAACTCCCAATACAACAGTGTCTGGAAGTGGAGCTTTGGAAGGTGATTAGTTCGTGTGATAGTTAATATTAGATGTCAACTTGATTGGATTGAAAGATGCCTTAATATCTGGTAAAGTATTGTTTCTAGGTGTGTCTGTGAGGTTATTGCCAGAGGAGATTCACATTTGAGTCAGTGGACTAAGAGAAGAAGACCTACCCTCAATGTAGGTGGGCACTGTCCAATTGGCTGCCGGCATAGCTAGAACAAAGCAGGTGGAAGTAGGTGGGATAAGCTGGTTTGCTGAGTCTTCTCGCTTCCATCTTTCTCCTGTTCTTGATGCTTCCTTCTACTCCTTCTTCCCTTGGACATGAGACTCCAGGTTCTTTGGGCTTTGGACTCGTGGACTTAAACTTGGTTTGGCAGGGGCTCTCCAGCCTTTGGCCACAAACTAAAGGCTGCACTGTTGGTTTCCCTACTTTTGAGGCTTTTGGACTTGAGCAAAGCCACTAGTTGTTTCCTTGCTTCTCCACTTCCAGAAAGCCTATCATGAAATTTCACCTTGTGATCATGTGAGTCAATTCCTCCTAATAAACTCCCTTTCATATATACATATATCCTATTAGTTCTGCTGCTGTCAAAAACTATTACTAATACACGTCATGAGGACAAAGCCCTGGTTTGGCCCTATTGAACTGACCCCAGAGAACTCCTAGCCCTTTCTACCTATTGTAGACTCAGCAAGATCTCTGTCTATGTACAAGGAAGGAGGCCCCCAGCAAACATGGAATCTTCAGGCATCTTGATTTTGGACTTTCCCAGCCTCCTGAATTGTGAGAAATAAGCTTCTATTTTATAAGCCACCCAGTTTATGGTATTTTTGTTATAGCAGCTTGAATGGACTAAGAAACATACAGATATACAGTTGACCTTTGAACAACATTGCTTTGAAACTTACAGGTCCACTAAAAGTCAAATTTTCTTCCACCTCTGCCATGCATAAGACAGAAAGACCAACTCCTCCTTGTCCTCCTCTTCCTCAGCCCATTCAATGTGAAGACAAGGATGAAGACCTTTATGATGATACAATTCTACTCAATGAATAATAACTATGTCTTATCTTTCTTATGATTTTCTTGATAACATTTTCTCTTCTCTAGCTTACTTTACTGTAAGAATATAGTATATGATACCCATAACTTACAAAATATGTGTTAATCAACTGTTTATGTTATTGGTAAGGTTTTTGGTCAACAGTAGGCTATTAGTAGTAAGGTTTTGGAAAGTTAAAAGTTACACATGAAATTAAAACTACATGGCGGGGTCAATGCCCCTAACCCCTGTGTTGTTCAAGCTTTAACTGTATTTCAAAGGAAAATTCAACATGGATTGGTAGAATTATAAGTGAGATATTTTCTTTATACTTTTATCTATTAATTTATTTTCCTACAGTGACTACCTTCTCTTTATAGCATAAAAAATCTTACTGAAAAGCAAAAACTTTTATATAGACTGTAATATATTTTAAAATTATAATATGATAAAGAATGTATAATAAATTACCGAGGAAAGAAAGGGATGTTTAATATATGGTTATGGAATAATTTTTCAATTATTAATAAGAAAATCCAAGCATATTTGTATTTTGCACCAAAATTAATTACAGGTATTTGAGGAATTGATAGTAAAATATCAAAATAAAATGACTGGCAGCAGAAAAAGGAGATGCAATATTTATCAGATCTCAGATGCAGGGCCCAGAGAAAATCTAGATTCTAAAGGCAGATGATGAAGGAAAAATAGAGGGAAATACTTGATTATGTAAAAATGCAAAATGTAAATTTCTGCTTGCCATATATATATATTAAAGAAATTAAAAGGAAAAAAAGTCAAAGAATAACATTCACACAAAAGTAATGTCTTACCATGTAAAGATCAATAAAAGCACCAAATTATTCATAGAATAAGACAAAAAACAACTAATAAGATGGAGCAGTTTGACCTTTCAAATAAAGTAAGAAATTATAATTAAAACAGCAGTAAGATACTATGTTGATATTGTTTAAATTGAAAATTCTTTTCTTATTATATGAAGTTGTACTTTGGATGTGTAATGAAACACTTTCATAATCTGCTAATCAAAGTATAATCTGGTAAAATTTTTGGAAGGATACTTTAACAGTTTGCACAAAATATATTGAAGAATCATTCTGTTTGATCAAATTATTCTCACTATTTCTGAGTGGGAGAGGAAATCTATTTTAAGCAGTGTATTAGTCTGTTTTCATGCTGCTAATAAAGACATATCTGAGACTGGGTAATTTAAAAAGGAAAGAGGTTTAATTGGCTAACAGTTCCACATGGCTTGGGAGGTCTCACAATCATGATGGAAAATCCATGAGAAGAAAAGTCATATCTCATATGGCGACAGGCAAGATAACTTGTGTGGGGGAACTTCCCTTTATAAAACCATCAAATATCGTGAGATTTATTTACTGTAATGAGAACAGCATGGGAAAGGCCCAATCCTATGATTCAATTACCTCCCACTGGGTCCCTCCCACAACACAAAGGAATTAGGGAGCTACAATTCAATATGAGATTTGGCTGGGGACATAGGCAAACCATATCATTCCACCCAGCCCCTCCCAAGTCTCATCACATTTCAAAACTGGTCATGCCTTCCCAACAGTCTCCCAAAGTTTTAATTAATTTCAGCATTAACTCAAAAGTCCACAGTCCAAAATGTCATCTGAAACAAGGCAAGTCTCTTCCATCTATGAGCCTGTAAAATCAAAAGCAAGTTAGTTACTTCCTAGATACAATGGGGGTACAGACATTGGTTAAACACACCTGTTCCAAATGGGAGAAATTGGCCAAAATGAAGGAGCTACAGGTCCAATGAAAGTCCAAAATCCAGCAGGGTAGTTAAATTTTAAAACTCCAAAATGATCTCCTTTGACTCCATGTCTCACATCCAGGTCATGTTGATGTAAGAAGTGAGTTCCCATGGTCTTGGGCAGCCCCCCTCCCGTGGCTTTTCAGGGTATAGTCCACTTCCTGGCTGCTTTCATGGGCTGACGTTGAGTGTCTGTGGCTTTTTCAGGTGCCCAGTGCAAACTGTTGGTAAGTCTACCATTCTGGGGTCTGGCAGATGGTGGCCCTCTTCTCACAGTTCCACTAGTCAGTGTCCTAATGGGGACTCTGTGTGGGGTCTTGCTCCCCACATTTCCATTCCGCACTGCCCTAGTAGAGGTTCTCCATAACGGCCCCGCCCCTGTAGCATACCTCTGCCTGGACATTCGAGCATTTACATACATCCTCTGAAATCTAGGGGGAGGTTTCCATACCTCAGTTCTTGAGATCTGTACACCTGCAGGCCCAACACCACATGGGAGCCACCAAGGCTTGGGGCTTGCACCCTCTGAAGAAATAGCCTGAGCAGTATGTTGGCCCCTTTAAGCCACAGCTGGAGTGGCTGGGACACAGGGCAACAAGTCCGGAGACTGCACAAAGCAGCAAGGCCCTGGGGCAGGAAATCATTTTTTTCCTCGTAGGCTTTCCAACTTGTGATGGGAGGGGCTGCTCTAAAGACCTCTGACGTCCCTGGAGACATTTTCCCCATTGTCTTGGTGATTAATATTTGGTTCCTCGTTGCTTATGTAAATGTCTGCATAAGTTATGTTTGAATTTCTCCTCAGACAATGGGTTTTTCTTTTCTATCATATTATCAGGCTGCAAATTTTCTGAACTTTTATGCTCTGCTTCTCTTTTAAACATATGTTCCAATTCCAAACCATATATTTGTGAATACGTAAAACTGAATGCTTTAATAGCACCCAAGTCATATCTTGAATGGTGTGCTGCTTAGAAATTTCTTCTGCCAGATGCTCTAAATTATCTCTCTCAAGTTCAAAGTTTCACAAATCTCTTGGGCAGTAGCAAAATGCCACCAGTCTCTTTGATAAAACACAGTAAGACTCCCCTTTGCTTCAGTTCCCAACACGTTCCTCATCTCCATCTGAGGCCACCTCAGCCTGGTCTTTATTTTCCATATCACTATCAGCATTTTGGTCAAAGCCATTCAACAAGTCTCTAGGAAGTTCCAAACTTTCCCATATCTTCCTGTTTTCTGAGTTCTACAAACTGTTTCAGCCTCTGCCTGTTACCCAGTTCCAAAGTCGCTTCCACATTTTCAGATCTCTTTACAGCAGCACTGTACTCTACCAGTGCCAATTTACTGTAATAGTCTGTTCTCACACTTCTAATAAAGACATACCTGAGACTGGGTGATTTAAAAAGGAAAGAGGCTTAATTGACTCACAGTTCCACATGGCTGGGGAGGCCTCACAATCATGGCAGAGGGCAATGAGGAGCAAAGTCACATCTTATATGGTGGCAGTTAAGAGAATTTGTGTAGAACTCCCCTTTATGAAACCATCGGATCTCGTGAGACTTATTATCAGGAGTATAGTGTGGGAAAGTCCCACCCCCATGATCCAATTACCTCCCAATGGGTCCCTTCCACAACAAATGGGAATTATGGAGTTATCATTCAAGATGAGATTTGGGTGGGGACACAGCTAAACAATATTAAGCAGATAGAGATGCCATCAACTTTATTGGTCTAAAAGACTCTTGTTAAATATTTATATGTAACAGTGAAAAATTAGAAATTATCTGAATTACCAATAATAGACTATTATGCCACATTTGTTAGTAGATTACTACATAACATTATAAACAATGTATAATTAAAATTATTTAATGGAATAATGCATGTATATGAATTAATTTGGGTTATAGAGAGAAGAATACAAAACTATAACCCAATGTTATTAAACAGAAATAGTGGTGCCTGATAAAATTTGTATGAAAAATAATCGAAAAGAATATATCAATACTTCTCTCAGCATCACAAACCTATGCTCATTTAATATTTATCTTTATAAATGTTTTTTATTTTCCAAATTTTTAAAATGAGCTTTTATTATTATAATCAGAAAAAAACCGAGGTTTCTCTCTTAGGCTTTCTTAAATTATATATTAATTTTGAATTTTCATTGAACTCCCCATTCTACTTCTCTTCTTTATTAATTTAATAGTTGATTTCTTTACAGAAAGTAAATTTCCATTTCCTGAAAATTGAAGCCATTTATCACCCTGCATCAGATTTCATGGTTTGAATTTAGTTCAGATGAAATTTGTCTTTTAAGAGACAAAGAATACACTTTTTTGTTCTTAATCCTTTGAATGAAAAACATAACTAAATATTTAAAGATGGTCCTGTCAAACCACATCAAAATGGAAATCTAGTTTTATTACAAACTTCCTCAGATGTAACAGTTCATTTAGGTGAGATCAAAACAACCGATCTCAACTGACAAATATTGAAGAAATGATCTACAAAACTACACCTAAACTCACAGAGATAAAGGTAAAAAATATTCTTTCCTTGCCTACTAGGAGCAATCTTGGTTTTCTTTTTTTTTTCTTTTCCTTTATTTTCTCCTCTTCTCTTTGTTAACTTTATAAAGGAAACATTTATCCGTCTCCTCCATTTGATATTTTGAAACAAGCTTAGATTACCAGGACTCTATTGGATTATTAAATCTTGTCAATAATTTAAGGTTATTATAATATTTTATCTTTTTTTGTATGACACTGACTTGCTATTCTCTGAATGCACTTTGCACATTAATACCTTCATGCTTTTGCACATGCTATTTCTTATGCGGGATATTTTTTCTGCTCTTTTTTCTTACAGGTGAAAACATATTTGTCCTTTAGCACAACATTTAATTATAAGTAATACTTTCCCTGTGAAAATTTTCAGTCATTAATTGATTTTTGTTCCTTTTTCACTTTACATATACTTTTGTGGCTTTGGATTATTTCTGTATCAAATGAGAGAAAATCCAACCCTGGTTTGAGTGAAAAAAAAAAGGTGGGTGATTGTTATTCTCAGACACAGCTTAAATCAGGGACTCAACGTCACCAAGGCCGAGTAAAATTGCTTACCTCTGTATTGAATTTACTACAGTGTGGCTCTTTCCTTGTGGTGGTCAACTGGAACTTCAGGCTTCTGTGATTTTGGTAGTACCTGAAGAAGGCACAGGAATTTCTTAAAGACCAACTTGGCCCTAGAGTCTTGAGCAAATCACTGCAGTTGGGTCTAGATTAGCATGGTCTAGATAACTGACCTATCCCTAAAGCAATCACAGTGTTTCTAGTGATTAAATACTTTGATAGATGGGGCCTGAAAATGCTAGAAAGAAACAATGATGTGAAAATTGGAAGCCAGAAAAAGTGAGAAGATTTTTCTTTTCATGGGATGATGGGATTTTCCTTTAGTATTAGAGTTGAACTAGGCATGTAGGAATCTACAAGACGTTCTTGTTCCAATTATAAGCAAATCATTTAAATCAAAGAATTATATAAATAAAACTCCAGAGTAACAATTAAATATATACTTCTTCACTCTGCAGTATAGTAATAATCCAAAATATTTCTATAGAGTGATTTATAGGTTAAGAAGTTTAAGACTTAATTAAAATGTATGGGAGGTTATTGTTTTGAACTGAGCTCCTGCACTAGGCCGCAGCAGACCAGACCAAGCCAAAATTGAGTTACTCATGCTAGGTTTCACGTAATCAAACTTAAGTTTCAAACAGGTGAGTTAAATTAAAAATAAAGAACTAGAGATTCACAACAACTAATCAGAAGAGGCCCAATCAACCTGAGTCATCATGACAACGAAGTCCCCTCTGTTTAACCCTATAAGAACAGTAATGTTGAAATGACCAATCTACTTTTTGTTCCTTGTTTCTGCTTTCTTCAGCTTTTTCTGATAATAAAGCTTATCTCCTTCACTTGAATCATCAGAGTGATTTTTATGTTATAGATGGGATTTTATTAAATTCAGGAATCACTAATAAAAGGTCTTAAAACACAACTTGCTGAAATTTTGCTTTTTGACATGACAAAAGGAAAAATATACATTGGGGAAGATAAGACACGTGATATATTTGGTGAAAATAAGAAACTTTCATACTCTTTTTCAGGTATTACACAAGAATAGTTTCATCTTTGCAATGATGGTACTATCCTGTGAACCGTAAAATTAAATGTGTTTATACTTTCCTTCTTCTACAAATATTATATGACTTAAAGTGATAAAACAAGAACATATGAATTGGCAAACACCGGGAGGCTTTTTTTAATAATCAAACTGGAATCTGTAGATCAATAACTTTGCAATACAAGATTTACAATTGCTTTCAAAGAAAGCCAGAAATTGAACAGTGATGCAGTGCCGTAAAGTAGACAGTACTATAAGGTCGCTTGTGAAGGATTGCAGTCCTAGAAATCTTCCATAAATAAAAACTCCTGGCTACTTAGGTTACAATTAAAGGGTCACTTGACCAACCATCAAGGACAGCTGACCACTAAATCTGTAGGTCTGACATGCTGAGACATTTTTTCATCACATAACCGATGTTAACAATTTGGAAACCTGCCTGATGCAGTAGTCTCAGATCTGTTACTTCTGTTATGGTCATTCAGTTAGCTGTAATACCACCTGTTCCACCAGCAGCAAATCATGATTTTACATTGGAGATGTTGATCCAATAAAATAAGGAAAATCCTCATGGCAGACCATCAAGTAGAATTTTCTGGGGTTCAGAATAGTGCTGTTTTTTTTTAAGTCAAAATATTTCAAATTTTCAAATGATAAACAGTTTATTTTAGTTATAATTAAAATATCTATCGTATAACATTTTTAAAATAAACAAAACTTTGAAGAAAATATCAATCACCCCTTATCTTACCATCTAGAGATAACTTATTGAGTTGGCAGTATGTATTTCCTGCCAGTCATTTATCTATGCCTGTGTGTGAAATAATGATAACGACAATTACAACAACAATAGCAGCTATTTATGTAAACCCTAAGCACACCAGATACTTCATTTTAAGTGCTTTAAGTGGATTATAATACTTAATCCTCCAACAACCCAAATAGCCCTTACAGTAATCTCAATTTTACATAGAAAAAAGAAGCTTAGACATAGAAAATAAATTCTCCGAGATCAGATCTTAAGTTTTGAAGGCCAGATTCAAACTAAAATCTGACCCCAAGGCCCTTGAGCTTAACCTCTGCACTATACTTTCTCATTAAAGACATACTCAAAATAATGTTCAATAAGTTTGATTAAAATTTTTATGACAAATCTGAAATTTCATCCTTTTAAAGTGTACAGTTTGGTGGCTTTGATATATTCACAGATTTATGTTACCATTAGCACTAATTTCAGAATATTCTTATTACCCCCCAAAATATCACATACCTATTATCTGTTGCTCAACATTTCTCTTTTTCATCAAGACCTGACTATGAATAATTTACCTAGTATATCTATGGATTTGGCTGTGTTGGATATTTTACATAATTGGAATTATGCAAATGGTCTTTTGAATCTTACTCATTTCACTTTGCATAATGTTTTCAAAGTTCATGTTGTACTATGCATCAGCACTTCGTTTCTTTTGTTGTTCTTGTTTTGTTTTGTTTTGTTTTATTGTGGTAAAATGTACAAAACATAAAATTTACTATTTCAACCATTTTAGAGTGTAAAATTTAGTGGCTTTTTGTGCATTCTCAGTAGTGTGTAATCATCACTATCTGGTTCCAATTTTTTTTCATTACCTCTGATACTGTGATACATAATAAAAAATATATGTATTTGTGATGGTTAATACTGATTGTATTGAAGATTACAAAGTATTGCTCCTGGGTGTGTCTGTGAGAGTGTTGCAAAAGGAGATTAACATACGAGTCAGTAGGCTGGGAAATGCAGATCCACTTTTTATTTATTATTATTATTATTATTATTATTTTTTAGATGGAGTTTCACTCTTGTTGCCCAGGCTGGAGTTCAATGGCATGAGTTCGGCTCATGGCAACCTTCACCTCCTGGGTTCAGCAATTCTCCTGCCTCAGCTTCCTGAGTAGCTGGGATTATAGCCATGCACCACCATGCCTGTGTAACTTTGTATTTTTAGTAGAGACGGGGTTTCTCTATGTTGGACAGGCTGGTCTCGAACTCCTGACCTCAGGTGATCCACCTGCCTTGGCCTCCCAAAGTGCTGGGATTACAGGCATGAGCCACCATGCCTGGCCCAGATCCAATCTTAATCTGAATGGGCACAGTCTAATCAGCTGTCAGCACAGCTAGAATATTAGCAGGTAGAAAAACGTAAAAAGAGAGACTGGCCTAGCCTTCCAGCCTATATCTTTCTCCCATGATGGATGCTTCCTGCCCTCAAACATTGAACCCCAAGTTCTTCACTTTTAGAACTCGGAATGGCTCACCTTGCTCCACAGCCTGGAAATGGCCTATTGTGGGACCTTGTGATCATGTGAGTCAATACTTAATAAACTCCTATACACACACACACACACACATATATATATGGGTGTGTGTGTGTGTGTGTGTGTATTCCATTAATACCATCTCTCTAGAGAACCCTGACTAATACAGATTTTGCTACCAGGAGTGCTCGTAGAGGAACAGAATATTAAGGATGGAGTTCCTTCACTGTTTTTGGGGTTTCTGGAGTTAGCTGCTTAATATGATTAGACCCCAAAATGCTAATGACTTTACTCCTAAGAGTACGCAGAGCATCGATAGTCCTTGGTGTGAACTGTCTAGGGAGTTATGCAAAATAAATGCATTTGACGCTCCTGATTCATCACTCATGAGAGACAAGGTGTTTCATGACTCTGTACATAATAACTTTTCCATATGTGGAGAAACAAGGATCATAATGAGGCTGATTGGTTGCTCCTAAGTTCAGTGGACAAAGTGATGAAATAAAATGATGAATTCAGGGATTTCATCTCCCTGCTTCAGAAGCAGATACTGAGCCTCAAATCTGCTAAGATTGCTCTGAGTGGGAGTCTCATCTCCTGTAGAGAAAGAGTTGAAATTGTGGAAAAACAGACAAGCTTTTATCATGCAAGTGGTTGGCCTGCAACAAAAGGTGCATGCACAGCCCCATCAGGTGTCTACTGCTAAAGTAAGGGCATTAACTGGAAAAGAATGGGATCATGCAACTTGGAATGGGGATGTGTGGGAGCACCTTGATGAAGCTAGGAACACTGAGCTTGTAAACTCTGATTAAACTTTTCTGCCAGAGAAAACAGCTTCCCCATATCCAGTAGTGGCAACATCCCTTTCCCAACCCATGCTGCCAGCAACCTTTCTACTTTAGTCTGAGGATAAAAACCCCTGCGTTGCCTGAGGCAACAGTTATGGCCTCCCCTGAGGCAGTTGCAAGACAAGATAATGTTAATTATCCTCAGGAGCCACTCTCAATACCCCTGTTTTATTCTAGACCTATAACTAGACTAATGTCCCGGCAGGACCCTAGAGGTGAGGTTGAGAGTGTGACCCATGAGGAGGTATGCTACACTCGAAAAAAACTGCTTGAGTTTTCTAATTTATATAAACAGAAATCTGGAGAACAGCCATGAGAATGGATATTAAGCATGTCTGATAATGGTGGAAGGATCATAGAGTTGGATCAGGTTGAATTTATAGATTTGAGTCCACTAAGTAGACGTTGCATTTAATGTTGCAGCTCAGGGATTTAAAAAAAGGTTCTAATAGTTTACTTGTTTGGTTTGCTGAAATATGAATTAAAAGACGACCCACTGTGAGTGAGCTGGAAATGCCCGATATCCCTTGGTTTAATGTAGAGGAAGGGATCCAAAGGCTTAAGGAGATTGGGACAGTGGAATGGATTAGTCACTTTAAACATATTTATCCCAGCTAAGAGGGTCCAGAGGATATACCACTGACCAACGCCTTGTGAAATAGATTTGTGAGGGCAGCACCTTCATTTTTAAAGGTCCCTGTAATTGCTCTTCTCTGTATGTTAGATCTAACAGTGGGAAATGCAGTCACTAAACTACACAGTTTAAATATAATGAGAATAATTGGATCCCAAGGTGTCAGGGTCCAAGTGGCAACACTCAACTGTCAAAGGCAAGGTGGGCGTAGCTACCATAATGGACAGCAGAGGCAACATGGCAATCAGAATAGTGTGACTTGTGTAGAGCTCTGGCAATGGTTAATTAATCATGGTGTTGCTAGAAGTGAATTTGATAGAAAGCCTACTGCATTCCTATTAATTTACATAATCAGAAAACTTCCAGGTAGAATGGACAAAAGACAGATTTGAATTATAAAAACAGAGAATCACAGCCCCTCAATCAATTTCCAGACTTGAGTCAGTTTACAGATCCAGAATCCATTGAATGAAGGGTAGGCCAGGTCCCCTTGAAGTAGGACCCCACTATACTACCGACAATTTATGCTGTTAATCTTTCTCCCATCTTTCCCCAAGAAGACCTCAGGCCTTTTACCAGGGTAACTGTGCATTGGGGAAAGGGAAATGGTCAGACATTTTGGGGACTACTGGACACTGGCTCTGAGCTGATGTTGATTCCAGGGGACCCAAAACGTCATTGCTGTCCTCCAGTTAAAGTAGGGACTTATAGAGGTCAGGTAATTAATGGAGTTTTAGCTCACGTCAAACTTACAATGGGTCCCATGGGTCCCTGGATTCATTCTGTGGTCATTTCCCCTGTTTAATAATGCATAATTGGCATACAGATACTTAGCAGCTGGCGGAATCCCCACATTGGCTCCCTGACTGGTAGGATGAGGGCTATTATGGTGGGAAAGGCCAAATGGGAGCCATTAGATCTGCCTCTACCTAGAAAAAATAGTAAATCAAACACAATACCGCATCCCTGGAGGGATCACAGAGATTAGTGCCACCATCAAAGACTTGAAACATGCAGGAGGTGGTGACTTCCAACACATCCCCGTTCAACTCTCCCATTTGGCCTGTGCAGAAAACAGATGGATCTTGGAAAACGACAGTAGATTATCATAAGCTTAACCAAGTGGTGACTCCAATTGTAGCTGTTGTACCTGATGTGGTTTCATTGCTTGAGCAAATTAGCACATCTCTTGGTACCTGGTGTGCAGTCATTGACTTGGCAAATGCTTTTTTTTCTCCATTCCTGTCCATAAGGCCTGCCAGAAGCTATTTTCCTTCAGCTGGCAAAGCCAGCAATATACCTTTACTGTCCTACCTCAGGGGTATATTCACTATCTGACTTTGTGTCATAATCTAAGAGACCTTGATCGCTTTTCACTTCTGCAAGATATAACACTGGTCCATTCTGTTGATGATATTATGCTGTTTGGATCTGGTGAGCAAGAAGTGGCAAACACACTGGACTTATTGTTAATGTGTTTCTGTGCCAGAGGTTGGGAAATAAATCTGACTAAAATTCAGGGACCTTCTACCTCAGTAAAATTTGTAGGGGTCCAGTGGTGTGGGACCTGTCAAGATATTCCTTCTAAGATGAAGGACAAGTTGCTGCATTTAGCCCTTCCTACAACCAAGAAAGAGGCAAAATGCCTAGTGGGCCTATTTGGATTTTGGAGGCAACACATTACTCATTTGGGTGTGTTACTCCGACCCATTGATTGAGTGACCCAAAAAGCTGCCACTTTCATGTGTGGTCCATATATGTATATGTATTCCATTAGCTCTGTCTCTCTAGAGAACCCTGACTAGTACAGTATGATAAGAAATATATATTTGGTCTTCATTTCAGTTTCTGGCACAGAACTCCTAAAACCCTTAGAATGACTATGCAATAGCGGTGCTAGGAGCATTTTTTTTGTTCTAATGTTTATCTTGGACCACAGTACCTGACACAGACCTCTTGAAATTTCATGAATGATAAGGGTGTCTTTTGTTGTATTGAGACAGCTCTTGATGGGCTCCTGATTGAGGGCTGATCACCTAAACGATCAAGTCATGATTAGAAACTTGAAACTTTCAGCCCAACTACCATTCTCTGGGGAAAGAGGAGGAGCTAGCAATTGATTTAATAACCAACCGGGCCTACATAACAAAGACTCCACAAAGATTCCTTAAGTATAAAGTTTGGAGAGCTTCTGGGCTGGTGAACATGTCCACATGACATGAGGATGGCATACCTTAAGTCCACAGAGAAAGAAGCTTCTTCACCCTATGTACCTCTTCATCTGACTTTTCATCTGTATCCCCCAACGTATCTTTTATCAATATAATAAACCAGTAAATGTAAATATGTGTACTGAAGTTCTGTGAGCTTCTGTAACATATTCATCGAGAAGGGGATTGTGGAAATCTCCGATTTGTAGCCATGTCAGACAGAATTTGTGGGTAACTTACTACTTGCAATTGTCATCTATAGTGCAGGCAGTTTTGTGGGACTGAGCCTTGAAACTACCTGCAGATGGTGTTGAGACAGCCGTATGGGATGGGGTTCTGGGGGAATCTCCAACCAACCTTCTCACTGGGAATGTGCACTAAAGTGGAAACACAGAAGTCTGTGCCCTTTGCAGGGCGGAGGAGCCTGGCCCCTCCCCTTCCTGTGTGAAACCTGGGATTTGAATCCAGATGGGAAGTGCTCTATCAGGATTCTGGCATATGAGAGCCCCTGTTTCCCCCTTTTCTTCCTTCTCATGCAATAAAACCTTGTCTTATTGACCATTCAAATTGTCTGCCAGCCTGAATTTTCGTGGGTGTGGGACATATAAACCCATCTTTAGCTGAACTAAGGAAAAGTCCTGCAACCGTGTCAGAATTGTGTTAAATTTTAGGACATCTACCTGGTGTCAGAGAATTGGTTGGTGTGGGAAAAACCCACACACATCTGGTGTCAGAAGGGAAATGTTCTGTTTTTGTTTGTATTTTGTTTTGTGAATGAGAGTATAGAAGAAAACAGTTATTTTTTTTTCTTATACATCACCCCAAAAGGAAACTCAAGAGACCCTCTTCAGTTCTCCTCCTCCTAACCCACTGGCAACCGTTCATCTGTATTCTTCTATGAGTTTACCTATTCTGTATATTTCAAATAAATGATGTAATAAAATATGTGACCTTTTGTGTCTGCGTTCACATACTTATAATAATGTTTCAAGGTTCATCTATGCTGTAGCATGTAACAATACTTCATTACTTTCCATGGCTGAATAGTATACCATTGTGTAGATATACCACTTTTGTTAATTCGTTCATCAGTTAATGGGTATTTGAGTTGTTTCCATCCTTTGAATATTGTGAATAGGGCTGCTACGAATATTCTTCAAGTTTTTGTTTGAACATCGATTTTCAATTTTTTTGAGGGTATATCCAAGAGTGGAATTGTGCCATCACATGGTAATGCTAGGTTTAACATATAGTGGAAACTCCAAACTATTTTCCACAACAGTTGCACCATTTTACCTTCCTTCCAACTATTCAAGAGTCTTCAGATTTTTGCACGTCTTCACAAAACATCTGTTATTTTTTATTATTATATCTGAATGTCCAGTGGTAGCACACTGTGGTTTTCATTTGCATTTCTCTAATGACTAATGCTGTTGAGCATCTTTTCACATGCTTTTTGGCCATTCGTATATCTTTTTTGAGAAATGCTTATTCAGTCTATTGCCTATTTGTTTCATTGGGTTGTTTGTCTTTTTGTTGAGTCATAAGAGTTCATTACATATTCTGGATACTAAAGCCTTATCAGATATGATTTACACATATTTTCTTCCATTCTGTGAATTGTATTTTCACTTTCTGAATGTTGTCTGTTGATGCACAGAAGTTTTGGTTTTTAGAAAGTCCAATTTATCTGTTTTCTTTTCCTGCTTCTGTTACTAGTGTCACATAAGAAACAGTTGACAAATCCAAGGACATTCAGATTTATTCCTATGCTTTCTTCAAATAGTTTTATAGTTTTAGTTATTATATTTAGGTCATTGATGCATTCTGGGTTTGGTTTTGTATATGGTGTGATGTTAGAATCCAATTTCATTATTTTCCATGTGAATATCTAGTTGTCTCCAACCATTTGTTGAAAAGACTATTTTTTCCCCATTGAGTGGTCTGGGCATTTTTTCCCAAAAGTCAATTGACAATAGATATGTGGGTTTATTTTTGGACTCTCAGTTATACTCCATTGAGATATATATATATATATATATATATATATATATATATATATATATCTCCTCATGCTATTACATTGTCTTGTTGACTACTGCTTTTTAGTAAGGTTTGAAAGCGGAAAGTGTTAGTCTTCCAGCCTTTTTTTTTTTTTTAATTTATTTATTATTATTGTACTTTAAGTTGTAGGGTACATGTGCATAACGTGCAGGTTTGTTACATATGTATACTTGTGCCATGTTGCTGTGCTGCACCCATCAACTCGTCATTTACATCAGGTATAACTCCCAATGCAATCCCTCCCCCCTCCCCCCTCCCCCCTCCCCATGATAGGCCCCGGTGTGTGATGTTCCCCTTCCTGAGTCCAAGTGATCTCATTGTTCAGTTCCCACCTATGAGTGAGAACATGCGGTGTTTGGTTTTCTGTTCTTGTGATAGTTTGCTAAGAATGATGGTTTCCAGCTGCATCCATGTCCCTACAAAGGACACAAACTCATCCTTTTTGATGGCTGCATAGTATTCCATGGTGTATATGTGCCACATTTTCTTAATCCAATCTGTCACTGATGGACATTTGGGTTGATTCCAAGTCTTTGCTATTGTGAATAGTGCTGCAATAAACATATGTGTGCATGTGTCTTTATAGCGGCATAATTTATAATCCTTTGGGTATATACCCAGTAATGGGATGGCTGGGTCATATGGTACATCTAGTTCTAGATCCTTGAGGAATTGCCATACTGTTTTCCATAATGGTTGAACTAGTTTACAATCCCACCAACAGTGTAAAAGCATTCCTATTTCTCCACATCCTCTCCAGCACCTGTTGTTTCCTGACTTTTTAATGATCGCCATTCTAACTGGTGTGAGATGGTATCTCATTGTGGTTTTGATTTGCATTTCTCTGATGGCCAGTGATGATGAGCATTTTTTCATGTGTCTGTTGTCTGTATGAATGTCTTCTTTTGAGAAATGTCTGTTCATATCCTTTGCCCAATTTTTGATGGGGTTGTTTGTTTTTTTCCTTGTAAATTTGTTTGAGTTCTTTGTAGGTTCTGGATATTAGCCCTTTGTCAGATGAGTAGATTGCAAAAATTTTCTCCCATTCTGTAGGTTGCCTGTTCACTCTGATGGTAGTTTCTTTTGCTGTGCAGAAGCTCTTTAATTTAATGAGATCCCATTTGTCAATTTTGGCTTTTGTTGCCGTTGCTTTTGGTGTTTTAGACATGAAGTCTTTGCCCATGCCTATGTCCTGAATGGTACTACCTAGGTTTTCCTCTAGGATTTTTATGGTATTAGGTCTAACATTTAAGTCTCTAATCCATCTTGAATTAATTTTCGTATAAGGAGTAAGGAAAGGATCCAGTTTCAGCTTTCAACTTATGGCTAGCCAATTTTCCCAGCACCATTTATTAAATAGGGAATCCTTTCCCCATTTCTTGTTTCTCTCAGGTTTGTCAAAGATCAGATGGCTGTAGATGTGTGGTATTATTTCTGAGGACTCTGTTCTGTTCCATTGGTCTATATCTCTGTTTTGGTACCAGTACCATGCTGTTTTGGTTACTGTAGCCTTGTAGTATAGTTTGAAGTCAGGTAGCGTGATGCCTCCAGCTTTGTTCTTTTGACTTAGGATTGTCTTGGAGATGCGGGCTCTTTTTTGGTTCCATATGAACTTTAAAGCAGTTTTTTCCAATTCTGTGAAGAAACTCATTGGTAGCTTGATGGGGATGGGATTGAATCTATAAATTACCTTGGGCAGTATGGTCATTTTCACGATATTGATTCTTCCTATCCATGAGCATGGTATGTTCTTCCATTTGTTTGTGTCCTCTTTTATTTCACTGAGCAGTGGTTTGTAGTTGTCCTTGAAGAGGTCCTTTACATCCCTTGTCAGTTGGATTCCTAGGTATTTTATTCTCTTTGAAGCGATTGTGAATGGAAGTTCATTCCTGATTTGGCTCTCTGTTTGTCTGTTACTGGTGTATAAGAATGCTTGTGATTTTTGCACATTAATTTTGTATCCTGAGACTTTGCTGAAGTTGCTTATCAGCTTAAGGAGATTTTGGGCTGAGACAAAATTGACAGACCACTAGCAAGACTAATAAAGAAGAAAAGAGAGAAGAATCAAATCGACGCAATTAAAAATGATAAAGGGGATATCACCACCGACCCCACAGAAATACAAACTACCATCAGAGAATACTATAAACACCTCTACGCAAATAAACTGGAAAATCTAGAAGAAATGGATAATTTCCTGGACACTTACACTCTTCCAAGACTAAACCAGGAAGAAGTTGAATCCCTGAATAGACCAATAGTAGGCTCTGAAATTGAGGCAATAATTAATAGCCTACCAACCAAAAAAAGTCC